>NC_047085.1:102510236-103710236 GCF_902459505.1 Geotrypetes seraphini | reverse complement strand
GAAATTTCTTAACAAGATATTGAAAACCTGGCGAGCTTGCTTTACCCATGGCCTTTACCAGGTTCTTCATCAACCCCAGCTTGATATGAAGAGGTGAAATAAATATTTTATGAGGATCTACCAATGGCATAATTTTCACACTGCTTGTCCCTGGGTTATAGGTATCCCTCAGCTGCCAGACATACTTGACATAATCTTTAGCTGTAGATCTGCTATCTCACTAGCACAGGAAACAGCAGTATTTAGTGAATCCTCCTTGCATTTCCATTAGCATGACAATGATCTTCAGTTCACCACAGGTGTTCCACTGGTATGTTTTGTAACTGATTGCTTCTAGTAAATTCTTCATATTCGCATAAGACTCCTTTAGATGAGCAGATTGGGCAATTGGTATACTTAGAAATTTTCGTTGTGCAGTAACATTGCCTTCAAGCTTCTCTGTGAAGAATCAATGAAGAGACACCATTCATCTGGACAATGCACTTGTGACAAACTGTTGAAGAGCCCGTTATGTCATGACAAAAGCACAATGAGCCATTTACAGTGAAGAATGTTAAGTTATGATTCATTTTTCTGTAATGCGTTTTAGCATCTTTTGCAAGTAAGTGCTTTTGCTTAAGCCTTGAAGTAAGAAGTTCTGTTTTTAGTTTTGAAATATTTAGATCATGAATAAGATCATTGAGCTCAGTTTGTGTAAAGGTCTCTGGTTCTGAATTTTTATCAAGGACAAAAAGAAAATCCAACAAATCCGCAGTAAAATTACTGTGAAAAAAGACATAGAAAGGTACTGCAGACAAATGCACATGATGCAGGCAAAGTTTATTTTGAACATATTATTGCATACAAACAAATCATTTTATGTAAAATATGGGACCCAACATGGTTTCGAACAACAATTTTCAGAGATCCTGGTTTAAAAAAAAAAAAAAAAAAAAAAAAATATATATATATATATATATACAATCATAAAATTATTTGTTACAATATCAGTACAAAGTAAGTGGTGACAGAGAAATGTTAGATGGATAAGTGGGAGTGAAAAACAATAAAAGTAGTTAGTGCATGTGATAAATGAGATGTGTAAAGGCAAGATAAGGTAATCATGGTGATTCAAAAAGGTGTTAATTACAAGACCAGAAGTGACTGCTGTATTACGTAATACTGGAATATAAGGAAAACAAAAAAACACCTGAAGCCAGGGGGGTACATACTCAAAAAGTGGTGGTAATGAGGGACACGCAATAAATGCTAAAAATATATAAAAGTAATGATAAAGTTAAAAAATGCATTATAAGGAACCAAACAAACAAACAAAAGAAAGTATGGACCATGGAGTATGGAACATGAAAACAACCAAGCTATCTAATATCTTGCCTATACACATCTCCTTTATCACATGCACTAACTACTTTAATTGGTTTTCTCTCCCACTTATCCATCTAACATTACTCAGTCACCACTTTCTTTGTACCGAAATTGTAACAAATAATTTTATGATTGCATATATATATATATTATATATATATATATTTTTTACCAGGACCCCAGAAGACATGTTGTTCGAAACACGGACCGTGTTTGGTCCCATATTTTCAAAATAAACATTGCCTGCATCTTGTGCATTTGTCTGCAATACCTTTCTTTTGTTCATCTAAATCTTCATCATTCACATAATCAGGATCAGATAACTCTGGATTGTGACCAGCTGCTGCATCATCATCACATTCCTCATCATGTTCCACAGAAGCAAGTCCATCTTGTGGAGGTATAGGGACAGACAATGAGTCATCATGAGGAACAGGCCTAATAGCAGAATCCAGAGTAGGATAAATAATTTTGTGCTTAGTTTTAGCTGAGAATCCACTTGTGTTCAGAAGGCAAAAGTAACAATCTTTAATATGGTCTCACGGTTCCCTCCATATCATTGGGAATGCAAATGACATCGCTGCCTTTCGTCGATTGAACCAGTCACGAAGTCTGTTGGAACAACTGGTACCGATAATATGTGGAGCCCAAGACTTATCCTGGTCACCCAGTGGACAGCCAAAGTACAATTTGTATATCTTCTTCAGATCTACGGTAATTGGGCAACGTTGTGCTTTCGTCATGAATAAACCACAGACGTAACAGAAACTATCTGGATGATTAGTACAATGTCTTGGCATGATAAAGACGGATATTAATCACCGTCTGTAGCATAAAAAAACAAAGACAACTATCGTTAACCCTCCTTATACGGTTATCATATAAATGCATGATATGTCACCCAATTTACGTTTATAATTATATATGAGCCTCATTACAAAAATGTGATGTGCCAGTGAAAAACTAAACACAGATTTGAAATCAGCAAAAACCCACCCAACATTAACTCTGATGAAAATGATGTGTTGAGCTGTGTAATTATGGTAAAGCAACCATTTTGTTCATGTCTAAATTTTTAATACAGATTTCTTTCTTTGCTTACTTCAGTTTGCTGCTCTGGAAGTTTCATATTATCAAAGATCCTGAAGACAATCCTAAACAAATCTTGCCACCAATGTTTTTCATACGTATGGCCATAGGTTTTCATTACTTCAAACATTACTGTTAAACCCCTGAAAGAAAGGAAAAAAATATTAGACCAAATGGCAGGAGATACAACAAAATGCTATTACTTTGAAACTGGTAGGCCCAAATATTACTGCTTCAAGAACTTGTGGTATCTGGTTGCTGCAAGAAAGAGTGACAGAGCCTTCCTGTGTGCTTAAGACCCACTACTACTGCTGATGCTCAGCTAGGTCAGGACATCCAGGCTGGTTTCTTTGCCTGTCTGAAAAACATTACATCAGAGACATTTTTTAAAATGCTGTCCTAATTTGATATTATGGGAATACTACTAATCATTTTTATAGCACCACTGTACATCAAAACATAAGAGACAGTCCCTTCTCAAAAGAGCTTACAATCTAGTTAAGACAGACAAACTGGACAAGAAGGCGCATCGATACAGTGCACTCAGGTGGGGGAATTACAAAGAGAATGATAAAAATAATAATGTGTGCCTCTTTGCTTGAATCTTAACCTGTACTTTAGCAGGCATCTTGAATCTTGGATTGAGATGGAAAGGTTAAAATTTCTTGAATGGATACTGAACACCTTTTTTGAACTACTGTGATTGTGGTGGAGAGTTGATTGGGGTGGCATTGTGAAGGTTTGAGTAGAATATGAGTATTATGGAGTGGCAAGATTGAATGTTGAGAGAGGTGTCAGGGATACTGTTATAGGTGAATTACACAGGAAAATGAATTACACAGGAGTATTGATCGATTTTGCAACAGGCACTTACCATCTCGTTGTAGACATACAACTGTGGAAATGAAGGACAGCCCAGAGATGGGAGGCAGAGCAAAATAATGTAATGAGGCTCTCTACAAGAATACTTGCAGGAACAGATTGACTACCTGAAAGTTCAGGAATGTGTCTGACGTGGTGACGGGACAAAAGCGCGCGATACTTCGGCGCGCTGACATTGCAGCATCGACAATTTGGCGCAAGACCCTAGCGCACCGCCTAAAAAGTTACTTTTAAAGAGCTCTGATGGGGGGGTATGAAGGGGAACCCCCTACTTTATTCATACTCTTCACACTGCCATTGGGGGGGTGCAACCCCCCACATAATAGAGAAAACTTAACTTTTTCCTAAAACAATCGGGAAAAAGTTACGTTTACTCTATAATGGAGAGTTCCAACCCCCAACCCCTCCCCAACGGCAGCGCGAAGAGTATGAAGTAAACTGGGGTGGGGGTTCCCCACTCAGACCCCGCATCGGAGCTCTTTAAAAGTAACTTTTTAGGCGGCACACTGGGGTCTTGCGCCGATTTGTCTCTGCTGCAATGTCGGCGCGCCGAAGTCCAGAGCACAAATGACTATGAACCGTCTGATGCACTAGAATAATACATAGTTGGGTGTTGAGAGAGATGTCAGGAATACTGTTATAGGTGGATTACACAGGAAAATGCACCAGTATTGATTAATTTTGCAACAGGCACTTACTATCTCGTTTGTAGACATACAACTGGGGAAATGGAGGACAGCCCAGAGATGGGAGGCAGAACAAAAGAATGTTAGATGAGGTTCTCTACAAGAATTCTTGCAGGAACAGATTGACTACCCGAAAGTTCAGGAATGTGTCTGTCACACTAGAATAATACATATTTTATAGTGCTACTGGATGTATGTGTTGCTATATATTAGTGATATATTTAGATAAAATATGGCCCTATCCAGAGGAGCTTAAAGTCCAACATAGATGATACCCAAAGCAATTGGAAAGAACACTCCCAAGGTTGCAAGTGCTAGTGGCAACAGGATTTGAATTCTTATTTTCCCTGATTTTCAGCCCCAAACAGTAAACAGTAGGTCATGTTCTCACCTATGAAAGAGAGAAATGATTGTTGGCAATATTGTAGATCAGAGAGAGAAAGACCCGGAGACCTCCTATATTTGAGATTACCGGTAAGTGTTTTGCTTTGATAAATGTTAGATCAGATTCAGAGTGGGGTATTTTTGAAGGATACTATCAAAACAGAGAAGTTAGGGTGTCCAAACAGGCTGCAACAAAGGCAAAAGTGAGTCATGGGAAGGAGAGACAATGAGCAAATACTGCAAATTAACCCTATCAACTGTTAAGCAGTTTAGCAAGGTTTAAAAAAGGTTTGGACAAGTGCCTACAAGAAAAGCTCATAAGCTATTAAGATGGACTTGGGCACACCCATTGCTTGTCCTTGTGATAAGCAGCATAAAATCTAGTTTACTCTTTTTGGATCTTGCCAGGTAAAAGATTAATAGAACAAAGACATTGTGTGAATGCTCAGAAGACAATGGAACCTTTAGTCCTCATAATTTGAATTAGAAACATGATTTTTTTTTTTGCATATCATTGTATCATATTGGAACAGGTACAAGTGGATAAAATCAGGGCAATGTTCACAGATGTTTAAGAAAAAAAGAGTACAAAAAATGGATACTTTCATTGTTATCCCTGGAGATTTACAAACAGCCATAGAATGGAAGACTTTTTTTTTAGACTGAACACTGTACTGTTGATATCATGTTGTTACATGGAATTTTTTAAATGTCAGTGTCTTTTCTCTGGTGCAGTCATTTTGTTGCCGGGTTTTTGGAATTCTGGTCATCCCCTGAAGCAGCATTTGGCGAAACAGGGAATCCCTGTTGCGATTTATGGCAACCACAAAAGAAGGAATTTCATTTCAGCTAAGTGTTTAAAAAAATTTTTTTGTATGGACACAATTTTTGATAGTTGAATGGGGAATTATTTGCTGCTGACTGGATATTTTTGGTCAACATATAACCTATTGTGATATTTGGTGAATTTTCATTATTTATGATGTGTGGAGTTTTTTTCTGACCAATGATTAAATTCAGCTTACCTAAATTATTCCATCTTGGTCTGGTAAGTTAAGGTTCCTATTTCATTGGGATCTTTTCTTGCCACAATTTTTATATTTAGGTATTTTAAATTACCCTTTTTCACACTAGAAGTGCATTATATTGAATTATTTGCGACTTTAATTACCTCAGTATTGACTGGATAAATGTCATGTCAGGAAATTTCCTAGATAAAATGATTGCTTCATGAAGCAGCTGGCTCAGGAACAGCTATTTTAGATCTAGTTCTTAATGGAAGTCAGAACTTGATAGGAGAGGTAACAGCAGTGGGTCTGCTTGGCAACAATGAGCATAGCATTGAGGTGAAGACTCTAAAGCACTGGCCTCCAACATGTGGCTCCGAAGTCCTCTATTGTGGCCCTCTGTAAATGTGTTAATTTCAATCTTGCCCACTTGTTATACTAACTGCAAACAATCTCTTAAGTGTGTTACTCAGGTGTCTCGTCTATGGAATTTGCTACTATTGACAATCCAAAACAAAGTGAGTTTGTTTTTTTTTTTTTTTTTACATATGTCCTTGAAGTGTTGTAGAAGCAATATTAATATTAATTTTTAATGCATAATACCCAGTCTGAACAAGCAGGTCAAGGTGGTAAAAAAAACTAGTAGTCTATGTAAGCTTGAAATCTTATGGTGGCCTCAGAGCGCTCTCATATTCATACTGTTACCCTTTACATGAAAAAGGTTAGAGACCACTACAGGAATCTATTGTCACAAAGGTTAGTTGTTTAAATCAGGCAAGGACATTGATATTGTGTGACTATCATTAATTTCAAAAAAAGTTTAAAATTAAACAAAGGTGAACAAACATGAACAGAACCTTCATCATCCAAGTTTCCCCATCCCCACATACAAACTATCCTTACCAACCCTATCCATTCCAACCCCTTCAAAATATCAGGGTACCCGGGATTCCTGTCTCTTGTAACTCCCAAACCCATCTTGAAACATAGCAGATTATAACCCCCTTCCCTTGCTTTCTGTCCTGAAGTGCCTTAGTGGTCTACAGCGTTATATGACTTATTGGGAAATGCAGTACATTACTACATCTTTATGTGTCTCCTAGGAGAGCACATGCCATGAAAATCAGGCTGGATGCAGTGTGCCCCCGGTGTGGCTTCTTGGAGGCGACCCTGGGTCATATCCAGCTATTGTAGTATTTTGGGAACAGGTGATGGCTTTTGTAAAATCTATCTGGAATGTCACTATTCACTTGAACCCTCTGTTTTTGTTTTCCTAGGAAGAAGGGACTTGGTGTCTTTTTTCATTGGTCCCTGTTGGCTGCCCTTAAGTGTATCCTGGGGACCTGGCTGGATTCTACTGCGCCAACTATACATCTCTGGAGAAGTCAGATGCTCATCATCCTTTCTTGGGAGCACAGAGATGTCACAGATCTAGACTCTATGATTGGACTCTGGTTCCAATGCATATGGGAACCCTTTTGGAACACTCTGACCTCTGTGGCGAGGAGCTGGATTCTGAATTGCTGATGGACATTTAGTCTTCAATTTTTCTGTTCTACTTTGGTGTCAAAGAGGATTGTGTGTGTGTGTGGGGGGGGTATGTTTCAGATATTTTCATGAGCACAGATATTTTTCAACAGCACAATGCGCATCAGCCTCAAAGAAAGCAAACAGAATGTTGGGTATTATTAAGAAGGGTATTACAACCAGAACGAAGGAAGTCATCATGCTGCTGTATCGCGTGATGGTGCGCCCGCATCTGGAATAGTGTCCAATATTGGTCGCCATACCTAAAGAAGGAGATACTTGAGAGGGTTCAGAGAAGAGCGACAAGAATGATAAAAGGTATGGAAAACCTTTTATACGCAGACAGGCTAGAAAGGCTGGGGCTCTTCACCCTGGAGAAGCGGAGACTCAGAGGAGACATGATAGAGACTTACAAGATCATGAAGGGCATAGAGAAGGTGGAATGGGACAGATTCTTCAACCTTTTGGGAACTACAAGAACAAGGGGGCACTTGGAGAAATTGAAAGGGGACAGGTTTAGAACCAATGCTAGGAAATTTTTTTTCACTCAGAGGGTGGTAGACAACAGGAATGCGCTTCCGGAGGATGTGATAGGACAGAGTACATTAAGGGGATTCAAAGAGGGATTGGACAAGTTCCTGAAGGATACGGGGATTGAGGGATATAGATAGAGGTAGAGGTAGAGATAGGATTATGGAAGGGTATAGATAGAAGAATAATGGGGAGTGAAAGGTTTTAGACAAAGGATCACTTACAGGTTATGGACCTGATGGGCTGCCGCGGGAGCGGACTGCTGGGCGCGATGGACCCCTGGTCTGATCCAGCAGAGGCAATTTCTTATGTTCTATGTTTTGGTTCTACACTGTGTTTCCATTGCTGTTGTGTTGCTCAATAAAAATTATTTTCCATAACCCCCTTCCATACCCACCCTTACCCCTCCCCAATGACAAATCCTGATATCCCCCACTTGTCTGAGTCAGAATGCCTCCTAGTCCAGCTGGGAGATAAGGAACCAATGTGGCTGCTTGTGGTCTATAGAGCATCTCGCAACAATGTATCATCTGTACAAGTACTGTTGAATCTGGTGACTGAGGTAACCCTGAACTACCCTAGGTTACTGATCATGGGAGACTTTGACCTATACATTGAAACTCCAGACACTATCGCTGCTGCCTTTCTTGATACGAAGGTAGCTCTAGGATTCACTCAAGTGATCAAATTTCCAACCCATGCTAGAGTTGATGTTCTACAAAGGGGCTAAAATCGCTGAATACAAGGCTGGTGGCATCGAGATAACACTCCTTTCATGGTCTGATCATTTTCTAATTAAATTTTCTATTAAGGACTACATTTAAAAAATGGGCCAAATCAAAAATTGGAAAGAAATTCAAGACATGACATGACAAGTCTGATTCTAATAACTTTCTAGAGGCCTTGTCCTACCTCCAAGTGGATGAAAAGATAATGACAGTGTCAGAACAGGTTGATATCTGGAATACAAACTTAATAATGGCATTAGAAAAAAAATAAAAATAGCCCTTCTAAAGAAGATCATACAAATGCTCCCCATGGTTCTTCCCAGAATTAAGGGTCCTTAAATGTCAAGGACTGGAAAGAAACTGGCAAGAATCTCACCTAGATGAAGACAGGTCCAACTGCAAGAAATACATGGCAATGTATCGCCAGGCCTTAACAACAGCCAAAAAACATTTCTCTCTCAGCCAACACCTAAAAAACATTTATCTAAAAACATCGAACAAGCTGCAAATTCTTTTTTTATAGTATAAAAGTTATTATTTAAAAAAAAAAAATACAAAGCCCTCAAAATACATCGGAGATTTAGAAACAATATTATTCAAGATACAATATGCAAAAATAAAAGCCTCATATATACCACGTAACAAAACAAAAAGGAACAACCCTCCCCCTAGCTATTCCAGAAGTCAAAGGCACAATTAGTATATCAAACAGAAATGTTAAATAGCATCATTTCTGTGGCCTTGTATGCCAAGCTAAGCATGAGTCCCAAGTTTTACAGAAAGATACAAACATCCATATTTAAATGCAGTCAATTAAGACATTAAACATATTTAATCTAATTTAGTAAACACCATATCCATTGGTTGGCACTGTAGATTGTTTCTACCACTTAGCCAATAGAAGTTTTGCTGCTAAAAAAAAGCAAGTAGCAAACTTATTTGCTACCTTGGGAATTCCAGAAGGTCTAAAATGTGGTGTCAGGTCAAAAGCGCGCCGGGACAAAGGCGCGCCCAGACAACTGAGCACAGCGTGGAGGCGCGCGCCGCTCAAAATTACTGTTTTTAGGGCTCCGATGGGGGGGCGTGAGGGGGGAAACCCCCCCCCCACTTTACTTAATAGACATTGTGCCGCGTTGTGGGGTTGTAACCCCCCACATTTTACTGAAAACTTCACTTTTTCCCTGTTTTTAGGGAAAAAGTTAAGTTTACAGTAAAATGTGGAGAGTTACAACCCCCCATATCGCCGGCGCGATGTCTATTAAGTAAAGTGGGGGGGGGTTCCCCAACAAAACCCCCCGTTGGAGCCCCTAAAAACAGTAATTTGAGCGGCGTGCGCCTCCGCGCTGCGCTCAATTGTCCGGGCGCGCCTTTGTCTTTCGCGCCGTTGTCTATGAACCCTAAAATGTAGAAGGCAGAAATCTGCTTGCAATGTTTTTTTTAGACAATTTAACAATACTTCCAAAAGGGTTGTACACAAGACAATTCCACCAAATATAGAAAAAGGTTCCTCTTGCTCCACAATTCCTCCAGCAAAGTTTGGAACAGCATGAAAACATTTTGGAAAGTTGAGATGGAGTGAGATAACACTCCATTAAGGAAGAAGCTAAAGATACTTTAAACAAATGCTTACATGTTTGCGAGCACTGGGGTACAGTGTATGTATGATCAAGATATCTCTCCCAACAAGAGGTATAACACATTACATATATAGATTCACCCTCCAATCACTCTTGACACCCCCTAGCTGTTACCCAGCCAAATCCAACCTAAACAGAATAAAGTTAAAATTAAAAATATAATTAAACAGCTCAAATGCTATGCCTTAAACTTATGGTAATCTTACCCATCATGTGCTTTCTTATCAGTCATCATCAACCATGGCAGATATGCTGACCCAAGAAACTACCCTCAGAAAATACCCTCCCAACACAGCTCCCACAACCTAAGTTCAATCCCCACTTCCTCGTACATCCCCACAACAAAAAAACCTATCTAATGCCCTCATAAATACCAGATTAGTAAATAACAATGACATCATACTAAATGACTTCCTCACAGATAAAAACTGGGACAAATTCCTGATTACTGAAATCTGGCTTAAAGACAATGCTGGAGTTACACTAGGTATGATAGATACATCCCTCAGGCTATCAAGCCTTAGCATGCTCCCAAACACCCAAAAAAGGAGGAAGAGTAGCAGCCATTACCTGCCCATGACCAATAGATTACAAAGAGATGTACATTGGTACTAGTTCCCAGTATGTGTCACATTAGGATTGAAAAACATTGCACTGTTAAGTAAAACTATAGCAGATTGTAACCCATAAACTCTATATTATGTTTATTGGTATTAGACCCCTAGTTTGTATCAAGTTAGGATATAACCTTATTGCAAACTTGTACTGTATGTCAAATTGAAGCCTGTCAACTGTATATTATGTATGTTTAACATGTAACCCATTCTGAGCTCTTTGGGGACAAAATTAAAAAATAAATTTATATTGATATGTTGAGTAATATATGTACAGCTTCTTGAGTTTTTTTTTTTTTTTTTGGAGGTCGAGGAACAGCAGAGCTTTCACACTTCATAGGACAATGAATCCTCTCAGTAGTATAGAATGTGGAGGCGTGCACGGAGGAAGAATGTGAAAGTGCTTGATCCGGCAGAAGAGCCATTGGTAACAAGAAAGTAACGTTTATGATAAAATGGTTAAAAGTAAATAGTTCACAGTTGAGACGGCTAAGTAACTTTTGGGGAACAGTGCTTAGTAGAATGCTTTGTAGTGAAAGTTTTGGAGGACGTCAATGGTATAGTGGAGCATTGGTCATAGCCTGTAGAAGAATGCCCCAGCAGTAGGAAAATCGACTAGTTTGAGGTTTTCCTGCTGAGATGAGGAAAGAGTAGATCCACTGTGTTTATGTTGATGAAAAGTTTGAGTGGCTTCTTCTACTTTAGCACTAAACAGCTTTTCACCTAACAGGGTATGTTGGCTAGAAGATCCTGGACAATCGGATCAAGTCCAAAATGTGCAGTCATGATTAATGTCGCATTGCTATGGACAATGCTGAAGCCCTTGATGTTAAACCAAATGCATCAAAGACTGATCTGGTCATGTATGTTCTAGGCTGCATAAAGTCTTGGGTGAGTTGTTGAAAATCTGGAAGATGATCTGCCGGGATACATTGCTAAAATTGAGTAAAATGTTGCACCAGCTGTTAAAAATAAACATCATATAAAAATTATAGTGAGCATGGCATTTTTAAAGAGATAGCCAAACCTGTCTAAGGTGTGCCCCTCTCTACCCAGTGGTTCATGGGCTTCTGATCTGGAACAGGAAGTTTTTTAAAGCACAGATCCCATGAGGAGGGACTGGAGCTGAAGATGAGGCTGATGAAATCCAGGACAGGATTGATTCACAGAGTGTAATGGACTCTCCCAATTTTTAAACATAGTGTCCTGTAAAAGAGTATGAAATGGAAGTTTGAAGAGGGCTCTAGGCACTTCATCAAAATCTAGAGCATCAAATAAGGCAGCTCTTGAATTAGAGTCAGATTCTAGGTTGACTGGAAGAGCTTGGCCCATCTGTTTAATAAGTGCCATAAAGGTTAAATTGTCTGGTGGAAATCTCCTTCTGGGAAGTGGCAGAAAAGGATCTGAAGGAATCCCATAAGATTCTGGGGCCATAACTAGTTATTTAATTTGTTTTCTATCCCATCTTCCCTAAAGAGCCTAGGCCAGGTTACAAGTCAATA
The DNA here is from genome assembly GCF_902459505.1 of Geotrypetes seraphini. Classification (NCBI taxonomy): domain Eukaryota; kingdom Metazoa; phylum Chordata; class Amphibia; order Gymnophiona; family Dermophiidae; genus Geotrypetes; species Geotrypetes seraphini. Next base: position 103,698,284 of record NC_047085.1, on the reverse strand, counting down.
TATACAACTTTGATTCAGACTCAGTATGCATTAACAGATGGAAGTCCATATGGTTAATCCTTGAAGACTTACAAAGAGAGAATGGAGTCTGGCGCCATGAAACGTGATGAGTATGATGCTTGTTGGAGCGTTTAGAAGAATTTGTAGTAGTTCCACGGTACTGGTTGGTCGATGTAGACATGGAGCTTCAGTGCCAAGAATGCAGAGATCTCGACTGTTGATGAGGAGAATGAGATCTGGAACCATGAGGTCTCGAAAAACCCTGTTCAGGCTGGGCCGGTACCAAAGAAGTCAGAGGCTGTAATGATGGATGAGACTGTAGTATGACAGCCGGCTCCTTTTGATGCAACACCTAACGTTGGTCCGGTACAGATGGAGCTGGTACCATGTTTAGAGCAATCGGTGCAGAAGGCGCAGCAGGATGTCAAGGCAATGGTGACCTTGCGGAAGAGGCACATATCAGATGTGACACAGCCTAAACTGATGGGGAGCACTGCTTGCATTGACGTTTTGACTACATTAACTTACTTGATGCTCGTGTAGTCAGCGGCACATGGTGTGAAGGGGAAGAATGCTGTTCAGCTTGTTTCTCCATGGCGGTACCAAGTCCGATGTCAAGGGCTGCGTCAATGCTGATGTCACTACCAACGGTACTGGCAGACTAGTAGAATCCAACGTGGAAGATGCTGGCATTGAGGAAATTCCAAAAAGCTTTTTCTGTTGGATCCGAAGAGCCTTTAGAGAATGTGATAGTGTGAGACAGTGTGTACAAGAGTCCACTCGATGGTCAGAGCCAAGTCACTAAAGGCATTACTTGTGTGGATCAGTGACCGAAATGGTCCTGTTGCATCAACTGTACCTCTTAAAACCGCTAGAAGGCTTTGACATTGAAGGAAAAACAGTTAAAGTGATGCTACACTTTTGGACCATCTGTACTGGGCTCTGTGGAAGACGTCACCCATCTGTGAGAATATGCTGCCTGCTTGTCCTAGGATAATTTCTATTATATTACACACTGTACATTACAAATTAAGAATTACATATAAACATTTAAAAAGGATTTAAAACATTTTTTGGGAGGCCAACACCTACTTCCCCAGGTCAAGACAATAAGCTGTCCTAATCTGAGAATGAAGATTTTGGTCTCTGACAGTTGGTCAAAAATGTATTAAAAATTAGTCCAATGACAAGATATCATCTTAATTCTATTCTATTTATGTTTATTATCTTTATAAATATGGGTACCACACACCACACTACTTTATCCTGAATTAAAAATGATTGCCATTTACTTCTCTGGTTTCTGCTTTTCTCCATAAGTCTCTTGCCAGGATTTTTCTTTCGGCTTTCTTCAATTTAGTTTTCTACCTCTAATTCCAAATTTAACTCATTCTTACTATCTAGTCTTCAAGTTCCTTCTTTTTTATGGTCTACCAGTAGCTTTCCATCCCTTTACCTTTCCCTGGGCCTTCTATTTTACTTACCCTTATTCCCAGTCTTTCACTGACTCTGCCCTCTTTCTCTCCTCCTTCTATACAGTATTTGCCCACTATATGCCTTTTCTTTCCCCTTACATCATTATCTCCCAGTCTTTCCCCCCAAATATCTGCTCATTTCTCTCTCCTCTTCCAATGAGCATCTGCCTCCTCTCTCCCCCTTTTCTATCCAGTGTCTACACACTCTCTTCCCTTCCATCAGTATCTCCCACCTGTCTCTGTTCCCCATTCATACAGTCTGCCCCCTCTCTCTTTCACTTCCCCCTTCCATCATCTCCCTCCTCTTCCAGCCAGGCTTCTGTCTCCCTCCTTTTATACAGCTTATCCCACCCTCCCCCTTTCATCCATCATCTCTCCCCTTCCTTTTGTCTGCCCCCTTTCTCTTGTAGTATGTCCTTGTGTTTGCCCCTTTTCTCCCTTTCCATCGGTATATTATTGTGTATCCCTACTCTCTCCCTTTCCATCCAGCGTCTTCCTTTCACTCTCCTCCTCTCCCCTTTCCTCCTGATTCTTCTCCACAGCCACACACCAAGAGCAGAATTTCTCTTCCTCCAACCACCCCCTCTAGTCATTGATGCTACTTCTTTAAACGAGCAGCAGAGGCAGCAAAACAGCCTCCCTCACTCTCGTAAAGGGACACACTTTTGATGACTTCTTCCAGTTCCAGGGCAGATCCGGCAGTTGAGCAGACAGAGCTGTGAAGCAGTGCTGTGCTAGTTACTGTAAAAAAAGTAACTAGATACTACTATTACTACTACTACTACTGTTACTAGTTACATGGGATAAAAAGTAACTACTGTGTTTCCCCGAAAATAAGCCCTAGCATGACTTTCGGGGTAGGTCTTAATATAAGCCCTACCCCAAAAATAAGCCCTAGTAAATGCAGCTTCCCCCCGTCGCCACCCTGCGTGCAGCCAAACCCCCGCTGACCTTCCCAAGTTTGAATATCCAACTATACTTTGCGCCTTTTTTGGGCTCACGCTGCTCGGTTGTATGCCACTCACTTCTCTTGGTGGTGGTGGCAACAGCAAATATTGGCGAGAGGTGAATGAGACACATGTAGCGTGGGGAAGCAGAGTTCCGGATTTTTAAACTGAACTAAGTGTGGGAGAAAGCGCAACAGTGGACCTCTACCCTGATTCAGAATCAAAACACTGGCTGTGTCAGCAGTGGTCTGGTGGAGCAGTTGTTCAAGCTTACAAATTGAGTTTAGTTTTTGGATGAAATATTGATCTGGTTTTTGAAGTTTTTAAAAGAGAAAAAGTTTTGTTAAAAATGTATGGGAGACCAATGATACAGGTGACTATGAGTTGGCTTCTTTCAAGCACTCTTTATCCCCGATTTATGCTGTGAGGTTTATGTAAACATTGCTGGATCCTTTTGCTTTTGTTTTGAATGAGATATGCTTTGTGCTGGGGGTTTTTTTGTTAGTTGCTGCAGAGGGAAGCCAAAAGGGAATGGGTGAGAGGGGAGGAAAGATGCTGCACATGTGGGGGAGAGAAAGGAAAGAGGAAGAATTGGGGTAGAGGAGAGGAAGAGAGATATGATTATTGTACCCCAAAAATAAGATGGTAGTTACTGATTTCAGTTACTCTTCACTAAATGTAAATAATTACTTTACTAGTTACTAAAAAAAATTAACTGGGTAGTTAATAGTTACTGTGTTTATTAATTACACTGAACAACAACATTTTTGCTTCTTCAACACTTTCAGGTGTATCTTACAGATTTTTTGGCTGCTGATCACGAAAATCATGTTTAAAATTACATATCACATACCGTTTTAATAAAAAAGTACATTTTTACAATTTCTTGCTATATTTTCAGGCTAATGCAATTAATAATTAATAACTGATGCCAAGATTAAGGAAGGCATTTTTGTCGGTCCACAGATCAGACACGTCATCAATGAATATAGATTTGAAGATCTGTTAGTCGGGCCAGAGAAAATCACCTGGAAAGAATTCAAGGATGTCATTGAGAATTTTCTTGGCAGTTACAGAGCACCAAACTATATTCAACTGGTTGACAAACTACTTAGAACATACAAAGCCATGAAGTGCAACATGTCGCTGAAGATTCACTTTCTACATTCACACTTGGATTTTTTTCCCTGCTTGGTGCAGTCAGCGGCGAACAGGGCGAAAGGTTTCACCAGGACATTTCTACTATGGAAAAAAGATATCAGGGCAACTGGAATCTATCAATACTGGCTGACTTTTGTTGGACACTGCAATGAGATGCACCGGACACTGAATACAAATGAAAATCAGCAGGAAAACACTTTTAGCCATGGCAAACTATCACAGAATATCAGAAACTTTGTGCATTAAAGCATGTTATAGTCAATTCACGATATCATCGTGTGTCTCAAAATTCCTATGTGATACAGTCAGTGGGAAATTATATTTGTGTTTATTTTGAAGGGGTCTATTATAATCACCAGTTTGTTTTAAGGAAGCAAAACTTTTGGAAAAATTTCTTGTCCAGTGTTATAAACTATATGAACATTATGAGTACTTTATTTTCAAATGAGTTTCATATTGGCTCTGAGCATTAAAAGCATTTCAAAATGCTCGCCAGTTAAACTGTTCCTGTGTGGAGTAAGTATCTGTCCACCGATGCTGAAGAGTCTCTCCACTGGTACGCTTGATGGAAGGCTCGTATTCTTCAGAATAAACAGTTCCTTCACAGTTCGATAGCGCTGAAGACTGGATATATCACGTGCAGCATCATTCAAGAAGAGGTCTAGTTCTGACGGCACAGCGTTGTCCCCTTTATTTGATTCATAGAAGCCGAAGAAGCTGGTGTCTTCACTGGAAGTTGGTGCTGCATTAGGAATTGTGTTTGCAGCGTCAGCCTGAGCCTGCATTGTTTGCATAAGCAAGTATATGGCACTAGCTCTGGCAGTATCTGACTAGATCCAGTGCAGCTTGAATTGTAGATTTATTTATTTAAAAATTTATATACCGTATATTACCTATACGGTTTCCATAGTAACAAGCATAAAATGTTAAACATACATAATTCAGTTGTTAAAAAAACAACACTCTTAAAAATGGTCAGTAAACACCAGAAATCTTCAAATCCAGTTGCTACTATCCATTCATAGCTTCAAGTGGACCAAAGCACTTAATGATTCCATTCATTACAGCATCAAGTGGGATGGCAAATTTGAGTGAAGGCCTGATGGAGGTAAGATGTGCACACATTTCTGCAATAGCTGATTAGCTCAAGCCTTTACCATCTATAAAATAGGTGGCAGTAAGGGCTTATAAACTAATATTTTTTAATGGGCATGTACTGACGACAAAATTAGCAAGTAGTAATAATTTGGAAAATAGAAATTTGGCTATTTTCTGGCTGTGCTACAAATAGCAAGGGAAAGACCTGAGTAAGGGTGTGCTAAGGCCACTAAATAAAAAAGATGTCTACTGTAAAAAGATGAAGTATGCAGCGACCTCAATAATCACACAAATTCTGCAAATCAACTATTCTTTTAAATGTAAAAAGGTACCAAAGGAAAAAATTAACTATAACAAATACAATACAAAAGTATTTTAAGGGTAAGTTATGAAAAACTAATATTATGGTAAATTTGGGACCTTACAAAAATACCATGCATAATAAAGAACCTTTAAAATTGGAAATTTCAAATACTCATTGTTACCTGGTTCTTACATCTAATTTGCATCTGTTGATTATGCAGGATAATTCAAACAGAATTGGGAACCAGCCTCTCACCCATACTCGGTCTTCAGGGGCTACATTCATATCATCACTTGTATATTCTTTGAAGGCCTTTAAAGTACAAAAAATAATAATTTACTAAGGACAAGCATAGCAGTTTTTTTTATTTCTTATGATTCTGTACTAGCAAAACAGAATACAGAAACATATTATGACATGAATGCCTTCATAGCTCAGGAATTATTGATACATGCTACAGCAGGGGTGCCCATACTTTTTTTGGCTTGTGAGCAACTTTTAAGATGACCAAGTCAAAATGATCTACCAACAATAAAATTTTAAAAAACACAAAGCACACTATATGCAGTGAAAATGCTAATTATAATTTATATTCGGGGATTTTTTTTCAAAAAGGTCAAGGCATATGACTTTAAAATATGCAATGTCACCTCAGTAAAAACTATACAAAAATAGACAAATATAAACCTCTCCTTTTACTAAACTACGATAGCAGTTTTTAGCCAGGTCCTGCTCCTTTATGCGCTCCTTCAGGCAGCTCCTTCATTTACTACAAACTTCACGTTCTTACCCTCTCTCTACGTCATTCTCGTTGGCTCTCCCTTCCCCCTATAGATTGTTTTATTTCATCTTCACCTTATACTTCTTTTTTCTCCTGAACTTTCATAGCTCAGTACTTGATTTCTATAGTTTTCCATCCATTACCCCAAATTCCATGTCGTTCATCCCAACTATCTGGGGCCGTCGCCATAACAAACCCATAACTTACAAGCATCAACCCAAACCTCATTTAAGGCAACTTATTTCCGTCCCACTTCATCCCCCTTCCAATCCCTGCTTTAACCAACCCCACCACCCCCTGACAATTAATTTTGGCCTCATAAATGTTCGTTCTATAAAAAACAAACATCACCTAATCCACGATATTATTACACAACACAAGCTTCATATCTTATGTCTTACAGAAATCTGGCTAACTCTGGGAGATGATGCTTACATTACTCAGGCCTGTCCACCTAATTATAAAACATTTTTTCAACCCCGTTCCAATAAAAAGGGAGGTGGACTAGCAATTATATATCATGCCTCAATTCCACTCCAGGTCAATACTTCCACCTCCTTTTCTCATTTTCCTATTGAATCTCTCCAATTCTCAACCAAACTCTTCTCCTCTCTTAATTTTCTCCTTATCTATGCACCTCCGCCAATAACTAAAACTTCTCTCTCATCTCTTATCTCCACTATAACCGAATTTAATATTGCATACCCTGAGTCTATAATTCTTGGAGACTTTAATATTCATTTCAACTCCCCTAATCACTATAACACTTCCGAACTCTTAACTCTAATTGCTGATTTATCACTGTCTCCTCTCATTCATACGCCCACACATACTGCAGGAAATATTCTAGACATGATCTTATGCCCAACCACAATGACTGATTCTCTCTATAATTTTGATTTCATTCTAGTACCATGGTCAGATCACACCTTAATCACCTGGCAATCTAACATAACAACCCATTCAAATATCATCAAACCGATAAACAATTCTTTTATCAACCGTAATTTAAATACTATAACTCTTCCTGCTATTCAATCCTCCTTTGACTTAAATCTCCATAATTTTTCTTCACTATCTATCACAGAACAATTCTCTAATTGGGAAACTGCTACAAAATCCCTACTAGACTCACTAGCTCCTAAATCTGTCAAACAAAAAAATAAACCAACTCTCAACTCTACATCCAAGAAACACCAACCCTGGTTTAACGAAAACCTGATTCTCCTCCGTCGACAGGTACGGTCAGCTGAAAACAAATGGAGAAAACACCATTATAATAGTGACCTTTTGTCATACAAAGATAAAGCTACACATTACAAAAAAATCATCCAACAAACAAAAAAAGACTATTATTCAAACCTTATCTCCACCACTAGTAACTCATCCACTCTTTTTAGTATTGCACAATCTCTTTCTAAATACTCAAAAAAAAAACTCCCCCCTCCAGATTCTTCTCTACCATCTGCTAAGGAACTATCCCTCTTCTTTGACAACAAAGTCACTACTATCCGAACTCACCTTGGACCTTCTCCTCCAGCTTTTTCGCCTCCTACTAATAATGATTTAACTTTCTTACCTCTCAGCTCCTTCTCTACTTTCAAACTACCGTCCTTAACTCAACTATCTTCTATTTTACAATCTATAAATTCCTCCAACAACTCTATTGAAAGTTTCCCCCCATCTCTTCTCAAAAAATTCTTTTCCTTCTTTAGTCCCTATATAAGGGAAATGATTTCCAAATCTTTTACTGACTGCTGCGTCCCTTCTACATGGAAATCAGCTCTAGTTTTCCCTAAACTTAAACAACACAACTCCGATCCCTCTATACCAAATAACTACCGCCCCATAGCGAATTTGCCATTTATCTCCAAAATTGCTGAAAAAATTATCCATTCTCAATTATCAGAATTTTTTGATCATACACATGCATTACATCCTTATCAGACTGGTTTTCGAACTTCACATTCCACAGAGTTATCATTACTTGGTTTAATTACAACTATACAATACTCTCACGATCACTTAAAATCTGTAATATTAATTTCCCTAGATTTATCAGCAGCCTTTGACACTATCGATCATTCTCTCCTCTTATCTAGATTAGCTGAATGCAACATTACAGGTCATGCTCTCAAATGGTTTACATCCTATTTTCATCAACGTAGCTTTACAGTTCACGCTAAAAATCAAACTTCTTCTCCGATAACTCAAACTTTTGGAGTTCCTCAAGGCTCTATTTTGTCACCATTACTGTTCAATATCTTTCTCTCCCCTCTCCTTTCTCTCGCCCAATCACTGGGATTTTCAATTTTCGCCTATGCCGACGATATACAGTTACTCTTCCCGATAAACACTTCAAACCCATTAGAAATAAAAGATCTAAATACTAAACTAGATATTATAAGTGATTGGCTTTTTTCTAACAAACTTTCACTAAACATTGATAAATCTTGTGGTATTCTGCTCCCTATCAAAAAATCTGAAACTTTACCTGGAACTATTTATATCAAATCCACACCTTTAGCAATGGATACTAAAGTAAAACTATTAGGAGTAATTATCGACCAAGATCTTTCCTTTCATGACCACGTAAGCTCAATAGTAAAAACCTGTTTCTTTAAATTACGCATTATCCGTTCACTTAGTTCTATTCTAAATAATGATTCAATTAACATCCTCATTCATTCCCTAGTCATTTCACATTTGGATTACTGTAACTCTTTGTTAAATGGATTACCTCAAAAAGAACTTCGACGGTTGCAACTAATTCAAAATACAGCAATAAAACTAGTCTACAAAATAGGTAAATATGAACATGTCACCCCTCTTCTCAAAGAATCACATTGGCTCCCAGTCACACATCGCATAACCTACAAAATCTTACTGCTTATCTTCAAAATCAAACAATCTCACTTACCTTTATTTCTCGATAAATTATTAATTCCCAAAAGTTCTCCCCGATCCTTACGATCCACCGATCAAAAACTTCTTTTTGTTCCGTCCCTAAAAGAGTCCTACTATACCAGGAAAACTAACTTTTCTATTACTGCCCCAACCTTATGGAATTCTCTCCCTCAATTTCTCCGTGATGAAATTCAGCTACAAAAATTCAAAACCAGTCTTAAAACTTTCCTATTCCAAGATGCCTTTACCAAATCCTAATCCTTACTTCTTCTATTAATCTTTCAACACTCTCTCGATTCTTATTTTCTTCATTAGGGCATCTCATAACATCACGCACAACTACCCTTCATGTTCTTTCCCTTCCCACTATATCATTTCTTCTAATATCATGTAACTTTTCCCCTCCTCCCCATCTATCCTCACGATCGTGTTTGTCTGTATATGTTTAATATGTTTCCCCTATACTCTTTAATACACTATTAACTCGTTCCTACTCTTCTATTTTAAATTTTTATTGTTAACCGGTCAGATATTTACTTTATGATCGGGATATGAAAAACTAATAAACTTGAAACTTGAAACTTGAAACTAGCGCAGGGTGCTATGCTGAATGCACTGTGCTAGTCCCGACACTCATAGGCTCCCTGCACTTAAAATCGCTATTTCGGTTTAGTAAAAGGGGGCCATAGTGCAAAATATAGACAGAAGATATAAATTCTCAAAACGGACACATTTTGATCACTAAATTGAAAATAAAATAATTTTTCCTACCTTTGTTGTCTGGTGATTTCATGAGTCTCTGGTTGCACTTCCTTCTGACTGTGCACCCAATATTTCTTCTCTTCTTTCTGCCTCCTGCAAGCTTCTTCTCTTCCAGACCTCATGCCATTCCCCAAACATCTTTCTCTGTCCCTCCATGAGTCCAACTTTTTTTTTCCCTGCACTCTCCTGCCCCCCTCCCCTTTCTTTCTCTCTCTCTCTGCCCCCCTTTTTTCTGTCTCTCTCCCTGCCCCTGCAGGCAGAACAACAGCCGGATCAGGCAGAGGCGAAGACACACCCGAAGACACCATGCCGCACAAAAACGTCATAGGGGGAAAGGAAATTGCTCAGAACGCAGCTAAATTTGTGCAATCCTGGCATGAAGTCCCAAGGACTCCATTCCATCAGTTTTCCAGACAAAAATCAAAGTTTTGAAGAAGCAGGGAGAAGAAAAAAAAAATAGTTAAAAATCAAAGATGGCCGACACCAAAACCACAATATTTTTCAACTTCCCAAAGTCCAAAAATGGCAATTTTAGGATTTTTCGGGAGGGGGGAACACAGAGAACATGCAGAAACTTAGAAAACTCCACTTTTTAAACTTTTCCCGACATCTCTCACAAGCTGTCAGCTGTGACCTGATACACTGGAATCCACCTGCTTACAGCTCTGACTTGATAGCTGTATACGAATTCCCTGCCACAATGCTGGGAATGCTCTCACAAAGCTGATCTTCGGGCTGCCGGTCAGAATCCACTGTCTGACTATGTCTCAACCCCAGTGGACCACTGGATGTGCACTAGGATTGTCAGCAGTGCGAAATCGCAGCAGGCATACTGCGAAACACCGCTGAGCCGCCTAAGTGTGCCTAACAGTCTGCGCTCGACCCCTGCTTGAAAGGGGTCCAAAGAAAACTATGCAGACTGGCTAACAGGTACCCAAAATGGGATTGGCCTGTCAGCTACAGATGAAATCTGTGAATTCTCAAGAAGGCAGAGCTTCAAATGCAAAATTACCTAAAAAGGGGACAACATTATATCAAATTTAAAACAATAAAATAGGGAGAGCAGAACACACACAGCTGAAGATATGTTCACAGAAGGAAAGACTGTAGAGGGTGCTAAACCTATCAGTGAAGTACTTCAGAGGCACAGTGAAAAATCCGGAGTGAATTCCTTTTTTAGAGCATGTGAGTATGAGGAAATAACCCCTATTGTCTAGAACAGTATTCTTCAACCTTTTTACACCTATGGACCGGCGGAAATAAAAGAATTATTTTGTGGACCGGCAAACTACTAAAACTGAAATTTAAAAAAAAAACCCCACTCATTTTCACCCCGTCTCCGCAAGCTCGGTCCCCACAAACCATCTGATCCCATCTGCGCAAGCCTCAGTTATGATTTTATATTGAACGTAATTTTATTAAAGTATTAAAAAAAAAAAAATTCTATACAATTGTCATTTTATAAATACAAATATACAGAGCAAGGATCAACAAAACCTGTCTCCCCTCTCCTTCACATCTTCACATATATTCCCTCTACTATCAAGAAAACTGAACAAGCCAAATTATTATAGAATGCTACACAAAAATATCATGCTAATTGAATACCGCAGTCACACATGACAGAAATAGGGGAGAGGGAGAGTCCTAAGCCAGCTGGAAGTTAAAGAAGCCTGGGCTTTGCAGTCAAATCTGATATATTCTTTTTTTTTTCCTTCAAGTCTTCTCATTTTATTTATAAAGGAAGTAATGGCTTACTCCAATGTATCATGGCATTTAAATTAAAAACATTTGCGGTGAGCAATGGAGGGTCCAGACTCATCATACTCTTGTTTGTTGATCCACATCTGCTGGAATGTAGACAGGAAAGCCAGGATGGAGCCACCAGGATGGGGGCCAATGCTGTGATCTCCTTCTGCAATCTGTCTGCAATTCCTGGGTACATGGTGGTACCACTGGACAGCACAGTATTGGCATACAGGTCCTTACGGATATCGACATCACACTTCATGATGGAGTTGTAGGTGGTTTCATGATTTCCAGAACTCTCCATGCCAAGAAAGGATGGCTGGGCCTCTGGGCATCTGAACCTCTCACTGCCGACAGTGATCACCTGACCATCAGGCAGCTCATAGCTCTTTTCCAGGGAGGAAGATGAGGCAGCTGTGGCCATTTCCTGCTCAAAGTCCAAGGCGACATAGCACAGTTTCTCTTTGATGTCAGGCACAGTTTCTCTTTCTGCTGTGATGGTGAAGCTGTAGCCTCTCTCGGTCAGAATCTTCATGAGGTAGTCTGCCAGGTCACGGCCAGCCAAGTCCAGACGCAGGAGAGCGTGGGGCAGGGCATAATCTTCGTATTCAATTCTGCGCACATCTTTACTGTAATATGGCCTCCAGAATTGCACACAGTACTCCAGATGAGGTCTCACCATGGCCCTGTACAACGGCATTATGACTTCAGGCTTTCGGCTGACGAAACTTCTATTGATACAACCCAATATGTGCCTTGCCTTAGATGAAGCCTTCTCCACTTGATTGGCAGTTTTCATGCCTGCACTGATGATTATTCCTAAATCTCGTTCTGCTGAAGTCCTAGTTAAAGTTTCTCCGTTCAAGAAGTACGTCCTGCATGGATTTCTGCTTCCGAGGTGCATGACCTTACATTTCTTAGCATTGAAGCCTAGCTGCCAGGTTGAGGACCAACTTTCCAATGTAAGCAGGTCCTGCGCCATATAATTCTGTAAACTGCATTCACTTACTATATTACATAGTTTGGCGTCATCGGCGAATAGTGTTATTTTACCTTGAAGCCCTTGAGTCAGATCCCCTATGAATATGTTGAAAAGGAGTGGACCCAGGACCGAGCCCTGCGGCACTCCACTGGTCACCTCCGATGTTTTAGAGAGGGTACCATTAACCACCACTCTCTGAAGTCTGCCACTCAGCCAATCATTGACCCATGCAGTTAGTGTTTCTCCTAACCCCATCGATTCCATCTTGCTTAGCAGCCTGCGGTGTGGGACACTGTCAAAAGCTTTACTGAAGTCCAGGTACAAGACGTCCAAAGACTCTCCCAAGTCCAACTTTCTTGTTACCCAGTCAAAGAAGCTGATGAGATTGGATTGGCAGGACCTACCCTTGGTGAATCCATGCTGACTGGGATCCCGAAGATTCCCTTCATTCAAGATCGTGTCCAATTTGCTTTTAATTAGTGTTTCCATGAGTTTGCACACTATTGATGTGAGACTCACCGGTCTATAATTCGCAGTCTCTGCCCTGCAACCCTTTTTATGCAGAGGAACGACATTAGCTAATTTCCAGTCCAGGGGAACTTTCCCCTTACTTAGGGAGTGATTGAATAGCTCAGCCAACGGTTTCACCAGGACATCGCTCAATTCTCTGAGCACTCTTGGGTGCAAATTGTCTGGTCCCATGGCTTTGTTCACCTTGAGTCTTGCCAGTTCACTGTAAACTTCACCTGGTGTGAACTCAAAATTCTGAAACGGGTCTTCTGTGCTTTGTGTTACCTTCAACTGCAGACCGTGTCCCAGTGCCTCACAGGTGAAGACTGAGCAGAAGTATTCATTCAGTAGTTCGGCTTTATCGGAATCTGCTTCCACGTAACTTCCGTCCGGTCTTCTAAGGCGTACTATCCCACCTGTGTTCCTTTTTCTGTCACTAATATACCTGAAAAAGGATTTGTCACTCTCTTCCTTCCAGCGTCTGCCCTGTCTCTTCAATCCAGCATCTGCCCCTTCCATATGATATCTGCCTTCTTTCTATACCCCTCTCCCCTTTCCATCCAGCCTGTGCCCCCTCTCTCCTTTTTACATGATTCATTCCAGCTTCACTGCTCTCTTAATTTTTATCTCTCTTACACCAAATCTAGCATATTTGTCCCTCTCTCATTTCTCTGCTGACCCCCTTTCCAGCATCAATCTCTCTCTACTTTCTCATTCCTATCTCTACCCTTTCCCTCATCTGATCTCTCCATTCCACCCTGACCCCTTCTCCCCTCCTCTAATCTCCCTGCCATCTGTTTCCTTCATTTATTCCTTCTCCCTTTCCTCCTCCCCCTATCCAGCAGTAACTCCCTTTCCCTCCTCCCCTTCCAGCAGCATCTCTCCTTCTACCTCCCTCTAGGTCCAGTAGAAGCTCTCCCTTTATCCAGCAGCTTATCAGCCTCCAACAGTGGCTTCCTCCTTCCAGCTCTCAGTACTTGCCTGCAGCAGCGATTCATTTAGGCCACTGTTCTTCAAATGCCGGTCCGTGGACCGGTGTTGGTCCGCATAAAATTCCTGCTGGTCCGCGCAGGGCCGGCGAGATCGACGCGGTTAAATTTCCTGCCCTGGTGGTGTTGGCGGAAATCTGCTATTCCTCCCAGCCTCGGGCGATCAAGACAGGCTGCCGACGTCAGACATTCCCTCTGTGAGTCTCACTTATGCGGAAACAGGAAGTTGAAACAAAATAGGCGGGACTCAGAGAGGGAAGGTCCCGATGTCGGCAGCCTGTCTTGATCGCTGTCCCTGCCGCGTCCCCGAAGAGGGCCGCAGGAAAGATGCAGGTAGAAGGGAGATGGTCAGCATGCACGGGGGTCAGCGTGTGGATTGGGGCCATTGGCAGCGTCTGTGCTGAGTCTACTCACGTGCAAGATACGGTGGGTAGGGGCCTCCGGCTCGTCTTGGGCGGCAGGGCCTGCGGTGCAACGCTGTTTGTGCCGGCTTGGGGGGGGGGGGGGTCGTGAACGTGCAGGGCACGCAGGAGCAAGATCATGGGGAGCCTTCGACAGTGGCTGTTTCCCCTCCCAGCAGTTCTCGTACTTGCCAGGGCAGTGATTCACTTCGGCAACTTCTCCTTTCCTCAGAGGCGGCAACAGACCCAAGGCTGCCTAAGTAAATCACTGCTGCAGGCAAGTACTGAGAGCTGCTGGAAGGAGAGTAAGCCACTGTTGGAGGCTGGGAAGCTGCTGAATAAAGGGAGAGCTGGTACTGGACCTGGAGGGAGGTAGGAGATATGCTATTGGGAGGGGAGGAGGGAAAGGGATGGGAAGAGAGTTAATGTTGGATAGGGGGAGGAGGGACGGGAGAAGGAAAAAAGGAAGGAAACAGCTGGCAGGGAGATTACAGGAGGGGAAGGGGGTCAGGGTGGAATGGAGAGATCAGATGAGGGAAAGGGGAGAGACAGAGGAATGAGAAAGTAGAGGGAGATTGATGCTGGAAAGGGGTTCAGCAGAGAAATGAGAGAGGGATAAAGATGCTAGATCTGGTGTAGAAAAGATAAAAATGAAGAAAGCAGTGAAGCTGGAATGAATGATGTAAAAAGGAGAGAGGAGGCACAGGCTGGATGGAAAGGGGAGAGGGGCATAGAAAGAAGTCAGATAAATATGGAAGGGGGGAGAGGACAGAGAGTGGATGGAACGGGCAGATGCTGGATTGAAGAGTCAGGGCAGACGCTGGAAAGAAAAGAATGTAAAGAAGATGAAAGCAGAGACCACAAAAAATAATTTTATTTCTATTTTGTCATTAGAATATATCCGATTTGAAATATATATCCTGCTAGAGACATAACTGGGGACTGCAAAGCCCAGGCAGTGCTTCTTTAGCTTCCAGCTGGCTTAGGGCTCTCTCTGACCAGGGGGCACTCCCCTAACACTATTCCTGTCATGTGTGACTGCAGTATTCTGTTAGCATGATATTTCTGTGTAGCATTCTGTAATAACTTGGCTTGTTCAGTTTTCTTGATAGTAAAGGGGATAAATGTGAAGGGGAGGGGAGACAGGGGTTTTGTTGGTCCTTGCTCTGTATATTTAAATTTATAAAATGACAATTGTACAGAATATTGTTTCTTTTTATACTTTAATAAAATCCGTTCAACATAAAATCATAACTGAGGCTTGTGCGAATGGGATCAGATGGTTTGTGGGGACCGAGCTTGAGGAGACGGGGCGGAAATGTGATTTTTAAATTTCAGTCTTAGTAGTTTGCCGGTCCACAAAATAATTATTTTATTTCTGCCGGTCCACGGGGGTAAAAAGGTTGAAAAACACTGATTTAGGTAGCCTTGGGTCTTTTGCTGCCTCTGAGGAAAGAGGAAGTTGCTGAAGTGAATCATTGCGCTGGCAAGTACGAGAGCTGCTGGGAGGGGAGACAGCCACTGCTGAAGGCTCCCCATGACCTC
The DNA here is from genome assembly GCF_902459505.1 of Geotrypetes seraphini. Classification (NCBI taxonomy): domain Eukaryota; kingdom Metazoa; phylum Chordata; class Amphibia; order Gymnophiona; family Dermophiidae; genus Geotrypetes; species Geotrypetes seraphini. The sequence goes on along the minus strand of NC_047085.1, from coordinate 103,682,673 downwards.
GCTCACCCCTGCTCCCAAACTCCCCTGCGCACTGCACATTCGCGGCTCCCCCCCTTCAGCAGGCACAAACAGCGTTGCACTGCAGACCCTGCTGCCCTGCCATCAAGTCACCACGAGTGAGCTTCCCGCTGACAGGAAACCTCAGGGCCAGCGCCGCACCACTTGCTCACCCGTGGACGCTGTCAACAACCCGGCAGCAGCCAGCGAACATGGCATGACCCCGCAGCCGCATTGGCTCAACCTGCTGCACCCAGACGCACCTTCTCAACCGCTGGGTGCCTGCACACAACCCGCACGTGGGCGGACTCTCACCGCACAAGCGAGCCGTCACGGAGAGAAGGCCCAGACGCTGCTGATGGCCCCAATCCGCACACCGCCTGAAGCCCGAGGCTGGATGGAACAGCAGCCTGCCGCCAACATCACTGCATTCGGGGAGCCCAAGACTAGTGCTGCACAGCTATACACCCGGCAGGAAATTTAAGTGCGTCGATCTCGCCAGCCCTGCGCAGACAGGCAGGAATTTTCTGTGGACCAGTACCAGTCCGTGGACCGGTGGTTGAATAACACTGGTCTAGAATGTCTCTGAAGTTGATAAAGCAGTGTGACAAGGCAGTGGTTCTATCTAGGAGGATGCTAGGCTGTATATAGAGAGGTGTAAACCAGCAAACGAAAGGTGGTACTGATACCCTTGTTCAGGTCATTGGTGAGGCCCCACCTGAGGTACTGTGTTCAGTTTTGGAGGCCATACCAGACTAAGGATATAAAAAGACTTGAAATGGTCCAGAGGATAGCAATGAAAATGATAGGGGGTTTGCGCCAAAAGAAGTACAAGAAAAGACTAGAATACCTCAACATATATATGCTGGAGAAGAGAAGGGACAGGGGTGATATGATACAAACATTTAAATATTTGAAAGGTATTAAATTAGGAACAAATCTTTTCCAGAGAAGGAAAACTGATAAAACTAGACATAAATTGAGGTTATGGGGTGGTAGACTTAAAAGTAATGTTAGGAAATTATTTTTCAAGGGAGAGGGTGGTGGACGCCTGGAATGCCCTCCCAAGGGAGATAGTAGAGAGGAAAACTGTGATGGAATTTAAAAAAAGTGTGGGTGAACACAAAAGATTGATAATTAGAATATGAATGAGCAAACTTTCACAGTCTGAATCCAGCAAAGGAGATGGCTTGGATAGGCTGGAGTGAGCTTCAGTGACAACTCCAGTAGTTGGAACCTAAGGACAGTACTGGGTAAACTTCTAAGGTTTATAGCCTAGAAATAACAAAGAAAAAAACCCCATTTTAATTTACCGTATTTTCGCGGATATAATGCGCACCGTTGTAAAACACGCACAGGGGTATAGCGCGCAGAAATCACGATGATATGTACAAAAACTTTTCTATACCGCGCTCAGGCATATAACGCGCATGCTGCCCGACTCTCCTCTGGCCACCCCGACTCTCCTTTCGCTCTCCCCGACTCTCCTCTGGCCACCCCGACTCTCCTTTCGCCCTCCCCGACTCTCCTCTGGTTGCCCCGACTCACCCTGACTTTCGGTGCACTGCCCCGCCTCTCCGTTCCTGTCCCCCTTGAAGTCCTGTCCCCCCTTGAAGGTCTGCCTGTCCCCCCTTGAAGATCTGCCTGTCCCCCCTTGAAGTCCTGTCCCCATCCTGAAAGCCTGATGCCCCCCCTCGACGTCCGATTCTTCTCCCCCCTCGGCAGGACCACTCGCACCCCCACCCCGAAGGACCGCCGACTCCCCGACAATATTGGGCCAGGAGGGAGCCCAAATCCTCCTGGCCACGGCGACCCCCTAACCCCACCCCGCACTACATTACGGGCAGGAGGGATCCCAGGCCCTCCTGCCCTCGACGCAAACCCCCTCCCCCCAACGACCGCCCCCCCCCCAAGAACCTCCGCCCGTCCCCCAGCCGACCCGCGACCCCCCTGGCCGACCCCCACGACACCCCCACCCGCCTTCCCCGTACTTTGTGTAGTTGGGCCAGAAGGGAGCCCAAACCCTCCTGGCCACGGCGACCCCCTAACCCCACCCCGCACTACATTACGGGCAGGAGGGATCCCAGGCCCTCCTGCCCTCGACGCAAACCCCCCTCCCTCCAACGACCGCCCCCCCCCAAGAACCTCCGACCGACCCGCGACCCCCCTGGCCGACCCCCCCACCCCCCTTCCCCGTACCTTTGGAAGTTGGCCGGACAGACGGGAGCCAAACCCGCCTGTCCGGCAGGCAGCCAACGAAGGAATGAGGCCGGATTGGCCCATCCGTCCTAAAGCTCCGCCTACTGGTGGGGCCTAAGGCGCGTGGGCCAATCAGAATAGGCCCTGGAGCCTTAGGTCCCACCTGGGGGCGCGGCCTGAGGCACATGGGCCAAACCCGACCATGTGTCTCAGGCCGCGCCCCCAGGTGGGACCTAAGGCTCCAGGGCCTATTCTGATTGGCCCACGCGCCTTAGGCCCCACCAGTAGGCGGAGCTTTAGGACGGATGGGCCAATCCGGCCTCATTCCTTCGTTGGCTGCCTGCCGGACAGGCGGGTTTGGCTCCCGTCTGTCCGGCCAACTTCCAAAGGTACGGGGAAGGGGGGTGGGGGGTCGGCCAGGGGGGTCGCGGGTCGGTCGGAGGTTCTTGGGGGGGGCGGTCGTTGGAGGGAGGGGGGTTTGCGTCGAGGGCAGGAGGGCCTGGGATCCCTCCTGCCCGTAATGTAGTGCGGGGTGGGGTTAGGGGGTCGCCGTGGCCAGGAGGGTTTGGGCTCCCTTCTGGCCCAACTACACAAAGTACGGGGAAGGCGGGTGGGGGTGTCGTGGGGGTCGGCCAGGGGGGTCGCGGGTCGGCTGGGGGACGGGCGGAGGTTCTTGGGGGGGGGGCGGTCGTTGGGGGGAGGGGGTTTGCGTCGAGGGCAGGAGGGCCTGGGATCCCTCCTGCCCGTAATGTAGTGCGGGGTGGGGTTAGGGGGTCGCCGTGGCCAGGAGGATTTGGGCTCCCTCCTGGCCCAATATTGTCGGGGAGTCGGCGGTCCTTCGGGGTGGGGGTGCGAGTGGTCCTGCCGAGGGGGGAGAAGAATCGGACGTCGGGGAGTCGGCCGGGCAAGAGGGCTTGGGCTCCCTCTTGCTCCGATCGTGGATGCGGGTGCGGGTGGGAGCGCGTGCGAGCGGTCGTTTGGAGTGGGGGTGCGAGCGGTCCTGCTGGGGGGTGAATCGGGCGTCGGGCGGGGTGGGAACTATGTTTAAAAACTTTTGTATACCGCGCTCAGGCATATAGCGCGCGAGGGGTATGCGCGGTACGTAAAATCACGTATAACGCGCGCGTTATATCCGCGAAAATACGGTAATCATGAAATTGTAATGCATGAGATTATAGGGCAGACTGAATGGACTATTCAGGTCTTTATATGCTGTCATTTACTATGTTACTATGTTTTGCCAGCCCTTTGAGCAGGTGCATCATCTTGCAAAAAGAGAACTCCTTTCTGCAGCTACCCTCTCCTGTTTTTTTTCAATGTCTCCTTTAATCGGAAGGAAGAGGCGATATGTTGGTTAAAGAAAAAGAAAATAATGAAGAAACTATAGCAAAAATCAAACGAGAAGGAGCTACAAAAGTAGTTTGATGGGAAGGAGAAAAAAAAATACACAGCTTCTCAGCTCCATGGAAAACTGAGAATTGATGGTCCCACAAACTGACTTTGGGCAGGAAGGCACCAGCGCATGCACGGTACAGGCAATCTTGAGACGTGCAAAACATTTAAACTTTTGCACTGTCTGTACTGGGATACATGGATGACATCGCTTACATGTGAGAATATACTGCCTGCTTATCCTAGTATAATTGTCTATATAGGTAGAGAATTATGACGGCAGATAAAGGTCAAATGATCCATCCAGTCTTCCCATCTGTAGCATTCACTCTTTCTTCTCCCTAAGAGATCAAATGTTCTGTCCCGTGCTTTCTTGAATTCAGACACAGTTTTTGTCTCCACCACTTCTACAGTGAAACTATTCCATGCATCTACCACTCCTTCTGTGGTTGGCTCTATATTTGTTGAGCTTTTAGTAAAATAATGCCAGAATAGGGCAAGTCCTGTTCTCAACATGTGAATTCTGATCTAGATAAATTGGTCTGTCATATGTCTACTGTTATCTTATTATCACACCCTAAACCAGACATGGGCAAACAACGGCCCGTAGGCCATATCCGGCCCATTTAGTGTTTTAAACCGGCCCGCCATGACTATGTGTATTTTCCTCCCTCCTGCTTTTCCATGAAGCTGATGCAACCCGCGGAGCTCTGGGATTCTGAAGCTGTCATGTACAGGGCCCTGAACCACCTGTTAGGGGATGGGGGAGCTCCTACTGCTCAACGTTTCCCTTTCCTGGCCCAGGCTCGCGGGTCTCGGTGGCAGCTGATGTTTTCCGCAAAGGAAGGGGGAGAGAAGGTCGAGGCCGGGCTTTGTGCCCGGCACCGTTGTGCGCTATACCCCAGACCCAGCCTAGAGCTGCAGCTGGGGGCCCTGGAATTGCGGAGCGCGAAGGACCTGCTGCCCATCTCCGTGGATTATCCTTGGCCAGCCGAGGAGACCAGTGACACGTTGCTGATGTTGGAGGGGCCCGAGTCGGAGGCAGAGAGCCTGGAGAACACCAGCTGCTCTGAGGAGAATCTGAATAGCCCAGAGTCATTGGGGGGAGCCCGACCGCAACTGCCTGAGCCACTGCTGCCCAGTGCCAGACCGTGACCGATAGGGACATGGAGAGGGGGTTGTACAGGGGCAGTCGTGCGGGTGCTGGGAGCTGCTGCAGGAAGGGTTCCCTGAAGATCCGCCTCACCTGAACAAAAAGCTGCAACAGGTCTGGCAATGTCTTGGACCGGAGAGTGGCTGGAGGGAAGGGTGGAGGAGAGGAACAGACACTGAAGGGAAATGGGAAAGAGAGAGTGGGGACTGGGTAGAAGATGCTGCTGAAGGAAAATGGGGAAGAGAGAGAGGGGAGAAGATGCTGCTGAAGGAAAACGGGGAAGAGCGAGAGGGGAGAAGAAGATGCTGCTGAAGGGAACTGGCAGAGAGAAAGCAGACAGTGGATGGAAGGAATTCAATGAGAAGATGTGGAAAGCAGAAACCAGACAACAAAAGTAGAAAAAAAATTATATTTATTTTATTTTGTTTTCTTGTTTTAGGATAAAGTAGTATATTAGTTGTATTGATAAACATTTATAAACAAAGCCCTGAATATCTCTCTCTCTCTCTCTAGTTCAGCAGCCAGAATTTTGATTTATAAAATAACAATTGTACAGAATATTATTTCTTTCAGCCTTGTGTGGCTGGGATCAGATGGTTTGCGGTGACAGGATGGGGATCTAGCTCGCGGGGATAGGACGGGTCCGGCCCCTCTGTCAAATTTAAGAACCCATTGTGGCCCACGAGTCAAAATGTTTGCCCACCCCTGCCCTAAACCCTTCTTTTCTTCTTCACAGTGCCATTTTTTTTTAATCAATCAATTTCTTCCCGTTCCTTTATACCTCTATGCCCTACTGGAATTAGGACTAGGATCTGGCTCCATAAGCCTTTGTTTACAGCTACCCAGAGATTATATTCCCTCACAGCTTAATTTCAGTCCAGTCACAGTGATGGTTGTGGCCAGGGGGCCAAAAACCACTTCTGGAAGTCTGTTATCATGGTCCCTAAATCTAGTCATGAGAGACTATGCTTAAAACCAGTCAACACCAATCCAGAAAGATTTTCACTGTACCTAATTCAAGTAATATCAGACTGTCAGAATTTGGGCATCATAGAAACATGATGGCAGATAAAGGCCAAATGGCCCATCCACAGAAACCATTATTCTTTTCCTCTCTCTAAAAGATCCCACGTGCCTATCCCAGGCTTTCTTGAATTCAGACAGTCTCTGTCTCCACCACCTCTTCTGGGAGACTGTTTCATGCATCTACCACCCTTTCAGTAAAAAAACATATTTCCTTAGATTACTCCTGAGTCTATCACCTCTTAACTTCATCCTATGCCCTCTCATTCCAGAGCTTCCGTTTAAATAAAAGAGACTCGACTCATTTGCATTTACATCACGTAGGTTATTTAAATGTCTCTATCATATCTCCCCTCTCCCGCCTTAACTCCAAAGTATACAGATTGAGATCTTTAAGTCTATTCCCACATGCCTTATCACAAAGACCACACACCATTTTAGTAGCCTTCCTCTGGACCCACTCCATCCTTTTTATATCTTTTTGAAGGTGCGGCCTCCAGAATTGTACACAATATTCTAAATGAGATCTCATCAGTCTTATACAGGGGCATCAATACCTCCTTTTTACTATTGGTCATATTTCTCCCTATGCATGCTAGCATCCTTCTAACTTTTGCTTTCACCTTTTCAACTTGTTTGGCCACCTTAAGATCATCACATACAATCATACCCATGCTCTTCTGTCATGCACATAAGTTCTTCACCCTCTAAACTCTACCATTTCCTCAGGTTTTTGCAGCCCAAATGCATGACCTTGCATTTCTTAGCATTAAATTTTAGCTGCCAAATTTCAGACCATTCTTCAAAGCTTCGCCAGGTCTTTCTTCATGTTATTCACATCATCCGGGGTGTCTACTCTTTTGCTGATTTTTGTATCATCCGCAAACAGGCAAATCTTACCCTTCAGCAATATAATTTATAAAATTGTTGAAAAGAACAGGTCCAAGAATAGAACTTTAATGCACACCACTGGTAACATCGCTTTCCTCAGAGTGATCTCCATTGATCACTACCCTCTCTTGCTTTCAACTCAACCAGTTCTTGGCCCAGCCTGTCACTTTGGGACCCATCCCAAAAGCACTCAGTTTATTTATTAGACGTCTGTGTGAAATACTGTCAAAGGCTTCGCTAAAATCTAAATATACCACATGTAGTGCACTCGCTCTATCCAATTCTATGGTCACCCAGGCAAAGAAATTGATCAGATTTGTCTGACAATACCTACCTCTGTTTAATCCATGTTGCCTCCGGTCCTGTAATCCCCAGGATTCCAGAAACCACACCATTCTCTGTTTTAAAAGTGTTTCCATTAATTTGCTTACCATAGAAGTCAGACTTACCGGCCTGTAATTCCCTACTTCTTCCTTACTTCCACTTTTGTGGAGAGGGACAAGAATCGCCCTTCTCCAGTCCTTTGGTACCACTCCTGACTCTAGAGACTTATTGAAAAGATCAGTCAACGGAGTCACCAGAACTTCACTAAGTTCCTTCAGCATCTTCAGATGTACACCATCCGACCACATCACTTTGTCTACATTTATTATAACTAGCTCCTCACGAATACAACCCTCTGAAAATTGATCAGGGTCTACCACTCCTCCACCCCTATTCAAGTTTATTATGGTTTGATATACCTCTTTAGTACCAAAGGTGTTTACATTATAAAAACAATAAAAAAACAAACAAACAAGGATAATTTAAAACAAGGGAAGAGATACACATTTGAAAATCATAATTGTCAAGACATGGCAGAGGAGGTAAAAGGGAAGGGTTACAATTTGTAAAATAAAAAATTGAGAAAGTAATGGGAAGAATGATATGGAGATGGGGAAGACTTAGGTAATCCATTTATCTAAATCTCATGTTTGTTTTTTGCGGTCCTGCTCCCGGCGCTTCAGCCGTGAACACAGAATAGAAATATTTAAGCAATTCAGCCTAAAATAAATTGTGTATGGAACCTATAAATTAACTCACTTTTTAAATAATTTTATAATGTGCAAGTCTTATAGACTGCAGGTCATTAGTATTTTAAAATACCTTAAATGTCATTTTTTGCAAGGTGATGTTTACCGTACCTGTGGTCTGTCAGACACATATTTTGCACAATGACGAATGAGGCGAATTGCTTCCATGCTTGTGTCTGGGAAAGCTGCATTGCATGCAAACTCAGATAAGCATTTTACTGCATCCTGGAATGAATCTATTGTAGCAGGAAAATATTTTTCAAACACAGTTGCTGGAAAGAAAAAATGAAAAAGTAACATATGCATTATTTTTCAAAACAGATATAAGATTACCACTAGTAATCTAAAAACTGATTTCTACGCTAGAATACAACAGTCTAGAAAGCTTAAGCATACCATTATATAGTTGATCTGAAATGGGTTAATGATGAAAGCTGAAATGTGGGAATCCAAGAGGAAAAAAGGTAGTCAGGACACAATAAATCACTTAATGTTTTATTGAGAAAGGTTACAAACAAACTGACTGCCTGTTTCAGAGGTCCATAACTGTACTAATAAATTAATAAGGTGAAATTTATTTATATCTGTTAATTTCCTGTCCTTGATTCCTGCTAGACTAGTCCAGACAAATGGGCTGTGTCTTCCTATCAACAGATGGAGGAGAGAAACTGAAGTCTTCCAGTGATATCACTGGTATGCAAGCCTGGAACTCTCCAGCATGCTGACACAGAGATAATCCCTCAATGTCAAAGTCTTGCAGGGTGGACCCTAGAATAATCTAGCAGGATTTAAGGAAAGAAAATTAACAGATATGAATAAATTTTACCTTCCTTTTCATTTTGCCAGACGGCTTCATCGACTTGTCGATCAGAACTCCCAAGTCCCTTTCCTGGGAGGTCTCTCCAAGTACTGCCCCGGACATTCTGTATTCGTGCATGAGATTTTTGTTACCGACATGCATCACTTTACACTTATCCATGTTGAACCTCATCTGCCATTCCTCGAGCCTGATTATGTCACGTTGCATATCTTCGCAATCCCCCTGTGTCTTCCCTACTCTGAATAACTTCGTATCGTCTGCAAATTTAATCACCTCGCTCATCGTACCTATGCCAAGATTGTTTATAAAGATGTTAAAGAGCACGGGTCCAAGCACCGAGCCCTACGGAACCCCACTGGTGACACTCTTCCAGTCCGAGTATTGTCCACTTATCCCCACTCTCTGTTTCCTATGCTCCAGCCAGTTTTTAATCCATGTGAGTATTTCACCCTAGATTCCATGGCTCGCAATTTTCCGAAGTAGTCGTTCATGCGGAACCTTGTCGAACGCCTTCTGAAAATCCAGATATACAATGTCGACCGGATCGCCCTTGTCTGTCTGTTCCCGGTACCGTGGTCAGACTCACGGGTCTGTAGTTTCCCGGATCTCCCCTAGAACCTTTCTTGAAGATCGGCGTAACATTCGCCACCTTCCAGTCTTCCGGAATCTTTCCCGATTTGATCGACAGATTGGCTATTAGTTGAAGCAGTTCAGCTATGGTCCCTTTCAGTTCCTTGATGACCCTCGGATGGATGCCATCCAGTCCCAGGGATTTATTGCTCTTAAGCCTATCAATCTGCCTGCACACCTCCTCTAGACTGACCGTCAATCCTGTCAGCTTTCCATCTTCGTTTCCAGCTTATAGCCTGATGGGTTCCAGTATGCTGTGTACATCTTCAGTAAATATGGACGCAAAAAATGTGTTCAGTTTGTCGGCAATTGCTTTGTCCTCTTTTAGCGCTCCCTTTATTCCATGGTCATCCAACGGTCCCACCGCTTCCTTCGCGGGTTGTTTCCCCTTAATATATCAAAAAGAACGGCTTGAAGTTCTTCATCTCCTTAGCTATTTTTTCCTTGTAGTCTCTTTTGGCCCCTTTTACTGCCTTATGGCACCTGCGTTGATGTTGTTTGTGCTTGTTCCAGTTTTTGTCCGTTTTTGATCTTTTCCATTCCTTAAATGAAGTTTCTTGTCTCTGATCGCTTCCTTCACCTCTACAGTGAGACACGCCGGTTCTTTGTTCTTTTTCCTCTTGGATAACCTTGTTGATATGCGGTATATATAGATTTTGTGCCTCAGTGACTGTGTCCTTATAAAGGGACCAAGCTTGCTCTAGCATTTTTACAGTGCTTATCCTCTTCTTAATCTTTTCCCCTACAATGAGTCTCATCCCCTCGTAATTTCCTTTTCGGAAGTTCAGTGCCGTGGCTGTCGTTTTGGACCGATGTTTCTCCCCTGTGTCCAGATCAAAGCGGATCATATTGTGATCACTGCTTCCCAGCATCCCTTCTATTTCTACATCTTGTGCCGGTCCTCGCAGGCCATTTAGAATTAAGTCCAGAATTACATTTCCTCTAGTATTTTCCTTGACAAGTTGTTCCAGGAAGCAATCGCCTACAGCATCCAGGAACTTGGTCTCTCTAATGCAGCCGGAGATGCCTAGGTTCCAGTCTATTCCTGGATAGTTGAAGTCACCCATGATAACTGTATTGCCTCCCTTGCTGTTGTGTTTAATCTCGTCTGTCATTTCTCCGTCAATTTCATCTGACTGCCCTGGGGGTCGATAGTAGATGCCTATCTTCGTTTCCAGGCCATTTGCTAACTTATCCATTAGTTGTGGCGTGTTCTCTCCAGTAGATTCAATTTCCTCATTGACATATATGGCAACGCCCCCACCTTTTTGAGCCACTCTGTCTCTGCGGTATAGTTTGTATCCCGGTAGTACAGTGTCCCAGACGTTTTCCTCAGTCCACCATGTTTCTGTGATGCCTATGATGTCAATGTTATCTTTTTGTGCCATGGCTTCTAATTCACCCATCTTATTTCTAAGGCTCCTTGCGTTCATGTACATACACTTGAGATTGCGGCCTGTTCCTTTCTTGCATTTCCTTCCCTCTTGTGTCCTTTTTGATCTGTCTTGCCTGTAATCCAGTGAGTCTTTCCCTCTATCTTCTTGCACGGTATCCTCCTGGTATACCGGTACCCGAACCATTGACTCTCTCTCGGTTGACTGTCGGCTTTCTCCTTCTTCCTAGTTTAAAAACTTGTCCACCCGCTCACTCTTTTCAGGCCAACGGTACTGTTTTTTGCTCCTCCATGTTACCAGTAGCTGACCTGGAAACCTTCCCTCTGACAGATTTTGTGGCAGAGGGAAGGCTTCCAGGTAAGCTGCTGGTAGCATGGAGGAGCGCAGGAATGCTGCCGTCAGCCTGAAGATAAAGGCCAGCAAGACTGCACAGGCTCAGGGTAGATGGGAAGAGAGGAAAACAGATACTACACCGTTGGAAAGGTGTGTGGGGAGGGATAGAAAAGATGCTGCATGGGCTAGGGCAGGGTTGGCAAGCTGTGGCTCTTCTCCCATGGTCCCCAGATCTACCAAGGTACCTGGTGGTCCAGTAGGAATCTTCGGGAAGGTGTGCGGCTCTTTCGCTCCTGCCTCCTTGTTGCTCCCTTGTAAAATGGCTGTGACCTCTCGCAGTACTACAAGAAATGCCGGTAGCATCCATTAAAGATCGCAGCAACCATTTTAGAAGGGAACAGCGAGGAGGCAGCAGTGAAAGAGCTGTGCTCCTACCACAAAAATCCCTGCTGGACCACCAGGTACATCGGTAGGCCCCAGTTAAGGGGAGGCAACTCAAATATGGCAGAGTAGATGGGGGCAGGAGTATTGTAGGATTGAGCTGCCATGAGAGGACCATGTTGCCACACACAAGGTCACCCTTCTGGACCCAGTATCTAGGTAGGCTCTTGCAGGGAGGGGAAATCGTGGGTTAGGAGAGAGAAAAAAGGGTTGGGGGGCCTGGAGATGGGAAAGAGAGTCTTGGCTGTTGGTTGGGGGAAGGGATGAGAGATGCAGAGCCCTAAGGGGGATTGGAGGGGAGAGAAGCTAGACCTTGGGGAGGGAAGAGTGAGAAACCTGGAATATCTCAAATCCCCTTCTCTACCCATTACGGCTCTTTGTAAATCTTGGGAGAATTGTTGGACATGGTGGTGGATAGGAGGGAGGGCGAAATATTGGATGATGTGGTGGAGAGAGAAGGATGGGACAGATGGAAAGGGATGCAAGAGGGAGGAATGTTGGACATGGTGGAGGGAATAAAGGGAGAAAAGCGGCATGGTGCTGGAGAGGGTTGACAGAAGAAGAAATGTTGAACATGAGGCTGGTGGGGAGGGGCAAAAGATACTGCCCAAAGGCTAGGGGATGAGGGAGAAATGTTGTAGAGGAAGTGAGAGAGATGCACCCTGGATTCCTCTTTTTCTACTCTCTTTGCAGCAAGGGAGGGAATGAAAGGGAAAACGATAGTGGACAATAAGAGAGAGGGAGACATGTTGTGCATGGGTGTGGAGGAGAAAGAAGAAATGCTCTGCAGGCATGAGGATGGGAAAAAGAGGAAGAATGGTCCAGGACAGAAGGGAGTGAGGATGCTGTACAATAGGAGAGAGGGAAGATCATGGTAGGAGGAACGAATGGAGAGCAACCACTTGAAGAAGAATTTGCAGAAGACAGGAAAACAGAAAAAGAGAAACTGGAACCAACTTGATGGAAAAATAAATCTCCAGACAACAAAGGTAAAAAAAGGAGTTTATTGACTGAAAAGGATCTGGGTGTCATTGTAGACAATATGATAAAACTTTCTGCCCAATATGCGGCAGAAGCCAAAAAAGCAAAATAGATGCTAGGAATTATTAAAAAAGGGATAGAGTTAACAAGACTACAAATGTTATAATGCCCCTGCATCGCTCCATGATAGAAACATAGAAACATAGAAGATGACGGCAGAAAAGGGCTACAGCCCATCAAGTCTGCCCACTCTGCTTACCCATCCCCTGTCTATGCCCTAATGACCCAATTTCCTTATCTTGACCCTCGTAGGGATCCCACATGGGTATCCCATTTATTCTTAAAGTCTGGCACGCTGTCTGCCTCGATCACCTGCACTGGAAGCTTGTTCCAATGATCAACCACTCTCTCTGTGAAGAAATACTTTCTGGTGTCGCCATGAAATTTTCCGCCCCTGAGTTTGAGCGGGTGCCCTCTTGTGGCCGAGGGTCCCTTGAGAAAGAAAATATCATCTTCCACTTCGACACGTCCCGTGAGGTACTTAAATGTTTCGATCATGTCTCCCCTCTCCCTACGTTCCTCAAGAGTGTAGAGCTGCAATTTGTTCAGTCTCTCTTCGTACGAGAGACCCTTGAGCCCCGAGATCATCCTGGTGGCCATCCGCTGAACCGATTCAATTCTGCGCACATCTTTACTGTAATGTGGCCTCCAGAATTGCACACAGTACTCCAGATGAGGTCTCACCATGGCCCTGTACAACGGCATTATGACTTCAGGTTTTCGGCTGATGAAACTTCTATTGATACAACCCAATATCTGCCTTGCCTTAGATGAAGCCTTCTCCACTTGATTGGCAGTTTTCATGTCTGCACTGATGATTACTCCTAAATCTCGTTCTGCTGAAGTCCTAGTTAAAGTTTCTCCGTTCAAGAAGTACGTCCTGCATGGATTTCTGCTTCCGAGGTGCATGACCTTACATTTCTTAGCATTGAAGCCTAGCTGCCAGGTTGAGGACCAACTTTCCAATGTAAGCAGGTCCTGCGCCATATAATTCTGTAAACTGCATTCACTTACTATATTACATAGTTTGGCGTCATCGGCGAATAGTGTTATTTTACCTTGAAGCCCTTGAGTCAGATCCCCTATGAATATGTTGAAAAGGAGTGGACCCAGGACCGAGCCCTGCGGCACTCCACTGGTCACCTCCGATGTTTTAGAGAGGGTACCATTAACCACCACCCTCTGAAGTCTGCCACTCAGCCAATCATTGACCCATGCAGTTAGTGTCTCTCCTAACCCCATCGATTCCATCTTGCTTGCTTGCTTAGCGACCTCATCTGGAGTATTGTGTTCAATTCTGGTCTCCTTATCTCAAGAAAGATATAGCAATGCTAGAAAATGTTCAAAGAAGAGCGACCAAAATGATAAAAGGGATGAACTCCTTTCGTAAGAGCAAAGACTAAAAAAGTTAGGGCTCTTCAGCTTGGAAAAGAGACGACTAAGGGGAGATATGAATCAAGTCAACAAAATCCTGAGTGGAGCAGAATGGGTACAAGTAAATCGATTTTTCACGGCTGAAAATTATAAAGACTAGGGGACACTCAATGAAGTTACAGGGAAATACTTTTAAAACCAATAGGAGGAAATATTTTTTCACTCAGAGAATAGTTAAGCTCTGGAACGCGTAAAAAGAGGTTGTGGTATGAGTGGATAGCATAGCTGGTTTTAAGAAATGTTTGGACAATTTCTTGGAGGAAAAGTCCATAGTCTGTTATTGAGAAAGACAAGGGGGAAGCCATTGCTTGCCCTGGATCAGTAGCATGAAATATTGCTACACCTTGGGTTTTGGCCAGGTACCAGTGACCTGGATTGGCCACCGTGAAAATTGGTTACTGGGCTTGATGGCCCATCGGTCTGACCAAGTAAGGCTATTCTTATGTTATGTGAAAAACTTAGGCTACCCCATGACATATTCAGTTCTTTAAGAAGTTTTCTCATATAAATGTCAAATCTTTTTTTTTATTTATCTCTGGAAACGAACGTGATGTAATTGCAGGGAAATAACTACAAAAATGTGTATTCTAACTGAGGAATAAATTAGGACACCCTACACCTTAATAGCTAGTGTTACCCCTTTGGCTGAAATAACTGCAGTGACACGCTTCTTGTAGCCATCTACTAGTCTCTGACAATGGTCTGAGGAAAGTTTGGCCCATTCCTCAATGCAGAATTATTTCAGCTGTGAGATATTTGAGGGGTTTCTTGCATGTACAGCCTGTTTCAAATCACCCCACAGCATCTCAATGGGACTAAGATCAGGGCTTTGACTCAGCCACTCCAGGATTCTCCATTTCTTAGTTTTCAGCCAGTCCTTGGTGGATTTACTGGTATGTTTTGGATCATTGTCGTGTTGCAGGGTCCAGTTCCACTTCACCTTTAATTTTCTTACAGATGGTCTCATATGTTCCTCAAGCATCCTCAGATACACAATAGAATTCAAGGTGGATTCTATGATGCTGAGCAGGGCCAGGTCTTACTGCAGCAAAACATGCCCAAACCATAACACTTCCACTCCATGTTTCACAGTTGGTATGAGGTTCTTTTCCTGGAATGCTGTATTTGGTGTACGCCAAACATGTCTTTTTCTAGTGTCCGAATAATTCAATTTTAGACTCATCTGTCCATAGAACACTATTCCAGAATTCCTGGTGTTTGTCTATAATCTCTCTGTCAAACTTCAGTCTGGCCTTGATGTTTCTCTTAGAGAGCAAATGTCTCCTCCTTTCACACCTCCCATGCAAGTTAATTTTGTGAAATCTCTTTCTGATTGTAGAGATATGCACTTTCACATCAACAGTAGCAAGAGCCTGCTATAGGTCCCATAATGACATTTTAAGATTTTTGAAGACTTATTTTAGCATCTTGCGGTCTGCTCTGGGGGGTCAACTTGCTTGGACAGCCAGACCTGGGCATGTTGGCAGTTGTTTGGAAAATCCTCCACTTATACACTATTTTCCGGACTGTGGAATAGCTAATGTCAAATTCTTTTGAGATCTTTTTAAATCCCATACCAGACTTATAATCTGCTACAGTCTTCTTTCTGAAGGCCTCAGCTCTTTTGATCTCACCATGGTGTTCACTCTCACCGCTGCAGTCATGAGCATACCAAACTAAATGTCTGAGGTTTAAGTAGGGCAAACCTCCTTCAAAATGCTGAGTAATGATGTTCTAATCATGTGCATCTGATGTGATACACCTGTGTAAGATTTGAGCCACTTTAAGTGAGAGGATATACGGGGGGTGTCCTAATTTATTCCTTAGTTAGCATACACATTTTTGTGGATATCTTTCATTTCATGAGTATATCAAGGAAAATATTTGTTGTTTACCTGCAATTACATCATTTTCTTTTCCAGAGATAAATAAAAAAAAAAAAGATTTGACATCTTTATGTGAACATTTCTTAAGAAAGAATTGCATATATCATGGGGTGTCCTTATTTTTTCACATGACTGTATGTTAGCTTTGGGAAATGGATTGTGTTCAATAGAGAAGGAAATGCATTTCTGTTTTTATTTCTCCAGTGTTGAAGTATTTGCTGTAGCTGGTGGGGATCCCCAAGCACCGCCACCGGAGGACCTCCTCCATAGTTGGCCAGAACTTACCTCCACCAAATGTAGTGGTCGCTTGGCAACATCCCTGGGCCACTGAGGTGCCAGCATTTGTGACTCAAGGACGCTGCTGCTGCCTGCGAAACTTGACAAAAGGCACCCCAAGCCACCTTCAGTGGAAGTCCTCAGCTGACATAGCTTGAGGGTCCTCATCAGCTGGAGTATTTATAATTTATGTTTACATTAGAGGTTCTGGCAGAGATCCATTTATAAAATATGTATTCTTCCCAATTAATATTTCCAAATTAATAAAGTGTCTGCTTATTTGTAAATGGTTCTCTATCAGAACTTTTAATCCAGTGGTCTAATTGAATGAAATAACTACTTCTGAAATTTATGGGGACGGATAGGGATGGAAGAGATTACTTGCGGGGACGGATGGGGATGAATTTGATTTCTGTCTCTGCGCAACTCTCTTTGAATACTGCCTTAAACTAGCATGCAATGCAAGAATTGGGAGAAGTGTCTCCTTTACACAGACCCTGAAACAAATTCATAGCCTATCAGATTTCTGGTACCACAGAAGCATCCTGAAAACATCCAATTTATAGACCTTCCAAGAAGAATCAGAGTCTCCCCTTGCCAAAAAAAGCCAGAAGCAATTCTAGCTGATTTATATGAAAGAGAGACACCACTTTCAATAAAAACAAGGGCTCGTACGAAGACACAGACTCATCAGTAAAGAACAAATAAGAATCCTAACACAATAGGGCTTGCAACTCAGACTCATCTGGCCAAGCGATCAGCAAATCACCTTTAGTGTTTTCTGTCCTTTCAATTTTGATAGAGTTCTGATTTCTTTTATCTTTATCTTTTTTGATTTTTTATAAGTACTGTATTATACATTACCTTGACCTATATCTTCAGAAAGGCAGTATAGCAAGTTTAAGGGTTCCTTTTACAAAGGAGTGTTAGGGCCTTAACGCACGGAATAGCGCGTGCTAGCCGCTACCGCCTCCTTTTAAGCAGGCAGTAGTTTTTTGGCTAGCGCGTGCTAATCTTGTGCGCGCACTAAAAACGCAAGTGCACCTTATTAAAAGGAGCCCTAAATAAACAAACACAACAATTTAACTGCTAGAACCATAGAAAATCTGTTTTTAATTTACGCTCTACATTACTATTAAGCATCCACTTACTCTAACTTGTGCGAACATAATATTCGTATTACATAAATACTCACTGACAATGTGCCCTGTCGTCTGAAATGCAAGCTCCACTATGCTTTCATCCTGGTCTGATGCAGCCAAGTGAAACACAGAAAAGATATTTTTCCACCCTGAACGAATATTGGCAGCTTGAGAGTTAACCATCTGTGCTATGCACCGTACAACCATGTCTCGAATGGTAGGAGACCTATGGAGTAAATAAATGGTTTATATTATTCTTGAGAAACATTTTCCTCTACTATCTTGATCAAACATTTGTTTTCATGTACTAAAGCAATGAAAGGAAAAATGTAATTTTTACTAACCCACAAAAACTGAAGATAAACACAGGCAGGAGTTAAAAGTCTTCATAACTCAGTTAATTGATGACTCTTACCTGTTTCTCTTCATTATATGTTCAAATGGCCTGAGGAAGTCCTTTTGGAATCGGAAATTAGCAAGTTCTCCTTTTTCTAAAAATTTCATCGACAACTGCCTAAGGGAGTCCACAGCAAAAATAGCTACATCTTCATTGGAATTGCAGCCAACCTAGTACAACAGAAGCAAATATAAGTGATACGCCGAAGGATATTGAAACAAAAACAAACTTTAAACCATTTTCTGAGCATAGTCAACACAGCTGAGCAAGTAGGAGTTTAAGGATCAGAAAGGTGAAAATTTTAGCATCTAGTATTATATCTTATGTGATTTTCAGTCACTGGGCCTTGCTTCTTCTATAATTTTCAGACAACAGAACTGTTTCTAAAAACGGTCAATTTTAATTCTGTGTTTACCCAAGTATGAGCAATCTGTATTCTTTGCTATTTCTTCCCTGTGGTATAAAACAGCAGTTCCCAAACTATGAGCTGCAGGGTTCCCTGGGGAGCCGTGACTAACGTACAGAGGAGCTGCAGATCATTCTAATATTAGACATCTTTTACAACAGTGTTTCTCAAAATGCGTTATTGAGCCGCTTGTTGGGGGTACGCTTTGGTGCTGCCCGATTCATTCGAATCGATTCACCAATTCACTTTGGTGAATGGATTTGTGTCCTCCAGGTCAAAGCAGCAGCAGCAGTGAACAGGCTGCTCCTGGTCTGCCCACTGGGGCCTTCCCTCTGTGTATCACTGATGACACGGTAGGGGGAAGCCCTGTTTACCGCTGTTGTTTAGGTTGGAGGCGGAGGGGGGGCTGAATCAGCATCAAATCTCATCACGGCAGAGGGGAGACCTCCGTGTTAACAGCAAACAGCATGTGAGAATCACTGCTGATACTGCGACCCGAAGAAGCAAGCCTTGGAGTGCAAGGAAGGATATCTAATGGCACAGGGGGAGGGAAGAGGAAGAAATATTGTGGCACAGGGGTGGAGAGGGAAGAGTGAGAAGAAGGAAAGATGGGGGAGTAGAGGGAGACATGTATGGTGAGGGGAGAAGATGAAATTGCAATTTATTGAAAAGATTTATCAACCGCCTATTCCTAGGCGGAATTATAGAAGTAACATACATAGAATAAAACAGATGCGACTTATACTGACATCTTAAATTACATAGGAATAATTACATTTTAGGGAGCCATAATTAAACAGATCCATATAGTACCATTCATCCTGAAGCCAATATTAAACGCACATCATTTATTGAAAAGCTTCTAAAAGTAGAACAGTTTTAAGTATTTTTTAAACTTCTGAATATCAGATAACGCCCTTAGCGGTCCAGTTAATTTGTTCCACAGCGTTACTCCCATGATGGAAATGGCAGAAGTTCTCATAGTGCATTTTTGAGATGGATGAGAGGAAGGGGGAGATGGTGCATGGAGGGAGAGAGATTTGAAACAAGGAAGGGAGAGAGAGAGAGGCATTGAACACAGAGGTAGATGAGAGGGAAAGAGAGATACACAGGAGGTAGAAGGGGAGAAGGAGGGAGATGTTGGATCCAGGAGCAGAATGAAGTGATGGAGAGATGCACAGAATTCTTTCAGGAGTAAACAAAGAGGTAGAAAGGGGTGAGAGGGAGAAATGTTGGATATGGTAGTGGAGAGGGAACAGAGGGAAGGGGATGCAAGAGGGAGAAATGTTGGACATAGTGATACAGGGAGAGATGTGGCATTGTGCTGGAGAGGGGTGATAGAAGGAGAAATAGACATGGGGTTGGTGATCTGTGGTGAAAAATTCTGCACATGATCCAGGAGATGAGAGAAGGAGAAATGTTAGACGTGTCAGTAGAGGGATGGGAGAGATGTATCCTGGATCTCTCTCTCTTTCTTTCCCTACACCCTTTGCAGTAAGGGATAGAGAAAGGGAGAGATGTTGAGGGAAATGGTGGGGAGGAAGCTCAGAAACATCTTTGGTGGGGAGGAAGCTCAGAAACATCTTTAGGATGGAGACTGTGGGAAGCGCCTGGACCCTATTCAGGGACACCCTGCAGGAAGCACAGAGAATGTACGTCCCCAGTTTCAGGAAAGGCTGCAAGAACAAGCGATCAAAGGACCCGGTTTGGATGTCAACAGAAGTAAAGAGGGCAATAAAGGACAAAAAAGTATCCTTCCAGAGATGGAAAAAGGACCCAACGGAGGAAAATCACCAGGCGCACAGGAAATGCCAAAAGGAATGCCACCGGGAGGTTAGAAAAGCAAAGGGGAAATACGAAGAGGGGCTGGCCAGGGAGGCGAAAAACTTCAAGGCATTCTTCAGTTACGTTAAGGGGAAGCAACCAGCAAGAGAGGAGGTGGGGCCGTTGGACGATGGGGATAGGAAGGGAGTGATTAAGGAGGATAAAGAGGTAGCTGAGAGGTTGAACACGTTCTTCTCGTCGGTTTTCACGAGCGAAGACACATCTAATATACCGGACTCAGAGGAGCTCATGAGTGGGGAACAGGCTGAAAAATTGGAACACATAGAGGTAAGTAAGGAGGATGTCCTCAAACAGATAGACAGGCTGAAATGCGGCAAATCACCGGGCCCGGACGGGATCCACCTAAGGGTTCTGAAGGAACTAAGACAAGAAATAGCGGGCACAATCCAGCATGTTTGCAACCTATCCTTGAAAACTGGTGAGGTACCAGAGGACTGGAAATTGGCGAATGTCACACCTATCTTCAAAAAGGGATCGAGGGGTAACCCCGGGAACTACAGGCCGGTGAGCCTGACTTCAATTATAGGGAAGATGGTGGAAGCTATGATCAAGGACGGCATTTGCGAGCACATCGAGAGGAATGGCCTACTGAGAACAAGCCAGCACGGATTCTGTAAGGGAAGGTCGTGCCTAACGAACCTTCTGTACTTCTTTGAGGGAATAAGCAGTCAGGTGGACAATGGGGAACCCATAGACATCATTTACCTCGATTTTCAAAAGGCTTTCGACAAGGTGCCACATGAAAGGCTGCTTAAGAAGCTGTGGAACCACGGGGTGGGAGGGGATGTGTACAGATGGATCAAGCACTGGTTGTCGGGTAGACTGCAGAGGGTCGGAGTAAAGGGTCAATATTCTGACTGGCGGGGAGTCACAAGCGGTGTGCCACAGGGGTCGGTGCTGGGGCCGTTACTCTTTAACATATTTATCAATGACCTGGAAAAGGAGGCAAAGTGCGAGGTTATAAAATTTGCAGACGATACCAAACTGTGCGGCAGAGTTAAGACCAGGGAGGAGTGTGAGGACCTACAAAGGGACCTGGACAAGCTGGAAGACTGGGCAAACAAATGGCAAATGCGCTTTAACGTGGACAAATGCAAGGTCATGCATATAGGGAAAAAGAACCCGTTGTTCAACTACAAATTGGGGGGGTATTGTTGGGAGACAGCAGACTTGAGAGAGACTTGGGTGTGCTGGTGGATGCATCACTGAAGCCATCTGCACAGTGCGCAGCAGCCTCGAAAAAAGCCAACAGGATGCTGGGCATCATGAAGAGGGGCATAACAACCAGAACACGGGAAATCATCATGCCATTGTATCGAGCAATGGTGCGTCCACATCTGGAATACTGCGTTCAGTATTGGTCGCCGCACCTCAAGAAGGACATGGCGGTACTTGAGAGAGTCCAAAGGAGAGCAACGAAAATGGTAAAAGGGCTGGAACACTGCCCATACGCCGAGAGGTTGGATAGGCTGGGGCTCTTCTCTCTAGAGAAGAGGAGGCTCAGGGGAGATATGATAGAGACCTTCAAGATCATGAGGGGCATAGAGAGGGTGGATAGGGACAGATTCTTCAGACTGAAAGGGACAGCGAATACGAGGGGGCATGCGGAGAAACTGAAGGGAGATAGGTTCAAAACAAATGCAAGGAAGTTTTTTTTCACCCAAAGGGTCGTGGACACTTGGAATGCGCTACCGGAGGAAGTGATCAGGCAGAGTACGGTACAGGGATTCAAACAGGGATTGGACGGATTCCTGAGGGATAAAGGGATCGTGGGATACTGAGGGAGGAGCTGGGATGTAACACAAGTATAGAAAGCTAACCAAGTAATGAGTATAGAAACCAAACCAGGTCGTGCATGTGCAAGACTGGAAGGTTAGGACTTCGATAGTAAGACAGGACTTAAATGAGAAACCAAGGTGGCAAGGGAGCCTCTTCTGGTGATACAGACAGGTCGTGACCAGTTTGGGCTGCCGCGGGAGCGGACTGCCGGGCAGGATGGACCTATGGTCTGACCCGGCGGAGGCACTGCTTATGTTCTTATGTTGCCAACGGGGGTGGAGAAGAGAGACAAAAAAGTTGGACTCATGGAGGGACAGAGAGAGATGTTGGTTGGAAAAGGGAATGAGGTCTGGAGGAGAGGAAGCGTGCAGGAGGCAGAAAGAATGAAATATTGGAGGCACAGTCAGAAGGAAGTGCAACAAGAGACTCATGAAATCACCAGACAACAAAGGTAGGAAAAATAATTTTATTTTCAATTTAGTGATCGAAATATGTCAGTTTTGAGAATTTATATCTGCTGTCTATATTTTTGCACTATATTTTTCTGTTTTTCTATAGTTGTTACTGAGGCGACATTATTTATTTTAAAGTCATCTGACTTGACCTCTTTGAAAAACCCCCCAAATATAAATGATAATTAACATTTTCTCTGCGTACAGTGTGCTTTGTTTTTTAAAAATTTGGTGGCTGCCATTATGTATTAATAAGATTATATTGTGTGTACATGAAAAATGGATGGAAGAAATTGCATTACAATTAGTACTATTATTATGGGAATGGGGTCAGGGGTGGAGCTTGGGGGTGGGGGATACTCGGTTGATATTTGTTAGACTTAAGGGGTACTTGATTTGAAGGAGTTGTGAAACTGTATCAGATTACAGAACTATTGTTTGACATGGGGAGCTGTGGAAAAAATTTTTAAACATTAAGGCTATTCAGGAGGGGTTCCCTGAATGGAAAGTTCTTAACTCTCAGTATAGTTTGGAATTCCTATGCTTTCAGGCGGATTTCTTGGGTCACCAAGCCACACAGTGGTATAAATTGTTGTATGGGTATTTGAATAAAAAACAAAAAACTGTTCTTAGGGATATTTGGAGCATTGAGATTGGGCACCAAATTTCTGCCTCTCAATGGCCATGTTTTTGGTCTTGGAGAATAAAAACTACAAGGTCAGCATCTATGAGGCAGACCTGGTTCTTTTTGTTGCATAGAGCTTTTTGGACCCCAGTTCGATTACAGAAGTTGGATAGCTCTAGGTCCAATAGATGCTGGCATTGTGGTTTAGAAGCTGGGACATTAGACCATTAAATTTTTTTCTGTCCCTATATAAATGCCTTTTGGAAGTTAATTTGGTCCCAAATTAATTCATTGTTAGAAAATCATGTTGCCCTTTCATATGATACTACCGTATTTTCACGCATATAACGCGCGCGTTATACGCGTTTTTACCTACCGCGCATACCCCTCGCGCGTTATATGCGTGAGCGCGGTATACAAAAGTTTTAAAACATAGTTCCCACCCCGCCCGACGCCCGATTCACCCCCCCAGCAGGACCACTCGCACCCCCACCCCGAACGACCACTTGCACGCGCTCCCACCCGCACCCGCATCCACGATCGGAGCAAGAGGGAGCCCAAGCCCTCTTGCCCGGCCGACTCCCCGACGTCCGATACATCCCCCCCCCCCCCGGCAGGACCACTCGCACCCCCACCCCGAACGACCGCTCGCACGCGCTCCCACCCGCACCCGCATCCACGATCGGAGCAAGAGGGAGCCCAAGCCCTCTTGCCCGGCCGACTCCCCGACGTCCGATACATCCCCCCCCCGGCAGGACCACTCGCACCCCCACCCCGAAGGACCGCCGACTTCCCGACAATATCGGGCCAGAAGGGAGCCCAAACCCTCCTGGCCACGGCGACCCCCTAACCCCACCCCGCACTACATTACGGGCAGGAGGGATCCCAGGCCCTCCTGCCCTCGACGCAAACCCCCCTCCCCCCCAACGACCGCCCCCCCCAAGAACCTCCGACCGCCCCCCCAGCCGACCCGCGACCCCCCTGGCGACCCCCACGACCCCCCCACCCCCCTTCCCCGTACCTTTGGTAGTTGGCCGGACAGACGGGAGCCAAACCCGCCTGTCCGGCAGGCAGCCAACGAAGGAATGAGGCCGGATTGGCCCATCCATCCTAAAGCTCCGCCTACTGGTGGGGGCCTAAGGCGCGTGGGCCAATCAGAATAGGCCCTGGAGCCTTAGGTCCCACCTGGGGGCGCGGCCTGAGGCACATGGGCCCAACCCGACCATGTGCCTCAGGCCGCGCCCCCAGGTGGGACCTAAGGCTCCAGGGCCTATTCTGATTGGCCCACGCGCCTTAGGCCCCACCAGTAGGCGGAGCTTTAGGATGGATGGGCCAATCCGGCCTCATTCCTTCGTTGGCTGCCTGCCGGACAGGCGGGTTTGGCTCCCGTCTGTCCGGCCAACTACCAAAGGTACGGGGAAGGGGGGTGGGGGGGTCGTGGGGATCGCCAGGGGGGTCGCGGGTCGGCTGGGGGGGCGGTCGGAGGTTCTTGGGGGGGGCGGTCGTTGGGGGGGAGGGGGGTTTGCGTCGAGGGCAGGAGGGCCTGGGATCCCTCCTGCCCGTAATGTAGTGCGGGGTGGGGTTAGGGGGTCGCCGTGGCCAGGAGGGTTTGGGCTCCCTTCTGGCCCAACTACCAAAGGTACGGGGAAGGGGGGTGGGGGGGTCGTGGGGGTCGCCAGGGGGGTCGCGGGTCGGCTGGGGGGGCGGTCGGAGGTTCTTGGGGGTGGCGGTCGTTGGGGGGAGGGGGGTTTGCGTCGAGGGCAGGAGGGCCTGGGATCCCTCCTGCCCGTAATGTAGTGCGGGGGGGGGTTAGGGGGTCGCCGTGGCCAGGAGGATTTGGGCTCCCTCCTGGCCCGATATTGTTGGGGAATCGGCGGTCCTTCGGGGGGGGAGGGATGTATTGGACGTCGGGGGGGGGGGCATCAGGCTTTCAGGATGGGGACAGACCTTCAAGGGGGGACAGTGCACGGAAGTCAGGGGGGGGTGAACAGAGCGTCGGGACAGCGCACGGAAAGTCAGGGCGGGCGAAAGGAGCGTCGGGCAGCATGCGCGGTATACCCGTGAGCGCGGTATACCAAAGTTTTTGTACATATCATCGTGATTTCTGCGCGCTATACCCGTGTGCGCGTTTTATACGGGTGCGCGTTATTTGCGTGAAAATACGGTATATTATTTGGTACATCTATGAGATTCAAAAGCCCAATTTCTGCAAATAATAATAAACTTTTATTAATATTGACAGGGGTTGCCATTCAACAGATTACTGGAAACTGGAAAGATTATACTAAACTTAATTATACCTTTTGGTGGAATTCAGTATGTCATATTTACAAAATGGAGAGGGTGCTTGCCATGCAACAAGGAAATTATTAGAAGTTTAAAAATATTTGGGGGCCATTGATTACTTATTCTAATGATCAGACATCTTAAACACCTTGGTATTAGATAAGGTATAGGGAGGGTGGGATTGGGAAAGATAATAATTGCTAATTATTTTATTATTAATAAATGGGTGGGTGGGAAGGGATTCTTTTATATTTATATATTTTAAGGATTATAAGTAAGATTGTCAAGTGATTTGTTAAAAATTTTTCTGATTGATTATTATACACTTGTTGTAAGATTTGAAAAGGAATAAAGATTTAAAAAACAAAAAAAAAAATATAAAGTGAGCCATGAACAGAAAAAGTTTGGGAATCACTGGTATAGAAGACCAAAGCTTATCACCTTTCCAAAAGCAGTGATCAAAGCTACTGCGGTCATCATAGTACTATCTGTGAGATTTCACCTATTTCCTCATTCACAGTTCTAACAAAGAATTTATTTGGTGCTTCTGAATGTTAAAAAATAGAATCATGAGACTGAGATGATCCCAAAGCTTTTTCTGTCGTAAAAAAATAAGCAATTTGCTAATTTTCTGATTAAGTGCATGATCCTAAAGCACCTTATTATAGTGTAGGGTAAAAAATGATCTACCTCAAAGGTTCTTCAACATTTTTCCAACACTAACTTTCATCTCTACTCAGCAAATATAGGCTGATGTGAAATACCTATCTTCTTATATTTCAGCTGATTGGGACTACCGGATAACTTAGTTGCTTTTCTGAGTTCAAGGAAATCGTGTGTGTGTGTGGGGGGGGGGGGTGGAAACCAAATTTAAAGACACCACCATCATCCTTCTTGAAAAAATTAAGTCAAAACATACTACTATTTGATATACTTAGCTGTAAATACAGGAGAGATCGTCACCATGAGCAAACTGTGTTACTTATGAATTACTGCATACATACAACACAATCTATGAAAACCTCTAACAACCCACTAGAGAATATTCCACCTACAATTTTAAAAAAATTCTTCTCATCATTTGGTCCATACCTACTAGAAATGATCTCCCAAAGTCTTGTTACTAACATCGTTCCGAAATCTTGGAAATCAGCCCTAGTTTTCCCCAAGTTAAAAAATCAAATCCTGGATGAATCTCAATGCTCCAATTATCGACCTATTGCCAACCTACCATTCACTATCAAACTAAACGAAAAAATTGACTTTTGTCAGATCTCTGAATTCTTCAAACAAACAAATGCTCTTCACCCAAATCAAACTGGATTTCGCTCAAATTATTCAACGGAACTCTCTTTGCTCGGTCTCACCACCACTATCTACTACTATACCACAGAAAATCTACCACTATCTACCACAGAAAATCAGTCCTCTTGATATCCCTTGATCTATCGGCTGCCTTTGACACAATCGACCACAACTTACTCCTCAATCGTCTTGAAAACAGTGGAATAACCGATTCAGCTCTTCTTTGGTTCTCCTCATACTTCGCTGACCGGAATTTTCAAGTCCACTCCAAAAGAACTTCTTCTTCCCCAATCTTCCAAACCTATGGCGTCCCACAAGATTCAATTCTATTCCCCCTACTATTTAATATTTTCCTAGCCCCTCTCCTGACTCTTGCTCAATCCATCGGATTCACCCCTTTTGCCTACGCCGATGATATTCAACTTCTCCACCCTATCAACCCAGCTAACATCAACAACATCCAAGAAATCAATCTTATACTAGACAAAATTAGCTTATGGCTTCAAATCAATAGACTTTCAATGAACATTGCAAAATCTCGAGGGATTTTATTCCCACTCAAAAACAATGACTCTCTAACTGGACACATGACTATCGACTCTGCTCCCATTCAAATTTGAGTCCAAACTCAAACTTTTAGGAATCATTTTTGACAAACATCTCAACTACCATGACCAAAACCTGTTTCTACAAACTTCGTTTAATCCGCTCCATAACCTCAGTCTTAGAACCTACTTCTATGCAAACGTTAATTCATTCACTGATTATCTCACACCTAGACTATTGCAACTCACTCTATCATGGAACTGACCAAGCCTTCTATGACAAACACACTACACTGAACACTAGAAACAGTAGTAACATGGATAAAAGATCATAAACTGAAGCTGAACCCAGACAAATCAAAATTCATCTTCCCAACCATAACCAAAGTCCCAATCATAACCAATATAGAAATTAACTCAATCAATTACCCTATTCAACCCACCCTAAATCTACTAGGAATGACGATAGATAGATGCTGCACCATGCAACCACAAATCAATAAAACAATACAGAAATCATTCGCAGTTATGAGAAACTTAAGACAAGTTCAAAAATTATTTGATAGAACACAATTCCGGTTCTTAGTACAATCCCTAGTCCTAGGCCTTTTAGACTATTGCAACATTCTCTACCTCCCCTGTCCAGCAACAATGATAAAACAACTACAAACAATCCAAAACACAGTACTGAGACTTATCTTTTCATTGAGGAAACACGACCACATCACAGAGGCATACCTCAACTCACACTGGCTTCCAATTCTGGCAAGAATACTATTCAAATTCTACTGCCTACTATTTAAAACCATAAATGGCGACAGCCCAACTTACCTGAACAACCGCCTCATCCAAACTACATCACTAGACATAGGAAACCCACACTCCATTCACGCACCCTCCTAACAAAGAAGTCAAACGGAAAAAACTATATGATGGCCTCCTAGCCACACAAGCAGCAAAACTCGACAACCAAATCTCCAATTTACTGATTATGACCCCCAGACTACAAAACATTCAGAAAAGAAATAAAGACCCTACTTTTCAAAAATTCTTGCAAACAACAATACCGTTAGCTCCTTCCCACTCCCAATACCACTTCCCAATTCCCCACTCTTTATCTTCTCTAGAAATTAACAGATATCTTCTTCTTGTAATACATTTTTTGTAATTCTTTTGTAATCCGCCTTGAACTGCAAGGCAATGGCAGAATAGAAATCTCTAATGTAATGTAATGATGCAAAAAGAAATCCGTCGACTGCAATTAATTCAAAATACCGCAATCAAACCCATCTATAAAGCCAAAAAATATGATTATGTCACCCCACTACTTCGAGAGTCACACTGGTTACCAGTCTCTCACAGAACTTATAAGATTCTCCTCCTAGTTTTCAACATTAGGACCTCCCATATCTCCCCGCCTTTCTAGACAAAAATTTAACCCCTCATACCCCTGCTAGGGCCCTTAGATCTATTAATCAGAACTTACTGACAGTCCCCTCAATTAAGGACTTATACTATACTAGAAATACTATATTTTCCACTTTTGCGCCCTCGCTTTGGAATACAATGCCACCTCACCTCCATGCTGTAAACTCCCTAAACAAGTTTAACACACCTTAAAACATTTCTATTCAAAAACGCCTATCTAAACTACAACTGAGAACCCGAAAACTAATAAACAGAGAAACGCTTTTAAGGAGCAACATTCCCCTCTCCCTTTTGTTTTACCCTTCCCTTTCTTTCCTTCCTTTTTATTCATTTACATAATGTAATTAACAACCTCCCTTCCCCCTTCCTCCTCTCGTCACCCACTTGTCTCAATTATGTCTTTGTTCTGTCATTAACTTTCCCCATATTTTTTTTCTTAGCTATTTATGCAATTTTAAATATCTTATATATTTTTTCTTTTTTTAATTTTTATTATTGTAAACCGACCAGATACTTGTGATGGTCGGTATATCAAATTACAAATAAACTTGAAACTTTAGGAGTAAATATTCAGCCAGAAGCAGTGTGCATTTTGCTGACTGCCACTGGTGTTCTTCCCAGATATTTAGGGCCAAATTCTATAAACGGCGTACAGATTATAGGCGGCCAACTGCTGCCTAATCAGTCAATTGGGACGCACATTTTCTAAAAAAAAAACAAAACAAAACAACCTCTCAAGGCAGGCCGTCTACATTTGAGGCGCCTACGGGAGAATAGGGAAGCGCTCAAGCCCGCCTAAGGCTAGGTATGGCTTGGCCTGGAAGTAGTCTTACACAGACCTAGGCGGCTGTACGCATCTCCCTAGGCCTGAGTTGAAGCATACAATGCCGGAACCCCCCTACCCCCCCCAAATGATCAAGGCAAGAGGGATGTCCAGTCCCTCCTGCTGACACCCACCACGAATCTCCCCCAACGATCACTGCAGGAGATATGCCCAATCTCTCCTGTCGGAACCTTCCCCCCTCCGATTGTGGCAGGAGGGATACCCAGTCCCTCCTGCCGACACCCAGCGAATCCCCCCCAATGTTCCCCGGCAATAGGGATGCCCAATCCTTCCTGCTGACATACAATGAACTCCCCCCTCCAATGTTCCCCTGCAGGAGGGATGTCCAATGGCACCTGGGCCAACCGGAATGTTAGGCCCATTTCCCAGTACATTCTGGGATGCACCGGGGAGGGGCCTAAGATTCCGAATTGCCAGATCCCTTAGGCCACCCCCCATATGAGGGGCCTGGGGGATCTGGCCAATCGGAATCTTAGGCCACATCCAGTACATCCCAGAATGCACTGGGAGATGGGCTTAACATTCCGGGTGGCCTAGGTGCCTAAGGCCCCTCATACAGTAGGGGCCTTAAGCGCCTGGACCAATCAGTCCCTTAGGAAGGGGCAGGCCCGCCATTCCTTCTAAGTTATATCAGCTGTTCCAGTGTGTAAGGACTGAAGAGACTACGAGAGGCTGTGGAGCTGGTGAGCTTGCTGGAAGTGCTCTGTTTCAATCGCTAGCATTGCTAACAGGCTATAAAATGTTAGTTAGAGGGAGGGAAGGAGTGCAACTGACCTGACCCCCGGGGGAGGAGGGGGCAGACAGAGGAAGGAAGAGACATAACCAACCACCGAGGGAAGAGGGAAAGAGACAATCATTGAGGGAGGAAGTTGAGAGAAGGAGACCCAACCATGGAGGGAGGGAGAGGAGAGAAAGCCTCAACCATAGAGGGAGGGAGAGAGAGGAGAGAGAAACCCAATCATGGAGAAAGGACAGAGGAAGAGAGACCCAACCACAGAGGGAGGGAGAAGAGAGAGTGAGTGTAGGATCACAGGAAGATTTGCTGGGAGAAAGAGGTACAGAAGAGATAGACAGGGTGATGTATGAGAGAGATAAATTCTGGAAACAGGGATGGAAAAAACAAGGGAAATGGTGACAGGAGGGAAGGAGAAAATGGTAAGCACAGAGTGGTGGGCAGAGGGAGGGGAGGGAAGAGAGATTATTCACAGAAGGGAAAGGGAAGGAAGGAGAGGGAGAGAGATGATTGTGCCCATGAATGGCAGGGAAGGGAAGAGATGGAAACTAGATAGATTTGAAAAGGAGGAAGAAAAGTTGATCATGACAGATGGATATAGGACAGAAAAAAAGCAAAAGTGAGTAGATAGAGCAAAAGAAGCAGAACCAGAGATGCGGAACGAGGTGATTAGAAAGATAAAATCACCAGACAACAAAAGTAAGATAAATTATTTTATTTTTAGTTTAGTAAGGGAGTAAATAGGATTTGAAATACTGCCTTTCTATGGGACAACTGAATTGAAACGTGTCAGTTTTGAGAATTTATGTCTGCTATGTATATATTGCACTATACAGGAAGAAACGTGAGGGGGTGCTTTATGCGATTAATTGTGCGCTTAAAAAATTTTATATTTGATGGGGGTGTCCATTGGTTAAGGAATACTAGCGACTGGTAGGATGTGTGTTGGTGCGTGTATTACGCAAACATTGTTCGGTGTGTTTGGAGTGTTGTTTATTGAATGTATGTCCCCCTGGCTTTACTAAAATTGAAAAGAAGTTTGAAGCTTGTGTATTTACAGCCGCCAAGCTAGCCTTGGCTCAACATTGGCGGTCAGCGGGGATTCCTGGTTGCTGTGGGATATATTGTCGGCTGGATTACCTCCAGTTGATGTCTAAGTTGACAGCTACTTGCCATAATACTTTGGGTACTTATCATAAGGTATGGGATAGTTATGTGCAGTGGCGGGCAGCATAGTTAGTATTGAAGTCTTACGCTTTATTTGAGCTACTCCTTGTCACTGATGTCCAGCTTGATGGTCCCCCTTTTTAATTCTTATTTTATTGGGATTTTGGGAGTGGGAGGGGGCATTTGGGAAGGGGGGTTGGCTTTTGGGAGAGGGAAGAGGGATGCAAAATGGAAAAATTTATGAGAATGGTATATTTGCTTCTTGACCTTTTTTTGTATTTGATTATAATGCATTGTTTCTATGCTGACTTGTTGTATTTGTGTTTTGTTGTGTGCTACTCTCTTGAAAAAAATCTTTAAAAATAAAATTTTAATCGGTATACAGCCCTAATTTTTATTAAAGATTTGATTTATATACGAAAGTATACAAACACTTGGTGAAACCAACAACCACAATATCTTCATAACAGGAAGCCCAACTGCTTACAAAATAAAAATCCGAATGCTCACCTTTCTCCCCTGGCACACAGCACCCCTAATCCCACCCACTCTTAACCAAAAACTAACATTGCCATAATACTTTATTATAAACATGTTCTCTGAGAAAAGGACTTCAGATTGTTTAAACACTTTGGAAATGAACAATTTTACCACCAACCAATCAGTTTTATTAACTGTACATTTAGCGGTTTAAAAAAATGTAAAAATTATGCCAAATAAATCTGAGTACATAAGAAAATATACCTTATTAAAATGATCTCCAATTACTTCCCAAATTCTAGACCACTGCAGTCTTATACGACCCATATTGTAGTATGATATTTCTACTATCTTCTGCAAGCTGAACATACGAGGATGTGTGGGAGACAACAGTTCATCCATTGAAACAGCACAAAGCCAGCGAACAAAATCCACTGAAAGAAGACAAAAGATTCAGTAAAATTTATCACATAAAGGAGAACACTAATAGCCAACAGCTGATGGTTTTCAAAACTTACCAATTGCATTGCCATCCAATCTTGTAGACCCTGTAAATATTCTGCAAAATTGACAAATTTTTAGGTCTCAACACTAAAATTTCCAAAATTCTATATGATAATAACAGTTATCAAATGGCTGATAATAGAAAACATTTCGCTACTACACTCTCTAACAAGCACAAAGATAACTTCATCAGTCTTAATTATGCACACTAGGTAAAATAAACATGGATGAAAACTAAAAAATAGAGAGTCTTGGAATGGCCGAGTCAAAGCCCTGATCTTAATCCCATTGAGATGCTGTGGAGTGATTTGAAACGGGCTGTATATGCAAGAAACTCCTCAAACATCTCACTGCTGAAAGAAGTATCTCACTGCAGTTATTTCAGCCAAAGGGGATAACAGTAATTAATAGGGTGTCCTAATTTATTCCTCAGTTAGAATACACATTTTTGTGGATACCTTTTGTTTCATGAGTAAAATCAAGTAAAATTTTTGTTGTTTCTTGCAATTACATCACTTTCTTTTCCAGAGATAAATAAAAAAAAGATTTGACATCTATATATGAACATTTTTTAAGAAAATAACTGAATATTTCATGGAGTGTCTAATTTTTTCCACATGACTGTTTTATGCAGCTTTTAATTAATTTAGGGGCTCTTTTACTAAAACACTGTGCGCCAACAGACATTAGCACAGGCAATATTGTGCATCCTATTTATACCTATGGGCCACGTGGCATTTAGAACATGCTAATATCTATTAGAATGTGCTAAGTTTTAGTAAAAGGATCCCTTATTGATAGTTGCTGATATATTTCCTGGGAAAAGTGTTAGTTTAAGAGAGTTGGGTGATTTCTTATGAATTTAATTTAGATGTTCTTTAGCATCATCTAATTTTGCTGCCAAAGGTTGTGGTCATCAATAATCTAATATAATAAAATGGTAGGACGCGCATGCGCACTAAAAAATCGTGTTCTCTGATCCGTCGCGGAAACACGATTGCGCATGCACGGGTTTTACATCACCGAACTCCACCATGCCACGCCAGCCATGTCCGCCAGCGGCCTCGAGCTCCTGGTGGCCGGCGGCGCGAGCCGCCCACCCGCTGCTGAGGCCCTGCCTCCCGCTTCTGCCCTACACGCCAGCCATGTCCGCCACCGGCCTTGAGCTCCTGGGGGCTGGCGGCGCGAGCCGCCCGACCGCTGCTGAGGCCCCACCTCCCGCTTCCGCACTACACGCAGACGCCAGACGCCGCCCGGCCGGTGCTGAGGCCCCGTCTCCCGCTTCCACCCTACATGGCGACGCCAGACCCGGCCCTACAAAACGCTGAGGCCCGTCTTCCACTTCCGACCTACACGGCGCCGCCAGACCCGGCACCACAAAACGGCCCTCACATCCGCAAACAGGGTTGCCATGGAAACAGAGGGGATCAGGAGCTAAAAAAAACAAACAAATAACAGTGCACAAGGACAAACAAACAAACAGAGGGGATCAGGAGATTAAAAACAAACAAACAAACAACAGTGCACAAGGACAGAGACACACAGACACTCACAGAAGGACAGGGGGCTAAAGAGACAGATTGAAAAAAATAACAAAACACTAAGGAGAAAGAGAAACACAGGTAAGGAGTGCTGCTGGGCAGGGGGAGCAGGGAAGAGGGTCAGGGGGAGAAAAGAAGGAGTGCTGCTGGACAGGGAGAGCAGGGAAGAGGAACAGGAACAGGGGAGCAGGGAAGAGGAACAGGGGAGCAAGTAAGAAGTGCTGCTGGACAGGGGGAGCAGGGAAGAATGACTGCAGAGCAGGGAAGAAGTGCTGTTGGCAGGGGGAGCAGGAAAGAGGGACAGGGGGAGCAGGTAAGGAGTGCTGCTGGACAGGGGGAGGTAAAAGGAAGGGAGAAGACCTACTGCTGGACAGGTGGAACAGGCAAGGGGTGATGGTTGACAGCCGAGGAAAGAGAGAGACAGAAAGCAGCCAAGAGGAGAGAGAGAAAAAGAAAGAAAGAAATAAAGACACACACATCTATTCTAGCACCCGTTAATGTAACGGGCTTAAAGACTAGTATATAATATAATAAATAACTGAGACAGTTAGGGAAAATACTTGAAGTACCTGGTTGTGAAAAAAAAACCAAAACCTACAAGAAGGCAGTATACAAGTCCCAGTCCCTTTCCCTGTTAGATTTGGAATTTTGGCATATTTTTTGTTTTTAAATTTGTCATTACTCACTTGGAGCTTTCATGTACAGACAAGATATAAATTTAACAGATAAAATGAAAGAAATTAAATATGCAGCTGCATTTGTCAATGATGACACACTTATCTCCCCTCATAAAAAAATGTTGCCTTACCTATTAACTAAATTAATTCAAATATGTTTGTTAATATTTGATTTAACACCTTCCTTTCTTTCAGATCTCATTTTTCTTTTATTTAAAGTGAATAATTAAGAGTCTATTATCCAAAAACAAAAGTAAAACCTGCTCAGCTGATAGGAAAGTTCAGTATAACTTACTATCAAAGTAACAATATCATGCAGATTCAGTCACTGACAAAGACACACAATAATATGATACGTACCTGTCTACAGCTACAACCACACTTTGTGAACTGGTTTCTCCTATGGATTCCTGAATGCTTGCAATCTGCTTCCAGTCCACATTTCCTCCAACTTCAATTTTTAAACACACAAACAAAAAGTTTAATTAGGAAACCATGCTCAACATTTAGGAAATCAATAAGTACTGTATCAAAGTTTTAAATAAACAGCAAAATAAGGGGCATAAACAAAAAACAATCTCTGTAAACCACTGTTCGTTTGTTGAGTGTATCTTCCTTTATTGTTCAATAAAAATTGTTTGCACTTAATAGAGGAAGTGTATGCAAATCAAGTTTATGCATATTTATTGTGGATATCCTGAAAACTTGACTAGCAAGGGGGCATTCCAGGTCCAAATTGAGAAACACTGCACTATCGGGTCACTCCCTATTCCTCCTTCCCATGGCCTGACATATTATTTCCTTCCCGCAAACAGTTCAATAACAAGCAATTAATGTTCCGATTAAAAAAGCTAATTAATTAAGCAATAATTTTTTTAATTGATGTACAGCCTAATACAAAAGAAATATGACAAAAACAATTGAATTTGAATGTTTTGTATATAATATCTTTAAGCAATGTAAGAGCCGTTTGTCTCTAAATTAACTTATTAACCAAAAACATGAAAAATCTCAGGAGAGACTATAAAATTGTAAACATTAAGGGGAAAAACTCACCTAATCCCAGACCCACAAATTCATCAGGTGCCTGGTCTTTTGTTCCAGTAATCGAGCCTTCCCTGCCTCTAACAGTTCCAGAAATGTAACGGGGCTTTACTCCAGTGCCTATTAATTGTGCCAGTTCAAGCTGACTGATGCATTTCAGAATCTGAATTACAGAAAAAGTGAAAGATGAGTTGTAGAACATTTCCTATACATTTTTCATCTAATATGAAATTATTTACAGGCATGTCTCAATCCAGTGCTTCAGATGATTTATTCATAGAACACTAAGCACCAATCCAATTTCCAACAGTTGTTAATGCTTCTATTTTTGATAGTAAATATAATATGTCTCATTAAATAAAAAGACCTGAACTACATGCACTAGCAAATAAAGAAATCTGGGATATGTATATGTTAGTGTGCTTATTCAATATGCATTATCTTATGAATTAAAGCATGTTAAGTTCATTATCATTGACTAGAATAGGGGTTTCCCAACCCAGTCCTTGCAGTCATAATTAATGATAACCACAATGAATATGTATGAGAAATTTTTATTCAGGACCTCCATTCTATATAAATCTATTTGCATATTCACTGTGTGTAAAAGAAAACCACTGCATTAGAAACTAGTATTTAAAAAAAACAAATGTATGAAATGAACCAAAAAGCTCCAAGATCTAAAAACAAGAGCATGTCTGATCAGAGGGTAAAGCACAATTATTAGATTTTTTTTTAATATAGGTATTTATATACCGCCTATCAAAGTTATCTAAGCAGTTTACAATCAGGTACTCAAGCACAGTAAAATAGTAGATGACGACAGATAAAGACCCGAATGGTTCAACCAGTCTGGCCAAACTGATTCAATTTTAAATTTTTTTTTCTTCTTAGCTATTTTTGATGAAGAATCCACAGCTCTACCCAGTACTGTGCTTTGGTTCCAACTACTGAAGTCTCCATCAAAGCTCACTTCAGCCGTTCTACACCCTCCCAGCCATTGAAGCCCTCCCCACTCATCCTCATCCAAAAGGCCATATACAGACACAGACCGTGCAAGTCTGCCCAGTAATGGCCTTATTTCTTCAATATTTACTATTATTTTCTGATTCTAGATCCTCTATGTTCATCCCACGCATTTTTGAACTCCGTCACCATTTTCATCTCCACCACTTCTCTCGGGAGCGCATTCCAGGCATCCATTACCCTCTCTGTAAAGTAGAATTCCCTTACATTGCTCTCGAGTCTACCACCCCTTAACCTCAAATTATGTCCTCTGGTTTTACCATTTTCCTTTCTTTGGAAAAAATTTTGTTCTACGTTAATACTTTCAAGTAACTGTGTAACTGCAAACTATAGAATATGTAGACAATGAAACTGTACCCTAGGAAACCAGATTCTGCATAGAATGAACCCTGGGCAAATCACTTAATCCCCCCATTGTCCCAGGCACATTAGATAGATTTGAGCCCACTGGGACAGACAGGAAAAAAATGCTTGCGTACTTGAATAAATTCATATAAAACATTCTAAACTCCCTTGGGAGAATGTTGTTTGTTTGTTTTTTTATTTCTTTATTCATTTTATGACTTACATCAAGTGTACAGTAAATATCAAACAATTATAGTACAACATCACTTGAAAATCTACAATATCATACAACAAGAAGATTTAACCCCCACCCCCCTCCCAAATTCATATACAACTAAAATATACCACATGAAAATAATATCTTATGTCATTCATAAATATATTAGTGGAAAACCAAGAATCCCCCTCCCCACCCCAAATCCACATGAGTATTAAAATTGGGAAAAGTGTAAATTATTCATTATAATACTTTAATAATGGTCTCCACACATCCTTAAATTTAAATTTAAATTAAATGGTATAGAAAAATGAACAAGCGGAGACTTAGAGGGGACATAATAGAGACTTAGAAAATCATGAAAGGCATAGAGAAGGTGGAGAGGGACATATTCTTCAGACTAGCGGAGACAACAAAAACGAGAGGTCATTCAGAAAAACTGAGAGGAGACAGATTCAAAACAAACGCAAGGAAATTCTTCTTCACTCAAAGGGTGGTAGACACCTGGAACGCGCTTCCAGGAGAGGTGATAGGACAGAGTACAATACAGGGGTTCAAAAAGGGACTGGATGACTTCCTGGAAGCTAAGGGAATTGCAGGGTACAGATAGAGGGTTACTTTACAGGATATTAAACGAATAGGGTATGAACATTTTAGGTAAGGAGCACTTACAGGTCATGGACCTGGGGAGCCGCCGTGGGAGCGGACTGCCAGGCACGATGGACCCCTGGTCTGACCAGGCAGGGGCAATGCTTATATTCTTAAACAGACAGTAAAGCACTGATACTTACCGTAACAGGTGTTATCCAGGGAAAGCAGGCAGATATTCTCACATATTGTGCATTCATTTTTGTAAACCACTTAAAAACCTCACGGTTATTAGCGGTATATAAGAATTAAATTAAATTAAATCATACACGGAGCAAAAGTGCATTGGCACTTTAAGAACTTTAGCAAGTTTGTGACTGACCGCACCGTGCTTGCGTGTGTGCCTTCCCACCCGATGTAGGCGCACGGCTCCTCAGTTCTGTAAGCCAGCTAAGAAACCAACCAGGGAAGGTGGGTGGGTTGTGAGAATATCTGCCTGCTGCCCCTGGATAACATGTTACAGTAAGTAACTGTGCTTTATCCCAGGATAAGCAGGCAGCATATTCTCCCATATGGGTTACCTCCAAGCTAACCAGAATGGGATGGGGGAAAGGTTGGCCTCAATGTCATCAAATATACAGAATACTGTACTATTACAGAGACTAAACATACTTCAGATTGGAACAGAAGAAGCAAGATACATTACAGGTCAGAAAAATTCCAATAATTTATAAATCCAAAAATCATTCAGAAATTATGCTTCACATTTTCACATTAATCACATAGGGCCTCTTCTATGAAGCCAATTAGCACGGCCGCTGTAGTAACAGCCTCAAAGTCTATAAGGATTTCAAGGGCTTCAGGTCTTTTGAAGCACAGCACTTGCTAGCATGGCTTGATAAAACAGGGCCATACTAAAGTAATAAAAAAATAGTATGTGTATCAAAAACTACAAAAAATGTTCACTTATCTGCAAATATTCCAATCCAAAGTCTAAAATAAGTTGCAGAATTACAGATCTTCATGGTGCCATACAGCTGCTAATCCAACAGCAAATAATATCCACTAGGATTGTTTCTATATATTTTGAAAGGATATTATTTGATTTTAAAAATACTTTCCATAAGCATAATACTTGCGTATCTGATTAGCCTCACATAAAGCATACTCATTTACACGAATATACATATGAATATGTACAAGCTTGTGTAATTTGTATTAATCTGCTAAATACTAATGAAAATTAAATTGCTTTGTACCTCATGCCATGAATTTCCTAAATAGTTTCCATCCGTATGTGCTACTGTGATGAGAGTTTTGATTGTATCAATGTTCTTCTGCTTCATTTCAGTGATACCAGAACTCACGGTTAGTAATGTAAATCTTGCCAGAGCCTGGACATAGGCATCTCTTTCAAGCTGCAAACAGAAAAAATACTGGTAAATAAGGTTGATTGTGCAAGGTATTCT
Organism: Geotrypetes seraphini; assembly: GCF_902459505.1. NCBI lineage: Eukaryota > Metazoa > Chordata > Amphibia > Gymnophiona > Dermophiidae > Geotrypetes > Geotrypetes seraphini. Next base: position 103,643,845 of record NC_047085.1, on the reverse strand, counting down.
TTCATAAACTGAATATGTCACTCAATTTTTTTTGACAGTTCTCTTATTTGTAGCAAGATTCTACACTACAATTTTAAGAAGTTTTAGAAAGGATTTGACATCAGATTGAATAGAGTAGTTATCTACCTGTAAGAAAGCAAGCTAAGAACCAGTTAAGTCAGGATTCAAATCCTGCTAATGTTCCATGTGAGTTGACCTTACCTAAGTCACCTCCACAAGCCTTCTCTATACAGGGCAACAGTTATCACATCTGATTGCACCTCGCTTGGAGCTACCAATGAAATAGGACTTTGTAAAACATTCAATGAACATGTTCTCCAAATTTTTGCCATAATATATGATACTTATGGGTATCATCTTTTATAAAATATAACAAATTTACAACTCATCCTATAAGACCATAACTACAAGTATGTTCCCCCTGAGTGCATAAGCGATCGCTCATACATTTTAAGCATTGCTCACACAGATTTCAAATGGTCGCTTATGTGTGGGGTCGCTCTGATCTGGTGCACGGTTGGCTGTTCCAGTCCTCTGCCCAGAATAGGAATTGACATCAGAGGGAGCAAAGGACCAGCACAGCCAACTGCTTACCAGAGCACAGTGGCCTCACATGTGAGCAAGTATTTGAAATCTGTGACACTCACAGAAAGTATAAGAACATAAGAATAGCCTTACTGGGCCAGATCAATGGTCCATCAAGCCCAGTTGCCCCTCCTCACGGTGGCCAATCTCCATTCTACCAATCTAGGGCAAGAAGTGGCTTTCCCCATGTCTTTCTCAATAAGGTTTGGACTTTTCCTCCAGGAAATTGTCCAAACCTTTCTTAAAACCAGCTACGCTACCCGCTCTTACCACAACCTCTGGCAATGCTTTCTTTTTTTAAATATATATTTATTAGCAATTGCAAAAGGAACATACAACCAAAAGGGAAGCAGATAGAATCAGTGTAAAACAGGCAAGTAACTCAACAAGAGAAAGAACATGGCAACAATGAGACAAAGTACAAAAAACCCTCGGTTGGATGCTCAGTACAAATAACATTTTAAGTAATAAGGAACCCCCATCCAGGCAATGCTTTCTAGAGCTTAACTATTCTCCAAGTGAAAAAATATTTCCTCCTATTGGTTTTAAAAGTATTTCCCTGTAACTTCATTGAGTGTCCCTTAGTCTTTGTAATTTTTGACAGAGTGAAAAATCGATCCACTTGTACCTGTTTTACTCCACTCAGGATTTTGATGACTCCAATCATATCTCCCCTCAGCTATCTCTTTTCCAAGCTGAAGAGCCCTAACCTTTTTAGTCTTTCTACATATGAGACAAGTTCCATCCCCTTTATCATCTTGGTCGCTCTTCTTTGAACCTTTTCTAGTGCCGCTATATCTTTCTTGAGATGAGACCAAAATTGAATGCACGCCGCACCATGAGGTGCGATACAGGGGCATTATAACATTCTTAGGCTTGCTAACCATCCCTTTTTTAATAATTCCTAGCATCTTGTTTGCTTTTCAGGCCACCACCACACATTGGGTGGAAAGTTTCATTGTATTATCTACAATGACACCCAGATCTTTTTCCCTGGTGCTAACCCCCAAGGTGGACCCTCTGCTAACTGCAATTTGGGTTATTCTTCCCAATGTGCATCACTTTGCGTTTGTCCATATTTAATTTCATCTGCCACTTGGATGCCCAGTCTTCCAATATCCTAAGGTCTGTCTGCAATTTTTCACAATCTGCATGTGTTTTAACAACTTTGAACAGTTTAGTGTCATCTGCAAATTTAATCATCTCACTCATTGTTCCAATTTCTGGATCATTTATAAATAAGTTAAATAGCACTGGTCCCATTACAGATCCCTGCAGCACTCCACTGTTTATTCTCCTTCATTGAGAAAAATGACCTTTAACCCTACCCTCTGTTTCCTATCCGATAACCAATTCCTAATCCACAACTGAACTTTGCCATCTATCCCATGACTCTCTTATTTTCTCAGGAGCCTCTCATGAGGAACTTTGTCAAAATCTTTCTGAAAATCTAGATACAATACATCAGCTGACTCAACCTTATCCACACGTTTATTCACACCTTCAAAGAAGTCAAGACAATTGGTGAGGAAAGATCTCCCTCGGCTGAACCCATGCTAACTCTGTCTCATTAAATCATGGGATCAGCATTAAATCATGGGATTCAGCATGGGTGTGGGCGGGGCAGGTAGGGATAACCGGCGTGCAACTTAATTTTGGAAGGCTGAAAGGCAGGGAGGGGGCACAAACTCGACAAAGGAGGAAGGGAAGGGGCATGAACATGGGACACAGAAGGGAAGGGGGCACTAACTTGGGACAGGAGGGAGGGAATAGAAAGGGAGAATTTCTGGGCATCAGTGTGTGAGTGAGAAAGGATGAAAGAAGCGAAAGGTAGAGATGCATGGGGAGACAAGGATGAGAGGAGACATGTTGGATATGGTGGTGGAGAGAGATAGATTGAAGGGGATGCAAGGGGGAGGAATGTTGGACATAGTGATGGAGGGAGACATGTAGCATTGTGCTGGAGAGGGGCGATAAAAGAAGAAATGGGCATGGGGCTGGTGGGCAGTGGTGGAAAATGCCGTACATGATCCAGGGTATGAGAGAAGGAGAAATGTTGGATATGGCAGTAGAGGGGGTGGGAGAGATGCCTGGATCTCTCAAGAAAGATGGACAGTGAGAGAGAGAGAGAGAGGGAGACATTTGCCAATAGGGGTGGAGGAGAGAGGAAGAAAAGTTGTATTCATGGAGTGATAGAAAGAGAGAGATGTTGGTTGGGGAAGGGAATGGGGTCCAGAGGAGAGGAAGCATGCAGGAAGCAGAAAGAAATAAAATATTGGATGCACAGTCAGAAGGAAATGCAACCAGACAACAAAGGTAGGAAAAATAATTTTATTTTCAATTTAGTGATCAAAATGCGTCAGTTTGTGAATTTATATCTGCTGTCTATATTTTGCTCTTTAGTTGTCTATTTTTCTATAGTTGTTGCTGATTGCATATTTTAAAGTTATCTGCCTTGACCTCTTTGAAAAAAAAAACCTGACTATAAATGATAATTAACATTTTCTCTGTGAACAGTGTGCTTTGCGTTTTTTAATTTTTTGGTTACTATTATGTATAATAAGATTATATTGTGTGCATATGAAAAATGGATGGAAGAAATTGCTTTACAATTAGAAACATAGAAACATAGAAATTTGACGGCAGAAAAGGGCTATAGCCCATCAAGTCTGCCCACTCTTCTGATCCACCCCATTAAGTCTGAGTACTAATGACCTAGTTCCTTAACTCTACCCTCGTAGGGATCCCACGTGTATGTCCCATTTATTCTTAAAGTCAAGCACGCTGGTGGCCTTGATCACCTGCATTGGAAGCTTGTTCCAGTGATCTACCACCCTTTCTGTGAAGAAATACTTAATGGTGTCACCATTAAATTTCCCTCCTCTGAGTTTGAGCGGATGCCCCCTTGTGACCGAGGGTCCTTTGGGAAAGAAGATGTCGTCTTCCACCTCGACACGTCCTGTGATGTATTTAAATGTCTCAATCATGTCCCCCCTTTCCCTGCGTTCCTCTAGAGTGTAGAGCTGCAATTTGTTTAGTCTTTCTTCGTACGGGAGACCTTTAAGCCCGGAGATCATCCTAGTGGCCATCCGTTGAACCGACTCAACTCTAAGCACGTCTTTATGGTAATGCGGCCTCCAGAATTGCACACAGTATTCCAGATGAGGTCTGACCATGGTTCTGTATAGTGGCATTATGACTTCAGGTTTGCGGCTGATGAAGTTTCTACTGATACATCCCATCATTTGCCTCGCCTTGGATGAGGCCTTCTCTACTTGTCTGGCAGCCTTCATGTCTGCACTGATGATTACTCCCAAGTCTCGTACTTCTGAAGTCCTAGCTAATGTTTCTCCATTTAAGGTGTAAGTTTTCCATGGATTTCCGCTGCCGAGATGCATGACCTTACATTTCTTAGCGTTGAAGCCCAGCTGCCATGTCGAGGACCAGTTTTCCAACGTAAGCAGATCCTGCGTCATACTATCCTGCCGATTGCTTTCACTTACTATATTACATATTTTGGCGTCATCAGCGAATAGTGTTACTTTACCCTGAAGCCCTTGGGTCAAGTCCCTTATGAATATGTTAAAGAGGAATGGACCCAGGACTGAGCCCTGTGGCACTCCGCTGGTCACATCCGATGTCTCAGAAAGGGTGCCGTTGACCACCACCCTCTGAAGTCTACCACTCAGCCAATCATTAACCCATGCAATTAGTGTCTCACCTAACCCCATCGATTTCATCTTGCTTAACAGTCTAGGTGTGGGATGCTGTCAAAAGCTTTACTGAAATCCAAGTACACTATGTCCAGAGATTCTCCCGAGTCTAGCTTCCCTGTTACCCAATCAAAGAAGCTGATAAGATTGGATTGGCATGACCTACCCTTAGTGAATCCATGTTGACTGGGATCCCTTAGATTCCCCTCGTCCAAAATCGTGTCTAATTTTCCTTTAAGTAGTGTTTCCATGAGTTTACACACTATTATTATGGGAGTGTCAGGGGGCGGAGCTTGGGCGGGGGTACTCAGTTGGTATTTGTTAGGCTTAGGGGGGTACTTGGCTTGAAGAAGTTGAGAAACACTGAAGTAGATGACAGAGAGATGATAAAGCAATTTAAGTTTCTTTGTAGTGGGAAAGAAAGCCAAGGTTCTTCTTGTGACCTTAACAGTGAGTATCAAAATATTTTTTCATTTTAATTTCAAAAGTTTTAAGTTCTTGGATTGTCTTAAAATTACCTTTTAGAACTCTCACCATAAAATCATTGGGGCAGTGGCCAGTTTTTTCAAAGTGCTGTCCAACATTGGGTAAAATCACAAATATCCAGCAAACAATAGAAAATTCTGTACAACCTTTCCCTAGCAGAACGAGCTGTCATAAAAAGCTTACAAAATAATCAAAACATTGTCATCAAGCCTGCAGACAAAAGGAGGTACTGTTGCCATGAGGTCTAAATGAGGTCGACCCTAGCTCTGTACTATGGCTTGAAATGATAAAGAACAGAAGCCACTCAGACTCAAAGTGCCCAGCCTAGATAAACAAGTGCGAGTGACAAAGGACACCCCTGAAGCTGCCTTGACTCCCAGAGCCACTGCCTTGAATAGCCTCTTGAGGACGACATCAAGTCGGCAGTACTGCATGTCCTTAAGCACCACACCGCCTTCACTCAAAAAGGAGGTGCGCTTGGTGAATTGAGCAACCACTCTAGGCTAAATGAAAAGTTGCTGACATTCCTGTGCCATAAGATACAAATGGGAAATGGCTCTTGCTACTTTGAGAGCCCCCTCCAGAGCATCTCACTGCTCGAAGATGAGAATGTTATCAGGATACTGATAACTGATACTGAGGGAGCTCAGAGAGGTTCTGGCGGGTCATATTAAAGGCTTATTCAACAAATCTCTGGAGACGGGGGTGGTTCCTGGGGATTGAAAGAGAGCGGATGTGGTCCCTATTCACAAAAGTGGTCACAAAGATGAAGCGGGAAACTACAGGCCGGTGAGCCTCACTTCGGTTGTTGGAAAAACAATGGAAGTGTTGCTGAAAGAAAGGATAGTGAACTTCCTAGAGTCTAATGGGCTACAGGATCCGAGGCAACATGGCTTTACAAAAGGTAAATCGTGCCAAACGAACCTGATTGAATTTTTTGATTGGGTGACCAGAGAACTGGATCGAGGACATATGCTAGATCAATGGCCTCAAACTCAAACCCTTTGCAGGGCTACATTTTGGATTTGTAGGGCCACAGAAAAAATAGTTATTAAAGAAATGACAACTTTGCATGAGGTAAAACTCATTATAGTTTATAAATCTTTCCTTTAACTGTTAAAGGAAGATTTATAAGAGTGCAGATTAAATCTGAGAGAATTGAGGTGGATGTTTAGGATTGAATTATATGGTCCCTGGAGGGTTAAATGAAACATCAGACTGGATGGCTCAGGTTGACTTTTAATTTAATTTGAGGGAAGAATGAATTTTCCGCTCCGGGTGGGATGCTGTTAAAAGTAAATGTAGAAGTAGAAAAAAGAAATAAAGCCAATACCAAAATAAAAAATAAATAATTGTTTAAGGTTTTTGGCTAGTTTTTAGGTCATTTGTAGGTTTTTTTTTAAATGTTTTGTCTATGTTTATAATTTGTGTATGTATGATGTTTGTACACTGCTTTAAATTCAAGCGGTTTATACATTTTGAAAATAAATAAATAAATAAAAGATCACTTAAATACTTTGTAGCAAGCAGTATATATTTTTTTGTTTTAAAGTAAAACTGAAAACTTACTTTTTTGAACAGACATTTGGCATAGTGCGTTGATGTAGTTTCAGCCATCCTTCCTTTTTTTCTAATTGGTTTATACTCATATGTTGATGAATTTAATGGCTAACTTGTTTTATTGTGAATTGTTTTATACAATTATTAATTGTCAACTCTTGAAGGGTGGGGTATAACAAATATTTTAAAACTCTTAAAAACTATTAAATTATATGAAAGGAATAAAATAGAATTGACTAAATGGAATGGAACTTACCTTGTATAAGGAATAATGTGATCTCATCTGTTTTCTAAAATGAATTAAAAACATATTTTTTTAGTTTACCTGTATACAGAAGATACATGCAATTCTGATTGCACACCGTATGCCTTCCAAACAAAGTGAAGCTACTTCAGTATCATCACAGTCTTGCAGACCCACACTGAATGCAGCTAGGAATGGTGTCCATGCCAACTACAAAAGAAGAAAATATTATACTCGGTGTAAACAAAAAGCTTTCCAGCATCAACTGCAAACTAAGATCGCTGCTGGATGTGGTATCTTCATTTTGTAAGAGGCAATTATAAAGTGCATAATCACAATTAAATATTCTTGACTTGAACATTTCCACTTTACCACCAGAATCCTGGGCTCCAGCAAGATTTTCTGTAAAAACGTAATTTGTGGGGGGAATGGCCTAAAACATAGTTCTGTCACTTATTTTCAGGCTCCAGATCAGAGAGGCCTGCAGGGAAGAGGAGTGGAGATGGTAAGCTTGGTTAGAGTAGTGGACAATCATTGTACTCCCTAACCTAGCCCTTCTTCTTCTTCTCCTGTTGCTCCTGCTTTTAGCCCACCCAAGCCTCTCACGGGTCCATAGTTATAAGAACATAAGAACTGCCATACTGGGACATACCGAAGGTTCATCAAGCCCAGTATCCTGTTTCCAACATTAGACAAACCAGGCCCCAAGTACCTAGTTAGATCCAAAGTAGCAAAACAGATTCTATGCTGCTTATCCTATGAATAAAACATAGTAACATAGTAAATGATGGCAGATAAAGACCTGAACGGTCCATTCAGTCTCATTAAAAAATACATGATTAGATTAACTTGTCTCTTCTTTGATATTTCTGGGCCAAACACTAAAAAGTCTGGTATTGTCCTAGGTTCCAAATGCTGAAGTTGCCATCCCAAGCTCACTCCAGCTTATCTAACCATCCCATTCTTTGCAGGATATCTACCATAAAGTATGTCCAATAACATCCTCCTGTTCCATATTAGTGGAATTCACACTGATGCCCATCCCAGCCCATCCTACACCGAATCACCATATATGGTACACAGACCGTGCAGGTCTGTCCAATATTGGCCTTAGTTCTTTAATTTACATCCTTCATTTTCTGATTAGATATCCTCTATTTTTAGTAGTGGATTTTCCCAAACCATCTCAATAATGGCCTATGGACTTCTCTTTTATGAAATTATCCAACCTTTTTTAAACCCCGCTAAGCTGATTTCACCACTTTCGTTGTTCTCTGGCAACAAAATCCAGAGTTTAATTACAAGTTTCCAAGTTTATTTTTCATTTGATATACTGTCTATCAATGATTATCTAGATTATCTAGATTACAAACAATAATGAATAAAAACATTATTGCAATTTTTCACAATCCTCTTGCGATTTAGCAACTTTAAATAACTTTGTGTTATCAGCAAATTGAACATAAGAATTGCTGCTGCTTGGTCAGACCAGTGGTCCATCGCGCCCAGCAGTCCGCTCACGCGGCGGCTCCCAAGTCAAAGACCTGTGCCCTAACTGAGACCAGCCCTACCTGCGTTCATTCTGGTTCAGCAGGAACTTGTCCAACCTTGTCTTGAATCCCTAGAGGATATTTTCCCTTATAACAGACTCCGGAAGAGCATTCCAGTTCTCTACCACTCTCAGGGTGAAGAAGAATTTCCTTATGTTTTTACGGAATCTATCCCCTTTTAACTTTAGAAAGTGCCCTCTCGTTCTCTCTACCTTTGAGAGGGTGAACAACCTGTCTTTATCTACTAAGTCTATTCCCTTCATTATCTTGAATGTTTCGATCATGTCCCCTCTCAGTCTCCTCTTTTCAAGGGAGAATAAGCCCAGCTTCTCTAATCTCTCACTGTACAGCAACTCCTCCAACCTCTTAACCATTTTAGTCACTCTTCTCTGGACCCTTTCGAGTTGTACCGTGTCCTTCTTCATGTATGGTGACCAGTGCTGGACGCAGTATTCCAGGTGAGGGCGTACAATGGCCCGGTACAGCGGCATGATAACCTTCTCCGATCTGTTGGTGATCCCCTTCTTAATCATTCTTAGCATTCTGTTCGCCCTTTTCGCCGCCCCCACACATTGTGCAGACGGCTTCATCGACTTGTTCACCAGTACTCCCAAGTCTCTTTCCTGGGGGGCCTCCAAGTACCACCCTGGACATCTTGTATTCATGTATGGGATTTTTGATACCGACATGCATTACCTTACACTTATCCACATTGAACCTCGTTTGCCATGACGCTGCCCATTTCTCGAGTGTGGTCATGCCGCATTGCAGATCTTCACTACTCTGAATAACTTCGTATCATCTGCAATTTTAATCACCTCACTCGTCGTACTCATTTCCAGATCATTTATGAAAATGTTGAAGAACACGGGTCCAAGCACCGAGCCCTGCAGCACCCCACTGGTGATGTTCTTCCAGTCCAAGTACTATATTGTCCATTTATCCCCGCTCTATTTCCTATCCGCTAGCCAGTTTTTAATCCACGTGAGTACTTCACCCTCTATTCCATGGCTCTCAATTTTCCGAAGAAGTCGATCATGCGGAACCTTGTCTAACGCCTTCTGAAAATCCAGATATACAATGTCGACTGGGTCACCCTTGTCTATCTGCCTGTTGACTCCCTCGAAGAAGTGCAGCAAGTTTGTCAAGCAAGATCGTCCTTTGCTGAAGCCATGCTGACTGGTCCTCATCAGACTGTGTCCATCAAGGTGATCAATGATGTGGTCTTTTATCAGCGCCTCTATCATCTTTCCCGGTACCGAGGTCAGACTCACCAGTCTGTAGTTTCCCGGATCTCCCCTAGTACCTTTTTTGAAGATCGGCATAACATTCGCCACCTTCCAGTCTTCCAGAAACTTTCCCGATTTGATCGACAGATTGGCTACTAGTTGAAGCAGTTCAGCTACAGTCCCTTTCAGTTCCTTAATGACCCTTGGATGAATGCCATCTGGTCCCTGGGATTTGTCGTTCTTAAGTCTATCAATCTGCTTGCATACTTCTTCTAGACCAGGGATCTCAAAGTTGAGTTTTCAGGATTTCCCCAATGAATATGCATTGAAAGCAGTGCATGCACATAGATCTCATACATATTCATTGGGGAAATCCTGAAAACCCGACTGGATTGCGGCCCTCAAGGACCGTCAACCTTGTCAGTTTCCCATCTTCACCTCCAGCGTATAGCCTGTCGGATTCCGGAATGTTGTGTATATCCTCTTTGGTAAATACATATGCAAAAAATGTGTTCAGTTTATCAGCGATGGCTTTGTCCTCCTTTAGCACTCCCTTTATTCCATGATCATCCAACTGTCCCACCGCTTCCTTTGCAGGTCGTTTCCCCTTAATATATCGAAAGAACAGCTTGAAGTTTTTCGCTTCCTTGGCTATTTTTTCCTCCTAGTCTCTTTTGGCCCCTTTTACCGCTTTATGGCACCTGCGTTGATGCTGTTTGTGCTTTTTCCAGTTTTCGTCTGTTTTTGACCTTTTCCATTCCTTAAACAAAGTCTTCTTGTCTCTGATTGCTTCCTTCATTAGTGATTCACATCTCAAGATCATTGATAAATGTTAAAATGCAGCGATCCCAGCACAAACCCCTGGAGAACCCCACTATTTACCCTTCTCTATTGAGAATATTGACCATTTAAACCCATTCTTTGTTTTTCAACCAGTTCTTAATCCACTTTCTTTATATCTACAAATTAAGTCCTGGCTATATATCTAAATATTCCTCACTATCTCATGTCAATATGGCTTCTTTCTCATATTATCTGCTATAGTAAACTAGCAGCCTTTGCATGTAATAGCAGATATAGGCCAAGTATCAATGGCTAGAGGTAGCTGGACTTTAACACTCCTCCCATCCTCTCCCATGCATTTCTTTCTATGGTTGAGTTCTAGCTTGTTGTAATTATTGAACTTCCTTATAGTCTGCAATTTATCAGTAACCAGCTTCATATGGATTACATCAAAAAAACTAGTCACAAAATTAAAAAAAATGTATGTAACTTAAATAGTCATGTTTAGCTAAAAATCATGAAAATATTGTAAGTGAAGTGATTCTAATAAAATAAAGAGTGCCATATTAAAGCAGCTTGAGTAACTAAAGATGAAGTGGATATTTTTTTGTGTTTAATTACTTTTTTTATAGAGAAAATGTAGGACCAAACAAGCGGCATTATGTAAAAAGTCAGGTAGTTTTAGGCAGAGAGGCTGTAATAATAATAATAATAATTTATTTCTTATATACCGCTATACCGTGAAGTTCAAAGCGGTTTACAATAAAGATACATTTGACAGTACATGGGATAGAAACTGTTTACAATAAAGATACGTTTAGTCATGGATTAGAAGGGTAGAGAGATGACATAGGAAATGTAGACATGGTGGAAAAGACCCTCTTTTCCAAAATTCTGTTTTATGGTATATCTTCCCGATTACTTTTCCACACCACATCAGTTTGTCTTCACCCCATCCTATCAGAAGTAGGGTTTCTCGGTCTTTGCCTTCCCAACTCTTCTAAAACACCTCTAAGATTCCTCCCACCCCGGCCCCCAATTTCAAAAATAGCATTTCTCAATTTTGTTGCAACTGGCTCACTGGCAAAATATACACATTTCCTTTCATACTGTACTATGCAAGTGAAGGTACATGAGGTGAAATTTAATAAGTATATATTTCAAAACAGATGGTACGTGATAAAACTATTACTATAAATGATGGTACATTAATACTACAAAGTATTAAAGTATTTGTATGCTACCTATATAAAAGCAATCATCCTTACCTTGAACATTGGTCTCACATGCTCTAGATGAGTTGCACTGGTGAATGGTGCCTGCACATGACTCACTGCTTCCATAAGAGCTTTTGCTGTTTTTGCCATTTGCTCCATTTCTAAGTTATAAAGCAGCCTTCTTTGCTTTTCATTAGCTACACCTGCAATCAAGGATATGCATATCCACTAAGCTTTTATTTCCATGTCACAATTAAGGTACAGAATAACAAACATTTTGAATTTTACTCAAGTTTTATGCTATTTTACTCAAGTTTTACTCAAGTTTTACTCAAGTTTTATGCTATTTAGAAAAATGAGAAATAAATATTAAATCATAGCATTACAACTCATAGCTGTACAACTCAGGATCCATGTTTCCCTTTTAAAGGTTGAACTGTATTGTTTCTAGCTAAGAATAACCCGCTACAACTTAGCAGAGAAACTATTTTTTTAGAACATTTTATTTTGATTGTCAACATACAACATGACAGGAGCAGTGGCGTACCAATAGGGGGGCGGTCCGCCCTGATTGCAAGCCCTGAGGGGGTGCTCCCGGCCTTGGCGTCCAGTTCCCCCCCCACCGACGTCTGGATTTTCCCCCCCTGGTCCCCCCTTGAGGTGGAGAAGCAGCCCGCAGCAGGATCACGATGCAAACGATCCCTGCGCTGCTTTGGTGCTGCTTCCTCCGCCACGGTCCCGCCCCCTCCTCTGACATCAGAGGAGGAGGCGGGATCACTGGCATCGTGATCCTGCTGCGGGTTGCTTCAATAACGTAGGTGGTGCGGGAAGGTCAGGGGAGCGAGCGGTCCTTCGGGATGGGTCGGGCAGGCAGGCCTTCAAGGGGTGGGGAGAGGCAAACCAGGGGGACAGGCGAGCTGGCCTTCAAGGCAGGCAGGCAGGCAGGCAAGCAGGCAGGCCAGTGGGACAGGCAGGCAGGCCTTCAAGGGGGGGACAGGCAGGCAGGCCTTCAAGGGGGGGGGACAGGCAGGCAGGCCAGGGGGGTCAGGTAGACAGGCCTTCAAGGGGGGGGACAGGCAGGCAGGCCTTCAAGGGGGGGACAGGCAGGCAGGCCTTCAAGGGGGGACGGGACAGGCAGGCAGGCCTTCAAGGGGGGACGGGACAGGCAGGCAGGCTTTCAAGGGGGGGGGACAGGCAGGCAGGCCAGGGGGACAGACAGGCAGGCCTTCAAGGGGGGAGGACAGGCAGTCAGGCCTTCAAGGGAGGGGGACAGGCAGTCAGGCAGGCCAGGGGGACAGGCAGGCAGGCCTGCCTGCCTTCAAGGGGGGAGGACAGGCAATCAAGCCTTCAAGAGGGGGGGACAGGAAGGCAGGCAGGCCAGGGGGACGGACAGGAAGGCAGGCCTTCAAGGGGGGACAGGCAGGCAGGCAGGCCTTCAAGAGGGGGGGACAGGAAGGCAGGCAGGCCTTCAAGGGGGGGACAAGCAGGCAGGCCTTCAAGGGGGGAGGGGTAGGCCTTCAAGGGGGACAGACAGGCAGGCCTTCAAGTGGGGGACAGGCCTTCGGGGAGGGGGGGTGCAGGCCTTCAGGGGTGGGATGCAGACCTTTAAGGGGGGACAGGCCTTCAGGGAGGAGTCCCTGGTGTAGAAGTACACGGTGGAAAGGGGGGGGGGGTTTCAAAGAGATGTGCATATGCCGGACTTTGGGTGGGAAGAAATAATGGGTCTGAAAATAGAGGAGAGGGAGAGAGATGATGGACCATGGTTTTTAGGGAGGGAAGGAACAGAAAGGGAGAGAAGTTGGACACAAGGGATGGTGTGGAGGGGGGGATAGAGATACTGGATAGGAGGGTAGTTGGGAAAAGAAAGGGAGAGATGGTGGACCCTGGGGTGGTGGGGAAGGAGGGAGAGATGCTGGATGAAAGGGTAGTTAAGAAAAGGTGGATCTGTGGAGGGAGACGAAAAAAGGAAAGATGCCAGACCTCCTGGGGAGGGAAGGGAAACGGGGAGGACAGAGATGGCAGATGGATGGTTAGCACGGAGCAAGAAGAAAGGAGATCCTGGCAAGCAAATTATCAGAAGACAACCAGAGCCTTGGACCAACAAGATTTGAAAAATAACCAGACAACAAAAGGTAGAAAAACTAATTTTATTTTCTGTTTTGTGATTACAATATATCAGATTTGAAATGTGTATCCTGCCAGAGCTGGTGTTAGACCGCAAACGTGAGCTAGGATTTAACAGAGAGGAAAAGTCCTTTTTGTTTCTTTATTTTATTTACACCACAGCGCCAGTGTGGTTATGAGAAGCCAAAGGGGGGTGAAAAAGCTATAAAATAAACCCACCAAGATGTTTGAAGAAAAAAAAACCACCCAATTGGGCAGGAAAATTGAATTGAAAAACCAATTCAATAGGCTGAATCGAATCAAAATTTTTAATTTTTTTTTCCTGAATCGGGCAGCACTAGTTTGCGCTACTGTCTTAGACTTTAGGACCTGGGATTGGGGAGAGATGGCATACTCAGTACTTTATAATGCAAGTGAAATGAGGATTTGGTCAGACTTTTGAAGGGTCTGCAGAAGAAAAATATTGTATAGGCCGGGGACATGAGACAGCAGGAAACGGGAACTTTTCTTCCTTCTATTTTTGTGAATGGCAAGGCTGAGGATGTCGGAAAGTTCAGTTAAAATATGTGCTTTATAAGAAAATATAATAATGTGTTTTATAAAGTTTATAAGCATTGCTGGCCTACCCGGTGAGGTGTTCCTTGTGGTGGTGGCAGCGTGTCAATGTGTTGAGAGGAAGAGGTGATCTGGGAAATTCTGCTGAGCAAACTCCGGGCCCATTTCCACCCCCCAGTTAGTCCACTCCACTCAGCTGGTTCACACACTGAGTGGGTCTTTGGGTGTTGTTCCTGGGTAGTTGTTTTGGGGTCTCTTCCAGTGGTTTGTCAGTATCTCCTTGTGGTCCAAGGAAGGAAACTTTGTTAACCTTAGCATTGACCTTCAGAATATCAAGTTTGTAACAGCGCTGCTTGTGTGGCATTAGGCTATGTAGTGATCGAAAGAAAAAAACAGACCTTTGCACATTTTTGCACTATATGGTGGGTGTATGAGGAGATTCACATTTCCTGCACAGCTAAGTCCTTGTGAAGTTACCTTGTTCTTTCTGTATTTGATATCTAGCAAGGTCTCTGTTTGGAAGGAAAGATCTAAGCTTAAAAATGAAGTGGCCAGAAGATATGGTAAAAGCAGATAACGTTGCTGGTTTTAAGAAAGGTTTGGACAAATTTCTGGAGGAAAAGTCCAAAGTCTGTTATTAAGACATGGGGGAAGTGTCTGCTTGCCCTGGATCGGTAGCATGGAATGTTGCTACTCTTTGGGTTTTGACCAGGTACTAGTGACCTGGATTAGTTACCATGAGAATGGGCTACTGGGCATTATGGACCATTGGTCTGACCCAGTTAGGCTATTCTTATGTTATGTTCTCATCTGTAGGGGCCTTTGTTTTCACTTCTTATTTTAATGTATTTTTTTCTGGGAACTTATCAGTGTTTTTTATAATGGGAACAAAAATGGAAGAGAATTAATGTGTGTGGAATGGGGGGGGGGGGGTAACTAATTTCTTCAGCTAAATAATTCAATCCACCTCAACCAGACATAGGAGAACACACGCACCATTCACACACCCTCCAACCAAAAACGTCAAAAGAAAAAAACTGTTCGACAACTTCCTAGCCATTCGAGCTGCAACACTCGACCCCCCAACTCTACAACCTATTGACCTCGACCACAGACTACAAAACCTTCAAAAAAGAAATAAAAACCCTTCTATTCAAAAAACACATAAAACCGAACTAACACAATCAGAACTGTCCCAAGCATCACCTGCAACTACTCCATATGTACTTCTAATGTCATGACAATTCAGACATAATTTATGTTATGTTTGGAATAATGGTTACATATATGAGGTTCAATAAAAGAAAATTTTCACTGCCTGTTTCTATTCTGACCATTTATTCCGTTTCATGGTTATTACAAAAAATATTTTTTTACATGGGGGGTGTCAAAAAATGATGGGCCTCGGGTGCCACATACCCTAGGTACGCCACTGGACAGGAGGCTTACCTTCTCCAGTATCTTAAACATGAAGGGTCAATAGACCCTATCAAATGTCTTCTCTGTGGCAATGAATAGGAGGAAGAGGAATTTCTGGGCCAGCCACACCTTTAAAACACCATTTAAGACTATTCACATACTGTCAGAGACTTGGAGGCCCAGCACAAACTTGTCTATGCACCAAGCCAATAAGCCATCCCGTCAACCGATTAGCCACTATTCTAGCGGGAGAGTGTGGTGCAGTGGTTAAAGCTACAGCCTCAGCACCCTGAGGCTGTGGATTCAAACCCATGCTGCTTCTTGTGACCCGGAGCAAGTCACTTAATCCCCCTATTGCCCCAGGTACATTAGATAGATTGAGAGCTCGCCTGGATAGACAGGGAAAAATGCTCGAGTACCTGAATAAATTCATGTAAACCGTTCTGAGCTTCCCCGGGAGGACGGTATAGAAAAATGAATAAATAAATAAATTCTAATAAATATCTTTGTATCGGTACCCAATATAGAGATAGGTCTGTAAGAGCCACATCACTATTCTTTTCATTCTTATGTACTACAGTAATTCTTGCCAGTCTCATATATTAGGGTCATTTCATGTCAAGTAGTTTAGAGCTCCCCACTTGACCATCTCAGAAACTAATGAAATCTTTTCAGGGGATATCCAAAGTTTTGGGGCATGATCTCAACTAGGTCCAGAGTTAGGGGCCCTTTTATTTGGGCTACTTTTTGTATCCAAAAATACTAAAAAGATGTCAACTTTGGATTCAGGTTATAGAAAGAACAGTTGGTCAACCAGGATGAAAGCACATTTCTGGGACAACTTTTTAGGCTCAATCCAAAAATACTGCTCATAACAGTGACAGATGCTTTGTTGGTAGGTGGGAGATGTTCTGACACAGGTGAAGAAGGTAGAAAAGGTCAAACTTGAGTAGTGTCTAAGAGAGCTCTGATGCAGTCCTAGGTCTGGGTTAGCTGTAGATACAACTTCTGGTAGTTCATTGCAAACCCCCAGGAGTTCCAACAGATTTACTTTTGAATTAATGGCGTACTGAGCTTATTGTGATGAGGCCTTGACCAACCAGTTGTCTAGATAAGGAAATATGTGAAATCACCACGAGAGAAGGGTTGTACAGTAGCTACTACCACCAGGCATTGTGAATGTTTCTGTTCCAATGTGGGTATATATGTGTGAGTGTTGTACTCAGTAGGGTTAGCAGTGACATGTGGGGCCTTTTTTTCTCCATTTAGGGTATAAGGTGGTTTGTTTAGAGTGATTATGTGCCCTTTCCTTAGGATTTATTGGTAATTGAAATCACCCATTATTATACTGTTGCCCAATTTGCCAGCTTTCCTAATCTCTGAAAAAAATGTCTTCATCTGTCTGATCATTTTGTCCAGGGGATGGTAGTATAACCCTACCTTTATATTCCTTCCCTTCACACATAGAATTTCTATTTCTTATGAATGCCACACTGCTATCTATGTCATGCAGAATATTTATTTTTAATGATTCAATTCCCTCTTTAACTTATAGCACAACCCCCCACCAATCTGATCTACTCTATCCTTGCGATATAATTTGTACTCAAATAATAGTGTCCCATTGATTTTCCTCCTTCCACCAGGTCTCTGAGATGCCTATTATATCTACCTCATCATTCAATGCTATATACTCTAATTCTCCTATTTTATTTTTTTAGGCTTCTAGCATTTGTATACAAACACTTCAAATTGTGTGTTTTCCTTGTAACTACAGGTAGCTGAGAAGACAGGGAAAATTTCAGTCTTTTACTCTGCCTTCCTCTTAAACCAGGGGTGTCCAATGTCGGTCCTCGAGGGCCGCAATCCAGTCGGGTTTTCAGGATTTCCCCAATGAATATGCATTGAAAGCAGTGCATGCAAATAGATCTCATGCATATTCATTGGGGAAATCCTGAAAACCCGACTGGATTGCGGCCCTCGAGGACTGACATTGGACACCCCTGTCTTAAACCCTCCTGGTTTTCTTTCACCATTATTGGGACTTCTCTACTGGGACTCCCTAAATATCCTATTTCAATAGCATCCTTCAAGGATACCTCACACACAGAACCATCCGCTCCTGGGCGACTGTCGGCTTCCCCCTGCATCTCAGTTTAAAAGCTGCTCTATCTCCTTTTTAAATGTTAGCGCCAGCAGCCTGGTTCCATCCCGGTTAAGATAGTGTCCATCCTTTTGGAACAAGCTCCCCCTTTCCCAGAAGGTTGCCCAGTTCCTAACAAGTCTAAATCCCTCATCATTATAGTAGGAAGAACTTCTAAAGGTACTGGAATCCTACAAGATGACTAAGATGTTTGTAATATTTGAGCTTTAGATAAAGTAGTCACACAATCATTATGTTTCTTAATTTTATCTACAGCCTCCTCAATGCTTTTCCCAAAGAGGTCAGTACCTTTGCAAGGGACATTAGAGAGACATCCCTGTACTGGTTATTCTTATGTTCTTATCTACAGTGTCGAGGTGGTGGAGAAGGGTCAGATGGAATACCTTAAGAATCATCTGTAGAGTAGTCAGGGAAGTCATCATTGGAATGTGGTGACAGGTCAGAATCAAATTTGTTGTAGTATTCTCTTCTAGATGTTCCTGATATAGAGCGTCAAGTCAAGCATCAAGATTAGCATTGAGAATGTGTCAAGGAGCTACAGGTTAATTATGCTCTTTCAAGGACGAAGCATGCGTCAAGCATCTCCTGGATGTTGTTGCTCAATGTTGAGAAAGCATCCTGGAGCGTTGTCTGGAACAACACACTAACACATCCTTGGACTGAGCTAAGGCTGGCACAGAGGCTGCATGAGCCTGGGTTATCTACAACTGCAGCAGCCATGGAAGCTCTTGATGGAGTCATGTCCAAAGCTTTACTTGTATCAATGGCACCGGTACCATTATAGGCAAAGGTACAGAAGGCGTTTGAGATACTGGGTGTTAAGGCATGCCTCTGAGAGGACACCAGTTGGGGAGAAAGTGATCAGTCTTCTGTGCTTAGGTTGTATCGAGGCACTTGAAGCTTCGAAAGATGCTAATTTCAAAGCAGCACTAAGTTAATAAAGAGACTTTTGTGAGGGCATAATTCATTCAACTCTTCTCTTGAAAGTGTATAGTTCTCAACACCTTCAATAACCCCTCACTTCCAAAGATAAACCCTCAGAAATACCACCTAAATACTCAAAAATTTCACTGTATTAGGCTTTATGTACTACTTCCTCAATGGGTCTTACAACTCATATCAAATTTTTATTTAGTTTACTTAACCGCCTTAAATGAATGTAGATGTTTAAATACTTAGCTTATACTTGTGGTCTTATTTACACCCAGTGAGAAAATAGTACATAAAGCCTAATACAATGAAATTTTTAAGTATTTAGGTGGTATTTCTGAGGGTTTATATGTATACATCTTTGGAAGTGAGTGGTTATTGAAGGTATTGAGAACTATACACTTTCAAGAGAACAGCAGAAAGATGCCAAGGCATGTCTGTTAGGGGAGACTTGTTTATGCCTCTTAACTTTCTTACATTGTTCCCCTGAAGCAAGCTGTACAGACAATGAAGAAGTGGAATTCCGACACTGTGTTGACTCGGAGCGATGCGACACAAACGTAGTTGGGGGGGGTCGATGCTGGTGTTGAAGGAAGTTGAGCATCTGGTTCGGAATCCCCAACCACGCTCGATGTCCCCAATGCAGTACCAAAGTGCTTCTCAAATTGAACTTTATGGGCCTTCAACCTACATTTCCCTTCTCCTAAAGTCCTTCCATCTGCCCGCATTTTTTTCTATATAAGTGTTGACAACAAAATTCCTAGAAGTAATCCCATCCATATGAGTCCCCACCCTCTTGAGTCCCTCTTGACACCAATATCAACTTTTCTCCTGAGCTTATACAAGCTGCCACAGTTCATGATGCATGTATTCCCTTGCAGGGTTGTCCCAAGGGTATCTGGCACATCGTACTGGCTCTGCAGAAAAAAAATGGAACTGAGGTGGACATGTGGGATGTCACAGCAGGAAATAGTGTAAACGCAGTCAGAGTCTAAGGTTCTTCAAAGTACTAAAGCTATGGGAAGCTTTCCTATATTGGGATCTGTTGGACAGCATTACCTGGTCAAGAAAGCTTACTATCTTGCCTGTTATTAGTTTAAAAAAAACAAACCAAAAAACTCCTGTTGGGAATGCCTAGTACAGATCACAGTAAAAATGGCACTGATGCAAAAGAAAACTTTTAAAACTACTATAGCAGTAAGGGGAAATTTAAAATAACACCAAGATAGGTTTTTGTTTGAAAAAACTCATTCCATAAAGCTCAATGTGAGGGAGGGAGTGGTAAAGATGTAAGTTTCCTTAGAATTACTTCCTCACAGGTGCTGATTGTGAGCTACCTTAGAATAGGAGGAGTTTATCTGTTGAGTCAGAGGGGCAGAGCTCAGGAAGGGAAGAGGTTAAATGACCTACTCCTAGAGCAATAGATCAGGAAGGCCCCAAGATAAGAAGCCTTCAAGGGAGCAGTCCTAAGGCCCTCCAAGCATATGCAGAGAAGGCCCTCCAAGCATATGCAGAGGGAAGTACCTGAGGGAAGTGCATGAGGTGGGAAACTATGTATGTGTTCAACTCAGACTTCAGCTGTTGTAGGAAGACTGACAAGGTAGGAGATAACCTTGTAACATATCAAGAGAGTACTTGATTTTGGTGTAGGCCCAGACAAGGCTCATACAGGTATTAGGAGCCAGCCCTGTTAAAGACCATTTGAAGAGAGAGACTGAGACTAATTAAAAGGCCTAAGCCTGTAAATTAACAGAATTTATTACTGAATACATGAAGCATTTTGACTTTTATCTACAACCATGGGTGCCAAATTTGTGTGAGGTCCTATAGTCAGCCACTAGCACCGCTGCCATATCCAATTAAATAACTACAGCAGAAAAAGCACACGTGTTTGGCAGTAGATGAACTGAGATATACTGCCTAGCATTCCTTGTCCAAATTAATCTGTGTATTTTCCCTGGAAAGCTCTTGAAACAAGTTACAAGTTTAGTTAATGCTATTAAGACCAAGCTCATTCAGAGTAGTATACAATTTAGAATATTAATAAAAACACCAAGAAAAGAACTACAGTAATAAAAGAACAGATACCCCCAAAGCACCCATCCCAAAATATACCACAACCCTAAAATAATTAGTTTTCCTAATATTATAATACGTTTTCATAACAAATATTAAGTATTCTTTGTCTTCCATAATATCCTCCATTACACTATCATATTTCCAATACTACTATCCCAAAAGCTAACTGAAAAAAATAGACCTTCAGATGCTTTCTAAAGCAAACTGTATAAAATTCTCTTAAATCCTGTAGTAGACCATTCCAGATTGGAGCCAAATAAAAAAATGCCGTATTATGAATACTAATCGTATGGGCATCAGACATGGTCACCCATCTTTGTCATTAAGCTTGGTTTACTTTGTCTTTAGAGAAAAGTAAAAATATACATTATTTTCATTGAAACTGGTCTTTAGTTGGCACTTACTCTGCTTTGTTGATTTTGTTGGAATTGTTAGCTCTTTTGTTTCTTTCATTGCAATTTTCTTTCCTGCTATTTCATTGTAAATAGATGAGAGATACTCCTCAGGAAGATCTTTACTGTCATTAATACCTCGGTTCATCTTAATATACTGCTCCTTAGTCATTTTGTTCTTTACCTTGAAAAGAGAAAGCAATATGAATTGGAAGATTAGGTTTTCACTTTCAATAATCTTCTTTCTGTTAGTCCCTGAAGGATTAAGTACGCTAGATGTTCAATCCCTTCCCGTAGTCCGGGAGTTGCAGAAATCCAAACACCATGTGCTCCTCCTACCTTAGAGAGAGAGAGCTAGAGCGCTCAACAGTTCAGTCCCAAAGCTAAGCAACATAAGGGGGCATGGGAGGAACCTCCCTGGTAATGCAAAATTTCTTTGCTGGGCTGCTCTGCAAAACATGAAAACAAGTAATAAACAGGCAAAAGGCAACACAGAAAAAACACTGAGGAACAATGTAGAACTAACCTGCTGTGTGCA
The DNA here is from genome assembly GCF_902459505.1 of Geotrypetes seraphini. Taxonomy (NCBI): domain Eukaryota; kingdom Metazoa; phylum Chordata; class Amphibia; order Gymnophiona; family Dermophiidae; genus Geotrypetes; species Geotrypetes seraphini. Next base: position 103,622,277 of record NC_047085.1, on the reverse strand, counting down.
GTGAGCATCCACATGAAGCAGCCTTCAGTAAATGCATACTAACAGAAGAGTGACCTCCCCACAGAACCCATCTATTGTCTGGAAAATCCTGAAGCCTGTAAGGAGAATAACCGAGGCCAAAGAAAGCAAGTGATTCAGAATAACTGAGCTTACACAGAGAGGGCGGGCCGTACTGAATCATCCAAGGACTAACAGAAAGAAGATTTTCAAAAGTGAAAACCTAATCTTCCATTCTGTTACGTCCCTTTCAGATTCAGTAAGCTAGGTGACATACCAAAGCAATGGCAGCATCTAGGGAGGAACATACAAACCACAGTGGAGATGTTCAGTAATGTTAGTGTGCAAATTTATTCCACAACTAGAGAAATCTGTGCGATGGCTCGGCATGCACGTGTTTCGGCCGATATGGCCTGCCTTTATTGCTAGTATACTATCTCTTGTGCAGTGTGTGTGCATGCTTCTCGTGTGTGCAGAGGACTATAAGGAATTTTCATTAGCATTTCTAGCGTTCTGCTGAGTCTTTTCATCAACTATAGGTTACACCACGCAAGAGATAGTATACTAGCAATAAGGCTCCTGAGGCAGGCCATATTGGCCAAAACTCATGCGTGTTGAGCTATCACACAGATTTCTCTAGTTGTGGAATAAATTTGCACACCAACATTACTGAACACCTCCACTGTGGTTGGTTGGTTTCTTGTTGAACTGTGGAGGTTTTCTCCTGGTTTTTCCAGCGTTTAGGGAGGAACCTGCTCGCAACACGGTGGTCCCAAAAGCGGCATCAGAGCAAGCTGCCACATCCACCCAGTAAAACCAGGTAAACGTATGAAGGGAGGACCAAGTAAGCACCCTACAAATTTCATCTGGATGAATCGTGCAAGACTCCGCTCACAAAGCATCAACACTTCTAGTCGAGTAGGCCGTAAGGGAAACCGGTAGCTGTGAGCAACTGGCAACAGAAGTTGCAGAAATGGCCATACGAATCCAACGGGCGATCGAGGTCTTAGAGACCTACCATGCCAAGGAGAGGTGGTTAGGACAAAGAGGGATCAGACAGCTGAAAATCATTAGTCCTCTCCAAAAAAAATAAAGCAAAACTCTCTCGATTTCCAATTTACGTAAACACTGATCCTTTCTCTCTGAGCCTGTGGAATAAAACACAGGCAAACAAACTTCCTGGTTGACAAGGAAAAGCGGAAACCACCCTTGGTAGAAAGGTACAGTACAGAGAACTACTCCTGCATCCATAATTTGGAGACAGGGTTCCCTGCACGAAAGAGCTTGAAGATCTGAAATACGCCATGCCAAGACAATGGCGACCAGAAAGAAGTCTTGATCGTTGGATCCAGAAAAGCATCACCCTTCAGTGGCTCAAATGGAGCTTCCACAAGGCCCTGCAGAACAATGGTAAGATTCCACGCTGGGAAAGGTTGATACAAGGGAAGTGGCAAACAAAATGCCCCTCTAAGAAACCTGGTCACATCGGGATGAGAAGGAAGCATGAAAGGCCTGCTACCTGAGCTTTAAGGGAGACCACTGCCAAACCCTTATCTAAGCCTGCATGAAGAAAAGCTAGGACCACAAAAATGAGAGAGCCCGTTCAGGCTCCACTCGGTCCTTTCAGGCCTTGGCATAACCGCAACTCGCTGAGCACTCAAGAGCCATGCTGTAAGACCAAAACACTGAGTTCTCCATGGGCACTAGACCCTGACTGAGAAGGTTGCAATGAAGAGGAAGTGTGAGCTTCCTGTCCTGCTGTAGACAGATGAGAATTGCATACCATGGATGATGAGGCCAGTTCAGAGCAACTAGAATCAAGAGTCCAGAATGTGTCACCATCCGGCGGATGATCCGACCAACCAGAGGCCACCGAGGGAACACAGAAAACAGCTTGTGAACCAGTCATGAGCCAAGGTGTCTAGCCCTAAGATTCCACGCTCTGTGCTTTGGCTGAAGAAGCACCTGACCTACGAGTTCTCTGCTGAAGCTCTCAAGTCCATCAGGAGCTGACACCAGCGCTGTACGATCAGACAGAATGCTTTCTGAGAGAGGGACCATTCTCCCAGTCCAGGATTTGTCAACTGACTATATGTTGTTCACTCTGGCCATGTGTACCACCAAGAGAGACTGAAGATGTAACTCTGCCTAGTGAAACAGCATACGAGCTTTGTGACCCAAGGAAGCGCTTCTTGTGTCCCCTTGATGATTGACATATGCCACAGGCATGGCGCTGTCTGAGAACATTCGCACTGCTTTTCCTTCCAGAGTGAGCTAGACAGCGAGCAATGCCAGCCGAATCACCCAAAGCTCCAGGCGAGAGATTGACCAACATCTCTGACATGGAGTCCACTGCTCCTGAATGAAGCGGTCCTCATAGTAAGCACCCCAACTTGACAGGCTGACATTCGTCAAAAGAGTGATCCATTCCGAGATACGAAGAGGCTTGCCTTGGTGGAGAGCCTCCCCCTGAAGAAAAAAGCACCGACTGCTGCGAGCTGGTTCCATCCAGGGGGGTGGCATCTGAAGAGGATGACACTGCGGAGACCACCAAGAGAGGAGGGACTCCTGTAGAGAGCGTATGTGCATTCTGGCCCAGGGAACCTCCAAGGAGGCCACCATGAACCCCAGCACCTGAAGATGATGACAGACTGTGGGAGCTGGAAAGTGCAGGAGATCCCTGTGTCGAAGAAAAGGCCCAGATACTTCAAGGTCTGTGACAATGCCAACTGGCTCTTCTTGAAGTTAACAATCCAACCCAAGCACTGTAGTAGAGACACCATCTCCACTGCATGTTCACACTCGTGTTGCGACGGAGCCTGGTTCAAACAGTCGTCCAAGTAAGGATGGGCCTGGACACCCTGCCTGCGGAGAAAAGCTGATACAACCACCATCACCTTGGTGAAAGTGTGGGGAGCTGTTGTGAGCCCAAAGGAAACAGCTGTGAACTGAAAATGCTGTAGCAGAACAAGGGAACGCAGAAACCTGCAATGCTCTGGAAAGACTAGAATATGAAGGTAATTCTCAGTGAGATCCAAGGACGCCAGAAACTCCCCTGAAGAGACAGCATCAATGACTGTGTGCACTGCTACTATTTGGAAATGAGGAATCCGAAGGAAGTGATTCACCGAGTTCAGATCCAGAACAGGTCTCCAGTCCGCAAAGCAAATCTTTGGCACGATGAAATATAAGAAGTATCTGCCTAAGACCGATTCATGTTATGAAAACGGGTTCTATCGCTGCAGGATAGTGCAGACCTGTGACTCCTCTGGCCAACCCGCCGGCAAGTCCAGAAACAAATCCAGAGGCAAGTAAAAGAAGTTTACCTTGTGCCTCTCCCGAATGATGTCCAGTGCCCATTGATCTGAGAATATGTGAGTCCACTTGCAATAAAACAGAGAGAGCAAGCCCCCAACATGAAGAAGCCCTGCCTGACTTCTGGCGTCATCGGGGCTTTTGAGGAGCAGTAGCTGCCTGGGATCTGGAAGCCCGAGGACATCTGGAATTGTTGTAACAAGGGCAGTATCCCAGGGAATAACTTTGGAAGGAAGAGTCCGAAGATTCCTGAAGAAATCTGTGGGAGGGACAAAAAGTACTATGGTCCCCTCCCTAAGTTCAGCGAGACATGTTCATAGGGAAAGACTTAGGAAAGTGATCAGCAACATCAGCCATGAGGTCATCCAGACCTGTCCCAAAAAGAAGCGGACCCTTGAAAGGGAGGCTGCTTAAAATGGTCTTGGAGGCAGTGTCCCCAGGACTATGATGGATCCAAAGAGTCCAGCACGCAGATACCACATAAGCTGAGACTTTATTAAGAACTCAGATGAGATCATAAAGGGCATCTGCCACATAATTATATTACATTACATTGGTGTCTTTTATTCTGCCAATACCTTGCAGTTCTAGGCGGATTACAAAAGGAGGAGATTCTGGTCATATCCAGAAGCTTACAGGATGGTTATTTGGTTGGAACGTTTAGGATCTGGGGACAGATTGAGGTAATCAGTTATATCATGAGCTTGTCTTGATAAATTTCCTGAATAACATGGTTTTTATTTCTCTTCTGAAGGTTTTGTAGTTTGGTGCAAAGATCTATAATATTAGCTAGGAATAGGCATCCACTTACACAGAAGATACACTGTACAATCCCATGCACAAGCACGTGCTGCAAAGGAAGTGGCTGCCGCCGCCACCTTGATACCAGAAGGTGGCACTTCAAAAGGCTTTTTCAATATAAAATCCACAAACACTACTCCTCCATCACCTGGTAACCTGTGCCACGGCGTAATCTACCATAGGTCACTCAAAAAATTGATGAAAAATAGGAGCCAGCGGATAAAGCTTAGACATAGCTTTGGAGAGCCAGAAAGAGCTTCTGGAGTATCCTATTGTTCCGTAACCAGACCAAGAAGCTGTGCATGGAATGAGAAAAAGAAAAAAAATAAAAGGACAGCACATTAGAACGGTCCATGACCAAACACTGTGAAGTGAAAGGTAAAGATTCCAATTTGAGCTCTTTCAGAATATCAGCAATAAAATGATGGACAGAGACATTCTTAAACAGTCTGAACACAGAGGAGTCCTCGCCCAAATCTGGACTCTCAGGGCGAGCATGCTGACTCATCCCAGAAAGGGCAGCAGTAGGATCCAAAATAGAAACAGTATCAGGAGACAGAGGAGGCATACAATCTGTATGCAACTGCATGTCGAGCTCTGTCATAGCTAGATGAGGGGGCTCCTGAACAGGGATCTATGCTACTGGCATAACTGACCTAGAAAAAACTGACATGCCTGCTGGCTGCGTCAAACAAGCTGGGTCCGAAGCATACGCTTTCTAGAGGAGCTTTATAAAGTCCGGATAAAATTCACACCCTGTAGCCAGTAGCAGGCCCTGCTGAGGGGCATGCACCATGCCAAAGGAGTCCCTCGAGTTGGAACACAGGTTTTAGGCGCCAGACTCCAGAACAGCCTCTGGGTGATACTTTTTTTCTGAAACCATGGTCCCAGGCTGACTCTCCAGCCCTGGAAGAGATGAAGCCCAAAGCTCCTGTTCCCATACCCATCGTTGCAACATGCGGTCGCTGATCCAGTCAATACACACATTCAACAGATTAAGGGCTAAGGAGTCCACCCCAAATGATTTTTAATAAAATCGAGGGGTTTCAAGGCAGAAATAAAACTTTGAAAAAAAGATTGATAAAAATCCAAGATGGCTGCCGCCAGCGAATTCATGCCAAAAACTGCAAAAATAAAGTAATTCCAAAAATAAAAAAATAGCGATTCGAGGTTTGGGGAGGTAGGAGACCTGGACCCTACCCTTAGAAATGCTGAAAAATGAGTTTTACCAAGTTCAACAGAACAGCCCCCAAAGCTCCCATAGGAAATAATAGAGGTATACTTATAGTCTGTGCAGTGCCTTTCTGTCAGCTCTGTTTAAACTGTAGCTGAATAAAGAAAATGATTTTCTGACTCAGAAAATGCTCCAAATGAGCAAACTTGAAGATCATTGGACTGCTAGTTGAATGGACTCCAACTGTAACCTCTGCCCCACGAAACCACTCCACACGATCGGGGCGGGAATCACAGCCTGCGCCCTAAAACCCAGAGGGAATTTCACACAGGATGCATACAGCCTGCGCTTAAACCCTTGACAAGGTCAGAGGGCAAGGGAACACCTGGAGGGATGGACCATGAGTCCAAGAAGGATGACACAAAGCAGGTTGGATCCACAGGTCCACCAAAGTTTCTCTGTGAAGCAGTTCGGTTCTACGGGACTGCATCCAATCCTTCGACAGAGGACCACCGCAAAGGGGTCTCACGACACTGAAGCTACCAAAAAAGACAAACTTTATGCGATAAAAATAAAGATGCAGAGCAGGGCAGAAAACGTCTGCATAGATTGCTTGCAGAAATTAAACTGTCAGGGGCTCTAACTCTCTAAGGTAGGAGGAGCACAAGCTCAGAAAAGTGTTTGGATTTCTGCAACTCCCAGATTGCGGGAAGGAATTGAATACCTAGTGTACTGAATCTGGAAGGGACGTAACAGAATGTCTAATATTTCCTGAATATTAACTATTGCACATTCTAAGAACTAGAACCAAATTAATTGGTGTTCACATATTAGTAATCAAATATATTTATTTATTGAGTTTTATTAACCGCCTTTATGAATATACTTACACATATACACACATACATATCAATGTGTGTGCAAAGGAGATAATTGTGTTCATATTTATAATTCAGGATATACCTGATAGATTAGAGTTATGTGGTCATCAAATTCACACTGCTCAGCAGATCAAGAATCTGGGCGTTCTATTGTACGCCAGACTCTTATACTGCATACATGGGTGGTGGTGTGATTTGATTTTTTTTTTCAAAGCTCAGCAAGTTGAAGACTTAGATTCACTTGGAGGATTTTCAAACTGTGATTCAGATGATGGTTTTACATAGTTTGGCTTATCGCAATTCTTTATATTTTGGGATATTTATTATTAAAAAGTCTATATACCGCTTAAGCTACAAATAAAATCAAAGAGGTTGGTTCTACTACTAAATTATAGTACAGAATGCAACTGCTCAACTGATTTGTGGTGTTTCATGTTGTCAGTCTATTATGCGGTTATAAAAGCAATTGCACTGGTTAATAGTTGACTTGAAAATTCTTTTAAAAATCTTTCTTTTGATTCATAAAGGAGGACTTTGAAGGAGAACTTCGTAAAGACTTTAACCAATGCATGTTGATTCTCTCCGGACATCTCCAGGTGGAGTTCCTGGGTTTGTATATCAAATAATACAATACTCCCTAACTGTTGCTTTTTTTCTCTCTACAGTCAACCCAACTCATCCCACAATCTCATTTCTGCAGGGGTCCAGTTGCTTAGGACAGTGTTTCTCAACACGCGATACGTGTACCCTTGGGGTACATGGACTGCTTGTTGGAGGTATGCAGCCTAGCTGTCTCCAGGGATCCCTCCTTGCCCACCCACGGCTGAAACCGCGGCCGGGGATTCCTCTTCGCCTCCCTTTCGCCTTGCTGGCCCAGCGTGCTGTTTTGATATCACTCTGCAGGCTATCACCATGCTTTTTTCTATATGTTTTTGGGTGGTGAGCAGGAGTGTTTATTTTGAAAAAGTGGAGTTTTTTGCCAGATGAAGCAGAACTGAGGCTTTTTCTCCACTTCTTTTTTCTTTTTGTTTCTTTCCTGCTGTTTTGTGTTGTGTGATTGTTGTATGTGATTAAGGCCTTTTAGTGTTGCAGAGTGGGTGTCTGTTTCCATATGGGGTTCTGATTAGAGTAGAATAGTTGAGTTTACTGACCCTGGTCCCAAGGTGAAGTGTTTAGTGTTACTAATTTTTGGATTTTGGGGGGGATTAACCCCATGCCCTATTGTTCTTTTCTATAACCCCATGCCCTATATGTTCTTTTCTATAAAGATTTTGCAGTTCTATCCTTCTCTTCCTGTGCCTCAAGTAATGTTGATGTCAGTTATTTTATGTTGTTGGTTTACCCCTGATTTTATTATTATGTAAATCGCTTAGAAATTTTATAAGCATTGCATCAAATTTTTTTAATAAACTTGGCACCCTTTATATTATTTTCTTTGCAAATTCATAAAAGCTGAGTTTAAAATAAAAGAACACTCCAGATATGTTTATGCACATTTATAATAACATACCTGTGGACTGTGAAGGTCTGTTGTCAACATGATAATAGAATAAGCCAAGACATAGGCAGTGTCTGCACTAGCAAACAAGGTTTGTCTGTAAAGGAACACAATGCCATATTATCAGTTTGTTTAGTTAAAAGAAACCAGATATAAGCAGTCTTCCAACTCCATTCACATATATAAACAAAGCTTGATATATTAAGTCCAATGTTTCATAAATAAATACAAAAAATATAGTTCTGTATTCCTTACCCTTGGTTACATTCCAAATATCTAGCAGCAAATTTCTCCATCAGACGATCAATTTTCTGAGCCTCTCCTGGAAGACGAAAGCCCTCTAGAAACATGCGGAGGGCTGACACAAAGTCTTTGCCAGAGAAATCATGCTGATCTACATATGCGTACATGACTTCCTTGTTAAATTTATCATTGTCACCAAGGAATTCCCCAACCTGAGTCTAGAAGAACAAGGAAAAGGATGCCATTTCCTGAAAAGTTTTTGCTTTTACATTTTAAGATGTTTACATTTTAAACGTAAGAAAACTATTCTACTCAAACTAAAACTTCAGCTATGAAAAATTCCTATTAGCATCTCATTTTACCTCATATTGCTAAGCTTCTTGTACTGTTCACTAGTACATAAATTATTTTACCTGAAGTATGTGTTCTCTGTGGTTAGTGGGACACAAATTCTCACAGATATATGATGTCACTGATAGAATATGGTGTGGGAAAAAAACTTCTCCAGCTTCCACAATCTTCAAGAAGCTTATGAGAAGCCCCACTATGAATGCACATCACTTCCCATCTGCCACTGTTATGCAAAGATTGCCTCAGTGTTTTTTAAAACCTGGAGTACAATATAAGTATGTAGGCACATATCCCATTGTCCACAGAAAATACTTGCTACAGATAAATAATTTGGCTTTCTCTGAGAACAAGCAGGATAGTAAATCTTAATAGACAGGACTCCCTAGCTACAGAATGTGTTTAACTGAAAAGGGGTAAATAATAAAAAGCATTGCAACAGACAGACAACTATATATACCTAGGCTGACTTTACCCTAAGAAATACTCCAATTCAATATATGTAAAATCCCACAACAATAAAATCCAAAATGAAAATTAATATGAACATTGAAATTCAAGGAAGAAAAGATTTCAGTGTGTACCCCACAGGTTATCTACATAACTCTCTGTGGGAATTTTAGTACCCCCATCACTAATCAGAAAAACCTCCTCAAAAAAGATGTTCATTGACTTATTTGTATTGCTTAGTCATACATATTCATAGTTTTTTTTTCACAATTCATTAGAGCAAAAATCAATTTCAACTTATCCTAAATATCAGCAGTGACTCAGGAAGATAGCAACATTCAATTGGAGTGTTCAATGAAGTGTTCAATTGCTTCATCAGGAGCCACTTACTGCCTGAATGCTTTTCACTCATGCTGCATGTAAGTAGCTCCTGATGAAGAAGTTTTGAAACGGACACACCATTGAGCGTTGCTATCTGCCTGAGTCGGTTTGGGGAATAGCCCCTACCTATCTCTTACCTCATTTCGTGCTATACAGCCCAACTAGGATAACCAGAAATTGTAATTTATTTGCCTACCCAAGGATCACTGGTCCTTTCTAGATAGAACATTCATGTTTCAAGCAAGTAAACAGCAATCTTGGTTAGGCAATTACATCAATGGAGCCAGGTTGACCTATGGCGCATTTCTGAAAGAAATTAAGACTGCATTGTTTGACAGATTTATTTCCTAAACAGAAGTCATACTAAATTTAATAATTCTATGCTGACTATCCTTGAGAAATATGTTGTATTTTTACTATTTGTATTTTGTAAATCGCTGATTGTCCAGTTCTCTTCAGTGTAAACCATCTAGAAGTCGTATGATTGTGGCGGTATAGAAGAATAAAGTTATGTTATGTTATATTTAAGATAAGTTGAAATTGATTTTTGCTCTAATGGATTGTGAAAGAAGAATATGAATGTGAATATATGTATGAATAAGCAATATAACAAATAAGTCAATGGACAACTTTTTTTGAGGAGCTTTTTCTGATTAGTGATGGGGTACTAAAATTCCCACGGAGAGTTACATAAATAACCTGTGTGGGTATCCACTAAAATCTTTTCCTCCTTGAATTTCAATGTTCATATTAATTTTCATTTTGGATTCTATTGTTGTGGGACTTTACATATATTGAAACAGACAGAAAACAACATATTTTCAAAGACAACCAGCCATTTCATAATTTTTCTTCCTTTTTAGTTTTTGGAAGGCTTAGAAATTAAGAAAATGTTTATTTATCAAAGGAACAAAACAAACAGCAATGAATTCTGGAATACTGTATAAAAGAAAACAAAATAATGATTATCAGTTATTGCTGTAAAATAATACAGCACAAAAGTAAATGAATAATACTTGGATCATAAAGTCTCAGCAGTTTTGTGAAAGAAAACAATGAGAATCCAGAACAGACAAGCTTTATGAAAGGCTGACAGATATAGCAAAGTTACTCACCTGTAGCAGGTATTCTCAGAGGACAGCGAGCATATATTCTCACAACTTGGTGACATCATCTTTGGAACATGGCACAGCCAGTCAAAAAGTGTATTATCACTTTAAACCTTTACGACTGCCCATATTGTATACATGCTGCTGTCTTTCTGCCCAACGTCAGCTTGCGGGACCTCCAATTCATTAAGATAGCTAAAAAGCCAACTAAGGGAGGTGGAAGGGTTGGGAGAATATATTCCTGATGTCCTCCAACATCTGCTACAGGTGGATAACTTTGCTTTCTCCAAGGACAAGCAGGCATCATATTCTCACATCTGGGATTTCCAAACTGCCATGGTCATGTCTCTAGAAAGAGGGTAGCTGGTGACTACCATGAACCTGGTGAAATCAAAGGGTTGAAGGGTAGCTGGTATTTAGGTAGAAAATAAATTTTGCTGAACTTCTTGCCCAGACCGACTATCCCATCTGGAATGATTCTCCAAATAGTAATGGGAAGTGAAGGTATGGATTGAGGATCAGGTGGCTCCCTTACAGATGTCCTCAATAGATGTGAAAAGAAGATTGGCTACTGAAGTTGCCATTACTCAAACTTTAAGAGCAATGGCATGACCCTCAAGCGTCAGCTCAGCCTGAGCATATGCAAAAGAGATACAGCCCATCAGCCACGTGGAGATATCTCTCTTGGTGATAGGGTCAAATGATAGGAAAAGCTTAATTGGAAAAGCTTAATTGTAATTCAGTGAGGCTTAGTTTGATCCAAGTAGTAGGATAGTGCATATTTATAGTCTAATATGTGTAGAGCCGCCTCACCAGGATAAGAATGTGGTCTCAGGAAGCAGACAGGTGGAACTACTGACTGGTTGAAATTAAATTTAGAGACAAATTTCAGGAGAAACTTTGGATGTGTGCAGAGACTCCCTAGTCATCAGTAGTAGTATAGAAACTTTCAATAAACAATGAACTCTGTCAATGTATAATGTTGTATAAGGTTGAAAATGAAAAACCATCAGATTCGGCTTAACTTAAAATCTTGGCATATACTTTGTCTACGTTTATCAAGGAAATTGGTCTATAATTAGACAGTTTGATGGGATCTCTGCCTGGCTTAGGAATAAAATGATTTTAGACTCTAAAAAGGAGTGTTTATAGAGAGTTAGTAATTTTGGAGCTAGCAGATTGGAGAAGATTAAGTAAAATTCAATAGTTAGCCCATTATTACCGGGGGCTTTGTTTTTTGGTAGTTAATTGCATCTGTAATCTCCAATAATGAAATGTCTGCTTCTAAGAATGCTTCCTGTATTAGGGTTAATTTAGAATGTTCAATGTTGTCTATAAAATTATGAAAACTTGAATCTGATGAGTCCATTTCTGGGTCATATATTTGTCTGTAATAATTTAAGAATTGTTGTGCTATATGGGAATCTGTAAAGTAAGCTGTACCATTTGAATCAATGATATGGGAAATGTGAATATAGTTTTGTTTCGTTTTCAAGTATTGGGCCAACATATGGCTTGATTTGTTGTTTTCGGCATACTAGGTAGATTTTTGTAAAAATATAGACGATATAGCCTCTTTGCTTAAAACTGTATTCTATTTGTATTTCGCAGAAAGGAGTTTTTGGTATTTATTTACCAGTTAAATGTAAGTTTTCTAATGACTTAAGTTCTTGTTCAAGGAGATCTGCTTCTTTTTTCCATTATTTAGGCCTGCATTGTAGTTTATAAACATTCCTTATAGATATTTTAAAGGCATTTCACCAAATGTGAACTGGGTAATTTTGAATATCCTCTATAGATTGTTTTAATAAAAAGTTTCATCATTTTTATGTATGTAACTTTTTGTAAACCATCTTGGAAAAAACAGTATAGAAATTTAAAAAATAATAACTTAAGGAATGAGAGTTGAACCACCATGAGGTATTCTTTTTTTTTTTTTTGGGGGGGGTTGACATCTGTGTGAGATACTAAGACTGCAGAGTCATCTGAGATGGTCAAACTATGTATAAGAGTATGGGATAATAGGAGAATAAGGAATTTGGAGACTAAAAAGAAGTCAATCCTATAGTAGTTTAAATGAGGAGAAAAAAATAAATTATTTCCCTGTAGGACTGAAAAGTCTCCATGGGCCTACTAATCCTAAAGAATGCTTAAGAGAGTTAATGACAAGATTTGATTTGGATTAGTGAAAAGAACAAGTGAAATGTCTATCAAAAATATGGTCTTGGATAAATGTCCACTTAGGATTAAATTGGGAGAAGTGGAATTTTTTATTTCAAAGCAATGTTGTGAAAAAAATACTAGAGAATCCTTATTGGGTGCATAAATGTTACAAAGCGTTAATAGCAAATTGTTTATGGTAACTTCTAATTTTATCTACCTGCCTTCAGTGACATCAGATTGTTTAATGATATCTAATTGTAAGGATTTGTGATTTAAAATTGAAACACCATTTTTTTTCCTTAACAGCTGAATATGCAGTCAGTAAGTAGTTTTTATTTAAAAAGATGCTTACGAGTGAGCCAGGTAAATGGGTCTCCTGGATAAAAGCTACTTCTGCTTTACTTTTAGACAAATACAGTGATCATTTATTTTCCTTTTGATGGTGTTATTCAACCCTTTTATGTTACTAGAGACTACTCTGGGCTAATGATATACAAGGAGCTGGTGAAGTTCTCAGCCCAACCAAAAAGAGAATGAGGTGGAGAAATGAAACTTATGAGTTATTCCATATTTTTCTTGATACTTTTTGTTTCATTTCATTTCATTGAAAAGAAACATGTCAAGAAACATGTGGACTAACTTGTAAGTTTCATGCCTCCACATCATTCTATTCTTGGTTGGGCTGAGAACTTTTCAGTGGTCCTTCGTATATCTTAGGCCTTTATAAAATTCAGAATTATAGAACAGATAAGGAGCACAGTCATTACCTACAGCATAAGGATGACAGTAAGAGAATGTATAAACAAAACAATTTCCTATCTAAACCTGAACAGTCACCAATATACAAAATAAAAGGTGCCAGTTTAACTGAAGCACATACGGGTGAGATGAGGTTACAGAATAGAATACCTGCCTTAACATTAGACATGGGTTGTAACTAGACAGCTTGAAATGAGGTTGTGAGGTGGTAGACTTAGGAGCAATATTAGTAACATAGTAAATGAGAGCAGATAAAGACATGAATGGTATATCCAGTCTGCCTAAGTCACTCTTATTATATATTTGTGGTTAAAATGTCTTTTCTTAAATATTTCTGGGCAATAGACCATAGAAGTCTGCTCGGTACTGTCTTTAGGTTCCCAGTGCTGGAATTGCCTTTGAAGCCCACTCCAGTCTATTCTAACCATCCTGTCATTGACATTTCTATCAAAGCCCTCTCCAATTCATCCTAAACCAAATCACCATATATGGGATACAGACCATACAGGATTGCTCAATACAAGCCATAGTTTGTTCTATACCATTCATTTTCTAATTAGAGATCCTCGGTGTTCATCCCATGCTTTTTTTGAATTCCATCACCGTTTTCACCCCCACCACCTCGCTCAGAGGGCATTCCAGGCATCCACCATTCTCTCTGTGAAAAAGAATTTACTAACATTACTCCTAAGTCTGCCACCCTGCAGCCTCAATTCATGCCATTTAGTGCCACCCTGCAGCCTCAATTCATGCCATTTAGTTTTATCATTTTCCTTTCTCTGGAAAAGATTTGTTTCTATATTAATACCTTTCAAGTATTTAAATGTCTGTATCATATCTCCCCTATCCCTCCACTCCTCTAAAGTACAGAGTTAGGAAATTCTTTTTCATGAAGAAGGTGGTTGATGACTGAAATGCCAACCCAAGGGAGGTGGTGAAGATGAAAATCAAAAAAGTGTAGGGTGAACAGAAAGGATTTCTAATTAGATGATGAATGGTATAAAATGAAGAACTAAATCCAGTATTGGGTAGACTTACAGAGTCTAAGTCCCTTATTTGGCAATTCAGTTTAGGACAGGCTGAGGAAGGCTTCAGTGGAAACTCCAGTAATTTGGAACATGAGGACAGTGTTGGGCAGACTTTTGTGGCATGTATCCAGCAAATGACAAGATGGTTTGGATAGGCCGAAGTGAGCTTTGCTGGCAACTCTAGGAACTGGAACCTAAGAACAGTACCAGATGTCTTTCTACTGTCTATGTCCCAGAAATATCAAAGAAAAAAAGGACAATTTAATCATGAATTTATAATGCGTGTGACTATTGGGGAGACTGGATGGACCATTCAGGTCATTATCTGCTGTCATTTACTATTTACTATGTAAACAAACCAGTATTATGAGATGAGTGTTAAATAGAAGTAATAAATTTGCATCAGATGCAGAAAACCTGTGAGGGAATCAGTGGGACCATTGGATGATTATTATTATTAGGATTTTATATACCGCCTATCAAAGTTATCTAAGCGGTTTTACAATCAGGTACTCCAGCATTTTCCCTATCTGTCCCAGCGGGCTCACAATCTATCTAACATCTATCTAACATGATCAAGGAGCAAAAGGGATGCTCAGGGAGGACAAAGCCTAGCAAAGAGACTGAATGAATTCTTTGATTCGGTCTTTACGGAAATGGTTTTCAAGGGTGATGATGCGGAAGAACTAAAAGAAATCTCGGTGAATCTGGAAGATGTATTAAGCTAAATCAGCAAATAAAAAAAGTGATAAAAGTACTCAAACATGAAATTGCTGACCTGCTGTTGGTGATCTGTAACCTGTCACTAAAATCATCTGTAGTATCTGAAGATTGGAGGGTGGCCAACGTTACGCCGATTTTTAAAAAGGGTTCCAGGTAAGCCTCACTTCAGTACCAGGCAAAATGGTGGAAAGAATTATAAAAAATAAAATTATGGAACACGTAGACAAACATGATTTAATGAGACAGTCAGCATGGGTTCAGCCGAGGGAGATCTTGCCTCACCAATTTGCTTGACTTCTTTGAAGGTGTGAATAAACATGTCGATAAAGATGAGCCGGTTAATGTAGTGCATCTAGATTTTCAGACAGCTTTTAACAAAGTTCCTCATGAGAGACTCCTGAGAAAATTAAAGAGTCATGGGATATGTGGCAAAGTTCAGTTGTGGATTAGGAATTGTTTATTGGATAGAAAACAGAGGGTAGAGTTAAATGGTCATTTTTCTCAATGGAGGAGAGTAAACAGTAGAGTGCTGCAGGGATCTGTACTGCGACCAGTGCTATTTAACTTATATATAAATGATCTGGAAATTGGAATGATGAGTGAGGTGATTAAATTTGCAGATGACACTAAACTATTCAAAGTTGTTAAAACATAAGCCCATTGTGAAAAATTGCAGGCAGACTTTAGGAAATTTGAAGACTGGGTGTCCAAGTGAAAAATTAAATTTAATGTGAACAAATGCAAATTGATGCACATTGGGAAGAATAACCGAAATCAAAGATACCGGAGGCTAGGTTCCACCTTGGGGGTTAGCGCCCAAGAAATGATCTGTGTGTCATGGTAGACAATACGATTAAACCTTCCACCCAATGTGTGGCAGCAGTGACCAAAAAAGCAAACAGGATGCTAGGAATTATTAAAAAAAAGGATGGTTAACAAGACTAAGGGCTAGATTCACTCACCTGCCTGATTCGTGTCCGCTTCGGGCAGGTCCAATGGATTCTTCAAGCAATAATATTCTAATGGGGGCTAGTGTGCGATCCAGATGCATGCGCAGACCATCTACTTTCCCTGTAGATGGTCTGCGCATGCATTCGTGTTCGTTTTTGCTGCGGGTTTTTTTTTTGGGGGGGGGCCCAACTCTCCTGCTACCTACCATCAGTTGTCTTGAAGGACGATCCCCAGTGGTAGCAGCAGCCTCTTTAAAAGGTTAAAAACTTACTGGCACTGACTCTCCTGCTCTCTGCCGCCTTCCCTGCAGTGCCACTTTAAACACACGGGCTTGCACTGCAGGGAAGGCAGCAGAGAGCAGAAGAGTCGGGGCAGCAGAGATCAGTCTAGGCGGCAGAGATCAGGGGGAGTTTGGGGCAGCAAAGTCAGGGCTGAAAAGCAGGAGAAGGGCAGAGAGCAAGGCGGTGCGAGGAGCTAAACAATGCAGCCAACAGCCACTGTTCCCCCCCCTCCCCAGGGCTTCTGCAGAGTAAAGGCAGCCAGATCAGGGCAGCAAAGAGTAGGGCGTGCAGAGAACAGGGCAGAAATCAGGCCGGCAATGGAGCTGGAGAGTGGGAAAGGACATTTGCGACTGGTCCCCAGCAGTCGCTTCTTGGGTTAATCGGCCAGCCCAGTCGGTTTGCAAAATTTGTTTTGTGAATTGCGTCCCTGCCTACTTTGCATGCCCTTCCCCTCATTTGCATCTGCGGATCAGAATCGGATTGGCAGAGAGGTAAGTGAATCTGGTCGTAGTAAAACTGGATCGCAAACCGATCAGTTTACTTTGTAAATCTAGCTCTAAGAATGTTATAATGTCTCTATATCGCTCCATGGTGCGACCTCATCTGGAGTACTGCATTCAATTCTGGCCTCCTTATCTCAAGAAAGATATTGCGGCACTAGAAAAGGTTCAAAGAAGAACAATCAAAGTGATAAAGGGGATGGAACTCCTCTCGTATGAGGAAAAACTAAAAAGGTTAGGGCTCTTCAGCTGGGAGATATGATTGAAGTCTACAAAATCCTGAATGGAATAGAACAGGTACAAGTGGATCGATTTTTTACTCTGTCAAAAATTATACAGAATAGGGGAAAATCAGTGTTCCCGCTAAGCTGCGCTGGCGTGCGCTGGCGCACAAAATATTACCTCGCAGCGCACAAGTTTATCGTCACAGCGCACACAGTGTAGAGCACAGTTCTTCAACCGCCGGTCCGCAAAAAAATCTTGCCGGTCCGCGAAGGATTCGGTCCCCGCCGCAACGAAAGGCCGGCGTCAGCTGACTTGCAACTTCCTGTTGCAGTCGCGGTGCCTGGACTCCTGCCTTCGCCGGGACTCCTGCCTTCCACCGCGTTTGCCTCCTGCCTTGTCTCCGCACCTCCAGACCAGCAGCGGCAGCTCTGTATATTTTTAACTTCGGCACAGAGCTGCCCCTAATCAATAGTTTAGCGCGGTTTCATGAGGCAGCTTCGGGGCCTTTGCTATGCCGGCCCGCTTCGATGATGCGATGTGGGCCGGCCTAGCAAAGGCCCCGAAGCTGCTTCATGAAACCGCGCTAAACTATTGATTAGGGGCAGCTCTGTGCCGAAGTTAAAAATATACAGAGCTGCCGCTGCTGGTCTGGATTCTTGGCCCACTGAAGGAGGGCAAAGAGCAGCTGTCCTGAAGGTTTCCCTTCCTCTCGCCTTTGCAGGTCCCTTTTTTCCACCTTTTTTTTTTTTCTTCTTCAAACGGCAACGGGCCCCAGCATCGACATCAATCAAGTAAGTTCCACTGTTCCTTGCAAGCGGTTCTGCTCGGCCAAAGCTTCCCCTCTGACATGAGCCACCTCAGGGGAAAGAAAGTGACCCGCAAAGGTAAGGGGAAGGGGGCAGATAATGGAAGTTGGAGGGGGGGAGAGAGAAGGAGCAGATGATGGAATGGAGGAGATGAGAGAGAGAAGGGGACAGATGATGGAAGTGAGAAGAAGGGAGAGAGAGCAGAAGGCAGATGGATGTCAGTTGAGAGGGGAGAGCAGATGCTGAATGGAAGTGGGGAAAGAACACATACTGGATGGAAGGAGATAAATAAAGGGGGAAGAAAATTGTAAGATAATGGAGGGGTGAGGGAAAGGGGTGACAAGCTTTCCCCACTCCCTTTGCAGCAAGGGAAGGAATGAGAGAGAGAGAGGAAGACATTGCACATGGGGGGTGGAGTAGAGAGGAAGAAATGCTGTGCAGTGGTGGGGAGAAAAAAAAGAGTGCACTTTGTGTAGTTTAATTTTGTGATTACCATTGTGTATTATTAATAAGATTATATTGTATGTCTATGAAAAATGAATGGAAGAAATGGTGTATACAATTAGTGCTATTATTATGGGGGTGAGGTCAAGGGAGGAGCTTGGACAGGTCTGGGGTAGGGGTCTAAGGTGCAGCTTTTGGGCCTCCCAAACAAAAAAGCGTTCCGCTGCCTATGTATACTGTGTTCTTCAGTGGAGTCTGGCTGGTACTTGACAACAGTTTGGGGCCAGATACTAATCGGGTTAAATAGGGAGGATAGCTCTACCAGCATTGGATCCTTGTATCTAAACAGTTAAGACAGGTTAAATGATTAGTAAAATAGCCCTTCCATCTGCAATGAAACCTACTCATGCTTGAAATAGAATAGTTAATATCACCTGGCCGAAAAGAGACAGGGCTGAAGTTTATGTGGCTGAGAATACATATCAGTTTCATAAGCAAATCCCATGTGTTCTTTATGCCTTAGAGAGTTTCCCTTTGTAAATTTTCCTGTTACACTATACGGACTAGAGTATGTCCCCATGAACCTACAAATCTTAAATTCAGTTCCATAACTGGCCTGGAACTTAAGCTGGCCTGATGCCTTGACAACATATTTATTTGGCTCATAACTTGCTGGCGCCCGATATTTTTAGCTCACAGTGAAAAAAGTTTGCTCACAACACCCGCCCGCTTAGAGGGAACACTGGGGGAAATACTTTTAAAACCAATAGGAGGAAATATTTTTTTCACTCAGTTAAGCTCTGGAACACGTTGCAACGTTCACTCGGTTAAGCTCTGGAATTGACAACGTGTTCAGTTAAGCTCTGGAACACGTTGCCAGAGGTTGTGGTAAGAGCAGATATTGTAGCTGGTTTTACGAAAGATTTGGACAATTTCCTGGAGGAAAAGTCCATAGTATGTTATTGAGAAAGACATGGGGGAAGCCACTGCTTGCCCTGGATCAGTAGTAAGGAATGTTGCTACTCCTTAGGTCTTGGCCAGGTACTAGTACCTGGATTGGCCACCATGAGAACAGGCTACTGGGCTTGATGGGCCATTGGTCTGACCCAATAAGGCTATTTTTATGTTCTTAGGGTAGTTCTGGTGGCTCCACTGGCTAACCTTGTGAATGCTTCTCTAGAGTTGGGAGTGGTATTGGAGGTCGGATGTGGTCCCTCTCCAAAAAAGTAAAGGAAGGAAGAGGTAGGGAACTACAGGCCAGTAAGACTGACTTCTGTGGTAAGAAAATTAATGGAAATGCTTTTAAAACAGAGAATAGTGAAGTTTCTGGAATTCAATGGATTACAGGACCTGAGGTGACATGGATTCACTAGAATTAATGGTAAGAAATATAAGGCCAGAGAAACAAGATGGCGGTGGCGTGAAAGCGTTCAGTGCCAGAGTTCTATCTTACCTTGTATTGCTTTGTTTGTTTTCTGCGGTAAACATTTCTTTTGGAGATTATGCCCCATAGCGGACCTCTCCTCGCCAAGGCAAACGCAGATAGACCGGTATCTGACAAGCTCACCAGCCACTACAGGGGGAATCCCCACTGCTGCTCCGCTGGAAGGAGACATCGGAGCCTTGGGGCTTGAAATATCTTTGTCCCCCCCACGCCCCCACAGCTCGCTCACTGCCTAATCCGGCAGAGGATGGCCGAAGCCCAGTTGAGTCCGATGCCATCACACGGGAGGAGAACCATGCTATCCAGGATGCCGAATCAACAGCCTATCAAGGAGCAGAGGGATCTGACTCCTCAGCGGTGACTTTAGAAAGTATATGGAAAGTGCTCCAGAGACTCGAAGCTGCTTCTACCAAATCTGCAAATGATATCTCTAAGGTAGTAAATAAACTAGATGAATTACCTACATCTGTTCAGAATATTCAACTAGAAACTAACTCTAAGTACGAACAAGTAAATAAAGAAATTTCTTTGTTACAAAATTCCTCAGCAAATATGGTTAAGGACAGAGCTGTTCTTCAACGAAAAATTGAGCAATTAGAAAATTATACTAGAAGGCTCAACTTGAGATTATTAAATTTTCCTAAATTAGCTCTGACTACACCTATTGAAACATTTAAAAGATATCTTATGGACATACTCAAGTTTCCCTCTGAAATGATTCCACCAATAAATGGAATTTACTTTCTACCAAGGAAACCAGATAATCCTCAAGATAAACAACCTGATAAAATACAAGAGTTGGATTTGAACAACTTAACTGGATTACTTGAAACCTCCCAGGAAGAAATCCAATATTGTGGTACATTGATTGTTTTACTAATTTTTGAACAAGACTTAAATGATATAATGAAATCCTATTTTCGGTTTTCTCAAACTTTGTTCCTGGGAGAGAAATTATGTATTTTTCCTGATGTGACAAAATCCACTCAGGAACACAGAAAATTATTCCTGAGTATGAGGGAGGAGACAAAAAAAAATTAGGAGCTACCTTTTTACTAAGTTATCTATGTAAATGTTTAATTAAATATACAGAAATGAAGTACATTTTATTTTTGTTCCTGAACAGCTCCGTAATTTTCTGGATACAAAGAAGTTAACTCAATTATGAACAGAGAAGCATAGAAATTTAGACCGGATTGATTCACGTTATGCCTTTTACCTTTAGTATGTATTTAAATACTGTTTGAGATCTCCTTATCTCCTTAATTTTTCTTGTTTCTTATGAGTAATCAATAGTGGTCTAAGGAAGAGTCTAAATAATATTCTTAAAATTTATATATTACATAATGGAAAAAATTTCTAATTAAATTGGGGTGTACTTGCACCCTATTTCCTGTTAATTTTTTTTCAACACAAATATGTAATTCTTCTTATTTTTCACTTTATACTTATCTGAATTTCTGTAACAAGAGGATTCTTGTGTTTTTGTTTTAAAATACATAAATAAAAATAAATAAATAAATATCAGGCCATGCATTTGGACTGCAAATACTCAAGAAAACCGTATAGTTTAAGGGGGTGAAGAATTTTTTGTGCATGAAAGAGGAGCGGGACTTGTGTGTGATAGTACGTGGCCAAACAGGTTGAAAAGGCGACGGTAGAAACTAGAAGGATGTTTGGGTGAAAAGGGAGAGGAAAGTTAATTAAGAAAAAGGAAATAATGATGCCCATGTATAAGATTCTGGTGAAACCCCATTTAGAATATTGTGTACAATTCTGGAGACTGTACCTTCAAAAAGATATAAACAGGTTGGAGTCGGCCCAGATGAGTCACTAAAATGGTTGTTGGTCTTTATTATAAAGCGTATGGGGACAGACTTAAAGATCTCAATATGCAAACTTTGGAGAAAAGGCAAGAAAGGGGAGACATGATAGAGATGTTTAAATACCTCTATGCATGAGGAAAGTCTCTTTCAATTGAAAGGAAAACTGTAGAATGAGGGGCCACAGGGTGAAGGAAAAAGGGAACAGACTCAGAAGTAACCTTAGAAAATACTTTTCACAGAAAAGATGGTGAATGCATAGAATGGCCTCTCAGGAAAGGTGGTGGAGATGAAAAGTGTATCTGAATTCAGGAACACTGGTATTAAGTATGTTGGATCTCTAAGGGAGAGGAAGAGATAGCAAATAGCATGGCTAGGCAAACTAGAAAGGTCATGTGGTCTTTATCTGCCTTCATTTTGCTATGTTTCTACAGTCAATTTTGAATTCCATCATTGTTTTTTGTTCCACCCCTTAAGGGAGGGTATTCCAGGCATCTACCACTCCCTCTCTGTTATTTCTTGATATTACCTCCTAAGTCTACCACTCTGTACATTCAATTCATGTTCTCCAGCTCTACCACTTCTACATCTTGCAAAAACATGTGGAGGGGCATAATAAAAAAAAAGTCTAAGTCTCCTTTTGGCCTAAGGCCCTAGGCACCCAAAGTAGGCAGCAGGGAATTGTCCATTCTTGAAAAACACGTCCAAAATGTGGGCTTTTTCGAGAATGTCCTACCTGTACGTTCAGGAGTTTAATTGCCCAGACCTCCACTATGTCTATCTTTAAGCCCTATTCTTAGGGGGAAAAAAATTGCCCAAGTCCCAAACACCCAAAACAAGATCTTTTAGGAATGAGAGGGACCAGTCCTTCGTCTAAAACCACGATTCTCTATCATAAGTGCCTCTCCTGCCAACACTCCCTCCCCCCACCCCTGCAATCTTTGCCGGCAGGAGAGATGCCCAATCTCTCCTGCTGGCACTCCCAAACTCCCCCACAATCTCCTGCCACTGAAGATTGCCAGGGGGGGAGGGGTCAGGAGTGGCGGCAGGAGAGACTAGGCATCTCTCCTGCCGCAATCGTTGGGGGGTGGGGGAATGGGTTGCCTGGGCTGCTGAACTGATCGCAGCAGCCGCGATCAGCTCAGCGGCCCTATTCGGAACTTATACATGTTTTGACTTGGTCTAAGTCAGGCAACCTGTTAAACTTTTTGATTATGGCTGCCAGACAACTAAGTCTAGGTTGGCCCATATCCCACCCACCTTCCGCCCTACCTACTCCTTCAAAAACGCCCCTTTTCGCTCTGGGCACACAGACGCAGTGAAAAGCCTAAGCTGGTTTTAGATATGTCTAAAACCCTGTTCGATTATCAATACTTGGACAACCTGCCTTTTTGATCGTCCAAGTGCTGATTTAGGCGGGTTTTTAAACGTATTTTGTTTTTAATTATGTACCTCTTAGTCAGTGTATATTAACACCTTTTAAGAATTTAAATAATTTATCATATCTCCCCAGTCCTTCCTGTCCTCAAGTCTCATTTTAGTGCAAACCTCATAACATTTTTGTCATTTCCTCTAAATTGCTTTATGTCCTTAGCAAGACATGGCCTCCAAATCTGAACACAATAATCCAAATGGGACCTCACCAATAAAGGCATTAACATCGTTCTTCTGCAGCTATGATTCTCTCTGTGCAGCCCACTGCCTTTTTACACTGTTTTGCCACTTTGAGATATCAGACACTATATCAACCCAAGGTCCCTCTTCCGATCTGTACACAACAGCCTCTTATCCCATCACATATAGCTCCTTTGGATTTCTACACCCCCACATGCTTCCCATAAAACCGTAAAAACATAAAAATAACCATACTGGGTCAAACCAGAGGTCATCTAGCCCAGTCTCTTGTTTCCAATAGTGGCCAATCCAGAATTATAGACTTTTCTCCAGTAACTTGTCCAAACCTGTTTTAAACCCAGATACACTAACTTGCTGTTACCAGATCCTCCAGCAACAAGTTACATTACTTAGCTATTCATGGAATAAAAAATGTTCATCTATTTATTTTATTATTTTAAAAATTTGTATTCCACTTATAACCTAAACAGATTATAGTATTGATTTAAAAGTATTATCATGTAACTTCATAATGTGTCCCTTAGCCTTCATATTTTCTAAAAGAGTAAACAATTGATTCCCATTTACCCATTCTAGTTCTACTCTACTCAATCATATCCTCTCTCAGCTATGTTAGAGGTGTTCTATTCCCTTAATCATTTTGTTCTCCTTTCTTTGAACCTTTTCTAATTCTACTCTTATCTTTTTTGAGATACAGCAACCAGAACTGAACACAATACTCAAGGTGAGGTAGAACTATGATGTGAAGCAAGGAAATTATAATCTTCTTTGTCTTAAGTTTCTATCCCTTTACTAATAATTTCTAGCATTCTATTTGCTTTTTTGGCCACTGCCACACATCAAGCAGAAGATATTAATGTATTATCCACAATGACATCAAGATCTTTTTCTTGGGTGGTAATTCCTAAAGTGGAATGTAGCATCAAGTACCTATGATTTTTTAGAGAATGACATGGAAATAGAATTTGTCTTTGTCCCAATGGATAACCGCAGGAAATCATCCAGGGAAGAATCAGAGTATGAATGGGCACAGCCACTAATCCCCAAGCCTTGCATTGAAGAATGCTGGTGTAGAAGGACTCAGGTTGAGAAAGACACTAAAGAATAACACAGAATGGTTTCCTGCAGGGACGGAAACAGGGATGAAATCTGTCACTGTGTCCTTCTTCCCAAAGCGTGTTATGTTGTACTTGTCCACATTAAATTTCATCTCCCATTTAGATGCCCAGTCTTCCAATTTCCTTAGTTCTTCCTGCAATTTCTCACAGTACTCATGCATTTTAACAACTTTGAATAGTTTTGTATCTTGTACAAATTGAATTACCTCACTTGCCTTTCCAATTTCCAGATCATTCATAAATGTTAACTAGTACCAGTCTCAAAACAGATCCCTAAGACAATACACTATTCACCTTTCTCCATTGAGCAAAGTGGTCATTTAACCCTGCCCTCTGTTTTTGTTTTTTAAAATCTATTAACCAGTTCTCAATCCACAACAGAACATTGCCTTCTATTTCTTGGATTTTTAATTTTCTCTGAAGTCTCTCATGGGGGACTTTGTCAAAAGTTTTCAGAAATCTAGATACCCTATATCAACCGGTTCACCTTTATCAACATGTTTATTCATGCCTTCAAAGAATTTTAAATACCAATATTAGACTATCTTTCTAATTTTTGTAGATCACTTCTCATGTTATCTACTCCCTCCAGGGTGTCCACTCTTCATATCATATGCCAAACAGCAAACCTTTCCTCATAACCTGTCAGTAAGGTTGCTTCAAATATATTGAACAGAATTGGCCCCAGTATTGATCTTTGAGGCACTCTACTACTCAGCTTTCTTTTCTCCAAATGAATTTAATTTATTAATCACCATCTTCTGTTAGCCAGTCAGTTTCTAATCCAGTTCATCATTTCAGATCCTACCGTCAATTCACTCAGTTTATTCATGAATCTCCTATAATAAACTGAAATCCAACTCGATTAAATTCAGTACATGTCCTCAATCTGGTTCAGTCAAGAAAAAAAAATCAAACATTCATCTGGCATGATTTTCCTCAGATCTTGCAACTCATTAGATTCTAGAATGTTCACTATCCTTTCACTCAGCTGCACCTCCTTGCATTAATTTTCCAACCATCAAATTAAGACTTAGTGACCTATAGTTTCCCACTTCGTCTCTATCAGCATTTTTGTAAAGTAGAACCATATCTTCTCTTCTCAAATCCAATGGAATTGCGCTCATCTCCTTGGATTTATTAAACAAATCTTTAAGAGGACCTTAAGGTAGACAATTAATAGAATAGGTAATAGTATGGATCTCTGTGGTACCTTAACAAAGTGCTGTTGAGGACAGAACCGATTACTGCCTGTGATACCTGGCCCAGATAGCAGTCTAAAGTATGATATTAGTCAACACCTCCCCAGCATCTGATACAGCTCCTGGACCCAAACCAACTGATGGACTGTACTGGACTTAGAAGCACCAAAAATTTGTTCCTGGCCATGAAGACCTTTCTGTGAGCATAGCGTTAACGGTTTGCCAAAATAATAGAAATGCTGGTTATATTTATCCAAAATGGACATGCAAAAATCATTGGTGGCTTTTTACAAAAAAGATACCTGAAGTGAAATCAAACAGCTCAATGACTGCAGTTAAAACCTGACTGGATCACTTAACACCTATAAAAAGAGCCTGAGAGGGCAACTGATTAAACCCCCCCCCCCCCCAACAATCAACAACCCTACTCAAGGAAGTACTGAGGACAGCAAGCACCTGCATGATGATGAAAGTGTTTAAAATTTTTGAGGGATTAAGTTGAACAAAATTTTAATGAGGGGCAACAATAACAGGTCTGATGGGCTCCACATCAAAACAAAAACTGAGATAGTCTCCACATGATTGAGGCAAGAAAATGACAACCATGTATGCTGGTTTCTAGGAGAATGTTGAAGCTGGAAAACTTGCTATCCTGCTTGTCCTCAGAGTAAACAGAAAAACTAGCTGCAATGAAACGTAAATGCGTACACAAATATTTAAAAAAATGGGTAGAAATAATTGCTTTGGCTTGTCCATTTGCGACTGTATAACCTGGTATAGATAACTGGGAAAAATATCATTGCGGTTGATTTTTTAAAGCTAATTATCTGGGTAACATACAACTAATGTTCACCAAGTTTAAGCAGTGATATTCAGCAACATTAGCCAGATAATGCTGCTGAATAATATATTTACTCATCTCAGCACTATTCAGATAACTGGGGCAATCAGGGAGCAGAGCTGGAAGTTATCCAGGTACCAACAATATAAAGTGCCAGTATCCAGATAACTATCCAAGCAAGTTATGTCAGACAAAAAGCTGCCCTAACTTGCCTAGATAGCTAGCCAGGTGCTAGTGCTGAATATTGGTGATAGCCAGATAGCTTCCAGCAGCTGCTTAATACTCAGATATTTAGCACCACTATTCAGGTGTGGCCCAGTGCTGAATATCTGGGTATAGAAAAACCTGTAGCAATCAGCCTTTAAACAACTCCCTCAACCCCCCACCCTCCAAAAGAAAAAGGCCAACTGCTGCAAGTTTAATATTACTATTTTTAAGTGAGATACTATATTGTAAAAAGAGAAGCACAGCTTTATTTACACTGCATCACTTTCTTGTATTTCTACAAAACATGAGGAAAAAAATATTTAGAAAAGTTGAGCTGCAGTCATAAGTGTTTAATGTGGCCAAAATTGGTTTTTCCCTTAATTTTAATTAATTTTGTTGTGCTTAAACATTTGCATTATTATTATTTTTTTTTAATCAGCCTAGAAAAGTCTTCGGTTTGGTTGTTTTTGTCTGCTGCCGCCTTTATTTAATCTCTACTACCTATAAATTAGTTCCTCTCTCCCTCCTAGGAAATTCTTTCACCTTAAAATTGGCATCCCCTCACCATTTCCTCTCTCCAGGATTTGTACAGCCTAGTGTATGATTTAACATACTGTAACAGGGAGACAACATATTACATTTAAGTTTTCAGACAAATAAGGCTGACGTTGTTAAATAATTTGCTTACCGAGTCTAATCTTTCTTCTTGATGCAAGAATTGTGCAATATCTTCTTGAGTAGTGCCAAGCATCCCTTGTTCTTGCAAGTACTGTATTCCTCTCTTTGGTTTCTTATTAAATCTGTACAATACATAAAACTTTGTATGTGAAAGGAGCAATCAATTGTATTCTTTTGCAGAGAAGGATGACCCAGTCAAAAAGCAGTTACTTACCGTAACAGGTGTTATCCAGGGACAGCAGGCAGATATTCTCACATGTGGGTGACGTCATCCACAAAACCCCGGTACAGACAGCTGTACAAGTGCACCGTCACTTTAAGAACTTTAGAAAGTTAAACGACTGACCGAACCGCGCATGTGCAAGTGCCTTCTCGCACGATGTAGGTATGCAGCTCCTCAGTTCAGTAAGCCAGCTAAGAAGCCAACCAGGGGAGGTGGGTGGGTTGTGAGAATATCTGCCTGCTGTCCCTGGCTAACACCTGTTACGGTAAGTAACTGTGCTTTATCCCATGACAAGCAGGCAGCATATTCTCACATATGGGTGACCTCCAAGCTAACCAGAATAGGATAGTGGGAGTGTTGGCCTTGAAGAAAATAAATTTTGTAATACTGATTGGCTGGTGGCCATCCCGTCTGGGAAAAGACTCCAGACAATAATGAGAGGTGAAAGTGTGAACAGAGGACCAAGTGGCAGCTTTACAGATTTCCTCAATTGGAGTGGGTCTGAGAAAAGCCACAAAAGCTGCCATAGCTCAGGCTTTGTGGGCTGTGACACGACTCTCCAGTTGCAGTCCATCCTCAGCATAACAGAATAAAATATAGGCAGCCAACCAGTTGGAAATCGTCCTCTTGGAAATAGGATGCCCCAGCTTGTTTGGATCAAATGAGACAAAAAATTGTGGAGATGTTTTGTGCGGCTTTGTCCGATCAATGTAATAGGCCAAAGCCCGTTTACATTCCAGAGTACGAAGTGCCGTTTCTCCTGAATGAGAATGAGGCTTAGGGGAAAAAAACATGATGCAAAATTAACTGATTAAGGTGAAATTTAGTGACAACTTTCAGCAAAAACTTGGGGTGGTGCAAAGAACCACTTTGTCATGGTGGAAAACTGTGAAAGGTGGGTCATAAGAACATAAGAATTGCCACTGCTGGGTTAGATCAATGGTCCATCGTGCCCAGCAGTCCGCTCACGCGGCAGCCCTTAGGTCAAAGACCAGTGCCCTAACTAAGTCTAGCCTCACCTGTGTACATTCTGGTTTAGCAGGAACTTTTCTAACTTTGTCTTGAATCCCTGGACAGTGTTTTCCCCTATAACAGCTTCCGGAAGAGCGTTCCAGATTTCTACCACTCTCTGGGTGAAGAACTTCCTTACGTTTGTATGGAATCTATCCTCTTTTAATTTTAGAGAGTGCCCTCTCATTCTCTCTATCTTGGAGAGGGTGAACAACCTGTCTTTATCTACTAAGTCTATTCCCTTCATTATCTTGAATGTTTCGATCATTTCCCCTCTCAGTCTCCTCTTTTCAAGGGAGAAAAGGCCCAGTTTCTCTAATCTCTCACTGTACAGCAACTCCTCCAGCCCCTTAATCATTTTAGTCGCTCTTCCCTGGACCCTTTCGAGTAGTACTATGTCCTTTTTCATGTACGGTGACCAGTGTTGGACGCAATACTCCAGGTGGGGGGGGGGGGGGAACGGGGCGCGCACCACGGCCTGGTATAGCGGCTTGATAACCTTCTCCGATCTGTTTGTGATTCCCTTCTTAATCATTCCTAGCATTCTGTTTGTCCTTTTCGCCACCGCCACTCATTACGCAATCGGCTTTATTGATTTGTCTATCAGTACTCCCAAGTCTCTTTCCTGGGGGGGTCTCTCTGAGTACTACACCAACACTTGAAGCTCACTAACTCTTTTTGCCGAAGTGAGAGATATGAGAAAAACAACTTTCCATGTAAGAAATTTGAGATGTGCTGTAGCCATTGGCTCAAAAGGAGGTTTCATCAACCTGGAAAGAACCACATTAAGGTCCCAGACAACAAGAGGCGGCTTGAGAGGTGGTTTCACATTGAAAAGCCCTCTCATGAATCTGGAGACCAAAGGATGAGCAAGAGGTTTGCCATCGACTGGAAGATGAAAAGCAGTAATGGTACTGAGGTAGATTCGAATGGATGTAGATTTGAGGCCAGAGTAAGAGAGATGAAGACGATAATCCAACACCAGTTCAACAAACAAGGATGTGGGATTGTGATGATTATGGAGATACCAGGAAGTAAACCAAGTCTACTTTTGTTGATAGCACTGTTGAGTGGATGGCTTCCTGGAAGCATCAATAATACTGCAGACAAGCTGAGAAAGATGTGATTCAGATGGATTCAGCCCGAGAGATACCAAGCTGTCAGGTACAATGATCACAGGTTGGGATGAAGAGCTCCTTGATTCTGTGTAAGCAGAGCAGGAAAAATTGGAAGAGGAATTGGTTCCCTGACACTGAGAGGGAACCAATGTTGTCTGGGCCACCGAGGAGCTATGAGAATCATGGTGGCTGACTCCTGCTTGAGTTTGAAAAGAGTATTTAATTTCAATGGCCGTTAAAATGCAACTTCATAGCTCAGCGTAAATTAAGAAACTGAGGGACCACACGCTTATGTCAGATGGGAAGGCACTCGTGCATGCGTGGTTCAGGCTATCGCAAACTTTCTCAAGTCTTAAAGCAGCGATGCACTTTGGAAGTGTCTATACCGGGGCTCCGTCGGTGATGTCACCCATGTGTGAGAATATGCTGCCTGTATAGAACTTTACAGTCCTGCAGTATATAAACTTTATTATTATAATAATATAGCGTTGGCAAAATTAAACTCAATGATTAATTTTTAAGGAAGGAAAAACCAATGACAGTAAAAACGGCAACCAAAAAGCCCTCACAAGGGCAAGCGCCTAAGTGAGAGAAACAAATAAAACTATTTTTTTAAATAAAGAAAGAAACAGGAAACACAACAACAACAACAACAAAATCAATGGCTATAATCCAGAAAATACTACTAAAAGCAGGTCGAAGGCACACTAATTGAAGTCCAGAATACACTTGTTCGTTTCATGGAGAATGAAGAACTGAGGTACCACGAGCCTACATCAGGCAGGAAGGCACTCACACATGTGCGGTGCAGACAGTTGTAAAGTTTCTTAAAACTTAAAAGTGACAGCTCACTTTTCATACTATCCGTACCAGGCTCTGTGGATGATGTCACCCACAGGTGAGAATATGCCGCCTGCATGTCCTAGGACAGCCACTTGAGTGCAGCTCGCGGCTCAGCTAGCTAGAGCAGGGGTGCCCAACCTGCTTCCCTTCCCCGTAAAGAGGACGCTGAAGCTCTGGGCCAACCAACCTTCACCACCCGACGTCAATTCTGACATCGGAGATGAAGTTCTGGGCCAGCCAATCGGCGGCGATCTGTTCCCTGATGGCAGTGGTGGCAGCCTATTCCCCAGTGGTGGTGGCGGCCTGTTCCCTAATGGTGGTGGCTTGGGGGAGTGCAGAGAGACAGAAAGAAAGGAGACAGAAGACAGAAAGACATGGGCATGGAGAAAGAAAGAAAAAAAGAAAGAAAGGGGGCACGGAGAGAAAGACAGACAGAAAGAAAGAACGAAAGGGGGCATGGAGAGAGAAAGAAAGAAGTGGGCAGGGTGAAAGAAAGAAAAAGTTTGGGGAGTGAATAAGGTCTGGAGGAGAGGAAGCATACAAGAGGCTGAAAGAAGGGAAGAAATATTGGTTGCACAGTCAGAAGAAGAAAGTGCAACCAGTGACTGATGAAATTACCAAAGGTAGGAAAAATGATTTTATTTTCAATTTAGTGATCAAAACGTGTCCGTTTTGAGAATTTATATCTGTTGTCTATATTTTGCATTATGGCCCCCTTTTACTAAACCGCAATAGCAGTTTTTAGTGCAGGGAGCCTGTGAGCATCGAGAGTAGCGCTATCGTGGTTTAGTAAAAAGGGAGGGGGGTGTATTTGTCTATTTTTGTATAGTTGTTACTGAGTTGACATTGCATAAAGTCATCTGCCTTGACCTCTTTGAAAACCTGTGGAATATAAATGATAATTAACATTTTCTCTGCGTACAGTGTGCTTTGTGTTTTTTTTAAATTTTATTGTTGGTAGATCATTTTGACTTGGCCACGAAGGTAAGGGGGGGGAGGGGAGCTGCTGAAGACATCTAGTAATCCTTGCAGGTTTGATTGTGCAGGGAATTATTTTTGTAAAATCATGTTTTGTTGTGTGACTGGCATTATTTAGACTTTAATTTCTATGAATGAATAGAATGAAAATGATATAAAATTGTTTGCTTGTTTTTATGTGTGCGCGCTGAAGGGAAGTGGAGAGAGAGTGGGCTGAGGATGCTGAAGGGAAATGGGGAAGAGAGAGTGGGAAGAAGACGCTGATTTATAAATTGACAATTGTACAGAATATTGTTTCTTTTTATACTTTAAACTATTCAAGGCTTGTGTGGATGGGATCAGATGGTTTGCGGGGATGGGGACTGAGCTCGCGGGGACGGAGACAATTTTTTTTCCCCGTGTCATTCTCTAGGCTCTGCCACAAATCGATTTCGACTACATGCGGGCGAGCGGGGTGTCAGTCGGGTTGGCGTAGCCATCATAGCGCAAGCAGGCACAGGGTATGGCTCTCAAAAGAAATCTTAAACGTTGTACTGCTGATCTTTGGCTCTTTTGACTAATAAGTTTGCCTAACACTGTCCCAGGATAATAAATAGTATTAAGGTAATATTGTATGTGATATTAACTTTGGAAGTAAGGGATCAGAGAAATTAATTTTTAAATGTTTCTAAATAATCTTTATATTAATTTTACTGCTGTTATCTACTATCCTTGTCTTGCTTATTTTTGCTGTGTATCACCTTAAGTGAAATTGTTCACAAAAAGGCAGTAAATAAATCCTATTAATTAACCTGCAGCATACATAAGTAAATAAAATGCAGCAATTTGAAAATGCATTTCTTTATGACATAAAATTGGATGCCAATGTGAAATGATAAAATTATATTCTTACCTTGCTAATCTTCTTTCTTGTAAACAGGAATAGTAGTCTTGACCATCAGGTAAACCCCCATTATTTGCGAGGATTGTAGAGAGCCCACTGGTTGTTTTCATGCTCCACTTTCTATCACTCGGTACTAAAACTTCTAGTGAGTCCTAGAGTGCAAACAGAAGAGAGGGGTGCAGGGAAACTCCCCAAAACTACATACTGTATTTTTCGCTCCATAAGATGCACTTTTTTTCCACCAAAAAAGTGGGTGGAAATCTCGGTGCATCTTATTAAGTGAAGGTACAAATTTTGTTACCCCCCACCCCCCGTACCATTGTAAAACCTGCCTGTCGCCGCACCATCTTTTTAAACCCACCCGCCTGCTGCTGCACCAACTTTTTTTTTTTAACCCCCCTGCTCGCCCATCCATCTAACCTGGTGGTCCAGCATGTATTCTTCCCTCATCTTATTTCCCAGTCAGCGACGCACAGATCAGCAGCGTGGACGTCAGGAGCAAGCTTTATGTTCTCCCGCTCGTCCCCGCACTGCTTTCTGAATGGCTACCATAGGTTCTCCAGGGACACAACCTTTGGTAGGAAGAAAGGGACTGCTCAAATCGAAACACTAATCTCTGAGATATGAAGAGGGGGCTCCATGCAGGATAGAGCCTACAGTTCTAACACCCTTCTTGCTGATGTCATAGCTATTAAGAAAACCTTTTTAACCATCAAATCTATCAAGAACGCCTTCTCCAAAAGCCTATGGGGCCTTTGCAAATGGCCACAGGACCAGATTAGTGTTCCAAGAAGGAAAAGGCTGTCACACTGGATGGCGAAGACATAAAGCTCACTTCAAAAATCTGGATACATCCGCATAGGATGCCAACAACCACTTGCCGACCTAAGCTCTGAAGCAGGAAAGTCTGGCTATCTGTACCTTGAGACCCTTCGGCTGACTTTCCTGCAGGAAGCTGAGCACCACAGAAACTGGCACTGTCACCGTGTCTGAGCATTGTTTTACCAGTTCCTGAAATACTTCCAGGCTTTCGGGTAGGCCACTAACATGAACTACTTCTTAGACAAGGTTTTCAAGGTTTTATTAAAAATTTGATTAATCGCCTATTAACATTCTAGGCAACGTACAATACAATTAAATTAAGGGGATCAAAATTAAAATAATCAACGAGAAACCAAAACACGAAGACCCGCAGACAAAACGAAAGACCTCAGGAGCGTAACGATAACTTCAAATGAATACTCTTTATGCCCTAAGGCTTCGTGCTCTAGAGCCAAGCCATCAGATCAAAGCTCTCTGGACTCTCCTGGGCGATGGAACCCTGTGAGTGAAGACTCGGATGACAAGGAAGCCTGTGAGTCTCGTCCCTCTGCAGACATTTTAAGTCTGCATACCATGGCCACATCGGCCAATCTGGATCTACTAGGATCACTCAACCTAGGCTCATACCTTCAGCTGAAGAAACAAGTCACCATTTTGCCGGATGCTGAAGCAATGAGGTCGGACATCAGACGCCCCCCAGCAACTGACTATGAAGTCGAAGGCCCTCTGAGGGAGAGATCACGCCCTAGAGTCCAGGGTCTGCTGACTTAGGAAGTCCACTTACCTATTCTCCACCTCAGATATATTGGTCACTGAGATGGCCAAAGAGATGGGTTTCTGCCCACCGAAAGAGCAGGTGAGCATCCAAGCTCAGGGGTGAATTCCTGGTGCCTCCTTGACTGTTTACATAGGCTACTGCGGTCACATTGCCTGAGAAGACTTAAACTGCCTTTCCTTCTAGGGTGCTGCTCAGGGCACACAGAGCTAACCGTATTGCTCTCAGCTCCAAATGGTTGATCGGCTACTTCCTCTGAGATGGGGACCACCGCCCTTGCAGCAGACATCCTTCACAATAAGCTCCCTAGCTGACTGGCATCTGTCATCAGAAATGTCCATTGGTAGATTCATGGATGCATTCCTTTGTTCAAGGACTGTGGCTCCAGTCACCAGTCCAGGCAGCTCCATGCCTTACCC
Organism: Geotrypetes seraphini; assembly: GCF_902459505.1. Classification (NCBI taxonomy): domain Eukaryota; kingdom Metazoa; phylum Chordata; class Amphibia; order Gymnophiona; family Dermophiidae; genus Geotrypetes; species Geotrypetes seraphini. The sequence goes on along the minus strand of NC_047085.1, from coordinate 103,588,180 downwards.
GACCATGGCAGCAGGAGGTCAAGGGCATCTGCTTGTGGAGACCACCTTGAGAGGAGCAACTCCTGAAGTGGGTGCAAGTGCACTTTTGACCAGGGAACTACATCTATTGTGGCTATCAAGGATCCCAGGGCATTGCAAGTTGTGCAGAATGCAGCAGCAAGACTGTAACAGGCATATCTAAACATCTCACCCTATCTCCAATTGCACTAGCTGCCTGTTGTTTTTAGATCTCAATATAATGCAATAATGATTTGCCATCAATTCTTGAATGGAACCATACCCAAATTGTTTAAAAGTAAGATGTCAAACTATTTACCATCTAGGTCTCTGCGTTCCGAGAATTTAGCGTTATTAAAACCAAATGCTAATCCAAAATATGCTGAGACCAGTAAAATGGCCTTTTGCTGTTTGGGGGTCAAATTGTGGAACTCATTTGTTGATCAATTATGAAAATGTTATGACAAAGGTAATTTCAGAAAACTATTAAAAACAGTTATTTGTTAATGCATTTTTCTAGGAACTGATCTTTGCAACTGTTCTTTTGATGGGCACTTTACGGGATTTTCTGATGATTATATGTTAATGTTTGTTTGATTTTATTTGTCTTACTGAATTATGTATGTAACAATATGTAAACTGTTTAGGTTTAAACGGTATATAAATTTTTTAAATTAATAAATAAAATACTGCTAAGCTGTGGGAACAGGAAGGCCGCGAATCTCCCAAAATTGACTCATGAGCATCATTTTGCGTGCTTCCAGGAAAAAGACCGTTCTGTGCCATCTTAAAATGGATTCACAGGGACTGAGTCAGGTTCATCTGACTCTTCCAGAAGCTGACTACCCAGCCCAACATCCTTAGGAGCTGGATCACTTGCTCTATCACTGTTACTCTCTTGTCCCTCAAGGGTGCTCTTATGAGCCAAACATCCAGGTGAGAACATAAGAAGAGCCTTACTTGGCCAGACCAATGGTCCATCAAGCCCAGTAGCCCATTCTCATGGTGGCCAATCCATGTCCCTAGTTCCTGGCCAACACCCAAGGAGTAGCAACATTCCATGTTACTGCTCCAGGGCAAGAAGTGGCTTCCCCCATGTCTTTCTCAATAACAAACTATGGACTTTTCCTCCAGGAAATTATCCAAACCTTTCTTAAAACCAGTAATGCTATCCGTACTTACCACATCCTCTGGCAACGCGTTCCAGAGCTTAACTATTCTCCAAGTGAATAAATATTTCCTCCTATTGGTTTTAGAAGTATTTCTCTGTAACTTCATCGAGTGTCTTCTAGTCTGCAATTTTTGATTGAGTGAAAAATCGATCCACTTGTACCCATTCTACTCCACTCAGGATTTTGTAGACTTCATTCATATCTCCCTTCAGCCATCTCTTTTCCGAGCTAAAGATCCCTAACCTAAATTCCTACCTTGCAGAGGTGCACTGCCACAATAACCATCACCTTGGTAAAGGTTCGTGTTGCTGCTGCTAGGCCAAAGGGAAGAAATATTTGTCCAGAACATGAACCTCAAGAACTTACTATGAGTCAAAGAGATGCAAGTACTGTATGCCTCTGTTAGATCCAGAGAGGCAAGGTATTCCCCTGGTGCAACCGAGGCAATGATCAACCATACCATTTCCGTGTGGTCTCCAGTCTTCTGAGGCTCTTTTGGGCACAATGAAGTATATGGAAAATCTACCCAAGCCCCCTTGTGGTATGGACTCTATGGTTCTCAAAGTAATGAGGCTCTGAACCGTTGTCTGCACCAAGGACACCTTTTCCTTCTTCCCTGCCGGAGAAGTGAGAAAGAGGTCTGGGAGGGGTCGACAGAATTCTAGCTTGTATCCCTCTGAAATGACCTACAGCACACATTGATCTGAAGAGCCCGCCAATACTCTGTCAACATGCCCCCCCAGGGGGAAAGGCTGCTGTCCTGGCATCATTGCTGTTTCTTGGAAGCCACAGAGAACGTGATCCGAATACTTGGGTATGCCTGGTACTCTCAAACCTTTATCTCTGGCCCTGGAATGTCCTCTGATTGGAAGGTGTTTTTGAATACCAATGAAACCACCATGAGCCCATCAGGTGTATGAATTTGGAAGCGAACCAGTGTCCAGATTGCACAGTGTGTCCTGGCAGGGTCACCTGTGCTGACTTCTGGTGTTTGTCCACCAGCATGCAGCTACGTTTCGCAAGGGACGCCATCCGCTTTCTTTGGCTCCTGCCCCAATTTCTGGGCCAGAAAATGCTCCAACTGAGCACCTAAGCTGCCAGAAGCAGAAGGGGAGGCGAAGCCCAAAGCTCCCGCTCCCCCCCTCTCATGTGCTGCGCGGCACATGGAATGACCCCCTTCAGATAGGCATCCGCTACAAATCTGACATGAATTTGAAGTATCTCCACCTGAGGAGTCCATCTATACTGTTTTTTTTGTTAAAAATAAGGGGTATTGAGGTAGAAGGAGGCTTTTAAAATAAAATTGAGAAATCCAAGATGGCCACCACAATAGTGATTCTGGCGCCTAAAACGGCCTATACAGAAAACAAAATGCAAACACAAAATGCAGGGAAGGGGTTTTGCGAAATGGGGGCCTGATCCCTAACCTTAGAAACCTTCAAAAATAATTTTTAAAGAACTCCCTCCTGATTTTTCCCATAGACTGCAATAGACATGCTGCCATGCTAGAGCTGCATAGGAATAACCTCAGATCAGAGGTGAGAGAAAATTTATGCCTCAGACAAGCTTGGAGCCTTACAGATGGCCCATTTCTTCAGACTGCCGCCCAGTCCCCAATGTGGAACTGGACCCTCAGACCCCACCAGAGCCGCATGGGGAGGAACGTGGTTGGCCCTGATCCAGGATAAACCGCCACGGGACCTGTTCAGTCTGCACTCAAGCCCACTGTGGACACAACCTGGGGAAAGTCACTGAAACCTACTGCGGACGAACCTGGGGCAAGATTGCTCCCAAGGATATGGACCCTGAGCTCTGAGACTACAGATTCAGCTGGCCACACAGGAATCATGCGAGGCATGTGCCTGTGGGCTACAGCCCTCAGCGCTGAGAGTCTATATCTTCTCAAAGCCAGAGATGTCTCAGGTGATCGGGATCCTCTGCAGCACCAAAAGCCTCTGACCAGATAATAAAACCCCCCAAAATAATAAAGATTAAACTCAAGCAGAACAACAGGCTCCCTACTCCTCGCTTGTAGAGAGTAAGACTGAGGGGGTAGAGCGCATCCTAGAGTGATGGGCGATGGAGCATGAAAACAAACAGTAGGCTCTCTACAAACCTCACAACTAAAGGGGGATTTAACCTAATGGTCAAGAATACAAGTCTTGTTGCACAAGAAATGTTTGTTATGAAAATAATAAAATTGAGGTTCTACACTTAACTTTAAATAACTACAAAGGCCTTGGCACTCCAGTACACAGAGATGAAGAGATATTCATGTTTCTGTAGCCACCCCTTCTTCTCTGTTTCTGCTTGTTCAGACCAGGCAGAAGTTTATCTGAGAAAGACCTTCATGGTAAAACAGGACTCTGAGAGGCAGATTCTCAAAATTAAAATCTGCCTTTAACATGCTTGCTAAACTGGTTCCAGCTGATTTAGCATGCATGTATTTTAGCGGCAGATTATCAAAATGGCTTATCGAGGCCTTTTCCCAGTCTCCGATACTGTCATGCAAATGTAATACAACAAGATCATTAATATTAAAATGATCACTCCGAGTGATTCTTTATAATCGCCAAGTGAGTCTCTAACCTCATTGTGCCACATTTGTGGCCAAAATTTGACGACCGGTCTGAGCTGCTATTGCCTTACTTCTGATCAGTGCCTGAGTGCTGATTGGCTCAGGCACTAACAAGAAAGTATGGTTTGACAGCTCAGAATCACCCCCCCCCCAAAAAAAAAAAACCACCCCAAAATTGAAGATTGTCTGGAGAGATGCCCACTCTCTCTTGCCACGTCACAATCACTCGACACTGCTACCCCCCCCCCCGCACCACCAGGTAACGCCCCCCGGCAGCAGGAGAGATGCCCACTCCCTTCCAATGCCATGTAATCTGACACACACACACCTCCTCCAGTACATCTGATGACCCCCACTGCCCCTTTAGCTTACTTATGATGGCTGACTGAAGGGATGCCAGCAGGCCCACCTCTTCAAAATGGTGGGCCATCCCATAGGAGGGGCCTTAAACAACTTGGGCCAATCAAATCCTTAGGCCCCTCCCTGGTGCATCCCAGGATGCATCAGGGAGGGGAAGGCCTGCCATTTTCAAGAGGCGGGCCTACTGACTAGAGGGAGTAAGCATCCCTCCAATCAGCCATCATAAGCAAGGTAAGGGGGAGGGGCATCGGCAGCACAGGACGGTGTTTGAGGTGGGGAATTGCGTGGTGGCAGGAGGGAGTGGGCATCTCTCCCGCTGCTGGGGATGTGTCAGGGAGTGCGTGTTTGGTGGCAGAAAGGCTTGGGGGGATCTCTTGACAGCAGCAGGAGGGTGCGGGCATCTCTCCCACTGCCAGGAGGGGGTGTCAGGTTGTTTGACAGCGGCGGCAGGAGTAGGTATCTCTCCTGCTGTGAGGGGGGGGGGTTGAAAGGAGGTTGGCTTGATTTGTTGTTGTTTTTTTGTGTCTATTCTGTGAATGTGCCCATCACTATCACCACCACATGCAAGTTTAGTGAACCTTCACTACTCTCTGCCAATCTCATTTGCATGAGCATTTTTGGGAGAATGACTCACTTTTTTAAAAATTGCTACAATAATGGCTGTGACAGCGGCCCATTGGTTTTTAACGGGACGTTTTGAGAATCTAGCCCTAAGAAGGTTAGTAACTGGACACAAAATATTAATAAAACCAGCAAGCCACAAGTGATAACTACCTTGCATTTCCATGCTCATTACAATCCCACCTCTCATTCATCCCTCTTTTTCCCTGCTGTTATTTAATTCATCTTGTATGCTATTTTATGAAAAGAGGATAAACAGGTTAAATTTTTTTTAATGTTTTTACCAATATTTCTATTTTGCCTGCACCAAAACTGGTTCAAGATGTATTACAAAATAAGAAAACTAGAATAAAATTCTAGGAAGCACAGAAGCACAACACAAAATAAACATAATAAAATTTTCCTTACCCATTGTTTAAAAAGTACATATTTTTAAACAAGATGGTCTTAATTATAGTATGAAAAGCAGCATAGATAAGCGTATGGGATACAAAGAAAGTAAAAAAACGGCACAGCTTAGCTGCTAGGTAAGGAAAATTTGTTGAAAAAGTTTTGAGAGATTTTAAATCCTTACAAGATGGAAGTAATAATTAAGTTAGGACTCTTCAGCTTCAAAAAAAGTTAACTGAGATAGAAGTTTATAAAATAATATGTAGAATGGAAATTCAGAAAGGAACTGTTTAATGTTTCAAATTACACTGAAACAAAGGACACACTTGAAATTAGCAACTAGCAAAATGGAAACAAATTGTAGGAAGTATTTTTTCATGCAATCAAACTAATCTGTTGCCAGAGGATATAGCCAAAACGACTAACAGCAAGATACAAAAGAGGTTTGGACAAGTTCCTGGAGAATAGGTCCATCAAAATTATTAGCCAGATAAAGTTAGGAGAGCTATTGCTTAACCCTAGAGAAACTGAACTATTTTTTTGTGATCTGTTGAGTATTTGTGATCTAAACTGGACACTGTCAAAGATTTGGGAGAGCAGGAATCTTTTGAAAAAAAAAAAAGATAGCTAAAAATCCAAGATGGCTGCCGCTAAGAAATTTGCAACAAAATTTTGATTTCTCTCAGAAAAGCTCATAAATAGCAATTTTAAGATTTTTTAAGTGGGGGAGCACATGGGGCATGCAGAAACTCTCAAAACTTCAAAATTCAGACCCCACCCGATTCATCTCAAAAGCTGTGAAAGCCTTACTTACTGTGGCCTGTGCTGGAAATGTATTGCAGCCTGCCTCAGCTCTCTTAGAGTAGCTGGATTAGAAGATATCATAAGCCTCATACTGGGAATGCCTCCTAGACTCTGTTCTTTGGGCTGCCAGTCAGATAAGGTGCCCAACTGTACCACCACCCTTGTGGACTGACAAACGCACTAAGGGACGGATGGAGACGAAAACGCAGCTGGAGCCCTGCACGACACCACTAAGCCTCCAAAGGACACCTAACAGCTTGCGATTGAACCCCTGCTAAACAGAAGGTGAGGAAAAAGTGGAGATGGCCCCAAGCTCCAAAGAAACAAATGCAGGCTGGCCAACAGGTTCCGCCAGGGACCAACCTGTCAAATGCAGACTGGAGTCTGCTTCTTCTCTACGCAGTCAAAGTTGAAGAAACGCTCCGAGCACAAAGAAATCCCAATACAGGGACGAAAACATCGAATGAAATAAGAAAAAAAGGGAGAGCAGAACAGAAACACTCTTTCAGGCACGTGTGCAGAAGGGAAAAGCTGCAGGCGGTGCTAGAGCTCAAAGTGAAGTGAAGTGTAGAAGAAAGTCACAGAAAAGATCTGGACTGGATTCCTTCTGCATATGGCATGCAGCCATTGGGAGATAACCCACATGTCTAGAATTACTTACCTATTGCACTGGAAATAACATCTAAAACATTTTGATTGTAACTACAGAAAGACAGTATATACAATTCCATCCCCTTTCCCCTTCTCTCCCCACTTATTTAATCATGATAGCTTACAGAAAAACAACATCTCAGAATTTTAAAAACACTTACAGATCTATCCCTTGTTCTATGATTTCCTTCTGTTGTTTTAGAACCTCAAATTGCTCTGGATTGTCAGTACCAGACATCTGTGTGCTGTAGCTACCAATTCCTGATGATGCTGTAGAGTCAAGTGAATTTAAACTTCCATATCTGTTAATAGTTTCAGGGATTTTGGTTTCACTGGTCTCTTGTTCTACAGGTTTTTCTTGACCTGTCATAAGAAAAAAATATATTTTTACATAATTTCCAAAGAAAACATGAGTATAGTAAAAGAGTTATATGTATATTTAATAATCTAAGGCTGATTGGTGAGGATCAAATGCAATCATGACAAGTGGCATAGCAAGGGTGAGTGTTGCCCCTCTCTTCCACACTCAGTTTCCCCATAATCTTTTCAATTTTCCAGGCGGGAGCAACATTATGAACTTGCTGCCTGTGTCATGTCAGCTATCCTTCTGATGTCACTTGTTAGGTGCAGGGCCTGGAAGTGACGTCAAAGAGGCAACACCGACGTGGGCAGCAAGTTCATAATGCTGCTTGAGCATGGAAAATTAAAGAGGTACAAGGGGAGGGAAGGGGCATGTGGCGGGGGGTCGGAGAGGAGTATGGGTGACGGTGCCCCTACCAAGACCGCACCCAGGGTGGACCTCCCCCCCACCCCTTTACTATGCCACTGATTTTGCCAATTCAAACGTACTTTACAGATTATTTTTGAAATCAAATTTGTACTGGCTTACAACCTATACATCAACAACAGTACAATGCTCACAGAGATCAGCCTTTTATTAATTAAAATACAGACCTAAAATCCCCTTACCATATTATCCCCAGCCTTTTGGGCTCATCGGCTAGCACTTGCTCCTTCTGTATCAGTACTTCTACTGATGTAGAGAGCCCACATTGTCTAAAAGTGAGGTAAATATTTTTGTCATAGTGCCATTAGTTTGGAAAGGGGATATACTGTATATTTCATACTCTCCTCAAAGTTTTCAAAAGGAGGCAAAACTTTTTTATTTGAGCTGCCATACTATGTTAAACAAATAGTCCAGCTGCCCCCAGGACTCCTCTAGGAGACAAAGGAGAATGAACACCTTTGCTTCTAAGCTCAGGGATAGAAGCAAAGATATTCCTTCTCCACTGTCTCCTAAGCAGGGTACACAAACACACTCTTAAGCAGCAGTAAACTGCTAGCTTTACTATAGGCGTGTAAAAAGAACATGGAAAATGACACGACGCAAGTTTTATTAAAATAGTTATTTGGTTTATTAATTGACATAATGATCCTCAAAAGATTAGTTGCGTCATCTGGGAGGTCTTTACAGCTGCCAAACGCTGGCTTTCCTGACAAAGATCTCAATCTGATAATTCGTTGCTCCCCAATATATAGCTTTTGTCCTGCATGACATCATTACTTGTCAACCAATCCATTAACAGAGGCTGTCCTTAAATTTGGACAAAGAACTTCCTTTTAACATGAAATAAAAGTTTCAGAAATCATATTTTTGTTTACATTCATTTCTGAATATGCATAAACCTATTATTATAATATAGCCAAAGAAAACTTTAAATCTAAACCTGCTTATCTGTTTCAAGAGAGTCTGCATTTCAAAGTGTTGAAAAGTTCATGTCTCTGTTAGCACAGAAAAAAAGGGAGGGACTATATTCCCCCCTGCTCTGAAAAACTGGCAGTTTCAAGTTTCACTGACACAGACTCAGAAAACCTCAGAACCCTTCCTATGCTGAAGACTGATACAGCGTTTCTGATTCTAACTATTTCCAGATGTTGCCTCAGGATTTCTCCTTAGAGTTTCTTCAGGTTTAAACTATATAAAATATTAGAAATTGGCAGTTTCAAGTTTCAGTGACACACAGACTCAGAAAATCCCAGAACCCTTCCTATGCTGAAGACTGATACAGCGTTTCTGATTCTAACTATTTCCAGATGTTGTCTCAGGATTTCTCCTTAGAGTTTCTTCAGGTTTAAACTATATAAAATATTAGAAATTAAGTACACACCATTCTTTCACAAATCTTTCATATATCATTCATTCGAGGCCCCTTTCATCCATAGATCCACACAATATATTTCATTCATATTTAATGCAAGAAGCTTTCTCTATTATACCCCATTGGAATTTGAAATCAAGCTACCCAGCTCAAGCCCATCTGATATCAATTAGACCATGAAGCTCAAGGCGGGAAATGAACAGACAGAGAAGGGACAGAGGCCGAACACAAAATGGAATAAAGCCAAGCAGAAGATACAGAAAGACAGAGAACAAAATGGAGTCATTAATATTTCTATGTATGTTACACATTACCTGATTTCCTCTATGATTCTGACCCACTTAACACCTTACACAAATAGTGAATTCCCCTTTTCCTATTCTATATATCGGTTTCCTGATCTTTTGTTTATTATCCTGACTTTTTCAAAGTTTTAAAGGTGTTTGCATGTATATAAGACCCTCTGATCAGAACTAGGAAGGTCTCTGTCACGCCCTGCTAACGCTTCTGCATAGTATGCGCCAACCCAGGCCTATTCACTCCTACAGGAGCTCAGGGGTAGATAACCTTGGTCCACAAGGGCCACAACCAGTCAGGTTTTCCAGATTTCCCTAATGATTATACATAAGATCTATTTGCATACAATGGAGGTAGTATATACAAAAAGATATCTTGCATATTTATTGAGGAAATCCTGAAAATTAGACCGGGCTGCAGCCTTCAAGGACCAAGGTTACCCACCCCTGCTCTAGTACAGTGTTTCTCAACTTCTTCAAGCCAAGTACCCCCTAAGCCTAACAAATACCAACCGAGTATCCTTGCCCAAGCTCCGCCCCAGACCCACCCAAGCTCTGCCCTATACATGTCCAAGCTCCACCCCTGACCTCACCCCCATAATAATGGTACTAATTGTAACGCAATTTCTTCCATCCATTTTTCATATACACATAAAGCACAGTTACTTACCGTAATAGGTGTTATCCAGGGACAGCAGGCAGCTATTCTCAACATGTGGGTGATGTCATTCACGGAGCCCGGATGCAGACAGCCTCGCAAGACTTGCTTGTAGAAACTAGAAGTTTCAAGTCAGCCGCACCGCGCATGCGCGAGTGCCTTCCCGCCCAGCGCAAGGCGAGTCTCCTCAGTTCAGATAGCTAGCAGAGAAGCCAAACAGGGGAGGTGGGTGGGTTGTGAGAATAGCTGCCTGCTGTCCCTGGTAAGTAACTGTGCTTTATCCCAGGATAAGCATGCAGCCTATTCTCACAAGCTAACCAGAATGGGATGGTGGGAATGTTGGCAATTTAGGAGAATAAATTTTGTAATATTCTCTGGCCAAAATGGCCATCCTGTCTGGAGAAAGTATCCACATAATAGTGAGAGGTGAAAGTATGAACCGAGGACCAAGGAGCAGCTTTGCAAATTTCCTCAATAGGTGTAGATCTGAGGAAAGCTACTGAAGCTGCCATTGCTCTGACTTTATGGGCTGTGACTCGACTCTGTAGTTGTAATCCATCCTGGGCATAGCAGAAAGAGATACAAGCAGCCATCCAGTTGGACATGGTATGCTTAGAGATTGGATGTCCCAACTTGTTTGGATCGAAGGACACAAAAAGGTGAAGAGCAGTACTATGTGGTTTGGTGCGTTCGAAATAGAAGGCCAAAGCACATTTACAGTCCAGAGTATGAAACTTCACCCTATGTATGGAAACAGGCAACGCTGCTGGTGAATGGATAGGGCTCGAAGCTGTAGATCGAAACTCGGTGGTTTGGATCAAGAAATCTCGAAGCACTCCCAAAGACTCTGCTCCTTGCATGGAGTGTGTGGATTCCTGTCGAGACACTCATAAGGAATCTACTCCTTGTATAGAGTGTGAAGGTTTCAATGGAAACACTCGCAAAGAATCTACTCCTTGCATAGAGTGTGAAGGTTTCAATGGAAACACTCGCAAAGAATCTACTCCTTGCATAGAGTGTGAAGATTTCAATCGAGACACTCGCAAAGAATCTACTCCTTGCATCAAGTGTATAGTAGCCAGACCAGACACGCGCAAAGACTCTGCTCCTTGCATAGAGTGTGAAGCTTCAGCTCGAGGCACAAGCAGGGACTCGACCTCGCAGGAGACTGCTGATTGCCCAGGCTGGATTACAGGAGGCAGAACCATATTTGCTCAATAACTGAACAAACTGCTGCTCCAACATGGTCTGGAGAGAAGCTTGCAAAGGTGGATCCGTGTCTGAAACCGGACCACTTGCTGAGGCTAAAGGCTCCAAGGTGGCAATGGTGAGGACCAGTCTGACCTGAGGGGAGCTCAGGGGAAGATAAAGCAGGTGTACTCGAGGCGAAAGACAATCCAAACGAGGACAGTCTGATGAGGCTCGAGGTCAGTGAAAGCAGGAGGACCCTCACTGGAAGGCGGTAGCACTCGAGGTCAAGGGTGTCACCGAGGAGTTCATGCTGAAGAATTTCTCCAAGAAAACTCGATAACGTTTAAGGGCTCGAGGTTGAAGAGTAGCACAGCGCTCGCACGACTTCGGATTATAGGCAGGCCCTATTCGTGAGAGAAATCGCACGCTGGCAGTGGCTACACCTCTTAAAGCCCATGACCGGCCGGGACATAGGAGGGAAGAGAGCCGCTGTGAAGTTGAAGCCAGCAGGCTGCGGTCGCGCGGCCTGGCCCGCTAGTCAGTCACTGTAAAGAAAGAAAGTAACACAGCGATTTGCGAAGAAAATAAACACAAACCGCTGTGAGAGAAGGTACGAAGTAACAAAGTTAAACGCAGAGAGTCAAAGATGGACTTCTCAGCTCCGCGGAAAACTGAGGAGACTCGCCCTGCACTGGGCGGGAAGGCACTCGCGCATGCGTGGTGCGGCTGACTCGAAACTTCTAGTTTCTACAAGCAAGTCTGCTTGCGAGGCTGTCCGCATCCGGGCTCCGTGGATGACGTCACCCATATGTGAGAATAGGCTGCCTGCTTGTCCTGGGATAATATAATCTTATTAATACATAATTGTAACCACAAAATAAAATTAAAAAAAACACAAAGCATACTGTACGCAAATGTTAATCATCATTTATATTCGAGGGGGTTCAAAAAGGTCAAGGCAGATGACTTTAAAATATGCAATCAGTAACAACTATAGAAAAATAGACAAATATAGAGCAAAATATAGACAGCAGATATAAATTCATAAAACTGACACATTTTGATCACTAAATTGAAAATAAAATTATTTTTCCTACCTTTGTTGTCTGGTGATTTCATGATTCTCTGGTTGCATTTCCTCCTGATTGTGTATCCAATATTTCTTTCTTTCTTCCTACGGACCTCATTCCCTTCCCCAATCAACATCTCTCTCTGTCCCTCCATTGAGTCCAACTTTTCTTCCTCTCTCCTCCACCCCTATTGGCAACAAGTCTCCCTCTCTCTCACTGTCCATCTGTCTTGAGAGATCCAGGCATCTCTCTACCCCCTCTACTGCCACATCCAACATTTCTCCCTCTCTCATCCCCCGGATCATGTGCAGCATTTTTCACCACTGCCCACCAGCCCCATTTCTCTTTCTATCACCCCTCTCCAACACCATGCCATATCTCTCCCTCCATCACTATATCCAACATTTCTCCCCCTTGTATCCCCTTCAATCTGTTCCTCTGGTCCCTCTCCATCACCATATCCAACATTTCTCTCTCTCATTGTTCTATTCATGCATCTCTCCCTCATTCATCTCTCTCTCTCTCCATGCCCAATTTTTCTTTCTTCCTTTCCCTATGTGCACAATCTCTCACTCACACTCATGCCCAACAATTCTCCCTTTCTATTCCCTCCCTTTATGTCCCAAGTTAGTGCCCCTTCCTCTCTCTATTCTGTGCCCCAAGTTCATGCCCTCCCCTCCCCCTCACTGCCTTCCTTTGTCCCAAAATTGAGTTGCACCACTAGGGATCACTGTCTGCCCTGCCCACACACCCCCTTCCTCCCTCCTCCGAAGCCAACCCGTCCACAGAGAAGCCTCAGGTGCCACCAGGGATCCATGCCTGCTCTCTAATGAAGACTAGATGCTGGCAGTTTAGATTATTTGGAGATGTTATCATTAGAAAAGAGAGGAGGGTACACATGAAAGAAAAAAATAAAGAGAGGACTTTACTTGCTCAGTTATCCAGGAGGATGAAACAAGAACATAAGAAAAGCCATAGCTGGGTCAGACCAAGATCCGTTGAGCCCAGCATCCTGTCTGACAATGGCCAGTCTGAGTCACAAATACCAAGCAGATCCTAATACTTAGATCTATTTTCCATTGTTCATTTCCAGGAATGCCAGCCTTATAAATTCTTATGGACTTTTCCTCCAGGAACTTGTGGCAAAGTTCAGTTGTGGATAAGGAATTGGTTATCAGATAGAAAACAGAGGGTAGGGTTAAATGGTCATTTTTCTCAATGGAAGAAAGTAAACGTGGAGTATCGCAGGGGTCTGTATTAGGACCAGTGCTATTTAACTTATTTATAATTGATCTGGAAATTGGAACGACGAGTGAAGTGATTAAATTTTCAGATGACACTAAACTGTTCAAAGTTGTTAAAATGTATGCGGATTGTGAAAAATTGCAGGTGGACCTTAGGAAATTGGAAGACTGGGCATCCAAATGGCAGATGAAATTTAATGTGGACGAATGCAAAGTGATGCACATTGGGAAGAATTACCTGAATCACAGTTACCGGATGCTAGGGTCCATCTTGGGGGTTAGCACCCAAGAAAAGGATCTGGATATCTTCGAGCAGAAGGCAATGAGAAAAAACATTTCCAAGTGAGATACTTAAGATGAGCCGTAGACATTGGTTCAAATGGAGGCTTCATCAATTGAGAAAGAACAACACTGAGATCCCAAACCACTGGAGGCGGTTTGAGAGGAGGTTTGACATTGAAAAGTCATTTCATAAATCTGTAAACCACCGGATGAGCAGAGAGGGGTTTCCCTTCAAAAGACTGATGGAAAGCAGCAATTGCACTGAGATGGATTCAGATCGATGTAGACATGGAGGCCAGAGGTGGATAAGTGCAAAAGATAATCTAGAACAGAAGATAAGGAGGAATCTTGAGGCTCCTTATCATGAGAGATGCACCACGTAGAAAATCTAGCCCATTTTTGGTGGTAGTATTATCTAGTGGCAGGCTTTCTAGAAGCCTCTAAAATGTCTCTTACAGGTTGAGAAAACTGAAGGAGTTATGTTGAGAGGTACAGGTGCTGTCAGGTGCAGAGACTGCAGGTTGGGATGAAGTAGAGATACCTGACTCTGTGTAAGCAGAGACAGAAAAACTGGTAGAAGGTATGGGTCCCTTCTGCTGAGTTGAAGGAGAAGGGAGTACCAAGGTTTTCTCGGCCACCAAGAAGCTATCAGAATCATGGTAGCATTATCGTTCTTCAACTTGACAAGAGTCTTGAGAATGAGAGGGAATGGAGGGAGTGCATACAGAAAAAAATTTGTCCATTCCAGTAGAAAAGCATCTGCCTCGAGGCGATGAGGAGAATATATCCTGGAGCAGAATTGAGGCAGTTTGTGGTTGTGGGGAGATGCAAAGAGATCTATCTGAGGCGTCCCCCCACTGTGAAAAAAATGTGATGAAGAGGTGAGGAATTGAGTATTCATTCGTGAGGTTGCAAAAGATGACTCAATTTGTCTGCCAAACAGTTTTTCACCCCTTGGATGTAGACAGCTATGAGGAAGGTGTTGTGGAGGATTGCCCAGTCCCAAACCTTCAGAGCTTCTTGACAAAGGGAGGACGATCCCATCCCCCCTGTTTGTTGACATAGTACATGGCGACTTGGTTGTTCGTCCGAATGAGGACTACCTGGTCGGATGTTGAAAAGCTTTGAGAGCACTGAAGATCGCTCTGAGTTCCAACAGATTGATGTGACACTGACGATCCATACTGGTCCAGTGGCCTTGAGTACGAAGACCATCGAGATGAGCTCCCCAAGCGTAGGTCGAGGAATCTGTTGTGATGAACTTCTGATGAGGGGGCTTTTGAAACAGCAAGCCTCTGGAGAGAATGGAAGAGAGCATCCACCAGCGGAAAGACTGTCTCAATGAAGGAGTGACTGTACTGTGTCGAGAGAAGGTTGCAAGCCTGCTTCCACTGAGATGCCAGGGTCCACTGAGGAATTCTGAGGTGAAGTCTGGCAAAAGGATTCATGTGTACTGTGGAGGCCATTTGACCTAGGAGTACCATCATATATCTAGCTGAGATTGAAGAGCGGAAAGAAACTGCATGACAGAGTTGAAGAAGAGCCTCCAGATGTTGTTGAGGAAGGAATGCTCTGAGTTGGATAGTGTCCAGAACATCTCCGATGAACAGTAGATTCTGAGAGGGCTGAAGTTAGGATTTGGGAAAGTTGATTTCGAATCCCAAGCTTTGTAGGAACCATGTAGTCCATTGGGTCGCTACAATAACCCCCTGAGATGTTGAATCTTTGATGAGCCCGTCGTCTAGGTAGGGAAACACCTGAAGACCATGGTTCCTTAAAGATGCTGCTACCACAACCAGGCACTTGGTGAACACTCCAGGCAATGAAGCCAGGCCAAAGGGTAGCACTCTGTATTGGTAATGCAGATTCCCCACCCAAAATCTGAGATACTAACGGGAAGTCGGATGAATAGGGATGTGAGTATAAGCCTCCTTGAGATCCAGGTAACATAATCAATCGTTCTGATCTAAGGGGGTATAGGGATGCCAGCGACAACATGCAAAATTTTTCTTTGACTAAAAATTGTTGAGAGCCCTGAGATCCAAAATGGGTCTCAGATCGCTCGTCTTCTTCAGAACTAGGACGTAACGGAAGTAAAACCCCCTGCTCTGCTGTTCCAAGGAAACTTCCTCGATGGCACAGAGATGAAGCAGAGCTCGAGCTTCCTGAAGAAGAAGGGCGGTCTGGGATGGATTGGAAGGATACTCTCTTGGAGGAAGCTCTGGTGGAACTTGAGTGAAAAGAAGAGAGTATCCTTCCCTGATTATTGACAGCATCCAGAGGTCGGATGTAATAGTCTCCCATCGGTGGTAAAAATGATGGAGACGACCTCCTATGGGGGGAAGGAAGGACAGAGACAGAACAATGGAGGTTATGCTTTGTTTTAGACAGTCAAAAAGGCTGTGAAGCCTTAGGTGCAGCAGAAGGCTGAGGTTTCTGTTGCTGCGGTTTCTTGGAAGGAGCTCGAGTGCAAGGAGCCGCCTTTGGAGTATAACGCCTCTGGAAAACCGGAGTAGGGCGTGAAGGTTTTATAGGAGTTGATTTTGACTTTGGTCTGAAAATGGAAGCAAAAGATTTTTCATGTTCAGACAATTTCTTAGTGACAGCGTCTATGGATTCATCAAAGAGGTCATTGCCCTGACAAGGAATGTTAGCCAGACGGTACTGAAGATTAGGATCCCTGGCAATGGTGCAAAGCCAGGCCAAGCAGCGCATTGCTACAGAAAAAGCAGTGGCCCTAACCGACAGTTCAAAGATGTCATAACATGACTGGAGAAGATGCAATCTGAGTTGTGACAGAGTAGCAGTGACTTCTTGGAACTCGAAATATCTATGTTATACCAAGTTCTTCAGAAAACCTGGAAGAAGATCAATAAGGAACTTGATATAGATGGTGGCCAAACTTGTACACAGTCTTATCCTCTGTTCCAGAAGGAACTGTAGCATAGACCTTGGAAGGATGGGTTCTTTTCAAAGAGGACTCCAGAAGGAGGGATTGGTGAGATATTTGTGAATTCTCAAACCCTTTGCAATACAGAGTGCTATACCTCGAGTCCAATTTGCCTGGAACAGCAGGTATAGCATAAGGAGTCTCCAGACGTTTGAAAGCTTGAGACAAAAGCTTGTTAAGAGGAAGCTGAAGTGACTCTGCAGGAGGTTGAGGTAGATGCATGACCTCGACATACTCCTTAGAGTATTTAGAACCAGCATCTAACTGAATTTCCAGATCATTAGCCATCTGACGAAGGAAGGAGGAGAAAGACAGCTGAACTGCCAAGGCCTTGCCTCGAGCAGAGAACGAAGGCGAAGCCTCTTTGGAGAAGTGACAATCCAAAGAATATGGAGACTTGGAGGAGGCAACGAAAGCAGCTGATTCCTCAGGGTCCAGAAGTGGTGACCTTGAGCGAGGAGTTGGGGGCCTCAAAGAATTGGAAGGTCTGGAATGAGGCCTAGATGAAGAAGGCTGCTCGTTAGAAGAAGATCTGCGCCTCGATGGATGTCTCAATGAAGGCCTCGATCGGCAACGAGAGTGGTGCCTGGAAGCAGGTCTCAAGGATCGAGGAGACTTCGCCCTATGTATGGAAACAGACAACAATGCTGGTGAATGGATAGGGCTCGTTGCTGTAGATCAAAACACAGTGGTTTGGATCGAGAAAGCTCGAAGCACTCCCAAAGACTCTGCTCCTTGTATGGAGTGTGCGGATTCCTGTCGAGACACTCACAATTAATCTACTCCTTGCATAGTGTGAAGGTTCCAATCGAGACATTCGCAAAGAATCTACTCCTTGCATCGAGTGTGTATATGCCAGACCAGACACTCGCAAAGACTCTGCTCCTTGCATAGAGTGTGAAGTTTCAGCTCGAAGCACAAGCAGGGACTCGACCACGCGGGAGACTGCTGATTGCCCTGGCTGGATTACAGGAGGCATTGTCGAGGCAGAACCATATTTGCTCAATAACTGAACAAATTGCTGCTCCAACATGGTCTGGAGAAAAGCCTGCAAAGGTGGATTCGCATCTGAAACCGGACCACTTGCTGATGCTAAAGGCTCCAAGGTGGCAGTGGAGATGTGCTTGGAGGTCTTGGAAAGCTTGAGGACCACCGCAGGAACCTTCTGCTTAGGTATCTGACTGAAAGGAGCTCAGGGGAAGATAAAGCAGGTGTACTCGAAGCTAAAGACGATCTAAACACGGACAGTCTGATGAGGCTCGAGGTCGGAGTAGTGGAAGCAGGAGGACCCTCGCTGGAAGGCGGAACCGAGGAAGCACTCGAGGTTGAGGGTGTCACCAAGGAGTTCATGTTGAAGAGTTTTTCCATTAAAACTTGACAACGTTTAAGGGCTTGAGGTTGATGAGTAGCACAGCGCTCGCACGACTTCGGATTGTGGGCAGGCCCAAGGCACTTTAGGCACCAGCGGAGAGGGTCCATGAGAGAAATCGCACGTTGGCACTGGCTACACGTTTTGAAGCCCGTGACTGGCTGGGACATAGGAGGGAAGATAGCCGCTGCGAAGTCGAAGCCTGCAGTCTTTTTTTTTTTTAAAAAAAGGAAACTAAAAGAAAGTAACACAGCGATTCGTGGCAAATAAAGAACACAAACCGCGGTGAGAGAAGGCACGAAGCGAACGAAGTTCAACGCAGAGTGTCAAAGTACAGACTTCTCGGCTCCGCGGAAAACTGAGAACTGAGGAGACTCGCCCTGTGCTGGGGAGGAAGGCACTTGCGCACACACGGTGCGGCTGTCTCGAAACTTCTACGTTTCTTCAAGCAAGTCTGCTTGCGAAGCTGTCCGCACCGGGCTCCGTGGATGACGTCACCCATATGTTGAGAATATCTGCCTACTTGTCCTGGGATAATCAAGTATTCAGTAGTTTGTTTACTCCCACACTGCAAGGAAAAGTGGTAATGGATTGTCTATTTCATATGCTAAAAGTATTTTGTTGATGGAAATTGCTGCTTCCTACCTTTCCTTAAAAGGAGGTGCTTCTTGTCAGGTTGGTGTTACAGACCACTGTATTTAACATTTTTTTAGTGCACTCCAGACTTTCAGCAGCTGCACGGGATGATGTCTTTCAGATCATGGTGGAATTAGCCATCTCTTTTCTTAACTTAAATAGTAACATAGTAAGTCACAGCAGATAAAGACCTGTGTGGTAAATCCAGTCTGCCCAATAGTTACATTCATTTTTGAAGCAATGTTAAACCAACATTCCAATAATTATTCATTTTACTTGCTAAGTTTCACTATAAGATGTTTTTTCCCCTTCTCCCTCAAGATAGGCAAAACTTGTACTCAGCCTATATGAGGGAGGTAAAAATGTGCATTCTTGCTACTGATCCATATTGCTGCACACAAGACACAGGCTGTAAAAGTCCATTCAGCATTGGCCACACTGCCCCACCGCTGGAGTTGCCGTCCAAGCTAACTCCAGTCTACCCCGATCCATCTTGCCACATACTGGACCCAGACCATAGAAGTTCTTCCATCATCGGCTTCACAGCTGGGACTGCCATTTAAGCACCATTTTTGCACACTTCTGCTCATCATAAATGAAGTTATAGAAAGATGGAGGCAGATTAATACCTCTACAATATATAATTTCCCTTATGATCTTGCTTAATCCAGTGACTGGCTTGCCCGGAACGTCCTCTCTGATGTCAGAATTGACGTTGGAAAGAAGATGTATTGTTGGCAGCGATCAGCAGCAGCAACGGGGAGGTGAGATTGCAGCGGCGCAGACCGGGGGAAAGGAAGGAGAGATATGCTTTATTTTTTTCCCCGCGGCAGGGAGAGAAGAATGTAGGCAGGCAAGCTGGCTGGCTTTAGCGCGGCAGGGAGGGAGGGAGGGAGATAGGTAGGCAGGCAGGCTGGCTTTGGGGGTGGACAAAATCTGGAAGGCAGTGGGAGGACATAAGAAGGAGACACTGGGGGCACTAAGAACACGGGAAGGAGGCACTGAGGCACCAAGGACACAGGATGGGGGCACTGGGGGCACTAAGGACACGGGAAGGAGGGATTGTTGGGCCTGAGTGCAGAAAGAAAGAAATGAAAGAAAGGATACACAGTCAACTAATAGATGTCCCCTTTTGATGAAAAAAATAAATGGTCACGTTACCTCTGACTTACTTTCTCTGCAGCAGAGTCGGCAGCCATGCTGAGGTGCAGGAAGGTCCCGCGATGACTCGTCTGCCGGCTCTGCTCCAGAAGAAGTAAGTTACATCGGAGGGGGTGGACCCGGCAGACGCAGTCATTGTGGGACTTTGCCACAACTCCCTGCATCTGCCGGGTCCACCCCCTCCGACGTAACTTACTTCTTCCGGAGCAGAGCCAGCAGATGAGTCATCGCGGTAGCTGCCGAGTCCGCTCCAGAACAAGTACGTCGGAGTGGGGTGCACTGGCAGCCGGCAGCTATAGTCATCATGGGACCTTGCTGCATGAAGGGAGAGAAAAGAGCAGGACTGCTGGAATGGAAGAGTGGTGGAGGGAAAGAAAGGGGGCAGGGTGGTATGGAAGGGTGGTGCTGATGGAATTGATGTACAGAGAAAGGAGAGAGACATAAGGGGGAAGGATATTGGAGGGAAAGAAAGGGGGCAGATGCTAATTGAAGAGGGGTGGATGGAGAAAGAAAGGGCAGACACTGGATGGTAGTGGGGAGCCTATGCTGGATGGAAGTGCAGATGGGAGAGATAAGGGAGCAAATGCAGGAAGGATATGGGAGGAGAGAAAGAGGGGAGCAGACGCTGGATGGAAGTGTACAGAGAGAGGAGAAGGTACTAGACGGAAGGGTTGCAAAAAGGGGGTACATGATGGAAGGAGGAGATAAATAAAAGGAGGGCACATGAAGGGGAGAACAGGATTGAGTTAGGGAAACACTGGAGGGGTGAGGGAAAGAGGTGGCAAGCTTTAGGTAGACAGTAAAAAAGGATATCGATGAGAGGGTAGTAAAAACGTAATCTAGACAGAAGAAGAAAATAAATTGAAAAGGAAAATGAGGGAAAAAAGGCAAAAAGATTGCAGAGGAGAGGTGTGGGAGAGGGAAGTAGAGGAGAGAGATGCCAGACCAATGGAGGTGAAAGGAGAGATGGAAGGGGGAGGCATTCAGTTTCTGGAAGGGGCATAGAAGGAGAGAAGATGCCATATAGGGGAAGAGAGACAGCAGATAGTGGATGGAAGGAAGAGAGTTACAAGAAGATGAGGAAAGCAGAAACCACAAAGACAAAGGTAGAAAAAAATTTTCTATTTATTTATTGCTTTAGGAGACATGCGTCACTGTTTCTGTGATGTTGCATTGTATGCAGAGTCCAGCATCTTACTGGTTTAATTTAACCTTTGTCTATGTATTTCTATTTTATCCCCCCTTTTACAAAACTGTGGAGCGTTTTTTTAGCGCCAGCCGTGGTGGTAGCAGCTCTGATGCTCAGAATCTATGAGCGTCAGAGCTGTTACCACTATGGCTAAAATCCACACTACAGTTTTGTAAAAGAGGGAGGGGTTAGTTTGTGATTACATATTCCATACTAGGCGAAGGTGTTTTCTGTGTGTTCAAAAGACATGGTTTTCTGTTAGGATTGACGGTGTAGGATTGATCTGTACTAGTCTGGCTTTTTAGTTTTACAATGGGTGTATTGATGTTGTACTGCTCACTGCAGTATGTAAGATGCTGCCTTTTCCTAGGTACTCATGTGTGACGTGTGGCTTGTTACTAAAAATCATGTTTTTTGTACAGATGGGGGGATGTCAAAAAATGATGGGCCCTGGGTGTCACTTATGCTAGGTACAATGCTAGGTACACCACTGCACTCCCACAAAACCAATATTTTCCTATATGAATCCTCCAGTACAATTTTTTGAGGTAAGTATATTTCAATCTGAATCCTTGAATATGAAAGTTTCTACATTAATAGTTTACTAAAATTTAAGTCATCATATATAGCAGTGTTTAAGTTTATTTGTAAGTCTTCCCTCCCCCTTTTTTTTGATTCTACGTTTCTTGATTTGATTCTACATTTTTTATTTTTTAGCATTCTTAGTTTTTATTGTTTTGCTGTTAAGCTGATGCTTTTGTTGTTGTACTGAATTGATTGTTTTTGGTTGCCCCAGCTATCAAGTTAATGTGTACAGAGGTTTAAAATGCTAGGTGTGTGGTAATCATGTGCATTTTTGTCTGTTGTAGGCATTTTTGACTGCAATGAAATAGGCAGACTGGAATTGCTCCAGTCTTAACCTTCGGGACTGATTCTCTGAGGAAGCGATGGGCGAAATGGGCCCATTAGAATCGGCATTATAACATAAGTGGCCTTGGCAGCTGATATTACTTACAGTTTTTTATTAAAAAAGCATTGAAATTGTATATAAATTTTTTAAAATAAAATATTTTAAAAGTATTAAACAAAATTAAAACTCTTTTGCACTATTGCAATTTTGCACATTTAAATATTTATGGAGGAGGATCAATGATTAGATTATGGTTGCCTCTAGCTGAACAGCTGTTTCAGCTATTTGTACACATTAGGTCTGAGGTCCTTTCTCCAAAATCCTTGGGGCTGCTTCATTAAGAAGCAATTTTTATTATTATTCTTTCTTATCATTTTTTCTAAAAGACAATAAGATCCACTTTTAGTTCTAAATTGCTATTTTGGATTGTAGAATCTTGATTTTTTAGCTTGTTTGTGTTTACTTATCCATGACTCAAGTCAGAACACAAGTAAAGTAAAGGGATTGGGACTTGTATACCGACTTTTTAGTTTTACAACCACACCCAAAACAGTTTACATACAGGTACTTCAAGCATTTTCACTGACTGTTCCAGTGGGTTCACAACCTGTCTAATGTACCCAGGGAAGTGGAGGATTAAGTGACTTACCCAGGGTCACAGGGAGCAGCATTGGTTTGAACCACAGCCTCAGGGTGCTGAGCCTGAACCTCTAACTAAGATGTCACATTCTCTTCCACAATTCAAAATCATTTTATACATATGTACATAAATATCAATAATTTTCCCAATAAAATGTGGCTATATAGCAAATAGAAACAAAGTAATGATTAACTGGAAAAAAATTATTTATTAATGCAGCAAAACAGATACAAATATTAAAATTAACTTCAAATTAGATCAGTTCAAATATGATCCTATACAAATATATAGATAGAAGTGTTTCTATACAAATTTGTAACCTTGTATAGAACACATCTACTCTGAATACACTCCATATTTACATTAAATTATCAACAATACAAACTGCATTATACTCATGACAAAAGTTCAGAGACTAAAGAAAGAGCAACAACATACACTTACCAAGTGTAGTCTGGAAATTAGGGTTTACATACTGATCTTTACTCCACTCCACCATACACTTCAAGATGGAAACTAAGCATTCCAAACCCTTCTTTCGAAGACTTAATTCCTGCAAAAGGATTCAAAACTTTGCTGTAATTTTATCTCACAATGAAAATTTTATTCTAGTTAAAATAATTTTGCTATTGCTTTCTTAGGCAGTCACGAAATCTTCAGTGACCAACTAGAAAGTCCAAAGCATGCTTGCCCTAGGGACATCAGAAATACTGGATCAAGACAGTAATTCAACATTTAATGCAATTTATTTTTCCTACCGTGTTTCCCCGAAAATAAGACCTACCTCGAAAATAAGCCCTAGCATGATTTTCAGGGTAGGTCTTAATATAAGGCCTACTCCAAAAATAAACCCTAGTTAGATCGACCCCTAAGCCCCTCCCGAATCTCCCCGACACTCCCCGACTCCATCCCTGGATTCACCGGCAGGAGCGCCTTCTCCCCACTCCCCCTCCCGCCGAACCCCTCCCATCTTTCATCTCTCCCTCCTATCCTAACCTTGCCGACCTTCCCACCGCGAGACCAGCATACCTTCCTCCAAACAGCAATGTCAACAGCACTCTACACAGGCTGCTTCACGGTCTTCTCCCTCCAGGGCATTCCCTCTGCTGCATCACTGATGATGTCATCAGCAATGCAGCACAGGGAAGGCCCCAGCGGGAGAAGGCCACGAAACAGTTTGTTTAGAGTGCTGCCAACACTGCTGTTTGGAGGGAGGTATGTTGGTCTCACAGTGGGAGGATCAGTGGGGTTTCAGGTTTATTTAAAAATTTGATATACCGCCTTATTAAAAATCATATTTATGTTCTGCTGTACAGGGGATGGGAGGGAGGGATAGAGAGATGCTGTTCAAGGGTTCTGCTGCATGGGGGAAGGGAGGGAGGGATAGAAAGATGCTGTGCAAGGGTTCTGCTGCACGGGGGATGGGAGGGAAAGATAGCAAGATGCTGTGCAAGGGTTCTGCTGCACAGGCGGATGGGAGGGAGGGAGAGATGGAAAGATGCTGCAGAGGGAAGGCACAAGGAGACGGGTCAGAAGGGAGGAAAGATACTGCACATGTGGGGGAGAAAAAGGAAAGAGGAAGAATTGGGGTGGAGGAGAGGAATAGAGAGATGATCATTGTACATGAAAAAAATAAGACATCCCCTGAAAATAAGCCCTAGTGCGTTTTTTTGGACCCAAAATTAATATGACACTGTCTTATTTTCAGGGAAACATAGTTAGCATAGTAAATGAGAGCAGACAAAGATCTTAATGGTCCATCTAGTCTGCCCTGTAATCACATGTATTACAATTTCATGATTACCGGTAAATTGACTTTTTGCTTTGTTATTTCTGAGCCAGAAAACCTAGACGTCTACCCAGTACAATCCTAAGGTTCAAACTACTGGAGTTGCCATTTAAGCACACTCCAGCCTATCCAAACCATCTCCTTTGCTGAATTCAGACTGTGAAAGTTTGCACATTCATATTATAATTTGCGATCCTCTATGTTCATCCCATGCTTTTTAAATTCTATCACAGTTTTCCGATCCACCACCTCCTTTGGGACAACAATCCAGGCATCCACCACACTCTCCATGAAAAATAATTTCATAACATTACTCTTAAGTCCTATACCTTTCAAATATTTAAATATCTCTATCATATCACCCCTATCCCTTCTCTCCTCCAGAATATACATTTTGAGGTCTAGTCTCTTCTTGGCGCAAACCCCCTAGACCAGTGTTCTTCAACCTTTTTACACCTATGGACCAGCAGAATTAAAAGAATTATTTTGTGGACCGGCAAAAATATATAAGGTGTGTGTTAAAATTAAACGTCCAATTAATGCATAAGTTTTAAACAAAAATTAGAATATAGAATACAAAGAACCAATGAGAAAGAAAGAAAAAAGAGAAAGAAGGAAAAAATATTTAAGCCCAGGCAGAAGAAACTGACTTGAAAATTGAAAAAAAGTGAGAATTACCTCTTGATATCCTATTAAGGGCCTGCTGCCTGATGTGATACCTTAAAATGCTAAATCAAAAGTACAGGATATATTTAAACAAAGCTTGTGAAAAACGCTTGTAAAAAACATTTTAAGAAGTTCCGCATGCATAAAGAGGCGGTCACAATTAGAAAACAAATCCAAAAAGGGCTTATCAAATTTGTAGAATGCTGCGGGCTTCCACCTGAGCTGAAAGATGTCGCTGCTAAATGAAACCGCATGTGAAAATGAAACTGATTTAAAGCTATTTTCCTCACACCAAAAATAAAACATCATCAGAACATGATGATGATAGTCTCAAACCTTAAAAAATTAAAAAGGATTAAAGAAAGAATGATAAACTTAAAAATATGAAATGTAAAAGAAAAAGAAAAAAGCAAAACTCCATATTTCAAAATCTTCATGGACCAGCAGGAAATTTTTGCAGACTGGCACCAGTCAGCGGACCACTGGTTGAAGAATACTGCTCTTAACCAGTGTTCTTCAACCTTTTTACACCTATGGACCGGTGGAAATAAAATAATTATTTCATGGTCCGGCACTGGTCCGCAGACTAGCAGTTGAAGAACACTAATATATAGCATAACTCTTGTCATAGTCATGCTTTGTAGACTTAAATTTTGAAAGTAATTATGGAGTTTATTACAACAAAACCAACCAAATCTCCTATTCTACAAAATTGTTTTAAATCTCCTTTAATCTCCCCCCTCAGACATTGTTCTGCTTACTGGCATGTTTGCTTCTGTATTGCACAGACATAGCTTCTCCACTTTGGTAAGGTCTATTGCAGGGGTGTCAAACTCAATCACATTAAAGAGCCGAAATCCAAAACACAGGCTAAGTCGCGGGCCAGACCCCACTCAATCTCCGCCTCAGATCCCGCCACCATAAGAGTACTAATTGTAACACTATTTTTTCCATTCATTTTTCATATATACACACAATATAATCTTATTTAAAACACATAATAGTTAACCACAAAATTAAACTACACAAAGCACACTTTATGCTTCTCAACATTCATTCCTACCAGAACACAGATAACCCCTTTGCGAATACAGGACCAAAAACTAAAAGTACTAATATATACAAACAAACCCTAAGATGCAAGACTCTGCATGCAGTACAACCCCAGAGAAAAAGAAACAAATGCATTTCTTCCTGAACAGTGCAAAATACAGACAGCAGATGTAAATTCTCAAAATTGACACAACTGAATCACTAAATTCAAAAATAAAATCATTCCCCCTACCTTTGTTGTCTCCTTCCCTCCATGCTATGCCTCAGTTAGGTGCCTTTCCTTCTGGCCTGCTCCCGCCTGGCTGTTTTATGCTGTCCCCGGTGTTATCTTCTGGCTGGCTCCCTCTTCCTCACTGCCACAGTGCACAAAGCCGTGGGCAGTGGCTCCTCATGCATCCCGCGTCTCATCTGGAAGCCTTCCCTATGATGTTCCAATGTCAGAGAGAAGGCTTCCGGTTCAAGCATAGAACGCGCATAGGAGCCGCTGCTCGTGGCTTTGTGCACTGGGGCAGTGAGGAAGAGGGAGCCGGCCAGAAGATAAAGCCACATTGATCGCACAGCGGACTGGCGGTTGAAGAACACTGTCTCAGGGCCTGATGCATGTGCTGACCCTGCGGACCTGCAGGAAATTTTTGCATAATGGCGGGTGAAGAACACTTCTCTAGACCACTTCAAGTCTTTTTATATCTTTGTACGAATAGGGAAGAAAAAAATACTTATACTAGCCAACTTTAAAGGAGCTACATAAGATCACAAAATCTGAAGAGGCACATTAGATATCCAAAAATGTATAAGGCAAACCGTGCTCAGAACTGGTGTAATTTTCAGAACAAATATCGGGACAAGCCCAGTTGTGAAATGCTGTGGCTTCACACTTCGATCATTGCACCTGAAATACTGCGTCCAGCACTGGTCGCCGTATATGAAGAAAGACACGGTACTACTCGAAAGGGTCCAGAGAAGAGTGACTAAAATGGTTAAGGTATCTTCTGTACAGATACAATATGACTTAATATCTTCTAAAAATACTATCTACCATTGGTCTTTACGGTCTCTATCAAAAGGGAAAGCTATATCTTTTTTTTTTATAATATTCTAAGAGACCAATCCTTCATTTTCTCATATCATGCTATGAAACACTGGGATAATATAATAACCATTCCACTTTCTGACATTGACTGGGAACTCTTTTGGTCTTCAACAAACCGCCCACTTTTATCTTCTAGAGTTTCACAATCAATGCTCTTTGTAATGTGGAATGCAATATGGACCCCATTTCGTATGTGGAAAGCCAAATTAAAACAAGATTCTATCTGCTGGAACTGTTTGAAAGAGGAAGGAACTCTTGATCATATGTTCTTCCATTGTACTCTGGTCCGATCTTTTTGGTCCAAAATCTGGAATACCATACAATCTATCACCAACTGCTCAGAAGAGATTTCTATGGACATTATAATCCTTCGATCTCAACACCCCTGTTTCGCGCAATCAAATTGTCCTCCTAAACTCATTGATACCATGTTTGTGACTGCTCTCATGCATATTCTGAAAAATTGGAAATCATCTTCGTTATTAGATTATACTTTTTGGTGGAACTCTCTATGTATGTACCACAGATTTGAATCATATGCATATGAAAATAAAATTTCACTCCGTAAATCCATGAATTGGAAAAACAAAAAATCACCCTGGTCATTTTTAGATTCATATGTACATTCTACTATGTAGACACTCCTGTCTTCTCCTCTCTTTAAAAATTTTTTTTTTTTTTTTCTCTCTTCTTTTTTCCTCTCTCTTTCAATTTTTACTTTGTAATATTTCACTTTCTATTGTCATACATCACCACAAACAAATCCAATACTCTGAGCTTTTCTTAATAATATGGGCCTTTATAATTAACTGTATATTAATGCAAAATGTTATACTACTTTTATGTATTTGAATTGCTCCTTGTATTTTTTAAAATACTGAATAAAAATTTATTGAACAAAAAAAAAAAAATGGTTAAGGGGCTTGAGGAGTTGCCGTACAGTGAGAGATTAGAGAAACTGGGCATCTTCTTCCTTGAAAAGAGGAGGTAGAGAGGAGACATGATCTAAACCAGGGGTGCCCACACTTTTTGGGCTTGCGAGCTACTTTTAAAATGACCAAGTCAAAATGATCTACCAACAATAAAATTTTAAAAAAAAACACAACGCACACTGTACGCATACAATTGTTAATTATCATTCCTATTCTGGGGTTTTTTCAAAGAGGTCAAAGGAGATGACTCTATGCACTGACACCTCAGTAACAACCATACAAAAATAGACAAATACCCACCCCCTCCCTTTTTACTAAACCACGATAGCAGTTTTTAGCGCAGGGAGCTGCGCTGAATGCCCAGCGCTGCTCTCGATGCTCATAGGCTCCCTGCGCTAAAAACCTCTTGCGGTTTAGTAAAAGGGGACCATATTGTAAAATATAGAGAGCAGATATAAATTCAGACACATTTTGATCACTAAATTTAAAATAAAATCATTTTTTCTACCTTGTCTGGTGATTTCATGAGTCTCTGGTTGCACTTTCTTCTTCTGACTGTGCATCCAATCTTTCTTCCCTTCTTTTAGCCTGTATGCTTCCTCTCTTCCTGACCTCATTCCCCCCCCAATGTTTTCTTCTTCTCTCCTTGCCCTCTCTTTCTTTCTCTCTTCATGCCCCCATTCTTTTTTTCTGTTTCTCTTCTTTCCTTCTGTCTCCCTGCCTGCCCTCTTTCTCCCTCCCTGCCCACCCACAAGCCACTGCTTCTGCCGCTGCCATCGGATAACAGGCCCCCAAAGCCGCCCGCCGCCGGCCAAGCTCTCCTTGCTTCGGGCCCACCAGCATTCCTCTCCCCGACGTCAATTTTGCCGTCGGAGAGGAAGTTCCGCTGGCCAGAACTTCCTCTCCGACGGCACAATTGAGGTCGGGAAGAGGAAGGCTGATCGGCCTAAGATCGACATTTTGGGAAAAATGCTGCCGGGTCCTGCCTTTGAGGAAACAGAAAGTAGGCAGGACTTGGCAGCAAGAAGAGCAAATCGCAAGCTTCACTGATCTGTCTCCCGCTTTAGCCCGCGAACAGGGCTCTAACATGTGCGTGCCGGCTTCCCTTCTTACCCCCTCCCCTCCCCGGACATAACTTCCGGTTTCAGAGGGAAGCGAAGGGAAGCCGGTACAAGCACATGTTAGCCCCCGGAGCATAAGTTCTCCAAGCCTTTTTTTTTTTTTAATGTTGAGCAGCGGAGGCAGCAGCAGAATTCAGGAGCGGGCCAGTCAGGAGGGGAAAAAAGAGAAGGGAAGAAGGGAACCCGTTCTGCGATCGACTGGGGTCGCCTGAGCGAGCGACCTGTCGATCGCGATCGACGCGTTGGGCACCCCTGATCTAAACATTCAAAATATTGAAGGGAATGGATTTAGTAGATAAAAACAGACTGTTCACACTTTCCAAGGTAGGGAGAACGAGAGGGCACTCTCTAAAGTTGAAAGGGGATAGATTCCGTACAAACGTAA
Organism: Geotrypetes seraphini; assembly: GCF_902459505.1. Taxonomy (NCBI): domain Eukaryota; kingdom Metazoa; phylum Chordata; class Amphibia; order Gymnophiona; family Dermophiidae; genus Geotrypetes; species Geotrypetes seraphini. The sequence continues at coordinate 103,558,816 of NC_047085.1, read as the reverse complement.
GGAAGTTCTTCTTCACCCAGAGAGTGGTGAAGAGCTGGAACGCTCTTCTGGAGTCTGTTGTAGGGGAAAACACCCTCTAGGGTTTCAAGACTAAGCTGGACAATTTCCTGCTAAACTGGGACGTACACAGATGAGCACTGGTCTTTGACCCGGGGGCTGCCGCATGAGCGGACTGCTGGGCACGATGGACCACTGGTCTGACTCAGCAGCGGCAATTCTTATGTTCTTATGGCTCAAAAAAATACAAAAAAAACAATTTGAATGCTGTAAGTGAATGGAAAAGACAGACCACACTTTTTGAATGAAGCCTTAAGGGTCTTCCGAAGCAGCTGTCGTGAAATGCATCAAGACCCAGAGCCTTTACTGCAAGTTCTTACAATCACAAGATAAGTTATTTTTGTATTTTTTTGAGCCTTGCCATTAGTAAAAACCTGTGCAATGATCGAAGTGTGAAGCTACATCATTTAACAACAGGCTTGTCCTGATGTTTGGTCTGAAAATTACATCAGTTCTGAGCACGGTTTGGCATTAGTGATAAGAATTGCCTTATACATTTTTTGATATCTAATGTGCCTTTTCAGTTTTTATATCTTTGGCCAGATACGGCCTCTAAATTGAACACAATACTCCAAGTGGGGCCTCATCAATGACCAACACCTTCTTCTATCTAGAGAGGTTATACCTCTCTAGATACATCCTAGCATTCTCCTGGCTACAGCCACTACCATGTCACACTGCTTTGTTGCCTTCAGATCCTCAGACATCATCACCCCAAGGTCTCTTTCCCCCTCCATATATATCAGCCTCTCACCTCCCAGAATCTACATCTCCCTCAGATTTCTGCTTCCTTAAACGCATCAATCTGCACTTCTTTGCACTGAATTTTAATTGTCAGTAATCAGACTATTCTTCCAACTTTTGCAAATTCTTTTTCATGTTTCCCACTCGCTCTGGCATATCTACTCTGTTACCAATCTTGGTATCATCCGCAAAAAGGCATACCTTTCCTTCTAACCTTTTGGCAATATCACTCACAAACATATTGAACAGAATCAGCCCCAGCACTGATCCCTGAGGCACTCCACTACTCACCTTCCTTTCTTCAAGCAAATTCCATTAACCACCACCCTTAGATGTCTGTCCATCAACCAGTTTCTAATCCAGTTCACCACTTTGGGTCCTAACTTCAGCTGGTCAAGTTTGTTCAATAGCTTTCTCTAAGGAACATTGTCAAAAGCTTTGCTGAAATCTTAGTAAATTGCATTTAGCACACTTACATTAAGAAATTTAGGTTCTTTTGCTTTATTCCAGAAAGTTCTGAAAACTTTTTTGTTTGCTAAACATTTTGGAAATTAACTATTTCAGTCTACTTTTTCTTGTCAAATTTATATATTATGTTTTACATTATTGTAAACCGAGTCAAGCTCTTCTTGGTTGATGACTCGGTCTATAAAACTAAGTTTTAGTTTAGTTTAGTTTATATCTCTGGTCACCTACCCAAAGAATTCAATCAGATCTGTTTGGCACAATTTACCTCTCGTAAAACCATGTTGTCTCGGTTCTTGTAACCCATTTGATTCTAGGAATTTCACTATTCTCTCCTTCAGCAGCGCTTCCATTATTTTTCCAATAACCAATGTGAGGTTTACTAGTTTGTAGTTTCCTGCTTCATCTCTGCGACCACATCTGTGAAGATGGAACATCTGCTTTTTTCCAATCCCATGGAACCACTCCTATCTCCACAGATTTATTATCTGATCTTTAAGTGAGTCACCAGAACTTCTCTGAGCTCCCTCAATATCCTGAGATGGTTCCCATCCGGTCCCATGACTTTATCCACCTTCAATTTTTCAAGTTATTCATAAACACTTTCTTCCATGAACGGCACAATAGCCACTCCATTCTCACTTGTAATTTTGCCTGCCAATCATGGTCCTTCTCTAGGATTTTCCTCCTTGAACACAAAGCAGAAGTATTTGTTTAGCACGTTTGCTTTTTCCTGATCCCTCTCCATATAGCAGTTTATAGCATCATTCAGTCTTGCAATTCCATTTTCATCTTCCTTCTTTCACTAAAATACATGAAATTTGTGTTTCCTTTATTGACATTTCTAACCATTTGCTCTTCCGCCTGTGCTTTCACCATATGTATCTCTCTCTTGGATTCTTTCATTTTCATCCAGTATTCCTTTTTGTGCTCCTCTTCTTGAGTATTTTTATATTTCACGAACGCCAACTCTTTTGCCTTTATTTTCTCCACCACTAGTTTGGAGAACCATATCGGTTTCCTTTTTCTCTTGTTTTTATTTTCCTACATAAAGGTCAGTAGCCATTTTTATTGATCCTTTCAGCTTGGACAACTGTTATTCCACTTCCCTTATGTCCTTCCATCCTATTATTGTTTATTTAAAGCTTCTATACCGCTACTAATGATTTTCTTCAGATACTCCTCTGTTTTACTAAAGTCCATATGTTTGAAATCCAAGACTTTAGTTGTTATATCAAACCAAACTGTTTGATGATCACTACTGCCCAGGGATCTCCCTGCCGCGATTAATATAGTGCCTACGGCAGCCAGTCTCCCCTCCCCCAACAATCGTGGCAGGAGGGTACCCAACCCCTTCTGCTGACAAAACCCACAATCGCCGGCAGGAAGGTGCTCAACCCTTCCTGCTGGTAGGCCCCCCATCTCACCCCAATGATCGTGGCAGGAGGGTGCCCAACCCCTCCTGCAGACGAAACCTGCAATCGCCAGCAGGAAGGTGCTCAACCCTTCCTGCCGGTAGGCCCACCCCCACCCCACCCCGACAATCACGGCAGGAGGATGCCCAACCCCTCCTGCTAACAGAACCTGCCCCCCCCACCCCCCCCGAAGATCGCCAGAAGGAGGGTGCTCAACCCCTATAGCAGGAGGGGGCCTTTGGCACCTGGGACAATCAGGCCCTAAGATCCTGTGAGTTGGACAGGGGAGAGGCAGGCCTGCCTCATTTGAAAGGAGGCGGGCCTTCTGGCTGGACGGTGTGAGGACCCGTCTGGCCAACTTGCACGTAAGCCCGAGGGGGAGTTCTGGGGTGGGGGGGTTTCATTGGGGGGATCCGGCAGGAGGGGTTGGGCACCCTCCTGCCGGCAATATTCAGGGGTGCCACTGAGGAGTCTGGGGAGGGGGGTTGGGGCATTTTGTTTGGGGGGGGTCATTAGAGGGGGTGTCTGGTAGGAGGGGTTGGGTACTCACCTGCCGGTGATATTTGGGGGGGGGGGCGGGTTCTGTCAGCAGGAAGGTTTGGACACCCTCCTGCTGCGATCGTCAGGGGTGTTTGGGGAAGGGAGACTGATTAAGTATAGCGGCCGCCTCTAAACAAACCCGATTCTGTAACCGGCGTCTGCATCATGGACGTCGGTTACAGAATCGGGTTTACTTTGGGCGGAATGATTGCTTTTAAATTGAAAATAAATATTGAAAAAACAAAAATTTTTTAGCAACGCCCAATGAAAGGATAAAAGAAAACACGATTCACGTGAGCGGGCGGGAATACAAAATTGAACAATCCATTAAAATATTGGGTGTAACTCTCGATAAACATTTGACCCTGGGAAAACATATTGATCTACTGTTTAAGAAATGTATTTCGGTCTTATGGAAGCTCTGCACCATTAAGAAGTTTTTTGATGAACCTTCTTTTCATTTGCTGGTGCAGTCATCCATTTTGAGTATTTTGGATTATTGTAATATTATATATTTAGGGGCCTACAAAAAAATACTCAAAAAATTGAGACTGATTCAGAACACTGCGGTTCGCCTCATTTTTGGACTAAAAAAATGGGAGCACATTACCCCTTTCTATCAAAAACTCCACTGGCTGCCAGCAGAGTCCAGAGTTCTGTTTAAGTTTTCTTGCATTTTTTACAAAGCAGTTTTCAGGATGCTACCAGATTACCTTGCCTCTCTTGCATTCGTTACAAAGCAATTTTCGGGATACTACCAGATTACCTTGCCTCTCAGTTTTCTTTGATCTATTCTAATAAGAATACACGCAGAATAAATCTATTTAATTACCCTTCTCTGAAGTCACGTCAATATAAAAAGTTTTTTGACAAAATTTTATCATTCCAGGCCACTAAACTGAACATATGGCTTGGAAAACCTATACTTGAGGCTACTTCTTATTTTGATTTTAGAAAATCACTAAAGACACGCCTGTTTGACATGTTTACATTTTAGTTGTGATACTGTTTTAACTTCTTCTTGATTTTTAATTGATGTATTCTTTTTTATCGACTGTGTTATTATGTACTTTATATACATTGACTGTATGTATCTTTTCTGTTGTGAACCACTTTGAATTTTTGGTATAGCGGTATACAAAACAATAAATTATTATTATTATAGGACGGCCCAGGACGGGCGTCCTATACAGAATCCAGGCCTGAGACACTACTAGGCTCCCTTCTGGACACAGCTAGACAACACCTCAGCACAGGCAAAAAAATGCTGATTATTCAACTAGATCTCACCACAGCATTTGATCTGGTAGACCACGACATCCTGCTACAAATACTAGATACAATAGGAATCACATGCAAAGTACACACATGGTTTCAAGGATTCCTACAATCCAGGACCTACAGAGTAAAGACAAACAAAGAAAAATCAGAACCATGGTCCAACCTCTGTGGCATACTCCAAGGATCACCATTATCCCCAACACTCTTCAATCTCCACATTGCATCCCTCAGCACCTGCCTAGACAAAATAGGCTTAACCTACTATAGCTATGCAGACGACATCACCACTCTCTTTCCTTTTGATCAGCCAATGCCCATCATGACAGACACACTACACAGAACTCTAGACACAGTGGCAACATGGATGAAAGACCACAAACGAAAATTGAACCCAGACAAAACAAAATTCATACTTCTTGAAAAAAATAAAACCCCAACCATAACAAACCTTGTAATAAAATCAATCACATACCCCATTCAACCCACTCTAAAACTTCTGGGAATGACGATAGACAGATGCTGCACCATGCAACCACAAATCAACAAAACAATACAGAAATCATTCGTGGTCATGAGAAACCCAAGGCAAATTCAAAAATTCTTCAATAGAAAACAATTCCAGCTCATGGTCCAGTCCCTAGTCCTAGGTCTCCTTGACTACTGCAACATCCTATATCTCCCCTGCCCCACAACAATGATAAAACAACTACAAACAGTACAAAATACAGCCCTGAGACAAATCTATTCACTAAGAAAACACAACCACATTACCGAGGCATACCTCGACTCACACTAGCTCCCAATTCAAGCAAGAATACTATTTAAATTCTACTGTCTTTTATTTAAATCCATAAATGGTGACAGCCTAGCTTACTTGAATAACCGCCTAATCCAAACTACCACAACCAGACACAGGAGAACCCAGACACCATTCACATACCCTCCAATCAGAGACATCAAACGGAAAAAAACTGTACAATGGCCTTTTAGCCACACAGGCAACAAAACTAGACTACCAACTCTCCAATCTACTAATCTCGACCCCAGACTACAAAATTTTCAGAAAAGAAATAAAAACCCTGCTATTCAAGAAATCCATTAAGACTAATACCATATGAAACATTTCAATCCTCTGAAGCAACTTGCTCTACTCTGTAACATGTCCAGAAATCCTCTTCTGTAATCTGCCTTGAACCGCAAGGTAATGGTGGAATAAAAATCACTAATGTAATATTAAGATTCCACGTAGGAAAAGGCTGATGTAAAAGAGGACGCAAGCGAAGCACCTCTCTAAGATGGATGAGCCGTTGGTGAACTGGATCCACTGTGTGCTCAGACATTAAAGACCTGCCACTTGAACTTTAAGGTAGGTTACTGCCAAACCTTTATTGAAACCTGCCTGCAGGAAAGCCAGAACCATGGGAATAGAAACCCTCACTGGCTCCACCTGGTCTTTAAGCATCACACCAACATTGCTAGGGAGGGTCATGCACTTGGTAACCTGCGCCACTGTGGAATCAACCTTTGCCTGCTCAAAAAACTGCTGAAATTCAGGAGCCACAGGATACATTCAGATCCTGGACCCATGCCGGCTCCCCAGCCCTCGAAAATACAGAGGCAAGGCCTGAAGCTCCTGCACCCTCCCCCAGTGTGTTGTGGCATGCGGACACAGGAGCTCTTGCACCGGCAATCTGGCTAACTCTGCCCAAGAGGAGGAAACTCCTCTGATCGAATAAGCCCGCACCCCTAAGGGGGGACATCATTCCTGCCATCACGCAAGCCATGGAAATGACCATGAAGTCATCTGGAAATGGTAGGCTTAGAGGCTGGCCTACTTTTGTGAGCAGGACCCCGCCAGAACAAACAGGCAGTCAAAGAAACGAAACTCATTGGCAACTTCCAAATACCACACCAAAAGCCTGTGCATGGCTAGGGACTGCAGCACCTGGTCCTGGACCCTTGAACCAGAGGAAGCAAATGCTGGAAGCTGGACTTCCTGAGGCACATGGAAAGCAGAAACCACTTTCGTAAAAAAAAAAGAAGGAACAGTACGCAGCAGCATTGCGGAATCCGTAAAACGGAGATAAGGATCCCCACTGAAAAGAGCTGAAACTCCCTGGGCTGAGGTCATAACCACAAGGAAGATTGTATGGACTATGAGATGCCTGCTCTAACGACTCATATGATGGACAAGCCATAGAGCGCAGAACCAGATTTAGGTCCCATGGTGGACAGGGAAGGCGCCAAGGCCTTAGTCGAAATGCGCCCCTTATAAACTGGACCCCATCTGGAGGTACAGCCAAGGGGCCCCTCAGCCCATACAAAAAAGACCAGCAGGCTGAATCCAGAGCGAAGTCACAGCAAGACCCTTCTTCAGGCCATCCTGTAAAAACTCCAGGACCCAAGGAATCGAAGGAAGAGAACGATCTGAGGGTACACCAAGCTTGGTAACACCTCCAAGCCTTCGCATAGGCCACCACTATAGCCTTCCAATTAAGATGAAGCATGTGGCATCACTACTGAAGAAGAGCCCCAGCCCATGAAGGTAGCGCGCCCAAGAGCCACCCAGAAGATCAAAGCGGTCCGCATCTTGCAGAGCAATTGGCCCCTACATGAGAAGGAAAAAGGGATAAGGCAATTGGAGCCCCCCTGCTTCTGCTGGAGCCGAACCAGGTCGGCATACCTCGAACACCTCAGCAAATCGGAAGCTACCAGGACTGTTAGCCGTCTCAACAGACGTCTTACCATGGGCCACAGAGGGAAGACATAAAGAAGACCCTTGCAGGACCAGGGCTGAACCTGTGCTACTGGCCTCTCAACAACTGTAGAACTGATCGGCCTTTTTGTTCACTGCGGTCACCATGACATCGAACACGGGGTATCCCCACTGATGCACTATGCAAGTGAACACTCTGCAAGACATAGACCACTCTCCGGGGACCAGTGTCTAATGACTGTGAAAGATTGCCTGAACATCATCCACACCTGCCACATGCACCGCAGAGCCACAAGGGGCCTCTCTGACCATCAAAAGAGCAGCCAAGCTTCCACACTCAGAGAAGAACCCTTTGTGACACCCTTACGATGGATGAAAGCTAACACAGTGGCCTTTGTCCTAGAACAAACGTATGGCTTGATGACAGAGATGACCTTGGAGCGGGACCACTTGCGTCTTGCCATTTGCATCTTACCATTTTTTTGGGTGGCAGGAAATGGCAGGGAACTTCCAGTGGCAGAAGGGAGTGGGAATCCCTCCTGCCGCATCGCTGCCATGGAGGGGAAGGAGGGAGTCGCACTGGCAGGAGGGAGTAGACATCCCTCCTGCCATTTTAGCTGAAGTAGTGGTTGGGGGGGGGTTTGCAGTACCCTAATAGCAGTGACAGGATGCTGCTTCTCCTGTTACTGCGCATGTGTCAATTGTTCACTGAGCGATTGATTGATCACGTTTACGTGCAAATCATTTGCATGCAAACTTGATAGCGAATCAATCATTACTGGAGAATTGGCCAACAGTGATTGAGTCGCCATCTTTAGTGCATCTAGCCCTTAAACAGCAAACTTCTCTTTCAATATTATCATTGTTCTGATTCAGTACTGTCTAATTTATTTATTTGAAGTACACAATAGGTCTGTCAGATAGCAACAAAGCAAAACAGACTAAAAAGTAATAGATAAGGACTTGTATAACACAATAATAAATTATCCAGAAAACACTTATGTAATCATGTAGATTTACAAATCAGGGCACAATAGGAATTAAGATATATTACAAAGAAGAACAGAGTAGAATCATTTCAAGAGAAGGGTCTTTCTACCAGATTTTAAATGTAGTAAATAAGGGTCCAAATGCAAGGATTTTGGCAGTTGGCTCCACAGTGTAGGGGCTAGTCAACAAAATGTCATATCCAGATAATGTTTCAAGATCAACAATCTCATAGAAAAGAAAATAACTACTCCTTTGGCTTTCAAATCAATATTGGACCAGGGTCTGGATTTAGCACCCTCATTTTTAATTACATAGCGATTTTACCTGCTCTCCATTTTATAGCCACTCCCAAATTACTTTAACACAATCACTGCAATGTCAGATCTCAGGTGGAATCATGATTCTTAAAACCAGCTACTATCCCTCTCATTCTATATGTTGCTTAAATTTAAGCCAGGTAGATAGTGAAAAGGCCATCCGATGAAAGAACAAGCCACAAGTCAAGACCTGATCTGGCCTGTGTTTTTGCATTTTGCCTGAGTTAGGGGTCAATGAAAGTTCTCACAAAGAAGGTTTCCGGTGATATTCACACAACGATATCCAACAAATAGGATAGTGTAGCCAAGCACAGTGTCCTGGAAACTTTGAACTACATCAGTTTTCAGGAAGCCATGCTTGACCACATAATAGAAATCCAACAAATAGTGTGGTCAAGTATGGCATCCTGGAAACTGGTGTAGTTCAAAGTTTCCAGGACGCTGTGTTTGATCACACTATCCTAGAAGCCAGAAGCCTTCTTTCTGGGAACATTTACTGATCCCTGATGCTGGCAAAATGCTGAAACACAGGCTGTGCCGGGTCTTTTAATAAACTTCCAGCTTCTGTTTCATCTGAGGACTGCTTCACTACTTAGCTTACTATACTTTGCCTTGCCTCTGATCTGCTTGCTTAAATTTATAAAATACTGCCACTTACACATGTAAGTGTGTACTTCCATGTGTAAATGACAGTAATATGCTTAACTGGTATTCTAAGATTATATGCTAAAATAGTTTCATACTTAATTTTCTTGGGGGTGAGAGGCATGGTGAAGCGTAGAAATTCATGCACTTATTTTATAGAATACTTTGAATTATATATGCAAATGTCGCATTTAGGCACTAAAATTTGCACCATGGACTTGTTATGAATGTAGGCACAGTGTTGCACCTTCAAAAAGATATAAATAGGATGGATATCAGTCCAGAGGACTGCTACAAAACTGGTTAGTGTCTTTGTTATAAATCATATGGGGACAAACTTAGAGACCTTAATATGTATAATCTGGAAGAAAGACAGGAGAGAGGGGATATGATAGAGACATTTAAATATCTCCATGTTATTAATGCACAGGAGACGAATCTTTTTCTAATGAAGGAAAACTCCAGAAGAAGAGGGCAAAGGATGAAGTTAAAAGGTGATATGCTTAGCAGTAATCTAAGGAAATACTTCTTTACAAAAAGGGTGGTAGATGCGTGAAATAGTTTCTCAGTAGGTGGAGACAAAGACTGTATCTGAATTCAAGATAACATGAGACAGGCATGTGGGATCTTTCAAGGACAGGAGGAGATAGTTGATGCTGTGGATGGGCAGACTGGATGGGCCATTTGGCCTTTATCTGCCATCATGTATCTATGATACTAACATACACTAACTCTATAACAGCAATTCAATGCATGCACTATTACAGAATGGGTGAACTAGCTGCTTAATTTTGGCAGTTAAATGGTGGTGTCCTTTATAGAATTACCTCTTATGCATCATTGCTCCACAAAGAATATAAAATTATGCCTGCAAGAGGCTCTGAAGACTGCCTCTACAGCTTTCCAAGCCCCATGCACCCAAAGGACTGGAAGAACTGAGTCAGGAGTCTAACCTGTTCTTTATAAGGCAGTGTGCATTAGTGACATTGAGCAACCAGGCCGGCTATTACTGTAATTTTTAAAAATTGTTCATACCTGTATACTAGTCATGCCAAGTTCTTGGCTACCCCGTCCTTGAGCAATTTTGGATAGGTCATTCACCAGTCTCTCAAATATATTAGCAGCATTTAAGTCACAATCATAGTTTACATATATATCCACTACACTCTGGGCATCTGTATTAATGATAATTAAAAGAACATGGTTACTAGAGACAGTCAAAATAAAACTGCATACAACTTTCTGACAGCCATATAATAGAGAATTCTATCATTTCTAAGAATATCAACTAGACCCAGTACTACTATCTCAAACTATAGATAAAATAGATCATTTGGAGAAATGATCAGATGTTATTACTACTACTATTATTTCTAAAGGGGAAAAGGATAGTGAGAGTATACTACTGTACGCCTAACCAGGATGAATAGACAAATGCTGAAATGTTATCAGAAATCAGGGAGACTAACAAACTGGGTTACACAACAATGGGTAATTTCAGCTACCCTAACATTGACTGGTTAAATGTAACATCAGGGAGGGAGATAAAATTCCTTAATAAAATCAAGGACTGTTTTATGGAGCCACTTGTTCAGGCAAAGCAATTCTAGATCTTGTTCTTAGTGGAATGCATGAATTGGTGCGGGAATGGTGAAGTTTCTGGAATCCAGTGGATTACAGGACCAGAGGCAACAAGGGTTTACTAGAGGTAGGTCTTGTAAGAAAAAACTAATCAATTTCTTTGACTGGGTGACCAGAGAATTGGGTAGAAGGAGTGTGCTAGATGTGGTGAATTTAGATTTTAGCAAAGCCTTTGACAATGTACCACATAGACATCTAATAAATAAACTGAATGCTATTGGGATGGGCCCAAAGTGATGGGCTGGGTCAGGAACTGATTAAGTAGAATACGATAAAGGATAGTGGTCAATGGAGATTGCTCTGAGGAAAGGGATGTTACCAGTGGTGTGCCTCAAGGTTCTGTGCTTGGGCCTGTCCTTTTTAACATTTTTATAAACGATATTGCAGAAGGGCTGTCAGGTAAGATCTGCCTCTTTATTGATGATACCAAAATCTGCAAAGCTCGAAGAATGGTCTGAAATTTGGCAGCTAAAATTTAATGCTAAGAAGTGCAAGGTCATGCATTTGGGCTGCAAAAACCCGAAGGAATGGTACAGTTTAGAGCAGTATCTCGCAAACTTTCTGGCAGGCGGCACACTAAACCTAGTGCCCCAGCAAGAAGGCACCCGGAAGTGCTGGATGTCGACACGATGGTGTCCGCGTATGTGCGGAGGTCCATCTGGCCGCAGCCTGCTTTGGTGGAGGGATCTGGGAAGTGCGAGGAGAGGAGGAGAAACGCCAGCCAAGAGGAGAGTCATCTGCACCGGCTGACTTCCTACAGGACGTACCTCTCACCACGAGAGGCACGTCCTGTAGGCAGTCAGCCGGTGTAGATGACTCTCGTCCTCGTCAGTGTGTCGCAGCACACCTGAAATCTTATGAGGCACACAGTTTGCAATACACTGGTTTAGGGGGTGAGAAACTTATGTGCATGACAGAAGAGTGGGACTTGGGTGTGATTATATGTGATGTTCTTAAAGTAGCCAATCAGGTTGAAGAGGTGGCAGCGAAAGCTAGAAGGATGCTAGGGTGCATAGGAAGAGATATGGCAGGTAGGAAAAAGGAGATATTGATGCCCTTGTATAAGACTCTGGTGAGGCCTCATTTAGAATATTGTGTACAGTTCTGGAGACCACATCTTCAAAAAGATATAAAAAGGATGGAAACAGTCCAGAGGAAGGCTACTAAAATGGTGCATGGTCTTCATCATAAGGCGTATGGGGACAAAGATCTCAATCTGTATACTTTAGAGGAAAGGCGAGAGAGGGGAAGATATGATAGAGATGTTTAAATACCTATGTGGCATAAATGCGCATGAGTTGAGTCTCTTTCAATTGAAAGAAAGATCTGGAATGAGAGGGGCATAGGATGAAGTTAAGAGGTGATAGGCTCCGGAGTAATTTAAGGAAATACCTTTTTACAGAAAGGGTGGTAGATATGGGGAACTGTCTCCTAGATGAAGTGGTGGAGACAGAGACTGTGTCTGAATTCAAGAAGGCATGGGATAGGCACATGGGATCTCTCAGAGAGAGAAAGAGATAATGGTTGCTGCAGATGGGTAGACTAGATGGGCCATTTGGACTTTATCTGTTTCCATGTTTCTAGGTAATGGTGCTGGGACCGCTTGATAACAGTGATCATAACATGATCCAATTTGACATAATCCCTGGAATAAGTTCACACAGGAAATTGAATATAACAGCATTTAACTTTAAAAAAAGGAGCCTATGATAATATGAGAATGGTAAAAAAAAAAAAAAGGGAAACTTAAGGAGTAGCTACAAAGGTCAAAAATTTACATTGGATGTGGATATTATTCAAAAATACCATCCTGGAAGCTCAGATTAGATAATTGTAACCAGCACAAAGAATGGCAAGTCAAATGCAAGGCACTAATAAGGAGGCGAAAAGAGCCTTGAAAAGAAGATTGTGCTGGAAGCAAAAACCCTTTTTAAAATACTTTATTAGGTATATTAAAATCCAGAAGCCGGGAAGGGAATCAGTTGGATCGCTAGATGACAGGGATAAAAGGGGCTTTTAGGGAATACAAGGACATAATGGAGAGATCAAATTAATTCTTTGCTTCGGTCTTCACCAAGGAAGATGTAAGGGAGTTACTGGTGCCAGAAATGGTATTCAATTCTGATGAATTAGAGAAACTCAAACAAATCTCTAACACTGGAAGATGTAATGGGTGAATTTGACAAACTGAACAGTAGCAAATCGCCTGGACTGGATGGTATACATCCTAGAGTGCTGACAGAATTGAAAAAATGAACTTGCAGAGGTATTGTTAGTAATTAGAAATTTTTTCTTTAAAATCCAGCATAGTACCAAAGACTGGAGAATGGCCAACCTGATGCTGATTTTTAAAAAGGGTTCCAGAGGTGATCCGGGAAATTATAGACCAGAGAGTCTGACATCGGTGCTGGGCAAAATGGTAGAGACTATTATAAAGAAAAAAATGACAGAAGGAACATTTAGTTTCCAAATATTTATTTCTAGGTTCTATTTATATTTTAACTATCAATAATACATCTTGGATTCTAATAGGCCATGCAACATGATTTAATTTTAACCATCTTTTAAATTTATTTTCACCTTTGTCATTTTTTTTTATTCTATTAAAGATCAATCCAGTTTGACTAAGATATTTGGGAGAACCATGACTATTTATAAAAGTAGTTTTATATATATATATTTATTTATTATTATTATTTTTTTATCATTATCCTTTATTTATGATTTTTTAGATATTCAATTGTCATTATTTTTATGGTTTTATGATTTTAAATTTGCTCACATATCAAGGTTATATATGTATTTATATTTACAGTTTTATTGTCTCTTTAGTATTCATTCTTGTTTTTACAAAAACAGGTGAAGTAAGAAGCTCTGTTACACGTTTACAATTTTAAACATATGCCATTTCAGTTCTATCATTCACATTTTTATTACAATGGCATATTTATACCATTTATTCATTTCACTTTAATTCATAGTTATTCAATTCACATTTTTCCATCATTTTTGCCATGTTATCCACTTATACACATCTGTACATCGTTTCACATACTACACGTTTCACATATGCATCCACTCCTTTACTCTTGTCATTCTTTTTCTTTATCGTTCAACTTCATTTATGCTTCAATTATCTGTTCAGTGTTAGCTTATTTTTTATCCATTTCTAGTCAGTCTCTCAGTGTTTGTGATTCTGTTTTTGAAGCAATTTTTCTGTAGACACACCTCTTATTCTTATACACTGAGTCCACTTTTCCACACACATCATCACTACGCAGTGACTTTCTCCATGTTGATCATGACATACATCATTCACCAGTGCTGTTCTTTCACCTTTAAGAGGAAGACAACATGCTTGACAGCCTTCTCTCTAATTTTCCAACCACTTGCGGTTTAAAGTTTAAACAGCTACAATCACAATCAAGTAAGTAGTTTTGATGGTTTTCCATATCACTTAGCCTCTTAGTTTCGATTTGCACTTGCGGCATCAAATTATTAGGAGTGTTTAGAACATTCTTAGCATTACAACTTATAACCTAATTATAATGCATTAATAGTTTATGGTTGCCATACTGAACTAGTGTTAGTATTTGGTAGTTTTCTTCAACTCTGCCTCCTTTAGTTTTGATTTGCACTTGCAGCATAAAACTATCAATGGTATTTAGAACACTTTTTATGTTCCTACTTCACACTCCTTAATTATGATGCACTCGTAGTTTATAGTTGTCATGTCATATTGAATTGTTGCAACTTTGCAAATAAACATGATGTGGTAAGTACTGCTCGTTTCTAAAAAAATAGCAGTTTTAAGTCTGTGAAGTACTAATAGAACAGGGTTGTAAAGTATGATCAGCATATTTACCTTTATTCATATATCTGTATCAGCAAGCATGGTTCACATTTTTTTTCCCATTCTTTTCTTCCTCTTTATTAATCTCATTAAGGTACGAGTATAGTACAAACCGTGTCTTAATCACATGTTTGTCTCAATTTAATGGCTTGTTTATGGGCTAGATTCACTAAGCAAACCGATCGTGTACCTATTGGTTTGCGACCCCATTGTTACCCAATTTCCCTCCAACCAGATCATCCTCCAATTCACGAATGCAAATGAGGGGAAACGGCATTGAAATGTAGGCAGGTAGCAATTCACTAAACAAAAACCCTGCAATACTGACTGGGCTGGCCGATCACAAACAAGTGACTGCTAGGGACCAGTCATTCACTGCTTTCTGACTGCCAGCTCCTGCTCTCTGCCTGCTGTCTATCCCAACTTTCCAGCTCTCTGCCTCTGACTTTCCTGCTCTCTGCCGTGATTTTCTCATGCCGGCCTGCTCTGCCCCGAATCTTCTCTCCTGCTCCCTGCCCCGACTCTCTGCCAATTTTCTCCTTCCAGCCTGCTCTGCCCCGAAACTCTTCTCCTGCTCCAACTCTCTGCCAATTTGCTTCTGCTGGCCTGCTTTGCCTCCCAATCTCCTGCTCTCTGCCCCAAGCGTTGCCCTGGCCTTCCCCGCAGTGTGAGCCCATGGTTTTAACCCGCGGATTTAAAGCGGGTTAAAACCACGGGCTCGCTGGACTAAAGTTTAAAAAAAAGTCGCTGGTCTTCAACGCATGCGTAGACCATCTACAGATGGTCTGTGCATGCATCGGGATCGCTACAGAGCAATCGGGCGCTTGGTTGGAGGCGTGATTCCGACTGCCCTCATTTGCATGAGGGCAATTCATGAATCAGCCCCCTGGACACAGATCGGATCCCTCATGGATCCGATCTGTGCCCTTAGTGAATCTAGCCCTAAGTGTTTTCAAGGATGTTAAGGGCTTTCTTTCCTTTTAAATGTTGTTTCAGACTTGATCACTCTCTTGCTAATTTGAGTAAGAACTCTCATAATCCATACTGAGTCGGATGGCAGGAAAGGCTACAGGAGACTCTTGATAAAGCACGGCAGTGTGAAACATGTCGGGTCATCTCTCCCGAGTCATGTCAGCTTTAAAGATAAGTGGCTTGAAATACTAAATGGTAACAACATAGTTTTAAAGAAATAAGTTAAATTATATAATAGTAAAATAAAGTAGTAAAGATACCAATGGAAAGCTGGTGATAACCACATAAGTCTTCCCGCTATTAAGATATGTTTAGCGGTGGAGTGGAGGGGCTGAGGCTTTCTGTAACAACCTAAAGCATTTATTACAATCATCATTCGGGATTTTGTTATTATGACTGTTACTGCTACTGGCATTCCGAATTAAGTACTTTTAAAAAAAATTTTACATCATTATTGGGGATACTTTTTGACACAGACATTTTGTACCTGCTATGATTTCTTGTGTTTATATATATATATATACACGCATGGATTAATGAGAGAAAGCCAACAAGTATTTAGTCACGGGAAATCTTGCCTCACCAATCTACTGCATTTCTTTGAAGGGGTGAATTAACATTTGGATAAAGGTGAGCTGGTTGATATTATATATCTGGATTTTCAAAAGGCTATTTGGCAAGTTAATGAGGGTTAAAAGCCCAATAACTTCCCATAACAACAAACTTCTCTTTATTATGACAGGAGTTGCCATACAACTTATTTTGAAGAACTGGAAACACTGGGACCGATTAAATTATAATTTTTGGTGGGAATCTTTATGCCACACTTTTAAATTGTAACGTATGATTGCCATACAACTGGGACATAATAGAAAATTTAAGGATGTTTGGGAACCATTGACAAAAATCTGTAAGGAGTGATTACTGATTTAGCCCTTTGATTATACACGTCCAGGGTGGGGAAATTACCTTTAATTTAATTTATTGTTGATTGTAATTTTTGTGTATATAAGAGGGGGGAAAGAGATATGTATTTGTTATGAAATATAATTTGAATTTAAGTGCTGTTTAAAGTGTAAAATGTTTGTATAATATGTTGCACTTATTGTTAGCTTTAAAATGAATAAAGATTTTTATTTTTAAAAAAAAGGCACTTCACAAAGTACTTCATATAAAAGACTTCTCAAGAAATTAGAAAGTCACAGGATAGGAGGTAATATCCTATTATGGATTAAGAACTGGTTGAAAGACAGAAAACAGAGAGTAGGTTTAAATGGTCAATATTCTCAATGGAGAAACATAGAAAAATGACAGATAATGATAAGTATGGATTAATGAGAGAAAGCCAACAGTATTTAGTCACGGGAAATCTTGCCTCATCAATCTACTGCATTTTTTTTGAAGGGGTGAATGAACATGTGGATAAAGGTGAGTTGGTTGATATTATATATTTGGATTTTCAAAAGGCATTTCACAAAGTACCTCATAAAAGACTTCTCAAGAAATTAGAAAGTCAAGGGATAGGAAGTAATATCCTATTATGGATTAAGAACTGGTTGAAAGACAGAAAACAGAGAGTAGGTTTAAATGGTCAATATTCTCAATGGAGAAACATAGAAAAATGACAGATAATGGCCCATCCAGTCTGTCCATCTGCAGTAACCATTATCTCTTCCTCTCCCTAATAGATCCAACATGCCTATCCCATGCTTTCTTGAATTCTGTCTCCACCACCTCTTCCAGGAGACTGTTCCATGCATCTACCACCCTTTCAGGGGGGAAAAAAAAATATTTCCTTAGATTACTCCTGAGCCTATCATCTCTTAACTTCATCCTATGTCCTCTCATTCCAGAGGCTCCTTTCAAATGAGAGAGACTCAACTCATGCACATTTATACAACATAAATATTTAAACATCTATCATAACTCCCCCTCTCCCACCTTTCCTCCAAAGTATACATATTGAGATCTTTAAGTCTGTCCCCATATGCTTTATGATGAAAACCACACACCATTTTAGTAGCCTTCCTCTACACTGACTCTATCCTTTTTATATGTTTTTGAAGGTGCAGTCTCCAGAATTGTACACAATATCGCTAAATGAGGTCTCACCAGGAGCATCAAAACCTCCTTTTTCCTACTGGACATTTCATCTCTAGGATATTTACTGCAGAAGCTAAATTTAATCTTTTATATATATGCTGATGATATTTCCATTTTAATTCCTTTGAATAACATAACAAAATAAATTTTAGAACAAATTTCTTATATTATGTCTGAATTAGAACAATGGACAACCAATTTTAAACTAAAATTGAATACAGAAAAGACAAAAATCTTTTTAGCAAGTTCAAATGACAAAATAACTAAGACATCGCTTCACCTGAATGGTCATAACTATCCAATTTTAAAATATATAAAAATATTGGGAGTCATCTTAGACTCCCATTTAACTTTGGTAGAGCACACAAATTTGGTGGTGAAAAAGTGCTTTTTTATATTATGGAAGTTAAAGACTATCAAAAATTATTTTGATTTCTTAGCTTTTAGACTGTTGGTGCAGGCATTGGTATTATCTATATTGGACTACTGTAATATTGTCTATTTGGGCACACCAAAGAAAGTAGTGAAAAAATTAAGAATAGTGCAGAACACGGCTGTTCGTCTGATATTTGGACTAAAGAAAAGTGATATCAGCCCTTATTACCGATCGCTGCACTGGTTGCCAGTGAAGGCACGAGTAATGTTTAAATTCTCATGCCCGTTTCAAGTCAGTTTTTGGATTGGCACCTACATATCTACTATCTCATTTTGTGTTATATAACCCTGTGTGGATAACCAGGAACTGCAACCTATTTGCTTATCCGAAGATTTTAGCTGTAAACTCAGGTCTTATTTAGATTGGATGCTTACTTTTCAAGCAAGCAAACAACAGTCGGGTTGGGTAACTTCATCAGCGGAGCCATGTTGTGCTATGGCGCTTTTAGAAAAGAAATCAAGACAATATTATTTGATAAATTCATTTCTTAATCCGTGTTTTTATCTTCATTTTAAATATAATTAATCTTATCCTATCAATTTTAATGGCTTTTATACAACAGGCTGTATTCATTTTTTTACCATTTTGTATTTCACTGATTGTCCAGTTTTTCTCTTTTGTTGAAACTGCCTAGAATTCTTTTGATTAAGGCGGTATAGAAAAATAAAGTTATGTTATGTTATACCTCTTCCTATGCACCCTAGCATTCTTCTAGCTTTCGTCCTGTTTGATCACCTTAAGATCATCACATACAATCACACCCAAGTCCCGCTCTTCTGTCGTGCACATAATTTCTTCACCCCCTAAACTGTACCGTTCCTTCCTTGTGTCCCAACATATGACTCATAGTCCATATTAAGTAGGGACAACTTCACTTAAGATACATAAAATAACCAACAAGGTATTTCTATAACTGGGTTTCTGGCTCAGTTTTTTCCAAATAAGGCTATAATTTTGAAGATTGTTGAACAACTTCTGAGGACACTCAAAACTCTTACATCCTTAACCAGATTATTATGCATTATTTTTCAGTTATCAGTTATACGTATTTTATAGCATATAAGAATTTCAACATTATTCATGCTAAGATCCGTTAAGGTATTGGTAGAATATTAAAGAAATCAATAGATTTGTCTATACTTGCAAGCATCTCTGTATAAAATGAAATATCTCCCATCAAATAAAAATCATAGAATACCTGCACAAATCCTTGTCAGTGTTTGAATGACCATCCATTTATGATCAAATGAACTAGTAGATGTCTCCAATATGTATAAAAATATTTCTTTGAAAAACACCTATGTGGTTGAAAAGAAAAGCAAAGAAAGATTAAGGTTGGCAACAGTTATTATAAAATGAACTGCTATAATCAGTTTACCTGGAGGTGCCTGCAAGGATTTAAGAACTTTAGAAAGTACATAGAGGGTGGGCCAATAATAGATATACAGTATTTATTTCTTTTTATTGTACAGTGATTTAATAGGTATAATACAGTACAAAAACTTCACACAAATATTATTTGTGACACCTATAAAACAAAAAGAAATAATGGATACTGTATAACTACCCCTGGCTCATACTGTATAGGTTTGGGGTGGCTGTAGATGCAACTTCTGGTAGTTCACTGCAAGGCCCAGGAGTTCCAACAGACAAACTGCTGAGTTGATGGCATGCTGAGCTTATTTGGAAGATTAGGTTTATACCTTCTATAATCTTCTTTCTGTAGGTACCTGTAGGATTCCATACATAACAAAACATAATTTTATTCTTCTATATCGCCACAATCAGACGATTTCTAGGCAGTTTACACCGAAGAAAGCTGGACAATCAGCGAAGTACAAAATACAAATAGCAAAAGTACAACATATTTCAGAGTAGAATTATTGTTATTAATATAACTTCTATTTAGGAAATGAATTTATCAAACAATACAGTCAATTTCTTTCCGAAATGCGCCGTAAGACAGCCTGGTTCCACTGATGTAATTACCCAACCAGGACTGCTGCTTACTTGCTAGAAACATAAAAGTTCAATCCCAACCTGCAATCTAGGAGTTGCAGAAATTAAACACTTTTCTGAACACATGCTCCACCCTCTTAGCCTGAGAGCTAGCAAACATATCCAGGTAAGTCCCAAAGCCAAGTAACATATCTGCACAAATCCATGACAAAGGGTACGGGGGAAGAGCCCCAGCAACACAAACAATTCTTGAACTAACTGCTCTGCAAAACATGAACAAGTAATAAACAGGCAACAAGGCAACTCAGAAGTAGAACTAACTTGCTGTGTGTAACAATCTCTTCAAAAAAAGCCTTCAGTAATGTGTATACTCACAGAAAACTCCCCACAGGATCTGTCAACTGGCTAAAAAGCATTCAAGCCAGTAAGGAGAATAATCAAGGTAGAAAGAAGCAGGCTACTCCAAACAACTGAGTGTACACAGAGAGGGCGGGTCATATGGAATCCTACAGGGACTAACAGAAAAAAATTTATCAAAGGTATAAGCCTAATCTTCCATTCTGTTACGACCCTTCCAGTTTCCATGCGTTAGGCGACGTACCAAAGCAATGGTAATATCTAGGAAGGGACAGAAGAGCCTGCCCTCAACACAGAGTTCCCCCCAAAAATAAGAAATAAAAGCAGAGAAACTGCAAAAGACTTCTGCACAGATTGCATATAGAAATTGTAACTGGGTATGTTTGCTAGCTCAGAAAAGTGTTGGATTTCTGCAACCCCCAGATTGCGGATTGGGATTGAACACCTAGTGTATGGAATACAGAAGGGACCTAACAGAAATGATGACGAGGCTTTGATCAATCAGTTGTCTAAATCAGTGTTCTTCAACTGCCGGTCCGTAGACCGGTGCCGGTCCGCAGAAATTTCCTGCCGGTCCACAGGGCCGGCACATGCATCAGGCTCCAGACAGTGCTCTTCAGTCGCCAGTCCACGGTGCAATCGATTCAGCGTTGTCTTCAGGCCGGCTCCCTCTTCCTCAGTGCTGCAGTGCACAAAGCCATGGGCAGACTCCTACGCGCATCCTGCAACTGAACCGAAAGCTTTCTCTGTGATGTCACAACATCAGAGGGAAGCTTCTAGATGAAGCACGGGACGCACGAGGAGCCACTGCCCACGGCTTTGTGCATTGCAGCACTGAGGAAGAGGGAGCCGTCCCGAAGATAACACCAGGGGGCAGGCCAGAAAGTAAGGCACAGCATGGAGGAAGGGAGACAACAACAGTATGGGGAATGATTTCATTTTTTAATTTAGTGATTGATTTACATCTGTTGTCTGTTCAGGAAGAAATGTACTGTATTTGTTTCTTTTCCTCTGGGGTTGTACTGCATGCAGAGTCTTGCACCTTAAGGTTTGTTTGTATATATTAGTACTTTTAGTTTTTGGTCCCTTATTTGCATGGGGTTATCTGTGTTCTGGTAGGAATGAATATTGAGAAGCATACAATGTGCTTTGTGTAGTTTAATTTTGTGGTTAACCATGAAGTGTTGTTAATACAATTATATTATGTGTGTGAATATATGAAAAATGAATGGAAAAAATGGTGTTACAATTAATACTATTATGGGGCGGGGTGGAGATGGGCGGGGTCTGGCCCACGACTTAGCTCAGTGTTCTTGAACTGCTGGTCCGCGGACTGATGCTGGTCCACAAAATAATTTTATTATTTCTGCCGGTCCATAGGTGTCAAAAGGTTGAAGAACACTGGTTTAGAAAAGGAAATACGCGAAACCCCCATGAGTGAAAGGTTGCAGCTATTACCACCAGGCATTTTGTGAACACCCTTGGGGCTGAAACTTGCCTGAAGGATAGGACTTTGAATTGAAAATGCCAAGAGCCCACTTAAAAGTAAAAATATTTTCTGTGGGCAGGTAAGATCGATATGCAAATGTAAGCTTCTTTGAGGTCTCGAGAGGCAAAGCCAGTTGTTCTTCTCCAATAATGTTTTTAACAGGACTCCCAGAAAAACCATGCAAAACTTCTCCTTCACTAAGTATTTTTTGAGCATGAGGTCAATAATTGGGCAGAGGTCTCTTTCTATTTTGGTATTGGGAAATAATTGGGAATAGAACCCTCAACCCTTTTCCTGTGGGGGAACTTGTTCTATTGCATTGAGTTGGAGAAGGGCCAAGAGCTCTTGGTGAAAGAGGGTTTTCTGGAGGTAGTTGAAAAGAGACTCTCTTGGAAGTGGTCTGGAGGCATTCATAGTAAGAGTAGGGCATAACCCTGGGCCACTACCTGGAACACAAACTGGTCCGATGTTATGAGAGTCCAGCGTTATTGGTAGTGATGAAGTCTGCCCCAGATAGGAAGATCTGGAGGGAGATTTTGGCAATGCTCTCTAAAAGGGATTCAAAAAGAAAATTGCTACTTAGACTGAGACTGACTTCTGCTGTCATTGTTATCTATACCTTCTCTGGTTACTAGACCTTGAGAGGATGAAAGTTGCA
The DNA here is from genome assembly GCF_902459505.1 of Geotrypetes seraphini. Classification (NCBI taxonomy): domain Eukaryota; kingdom Metazoa; phylum Chordata; class Amphibia; order Gymnophiona; family Dermophiidae; genus Geotrypetes; species Geotrypetes seraphini. The sequence continues at coordinate 103,536,178 of NC_047085.1, read as the reverse complement.
TGTAGCGATGCCTGGGATTATAATATAAATTATGTATAGAGGTATTGATGTACTTAAGGGATGACTGAAAGTTGTCATGCAGTCATTGTGTTTCTTTATCTTATCTGTAGCTTCTTTGATGCATTCCCTGAAGAGGTCATCACCCTTACAAGGGAACAGAAATCTTGAGGTAGAAAATGCACAGGCAAGCCATTCTTCACATTGTAATAGCTACTGCTGATTCCTTTGAGAATATATTGAAAACATCAAAAGTGACTCTAGTACAGTAGTCTCAAACTCAAACCCCTTTGCAGGGCCACATTTTGGATTCGTAGGTACTTGGAGGGCCTCAGAAAAAAATAGTTAATGTTTTATTAAAGAAATGACAATTTTGCAAGAGGTAAAACTCTTTATAGTTTATAAATCTTTCCTTTTGGCTAAGTTTTAATAATAATATTGTCATTTATAGCTAAAGAGAGATATGATCAAGAAACTGTTTTATTTTTGTGATTATGATAAACACACCGAGGGCCTCAAAATACTACCTGATGGGCCGCATGTTTGAGACCACTGCTCTAGTATATATGCAAGCAAGTTCTTAATCAGATGTTGAAATGGCTCTAGTTGGTCTGAGGGAAGATGCTGTTAGAAGTCTGGCAGTTGTTTTACTAAAGACTTAAGATAAACGGGAATATAGAATTGACAGTCCAGTATTCTACTGGTAAACATGGATGCCTGGAATATGTGTTTGCCAAATTTGTTCAAGGTTCTGGCCTCTCTGCCCAGTAAAGTGAAAGCATATGAAAGGGAGCTTCAAGTACATTTAAGAACAGACTCAACTACTAAGGACTGATGTTGGAGTTGAGGCTTATCAAAGCCAGGATGAGTTTGTATTTGTACAGTTAGTCTAGTTTGGGGAGTCAGTGGGACAGTCAAAGGGGTCTTCCAAGTATCTTTCATGAGTATATGGAGTGGAACTTTTATACATTCATGAGGCCACTCCCCATAATCAAGGAGTTCTATTACCTCTGCACAAAGCGTCTCTTCGTGCTCCAACTTGAGCAGGGACAGCCTGACTTATCTGACACATGAAACTTGTAAAAGATAAGTTTTCAGATGGAGAGCTGCAAAGTGAAGGAGGTGGAGAAGGATCAGATATAACCCTAACCATATGATCTATCTGCAGAATAGTCAGGGAGATACTCACTGGAACACAGTGATGGGTCAGAATCAGATTCATCTAAGTATTTGAAGTAGATAGAGTAAAGCATCGAGGAATGTCGAGGCGAAATAAATGAATCATGTTCCCTTGAGGACAATGCATGTGTCAAGCATCTCCTTGATGTCGATGCTCGACATCAAGTGGGAGTCCTAGAGTGACGCACTGAACCATCATTGGCTGGGCTGAGGCTGGCTTGGAGGTCACAGGAGCCTAGGTAGGCTGCGACTGCAGAAGCCCTATAGTCTCTTGTTGGAGTAGTACTCCAAGTTACTTCCATATCATAGGAACCAGTACCGAAGGAGCCATGGGTACCAAAGCAATCTGCGAAATTGAGTATAGAGGCTTTGGGGACCTCAATGTCTAAGCATACCCTCTGAGGATACCACCTGGAGTGATGGTGAGCGGTCATCCACATGTTGATGCTTGGCTTGCGTCGAGGAAGAAGAAGCCTGGAAGGACATTGAGGCATATCTGGCAGGGGACACATGCCGATGCTTCTTAAGCTTTTTTATATGGGTGTCCCGAAGCGTGCTGCACTGACGAAGTACAATTCCTTCGCTGTATTGACTCTGATCAAAGAGACGTTGATGTAGTCAGTGCAGGGGTCGATGCTGGTATTGTCAGCTGGGCATTTGGCTCGGTATCACCAGCCATGCTCAATGCTGATGCAGGACCAAAAATTGAATCCTCGAATTGAAGTTTACAGGCCTTTAGCAACCTCTTCTGAATACAAAAGCAGAGGGCACAAGCAATATCCCAATGTTCATGACCAGGGTGAATTTGATTTAAATCAGATCAATTTAAATCCCTAGCAAGAAAGACTTGATTTAAATCATGGTTTTCTACAGACTTTCTTGCTGGTATAATCTTAATATTTACAACCAGATGTCATCAGAATAGGCCAGTTCTTGATATACTGCTCAAAAAAATCCATTACAGAGTTCCATCTAACATCTTGTGAGAGTGTTAGCTTGGTTTCACCCATTCTTTTCAGAGCTGCTGCTGCTGACAAATGATTGTTACAGAAGTATTTATCAATTTCAGTGACAGTCTATTTCTGGGACACTGAAGTCTTTGGATAGGAGGTGTAGCAAAGGAGCACTGCAACCATAAAGTATGTTATTAACTTCGTATTCTCTTCATGCACTTTTAAATTTTTTCTCTTCTTGGATACATTTGCAGCATTGTCTATGACTAAACTGTATTCTAGACATTTTATTATAGTTTTTGTAGCTACTTCCTGTAAGTATTCTGCTGTATGTGCATTTTCTGAGGAATCAATTGTTTCTGCAAGAAAGACATCCCCTTCTTCTGTTGTTATATAAGCTTATACAATAGGATCCTTGTGGACATTACTCCACCCATCAAGACTTACTAAAAAATTTAAAAATTCAGCTTCATGTTACAGAATTAAAAATGAATCCTTATTTCATGATGAATAACTTTTGGACTTTAATGTATCTTAAATAGAAAACAATCTTTTTTTCTCCTCAATAAAGCATTTTATCAATAAAAATTTAGGGCTCCTTTTACAAAGGTGTGCTAGCGTTTTTAGCGCTATAGTGTGCGCTAGCCAAAAAATTAACACCTGCTTAAAAGCAGGCGATAGTGGCTAGTGCGTGCAGCATTTTAGCACACTAAAACTGTTAGCACACCTTTGTAAAAGGAGCCCTTAATTTAAATCCAAAACACATTTAAATTATTATGTTTTTAAAATCACTGATTTTTATCCACCTTGATCAGGACTGAGGCACTGAATACACCAGTTGTGTGGATCGATGGCTGAGATGGTCTTATTGCATTAAGAATATCTCTTGAAGTCGCTTTGAGCCTTGCACATGGCACCAATGATGTAAAATTTAACAAAATTCAACTTAAGGAAGAAAAACAGAAGAAAACAACAAAATATGATACAAAGTTAAGAAAAAACAAAGGGAAGACACCCAAAAATAAAAGTCTGATGCAATGAGAACTCTGAAATCACAGCTTCTGAACTCCGTGGAATACTAAGAACTGCAGGTCCTGTATGCTGCCATTGGGCGGGAAGGCACCAGTACAAAAGCGGTATGGAAAGGGCCTTAAAATTTAAAGTGAAAAGTACACTTGGTATCTGTCTACACTGGGTTTCGTGGATGACATCACCCACATGTGAGAGTATTATACCTGCTTGTCCTCCGAGAACAGCTACTTGCACGAGTTTGGTATTATATGATTCTAAAGCCTGGCACTGTACCTAAATACAGTTTTAACTAAATTATCTAGAATGATGATAAACATTCTAAAATATCAAAGACAGAAATATCTACACATATATTATATGAATATGCAACATAAATTTAGTTTCAAGATTATAGAGAAAAGTTTCACATACCTCAATCTGCATCTTTAAGTGTGTCTTAAAATTTGAGAGTAAGGTAAGAAATATGGAGAGGGAAAGCTCAAAAACCTCTGGGACAGATGAAACTCCATTTTTTGAGAGTGCAACACACAAATACTGTTTAATAGCATTAATAAACATCTCATTGGTCCTGAAAATAGGCCCAGCATTCTGTAAAATGGATAGTAGAAGCTGCAATGAAAGAACCTTTGACCGGAGTTCATGAGACCTAGAAAAACAAACATAGCATTAGATTCTATGAAAAAAGCAAAATATACATAGTGAAATATGAAAAGAATTCAAATGATAGTTTTGAAAAAGCAGTGGGGTGGGGGAGTGGCAGGAAGAAACAAGGAGTAGATGGATAATCAGAAGGTGGCAAAACAGTTTAATTTTATGGTTTCTAATATGATAGGATAATCCATGTTTGTCCTGTCTGATGGGTGTCAAATATACCTCTAGCTAGGAACTTTCTCTTAGTGAACAAGTTCTTGTATAACTGTTGGAATTCTTTATGTTTCTCTTGAGGGAGGAATTCCTTATACTCTTAAAGTTGTTTAAGCAAGGACTTTAAATAAATGGAGGAATAGAACTGGTAGTCCATAATTCTAATGATGAGCATAGATGATTGAAAAATGCATTTACCAAAATAGTTCTGTCTTCCCTTCCTAGAGGAGCAAGAGCATAAGACCTAGAACTATGTGCGCATTTTAGAGCAGATTCCACAATTAGAGAGTAATTTTGGAAGTTGTGTTCTCTCAAACCCTGGACATACTTATATTTTATACATTGTATCAATATTTTTAGGAGCTATTTGGACGAGGGGTCTCCCAGTTCTTAAATAGGGTATCTTTCATGACCTAATATAAAGGCATCTTGATACAATCAGTTGGTGGTGATTCATAGTCTACAGCTCAAAAAGCTGAGTTTCTTCCTAAGTCTCCATTTTAATGGGAAAAACTTGACCCATTTGCCTTACGAGGGGTGTTCAATAATTTATCTGAGAATAAAAGAAAGTAGCAAGCGTGTTGAAATAAGTCTGTACATGTTGTGACATGTCTCAAGGTTACTCATGCACAGTTGTGGCTCAGTGCAAGTCTAACATTCCAAGAGATAGGATGTCAGGAGAATCCTCATGTGAATCAAGTAAGAAACTGATAGATCTGGAGCACTGTTCAGTGATAAAATTTCTCACAAAAGAAGGATAAAGCCAAAGGAGATCCATAAACACATGACTGAAATTTATGGTGAATCTGCCCCAATTATCCTGCAAAGTAAAATTTTGGAGCAAGCAGTTTAAGTGGGGTAAAGAGTCCATTGAAGATGACCCTCAACACTGGATGACCAAATACACAAGAAAATAGAGGATTTAATTCTGTCAGACAGACAAATTAAGGCTTACCGAATAGTGAAGAAATGGGCATTTTAGCAGGTACAGTTTGAAAAATAATTCAAGAAAAGTTGGGCATGTCCAAGGTTAGTGCAAGATGGGTTTGAAGAATGCCAACACCATTGTCAGAAGGCTACAAGACTCCAGTGCTGTCAGAAGACTTGGAGATACTCTGTGAAGACCAAATGAATTTTTTTCATCGTTTGGTGACTAGAGATGAGACTTGGGTCTTATCACAGAGATCCTGAGTCCAAAATGGAATTAATGCAGTGGAAGCACAAGACATCTCCCACCCCTAAAAAAGTTCACGACAGAAAAATCTGAAGGCAAAATGAAGGCAACTGTCTTCTGGGATGATGAAGGGCTTTTGTTTCTGGAGTCCATGACACACAAGACAACCATAACTAGGGAGAATTATACCAACACAATGATGGCTTTGCGGAAGCTAATCAAGAAGAAAAGACAAGGAAAATTCACAGCAGGTATGCTGCTTCTTCACAACAATGTGCCAGTGCACAAGTCACAAGGTGAAGGAGAAGGATCAGAAAGTATGCCATAAGATTTTTCTGCTAACAAGTCTGGAAGATCCTCATCAGAGTGGTTTGAAACATCTGAGCCAGACTCCTCAAAATACTCTTTCCTGGGCAAATCTGGGAGCATGCATTGAGAGGTGCATCGACTGTGCATCGAAGATTGCTGAGGCAGGGGCTGATGCTCTGACTCAGGAGATAACTCTTCTGCTGATGACATGAGTGGAATGCGTCCATGCTAACCTCAATGCTCAATGTTCAGCAGGGGTATTTATTCTCATCCTCAATCAATGCTGACATGTATCTTCGGGCTGGGCTGAGGCAGGCTTAACACCTTTAAAACTTGTGTAGACTGCATCAGCAGTGGTACCAAAAGCCAAAAGATCTTGTTTGAGTATAGTCTGGATCTCCTCCTAGAGAGTCAGCATCTGCACTGGAAGAGAGATATGTGACTGGGCGTGAGAGACCTCGATGTCAAAGCAAGCCTAGAAGACATGATCTGCAGCGATGAAGAGCAATGTATGGTGCATCAACACTTACTATGCATCAAAGAAGTGGACACCTGGGACAAAGCAATTCCATGCCTAGAAAGGGAAAAATGTTTATGCTTCTTAGCTTTCTTACATGCTGCCTCTACTAATGGGTGAGGTATGGAGGATAACATTGAGTCCTGTCTTTGAAGAGAGCTCAATAAGGTGTCTCTATGTGGTGTCAGCGAAATGTCAATAACCATGATGGTTTCAATGCAACCTGTGCATCATATCTGAATCTCCCATCACGGTCGATGTCAAACTGTCTTTCACACTGACCTTGTTGAGCTTTAGGTATCCTCTTTTGCATATGCAGAGAGATGTCACAACGAATGTTCTGATGGCCAAGACCTAGACACTAACACGCCAATTATGGGAGTCAGAGTCTTAAATGGTATGATTATATCGAGTACATTTCTTGAAACCCTCTTTGACATGGAAGGAAAAACAGTCAACACAAAAGTCAATGGCCCACGGAGCTCAAATGAAAAGTATGCCGAAAATTAGTGCTGCCCAATTCACGATTCGAATCAGTTCAGCGATTCACTTCAGGTGAATCTATTCAAAATGATTTAAAACAAACAAAAAATCAGCCTCCCAATTTGGTAACTGAACCCTACCCTCTCGCCCCCTAAAGCAGGTGCGGCAGCGCTGCCTCTTGCTGGCCTGCCACTGCCACACCTACTTTAGAGGGCGAGGGAGAGGTTCAGTCGGGAAGTGCTGGTGTCTGGCTTCCCCCCTGGCCTCCCGTGCATTTATTTACTTAATATCAGCAGCCTGCAGAGAAGATCGCTGGTGCTAGCAATCTTTGCAAGCTGCCATAGAACTTCAAAGCTGTTTCCTCTGCCGCAATCCACATCAGAGGAGGGGCAGGACCGCGGCAAAGGATAGACAGCTCCGAAGACCTATGGCAGCTTGCAAAGATCGCTAGCACTGGCAAACTCTCTGCAGGCTGATATTAGGTAAATGGATGCGTGGGAGGTCAGGGGGAATCAGCAGGAATTCGGGAGGGGGTGTGCGCAGTCCTTTGGGGGGTACAATCCTTCAGGGGTGGGGGTACAGGCCTTTAGGGGGGGACAGGCCTTTAGGGGGAACAGGCCTTTAGGGGTGGTGGTACAGGCCTTCAAGGGGGGCAGGCCTTCAAGGGGGGGACAAGCGTTCATGGGTGGTGGCACAGGTCTTCAGGGTGGTGGTGCAGGCTTTCAGGGGGAGAGTGGGCAGGCCTTCAGGGAAGGGGGGCCCTGGTGCAGAAGTACATGGAGAGAAGAAGGGAGGGAGGGAAGGGGGGTTCAAAGAGACATGCATATGCCGGACTTTGGGGAGAAGAAATAATGGGTCTAAAAACAGAGGAGAGGGAGAGAGATGGTGGACAATGGAATTTAGGGAGGGAAGGAACAGAAAGGGAGAGAAGTTGGACACAAGGGATGGTGTGTAGGGGGGGATAGAGATACTGGATAGGAGGGTAGTTGGGAAAAGAAAGGGAGAGATGGTGGACTCTGGGGTGGTGGGGAAGGAGGGAGAGATGCTGGATGAAAGGGTAGTTGAGAAAAGGTGGATCTGTGGATGGCAACGAAAAAAAGTTAAGATGCCAGATCTCTGGGGGGAGGGAAGGGAAACGGACGGGGTGGACAGAGATAGAAGATGGATGTTTAGCACGGAGAAAGAATGAGACCCTGGCAAGCAAGTTATCAGAAGACAACCAGAGCCTGGGACCAACAAGATTTGAATAATGACCAGACAACAAAAGGTAGAAAAAATAATTTTATTTTCTGTTTTGTGATTACAATTTGTCATATTTGAAATGTGTATCCTGCCAGAGCTGGTGTTAGACCACAAATGTGAGCTAGGATTTAACAGAGAGGAAAAGTCTTTTTTGTTTATTTATTTTGTTTACACCACAGTGGAAGTGTGGTTAGGAGAAGGCAAAGGGGGTGATGATGATATAAAATAAACCCATCAGGATGTTTGAAAAAAACAAACAAAAAAATCCCCACCTACTTGGGCAGGAAAATTGAATCGAATCAAAAAAATCAATTCAATAAGCTGAATCAAATCAAAAATTTTTTTCCTGAATCAGGCAGCACTACCAAAAACTGCGAGACTCCCTGGGGTAAAAAAAAGTCCCAAATGGCCTGAAGGCAAAAAAATAAAAAAATGAAGAAAATTTATCCAAAAATCAAGGGAATGACAAACAACAAGAAAACTATAAGAAAATAAAAACAGGAAGGCAGAAAAAGATTTCTAAGTTTGATGCACTGAGGAGAAACCAAAGACATAGCCTCTTGGCTCTGCAGAAAACTAAGAACTGATGATCCTGCAAGTCGACATCGGGTGGGAAGGCACCTGCACACACATGTGCAGTATGTGCACTGCCTGAAGATTTAAATTGACAATGCACTTGACAGTGTCTCCACCAGGTTCTGTGAATGATGTCACCCACAAGTGAGAATATTATGCCTGCTTGCCTTCGCAGAACTATACTTACATACATAACATTGTATTTATGCATGCCAAAATAATTTATGTGCAAAGATGCTTTTAGAAAATGTAAAAAGTGAAAAAAATTAACCCCTCCTTTTACAAAATCGTAGAGGTTTTTAGTGCCCGCTGCAATGGAATTCTATGAGTGTCAGAGCTCTTACCACTGCGTCCGGCATTAAAAACCACACTAGTTTTATAAAAGGAGAGGGGTAAGAAAAGGAAAATTAAATTTAAAACAAAATTTCCCTAGTACAGCCTTACATTACAAAAAGTAAACAAATGAATTAAATTTTTAATTGAAAAGCCCTTTTGTGTTTCATTTTCAACTACTCATAAAATTTATCTTGTGCTCTCTTATGCCCATCATATTGAACAAAATAAACATCATTCATACTTACTTTGGATCTGGTGGTCCTTCTGAAAGTGGCTTCATAGAAAGTTTACAAAGTGACCTGAAGACTAAGAAGGCATCTTTTTGTAAAATGTGAGAGAACTTAGCACCAGGAGAAGGTCCTGAAGTATTTCCAGATTCCTGTAAAACAATTCAGCTAGTTCAGAAGTGAGGCCATGAACACAGGAGGGTCATAATCCATATAAGTTTATAGATATACTAACATAGTAAATGTGATAGCAGATGATCAGCATGGTCCATCTGGTCTGCCCAAAAAGGCAACCAGGTTAAACTTGATGCTCTATGCAAGTTATCTGTTTTATTACTTGGGATCTAGGCTAGGTACTTAGTAGTACTTGGGACCTGGGTTGGCCACTGTTAGAAACAGGATACTGGGCATGATGGACCTTCGGTTGGTCTCAGTATGGCAATTCTTATGTTCTTATCTTGCACCCCCTCCCTTAGCACTATAATTCCAATTTTGTGCAGGTTACCCTCTTCTATGGCTTCTTTTTTATGTTTTGCTTTGAATGGATTAGTCTGGTGGTCTCATAGTTAGTGCTCAAAAACTAGTTATGGCTGATGTTTGGAATTAGAAGGCTTGCTAATGTAGAGTTCACTTTCCTTGGTGGGTTAAGAGATATTCAAATACTGTTCTTCCAGCGACACCCAGCTAATTATCAAAAGGCACCAGAAGCAGCTTTCTGTACATTAAGTTGTAGTATCTGATCAACACAAAAAGATGTGAAAGACAATAAATTAAATAATGAAGGCAAGAACAATGGACCTCTGAAAAGAGCAGGTCAGGAAAGGGGAAAATGATGGTATATAAGAAAAATAGTAGTACCATAATAATTTCTAATGCTTATATTTTAATTAAAAGCATGTCAAATCTACATTCAACTTGGATCTTCAGAAATGCTCCTTATGGATTTTATTTTTCTTTCCACAAGATATATGTAATATATAGCACTAACTTCATCATTCGATTCAAAGAATGTTTATGCACAACACAATAATGTGGCAAACGCTCTATTTTGACATAAGCTTCATGAAAACTTATCTTGTGTCAATGTTGAGCAGGGATAGATGCATCCAACATGTTTTACCTCGTAGCTTTATCAAGGAAGTCCCCCGGTTCACTGTATCTGGTAAAAGAATCACATCGGGATGGACAGATGCAATGAACTGGAGGGACTTCCTGGAAAAAGCAGCAAGGTGAAACATTCTTTGGATTGAATGACAGAGCTGGTGCTACATATATCTTGTGGAAAGAAAACCATGTAAGGAGAACTTCTGAAGATCCAAGTTGAAGGTAGAATTTTAAGATAATATCATAGTGCTTTGTGACTTGACATACTTGTATTCACAGCAGTAATTTTTCAAATGTCTGGCTCTTTATATCAGCTTTATGTTTTATTTATAACACTTGATATACCATAGTTCCATAATAAGGTCACAATGGTACAGGAATTTAAAGGAGATAGTAAATACATTGTTAAAAAAAAAAAAAAACACTTGAAACTACCTTTTAATTCCCCCTTCATTAAATTCCCTAGTCCAGGATCATGTCCCTTTAACTAGGCCAAAATAATTAACTTTTCCTACCACCATCCCATTAACTTGCAAAAAACTAAAACAAATCTCAAATAACATCATGTTACACAAAAGGAGCCAAGCAGGTCACTGCCCCCTGTTTAGTGTATTTGAAATGGTATGGTTTAATATTAAGATGGGTATAGAGAGATAGAGAGGGCTCATTCAAAAGCATAGGTTCTAGACTTAAAAAAAAAAACAACTAACTTTGTTCAGATGGGGGATTACGTCAAGGAATTATTGTCTGTTCTAAGAGAATGGTCTGCCTTTTTAGATTATCTGGATCATCTCTGACTTTTTTTTTCTCTAGCACTGTACTTCTTATTTATGCTCATATTCCTATTCTCCTTTCTAGTTTCTGTCCTCTTCTTTTTCTCCTTTCTCTCATTGGCCTCTGAGGGATTTTCTTTCTACGTCCCCTTCCTTCCTTTCTCCTCCCTACCGACTTTCCTTTTTTTCCTCTCCCCTCTCTTTCTTTCCTTTCCCAACTTGTCTTCTCTTCCTCCCTTTTTTGCATTCCCTTACTTTGTACTATAATTGGACAGGCTTGAATATTGTATTATACTATATTTTCTATTATCAATATTTTCAGATCTCCTATTGATAGCAATTTTTTTGATTGTCCTTGATTGTTCCTTTATTTCTTGTACACTCTTTTCCTTTTTGTACCCTACAAAAAATTAATAAAATTTCAAGTTAAAAAAAAAAGGAATTATTGTCTGAATGGGAACGACTGGAAGAAGTGGAAATGCAGTGGGCAAAACCGAAAGGAGTAATTGTAACGACAACAAACCTTTTTGTGAGGCAAGTAAATTAAAGTAAGAGGAAAAGAAGGCCACTTAGGTTCTCAAAAGTAGTAGCTGAGAAAGTAAAAAATAAGAGGTTTGCTTTCATAAACTACAAAAGATCACAGAAAGAGGAAAACAGGCAAAAATATCTGGAAAAGTTAAGAGAGGCTGGTCTTATAGTCAGGAAAGTAAAGATGCAAATGGAAGAAAAAAAAAATAGCTGACACAGCAAAACGGGGAGATAAGACATTTTTTTAGATTAGTGATAGGAAGAAGTGCAAAAGTGGCACTGTGAGACTCAAAGGTGAAGGGGCGAAATATGTAGAAGCTGATAAAGAATATTTGCTTGACAAATATTTCTGTTCTGTTTTCATGGCTGAAGCACTAGGAGTAAGACTGCAGAAGACAAATGTGAATAGGTATAGAGGAGTAGTAGACCATGACCGATTTTCAGAGGATTGTGTTGGTGAGAAGCTAGCTAAAATAAAGGTAGATAAAGCGATGGGGCCAGATGGTGTACATCTGAGGGTGCTGAAGGAACTTAGGGAAGTTCTGGTGGCTCCGCTGACTGACCTTTTCAAATGAGTCTCTAGTCAGGAGTGGTAACGGAGAACTGGAGAAGGGCGGATGTGGTCCCTCTTCATAAAAGTAGAAGTAAGGAAGAAGTAGGGAATTACAGACCAGTAAGTCTGACTTCTGTGGTAAGCAAATTAATGGAAATGTTTTTAAAACAGAGAATGGTCGTTTCTGGAATCCTGTGGATTACAGGACCAGAGGCAACATGGATTCACTAGAGGTAGGTCTTGTCAGAAAAAATCTGATCAATTTCTTTAACTGGGTGACCAGAGAATTGGATAGAGGGAGTGCGCTAGATGCGGTGTATTTAAATTTTAGCAAAGCCTTTGACAGTGTTCTACAAAGACGTCTAATAAATAAACTGAGTGCCCTCAGGATGGGTCCAAGTGATGGGATGGGAAAAGAACTGGTTGAGTGGAAGGCGACAGAGGGTAGTGATCAATGGAGATCGCTCTGAGGAAAGGGATGTTCCTAGTGGTGTGCCTCAAGGTTCTTTTAACATTTTTATATACGATATTGCTGAAGGGCTGTCAGTCAAAATTTGCCTCTTTGCGGATGATACCAAAATCTGCAATAGAGTAGACCCCCGGATGGTGTGAATAACATGAAGAATGACCTGGTGAAGCTTGAAGAATGGTCTGAAACTTGTAAGCTAAAATTTAATGCTAAGAAATGCAAGGTCATGCATTTGGGCTGCAAAAACCTGAAGGAATGGTACAGTTTAGGTCAGGGGTGAAGAACCTATGTGCACAACAGAGCAGGACTTGGTTGTGATTGTATGTGATGATCTTAAGATGGTCAAACAGGTGACGGCGAATGCTAGAAAGATGCTAGGGTGCATAGGGAGAGGTATGGCCAGTAGGAAAAAGGAGGTATTGATGCCATTAAGACTTTGGTGAGATCTCATTTAGAATATTGTGTACAATTCTGGAGGCTGCACCTTCAAAAAGATATAAAAAGGATGGAATAGGTCCAGAGGAAGACTACAAAAATGGTGCATGGTCTTCATCATAAGGCGTATGGGGACAGTACACTGTAAATAGCATGCAGGACAATTGCGCCCCAACAATTGTGCTCCATCAAATGCGCGCACTGATGGCGAGCATGAAGGGAACAGAATTTTCAAGGTGCAATTGTAAGTGTAGTGGGGGGGGGGGGGGTTTGCAGCAATCGAGCATGTCAGCATCCCCCTGAAGGAGAGCGCAATTGTAGTGGGGGGTTTCCCACACCATCTCCTCCTCAGAGCGGAAGAGGGAAGGCTTCGGGAGGAGAGCGTGAGTTTAAAGTGTAGTGGGGCAGGGTTCCCTCCCATACACATACAGGAGCGCAAGTATGTTGGGGGTATTACCCCCCCAAGTCCCCCCCTAAAAGCGCAAATGGGAAGGCATAGGGGGGGCGTGCATTTGCCCTGCGCGCAAATGTCAGGGTGGAATTGCCAGCGTGCCAATGTCCTATGCGCATTTGACGGGTCACCATGGGGACAGACTTAAAGATCTCAATCTGTATATTTTGGAGGAAAGGCAGGAGAGGGGAGATATGACAGAGACATTTAAACACCTACTTGATATAAATGTGCACGAGTCGAGTCTCTTTCATTTGAAAGGAAGCTCTGGAATGAGAGGGCATTGGATGAAGTTAAAAGATGATAAGCTCAGGCGTAATCTAAGGAAATACTTTTTTATAGAAAGGATGGTAGATGCCTTGAACAGTCTCCCAGAAGAGGTGATGGAGACAGATTGTGTCTGAATTCAAGAAAGCCTGGGCTAGGCATGCTGGATCTCTTAGAGAGAGGAAGAGATAATGGTTACTGTGGATGGGTCATTTGGCCTTTATCTGCCATCATGTTTCTATGTATTCTAAGGAAGACAGTACAACTGGAAGTGATTGTTGGTATAACCTGAAGGGGAAGTCCTAGTTGGTAACACAAAATATCTAGATCAGATACTCAGGTCCTTTATTATTCAAAGCCTTATATAATAATAATAATAATAACTTTATTCTTTTATACCACCATAACCAAAAGTTCTAGGCGGTTTACACTAAAAAGAGCTGGACAATCAGCGAAATACAATAACAGTAAAAAATACAAATATTTGCAAAATAGAATTTAAATAATAAAACTCTCATTAAGCAATAAATTTATCGAACAATGTGGTCTTAATTTCCAAAAACAGCAATAGGATAACATAGCTTGCTGAATACATTTACCTAACCAAGATTGTTGCCTACCAGCTTGAAATGCTAGGGTCCTATCTAAGAAGGTCTTATATCTATACCTATTAATTTTTGGATAAGCAAATAAGTAGAAGTTTCTAGTTTCTCTTGATGGTCTATGCAACACAAAATGAGGAAAAAGGTAAGCTGGAGACAATCCCAATATCAGCTTAAAGCAGATACAAGAAAATTTGAATAATATTCTTGCCTCCAAAGGCAATATGGACTAATATGGTTGTTCTTTTTTAAACCAAAAATCAATCGAACAGCTGTATTCTGAATTATCCTTATTTTCTTAGAATTTTTTTGAGCGCTCCTAAATAGATGATGTTACAATAGTCTAAAATAGATAAAACTAATGCCTGCACCAATAGTCTCAACGATAAAGGATCAAAATATTTTTTTATGGTTCTTAATTTCCACAATGTAAAAAAGCATTTTAGTACCACTAAGTTTGTGTGTTCTGCTAGTGTTAAATGTCGGTCTAGTATGACTCCCAGAATTTTGATAGATTTAATAATCGGGTAGTCATGACCATTAAGATGAAGCAATGAGTTTGTTATTTTGTCATTGGGACTAGCCAAGAAAAGTTTGGTCTTTTCCATATTGAGTTTCAGTTTGAAATTAATTGTCCACTGTTCTATCTGAGTCATAATAGAAGATATCTGGTTTAAAATTTCAGTGATAAAATTATTTAGAGGGATTAAAACAGAAATGTATAATATATAAAATTTTACATTTAAACTCTGTAATAAATGTCCTAAAGGGAAAATGTAGATGTTGAATAAGGTAGGCGACAGCGGAGAACCTTGTCTACTATTTCATTGATAACCAGTGCAATTCCTTCAAAATGGGAACTATATGATCCCTAGCCTTTCTGTCTACCAAACCTTTCGCTGCTAGCTGTACATCACCCTCTCTACTAAGAAATTTCTAATTCACTAACTGAAAAAGGATAAAATGTTACCAATAAGGCACTGAAAAATAAAATGCTAACTTAAAAAATAAAATTATGAAATACATATAAAATCATTTGCTGAAATAATACCCAACAGCATTATTAAGAAACACATTAAAAATGGAATCGACTAATAACTCCCCCCCCCCTTTTACTAAACCGTGATAGCGGTTATTAGCACAGGGAGCCATGCTGCTCCAGATGCTGCTAGGAACTCAATGAGCAGCGCAGAGCTTTCAGCATGGCTCCCTGTGCTAATAACCGCTATTGCAGTTTAGTAAAAGGTGGGTAAGCTACCTATTTGGTGCCCAAGTTTTTCTAAATTAAAAGTTAATGCAGGAATAAGTTAATGCAGGAGTACCATAAAACCCCAAACCTAATTTTTAAATACTATAGATACAGGAATGTAAAAAAGTTATCACTTCCCCTTCAGATTTCCCCTATTATTGCATATGTCATTTTTTTTTAAAGATCAGAAACAATGCAATATAATATTAGACAAAGGCAGTGCATCACAAACTGTGTGCCTCCTGAGATTTCTGGTATGCTGCAACATGCTGGCGAGCAGGAGAGTCATCCACGCTGGCTGCCTGCCTAAAGGATGTGCCTCTTGCAGCGAGAGGCACGTCCTGTAGGCAGTCAGCTGACGCAGATGACTCTCCTGGCCGAAGTCTCTCCCCGCACCTCCTGGATACTTCCATCGGCGGGGTCGCAATGATGGCACACATGTACATGATATCATCGTGTCAACTTCCTGGTGCCTTCCGTCCGGGTCACTGAATTTAGTGTGCCTCCGGCCAGAATGTTTGCGAGTCACTGGACAAAGGGAACCTAAGAACATAATCATTCCTAAATGATCCATCCACATGATACCCAAGTGATATCACCCACAAGAAAATGTAACTGCCACCATGAAGTATAACTATGACTTCTTTATGCTGGATCCAGTCCACTGACAAAAGAATGTACACTTGATAGAATATGAATGCATAATATTACGCATAAATGGTCACAGAGCCAGATCTCTGGCAAGATTTTATGTAAGAAAAAAAATAGAATGATTATCGGAGAAGGGACATAGATGTTGCAACAAATTATTGTGCTCAGTAGTTCTGATATGGTGAGGACAAGTATGATCTGTTACACTTGTCAAAGCTGAAAAGGATTCTATATTTTATTTATTTATTTAGATTTTTATCCCATCCTCCCAGCCTACACGCAAACATTCACAATGCACACAGAGCTTTATTTTATGGGGTTCTATGGAATTAGTGAAAACAAGTGCATCTAAATGAATAAAACCACATTTTGAATATTTAACAATTCTGAATTTGCAGTATTTCAATTCCATAGCACTTACTTTCAACTGTAAATTACCTGAGTGTCACTGGAAGAGACAGAAAGCCTGTCATCCGGTAAGGATGGTGTATATGCCATAGATATTGGAGTGCCAGGGATTCCATTTACATGAATGTTTTCACCATCATTACTATCTTCTGTCATTCCTATGGTTACAGCTGTCAATTCTCCCATGTCTGAGAATAGGATTTAAAAATGAAGCTCAAGAGTTATATAGATATATGGTCATGCAAGTTTAATTACCCACCAATGTCCAGATCAATTTTTCATATTTTATGGTTATCATCATCTGTGTCATATACTCTTGTACATAAATACCTGAATTTAAATAGTCAGGGCTTCCTCTTTAAAATCTATGAGCCAGATGCTAACTGCTGAAAGTTTCTACAGAAATGCAGTTTTAATACAAAGAATCCATGTTATTTGTGGATTCATCAATCATATAAGCTTATGGAATTGTTGCAGGCAATTGGCAAGATGTCAGAATTTAAAAATCAAAGAGGAAAAATCTGTGGTATTCCTTCTAAGCCCCTAGGTCCATATCTCAGAGCGCCTCCAAGAGTTTAAAATGGCAAGAGAGGGCTTTGTATAATTGGGTGTCATACCTGTACAAAGGGATGTCTTTCAGAGTTATTTTCCCAGAAATTCATAGAATTAAGAAGGACCTCATGGAATGGTGTAAGTTGTTCATGTAATGGGCAGAATTAATATTTTTAAAATGTGCGTTGCCTCTCCAACTTGCTACAATGTTCCCCAGTATGTACAGAATGCCTTCTGCAAGTAAAGTGACAGTAGGAGTCTGGTATGCAAGATGTGAGTCTGGTGAAATGCTCGGCACCAGATGGAAGTGTCATGGGCCATTTTTTGGGAATGGCTAAAGGTAAGACTCCCCAGAATGGGGAAACGCCAATAGAGGCCTCTGCTATTTCCGAAAATAAAACTGAGGTATGCTTTACTCCTTTGAATTATCTAATGTACCAAACATGGATTTATCTATTCTACAAGCAATGTCACAGTTGCAAATAGTCCACTCAACATGTATGTATTAAAGACATTTAAGTGGTTAAGGAAACAGAAACAGACACATGATGGTAGATAAAGGCCAAATGACCCATCCAGTCTGCCCATCTGCAGCATCCAGTCTGCCCATCTGCAGCATCCATTGATAACACTATTAGAAATTCTAATTTCAGATTTTTGAACTCCCCTTGTTTAAAAAGTTATTCTAAAGAAATGCTGAAAAATACTGTGTAAAGTATTACATCTTTTACAGGAAATACCATCACAAATTCTTCAATGTAATATACCTTTTACAGGAAGTAACACCACCAATTCTTATGTGACCACTACCCTCAAGTCCAGAACACTTCTGAAAGCACTTCTGTACCAAGACAGGGAGCCAACCCTGAAGTAATTGAAATGGTTAATTGTAAAAGCCCATTTCTAAAGTGTCTAATGTAACTCCTGGGACAAAACAGAGAGTACAGTACAAAGTTATGACCTTGATCCACTAGGTCAGGGAAGGCAATTCCGGTCCTCGAGAGCCGGAGCCAGGTCAGGTTTTCAGGATATCTACAATGAATATGTACAAGATGGATTTGCATGCACTACCTCCTTGAGATGCAAATCTATCTCATGCATATTTATTGTGGATATTCTGAAAAACTGACCTGGCTCCAGCTCTTGAGGACTGGAATTGCCTACCCCTGCACTAGGTTCTGTATAGATTGGCATCAGCTTGATTTGGTGCATTGTGGGAGATTTATAGACCTGGCAGTATAGTGAGATCAGAGGGAGCCATGAGACTAACAGCGATTAAGGAAAGAAGTGTACGATATGTATTTTCAAAAACAAGAATGTTTTGAATTGTTGTGGTACCTCTATGGAATAATTTACCTGGACATTTAAGATTGTGTACGAATTATGCTAACTTTAAGAAGTTACTAAAGACACAACTCTTTGTTGATGCCTATTTGTAAGGAGGCTATTTCTTTCTTCAAATGCCTTGATATACAGTCACTGTATATGATGAGAAAATAGAGATTTGGGGTTTTTTTGATTTTCTGTTTTGCTGCTAATATGTTTTATTGGAAATTTTATGTATGTTTGCTTTTGGAAACCGCTTAGATATTAAGCGGTCTATAAATGTTTTAAATAAATAAATAAATAAATAACCAACAATGACCTACTTGTACTTGTAACTATATATTTGAAACTATGACCTAAATGTATTAATATTTATACTAATCTACCTGTACTAGCAACTCTGTTGAATATCCACGTCAATCTGTCC
Organism: Geotrypetes seraphini; assembly: GCF_902459505.1. Lineage (NCBI taxonomy): Eukaryota > Metazoa > Chordata > Amphibia > Gymnophiona > Dermophiidae > Geotrypetes > Geotrypetes seraphini. The sequence continues at coordinate 103,517,494 of NC_047085.1, read as the reverse complement.
TTTGTAACTTCCTGGGTAACTGACCCAACCTCTTGTACTCTTGTAATGAACTGAATAGACAGAATAGAAACCCTGATTAACTTTATTTTCTGCCTGGTAATAAGTGTCAGAAAGTAGTGAGCACTAGGAATATTATTTTGGATTCTTTGGAACCTAGAGAAAAAATGGAAACTACTGGTAGTTCTAGTAGGACATTGATTCTAACTTTCATGAACAGTACTGCTAGAGATTTCTTTCTTAATTACTACTTTAGGTTAAAAGAGAAGTAATTTATGGGTAAAAAGATATGAGTATGTATCACGTGAAAAAGATAAAAATACCGTATTTGCCGGCGTATAAGACGACTTTTCAGTACCTTAAAATCCTCCCCAAAGTCGGGGGTCGTCTTATACGCCGGGTACTGTTTACATGCCCTTACTTTACATTAGAGAGCTGCACGGGGACGCCCCTAGGGTCGCGGGGATCCCGTGGGGACGCCCCCTAGGGTCGCGGGGATCCCATGGGGACGCCTCCGAGGGTCGCGGGGCTCCTGCGGGGCTGGATGTACTCAGTCTTCTGGATGTACGCGGCTCTTCTTCTCCCTACCTTCTCTGCTTGCAGCACAGAGCCGAACGGAAGTCTTCCCGACGTCAGCGCTGACGTCGGAGGGGAGGGAGGGCTTAAACAAAGCTTAAACAAAGCCCTCCCTCCCTCCGACATCAGCGCTGACGTCGGGAAGACTTCTGTTCGGCTCTGTGCTGCAGGCAGGGCAGATAAGGAGAAGGAGAGTAGCCTCGCGGTTCGAGTGGCTACCAAGGGAGAGGGGCGGCCCGCCCCGCCCCGCCCCGGTTGCAGCACAGCCGGCCAGGTTCCCTTACTTTTGTGGCACTTCCCCGACCGACCGATAACAGCCCGGGTCCGACAATCCTCCCTGCCCTGTAGCCACGAATCTAAATTACCTTCTTACAGCAGCTGGGAGGGCAGGGAGGTTTGTCGGACCGGGGCTGTTGTCGGTCGGTCGGGGAAGTGCCACAAAAGTAAGGGGACCTGGCCGGCTGTGCTGCACCCGAGGCGGTAGAGAAGGAGGGGGGGAGAAGGACGCTGAAAGGCCATGGTGAAGACAGGAGGGGGGGGGGGAAGGACTCTGAAAGCACTTGAAGACAGAGGAGGGAGAAGGAGGCTGAAAGCACATGGGGGAATACAAAGGGGTGGAGAAGGACGCTGAAAGGCCATGGGAAGGGCGGGGGGGGGAAGGACTCTGAAAGCACATGGGGAAGACAAAGGGGTGGAGAAGGACGCTGAAAGGACATGGGGAAGATGGGGGGGAGAAGGACACAAAGGAAATGAGGAAGAGAGAGTAGGGAGAAGACGCTGGCAGGGAAGAAGACAGATGCCAGACTATGGGGGGAGCAGAGAGAAGAAGATGGGTGCCAGACCAATTTGGAAGGGGGAAGAAAGGGAGAGGCACAGTAACAGAGCAAATGGAAGATGCAGAAGGAAGAGAGATAGTGGATGGAAGGAATTGAATGAGAACATGAGGAAAGCAGAAACCAGGCAACAAAGGTAGGAAAAGAATTCTATTTCTTTTTTTTTTTTTTTTTTTTGCTTCAGGATAAAGTAGTATATTAGTTGTGTTGATAAAAATTTATAAACATTAGAGGCTCTGGTAGAAACCTGTTTACAAAGTATGTATTCTTCCCAATTAATATTTTCAAATTAATAAAGTCTTTTTGCTTATTTGTAAATGGGTTTCTACCAGAGCCTTTAATTCAGTAGCATAATTAAATGAAATAACTATTTCTGAAGTTTATAGGGACGGGCGGGGACGGAGGGGATTCCTCGCGGGGACGGGTGGGGATGGAGGGGATTCCTCGCGGGGACGGGTGGGATTCCTCGTGGGGACGGGTGGGACTTTGGCAGGGACGGGTGGGGACGGGTGGGATTTCTGTCCCCGCGCAACTCTCTACTTTACATGCCCTAACATCTCCTTCCTTACCTCCTTACGGTGCTTACGGTACTAGTAAACCTGCCGGGACATCAGCGGGGCCATGGCGGGACATCAATGTGACAAGGGTGCCAGCTCCTTCATCCTGCGCAGCGGGAAGCAGCGGCGCTCTGGCCCCACCCCTTTTCTCTTTACTACGTCTCTCGCACATGCGGCCGTGTGTGGAGTCTAGCCCTTAAGGAAGTTGCGGGGGCGAACAGGAGACTTTTGAAGGCTTTTAAAGGGAAACTGTCATGCCAGCAAACTTGCTAGGGACTTGCCCGGCACTTGCTCTCTCCCTCTATGTGTTATCTTCCTTCTATCATTGACAGTTTCAGTTTGGTTAACAGTTTAGAAAACAAATAGCATGGCAGCTCCCATGGGTTTATTGTTCTATTCAGCTTTAGTGAATTAATTAAAATTGTTGAAATAAATTCTGATGTTCTTTTAAGTTTTATTTGTTGTGCAGAAGGTGTGCGGAAGAAGGGGTAGTCTTATACGGCGAGTATATAACAAACTCTATATTTTAACTGTAAAAGTTGGGGGGTCGTCTTATACGCCCAGTCGTCTTATACGCCGGCAAATACGGTAGTTATTATTAAAGCCAGTCAGTACTTCAAATAGAAGCTTCTTTTTATTTAAAGTTTCCCTGTGCAACGGTACCCAACCTTACAATTTTTCCACAGACTGAGGGGGGAGGGGGAGAATTCAAGTGCATAATCAAAAAGGTGCATTATATATTATCTAATTATTACATATATAATGTAAATGTAATTATTACCAGGTACATTTTATATTATACGCTTTATTTCTATTATTACCATGTGCAGCATATTTCGATCCTGCCCACCAGCCCCATACCCAACATTACTCCTTGTATTACCTCTCTCCAACACCATGCCACATCTTCCCTCCACTGCCTCCACCAACATTCCTCCCTCCCACCATGCTGCCTGCGGCTGACCCAAAAGCCTTTCCTCTGAGCATAGAGTAGTGGAAAACTTTATTTTTCCCTCTAAAAGTCTGATCCTGATATTCTTCCCACCGTTTCCAGGTCCCTCTTGCATCTCTCTCTACCCATCCCACTGTTCCCTCTCTACCACCATTTCCAACATTTCTCCCTCTCATCTCTCTCTTCCTCAAATATCTCTATCTCACTCCACTCCCACCATCATGTCCAATAATTTTCTCTCCCTCCCTATACCCAACAATTCTCCTCTTTCTTCATTTCCCATGTGCACCAACTCTCTTTCCCTCTCACTTACCCATGCCCAACAATTATCCCTTTCTATTCCCTCCCCCACCTCAGCATCTTCCCCTCACTCCCTCCATTCTTCCATCCTATGTCCCAAGTTCATGCTCCCCTCCCTCCATTGTGACCCAAGCTCATTCCCCTCCCTCCTTTCTTCCTTCTTTCCATCCTTTGTTCAAAGTTTGTGCTCCCTCCCTTCCTTCTGTGTCCTTCTTTGTCTCTTCCCTTCCTCTATTCTGTGTTCCAAGTTCATGTCTCCCTCCCGCAGGTAATTACTTGTTTTGACTAGCTCCCTCATCCCAGCCACACTTCTCTTCACAAAACTGCGACCATCCGCTCCTACGACCATCCGCTCCTACATGCAGCTTGCAGCTGACCTGGAAGCCTAGAGGGAAGGCTTCCGGGTCAGCTGATGGTTGCGGCTTTGTGAAGAGAAGTGCGGTTGGGAGGAGGGAGCTGGCCAGAACCCAGGGACTGTAATGTAAATAAAATACAAATTTCTGTACCGACTGGTTTGGCACAGCTCACGGCCCAGTATTTGTCCACGGCCCGGTGGCTGGGGACCTCTGGTATAGTATACTGTCAGTTGCATATGTATATATGAGGGCAAATCAAAAATTAAAGGCAATTGTTAAATTATGCGATAACCAGAACAGAGCTAGCAAAATGCAGCATATATACTCATACATTGCCTGTTGCATAGTTCGTCTATGCACAGTAGTGTTTGGCCTTTAGTCAAATGGCAGCCACGAGGTCAGAAACAGGGATTCTCCATTGCACGATTGCACCCTTTGCTTTCTTTGGGCAAAGGGAGTGAAATCTGTGAAATTCACCATTGGATATTGATTCAATATGGACATAGAACCATAAATCAACAAAAGATTTATGAGTGGGTAAAAAGCTTTAAAGCGGAAAGAACAGTTCTTACTTATGAAGGTCGTTCCAGTCACCCATCAACATTGTGTACACAAGAGCATATTGACAGTGTGGATGCCTTGATTAGAGAAGACCAACAGATAGTGGTGTCTCAATTGGCAAAAAAAATCTGGATATCAGTTGATATATGCAAATTTGGATATCAGCCATAATGCATGACGACTTGGGATACAGGAAAGTCTCACACGATGGGTTCCCAAACAGCTTACTGATCTGCACAAGCAACAGCGTGTGGAGGTTGCAATCCATTTCCTGAGAAAGTATGAAGATGATCTAAGTATTCTGGAGAGAATTGTCACCAGCGACGAGATATGGGTGCATCACTGCAACCCGGAAAGCATAAGACAAAGTATGATGAAGTAAAGGAAGCAGTGCTCACTTGGCTTCAGGAGCAGCTGAAAAACTTCTTCTCTGCAGGAATGAAGAAGCTAGTTGAATAATACAACAAATGTGTCATCTTGCATGGGGACTATGTGGAAAAGTGATATGTTCAACTGCTCACAGTTATTTCTATTTTAAGCAATTAAATGTATCTGCCTTTACTTTTTGCTTTACCCTCGTATTTTTGGATCCATCTCTTTTGACTTTATTTTGACAATAAAAGACACGTCGGTTGGGAGTACCCAAGAAGGGATCATAGGTAGAATTAAAATTTATTTATGCTCTCTGTAATTTCTTCACAACCTGTATATTTTTTTATATAATATAGCTTTGTATGTATCTTTTTCTTTTATTACTCCACAAATAATAATGGATTTCTCATACCGCGGACTCTAATTGAATATTTAGAGGTAATGTTAATTTATTTATGCTGTTTCATTAGACTGGACTAATTTTTCTTTTCATCCAGTTTTTCTGTACAAGTGTGACTTGTTTGTATATTTCAAAATTACATATTTTTAAAAATGTGCATTACATTACAAGTACTTTGTCTAACTGAGCATATCTCTCATCATATACTTCCCCCCCCCCTAGTTTCCGCTAATCTAAATGAGCATATATGCGTTTTTATATGAGGCAATGTATTTTTAAAGTACTATTTTAGCTTGAGGAAAACCAGACCAGCAAAAAAATAATACAGTGCAGCTCAATGAGCATGTATTCACCAGTGGCTGACGAAGCTTGGTTATAGATTTAACAGACCTTAGCAGAGGGAAATAGCCTAAGAACATTGCCAATAGCTTACTTGGATCTGGCCAAGGTCAAGTAATTACTCAGAGTACGAATATAGCACATAACCCCCAAATTTGGAGGATAGTGGGCAAGATTCACCTGTATGGTCCTGATAAGGAAGCAATACTTTGCAGCATGTACAATTTGCTGCATATGGAACAAAGGTGAGAGGGATTTGAGGTTTTTGGGGTATTTTTAGTAATATGAAGTTCCAACCATTTTTTGAGCTGGTTAGAGAATTTGATCTCTCCATTTATATCAGATATTTGTACCCATAATTAAGGACAAACTTGGAAAAATCTTTTTCTAATAAGTCCCCCAGGAAAGTGTAGAACAGTTTATTGTGAAATTGATCACGCCCTTTATAGGCTCCTCTACTCCCTCAAATGTTGTAAAAGGGTGGAATATTTACATTACATTAGTGATTTCTATTCCGCCAATACCTTGCGGTTCAAGGCGGATTACATAAAAGTTTTCAGAGATTACATAAAAGTTTACAGGAATAGCATAAGAGATGTCATAAGAGTTACATATGAATTACCAAAGAGTTGTCGAGATCTTAAGGTGGTAAGTGTTGGGTAAATTGAGGCATTTACCCAACCTAAGGATCCAGTACAATGAGCACAAATGGTGGAACCAATGGGTATAAGAATATTAGGTGTCCCTCTGAAGCAAAAGAGCTGAAGTTTTGCTTAGGCTGCTGCACAAAGTATATTGCTGGCGTATCTTTTTTTTCAAAGACTGAGCTGCACAGTTGAAGAGGATGTAGCAACGTGGACACGTTTTCCACATTTGGTACAGCGGAGTTACTCACCTGAAGCAGATGCTCTCTGAGGACAGCAAGCATAAATTCTCACATTAGGGTAACATCATCCACAGAACGTGGTACAGACAGTCAAAAGTGTACTGCCACTTTAAATCTTTAGGAATGCCTGTATCGCATGCATACTGGTATATTCCCGCCTGATATCAGTTTATGAGACCTGTAGACCTGGGGAGGATGGGAGGGTTGTGAGAATATATACCTGTCTTCAGACAGCACCTACTACAGGTAAGTAACTTTGCTTTCACAGAGGACAAAAAGGCATGATATTCTCATATCTAAAAATAGGGACTCCCAAGCTGCCAGGATCATGCCTCTGAGAAGAGGGTTGTCAGCTACCATGACCCTGGTGAAACTGAAAGGGTTGGAGGGTAAGTTGGCATTTAAGAAGAGAATATATTTTGCAAAACTGCTTGCCCAAACTGACTAACCCATCTGGAATGATTCTCCATGATGCTGAGGCAAGGTCTTGATAGTATAAGAAACTGAGCAGAAACAGATACGGTGTGGGCAAGAGCAAAAATGCCTGTAATGGTCAGGGTTCTCTGAAGCAGCGGTTAGCGAAATGCGTCAGTACCCCAGATATATAATGCAATGGTTTTATTGAAGTCTTCACCAAAGTTAAGTCTGTTTATTACCTATTGAAGTTATAAAGCATTTTGTGTGTGAAAAGAAGATCCTCTTTGAACACTTAAAGGTTCACCTAGTGCAGTGATTGAGAAATGAGCTGTTTAAACAGTGGGCTAACCTTGCTCACTTAATAGTCTCTGATAACCAGCGGTTCTCTGCGCACATAGAAAGTGACCTTTATAGATGGTGTAGCTGCATAATCACCTGGTGTAGTACACGTGGTATCTGCTTTAAGCTAAATACACTAGGATGTATAAAATATTTATTTCCGATAATTTTGAGTTTGCTTTATATCAGATATTTTGGGGCCCGTGTTGTCTATAGAGTTTCACTTTTGATTCATCTGTCCAGAGGACATTAATACAAAAGGCTTGGGGATTCTACAGCATTGATGTTATTCTTGGATAGCAGCAGTTTCTGTCATACTACTCTCCCATGAATGTCATTCTTGCCCAGTCTTTTTCTAATTCTAGAATCAAAATCACTGAACTTAGATGAGGGTAGAGAGGCTTGTAGTTCTTTGAATGCTCTTCTGGGCTTTTCTATGTCCTCCCAATGAGTTGTTGCTGCATATATGGAATAATTTTGGTCGACTAGCCACTCTTGGAAAGATTCACCACTATTCTGGAGATAACTGGTTCAGTGGAGTCCTAAAACTTTAGAAATGGCTTTGTAACCCTTTCCAAACCGTATTTCAACAACTTTTTTTCTCATCTCTCCTTGATTGTGGCATAGGGTTCTTATGGAATGATTAGGTACTTACCTAGATAATCCTCTTTCCTGTAGAACACCCTTCAGATGGGTTGTATACCTCAACTCAAGTTGGATTGCAGATGTCAATCATTTTTCTCAGCTCCACCTCCTTGCCTTCCTCTGCAGTGCCCTCTCTCTTCAGTCCATATCAAAGCAAGTGAATCACTAAAATAAAAAAATTACAACAAAATCAAACCCTGCTATTCAAAAAATTTATCCAGATATCTTAACTCTTCCCCTTATCAACCCTCCCTTGTAAATTCCCCCTCAAATCTCTTTCACTCTTACAATTTTCCTCTGCAAAATCTCAACCATGTAAATAGCTCCCTAAATTGTAATTCCCCTGGAAATGTCCAGTTATCTTTTTTTGTAATCCTAAATCCAAAATTGTAATTTTCCTGGAAATGTCCAGTTAGCTTCTTTTGTAATCTGCCTAGAACTGCAAGATATGGACGGAATAGAAGTCACTAATGTAATGTAATGTAATAATAATAATAATAATAATAACTTTATTCTTGTATACCGCAGTACCATGGAAGTTCAGTGCGGTTAACAGGTGAAGAGACTGTACAATTTACAGCGATTTTACAAGCATGACAGAGATGAGACATTAAAGATAAAGGAGATACAAAATAGGACATTTGAGTAAACTAAGCGATCAGTTTTGTTAGGACATTAAATTTGTTTAACAGGAAGGGAGGAGATGGAGAATCTGGGAGTATATCAAAGGTCAGGTGGGGAGAAAGGAAGGGGAGGAGTCAGAGAAATTTGTCAAAGAGGTAGGTTTTAATTGACTTCCTGAACATTTGGTAGGAAGGAGAATTAGAAATGAGGGAGGTTAGGCATTTGTTCCATTTGCCGGCTTGGAATGATAGGGATCTATCAAGGAATCTCTTGTAGAGGCAGCCCTTTAGAGATGGAAAGGCGAACAGGTAGGCGAACAGGTAAGTATATGTTGACTGTCATGAATAACAACCCGTTTCCTGTAACTGAGGAGGCAGGGGATAGGAGATGGGGAAAGTAGGGAATTGATATGGGGGGAGAAAATGAATCTGCTACGTTTGTTGAAACATTCTTGGATGGCTTATGCTATGTTATATATGTTTATTTGTTAAACAATAAAAAAGATAAGTATATTTTGAATCACTGTCCTGTTCAAATATCCAACTTTTTTCAGTTCCAATTTCTTCACTAAGTGAGAGTCATTAGCTTCTGTTAAATCCATTCCTCCTTCTATCCACATTTCCTTCACCACTGACTACCACACAATCCCAAAACAAACTGTATCCAGCCCATGTTTAACAGCTAGCAAAGTGTTCTTTCTGTTAAATGTTTTTCCTTTTTACTCTAAATGTACATGTTGTAAGGAAAAAAATGGGACCCCTTACATAGTTTCAAAATACTTTGCAATTGTTTTAACATTTACTATGACCTTTGAAAATACATAAACAAACCTTTATTAGGAAGCCCCCTTAGCAAACACTTTACACTTGTTGCAAAAATGTAATCACAACTATTTTCTTTGCTAAGTGCCATTTTGCTAAAAATGGATCTTAATAGTCACTTCCTGAATAATGACATTTTGAAAACAGGGATCATACAGGTTTTACATCATCTTACAGTAACATCTGACAATAAATAAAAATAATTTTTTAATAGCAGTTCATTCATGATTTGGGGCTATTTGGAAAAATGTTGTGGGTCCCATTTTTTCTATATACTCTGTGTGATTGTGGCCAAACAGTTTAATCTTTAAAAGTCCTGGGTACATATAATCAAGGTTTTCTTACCCATGCTTTAGACAATTATTTTTGTGATGAAATCATTGAATAACTGCCCCATAGAAAACAATGCTGTGTAAGCAACGTTCTATCTACAGTGGTACCTCGGTTTACGAGTGCACCGGTTTGCGAGTGTTTTGCAAGACGAGCAAAACATTTGCAAAATCGGTACCTTGGAAACCGAGCATGGCTCGATTTACGAGCGCCCCCCCTCCCCCCCGGCACCCTACCCCCCGCGATCCGGCACCCCCCGCCACGATCTTGCACCTCCCCCGACACGATTGGGCACACCCCCACCACGATCCGGCACCCCCCCGATACGTTTGGGCACCCCCCCCGCCGCTTCTTACCCTCATCTGGGCACCCCGAAGATCGGCCTCCTCGTTTGCTGGGCCTTGAGCATCTGCACATGCTCAAGGCCTGCGAGTTCACGTTCAGGGCCGGATCGTGGCGGGGGGGTGCCCAATCACTTCAGGGGGGTGCCGGATCATGGCGGGGGGTGCCCAATCGTGTCGGGGGGGGTGTGCCGGATCGTGGCGGGGGGATGCCCAATCGCATAGGGGGGTGCTGGATCGCAGGGGGGGTGCCAGATCGCAAGGGGGGCCTTTGAGGGGAGCAATGCCGGTTCTCGGGGGGGGGAACGCATCAAAGCGAGTTTCCATTATTTCCTATGGGGAAACTCGCTTTGATAAATGAGCATTTTGGATAACGAGCATGCTCCTGGAACGGATTATGCTCGTAATCCAAGGTACCACTGTACTATGAAATTGACTCCACTGTCAGTTAAACTTTTCAGCATATCATTTGAGTGATTCACGGGTTCTGTTTTGTAAATCTCACAGGCTTTTGGGTAGTTCTATCATAGATTTTTCTTAGTCTTCCCAATCTTGCCTTGACTTCAACAATTCCATGTAACTGCCATTTCTTAATGTTTCAAACAGTTGAAATTGCATGCTGGAAGCATTTACAGATATTTTAATAGCCCTCACCTGCTTAGTAAGTCAAGTATATTCATTTTCAGACATCTGCTTAGAGCAGGGGTCTCCAAACTTTTCGCCACGAGGACCACATTGGGTACTTCAGCACTTTTCAGCGGACCATGGTAAAAGTGAATAAATTTATAAATAATTACGAAATGACAAGCGAATATGTGAATAAGTGAACACGCACTTTTAAATATAAATTTATGTGATTACAAATTGAGTATTACACTGCACTACTGCAAGTATTCTTATGGACAATTCACAGTAACGACTAGTAATAAACTTCCAGATTCAATTTAAAGATTAGTCACAGAGCCAGAGCTATCTATAATGTCGCAAATTGCCTGTCAATCGAGGCTGAACAAGTACAAAGAAATACCGTGATTCAGTATTTAAAATATTTGTGAATATTAATATTAACATAATATGGAATATTAATATATTTTGAACACAATTTTAATTAATGTATTTGAAATCTATCAACACCCCTTGCTTGTTTGTTTGTTTGTTTTTTCGAGGGGGAGGTTGCAGATTCACATTGGAAAATTAGTCCAATTGGCGCATTTCCGCACAATTCTTCCATGGGCCGTATAAAAATCATATCATGGGCCAGATGTGGTCCGAGGGCCGTACTTTGGAGACCCCTGGCTTAGAGGATCAAAAGTTGTTTAAAACTGACAGAATAATTATATTATTTGTTTTACCCTAGAGGACCAAAAGTTGTTTAAAACTGACAGAATAATTATATTATTTGTTTTACCCTAGAATTGTCTTCACTTAACTGAAGATTTAAATCAACTTTTTGGTCTTAATTACTTCTGAAGAAAAGCAGTCATAAATAAGAAAGGTATCAAAACTTTTTCAATCCCATGTTTGCTATTTTTTGTTTTCAATACATAAATTGACAAATAGCATTTTTGCATTAAAAATTGCAGAAAGATGTCATTTTTAACTTTGTAAATTAACAAACAGCAACTCAGCCACCAATTCTTACTCTACAGTACTATCCTTCTTGACATGAGAAAGTTTGACATCGTGGTCACAAGAAACTGAATAGTAATACAGTTAATACGAGCCTCAGACAAAAGCAGAACACCAAAGTGCTGCAGATTCACTAAGGGCTCCTTTTACTAAGGTGCACTAGTGGTTTTAGCACGCACTAGATGCTAACGCCTCCATATAGCTTGCATTAGTATTTTCCGTGTAGCGCAGGGTTTGCGTGCGCTAATCTTTGGTGCGCGCTAAAAACACTAGCACACCTTAGTAAAAGGAGCCCTAAGTCATAAAAGACTCAAAAGTTTGCAAATCATAGACTCCTCTTGCCAATGGGGGGAAGGCGAAGTTAAAAAAAAACACCTTAGATTAAACGTCCATTGAGAAAAACCTGTGCTGCCTCCGCAGAGCAAAACATTCTAGAATAGCAGTTCAACAAATAACATACAATTGGCAAAGTTATGACAGGTTAAATTATAACTTTTGGTGGCATTCAGTATGCCATATGTATAAAATGGAACATACATTTGCAACACAAAAAGGTTATATAGATAAGTTTAAGAAGATTTGGGGACCATTAATAGATTTTTGCAATGAATGATACAATTTTCCCATAATAAGATATTGATAAGAGGGGGAATGGGGGGTTTATTTTAATCATCTTATAATATAAATAATTTATCAATATATCTTGTTGTATTATATGCAGTTGCATAAGGAAGGGGAGGGGATGGGTTTATAATTGAGAAATAGTTGGTATACTTATTAAATATTATATACTGCTTCAAGATTATAGTAAAAGATTATATAATGATACGTTATATATATAGTAATGTATGAAGGAATATCAAGTGTATACGTAATGAAATTGTATAAATTTAAGTGATACACTTGTTGTTATTTGAAAAATGAATTAAAAAAACTTAAAACAAAACATTCTAAAATTTTCTAAAAAGCCAATTGTGGAGGGTGGGGTAAATTTTCCAAATTTTTATAGGTACCATCAATCCTATATTACGAGTCAAGGTATGTATTGGGTCCTCCCAGAACTCACGGAACAGCTACCAGATTGGTTATATTTGGAATGGCATCTCATGTTTCCCATTAGACTTCGTCATCTTCTTAGTATCAAAATGCCTAGAATTCGGAAAAATAATAGAATATTAATGGACACATAGAAAACTTTATGATTTATTAATAATTTAACACCTCTTCCAATTCAAAAATCTACATATCAAAATATATGGCTAAACCCCAGGATCCAAATAGGCGGTTTTAAGATTGTCTGGAAGGATTGGATTAAAGCAGGTATACAAACCTTAAATGATGTTATATCTAATGGCAAACTGCTGGATTTTTCACAGCTGCAACTTAAATTTGGTCTAGATAAAAAACAAGGTTATAAGTGGTTGCAACTGAAGCAGGCTATTCAGGCAGGGTTCCCTGAATGGAAATCTCTTAATAATCAATTTAGTTTGGATTTTTTTATGCTTTCAGGCAGACTTCCTGGGTCACCAGGCTGCACAGTGGTATAAATTATTATCTGGCTATTTAAATAAGAAACCAAAAACTGGACTTAGAGATATTTGGAGCATTGAGATTAAGCATCAAATTAGTGCATCTCAATGGCCATGTATTTGGTACTGGAGGATGAAGTGTACAATGTCTGCTCTAAGTCTAATAGATGTTGGCATTGTCATCTTGAAGCTGGAACTTTAGATCATTTATTGTTTTATTGTCCATTTATTAAGGCTTTTTGGGAGTCTATTTGGGATCAAATAAATTGTTTGTTAGAGAACCATGTAGCAATGTCATATGACACAATTTTATTTGGCATGTCTATGAGAGCTAAATGTCAAATATCTTCTAATAATAACAAGCTTTTATTGATATTAACAGGAGTTGCCATCCAACAAATAACATATAATTGGAAAGACTGTAGAAAACTGAATTATTGTTTTTGGTGGTCTTCAGTTTGTCATGTGTATAAAATGGAAAGAGCGTTGGCTGTTCAAAAAGGTTATTATAATAAATTTAAGGATGTGTGGGGACCTTTATTAAATTATAATAATGAATAAGTTACACTTTTCCCAATCTTAATACACATGTGGATTTTGGGGGGGGGATTTCTTGTTTTTCCATTAAGAATATATAGATGATTGTCGTAAGATATTATTTTTATGTGGTATATATTAGTTGTATAAGAATTTGGGAGGGGGGTGGGGTTAAATCTTCTTGGTGTATGATATTGAAAATTTTTCAAGTGATGTTGTATTATATTTGGTTGATATTTACTGTACACTTGATGTAAGTTTAAAAATGAATAAAGAAATTATATATAAAAAAAAATAAATAAAGAAAGAGATTTTTACACTGGAAAAAAAAAAAATTCTAAAATTTTCAACTGACACACAATGCAAACAAAAACGTACTGCAATATACAAAAAATAAATCACCACTCAAAGGGTGAAAAAAACCTCTTTACTTAGATCAAAGAATGTGGAAAACCACAACAGCTTCTTCCTCTGAGATCCCAGTGAAACTCACACCACAATTCCATCGCTATCCCACGCTGCACATAAAGTCTAACCCAAAGCCAAAGAGTCTTTATTAGTTCATGCCTTTCTTCTCCCAACAAGAGTCTTGTTTCGCTAGAACGTCGCTGCTTCAGGAGAAAAGGACATTTTAAACAAATGCTTAACTGACACACATGAGAACTTTTTTGGCTCCGGGTTGGACTTTATGTGCAGAGTAAGACAGTGAAGGACTTGTGGTTTGCGCTTCGCTAGGATCACAGAGGAAGGAGCTGTTGTGGTTTTCCACATTCTTTGAGCTAAGTCAAGAGATTTATTCATCCTTTGAGTGGTGATTTATTTTTTGTATATTGTTTTTGTTTGCATTGTGTCACTTGAAAACTTTAGAACATTGTTTTGCTCTGCCTCTGGAGGCGGCACAGGTTTTTCTCAATGGATATTTAGTCTATGAGGTTTTTTTTACTGCACCTTCCCCCATTGGCAAGAAGAGCCTATGATTTACAAACTTTTAAGTCTTTTATGACTTAGTGAGTCTGCAGCACTTTGGTGTTCTGCTTTTGTCTGAAGCTTGTATTATTAACTGTGTTATCGTTCAGTTTCTTGTGACCATGATGTCAAACTTTCTCATGCTTAACTTTGTACCATATAAAGGACATGCCAGTTTCCATTCACTTAGAGACCAAATGAAAATTACTTAGGGACAAATGAAAATTACAGACAAGTCCAACCATCCAGGAAACTTCTCTCCCCCAGAAATCTGATATCCTGCCCATTGGCTACTCATGGGTAGGTCCTGCCAATCCAATCTCATCAGCTTCTTTGACTGGGTAACAAAACAGTTAGACTTGGGAGAATCCGTGGACGTCGTATACCTAGACTTCAGCAAAGCTTTCGATAGTGTCCCGCATCACAGGCTGTTGAGCAAGATGAAATCAATGGGGCTGGGAGAAACACTAACTACATGGGTCAATGACCGGCTGAGTGGCAGACTTCAGAGGGTGGTAGTTAACGGTACCCTCTCTAAAACATCGGAGGTGACCAGTGGAGTACCGCAGGGCTCAGTCTTGGGCCCGCTCCTTTTCAACATATTCATAGGTGACCTAACTCAGGGGCTTCAAGGTAAGGTAACATTATTCGCTGACGACGCCAAACTATGCAATATAGTGAGAGATGGTAATTCACCTGATAGTATGACACAGGACCTACATTTGTTGGAGCTTTGGTCCTCGACCTGGCAGCTGGGCTTCAACACTAAGAAATGCAAGATCATGCACCTCGGCAGCAGAAATCCATGCAAAACTTACACCTTGAATAATAATAATAATAATAATAATAACAGCTTATATATCGCAATACCGTGAAATTCTATGCGGTTTACAGAAGATTAAGCAAAGGTAACAAATTGAATTGACTTTAAGAGGGGAGAAAGAAAGAGAATGGTGAGACCTTAGCTAGAACTTCAACAGAACAAGACTTGGGAGTGATCATCAGCGCAGACATGAAAACTGCTGATCATGTGGAGAAGGCTTCATCTAAGGCAAGACAGTTGTTAGGTTGCATCTGCAGGAGTTTCGTCAGCCGGAAGTCATAATGCCATTATACAGAACCATGGTGAGGCCTCATTTGGAATACTGTGTGCAATTCTGGAGGCCACACTACCGAAAAGATGTGCTGAGAGTAGAGTCGGTGCAATGGATGGCCACCAGGATGGTCTCGGGGCTCAAGGATCTATCGTACGAGGAAAGACTGAAAAATTTGCGGCTGTACTCACTCGAGGAACGTAGGGAGAGAGGAGACATGATCGACACGTTTAAGTATATTACCGGCCGTATCGAGATGGAAGAAGAGATTCTCTTTCTCAAAGGACCCTCAGCCATAAGAGGGCATCCGCTTAAACTCAGGGGCAGGAAATTTCATGGCGACACCAGGAAATATTTCTTCACCGAGAGAGTGGTTGATCCTTGGAACAAGCTCCCGGCGCAGGTGATCGAGGCAAACAGCGTGCAAGAATTTAAGAGCAAATGGGATGCCCACGTGGGATCCCTTAGAGCAGGGGTGTCGAAGTCCCTCCTTGAGGGCCGCAATCCAGTCGGGTTTTCAGGATTTCCTCAATGAATATGCATGAGATCTATTAGCATACAATGCAAACAGTGCATGCAAACAGATCTCATGCATATTCACTGGGGAAATCCTGAAAACCCGACTGGATTGCGGCCCTCAAGGAGGGACTTTGACACCCCTGCCTTAGAGGGTTAAGCCAAGGGAACCTGTCACCAGGAGTGGGATCCCTAGGATAGTAGACTTGGGGATAGGTCAGTAGAGTGGGCAGACCTGATGGGCTATGGCCCTTATCTGCCGTCATCTTCTATGTTCTATGAAAGCATTCCCCCCAACTGGGGAAAAAGGCCACCTCCAAAGCCCAAGACAACAACTCAAAAACCTTGCACACTTCCTAGAAACCTCTTACACCCAAAGATTATCTCCACCCCTCACACAAAATTTACCTGTGCATACATGAACATAAGATCAATTAGCCGAAAGGCAGATCTAATCAAGGGCTGGATAACTAGAGAACAACTAGATTGCCTCTTCTTATCCGAAACCTGGCTAACTTCAGACTCAGACCCATGCATAACCGAATTCTGTCCTAGAGGATACAAACTAGAACTAGTCTGTAGACAAAACAAGCAAGGGGGAGGACTGGCTATTCTAGTAAAAAACAATCTCAACCTGGATCTCAGTCCTGGATAAATGCTCCTCTCCCCACCTGGATCTTCTAGCCTGCCAACTATCCAATCACACACTCACAAGTACCATGGCATGCCTTCTTTGCTACATTATACCAGGAAACTGGAACACCTCCAAACACGAACTCGAAGATTTAATCTTCCAAAATTCTCTAAACTCAACACATAACTTGCTCCTCGGAGACATTAATCTACACCTAGAAGACCACACCTCAAAACAAGTCAAAGGTTTAATCTCATACCTCAATGCTCTATCCTATCAAATCCTTAACCCCCAACCCACGCACGAAAAAGGCCACCAACTTGATATTGCAGCATACACAACCCAAAACTCCAACATACCAGAAATCCATATCTCCAACGGTGCCTGGCACCCCACCCTCTGGTCAGACCATTACAAATATACCTTCAATATCAATTGAGCACAAAGCAATAACAAACCCGAACCCCACAAAACCACCTTCAAAACTCACCAAAAAATCGAACCCACCACATTCTGGGACAAAATAGACCCCGCAATAGCTCTACAGATCCTAAAGAATTAATATGCCATTGGCTTACCTTAAGCAAAACAACACTGAACGAACTAGCTCCATTAAAACCAAAAAACAGAATTTGAAGGGCATCCGACAAATGGTTCGACACCGAACTTCTACAACTAAAAAGGCAATGCAGACATCTCGAAAGAGCCTAGAAAAAAACAGAACCAAGAACATACCAAAGTCGTTTGGAGAAGCCTAATCAAACAATACAAGTTCAAACTTAAGGAAAAACGGAAAGCCTACTATTCTAAACTAGTTGACACAAAAATGCTCTTCAACCTAGTAAAGAACCTCACTGACACCAAGCCTCTCTTAGCCACTCAAGGAAACCACCCACCAACAGCCTCCCAAATAGCTGACCAACACAAAAGCAAGATCACCACAATCAGATCCACCTTCAATAACTCACCAACCCACCTCGACGAGATAATGACAAAACCTAATATAGAGGAAGCCACAGCGGCTGACAGGACCTGGACCAACTTCCCACTAGTTCAATGGTCTGATATGGACCGTCTCTACAAAAAATACAGCAAAGCATCATGCGACCTGAATAATTGCCCCTCATATTCCCTAAATTCAGAGCCAACCTCATGCAATGGATTCAAACCACACTCATGGAAGGTCAATTCCCACTTGAACTAGGTGAGATTATAATCACCCCACTACTGAAAGATCTCAAAGGCCCCCTCCAACTATAGACCCATTGCCTCAATCCTCAAGGTCTAGTAGCACAATACCTCACCAACTACCTAGAAGACCATAACATCCTTCACCCCTCTCAATCAGGATTCAGAACCAGCTATTGTACAGAGACATTATTAGCAACACTAGACACAGCCCAACAGCACCTCAGCAAAGGAAGAAGGATGTTGCTAATTCAACTCTATCTTTCTGCTGCATTTGACCTGGTAGACCACATCATACTACTTCAGATACTAGATGCCATAGGGATCTCAGGAGGGGTATACAATTGGTTCCAAGGATTCCTAAAAACAAGAATGTACAGAGTCAAGTCAAACGACCATAATTCAGACCCCTGGTCTAACCCCTGTGGTGTCCCACAAGGGTCACCGCTGTCACCCATGCTCTTCAACCTCTTCCTAGCCTCCCTAGGCACCATTCTAGATACCCTAAACGTAACATCTTTCAGCTACGCAGATGATATAACCATACTCCTCCCCTTCGACACCCAAGACCCCACATCGTTAGGCAACCTAAAAACAACACTGGAAGAATGGATGTTAAACCACAAACTGAAGCTGAACTCGGACAAAACAAAATTTCTACTACTTGAAAAGGACAAAACCCCATCCATAACAGAATTAGAAATAAACGTCATCCTTGGAGTATCGATAGATAGATGCTGCTCAATGCAGGTCCAAATCAACAAAGTTACTCAAAAAGCATTTTTCACCATGCACAACCTACGAAAAATAAGAAAATTCTTCGACAAAGATCACTACATGATCATAGTCCAATCCCTTGTCCTAGGACTAGTGGACTATTGCAACACCCTATACCTACCATGCCCTATAAACTTGATAAACCAACTACAGACCATTTAAAATACAGCCCACAGACTGATCTACTCACTTGGAAAATTTGACCACATCACCAATGCCTACCTAGACTCACACTGGCCACCGATTCGAGCCTGAATCCAATTCAAGTTTTACTGTCTACTATTCAAAGCAATAAACGGAACTGCACCCACCTACCTAAACAACTGTCTAAACCGTAACTGCACATCCAGACTAAGAAGAACTCAGACCCCATTCTCCTATCCACCACTCAAGGGAACACAGCGTAAGAAGATGTACGACGGCCTCCTAGCGACGCAAGCAGCGAAGCTGGACCCCTCCATCTCCAACCTGCTGACAACTACAAGTGACTAAATCATTTCGAAAAGAAATCAAAACTCTGCTATTCAAAAAATCTATACAGCCTTCTTACCCCCCCTCGCATCCTCCCTCCTCCTTGCAAATTTCCAGCTGATCTCCTACCCCTCTACTAATATCTCCTCAATGACTCTATCAATTAACCAACCCCAAACTGCATCTTCCCTACAAGTATACCTCAATTCTCCATCCTTCCTTCTATCGCTCACCAATGCCTCTACTATGTAATCGACCCTAAATTGTAACTTCTTGGAAATGTCCAGCTATCTTCTACTGTAATCCGCTTAGAACTGCAAGGTACAGGCGGAATAGAAGTCACTAAGTAATGTAATGTAAAATACAAATTGATCTGGGTGCCTATTATTTACACATAACATTTTCAATAGCACGTGTTATTTGCCACAAAGCTTATCATGTAAGATGGACCCTGAAGAAAATAATGTGCATTACTAAATGCTATCTGTAAATGATTCCCATTATTTCTTTGACAACCCAAATACAAATTGTCATGCCAATAAAGTTACTTGAATCTTAAATCCTGATTCTTCCCTTTGTACTGGGAGATTAGGTTTATATCTTTGATAATCTTCTTTCTATTAGTCCCTGTAGGATTCCATACATTAGGTGTTCAATCCCAACCCGCAATCTGGGAGTTGCAGAAATCCACAAACTTTTCTGAGCACATGCTCCACTCCCCCATATCCAGTTAAGTCTCAAAGCCAAGAAACATACCTGGACAAATCCATAACAAGGGGGGTATGGGGAGGATCCCCAGCAACCTAAGTAATTCTTGAACTGGATTGCTGTGCAAAATATTAACAAGCAATAAAGGCAACTCAGAAACACTGAGGAACAATGTAGAACTAACTTGTAGTGTGCAAAGAGCATCCCAAGAAAGGACTTCAGTAATGCATACTAGTGCTGCCCAAATCAGGAAAAAAAATAAATTCGATTCAGCCTATTGAATTGATTTTTCGATTCGATTTTCCTCCCAATTGGGTGTTTTTTTCAAACATTCTGGTGGGTTTATTTTATAGTCTCTTCACCCCCTTTACCCTCTCCTACCCACACTGGCGCTGTGCTGTAAACAAAATAAACAAACAAAAAAGACTTTTCCTCTCTGTTAAATCCTAGCTCACGTTTGTGGTCTAACACCAGTTCTAGTAGGATACACATTTCAAATCTGACATATGTAATCACAAAACTGAAAATAAAATTATTTTTTCTACCTTTTGTTGTTTGGTCATGGTCCCACGTTCTGGTTGTCTTCTGATAACTTGCTTGCCAGGGTCTCTTGCCCATTTGACGTTTTCTTCTCTCTCGGTACTAACCATCCATCTTCCATCTCTGTCCTCCCCTTCTGTTTCCCTTCCCTCCCCCGGAGGTCTGGCATCTTTCCTTTTTTTGTCTCCATCCCTGCAGCTGCAGTGATGAACCCCACTATCTCTCCTTTTCTTAACTACCCTTTCATCCAGCAGCTCTCCCTCCTTCCCTACCACCCCAGGATTCAACATCTCTCCCATTCTCTTCCCAACTACCCTCTTACCAGTATCTCTATCCTCCCCCCTTCTACACCATCCCTTGTATCCAATGACTCTCCCCTTTCTATTCCTTCCCTCCCTAAATCCCATTGTCCACCATCTCTCTGCCTCTCCTCTGTTTTTAGACCCATTATTTCTTCCCCTCCTTCCAGTCCGGCATATGCACGTCTCTTTAAACCCCCTTCTCTCCCTCCCTCTACTTCTACACCAGGGCCCCCCTCCCCTGATGGCTTGCTCCTCCCCCACCCCCGAAGGCCTGCATGTTCTCCCCTGGCCTCCCGGTCTTACCTTTACTGAATTACTGCAGCGGGGCAGCCTGCAGAAAGGATCACCGGTGCTTTAGCGACCCTTGAAGGCTACTGTCGTCTTCAGGAGCACGTTCACTCTGCCGCAGTCCCGCCCCTCCTCTGATGTCATGGGCAGGATTGCGGCAGATTGAACGTGCTCCTGAGGATGAAGGCAGCCTGCAAGGATCGTTAAAGCACCGGTGATCCTCTCTGCAGGCTGCTCCGCTGCTGTAATTCAGTAGAGGTAAGAGTGGAAGGCCAGGAGGGAAGTCAGACACCAGTACTTCCTGACTGACCCTCCGCCTAAAGCAGGAGCGGCAGTGGCAGTGGAAAGCCAGCAAGAGGCAGCGCTGCCGCTCCTGCTTTAGGAGACTGAAGGCATGGGGAGGAGGGTCCAACTTGGTGAGGCCAATTTTTTGTAAATCAAAGTCAATTTGAATCAATTCACCCAATTTGAATCGGTGAATCGATTCGAATCGGAAATCGGGCAGCACTAATGCATACTCACAGAAACTTGCATTGCTGGGCCTATCAGAAGGGCTGGAGAGCAAGTAGCGCCAGTCAAACTGCTCAAAGCTCCAGACGATTGGTCAATCAACGTTTCAGACCGGGAGTCCATGAATGGAGTAGACCCTGCAGTGAGCCCACAATCCAACAGGCTGGCATCCGTCCTCAGAGCCATCCACTTGGAAATCCATAGAAGCCAGCCCTTCCCCCTGAAACCTCCAGCTCAAGTCACTGCTAGCTGGCACTGTCTAGGGGAGCAGCAGCTGAAGGGGAAAACTCTGCAGAAACCTCCGAGATAGGAGGGACTCCTGTAAAAGGCACTTGGGGATATCCTCCAAGGAGGCTGCCAGAGACCCCAGATCCTACAAATAAAACCAGGCCAAGGGAGCCAGAAGGTCCAGGAGAATTCTGATCTGTTGTCAAAGGTTCTGTCTACGTGCCTTGAGAAGAAATACACAACCCTGTCTGGAGACGAGAAATCCCAGAAACTCCAGGGATGGGAGGATGCCAAGTGTCTCTTCCTGAACTTGCTAACACCTGCAGCCGAGACACTACCATCTCCACCGCACTTTTGTACACCCGACGAGATGAAGCCCAGATCAACCAGCTGTCCCCAGAAGGGTGGACTTGGACCCCCTGCTGGCGGAAAGCTGCCACAACTACCATCACTTTGATGAAAGTACAGGTGCCGTTACGAGGTCAAAGGGCAGAGCTGCAAACTGGAAATGCTGTTGCAGAACATGGAAATGCAGAAACCTCAATTCTCCAGGTAGACTGTAATATGGAGGTAAGCCACTGAGAGATCCAAGGACACTAGAAACTATCCTGGAGAGATAGTAGCTATCACCATGTACTCCACTGCCATTCGTAAAAAAGAGTTTGCAAGAAGCGGGTAATCAACTTTAGAACCAGAATGGGCCAATCCTCAGAGCCTTTCTGGTACGATGATGTATAAGGAATATCCACCTAAGCCCCAATTCATGTTCTGGAATAGGTTCCAGTGTCCCTATATCTAAGAGGCAATGCAGAGTATCGCGGACCCTGGACTCTGTTCTTTTTGATTTGCCAGAGTCCAGAAACCAAGTCGGAGGCAGGCAAAGAAGGACTAACTAGAGTCCGATGAAAGTCCACTCCTGACAAAACTGAGAAGACAGCCTTCGATGAGGAAGCCACTAATGACCCCTGGCATCATCGGGCTTTTTAGGCATAGCCACTGCACAGGAACCTGAGGAAGCCTGGAATTGAAACCGTTGTAAAGCGGGCGTGGCTCTGGGAATGTCTCTGGGATGAAAAACCTGTGTATCCCTGAAGACACCAGCAGGAGGAATGAAGAGTACTATGACCCCCTCCTGACATCCAGCAAAACTTGTTCACAGGGAGAGAATTAGGGCGGCATTCGGCAACACATGTAGAGTTATTCAGACCTATACCAACAAGAATCTGGCCCTTGAAAAGACATCCGTTTAAGGTAATCCTTGAGGCAGCGTCCCCAGTCCAAAGATGGTTCCAAAGAGTATGGCACGCAGACACTGCACCAGCAGAGATTGTATTAATAATTCAAATGAGATCATAAAATGCACCCGGCACCTAATCCACACTAACCATCACCAGTGGAGGACAGGCATGCACCTCCACAGAGGATGCATTGCACAGGCCGGAATGACAGGCACGTGCCAAAAAGGAAGTGGCCACCACTGCTTGGCTACCTGAAGATGCACTGGAAAAGAACGTTTTGTAACATATCCACCTTGCAATCCTGAGAGTCCTTAAACCTCACTCCCCTTCACTAGGAAGGGCTGCGTGGTGGATAGCCTGCGCCATGGCAGAATCTACCTCAGGCTGTTCAAACCTGCTGAAAATCAGGATCCAGGTGATAAAGCTTAGAAGGTCAGAAGGTGATAAAGCGTAGATATGGCTTTAGACGGCCAGAAAGAGCTTTCCGGGGTATCACATTGTTCTGACTGGACTGAATGGAAAAAAAGGGCACAGGAGAATGATCCAGAACTGAAGCCTGAGAAATGAAAGGTGGAGAATCCAAATGGAGCTCTTTCAGATTATTATCCATAAAGAGGCGGACAGAAGCCTGCTTAAGAATCTGCAAAGAAGGGTTAGTACCCCAAATCGAAGGGTTTGTGAGGCAGAAATAAAAGTTAGAATAAAAGTTTGCTTTTAAAATCCAAGATGGCCGCTGTCACGAATTTGTGCCAAAAAACATCAAATATAAAAAAAAACCCAAAGTAAAAAATAGCGATTTGGGGTCTGGGGAGCCTTAATCCTACCCTCAGAAACTGTGAAAAATGACTTTAAAATCATTTTACAAGCCACCTCCGAAGTTCCCATGACTATCAAAAGCTTTAAACAGCATTAGAGAGTAGGAAAAGATTTTCTACCTCAAAAACAGCCCCAAATGGACCCAGACTTTAAATCTTTGGATTGCCAGCAGGCCAGACACCAACTATGACCTCCACCCCCAAGAATCCTCGTCCACACCGTCGGGGCAGGAAAGCAAGTCTGCACCTTGAAACTCAGGTGGGTTTCACTCCAGATGCCTACAACCTGTGCTTGAAACCCATGACAAGGTCACCAGCAAACAGACTCTCAGGGGAAGGGATCCTGAGTCTAGAAATGGTGGCACACAGCAGACTGGCTTCACAGATCCACCAGAGTTTCTCTGTGAAGCAGCAGTCTGGCACTGTGGGACTGCGTCCTTTCCTCTGATAGGGGACCATCGTGTAGGGGGACCATCGGGTAGGGGTCTCAAAGCACTGAAGCCAATCAAGAAAACAAATTTTAAGTGAAAAAATAAGAAAAGAAGCAGAATAATTGCAAAGACTTCTGCACAGATTGCTTGCAGAAATTGTAATTGGTTATTGTTTGCTAGTTCTCAAGCTAAGGGAGTGGAGGCAAGTGCTCAAAAAAGTTTGTGGATTTCTGCAACCCCCAGATTGCAGGATGAAATTGAGAACCTAGCATATGGAATCCAGAAGGGACGCAATAGAAAATCTTTTGCAAGAAGGAAAATAAAAGTTTTAGGAACATACTGTGAAAGTGGCATCAAAAATGAGCATTCAATACCTTATAAGATTATGGGATTTACAAGAATAAAGGAGTCTTCAGTTGTTGCTTCTGGTCTAAGGTATGGGTTCTTTAAATTACAGAAAGGAGCTATAAGTTTATAAAACAGTACCTCGAACTACTATGTTCACCATTTCCTGTATAATGCTTTCTACAATATCTTGTGCCTTTTCTTCATATTCACAGCTGTCAGCATCACATATTTCTGAATCTTGAAAAAAAAAAAATAGCACACATTAATAACCCAAATTAAAGAAAACTGGGAAAAAAAGTCCACTAGTACAGATACTTCAATTTGCTCTTTGTAAATAATATGAAAAAGGGAACTTCCAGATCAGGATCTACATAAATCTCATCACACTCTTGAATATTTTTCACATTCTGTCATCTAGCAATACAATTCAAATGCATTAAAATATTTTGTATCAATGATCTACACACTTGAGTTGAAGAAAAGCAAAAATTTGTTCAAAAAAATTGATAAACACAGTTACTTACAAGGGACAGCAGGCAGATATTCTCTACATGTGGGTGACATCACCAACAGAGCCCCCTAGCAGACGTTTTCGCAAGCAGACTTGCTTGAAGACCTTCAAGCTTGCGATTGGCACGCACGTGCCCTTCCAGCCCAGTCTAGGGCATGCGTCTCCTCAGCGTGTCCTCAGTTCAGATAGCTAGCAAAGAAGCCAACCAAGGGGAGGTGGGTGGGTTGCGAGAATATCTGCCTGCTGTCCCTGGTAACACCTGTTACGGTAAGTAACTATGCTTTATCCCAGGACAAGCAGGCAGCATATTCTCTACATGTGGAAGACCTCCAAGCTAACCAGAATGGGATGGAGGGAGAGTTGGCAATTTAGGAGAACAGATTTTGCAAAATGGACTGGCCAAAATGGCCATCACGCCTGGAGAAAGTATCCAGACAGTAGTGCGAGGTAAACGTATGAACCGAGGACCAAGTGACAGCCTTACAGATTTCCTCAAGTGAAGTCGAGCGGAGGAAAGCAACAGACACCGCCATCGCTCTGACCTTGTGGCCAGTATCTCGACCCGTGAGGGAGAGACCAGCCTGAGCGTAACAAAAAGAGATACAAGTGGCCAACCTGTTAGAAATGGTCCGTTTAGAAACAGAACGACACAAGCGATTAGGATCGAAAGAGCTGGGGAGCAGTACAATGAGGAGCGGTGCGCTTCAAGTAGAAGGCCAGCACACGCTTACAATCAAGAGAATGCAGAGCCACCTCTCCAGGATGAGAATGGGGCTTCGGAAAAAACACAGGGAGAACAATGGATTTGTTTATGTGAAACTTGGCAAGAACTTAGGATGGGTACGGAGCACCACCTTATCATGATGGAAGACAGTGAAAGGAGGTCCGCTACCAAGGCTTGAAGCTCACTGACCTGACGAGCAGAAGTGAGAGCTATAAGAAACACAACCTTCCAAGTAAGATACTTCAAGTGAGCCCGCGCTAGCGGCTCGAACGGGGGTTTCATTAAGCGAGCAAGGACCACGTTAAGATCCCAAACCACAGGAGGAGGTTTAAGGGGCGGATGATTGTGGAAAAGGCCTTTCATGAAGTGGGAAACTACAGGATGAACAGAGATAGGCTTCTCGTCAATCGGCTGATGAAAAGCAGCAATGGCACTAAGGTGGACTCGAACAAGGAGGACTTGAGTCCAGCGCCAGACAAGTGTAACAGATAGTCAAGGACAGCACATAAGGATTTCTTCTGAGACGCCTCCAGAACGTCCAGCACAGGCTGTGAGAACTGGAACGATGGCATTAAGTCTCGAGGAACCAAGACATTAAGTGCAGAGACTGAAGGTTGAGATGAAGCAGAGAACCTCGACTCAGCGTAAGCAGAGAAGGAAAAATAGGCAGAAGAAGAGGCTCCTTGGAACTGAGTTGCAACAGAAGGGAGAACCACGGCTGTCAGGGCCACCGAGGAGCTATCAGGATCATGGTGGCACTCGTGGACTTGAGCCCGACAAGAGTCTTCAGAATCAGAGGGAATGGAGGGAACGCATACAGAAACAGGTTCGTCCAATCCAGCAGGAAAGCATCCACCTCAAGTCTGAGTGGGGTGTAGAACCTGGAGCAGAAGCGGGGCAACTTGTGATTGTGGGGGGACGCGAACAGATCGACATCCGGAGTCCCCCAACAAGCAAATACCTGATTCAGGGTCAAGGAATGGATGGACCATTCGTGAGGCTGCAGAAGACAACTCAACTTGTCCGCTAGACAATTGTGTTGGCCCTGAATGTAGACCGTTCGAAGGAATATGTTGCGGCGAATGGCCCAATCCCAGAGCCGCATCGCCTCCTGGCAAAGGGACTGGGACCCCGTTCCCCCCTGTTTGTTGATATAATACATGGCGACCTGGTTGTCCATGCGGACCAGCACCACTCGGTCGCGAAGCAGGTGACAAAAAGCCTTCAGGGCAAGGAAATCGCTCGAAGCTCCAGCAGATTGTTGTGACAAAGTCGGTCAGCATTGGACCAAAGATCCTGAGTGAGAAGACCATCCAGATGAGCCCCCCAAGCGTAGGCCGACGAGTCCGTAGTCAGGACCTTCTGCAGAGGAGCATGAAACAGAAAACCTCTTGAAAGACTGGAAGAGAGCATCCACCAACGGAGAGACTGCCTCAACAAAGGAGTCACGACAATGAGTCGAAAGACAGGGTCCCGATCCTGGTTCCATTGGGACGCTAGAGTCCATTGAGGAATACGGAGGTGAAGTCTGGCAAAAGGAGTCATGTGAACCGTGGAGGCCATGTGACCTAGGAGGACCATCATGAGCCGAGCCGGGGCCTAAGACAGATGGGCTAACCTCCGGCATAAGCGAACAAGGGCCTCCTGTCGAGGCCAAGGCAAGAAGGAGCAGAGACGAGCCATGTCCAGGACTGCTCCTATGAATTCCAAAAACTGGGAAGGACAGAGCTGAGACTTGGGGAAGTTCACCTCGAAGCCGAGGCTCTGAAGGAGCAAGATGGTTTGATTCGTCACTCACAGAACTTCGTGGTGAGAGGACGCTTTGATCAATCAGTCGTCGAGATAGGGTAACACCTGCAGGACGCAGAGACACAGGGCCGCAGCCACCATCACTAGACATTTCGTGAAGACCCTTGGAAAAGCCGCCAGGCCGAAGGGAAGAACACGATACTAGAGATGGAGATCCCCCATCCGGAATCTAAGATACCGGCGAGAGGCCGGATGTATCGGAATGTGCGTGTACGCCTCCTTGAGGTCCAGTGAGCACAGCCAGTCCCCTTCATCCAAGAAGGGGTACAAAGTAGGAAAGGTGACCAGAAACTTGTTCAGAGTGCGGAGGTCGATTGGATGCAGAACCCCCGTCTTCTTGGGTACCAAAAAGTACAGGGAATAAAATCCGATGTTCCATTGGTCCGGAGGAACCTCCTCGACCGCCCGAAGGTGAAGAAGGGCCTGAGCTTCCTGCAAAAGGAAAGGCAGCTGAGACCGAGCAGAAGGAAACTCTCTTAGAGATAGGTCTGGGGGTATGTGACTGAAGTGAAGAGAGTACCCTCCCAGATGATGGAAAGCACCCAACTGTCGGTGGTAAGACCTTCCCACTGGGCATAGAAATGATGGAGATGACCCCGATGGGAAGGGAGCCCGAAGGCTCAGACCGGAATTGTCAAAAAGACGGCCTGGTCTTCGCCGGAGCCTAGGCCTTAGTTTGACGCTGCTGTTGTTGAGGCCGCTTCAGGGGAGGCCAGGAGAACGCAGGAGTTGATTTCTGTGGATACCTCCGGAGAGGAATTTTGTATTGCCGAGCTGGGGGGGTCTTCGGTTTATGTTTCACCAGAGAGGCAAAGGACCGTTCGTGGTCCGATAGGTGCTTGGTGGCCACTTCGATAGATTCATTGAAGAGCTCATGACCCACACACGGGAGATTGGCAAGACGATCCTGTAGATTCGGATCCATATCCACAAGACGGAGACAAGCGAGGCGACGCATGGCGACCACAAAGGCCGTGACCCTCAAGGACAATTCGAAGGCGTCATAGGCCGCCTGGAACATATAGAGGCGGAGCTGGGAGAGGTTCTACTCGAGTAGGCGAAACTCCCGACGCCGAGATTCCAGAACGTCCTCCCGGAACAAGCGGAGGGTGTCCACAAAGAACCGGAGGTAGGACGTGAAGAGAAAGTTATAGTTGAGGACACGATTCGCCATCATTGCATTTTGGTAAAGACGGCGACCAAACTTGTCCATCGTACGGCCCTCTCGGCCCGGAGGGACGGCAGTGTAAACCTTAGAGGGGTTGGACTTCTTCAAGGAAGACTCAGTCACCAAGGACTGATGAGAAAGCTGAGAACTCTCAAACCCCTTAACCAGAATCATCTGGTAACGGGACTCCAACTTGGAGGGAATGGCCGTGACCGCATAGGGGGTCTCCAGGTTTCGGAGAAAGGTTTGCCAGAGAACCTGGTGCCAAGGCAAGCGTAACGCCTCACGGGGCAGATGATCAACACCCATTTCCTCCAGATATTCCTGGGTATAACGGGACTCAGACTGGAGGTCCAGTTTCAAGGTCCAACCCATTTCAGAGATGAAACGAGCAAAGGAGGAGTGTCGAGAAGTAGACTCAACCTCCTGAGGAGACCCCAAGCGAGATCTGGGGGCAGCTGAGAAAGAGGGAAAAATTTCCCTCGAATAGTAAGCCGGGGCCTCAGAGTCCCGCGAATGGGAGACTGAAGAGGCCCTACTAAAGTGTCCGGGGAAGCGTCAAGGAACGACCCCGTACTAGGTGGACCGGGGAAGACCCCGGGGTCCGAGGAAGTAACTGGCGACGCCTCAGGGAAAACTGGGTAAAGGAGAAGTCTTCCACCGGTTTCGAAGAAGGCCCCTTAGAGGCTAGTAGCTGCCTCGATGGGGAACACAACCCTGAGTCCAACTCGAGGACAAGCGTGTGTCTAGAAGATTTTGTGGGCGGAGACCTGCCCCGAAGGGGCGGAGAAGCCCGGGGCTTCTTAGGAGGGGCAAACCTCGACAAAGTAGTGGGGGAAAAACGACCCCCTGGTCTGGAATCCCGAAAAGTTACAGGTGACTCAGAGGATGAAGAATCACTCGAGGGAACCCAGCGAGTCTTGCGGGCAGGGCCTCGAGAAAAGAGGGGACGCTCAGCCTGGTCAGACCAAGACTGGGTCGAGACCAAGGTCAGAGGCGTTGAAGTCGGGACCAGTTGGCTCAACACCGAGGAAAGCTGAATGGTAAGAATAGCCTTAAGCATGTCCTCGAACATAGGCACCGAGACCAAAGGTGGCTGGGTCATAGGTGCAGGCGTGCACTCCTTCGGGGGCAACCTTGAGGAAGAGTATTCCCTACGTGAAGAGGCACACTTAGAGTGATGTCTCGAAGATGCTGACGAGGCGGCACTGGCATGAGACTCGGAGGTAGGCTTCTTTGCCGGCACACCTGAGGAGGAAAGAGGAGACTTACCCGAGGCCGGAGTAACAGGAGGGGCTGAGGCTGACGGGGACTTCGAGGCCGAGGACTTCAAGGCCGAAGCACCCCACGAGGGTGCAGAGGCCGAGCTCAAGGCCTGTCCCGCAGGATCCATGGGGTCAAAGAGTTGGAGAATCTTGGCCACCCTCCGACGAAGAGCCCGCGGTTGCAAAGTCACACAACGGGGGCACGACTCAGCGCGGTGCTCTGCACCCAGGCACTTCACACACCAACGATGAGGGTCGGTTATAGAGATAATCCGGTTGCACTTAGTACAGTTTTTAAACCCGGAAAGAGGCCGGGACATAAGAAAAAATACGGCCGCGGCCCCCTCGGGGCCAGGTGGCCAGTGTAAGACCAGGCCGGTCAAAAAGGTACGAACCGAAAAACAAATAAAAAGAAGAAAAACACAGACGCGAGCACAGCAACTCAAAAGAAACTAACCAAACAAGCCATGGTGCAAGAGGGGACAATGATATCGCACGAAGCAAGGGAGCAGTGCTTCTGGCTCCGTGGAAAAGAGAGAACTGAGGACACGCTGAGGAGACGCATGCCCTAGTCCGGGCGAGAGGGGCTCGCGCGCATGCGTGGGCCAATCGAAAGCTTGAAGGTCTTCAAGCAAGTCTGCTTGCGAAAACATTGGCTAGGGGACTCCGTTGGTGACGTCACCCACATGTAGAGAATATGCTGCCTGCTTGTCCTGGGATAATCATATAAACAGAGAACAAATTGATATCAAGTCGTATTGAATTACCAGACCTCAAATACCCAAGGCACTACTTGAATAATTTTTCATGCCATTACTGGGGTGGTATATTCATCATTGGTCTTGGTAAAGTGACATGTGCTCAAAATATTGTTTCTAATCTTAATTTGATTAAATTCAAATTTAATAAATATAAAGTGCATAAAGGTGCTAAGGATGGCTGCCCAACCGTTTTACACTCGGTTTCATCAGGGGCTATGCCTCCTTATGTTCATTCACCAATAATTTTTTTAGAGAGACTTTAGTTTGAACAAAAATAGCAAGCACCTGCACAGCATGGAACATGCTTTATACTTTTACTATGAAACAGCAATTGAAAGATGTACACAAAATATCTTTTTTTTACACCTGTATTAAGCTAAATAGAGCTAACCTGTGGTCAATCAAAGCAGCAGCATTCAAATATTCCTAAAGAGCTAAGTTTAAATTGCATGAAGTGAATTTGAACTAAAAGTCTAAACATACCAAACAGACCTACTGAAAGAACTTCAAAGATAATGTTATGCAAACATACAGATTGGGAAAAAGCTGTAAGAAATTTCATCCATGTCTGGATATTCCTCGAGGCAGCTGAACCCATCATTGTAAAGTGAAAACAGCAGGTATCATGGAGCATAACAAGCAAAAGTATAGCTGGTCACAAGAGGGAGTAAAGGAAGCAAATTTACTGAGGACCCAATACATTTGCTACCTTTACCCACCTTATGGATTACTATGCTTCTTCTTCTATTGGGTTGTATTATTGATTCCCTCTGTTTTCTCTAGGCCATCCTTTCAAAGTCAGTGACTGTGGGTTAAGGAAACTACAGATTGTCTATTTGGCTTAAGATTAAACATAGAAATATAGAAACATGACAGTAGATAAAGATCAAATGGCCCATACAGTGTGCCCATCCACACATCATCCATGGTACATGGCATCCCTCTCTATGGTCAGACCACCATAAATACACCTTCACTATGAACTGGCCTC
The DNA here is from genome assembly GCF_902459505.1 of Geotrypetes seraphini. Taxonomy (NCBI): domain Eukaryota; kingdom Metazoa; phylum Chordata; class Amphibia; order Gymnophiona; family Dermophiidae; genus Geotrypetes; species Geotrypetes seraphini. Next base: position 103,485,870 of record NC_047085.1, on the reverse strand, counting down.
AAAATAACACAAAATCTATGCCCCCAAAAACAACCTTCAAATCTAGACAGAAAATTGAACCAGCCACATTCTGGGACAAAGTGGACCCAGCACTTGACCCCATAGACCCTTCAGACTTCGCAAAACACTGGCGCTCCCTAAGCGAAACAACCTTGAATGAGCTAGCCCCAGAAAAAACCAAACACAGAACCTGCAGACCATCAGACAAGTGGTTCGACTCAGAACTCCACCTACTAAAAAGGCATTGCAGACAACTTGAAAGATCTTGGAGAAAAAAGAGAAACGACCAAAGCAAATCCGCTTGGAGAACCCAAATCAAACTATATAACAACAAACTTAAGGAAAAGCGCAAAACATACTACACTAAACTAATTGGCACAAACAACCCCGACACAAAAACACTCTTTAACTTAGTAAAAAAACTTACAGACACAAACCCATACCTTGCCACTCAAGGCAACAAAACCCCAACAGCTTCCCAACTAGCTGATCATTTCAAACTCAAGATCATCAAAATCAGAACTACCTTCAACAACTCAACTACCATACTCAACGAGTTAATAATTACCCCCACAACAGAAGAAGCCATAACAGCAGACAGAACATGGACCACCTTCCCAACTCTACAATGGCCTGAACTGAACCGACTATATAAAAAATACAGCCACACCTCATGCGACTTGAACAACTGCCCATCGTATCTACTCACAAATGCCTCCCCTAAATTCAAAACCAGCCTCATGCAGTGGATACAAAGCACTCTCTTAGAAGGCCAATTCCCACAAGATCTAGGAGAGATCATAATCACACCCATACTGAAAGACCAAAAAGGTCCTGTAGACACACCTACCAACTACAGACCGATCGCTTCAATCCCACTCTATGTCAAGCTGATTGAAGGACTCGTGGCTCAATACCTCTCTAACTACCTAGCAGACCACAATATACTTCACACATCCCAATCAGGATTTAGATCTTACCACAGCACAGAAACTCTACTAGCAACACTACTGGACATAGCCCGACAACACCTCAGTAAAGGTCACAGGATCCTAATTATCCAACTAGATCTTTCCGCAGCCTTTGATCTAGTTGATCATACCATACTACTCCAGATACTTGATGCAATAGGGATCTCAGGGGTGGTATACAACTGGTTCCAAGGATACCTTAAAACAAGAACTTACAGAGTTAAGATAAACGATAAGAAATCCAACACATGGTCTAATCCATGTGGAGTCCCTCAGGGCTCTCCACTTTCACCCATTCTATTCAACCTCTACATCTCTTCACTTGGTACCACTCTAGACAACCTAAATGTAACATCCTTCAGTTACGCAGACGACATAACTATCCTCCTCCCCTTCGAAACCCAAGACAACTCCGCTACTGGACACTTGGAAACAATACTGGACGAAGTAGAAAAATGGATGACAAACCACAAATTAAAACTAAACTCGGACAAAACCAAATTCTTAATGCTTGAAACGGACAAAATCCCATCCATAACAGACCTGGAAATCAAAACTACCAAATACCCAATCCAAACCTCCCTCAAAATCCTGGGAGTGCTGATAGATAGATGCTGCACTATGCAGACTCAAATCAACAAAACTACCCAAAAAGCATTCTTCACAATGCGCAACTTACGAAAAATAAGGAAATTCTTCGACAAAGAACACTACAGGATCATTGTTCAATCCCTGGTACTTGGACTTGTGGACTACTGCAATATCCTATATCTACCATGTCCTACAAAAATGATCAAAAAACTACAGACCATTCAGAACACGGCTCTCAGACTAATCTATTCCCTCGGAAAATATGACCACATAACTAACGCCTACCTAGACTCACACTGGCTACCGATCAGAGCCAGAATCCAATTCAAACTATACTGTCTAATCTTCAAAGTACTCTACGGAACAGCACCTGCCTATCTAATCGATCGCCTACACCGAAACCTTCCACCCAGAATAAGAAGAACACTGACACCATTCTCATACCCACCACTCAACGGCACTCATCGTACAAAGCTTTACGATAACCTCATAGCAACGCATGCAGCAAAACTCGAACCCTCCATAACCAGATTGTTAACCTCAACATCTGACTTCAAAGCATTCCGCAAAGAACTCAAAACGCTACTTTTCAAAAAGCATATTCAAAACACCTAATCTCCTCTTCCACATACACCGACCAGGTTACCCACTACCTGACACCATATCCTCAACCGACCAAAAAATAAAAAATAATAAAAAAATAAATAAAAAAAAAAAACCTAATTCTTCCTACCGATTTATTCTACCTAATTCTTCCTACCAACGCCTGGAAAAAGATTCGATATGTAATGTAATATAACTGCTCTCATCCAATGTTACCAAGTCTATACTCATTCTGTAACTATGTCTTACCCTAAATGTCATGTACCCTCCTGGAAATGTCCAGCTTCTTCTTATGTAATCCGCTTTGAACCGCAAGGTATAAGCGGAATAGAAATCACTAATGTAATGTAATGTAATGTAATCATCCGCTATCTCCTCCTCTCCCCTAAGAGATCCCACATGTTTGTTTCATAATATTAAAAGATATCTCTGGCTATGGAAATCATGTTGAACGTTCAGCAATTATATTAGCAAACATGTGAGAGTCAGAGATAAAGGCCAAATAGCACATCCAGTTCTGGCTACATGCTGCAGAATCCACTATCTCCTCCTCTCCCTAAGAGGACTTTCAGGTGCCGTTGACCTACACTTTCTTGACATTCAGGACTCAATCTTTTGTCTCCACCACCTCTACTGGAAGGACTATTCCACACATCTACCACCCTTTCTCTAAAAAAAGCATTTGCATAGATTACTCCCTGAGCCTATCACCTCTTAACATCATCCCATGACCTCTCACTCTTGGAGGTTTCCTTTGAATTGAAAGAAGATTCACCTCATGAGTATTTATGCCATGTAAGTATTTAAAATGATCTCTATCGTATCTCACCCCTCTATCCGCTTTTCCTTCATGGTATAACATATTTGATTCTTTGGGAGTCTGCACCCCATATGCGTATACTATGTAACACCACCAACCATTTTTGTAGCCTTCCTCTGGACTGACTCAATCCTGTTTATATCTTTTTGAAGGTGCTGTCTTCAGAATTGTACACACTATTCTAAATGAGGTCTCACCAGAGTCTTATATAGGGGTATCAATATCAACTTTTTCCTACTGGCCATTCCTTTCCCTTTGAAGCAAAGCATCCTTCTAGCTTTTGCCATCGCCTTTTCAATCTGTTTGGCTACCTTAAGATCATATACCATCACACCCAAGTCATACTCCTCTTTTATGCACAAACAGTTCTTCACCTCCTATAACTGTACCGTTCCCTTGGGATTTTGAAGTCCAGATGCATGGCCTTGCATTTCTTGGCTTTAAATCTTAACTGTCAAATTTCCATACTATTCCTTAATCTTCTCTAGGTACCTTCCTCGTGTTATCCACACCACCATGTCTACTCTTCTGAACGTGATTATAATACACTGTGCTTGTACAGTCGCTTGATTGTTGCTAACTGCGCTGAACTAAGAGGTTACTGCGGTATATAATAAATTTATGTTATGTTATGTTTCTCTGTTGGAGATTTTGGTATTATCCACAAACGGGCAAATCTTACCAGACAGGCCCAAGAACCAAACCTTGAGGCACACCACTGGTAACATCTTTTTCCTCAGAGTGATCTCCATTAACTACTACCCTTTGTCACCTTCCACTCAACCAAGTCTGTCACTTTGAGGCCCATTGTCCATGACCTCTCCTGGAGAAAAGCCATATGATGTTTTGCAGCATTTGCAAATAAACACTTAGTGGAACACTGCATGCATGTGAAAGGTGGTTTTGCCATCTGGTGATAAAGTGGAACTTTTGCACCTCAATGATAAGTGATATCACCAGCATAAAATTGCTTTGGTTAACACCATGACTACAGTAAAGCATAGTAGTAGCAACCTTATGATGTATGGATGCTTTATATCAGAGATGACAGGAAGGCCTGGGAAGATCAAGAGGAAAGCTGTCTTATACAAACTGCACTTAAACAATGGCAATGTGGTTTAAGTAAATGTTTTATCCAGTCCAAAAGCACTATCAATAAATGTTCAAAAAGTATGTCTGGGTCAACATAAGATTTTAATAACTTGTGATAAGTTCAAAAAGGACACCTCAGCCCCACCACTCCACCGCATGTAATATTTTCTATAGCGGGAAGCAAATTGTGGTGCTTCATCATTGGCTGTCACTTTTTGTTTTTGCACTGTTGTTCTTTGTTACAAAAAACAACAGTGCAAAAACAAAAAGTGACAGCCAATGATGAAGCACCACAATTTGCTTCCCGCTATAGAAAATATTACATGCGGTGGAGTGGTGGGGCTGAGGTGTCCTTTTTGAACTTATCACAAGTTATTAAAATCTTATATTGATCCAGACATACTTTTTGAACATTTATTTATACAAACTGCATGCAGATCTAGGAAGAAACCCTGTTCTAGTCTACCACGGAAGTGTGACTTGAAAGCTGGTAGACATAAAACAAAAAGAAAAAAAGAAAATGAATACCCTCAGATAGTCCAGTCAAAGCCCAAACCTGAATCCAATAGAATCCTGCGGCAAGATTTGAAGACTGCAGTGCACGCATGATCCCCAATCTGAGCCTGAGCTGTTCTGACAAGAAGAATGGGCAAACACTTTACCAAGATTGAATTCTGTAAAGTAAGTCAATTTTTCTAGGAGCAGATGGAATGGAAAGAGAAACCTAACAGTTCTTAAAAAGAGCTTCCTTGAGGAGTGTATGCAAGAGTAACTTAAAGAGCTCTTTTGGAGGTTCATCAAAGTCCAGAGCCTCTAGTAACTCCACTCTAGGCCCTACATCAGATTCAAGCTTAACTGATAAGTCTCTGCCAAGCTATCTGATGTACTTTGTAAATGAGACCCTCTGGCGGAAAGCTACGTCTTGGTGGAGGAGAAGACGGGTCTGATGGAATTCCATATGACTCTGGTGCAGATAGTGTAGACTCCACGTCAGTATCTGTATTATGAGAAGAAAGATCAGTATCCTCCCATTCAACACTCCAATGCTGCTCCGGAGTCAGTGAAGAGTGGTGTTCGATGACTTGAATGGCGAGAATGACTCCTCCAATGATGTCAGTATCAGTCTGAAGACGAGGAGGAGGTAGAACGATGATGAGAATGAGAATGAGTAGATTGATGCGTCGACCTACACCGAGGAGAAACGGTCCCATGCCAGTGCCTAGGCGAAGGGGGACTGGTTAGTTTTGACATTTTCCTGCTTTTAGATGGAGAAGCATCGGTATCAGGCATCGATGTCCTTCGATGCAGAAGCAGAGTTGCTACCTTTAGACTGCTGTATACTTTGCTCAGACTGGGCCGGTACCGAGGGAGTGACGTGACGCATGCAGCCAAAGAAGGTCCCTTATCTCCTTCAGAAAAAACTCCCGCAGCTCTTATGAAATAACTGGCACCAGTACCGTAGTTCAACAGCTGGTACCATCGGTGCTGCAGGTCGATGAGTGGTAAGTGACCTCAATGAGGATGCTCTCCCTGTAGGAAACACCGCTTGCACTGAGGGAGATAGTTGGTGTCGGCGTTCAGCATGCACCGAGGCACTCAATGCCAAAAATGCCTGCGACGCCGATGGAGTAGTGGAAAGTTTCTTAGCCAGTCTAACCGATACAGGAATGGTGCTTGATGCTGATGGAAAGGAAAATGCCGGTACCTTTTTCAGTACCAATGGCATTGGTAAATCTCCAGAAGCCACCACCGGTCCAACAAGCTTCTATTGTTGAAGCTGTCGAGACTTGAGGGGAGTGTTTCTGAAAGGTAAAGCAACAAATACAAGCATCCACCAGGTGGTCCAGGCCCAGATACTGAATGCACCAGTTATGGGGATCACTGACCGAGATAAGCCATTGGCACCGGGAACACTTTTTAAAACCACTCATTGGCTTTGACATGAATGGAAACATTTGCGCGGCAAAGTCGAAGGAGTCAATTTTTGACAGAACACAAAGGCCATTAAGGAAAAGAAAAGGAAAAATAGAATTTTTTTTTTTTTTAAAGTATACTAGAAAGGAGCACAAGAGAAAAGAAAATTTAGACCAAAGGTCAAAAAGAGCGATAAAAAAGCATTCAAGGGGAAGGCAACTCAGTCAAAGTCTAACCAAACTTCTTCGCTCCATGGAGAACAAAAAACTGAGGAACCGCAAGCCATCGTCGGGTGGGAAGGCAGCTGCGCATGCATGGTGCAAGCAGTCTGGAAGCTTCAGAATCTTAAAGTGATAGTGCACTTTTGTACTGTCCATACCAGGCTCCGTGGATGATGTCACCCCACATGTGAGAATATGTTGTCTGTTTGTCCAAGGATAATTTAGTTTACTAAACAACAAAAACATATTCAAATTTACAATTATGCACTACCTAGACAAACCTAGTAGGTTCAAAATATTTTCATTTTTGTAATACTAATACTGGAAGAGATATTCTTCAGTCCGATTATATTTCAAAAATATTAAAGAGAATTTAAGAATCACAAATAGCAGTGAAATATAAAACATGCTTTTCTAAGACGATAAAAGAAATGCATTATTACTCCAATCTGTTAGACCACCAAACCACAACTGGACAAAAAATAACACTAAAATTTACTTTCTGCCAATGTAGCCTGATCAGCTTCTGTCTGTTCATTTTCTGTACTGGAAACATCAAACCCATTTTCTGGTTCTTCTTCTTCTTGAAGGATCCTGTCCATTCCATTTCTGTGATGATCAAGATTCCTCTCATGTTCTTGAATTAGCTGATCAATTGTCTCCTCAGGAAGATGCCTCATCTGGGGTGATTCAATCTCATGATGGCTTACTGGAGATTGCTGCAAATGGTGCATATGCCTATGTCTTTCCTTTTCCATTTGCTTTGCTTCCTGAAGCTGGAAATAAAATGAATATAATCAATATGTGACACATTCTATCAAATTTTATTAAGCTTCTATAAAGATCATTGGGATACCAAAGCTGCCAGCCAAGGACACCATTTTTACCCTCCTGTTAATACACTTAAAAAAATTTAAGATAGTAATTAAAAATAAACTTAAGGGTCTCACTTCTTTTTATTCAAATCTGTATTTCACTTCTCATATATGAGTACAGCACAGTTACTTACCTGTAAACAGGTGTTATCCAGGGACAGCAGGCAGATATTCTCACAGATAGGCGACATCATCCACAGAGCTCGGTATGGACAGTGCAAAAGGGTATTATCACTTCAACATTTACGGAAGTCTCGAAACATGCACGAGTGCCTTCCCGCCCGACGTTGGTTCGCAGGACCATCAATTCAACAAAAAAGCTAAGAAGCCAACAAGGGGAGGAGGGAGGGTTGTGAGAATATCTGCCTGCAGTTACTAGATAATAACTGTTACAAGTAAGTAATCGTGCTTTATCCCAGGATAAGCAGGCAGCATATTCTCACAGATGGGACTCCCCAGCTACTTCCAAAAGAATGGAGGGAAGTTGACACTTACATAGAGAATAGATTTTGTAGAATTGCTTGGCCAAACCGACTGTTCTGTCTGGAGTGAGTCTCCAGACAGTAATGGGATGTGAAAGTATGTACTGAAGACCAGGTGGCAGCCTTACAGATGTCCTCAATGGGAGTGGAACGGAGAAAAGCAACTGAGGCTGCCATTGCTCTAACCTTGTGTTATGTGACATGACCTTCCAACAATAGTCCAGCATGAGCATAGCAGAAGGAGATGCAGTCTGCTAACCATGTAGAAATGGTTCTCTTGGTAATATACAGGCTTATGAGTCTGTTCAAATGAGAGGAATTGCTGAGTAGGTTTAGATTACCGTATTTTCGCGGATATAACGCGCACCATTGTAAAACGCGCACAGGGGTATAGCGCGCAGAAATCACGATGATATGTACAAAAACTTTTCTATACCGCGCTCAGGCATATAACGCGCATGCTGCCCGACTCTCCTTTCGCCCGCCCCTGACTTTCCGTGCGCTGTCCCGACTCTCCGTTCGCCCCCCCCTGACTTCCGTGCACTGTCCTCCCTTGAAGTCCTGTCCCCCCTTGAAGGTCTGTCCCCATCCTGAAAGCCTGATGCCCCCCCCCCCCGACGTCCGATACATCCCCCCCCCCGGCAGGACCACTCGCACCCTCACCCCGAAGGACCGCCGACTCCCCAACAATATCGGGCCAGGAGGGAGCCCAAACCCTCCTGGCCACGGCGACCCCCTAACCCCACCCCGCACTACATTACGGGCAGGAGGGATCCCAGGCCCTCCTGCCCTCGACGCAACCCCCCCCCCCCCAACGACCGCCCCCCCCCCAAGAACCTCCGCCCGTCCCCCAGCCGACCCGCGACCCCCCCGGCCGACCCCCACGACACCCCCACCCGCCTTCCCCGTACCTTTGTGTAGTTGGGCCAGAAGGGAGCCCAAACCCTCCTGGCCACGGCGACCCCCTAACCCCACCCCGCACTACATTACGGGCAGGAGGGATCCCAGGCCCTCCTGCCCTCGACGCAAACCCCCCTCCCCCCCAGCCGCCCCGCGACCCCCCTGGCCGACCCCCACGACCCCCCCACCCCCCTTCCCCGTACCTTTGGAAGTTGGCCGGACAGACGGGAGCCAAACCCGCCTGTCCGGCAGGCAGCCAACGAAGGAATGAGGCCGGATTGGCCCATCCGTCCTAAAGCTCCGCCTACTGGTGGGGCCTAAGGCGCGTGGGCCAATCAGAATAGGCCCTGGAGCCTTAGGTCCCACCTGGGGGCGCGGCCTGAGACACATGGTCGGGTTTGGCCCATGTGCCTCAGGCCGCGCCCCCAGGTGGGACCTAAGGCTCCAGGGCCTATTCTGATTGGCCCACGCGCCTTAGGCCCCACCAGTAGGCGGAGCTTTAGGACGGATGGGCCAATCCGGCCTCATTCCTTCGTTGGCTGCCTGCCGGACAGGCGGGTTTGGCTCCCGTCTGTCCGGCCAACTTCCAAAGGTACGGGGGAGGGGGGGTGGGGGGGGCGTGGGGGTCGGCCAGGGGGGTCGCGGGTCGGCTGGGGGGGAGGGGGGTTTGCGTCGAGGGCAGGAGAGCCTGGGATCCCTCCTGCCCGTAATGTAGTGCGGGGTGGGGTTAGGGGGTCGCCGTGGCCAGGAGGGTTTGGGCTCCCTTCTGGCCCAACTACACAAAGGTACGGGGAAGGCGGGTGGGGGTGTCGTGGGGGTCGGCCAGGGGGGTCGCGGGTCGGCTGGGGGACGGGCGGAGGTTCTTGGGGGGGGCGGTTGTTGGAGGGAGGGGGGTTTGCATCGAGGGCAGGAGGGCCTGGGATCCCTCCTGCCCGTAATGTAGTGCGGGGTGGGGTTAGGGGGTCGCCGTGGCCAGGAGGGTTTGGGCTCCCTCCTGGCCCGATATTGTTGGGGAGTCGGCGGTCCTTCGGGGTGAGGGTGCGAGTGGTCCTGCCGGGGGGGGGGGGGATGTATCGGACGTCGGGGAGTCGGCCGGGCAAGAGGGCTTGGGCTCCCTCTTGCTCCGATCGTGGATGCGGGTGCGGGTGGGAGCGCGTGCGAGCGGTCGTTCGGGGTGGGGGTGCGAGCGGTCCTGCTGGGGGGGTGAATCGGGCGTCGGGCGGGGTGGGAACTATGTTTAAAAACTTTTGTATACCGCGCTCAGGCATATAACGCGCGAGGGGTATGCGCGGTACGTAAAATCACGTATAACGCGCGCGTTATATCCGCGAAAATACGGTAGATTAGATTAGAGGTTCTATGAAGCTTTGTGTGATCCAAGTAATAAGCCAAAGCACATTTATAGTCCAATGTTTATAGTGCAGCTTCACCTGGATGAGAATGTGGTCTTGGAAAGAAGACAGGCAGAACCATAGACTGGTTGAGGTGAAATTCCAAGATGATTTTTGGTAGGAATTTGGGATGAGTGCGAAGAACCACTCTGTCATGGTAGAAGGTTGTACAAGGTGGATCTGAAACTAGAGTTTGAAGTTCACCAATGCATCAAGCTGAAGTGATGTAAATCAAGAAGACCACTTTCCACGTGAGATATTTGAGAGATGAAGAAGCCAATGGCTCAAACGGTGGCTTCATGAGAGCAAAAAGTACAACACGGAAGTCCTAAGAAATTGGAGGGGTTTTGATTGAGATCTTGTGTGCATCAGTCCCTTCATAAATTTAGAAACCAATGGGTGTGTAGCCAGATGTTTATCGAGAAGAGGAATGTGAAAGGCACTGCTGGCACTAAGGTGCACTCTAACTGAAGTAGTCGTTAGACCTGAGTCTGACAGATGTAAAAGATAATCCAATACTGAAGACAAGGGACATGTATCTGGAAGTAGAGCTTGCTGAGTACACCATGAAGAGAGTCATAAGAACATAAGAATAGCCTTACTGGATCAGAACAATGGTCCATCTTTGCCTAGTATTCCTTCTTCATGGAGGACAAAGGGATTGAGGGGTACAGATAGGAGTAGAGGTAGGTTATAGGGATAGGATTAGAGGTAAGTTATAAAATTAGTCGGGGACCACTTTTCAGGCAATAAGCCTGATGGGCCGCCGCGGGAGCGGACCGCTGGGCAAGATGGACCTCTGGTCTGTCTCAGCGGAGGCAACTTCTTATGTTCTTATGTTCAATCCAAGTCACAAATACCTAGCAAAAACCCAAATAAGAACATAAGAATATAAGAATAGATTTACTGGGTCAGACCAATGGTCCATCAATCCCAGTAGTCTGTTCTGACGGTGGCCAATCCAGGTTCCTAGTATTTGGCCAAAACCTAAGGAGTAGCAACATTCCATGTTACAGATCCAGAGCTTCCCCCATGTCTTTCTCAATAACACACTATAGACCGGGGATCAGCGGTAGAGTTATGAGGCTATGGTAGGCAGGGGGCAGAGCCCGGAAGGGAGGGTGCAGGGTCTGACGAGGGAGGGAAGGAAGGGTGCTGGGTGCAGAGTCTGACAGGGAAGGGAGGGGAGGAAGGTGGCTGGGTGCAATGCCTGACAGGAAGGGTGCAATGGGTGTAATGCCTGAGAGGAAGGGAAGCCTGGGTGCAATGCCTGGGTGGTCTGGGTGCAATGCCTGGGAGGCCTGGGTGCAGTACCTAACAGGAAGGGAGCTGGGTGCAGTGCCTGACAAGGGAGGGAAGGAAGGGTGCTGGGTGTAGTGCCTGGCAGAAAGGGAGCTGGGTGCAGAGACTGACAGGGCAAGGTATTTGAATATTAAGCCGTCCGACTTATATTCGAGTCAAAGGGGGGTCTCAAGTTATAGTAGGATCGACTTATATTTGAGTATATACAGTATTTTCTTTCTGACAGTCCATAGGTGTCAAAAGGTTGAAGAACACTGCTATAGACTTTTCAATAACAGATTATAGACTTTTCCTCCAGGAAATTGTCCAAACCTTTCTTAAAATCAGCTACACTATCCGCTCTTACCACAACCTCTGGCAATGCGTTCCAGAGCTTAACTATTCTCTTAAGTGAAAAAATATTTCCTCTTATTGGTTTTAAAAGTATTTCCCTATAACTTCATTGAGTGTCCACATTTCTTTGTAATTTTTAAAAAAGTGAAAAATCAATCCATTTGTACCCATTCTACTCCAATCAGGATTTTGTAGACTTCAATCATATCTCCCATCAGCCGTCTCTTTTCCAAACTGAAGATCCCTAACCTCTTTAGTCTTTCCTCATACGAGAGGAGATCCATCCCCTTTATCATCTTGGTCGCTCTTCTTTGAACCTTTTCTAGTGCTGCTATATCTTTCTTGAGCTAAGGAGACCAGAAAATCAATAAAAACCTATTTGTTTGGTAAATGTATGCGATGATTTTACATTATATTACATTGTACTGCATCATATTGTATTTCACTGTATTGTATTCCACTGAATTCTACTGTATTTTGTGTCTTCGCTGATATGTCTCAGTTCTCTTGCTGTGAACCACCCGGAACTTCCGGTTGGGTGGTTTATAAGTTAAAAAAAAAAGGGGGGGGGAGCATTCTAACATTCTTAGTCTTGTTAACCATCCCTTTTTTAATAATTCCGAGCATCCTGTTTGCATTTTTGGCCACCGCCGCACATTGGGCGGAAGATTTCATCATATTGTCTACAATGACACCCAAATCCTTTTCTTGGGCCTAACCCGCATTCGGTAACTGTAATTTGGGTTATTCTTCCCAATGTGCATCACTTTGCATTTGTCCACATTAAATTTCATCTGCCATTTGGATGTCCAGTCTTCCAATTTCCTAAGGTCTGCCTGCAATTTTTCACAATCTACATGAGTTAACAACTTTGAACAGTTTAGCGTCATCTGCAAATTTAATCACCTCTCGTCATTCCAATTTCGAGACCATTTATAAATAAGTTAAATAGCACCAGTCCTAGTACAGATCCCTGCGGCACTCCACTGTTTACTCTTCTCCATTGAGAAAAATGACCATTTAACCCTACCCTCTGTTTTCTATCCAATAACCAATTCCTAATCCACAACTGAACTTTGCCATCTATCCCACGACTCTTTAATTTTCTCAGGAGCCTCTCATGAGGAACTATATCAAAAGCTTTCTCATAATCCTACAGGAGGCAACTGTCCGTTACATAAAATCGGTAAATAAACAACAAAGAAACAAGAAACCTCAATGGTTCACGGATGAAATCTCGTATCTCATCAAGGAGAAAAAAAGAGCATTTCTTTCATACAAACGTACGGGGAAAGGAGAAGCTAACAGTCAATACAGGGCCAGGTCTGCAGAGGTCAAAACAGCAGTTAGGGAGGCCAAACTACAAATGGAAGAAATCCTAGCAAAGAACATTAAAAAAGGGGACAAATCCTTCTTCAGGTATATTAATGATAGGAAAAAGAACACCAGCGGAATAGTACGCCTTAGAACCCCGGATGGGAATTACGCTGAAGCAGACTCTGACAAAGCCAAACTACTGAATGAATACTTCTGCTCAGTCTTTACCTGCGAGGCACCTGGACACGGACCTCAGCTGGTATCAAATTCAAGCGTGGAAGACCCATTTCAGAACTTTGAGTTCACACCGGCTGACGTTTACAGCGAACTGGCAAGGCTCAAGGTGAACAAAGCCATGGGACCAGACAAAGTGCACCCAAGAGTGCTCAGAGAGCTGTGCGGAGTCCTGGCAGAGCCATTAGCCATGTTCTTCAATCTTTCCCTAAGGACGGGGAGAGTCCCACTAGACTGGAAAACAGCTAACGTCGTTCCTCTGCACAAAAAGGGTTGCAGAGCAGAGGCTGCGAATTACAGACCGGTGAGTCTCACATCGATAGTGTGTAAACTCACGGAAACACTACTTAAACGCAAGTTAGACATGATCTTGGAGGATGGGAATCTGAGGGATCCCAATCAACATGGATTCACTAGGGGTAGGTCATGTCAATCTAATCTCATCGGCTTCTTTGATTGGGTAACAACGAAGCTGGACTACGGGGAGTCTCTGGACATAGTATACTTGGATTTTAGTAAAGCTTTTGACAGTGTCCCACACCGCAGGCTTTTAAGCAAGATGAAATCAATGGGGATAGGTGAGACGCTAACTACTTGGGTCAAAGATTGGCTGAGTGGTAGACTTCAAAGGGTGGTGGTCAATGAATGGCACCTTCTCTGAAACATCGGAAGTGACCAGCAGAGTCCCGCAGGGCTCAGTCCTGGGTCCACTCCTTTTTAACATATTCATAGGGGACTTGACACGAGGGCTTCAGGGTAAAGTAACATTATTCGCCGATGATGCCAAAATATGCAATATAGTAAGGGAAAATGATTTGCAGGATTGTATGACGCAGGACCTGCTTACATTGGAGAACTGGTCCTCAACATGGCAGCTGGGCTTCAACGCCAAGAAATGTAAGGTCATGCACCTCGGTAGCAGGAATCCATGCAAAACCTACACCTTAAATGGGGAAACGTTGACCAGGACGATAGTTGAGCGAGACTTGGGAGTGATCATCAGTGCAGACATGAAGGTTGCAAATCAGGTGGAAAAAGCATCATCCAAGGCAAGACAAATGATGGGATGTATCAATAGAAGTTTCGTAAGCAGGAAACCTGAGGTCATATTGCCACTGTACAGAACCATGGTAAGACCACACCTGGAGTACTGTGTGCAGTTCTGGAGGCCACATTACCGCAAAGATGTGCTTAGAGTCGAGTCGGTTCAGCGGATGGCCACTAGGAATATTTCGGGGCTCAAGGGTCTCTCATATGAGGAGAGACTGAACAAACTGCAGCTCTACATTCTGGAGGAACGCAGGGAGAGGGGAGACATGATTGAAACGTTTAAATACATCACGGGTCGTGTCGAGGTAGAAGATGACATCTTTCTACTCAGGGGACCCTCGGCCACAAGAGGGCATCCGCTCAAACTCAGAGGAGGGAAATTTAGGGGTGACATTAGGAAGTATTTCTTCACAGAAAGAGTGGTAGGGCACTGGAATAAGCTTCCGGAGCAGATGGCCAAGGCCAACAGCGTGCTTGACTTTAAGAATAAATGGGACATCTATGTGGGATCCCTACAGAGGCCTAGTAAGACACTCAGACTTGATAGGGCGGGTCAGTAGAGTGGGCAGACTTGATGGGCTATAGCCCTTTTCTGCCGTCACCTTTCTATGTTTCTATGTTTCTAATCTAGATACATTACATCAACCGGCTCACCTTTATCCACATGCTTATTCACATCTTCAAAGTAGTCAACAAATTGGCCTGAAATTGGTGAGGCAAGGTCTCCCTCGGCTGAACCCATGCTGATTCTGTCCTATTAAATCATGTTTGTCTACATCAGGGGTGCCCAAAAAGTCAATCGCGATCGACCAGTAGATCGCAAAGGCAACGCAAGTCAATCCCGGGCTCCGTGATAAGACTCGTGTTGTTCTGTTTTCCTTGCTCCCCCAATTTCAGGCCATGCACGAATAAGCGCCGGGCAAACAGCCTTCCCCCCACCCCAATGTCAATTCTGACATCGGAGATGAAGTTCCTCTCTGTTGTCAGAATTGATTTCGCAGGTAGGGGGGAGGTTGTGGGCCCGGCGCTCGTATGCACCTGGCCTCAGAGAAGCAGGGAGAAATCTGCGGCAGTGGCTTTGGGGGGGAGGGGGCAGGGAGAGAGAAAAACAGACAGAAAAAAAAGAAAGGAGGCAGGGAGAAAGACAGAAAGAAAAGGGGGGATAGGGAGAAAGAAAAAGAAAGAGGGGGGGGGTGAAATTTTGGGTTGGATAGTATTGCCTTATATTGAAGAGTACAGTGGTGCCTCACACAACGAACTTAATTGGTTCCAGGAGCAAGTTTGTTATGTGAAACGTTCGTTATGTGAAACGCGTTTTCCCATAGGAATACATGTAAAAAAAAATAATTCGTTCTGCAGCATAAAATATGCTAAGATGACATAAAAAAGATAAATTTTTTGTTATTATTTTTATTTAGATACATCTAAAAACATACATCTCCCTGTCCTTTTACTTCCACTATCTTCCTATCCCATCTCTATTCCCTTTTGTCCCTCTCCCCATGATCAATCATCTCACCACCTCTCTCTGCCCTCACCCTCAGGGTTCAAGATTGCTTCCACTCTTTTTCCTGTTGTTCTCTCTGCCTGTCACCCTATGATTTAGCATCCCTTCTGCCCTTGTCCAATATTTCCCCTTCTCTCCCTCCCTCTCATCCCCTGCTCCAACATGTGCTTTCAGGGGCCTTCTCCCCCCTTAAGCGTCTTTTCTTCTCCACTCCACCTTTCCTCCCTCCCTGCCTCCACCTTTGTGGCGCTTTTGCACCCGACCAACAACAGAACAGGCCCGGTCGGACAAATCTCCCTGTCCTGTAGCCGCGAATCTAAATTACCTTCTTACAGCAGCTGGATTATTGAAGCTGCTGTAAGAGGTAATTTAGATTCGCGGCTACAGGGCAGGGAGGTTTGTCGGCCGGGCCTGTTGTCGGTCGATCGGGGGACCTGACCAGCTGTGCACATTCTTCGAGGCGGACCGCCCCCTCCCCCCTCTTTCGTTCGCCATTGCCTTCTTCCTACTCGTAGACACTTCTCAATTCTTATAAAGCAAAAAAGTATTTGGCTATTAGTACTTAGCTTTTATCCGGGGCCCAGGGCAACTGATGACTGTATATGATGATAAATACAATCAACACTCGGCTATGATTAAACGCTCAACGGAGCGTCTCCGTTTCGCTCTAACTGTAGGTTCCTCGAGAGATGAAGTCTTCCTGATGTCAGCGCTGACGTCGGAGGAAGGGAGGGCTTTGCTTAAGCCCTCCCTCCGATGTCAGCGCTGACATCGGGAAGATTTCCGTTCGGCTGTGTGCTGCGACAGGGCAGGTAAGGAGAAGGAACCCCGGAAGGATGCAGCTCGGGCGACTTCGTTGTGTGAAACGAAGTCCGTTGTACGAATCACGACATAAAGTTCGTTGTGCGCAGCGTTCGCTGTGCGAGGCGTCCGTTATGCGAGGCACCACTGTACCAGTATGACTATTTATGTTTTAGGGTGAGGATTTGACTATCTGGTGTACTTGCCATTGTGAAAAATCAATAAAACTTGTTAAAATAAAAATAAAACATAAAAAGAAAGAAAGGGGAGGGGACAGGGAGAGAGAAAGAAAGAAAGGGGGCAGAGAGAGAAAGAAAGAAAGGGGAGGGGCATGGAGAGAGGAAGAAAAGTTAAGACTCATGGAGGGACAGAGAGAGATGTTGGTTGGGGAATGGAATGAGGTCTGGAGGAGATGAAGCTTGCAGGAGGCAGAAAGAAAGAAAGGCAGAAAAAGAAATATTGGATTTACAGTCAGAAGAAGAAAGTGCAACCAGAGACTCATGAAATCACTAGACAGCAAAGGTAGGAAAAATGATTTTATTTTAAATTTAGTAATCAAAATGTATCTGAATTTATATCTGCTGTCTATATTTTGCACTTTGGCCCCCTTTTACTAAACTGCAATAGCAGTTTTTAGCGTCGGGAGCAGCACAGCTCCCTGTGCTAAAAAATGCTATCGCAGTTTAGTAAAAGGGAAGGGGGTATATTTGTCTATTTTTGTATAGTTGTTACTGAGGTAACATTGCATATTTTAAAGTCATCTACCTTGACCTCTTTGGGGAAAAAAACCCCGAATATAAATAATAATTAACATTTTCTCTGCATACAGTGTGCTTTGTGTTTTTTTTAAATTGTATTGTTGGTAGATCATTTTGACTTGGTCATTTTTAAAGTAGCTCGCAAGCAAGCCAAGAAAGTGTGGGCACCCCTGGTCTACATGTTCCATAATTTTATTTTTTTATAATTGTTTCCACTATTTTGCCTGGCCAGGCTTACTAGGTCAGGCTTACTAGTCTATAATTCCCCAGATCTTCCCTGGAAACCCAAGAAGGCCCTGCAAAATCTGTCTAGGACTTCCTGAGCAGATAAGCCTGATACAATAGAATACAAATTCAGGGGAAAATAGATCACTGCCCTGTAGAAATGTCGGACCCAGAACAGGAAGCACTCAAAGTCGCGGTAGAAAGAACAGAGGTAGATCTATCGAGACCGCAGGTATCCAAGATAGCCACCACTCCCACAGTCTGTTGAGGCAAACTCCCAGCTGCCATTTCAGCAGTGCTAGCAAGCCGTGAAACCACATGCAGCTACCCAATGTCAAGTCCGAGTCTCCCCATCTTATCAATTTCTGATTGCACCTTTGGGGCCTTACATGGACATTTCCCTGAGGCCTCTCGCCATGTCCTGCAGCACAAGCAGCACTTGGCAGACGCTACAGAGGTCGACATCATCGGGGCGCGAAGCTCCCAACTTGGAGATGAATTGCTGATTCATCTCCAGATGAGTAGAACCTCTCTCTGGCTCTGCACCAACAACTCCTGGCTGCAGCAGCTCACCAGCTGCTGTGGGAGTCCGCCTCGCTGACCTTGTCTTGCTGACTTTGGTCTTAGATTTGTTTTTTTTTTGGGGGGGGGGAGTTGTTGGATTTTTGAAATTTAAACTTAAAGGGCCGGAGCCCTAAAACAAAAAACAAAGCTGAATCCAATGGCAGAGGCTGCAGAACATGAAGGCACCAATAGAGAGGGAGAGCTGAGGCATAGGAGGGGCAGTAAGAGGTAGAGGCTGGCATCACCAAGCATGCATCTCACAGACCCGCTAGAGGTAAGCTCAATTGGGAGCCAGTTCACCAACTGGATCAGGAGTGGCCTGACTAGAATCCAGATTCAAGTAAACACCAAAAAATCCAAAAGGACAGAGAACCCACGGGTATAAAACAGTACAAAAGGAAGTGGGAACGGACAATGAGCACTCCACTGAAGAACACTGATGTGAAACCAATTTGTTTATTCCATAAAAGGACATAAGCAGAAACTGTGGACCCGACACAGCACTGTGTTTCAGCATCTGAGGAACGCCTGCATCAGGGGTCACTGTGGTGTATATGTTCACAGATGACAGGTCTGGGATAAAACAAGGCTCGGTCCAACTAACATGCCAGAGTAGCCACTAAAACAGAGGACAACAAATGAAAAAAGCACTAAACCCACATGGGATGGCACTCAAAATTCAAAGAAATAGATGCTTTAGGAAGACTCAAAAATGTGTCCTCTCAGCTTGCAGAAGAGACTGAAGTACTTGTACACGCGCGGTGGGACGCTGCTAGAACTTTCCTAAAGTTATGTGTGCTAAGCAGTGTTCACACCAGGTTCTATCGGATGATTTCATCCACATGTGAGAATACATTGGGCCTGCTTGTCCTTGGAGAACTTAAAAAGATTAACCTAATAAGATTAACAAGAAGAAGAAGAAAAAAAAAAAAAAAGACACTGTACAACACAAAAGGACTTACACAGCAAAAATCTAGATTAATAAGGAGAAACCATGTAACCATATCTGTGAGGGGAGTACGGTGAACCATAACCTAGCCTCTATCTCAGTGTTAAATGTCAACCGGTGAGGATCTAAGGCAATAGTAGCAGGTGGGAAGCATGAACATGCACAGAACATTCTAAAGTTCTTAGAAAGCTGGAGATTTGCTCCTGCACTAGGTTCTGTTAGATGAAATCACCTACATATGAGGATGATTGTATCCTGCTTGTCTTTGGAGAAAAGAAAAGAAAACAAAACACATATTTCAGAGACACTTTCATTAATTTTGCTCTTCTTCAGAGATCATTTTTTTTCTGGTCAATAAATACCAAACAGTACTGTGATATGAAAAGTTAGATATATTTGAAAATTAGTATTTCTTCAAATTAAGAGCATCCTTGCACAGTTGTAATCTTGTACTTATTACATATAGTATACCACAAAAAACATACTTACTGCCTGATTCTCCATACGTGCAAATATAACATTTAGCATCTGTGTGAGAGTAGCTTTGGCTGTTGTCTGATTTATTAGATTTTTGCTTGCTAGATAAATATTGTAGCATGTTCTGACAGCCTGCAGCACTGTGCCTTCATGAATTTCTATATGTTGAGATGTTACTGCAGTAAGCAAAGCCTGAAATAAAAGTACATGTTTAAGAACAAATTTTTTGTGAAATCATACAGCACCATAATGTAATTTCTCTGAAGAATGATGCCATGTAAAAATGTATATTTTCTTTAATGTTCTATAAAATTTGTTAATTTTGAAAATAAAAAAATAATTAATAAAAACAACACTTCATTCATCAATTATATTCAGTAAACTATTAAAAGATACTCTGTCAATGTCCCCCAGATTCAACAGTTCTGTTGCTTCATTACCCGTTATGTTAATCAGGTTTTCTATTCTGCCTTTACCTATTCAGTTCAAGGTCAGATTACATTATAAGAGGTTGGGTCAGTTACCCAGGAAGTTACAATGAACAAATTGAGGTGGATATTCAATAGGTTTGCTAGTACAGGTAGATCAGTATAACTTAATACAGTTAGGTCATAGTTTCAAATATATAGTTACATGTACAAGTAGGTCATTTTGGTTCTTCGTTTTGTCCCAGGAGTTGCATTAGACAGTTTAGAAATGGGCTTTTACAATTACCGTTCAGACATTCTCACTTTATCTTTAAAGAAAACCTGTAAGGATAAAGTTCTAATAAATCGCTCCAAATCAGTAAGAGTTACAAAAACAGCCTGCTGACCGTTCCACCTAACTTCCATTTTGGAGTTGAGTAAGGATGGATTTGATGAGAGGTATTTAACCAAACTGGAATTCTAATTTTTAAATAAAGAGCAGTCCTCTATTCCATGGATATATTTCTTGCCCAAGATTCACAAAACACTCTTGAAGGCGTCGGGCCAACCAAATATCTCCTCCCGCAATTCCATTCTGGAACTTTTATCCTTTTATGTGGACTATTACCTTAAACATTTGGTACAAATGAGTACATCTTTCATCCAAGACTCGACATTTTCTGGAATGGTTACAGACGGTGATAGTACCTCCGTCCCCTGTCTTACTTGCAACATTGGATATTGTTTCCCTATTATACTTCCTTACCCCAAATGAAATGTTTAGTTAATGTACGAGATGCTTTGGATTCCATTACATCTGAGTACTAATGACCTAGTTCCTTAACTTGACCCTCGTAGGGATCCCACTAGGACGTCCCATTTATTCTTAAAGTCAAGCACTCTAGTGGCCTTGATCACCTGCTCTGGAAGCTTGTTCTAGTGATCTACAACCCTTTCTGTGAAGAAATACTTCCTTACGTCACTATCAAATTTCCCTCCTCTGAGTTTGAGCGGATGCCCCCTTGTGACCGAGGGTCCTTTGAGAAAAAAAGATGTCTTCTTCCACCTCGACACGTCCCGTGATGTATTTAAATGTCTCAATCATGTCCCCCCTTTCTCTGCGTTCTTCTAGAGTGTAGAGCTGCAATTTGTTTAGTCTTTCTTCGTACGAGAGACCCTTGAGCCCTGAGATCATCCTAGTGGCCATCCGCTTAGAGTGCTTTAAAGTGTAAGTTGTCTTTTGTTTCTCAACTTACAACCCTATTCTTTCTTTAGACTTATTAGTACTTATCTTATATTTTAATGATCGGGAAAGCTGTTTTGCGTGCTTAAGCTTTATCAAGGATCGTTTCCCTGCAAAAGATCAGAAAAATGAACATATTAAGATTGTTGTCTAATATATTGAGTCCTACATTTTTTATTTTATCAGCAACACGCACCTCGATCATTCCGTCGCCATCCGACCATTTGTTTGTAAAGTGTCAAAGATGGTGGTGGCATTTCTTCACTTCCTTTTCAACTTCCCTCCAAACAGCTAACTAATGACATTATCATTGCAGAAACCCCATTCAGAACAGGGACTCCCAATCTAGCTCCCCATTCAGTCCTCCTGGCTCAACTACATTTAACTTATAAATCCATCTTTGCTCCAGGAAATTTAAATGTCTATCCACATTACCACCCTCCCTCGGTTAAGGTCCACTTTAAACATAAGTCATGGATCTCAACAGAGTCTTTTCAGGCTCCGCTGGTTCAACATTGGTGCAGTAAAAATCATAAATTAGGAGATCTTAGATGACACATTATAGATCAAATAGAAGGGAGGGTGGTAATATGGATAGATATTTAAATTTCCTGGAGCAAAGATGGATTTATAAATTAAATGTAGTTGAGCCAAGGGGACTGAATGGGGAGCTAGATTGAGTGTCCCTGTTCTGAAAGGGGTTTCTGCAGCGATGATGTCATTAGTCAGCTGTCTGGAGGGAAGTTGAAAAGGAAGTGAAAAAACGCCGCCGCCATCTTTGACACTTTACAAACAAATGGTCGGATGGTGACAGAATGATCGAGGTAGGTGCTAATAAAGAAAAACTGTGGGACTAAATATATTAGATAATCTTAATATGTTCATTTTTCTGATCTTTTGCAGCCGATCCTTGCTAAAGCATAAACACACAAAACATGTAGTATTACAGCTTTCCCAATCATTAAAATATAAGATAAGTACTAATAAGTCTAAAGAAAGAATAGGGTTGTAAGTTAAGAAACAAAAGACAACTTGCACTTTAAAGCACTTTAAGGGGTCCTTTTATCAAGCTGCAGTAGGGGTTTCATGTGCATAATACCGCACGTTAAACCGCCTGCCGTGCTAGCCGCTAATGCCTGCATTGAACAGGCGTTAGTTTTTTTAGCTGGCTGTGGGGGTTAGCGCATGATGAAATGTCCGACACGCTAACCCTGCTAGTGCGGCTTGATAAAAGGACCCCTAAGTGTCTAGCACTTTAAATGTGAAGCACTTTAAGTAATGAGGAGAATAAAATTTAAATTAAGACCAGTGAAGAAGCAACAAGTTAAGCTAGCTGCTATGATTACACTTTGAGCAGCGAGTTATGTTTCTGAGGTCTGGGTTAAGGTGTTAAGCTGTGTAAAAGAATAAGATTAATAAGAAGGACTGAACTATTGCATTGACTTGGGACTGGTGGTTGGTTCAAGAGTTATATGAAGACCCAAGTTTAACCACTTAAATTAAAAATATACACATCTGAGTGGTGTTCCTATTGTGGACAGGGACTGAAGAACAATTAAAACATTTTTTCAATGGTTGAACAACTTGAATCAATGTATTCAGTTTACCTTGAATTATTCAATGACCAAAATTAACTTTTTGGATATCTTGGTTAAAATGGATGAGGGTGGCTTTTATACATCTTTGCATGTGAAATCCACCAACTCTAATATCTTACTGCAGTTTTATAGCTGCCATCCTGTTCATCTGAAAGAAAGCTTACCTTTGGCCAAGCTTTTACATTACCGGAGAATTTGTTCTGATACCAAGGACTTTAAAATTCAGCCTCCGGTTTAATAAAAAATCTGAAAGAAGGTTCTTAGAACTTCATATAAGCAGGCTAATCATCGGGAGTAGCTTCTACAACCCCAGGCCTGTATGTGATGAGGTTCAATGCACAATCTCCAGAAGTATCCAAGATCATTCAATCTCATTGGCATATTGTACAAACCCATCTGTGTTTCCAACAGCAGGGGTTGCAGATAGCTTACTCAAGGGGTAGGAATCTTCAGGAAAAATTATCTCTGAAACCAGAATTAATTTAGCCATCTACGAACACAGGAAAAATTCATGCTGTGGGTCATGTCAAATATGTCCACTGACCCTGGCAGTAAGTACTGTGACTAATCCTGTGGATAAGAAGATTTACTATTTGAAGTATCAAACCAATTGCAATAGTACCTTTGTTGTGTACGTTATCCAATGCCCATGCCCTATGTGGTATGTAGGAAAAACTATAAGGAAGTTTAAAGTAAGAATGTCTGAACATAAGTTTTGCTTGAAATTGGAGCGATGTGAGGCTCCCTTAGTGAACAATGTCTGGAGTTCAATCATAGCTTTGTGAATGACACGGTTCAGGAATCCATAAGGGGTGGGGATAGGGGCAAAATATTAATCCAATTAGAACAATGCTGGATATATCAATTTATCACTACCAAGGCGGAGAAGATAAAGAAGTGAGAAAAAAATGAAATCGTCCACAAATAAACGGACTCACTTCTGAGTGGATTAATAACAGAAGGCGGGCAAATTTTTATAATGTATAAGTCCTAAGGGTTAATATTTAGTTGTAAAAACCCTTTATGCCAGCACCTCCTGGATGTTGTGCAAAAATTCTTACTGTTATTCCTTAACCCTTTCAGGACCAAGGGACATACCGTATTTGCCGACGTATAAGATGACTTTTCAGTACCTTAAAATCCTCCCCAAAGTCGGGGGTCGTCTTATACGCTGGGTACTGTTTAGAGAGCTGCTCGGGGACGCCCCTAGGGTCGCGGGGATCCCGTGGGGACGCCCCCTAGGGTCGCGGGGATCCCATGGGGACGCCTCCGAGGGTCGCGGGGCTCCTGCGGGGCTGGATGCTCAGTTTTCTGGATGTACGCGGCTCTTCTTCTCCCTACCTTCTCTGCTTGCAGCACAGAGCCGAACGGAAGTCTTCCCGACGTCAGCGCTGACGTCGGAGGGGAGGGAGGGCTTAAACAAAGCCCTCCCTCCCTCCGACGTCAGCGCTGACGTCGGGAAGACTTCAGTTCGGCTCTGTGCTGCAGGCAGGGCAGAGAAGGTAGGGAGAAGGAGAGTAGCCTCGCGGTACCAAGAGAGAGGGGCGGCCGCCCCGCCCCGGTTGCAGCACAGCCGGCCAGGTTCCCTTACTTTTGTGGCACTTCCCCGACCGACCGATAACAGCCCGGGTCCGACAATCCTCCCTGCCCTGTAGCCGCGAATCTAAATTACCTTCTTACAGCAGCTGTAAGAAGGTAATTTAGATTCGCGGTTAAGGGCAGGGAGGTTTGTCGGACCGGGACTGTTGTCGGTCGGTCGGGGAAGTGCCACAAAAGTAAGGGAACCTGGCCGGCTGTGCTGCACCCGGGGCGGTAGAGGAGGGGGGGAGAAGGACACTGAAAGGCCATGGTGAAGACAGGAGGGGGGGGGAAGGACTCTGAAAGCACTTGAAGACAGAGGAGGGAGAAGGAGGCTGAAAGCACATGGGGGAATACAAAGGGGTGGAGAAGGACGCTGAAAGGCCATGGGAAGGGGGGGGGGGGGGAGAAGGACACAAAGGAAATGAGGAAGAGAGAGTAGGAAGAAGACAGATGCCAGACTATGGGGGGAGCAGAGAGAAGAAGATGGGTGCCAGACCAATTTGGAAGGGGGAAGAAAGGGAGAGGCACAGTAACAGAGCAAATGGAAGATGCAGAAGGAAGAGAGATAGTGGATGGAAGGAATTGAATGAGAACATGAGGAAAGCAGAAACCAGGCAACAAAGGTAGGAAAAGTATTCTATTGCTTTAGTGAATTAATTAAAATTGTTGAAATAAATTCTGATGTTCTTTTAAGTTTTATTTGTCATGCAGAAGGTGTGCGGAAGAAGGGGTAGTCTTATACGGCGAGTATATAACAAACTCTATATTTTAACTGTAAAAGTTGGGGGGTCGTCTTATACGCCCAGTCGTCTTATACGCCGGCAAATACGGTATTTGTCCCATAACTTTAAAATCCTATAAATTTTGATTGGGATAGTCTACAGTTCTAAATTTGATATGTACGGATTCCATATGATACTGCCTTTATGTAAACAAACTGGTTCCGACATTCATTCATTAGCGTCGTTGCTAGATTGACGAGAAGATTCACTTGCCACACTGTCCATAAGCCAGAAGTGTGATTTTTTTAAATAAAAATAATGATATTTCACAAAAAAAATCAATTTTTTGGCATCTGCAAGCCCTTTTTACCATAAAAATGTCGTCAAAACCACAAAAATTGGCCTACGATCCTTATGGTCCTGAAAGGGTTAACTTTATAATTAAATTCAATCAAACATGATCACAGTAAGTTTTGCCACTTATCTTTATTGTGCATTCTTACTAGCCAGCCCGACGGGACCCGTTTCGCCATAAATTGGCTTTATCAAGGGTTCAGTTAGAGCGTCCATTCTCTCTTTCGGGCTAGATTTTACTGCAATATATCCTCGGGGGTCTTAATTCTAATATTTATTGGAGAATCTTTTTTTTATATATAGGGATTTTTGTGGTTCCCCGATAGGTCTCTCTTCTCTGAATGTGTTTAATAGTGCACTCTCTGCCTGCCTGCATGTTCATTTTGGGGTTGTTACTTTTACTAAAGTGGATTGAAATAAATAAGTTGATATTTTCAACAGCATTGTTAAATTGAACATCTATGGCGCCATTTTTTAAGTGAAGTTACTCTCCAGCAAGCGCAGGGGATGTAAGGATTTTTCCCATGGTGCAATGGTCTTTGAAAGCTGAAAAGAGAAAGAAGAAAGCCAGCTTGTATTTGTGACCAGGTCAGTATGTTTTATTGTTTTTGCTGGATAAAGGGTGAATCTTTATTGTATACCGTTTGCTGTCTCGAGTTCCTTAAGAGCTGAGGTTTTAAGAAATAGTGAATGAAAGGAATGATAATGCATCATCTATTGGCACTTCTACATGTTTGTTTTAGATCATGGTGTGGTTAATGTTAAGGTTGGTTACAAATTTGGAGTTTGTTGTTTTCTGTTGCAGTACTTATAAGCAAAAATGTTTTCCTGGTTCCTCAATCTGGATGGATGCTATGCTATGCTCCCAAAGAAGCTGTTTTTTGGTGTTTTATTTTTACAGTTAAACAGAGATCTTCCGTAGAGTGGGAATGATAACATCAAGTTAAGTGATTTCCTCTATACAGTTCTGTGAATCCCTTCATTTTGGTACAGCAAATTATTTGCCATTCATAATACTTGTATTTATGCTTGTTGACATTACATAAAAGTATTTAATGGCCTTATAATTTATCTTATTATTAAGAAGAAAAAGGATAAAAGAGAAAAATAAGATATAAGTACTAACAGGCTGATGAGAGGGGGGTGGTTTCTGACTAATGATGGCTCCGTGTATGTGAGTAGTACATGAATGCTAATAAGCTCTAAGGACTGTCTCATTGAGCTCTTTCTGCCTCAGAAACAGCACCAAATGCCCAGAATGGAAGATCTTTGGAATGCCAGCCGGCCAGATACTGACTACAACCTCTGCCTCGCTCCCCCTCCCCCCCCGATCCTTTGCAACAGGTTGGGAGCGGGCAAGGCAGCCTGCGCCTTGAAACTCGGGCGGATTTCCATCCAGGCGAACCCACCCTGCACTAGAAACCTGTGACAAAATCACTGGCCAGCAGATTCCCATGGGAACAGACCCCGAGTACTTCAAGGTGGTGGCACACAGCAAGCTGGCTCCACAGATCCACCAGAGTTTCTCTGTGAAGCTACAACCTGGCACTGGGGGACTTCTTCCTTTTCTCCAACAGGGGACCCCCAGGGAGGGGTTTCAAGGCCCTGAAGCCACAGAGAAATAAACTTTAATAGTAAAATAAAAACAAGAAGCAGAGCTACTGCAAAAGACATCTGCACGGATTGCTTGCAGAAAATGAAATTGGGATTGTTTATTAACTCTCAGGTTAGGGGTGGAGCATGTGCTCATAAAAGTTATGGATATCTGTAATACCCAGACTGCAGGTTGGGACTGAACACCTAGCGTATGGAATCCAGAAGGGATGTAACAGAATGATTTGTTATACTGTGCATTTACAGTGTATCCCTCACAAACTGGATGACACATAAGACAACCTGGGAGACTACTTTGAAGGATGTTAACAGTTAAACAGTTTGCACCTGTACTTTGTTGTTCATGTTGTACATTGTATGTAGAAAATAAAATGATTTCAAATGCCATGTTATCTGTTTCTCTCCTATCAGAGACTGCTGCACTTATCTCTTATCTGGTGGCAACATTAAGTAGTGCATGGCATACACTTTCAAGTATATATGTTAGATTTCCAATATTGGCACATTTTCAAGAGAAAAAAAATAATTGCCATGACTTATGAATCAATTCTTGTACCACCCAATCCAGTGAGTTTTTTTTTTTGGGGGGGAGGAAGGTGGATATTAATGTTGGACTACTACTTCTAATGGATGCTGATGGTCATAAAACACCAGGCCATTGGCCTGGTTAGTTTAATTTTAAGGAAGATGGTTAGTTTAATTAAGGAAGGCAACAGCATATAGTCTCTTTTGGCTTATAATTGTTGTACTGTTATATTTATGGTTTGATAACATGTATACCGAGAATAATATTGTTTGATGGAGATTTATTTGGGCAGGGGAAGATTGAGGGTAAAGTGTATGTAAAATATTGAACTGAATTATCTCCAAATTGTTGGATTTTGTCATTTATCATACATTCAACATAAATTGTTTAATATTAAAAGAGACCTGTCTCCTTGATCTTGTGATAATGAGGGTGGCATCAGAGTAGAAATAAAGACTTCCATCATATCTTTTATAAGTTCATTGGATACTATTTACTTAAGATAGTGCTTTTGTGACTTCCCTTTCTGAAATCTTAAATTTACCAAGCTTACCAGTAAACAGCGTTGATCTCTTGTATCCTGTTCATATTGTAATATCCTGTATCTTATTGTAAACATCCCCGGTACCTGCTCACTTTGTATTATCCTGTATCGTATTGTAAACATCTCCTGTTCACTTTGTAATATCCTCTTCTTTCTGTAAACATCCCCCAATATCTCATGCACATTGTAATTTCCTGTATCTTATTCATTGTAATATCCTACTTCTCATTCACATTCTCATTCACAAAGCTTATGTATCTCAAATTCCTGGTTCCAATACCTAGCTTATATCTTGTTCCAAACATATGTATCTTGTTGTAAACATATGTCTCCTGCTGTTAACACTGCAATCTCTCTCGGCACGACCCTCATTGTAAACCGCTTCGAACTTAGGGTATAGCGGTATATAAGAAATAAAATTATTATTATTATTAAAAATTATTATACTATTTGCAAGCAATAAAAAACTTTACTCCTTAACTAATGCTACTTACTGAGAGATGACAAAATAGTATACATTGCATTATGGTTACAGTAGGCACTTGTCTGTGGATATACAGTACCTTATTCTCTGAATTTTTATCAGTTTTTAATTCCTGTTTGATATGGACCGTACATAGCTGGTCCTCATTCAAACTTGGTGCAGAACTAGGTCGCTGGGGAGGCGTGGGTACATTACACCAATTTAGATTCTAAACTTCAAGAATGATTTTGGGGAGACATTGGAAGGGAGGCAAAGTTCAGAATTAAGCTACAGAACATGACTTGGGAATGGAACCAAAGTAGTAATTTTAAAAGGAGAATATCATATTTGCTTAAAAAAACAGTTTGAAAATACCTTGACAATAATAATAATAATAACTTTATTTTTGTATACCGTAGTACCACAACAGTTCAGAGCGGTTTACAGAGGAAGAGACTGTACACAGACAGCGATGTTACATACAAGACATTCAGATTAGCTTAGCAAGTCGAGAGAAGTCAGGTATAACCGGAGGCATATAGAGATAAAAGGCAGGGATAAAAGGCAGGGAGGCAGGCAGAGAAATTTATCAAAATTTATTTTAGTGTTGTTTCCACTTGGCCATTTTTTAAATTATTTTTATTAGACCTGTAGTAGTTTTATATCTCTTTAATGTTTAAGGATAAAGTTTACAATATATTATTTGTTTATAGTCATGATGCAACAACAGACATGTAGTGTGAAACAAAACAATAGTCCATGGCAAATCAATAGGATTTGGATTAGTAGAAAATGCCAGTTCTATTGCTACAGTATATGCTGCCTTTTGCTGCTTCAGGGATTCCTAAATCTATGCTAGTGCCTGCATACTCAATTAAGTTCACAAAATATCCAACTACTAAGTAGTAGATTGAAGCTACTAAATGGTACATTTAAAACAAACCGTAGAAATATTTCTTCACGCAACTGCCCGCAATTGACCTGGAAGCCTTACCTCTGAAGTCAGAGCATTCACTATTTTCGTTTCCTTCTGCAAAAGGATGCAAATATAAGAAATTCCAGAAACAAATGCTGTCCTTTCAGGCAGCCTTATGGATTATTTATTTATTTATTTGTTCATTTTTATAGCCCATCCTCCCCAGAAGCTCAGAACAGGTTACAATAAAATAAAATAAAGTTAGGTATTTGGATCCCTGGTTCAATCTCAGGAAAGGTTTCACGAAATCTACCACGCTGACCAAGGTCCTCAAATTCAAGGACACAAACTTCCAAGACATGGGAGACTTCGTTCATCAGGCGCTACAAAGCCAAGCAGAAACCGACAGCGTGGAAGAAATGTGGTCAACTTTGAAAGGCACCATACAGGAAGCAACAAACCGCTATTTTAAATCAGTAAGCAAACGGAGTAGGAACAACAAGCCACAGTGGTTCTCTACGGAGATCTCGGACCTCATCAAAGAGAAGAAAAAAGCATTCATCTCTTACAAACACTCAGGGAAACAGGACTCTAGAGTAGAATATCTGGCCAAGTCAAAAGCCGTCAAAGCAGCAGTTAGGGAGGCCAAATTCCGCATGGAGGAGTCTCTAGCAAAGAACATCCAGAAAGGTGATAAATCTTTCTTCAGGTATATCAGTGACATAAATAAGAATTCGGGCGGGATAGTACGTCTCAGAAAACCAGACGGAGACTACTGTAGAGACGGACTTGGAAAAAGCCCAACTGTTAAATGAATACTTCTGCTCAGTCTTCACCCGCGAAGCGCCGGGAATCGGCCCTCATCTACAGACAAGGGTTGAATCAGTTGACCCGTTTAGTAATTTCAAGTTTACACCCAGCAGCGTCTACTGCGAGCTGTCAAAAATCAAGGTTAACAAGGCAATGGGGCCTGACAACCTACACCCCAGGGTGCTCAGGGAGTTGTGTGATGTTTTGGCGGAACCGCTATCCGCGATCTTCAATCTCTCCCTTAGTACAGGTAATGTCCCGATGGACTGGAAGATGGCCAACGTCATTCCACTCCTCAAGAAAGGCTCCAGGATGGAAATGGCAAACTACAGACCAGTGAGTCTCACATCAATAGTGAGCAAACTAATGGAAACTCTAATCAAACGCCAATTGGATAGGATCATGAATGAGGAGAATCTACAGGATCCCCGCCAACATGGATTTACTAAGGGATGATCCTGCCAATCCAACCTGATCAGCTTCTTTGACTGGGTGACGAGGAAGCTGGATGTTGGGGAGTCCCTGGACATCGTTTACCTGGACTTCAGCAAAGCATTTGATAGCGTACCACACCACAGGTTGCTGAGCAAGATGAGTTCTTTAGGATTGGACGACACATTGACCAAATGGATTGGGAACTGGCTTGGAGGTAGGCTTCAGAGGGTAGTGGTGAACGGCACCCCCTCCGAAATGTCGGAGGTGATAAGTGGAGTGCCACAGGGCTCCGTCCTGGGCCCGATCATAGAAACATAGAAGATGACGGCAGAAAAGGGCTACAGCCCATCAAGTCTGCCCACTCTGCTTACCCACCCCCTGTCTATGCCCTAATGACCCAATTTTTTTATCTTGACCCTCGTAGGGATCCCACATGGGTATCCCATTTATTCTTAAAGTCTGGCACGCTGTCTGCCTTGATCACCTGCACTGGAAGCTTGTTCCAATGATCAACCACTCTCTCTGTGAAGAAATATTTTCTGGTGTCGCCATGAAATTTTCTGTCCCTGAGTTTGAGCGGGTGCCCTCTTGTGGCCAAGGGTCCCTTGAGAAAGAAAATATCATCTTCCACTTTGACACGTCCCGTGAGGTACTTAAATGTTTCGATCATGTCTCCCCTCTCCCTACGTTCCTCGAGAGTGTAGAGCTGCAATTTGTTCAGTCTCTCTTCATACGAGAGACCCTTGAGCCCCGAAATCATCCTGGTGGCTGTCCACTGAACCGATTCAATTCTGCGCACATCTTTACTGTAATGTGGCCTCCAGAATTGCACATAGTACTCCAGATGAGGTCTCACCATGGCCCTGTACAACGGCATTATGACTTCAGGCTTTCGGCTGACGAAACTTCTATTGATACAACCCAATATCTGCCTTGCCTTAGATGAAGCCTTCTCCACTTGATTAGCAGTTTTCATGTCTGCACTGATGATTACTCTTAAATCTCGTTCTGCTGAAGTCCTAGTTAAAGTTTCTCCATTCAAGAAGTACGTCCTGCATGGATTTCTGCTTCCGAGGTGCATGACCTTACATTTCTTAGCATTGAAGCCTAGCTGCCAGGTTGAGGACCAACTTTCCAATGTAAGCAGGTCCTGCGCCATATAATTCTGTAAACTGCATTCACTTACTATATTACATAGTTTGGCGTCATCGGCGACTAGTGTTATTTTACCTTGAAGCCCTTGAGTCAGATCCCTTATGAATATGTTGAAAAGGAGTGGACCCAGGACCGAGCCCTGCAGCACTCCACTGGTCACCTCCGATGTTTTAGAGAGGGTACCATTAACCACCACCCTCTGAAGTCTGCCACTCAGCCAATCATTGACCCATGCAGTTAGTGTCTCTCCTAACCCCATCAATTCCATCTTGCTTAGCAGCCTGCGGTGTGGGACACTGTCAAAAGCTTTACTGAAGTCCAGGTACACGACATCCAAAGACTCTCCCAAGTCCAACTTTCTTGTTACCCAGTCAAAGAAGCTGATGAGATTGGATTGGCAGGACCTACCTTTGGTGAATCCATGCTGACTAGTTTCCCGAAGATTCCCTTCATTCAAGATCGTGTCCAATTTGCTTTTAATTAGTGTTTCCATGAGTTTGCACACTATTGATGTGAGACTCACCGGTCTATAATTCGCAGCCTCTGCCCTGCAACCCTTTTTATGCAGAGGAACGACATTAGCTAATTTCCAGTCCAGGGGAACTTTCCCCTTACTTAGGGAGAGATTGAATAGCTCAGCCAACGGTTTCGCCAGGACATCGCTCAATTCTCTGAGCACTCTTGGGTGCAAATTGTCTGGTCCCATGGCTTTGTTCACCTTGAGTCTTGCCAGTTCACTGTAAACTTCACCTGGTGTGAACTCAAAATTCTGAAACGGGTCTTCTGTGCTTTGTGTTGCTTTTAACTGCGGACCGTGTCCCGGTACCTCACAGGTGAAGACTGAGCAGAAGTATTCATTCAGTAGTTCGGCTTTGTCGGAATCTGCTTCCAAGTAACTTCCGTCCGGTCTTCTAAGACGTACTATCCCGCCTGTGTTCCTTTTTCTGTCACTAATATACCCGAAGAAGGATTTGTCCCCCTTTTTAATGTTTTTTGCCAGAATTTCTTCCACTCGAAGTTTTGCCTCCCTAACTGCCATTTTGACCGCTGTAGACCTGGTCCTATATTCTACCTTTGCCTCTCTTTTCTCTATGCGCTTGTAGGAGAGAAACGCTTTTTTCTTCTCATTAATGAGGTGCGAGATCTCTGCGGTGAACCATTGGGGTTTATTGTCTCTTTTTCGTTTATTTACTGATTTTATGAAGCGGCTAGTTGCTTCATGTATGGTTGATTTTAGTGTTAACCACTTAGCTTCTACATCATCGGTCTCCGCTTGGTCCTGCAGCGTCCGATGGACGAAATCTCCCATGCGTGCGAAGTCTGTGCCCCGGAAATTGAGTACCTT
This sequence comes from Geotrypetes seraphini, assembly GCF_902459505.1. Lineage (NCBI taxonomy): Eukaryota > Metazoa > Chordata > Amphibia > Gymnophiona > Dermophiidae > Geotrypetes > Geotrypetes seraphini. The sequence continues at coordinate 103,452,780 of NC_047085.1, read as the reverse complement.
TGTTTTCGTGTTTGATCTAGGGAAGCCTTTCCTAAGGTTGAACCATACCATGTTGTGGTCGCTGGAGGCTAGCGTATCTCCTACTGAGATCCTGTTCAACATCTATATAAGAGACTTGGCAGAAGGGCTCCGAGGTAAAATAACATTATTCACCGATGATGCCAAACTAAGCAATGTAGTGAGCAAAAGCACAACAGACAAAAATTCAATGGCAGACGACATGATGCATGACCTACTTCTACTGGAGCGCTGGTCTAGGTCCTGGCAACTCAGTTTCAATGCCAAAAAATGCAATGTCATGCACCTGGGAAGCCAAAATCCATGCAAGACTTACACCCTAAATGGCGAGATCCTGACAAGAACTGAAGCAGAAAGAGACTTAGGGGTGATTGTCAGTGAAAACATGAAGACTGCAAATCAAGTGGAGCAAGCTTCATTCAAAGCAAGGCAAATCATAGGTTGCATACGCAGAAGTTTCGTCAGCCGTAAACCTGAAGTCATTATGCCATTGTATAGATCCATGGTGAGACCACACCTGGAGTACTGTGTTCAATTCTGGAGGCCGCATTACCGTAAAAATGTGCTGAGACTGGAATCAGTCCAGAGAATGGCCACCCGGATGGTCTCGGGACTCAAGGATCTCCCATTCAAGGAGCGGTTAGGGAAGTTACAGCTCTACTCACTCGAAGAACGTAGAGAGAGGGGAGATATGATCGAGACATTCAAGTATCTCATGGGCCGCATCGAGGTAGAAGAAGATATCTTCTTTTTCAAGGGTCCCGCGGCAACAAGGGGGCATCCGTGGAAAATCAGGGGCGGGAAACTGCATGGTGAAGTTCTTCTTCACTGAAAGGGTGGTTGATCGCTGGAACAGTCTTCCACTTCAGGTCATAGACATGTGGGATCTATTCACAGAGATAGGTAGGGAGGGTCATTGGGGTGGGCAGACTGGATGGGCCGTGGCCCTTATCTGCCGTCTAGTTCTATGTTTCTATGTGAGTATGAGAGGGAATGGAGGGAACGCATAGAGAAACTGATTCGTCTTCCAGGAGAAAAGCATCTGCCTCCAGTTGGTGAGGGGAGCATATCCTGGAGCAAAATTGAGGCAGTTTGTTGTTGTGGGGAGGCGCAAAGAGATCTATCTGAGGAGTTCCCCACTGAGAAAAATGTGATGAAGAGGCGAGGAATTGAGTGTCCATTCGTGAGGTTGTAGAAGGCGACTCAATATGTCCGCCAGACAGATTTTCTCTCCTTGAATGTAGACAGCTTTCAGGAAGGTGTTGTGAAGGATTGTCCAATTTCAAACCTTCAGAGCTTCCTGGCAAAGAGGGAAAGCTCCTGTTTCTCCCTACTTGTTGGCATAGAATCCCTCTAAGGAGAATAAGCATACGTGTAAGGCTCTGGAGGTGGTGTTCTCGACTTCAGAGTTGGAGGCCTCGAAGAGTCTCAAGGCCTAGAGAAACGAGGCCTGTCTCGAGAAGAGGACTTGTGCCTCGATGGATGCCACAACTGATGTGGAGAGCTGTGCCTCGAACCAGGCAGGTCCCGCTGAGAGGAACTTCGAGGAGTCTTCGCCTTTTGCCTCAGAAAGGGTGACGCCTTATGCGAGTAAGGAGGGCTGGAGGCTGGAGATCGAGATCAAGACACCAAAAAGGACTGAGTTCCTTGTATCGAGGTATCTCAAGGCACTGACAAGGACTCGGCTCCTTGAGTAGCGTGCTTATACTCCAGATGAGACACTCGCAAAGACTCGACTCCTTGTATGGTGTGTGTAGAATCCTTTTGAGGAACTCCCAAGGACTTGACTCCTTGGTTAGAGTGGGTAGATTCAGCTCGAGGCACTGCCAAGGACTCGACTCCTTGTGATACTGCTAAGTGCTCAGACTGGATTGCAGGAAGCAGAGTCAAGGTAGGAGTATGTTTGGCAAGCATATTACCAAACTGCCAATCCATAATGGTCTGGATCATAGCCTCCAAATGGGACACCAAGACTTGAAGATCTGGTACATTTGGTGTGGCTATAGTCTCCGAGGAAGAGCAACTCTTCAACTTTGAGACATGCTTCTTGGGCAGCTTGATAACCACTGCTGGTAACTGATCTGAGGGAGGCAGCGAGGAAAGCGACTCCTCAGGAGAAGACTTAGCAGATTTGCCCGAGGACAAGGACCCGCCAAACAAGGAGGGTCTGATTAAGGTTGAGGTCGAGGCAGAAGGTGGAACCCCTGTGAGAAGCTTGATTGGATTTGAGGTCGAGACTGGGGTAAGTGGATCCATACCGCCAAAGAGTTTCTCCACCTGAACTCGACTATGTTTGATGGCTCGAGGTTGAAGGGTAGCACAGTGGGCACATGACTCCGGATGATGGTCAAGTCCCAAACACTGAACACACCACCTTTGTGGGTCACACTGGCAATGGCTACACTGGCAATGGCTACACTTTTTGAAGTCTATGACCAGCCGAGACATAAATGGAAAAATAGCCTCAGCAAGATCAAAGCCCACAGGCTGAGGCTGCAAGGCAGGCCCCACCGTGACACAAAGGAAAAATAAAATTAAGGTTTTTTTATTTTGTTTGTTTTTTTAAATGAAAATAATAATAAATTTATTATTTTATACCGCCACTATCAAAAGTTCTAGGCAGTTTACACCATAAGAAATGCGCAAAGAAAACACAGCGACCCTGTAAAAAAAAGTAAAATATGAGCCGCGGTGAGAGAAGGCACGAAGTAGAACCGAGTCTAACGCAGAGTGTCGAAATAGGACTTCTCAGCTTCACGGAAAACTGAGAACTGAAGAGACGCGCACTCTAGGCCAGGTGCGAAGGCACTCGCGCATGCATGGTGCGGCAATCGCGAACTTTCTAAAGTTCTTCAAGCAAGTCTGCTTGCGAAGCTGTCCGCATCCAGGCTCCATGGATGACGTTACCCACATGTTGAGAATAGGCTGCCTGCTTATCCTGGGATAAACAGCTATTAACAATTTTCAAGCTTTCATTTTAACAATCTCGATACCATCCTTTCAACATGGAAGCTATTACCGTGTTTCCCCGCAAATAAGGCAGGGTCTTATATTAATTTGTGCTCCAAAAAACGCACTAGGGCTTATTTTCAGGGAATGTCTTTTTTTTTCATGTAATAATAATAATAATAGTTTATTTTTATATACCGCCAAACCATCAGTTCATGGCGGTTTCCACAATAATAATTACACTAGGCAATTAGAAATACAAAGCCATATAACAATTACAGTAGTACCTTGGTTTACGAGCATAATTCGTTCCAGAAGCAAGCTCGTAAACCAAAATACTTGTATATCAAAGCGAGTTTCCCCATAGGAACTAAGGGAAAGTCGCTCGATACGTTCCCTCCCACCCACCCCCACCGCTTGAGGCTAGTGACGCTGCTCTACCCCCCCCCCCCCGAGAACCGGCAATGCTCCTCCCAAAGGCCCCCCCTCGCGTAACCCGGCACCCTCCCCTCCCGCAATCCGGCACCCCCCGCCGCGAACTGAAATCCCCCAGACCCACCCGAACACGCTTCTTACTTCCATCTGGCCACCGGCACAGGCACCGGCATGTCCTGTTCGTTTGTGCCGGTGCCCAAAAATCTGCCTCCTCTTCTTTGCTGGGCCTTGAGCATCTGTGCATGCTCAAGGCCTGTGAGTTCACGCTCTCTCCGAGATTCTCGGAGATCTCCGCATGCTCAAGGCCCAGCAAAGAAGAGGAGGCAGATCTTCAGACACCGGCACCAACACACAGGACATGCCGGTGGCCAGATGGAAGTAAAAGCGTGTTCGGGTGGGTCTGGGGGATTTCAGATCACGGCGAGGGGGTTGCCGGATCGCGGGGGGGCGCCGCTCGCAAATCGAGGCAAGCTTGGTTTCCGAGGAGCCGATTTTGCGAATGTTTTATTTGTCTTGCAAAACACTCACAAACCGGTGCACTCGTAAACCAAGGTACCACTGTATTATAAATGAAAATAACACAGTTCAGAATAAAATACTAAATAGCAAAATACAGCCCTATAAAAACTATGAAAGATAGTAATTACACAATACAAGTTGATTATACTAAAATAAATAAAAATAATCTGTACAATTGTAAGATAGTAGAAACTGACTACGATAACAAATTTAAGAATAAAATCAATATTGTGTTTTGTATTGTTTAAATAGATAAGTTTTAAGATCTTTCCAAAATTGATAATAGGTAATGGATGGGGAAATGAGAGCATTCAAACATGAATTCATTACTCCTGCTTGGAATGCCAAGGTCCTATCCAAAAAATTTTTATAACGGCATATTTTTACTGAAGGAAAATTAAACCAACTGGATCTGCGAATGTTTTTCTTAATAGTAAGAAATCTAAAATGGGAAGAAAGATAAGATGGTGCTAGACCAAATAAAACTTTAAAACAAATGCAACCAAATTTGAATAACACTCTGGCCTCAAATGGCAACCAGTGGAGCTTTTGATAATATAAACTAATATGATCATGTTTTTTCAACAATCATCTCTCCCTTCCTCCCCTCCACCCCTCTTTCCTTTCTCTTCCCCCCATGTGCAGCATCTTTTCTCGCCTCTCACCCATTCCCTTGTGCAGCAGCTCCGAGGCCTCCAAAAACAGTGGCAGCACTCTGAACTGGCTGCTTCGCAGTCTTCCCCACCAGGGCCGGGCCTACCCTCTGTAGCGTCTTTCTATCCCTCCCTCTGTGCAGTGGAACCCCACCGACCCTCCCACCATGAGCCTGACATACCTCCAATCTGAAGCCTCCGAAACAGCGGCAGCACTCTGAACAGGCTGCTTCATGGCCTTATCCACCGGAGCCTTTCCTCTGCTGAATCACTGATGTCATCAGTGATGTTGCAGATGGAAGACTCCAGCGGTCAAGCAACCCGTTCAGAACACTGCTGCCACCGCTGCTGTTTTAGAGGCTTCGGAGCAGAGGTATATCAGGCTCACAGTGGGACAGTTGGTGGGGTTCTGCTGCAGAGAGGGATGGGAGGGAGGATTAGATAGAAAGGTGCTGCAGAGAGAAGGCCCGGCTCCGGCAGGGAAGGCTGCAAAGCAGCCCGTTCAGAGTGCTGCCGCTGTTTTTGGAGGCCTCGGAGCTGCTACACAAGGGGATGGATAAGTGGCGAGGAAAGATGCTGCACATGTGGGGGGGGGGGGGGGAGAATGGAAAGAGGAAGAATTGGGGTGGATGAGAGGAAGAGAGAGATGATTGGAAAATCGTGCAGCACTAGTGTCAGGGATGGAGTCGGGGAGTGTCGGGGTAGTTTCAGGGGTCGATCTTAACTAGGGCTTATTTTTGGGGTAGGGCTTATATTAGGAGCATCTTTAAAAATCATGCTAGAGCTTATTTTTGGGGTAGGTCTTATTTTTGGGGAACTACGGTACAACAACCTGGCCCTTTTTTCAAGTGCATCATTGGAAGCCTTTAATCTTTCCTGTTTTGGCAGGAACAAAAGCTGGCAGGTTATGACAGGAAAATTACTAGAAACCAAATCTCAGCTCGTTTTCATTAGATCATACCTTTATTATTTGCAATTGAACCCCTTCATCTGTTTGTGGACCCTGAAAACAACCACATATTGTTTCGATAATTCTATCAATTAATTTTTTTCCTGGCGTGGTACTGTCTGGTGCACTGCCTGTCAGATGTCCATAGGCTATAAGTTTCTAAATGAAAAAGAATAAAAGGTTAACAACTCAATAACAATTACAATATAAGTTTAGAATAGCATTTTTCACAAAAAGTAATTGTGAAGTATCTAAATTTTAAAGCCTATATAGTTTATTAGAATAGAATTTTTCACAAAAAATAATTGTGAAGTATCTAAATTGTAAAGCCTATATAGTTTATTAGGATTTAATGAAATCACCTTTCCTCAGTATGGTAACAAGGCAATGTGCAATAATATTTAAATTAAGGTAGGTAGAAAAGAACAAAATCTCATTATAACAAAGCAAAGGAAAGGAAAAGGGGAAGTAAAAGAGAGTAGTAAGATAAAGTCTCTCTCAACAAGGCTAGTGGATCCATCTAGGACAGTGGTCTCAAACTCAAACCGTTTGCAGGGCCACATTTTGGATTTGTAGGTACTTGGAGGGCCGCAGAAAAAAATAGTTAATGTCTTATTAAAGAAATGACAACTTTGCATGATCCAAAATGTGCATTATCTGAAATTAGTTTATAGATCTTTCCTTAATTGCTTTTGATAATTTCAGCTATACATAGCAGAAAGCAGTGCAACATGCAGAATGTGAAAAAGTATCAATTGCAAGAGACAAGATTTTGGACCAACTATTTTGAGGCTCTCGGTATTATAAAGGATGATTGATTCTTTATGGAAAACTTGTGCCTTAAGTGTCCTCCAGCACCAGACACACGCACAAGCTGCACTGCCTCCAGTGGTTACCTTACGTTCTGGAACATTACCCGCCTCACTGCTGTAACCTCACGCAAGCGCTTTCCTGCGTCTGCACCTGATTGTGAGGTGGAGTGGAGAGGACAATCGCATACAGACGCAGGAAAGCGCTTGCGTGAGGTTACAGCAGTGAGGCGGGTAATGTTCCAGGACATAACCGCCGGACACTTGAGGCACAGGTTTTCCATAAAGAGTCATTCTTTATAATACCGAGGGCCTCAAAATAGTACCTGGCGGGCCGCATGTGGCCCCCGAGCCGCGAGTTTGCGACCACTGATCTAGGACCATCAAGTCCCAAATGAATTGCATAGGCTTTTTCAAATAAATGTGTCTAACAGAGCTTTAAATTTAGGGTAAGAAATGAAATGGCAGCCAATTTCTTAAGGCAGAATCTAACAGTCTTAATTTTCTCTCTCACCATTCCTATTAAGATATAAAATTATTAAAACAAATTGCTATAAAACATTTATAAGATATTGATAGAATATCTAATATAATAAAACCGTAGGCGGCGCATGCGCAGTCTTATCAGCGTGCTTCCGTAATCCGTATGTCCGTGGCCGCCAAGACTGCAGCATGCCCCGCGCGGCACTTCACTCCATTTTCGCCAGAGCGGTTTGCCCAGATAGGGGAAGCTGAACAGCTCACTCCCGCCTCTGCTCGACTTCCTGTTCACAACCAACCCCCCCCCCCCCCCCAAACAACCGCATAGGAAAAACTCACTCCCTGCTCTCCTGTCACGGCGGTTTCTCCACATAGGGAAAAACTCAATCAATGCTTCCTCTACTCGGCTTCACTCGCCTGCTCCCAGTGGGCCAAGAGAGAGGGGGGAGTGGCTGCCGTGGTGATCTGGCCGACTCCCTGGTGACAGGAGCCGCGGCGGCACCTTTAAAGTGAAAAAATAACTGTGGCAAGGGAGCCGACCAACTGGCAGTTCAAGTTGGAGCTTTGGTCTGGCCTGCTCCCTGCCGTATTGTATTTTTTAGTTGAAAGAAGCGGCGGTGGCTCATCTCACGATCCCCGCCTGGGTCAGACTTCCGACGTAGGTGGGGATCATGAGAGGAACCACCGCCGCGTCTTTCAAATAAAAAAATACAATATGGCAAGGCGGGCAGGGAGCAGGCCAGACCAAAGCTCCAACTTGAACTGCCAGTTGGCCGGCTCCCTTGCCACAGTTATTTTTTCACTTTAAAGGTGCCGCCGCGGCTCCTGTCACCAGGGAGTCGGCCAGATCACCACGGCAGCCACTCCCCCCTCTCTCTTGGCCCACTGGGAGCAGGCGAGTGAAGCCCGGTACTTCCGGGTAGCTAAGGGGCGGAGCGCGGCGCGTGCTCAGGGTCCGGGTGGAGAAGCCGGTGTTACAGCCGCTTGCACACATTAGATCACTCCCAACCGTTCGAGGAGAACTGAGGGCTGGAAGAGTAGGTATGAGAAGGGGGTTGGGTTTGGGGGCTATAAAGGAATATGTGAGAGAAGGGAGCTGGGGATGAAAAAAGGATGAGATGGGAGAAGGGGGGCTACAAAAGGGGGCATGTGAGAGAAAGGGGCTGAAGACAGGAGCTGGAAGAATAAGTGAAGGGGGAATGAAGAGGGAGTTCTATGGAGGTGAAGGACAGAGAAAGGGGACAGATTTTTAAGTTGGTGAAAAAAGGTGGAAATAGGGAGGGTAAAAGGGGAAATGGGAGCCTGAATAGAGGGGGTAAGACATAAGAAGAATAGCCATACTGGATAAGACTAATCTATTCTAGCACCCGTTAATGTAAGGTGATGATGGACAGGGGGGATGTAAAACAAAGGGGCTGCTGCTGGATAAGGTGAGCAGTGATGGAGTGGTGGAGGACACAGGGGAGGTAAAAGGAAGGGATAATGGATGGGGAGCAGGCAAGGGGTGGTTGTGGACAGCCAAGGAAACCTCCCCCCCCAAAAAAAAACACAGAAAGCGACTAAGGAGAGAGAAAAATAAATAAAGACAGACACACACACACATATATTCTAGCACCCGTTAATGTAACGGGCTATAAGACTAGTGATGAAATAAAAACATACTTCTGTTATACCTACACCATTAATCTAATCTAGGGTTTCTCAACACAGTCCTCAGGACACACTCAGCCAGTCCAATTTTCAAAATATCCACAATGAATATACATGGTTAAACCCGCATGCAGTGCCTTTACTGCATGCAAATCCATTTCATGCATATTCATTGTGGAGTACTGCATAGTCAAAACAGGATGTGTGAAACGCCTATTTTTTTTGTACCAATGCAATTTGTGCAATATTCAACAAAGCATGCAAATGAAAGAAAAAAATAGCTGACACGGTAAAACGGGGAGACAAGGCATTTTTTTTCGATATACAGTGGTGCCTCGCATAACGGACGCCTCGTACAGCGAACGCTGCGCATAACGAACTTTTTGTCTTGCTCCCTATAACGAACTTCGTTTCACACAACGAAGTCGCCCGAGGGGCCCGGGGGGGGGGGGGCGGAACTACTCTCGCCGCTTCCTAATGTGAGCCGGGAACAGCAGCACCCTCCTGTCTGAATGCAGTGTTCCATCATCTCCCTCCACCTTACCTTAGATGCCGAGTTTTCCGGCTTTCTTTTTCGGCCAGCCACACACTTTCAAAGAGCAGCACATGCGCGCATGCTCTGTTGTTCAATCTTCTCCTCTGACGCAACCGGAAACCGGAAGTTGCAGGAGAGGAGAACATTGATCAACTTCAGCAGCTGCGCGTGCACAGCTTTTTGAAAGCGTGCGGCTGGGTGAAAAAGAAAGCTGGCAAACTCTGCATATAAGGTGAGGTGGAGGGAGGGAAATGTAGGGCTGCAGAACGAATTATTTTGTTTTACATGTATTCTTATGGGAAAACAGGGCTGCAGAACGAATTATTTCGTTTTACATGTATTCTTATGGGAAAACGCGTTTCACACAACGAACGTTTCACATAACAAACTTGCTCCTGGAACGGATTAAGTTCGTTGTGTGAGGCACACTGTATTAGTGATAGGAAGAAGTGAAAGTGGCATTGTGAGACTCAAAGGTGAAGGAGAGGAATGTGTAGAAGCTAATAAAGAAAAGGCTGAATTGCTTAACAAATATTTCTGTTCTGTGTTCACGGCTGAAGCACCAGGAGGGGGACCGCAGAAGACAAATGTGAATAGGGATGGAGGAGTAATAGACCCTGATCGATTTTTAGATCATTGTGTTCGTGAGGAGCTAGATAAAATAAAGATAGACAAAGCGATGAGGCCGGATGGTGTACATCCTAGGGTGCTGAAGGAACTTAGAGAAGTTCTGGTAGCTCTGCTGACTGACCTTTTCAATGACTCTCTAGAGACGGAGTGGTACCGTAGGACTGGAGAAGGGCGGATGTGGTCCCTCTCCACAAAAGAGGAAGTAAGGAAAAAGTAGAGAATTACAGGCTGGTAAGTCTGACTTCTGTGGTAAGCAAATTAATGGAAACAATTTTAAAATATAGAATGGTCAAGTTTCTGGAATCCTGTGGATTACAGGACCAGAGGCAACATGGATTCACTAAAGGTAGGTCTTGTCAGACAAATCTGTCAATTTCTTTGACTGAGTGACCAGACAATTGGATAGAGGGAGTGCACTAGATGTGTTGTACAGTGGTACCTTGGATTACGAGCATGCTTGTAATCCAAAATGCTCGTTTATCAAAGCGAGTTTCCCCATAGGAAATAATGGAAACTCGCTTTGATACGTTCCCACCCCCCACCGAGGCCAGCAGCGTTGCTCCCCCCGAAGGCCCCGGAATCCGACACCATTCCCCCCGCGATCCGGCCCCCCCCCCCGCCGCTGTGATCCGACACCCCCCGGCCGCCATCGGGCACCCCTCCACCGCAACCTGAAGTCCCCCAGAGCCCTCTTCTTACTTTAATGTAGCACCGGCATGTCGGCCTCCTCTTCTGTGCTGGCCTTGAGCATGTGCGCATGCTCAAGGCCTGCGAGTTCACGTTCTCTCCGAGATTCTCGGTTTCCGAGGCGCCGATTTTGCGAATGTTTTGCTCGTCTTCAAAACACTCGCAAACCGGTGCACTCGTAAACCAAGGTACCACTGTATTTAGATTTTGGCAAAGTCTTTGACAGTGTTCCACACGGACTTCTAATAAATAAACTGAGTGCTCTCGGGATGGGTCTAAAGCAGTGGTCTTAAACTCGCGGCCCAGGGGCCACATGCGGCCCGCCAGGTACTATTTTGAACCCCTCAGTATTTTGAAGCCCTCAGTATGTTATCATAATCACAAAAGCAAAATAAAAGTTTCTTGATCCTATGTCTCTAGCTATAAATTACAATATTATTATTAGGACTTAGCCAAAGGGAAAGATTTATAAACTATAAACCTTGTAACCCATTCTGAGCTACTGGGAGGATGGGATAGAAATTGAATTAAATAAAATAAAGAGTTTTACCTCATGCAAAATTGTCATTTTTTTAATAAGACATTAACTATTTTTTTCTGAGGCCCTTCACGTACCTACAAATCCAAAATGTGGCCCTGCAAAGGGTTTGAGTTTGAGACCACTGGTCTAAAGTGATGCGCTGGGTCAAGAACTGGTTGAGTAAAAGGCGACAGAGGGTAGTAATCAATGGAGAGCGCTCTGAGGAAAGGAATGTTACTAGTGGTGTGCCTCAAGGTTCTGTTCTTGGACATGTTCTTTTTAACATTTTTATAAACGATATTACTGAAGGGTTGTCAGGTAATATTTGCCTCTTTGCGGATGATACCAAAATCTGCAATAGAGTAGGTACGCCCTATGGTGTGAATAACATGACGAAAGACCTGGTGAACCTTGAAGCATGGTCTGAAATTTGGCAGCTAAAATTTAATACTAAGAAATGAAAAGTCATGCATTTGACTGCAAAAACCAGACGAATAGTACAGTTTAGGGAGTGAAGAACTTATGTGTACGATGGAAGAACAGGACTTGGGTGTGATTGTATGTGATGATCTTAAGTTGGCCACACTGGTTGAAAAGGTGATGGTGAAAGCTAGAAGGATGCTAGGTTTCATAAGGAGAGGTAAGGCCAGTAGGAAAAAGGAGGTACTGATGCCTTTGTATAAGACTGGTAAGACCTCATTTAGACTATTATGTACAATTCTGGAGGCCGTACCTTCAAAAAGATATTAAAAAGATTGGAGTTGGTCCAGAGAAAGATTGCCAAAATGGTATGCGGTCTTCGTGATAAGACATATGGGGACAGACTTAAAGATCTCAATCAGTATACTTTGGAGGAAAGGCAGGAGAGGGGAGATATGATAGAGTCGTTTAAATACCTACATAATATAAATGTGCATGAGTCGAATCTTTTTCATTTGAAAAGAAACTCTGCAATGAGAGAGGTGATAGGCTCCGGAATAATCTAAGGAAATACTTTTTTTTACGGAAAGGGTGGTAGATACATGGAAGTCTCCCGAAAGAGGGGGTGTAAACAGAGACTGTGCCTGAATTCAAGAGGGCCTGGGATAGGCACATGAGATCTCTCAGAGAGAGAACGAGATAATGGTTACTGTGGATGGGCAGACTAGATGTGCCATTTGGCCTTTATCTGCCATCATGTTTCTATTTTTCTATGTTTCATTGGTAACTTCAAGGTACCGAAGAAGCATTCATCTGACATCCAGCAAATGCAAGCACTTTATTCTTTTGCTTAGACCCCATAAGTTGGAAAGCGGGTAAACGGATTTCCTGACTGATGTGAAAGGACAAGACTACTTTCAGTAAAAAGGATTGCTTCCATGCACCTAAGGAACTGCTCCCTGCAGAAAAAATTCTTGTAAATCAGAAACCTGTCTCACCAATTTAATCGCCACCAGGAACACTGTCTTGACTGTAAGATCCAAAAAGGAAGCTTCCCATAAAGGCTCATACGGAGCAGTACTGAGAACTTGCAACACGATGTTAAGGTTCCAGGAAGGGAAAGGGGAATGCACCGGAAGGCGCAACCGAAGAGACCCTTTAATGAACCTGGCAACATCTGGGCGAGAGACCAAGGAGCCTCTTTCCCCTCAAGCTTAGAAAGGCCTGCTACCTGCACTTTCAGAAAACCTACCAACAGCCCCTTCTGAAGTCATTCCCTCAAAAAGTCCAGGACTACCAAAGTCGTAGCTTGCCAGGGCTCTACATTCTTCACCGTACACAAGTGCTGAAAAGACTTCCAGGCCTTAGCATAGGCTGCCACTGTGGACAGCTTCTTAGCTCTGGCTAATGTGGTAACAACCACGTCCAAATAACTCTTGCTTGTCAGAACCTCCCACTCAAAAGTCATTCCATAAGCCCAAAGTGTTCCAGATTCTTGATAGGAACCTGTCCTATCAAGATGACAGATCCACTTGGACCAAAAATCGGAGGCCTTTGTTACTCTGGAGAAGAACTAGATCCGCATACCATGGTCTGCAAGGTCAAACGGGCGCCACTAGGACTATCAAGCCGGGATGGATTGCAATCCTGCAAATGACTCAGAATAAGCCACAGTGGAAACACATACAACAGCTTGTTCTCTGGCCATGGTTGGACTAACGCATCCAACCCCTCACTTCCGAGCTTGGATCTTCAGATGTAAAACAAGGTGCCTTGGTGTTCACCGCAGAGGCCATCAGATTCATCTGTGGAGGTCCCCACCGCCAAACTACGGCGTTGAATGTCTGTGGAGAAAAAGACCATTCCCCCAGGCGTGGGCCTGCACATTTTCCACTCCTGCCACATGCGTGGCCGAGAGAACCTGCAAGTGAGCCTCTGCTCACAGGAAGAGAAGTTGAGCTTCTAGAGGCAATGGGGCACTTCTGGTGCTTCCTTGCCTGTCAGACAAACACAAAAGCAGCACTAAGGGTTGTCCAGAATCTCGGAAAAAACTTTATTTATGGACCCAACATGGTCCATGTTTCAGTGTAAAGACCCCTGCCTCAGGGGTTCGTTAAGCTTGAAAGACCAATCTAGTATGCCCTGAGGTCTCAAAACCCAACTTGGAAAAAATAATAAGACAAAAACTTGCCCCGCCAGGGCTTCCCTCTGCCATGTAATCAGGGAAGGCCGCAGCGGGGCAGGCCTAGAGCAGCCTCTTCAAAGCACTGACTCTGCTGGCTGGCCATTTCTGCTGTTGCTGCTGTTTTAGGAGGCCCGGAGGTATATCAGGTCGTCTTCTTAGAATCTAGAGAGGTACTAGGAGCCTGAGTTGGCCACTGTTGGAAACAGGATACTGGGCTTGATGGACCCTCGGTCTGTCCCAGTATAGCAATTCTTATGTTCTTATGAAACACCTGAACTGCCCATCTGGTGCAATCACCCCCTATGTCAGGCCCTCCAATATAGAGGCAGAATCAGAAACCACTGAATCAGAGGCCTCCAAACGTCCTGGAGAGGAAGAATGCCCTAGAAGCTCCAGTGATGGTCCCTCTAGCCCAGGGATCTCAAAGTCCCTTCTTGAGGGCCGCAATCCAGTCGGGTTTTCAGGATTTCCCCAATGAATATGCATGAGATCTATGTGCATACACTGCTTTCAATGCATATTCATTGGGGAAATCCTGAAAATCCGACTGGATTGTGGCCCTCAAGGAGGGACTTTGAGATTCCTGCTCTAACCTGTGCTACTTATGTGCAGCAGTCCCCTGGTCTGACAGAAGCAAAAGAAGGGACCCCCCCAAGAGGACTAGAGGATTAGCCTGCTTGAGTGAAAAAGCCTCATGAAATATAAGAATAAACTCTGAAGAAAAGAGTTCCTGACTACTAGTCTCCAGCTGTGGATCAGCTACAATACGTAAAAGCTGCCCAGGAGTCATATGGCTAGTAGCTCCCTCTTGCAGAGAATACCTGCTGGGAACCATCCCCTACCAATACTGAACAGACTGCAGTGCCCACAAATCCCTTGGATTACTCCCATGCAGAGGAGCCTGCCAAAACAGTTTTGGAGCTTACAGAGGAAAGAACTGAATCAGGCCGAGATGTTCCCGCCAGCACCAACAGCATGGAACATGAGGAATAGTGGCCTGATGTAGCACACCACTTCCCGCACTGGGAGAAGCGCTTGACTAGTTCCTCTGCCACAAGCACGGCTTTCCCTTCAAAGCACAGCTCCCACACAGCCATCCAATGTTTATCTCCTTTTGCGAAGCCCTGCTGCTCCTTTTAAGAAGGCCTGCTATGGCAGAAAGCCATGACAACGCCATAGGAAGCTGACCACAAGGGAACCCGAGAAGGAGAAACACAAAAACCTGAATTACTCACCCTGCTGGACTGTAGTGAAACGTGCCCTTCAGACCACCCCAAGGCTTGTTCGGGATCCCCATGGCAGTAATGTTGGCTCCCCCTTGAGTTTGAAGCTGCTTATTGACCTGGCACCACTAACTGTACCCCAACGTTAAGTATCCCAAAACATAAGTCCCCAGCTCACTGAATCAAAAAATTAAAATCAGTAGCCAATCCACCAACAAAGAAAGGAGCATGGAAGATATTTCTCTATTTGCCTGCTGGAGATAGAGAATACTGAACAGCCAGGGAGTGTGCCATCCTATATCACAGAAGTTAGTTCAGTGTTTTCGATCTTTGCTGCTGAAGGATAGATATAACCCATGTCTCTGGATTCATCTGCTGAGCTGACAGGGAATCTATAAACTTCTTTAAGTTAATATCTCATGTTTTAGTCCATGAAAAGCTATTAAGATGCTATGCAGGAAGAGAGCACAGAATTCAGAAATTCTTTTCTACCAGAAGAATCAATGCCCAATCATCTTTTCCCATGGGCCCCCAAAGAGTGGAAATTGGAACCTTTAGCCTTCTGCATAGTGGATCCGATATCATAGGCTGGTATGGAAGCTGCTGTTTTTTTTTTTTAATCCAAGAGCTTCTGGACTATAAATATGAAATCTGTCATCTTATTAACAGAGTATACAGAAATGGAGGAAAGGGAGAATCCCACATTCTTATCTGTATATCCTTCAGCACTGTATGAATGGGTATGATCACAACTTCCTTTGGTCAGGGAGGAAGGAAAAATTATGTTCTTACCTGTTAATTTTCTTTCCTTTAGACGCAGCAGATGAATCCAGAGACCAATGGGGATAGCACACATCTACCAGCAGGCGGAGATAGAGAAACTGATTAACAGGGTGGTCCTATTGGCTGGCACTCCTCCTGTATCTTCAGTATAGCTCCTTGCCCAAGCATCCATAACCATCAATAGGCATAGCAAGTAAAAAACTTCTTTCCCATAACAAATCTCAAAAGGCAATAATACAGAATACAACCATCAATAATAACAAACTTCGAAAGTTGCAAAAGAAAAAACCGACAGACAATATCCAGAAAGGGTGGGGCTCTGGATTCATCTGCTGCGTCTAAAGCAGTGATTCCCAACCCTGTCCTGGAGGAACACCAGGCCAATCGGGTTTTCAGGCTAGCCCTAATGAATATGCATGAGAGAGATTTGCATATGATGGAAGTGATAGGCATGCAAATTTGCTTCATGCATATTCATTAGGGCTAGCCTGAAAACCCAATTGGCCTGGTGTTCCTCCAGGACAGGGTTGGGAACCACTGGTCTAAAGGAAAGAAAATTAACAGGTAAGAACATAATTTTTCCTTCCTTAACAACAGCAGCAGATGAATCCAGAGACCAATGGGATGTAGTAAAGCAATCCTCAATCTGGATGGGAAGCAAACACCGCCTCCGCAACAACCGAAGCACTAAACGCATCCACCGCATGTGCCCCCATATCCAACCGGTAATGCTGAGATAAAGCACTCTCTGAAGACCAAGTAGCCGCGAGACAAAACTCCTCCAAGGAAAAACCTCTGGACCGAGTCCAAGAAGTAGCCATCGCTCTGGCGGAATGGTCATGAAGTTCTTCCGCCAACCGCTTCCCTGCCATCAAGCAAGCGTAAAGAATGTCCTCCTGGACCCATCGAGCAATGGAGGCTTTGGATGCCGCCATACGTTTGAGGCATCCCTTGAAGAATACAAAAAGGTGATCTAAACAACTAAAAGTCATTAGAAACCTAGCTCGCGGAGAACGCTATGCACTTTCAAAAAATGCACTGAATAAAAGCATGTCTCCCCATTTCTCCTCCCAAGAAGAAGGAAGGAAAAGTGAGAGTGTCATAAAAGAAAGGATGACACCTCCTTAGAAAGAAATTGTGGTACCGTCCGAACTGACACCCCAGATTTTGTAAATCAGAAATAGGAATCCCCGCCGAACAAGGCCTGCAACTCAGATAACCGCCGAGCTGAAGCCATGGCCAAAAGAAACCCCGTGTTTAATGGCACAGCCTTTTAGAGTCTCAAAAGACAAGGAAGAAATGAAGCCTTCGGTAAACTGCGAAGAAGTACCTTAAGACTGTACTCCGGACAGAGCTTTCTATGAGGTGTACAAATATACCGTACTCTGTTTAGGAACTGAACTACATGAAGCTGAGAAGTAAGCGAAGAGCAAGATACATATCCCTTGTAACAAGCTAAGAATGGCACTTGAAGCTGAAGGGAATTGAACGCTAAGCCCTTGGCAATACACTTGTGCCAAAAAAGAACTCTGGAAGGGTGCAAATGTTGAGAAGTACCCAAGAAAGGAAAAACCTCCAAAAGGAAGCAGAAGCCACAGGTAAAGATGTCTGTATCGCCTGGATAAGAGAAGAAACAACCTGCTTCGCATAACCCTTACACGTCAGCCATGACTTTTCAAAAGCTAGGTCATAATACCAAAGTATTACCAAAGTAGTACAAATATCCATGTTAATCAGACCCTAGGTGAGCAAATCCGGAGATACCAGGAACTCAACAGTCCGGCTGTCGAAAGACTCATCAGATCCGCATAGCAAGGATGGCGCTGCCAATCCAGAGATTCTACAAATACTATGCCCTGAAAGCGAGCTTGAGATGGCAAATCCAAGCCATCAACAGCTAGGGGAAAACACTGAAAAAAGAGAAACTAGAGGCGAGAAAGAAGCCATGCTGCTACCCCCTCTGACTCCCACTCCCTGTGCCCACCGAAGAAGCTATGAAGCTTAGAATTTCGAGACAAGGCCATGAGGTCTAGTTCCAGGAGATCTCACTTCCATACAAAGAGCTGGAACGCCTGAGCCAAAATTCTCAATATCCAGGATGTAGAAGATTTCACTATTACTAACATTTACACTTTCTAGAGCATACACAGCGCTGTAACAAACAATAAATGGGCCATGCTCAGATTTCGCGGAGAGAAAGTCTTTCCAAACTCTGTTCCTGACCCGTAAAATGATCTGCCAACAGAAGAGGAAGATGAGGATCCACCCATTGAAGTAGAACCACAACTTTACCCGCCAACAGAGTACATCACCTACTGCCCAGGCTGTAGAGAAATATCCCCATCATAATACTGACTGAAAAGACCTTCAGCATCATTCCAGAAGAATGGTCTGAAGCTCCAGAAACGGTAGCCTGACCATGCTCCAGAGTAGAAGAATGAACAAGTACTGAGTCACCTCTTAAGACCAGACTCCTGGAGCTGAGGATGGAAGGCACTAAGCCCCCCAACCCGACAGCCCGAGATGTTTGGTGACCATGAGCTAGTCCAGAAAAGACCGAGGCATGCCTTTGAAAAGAGAAATCTCGCTGAGCCACCAAATCATACAGAGCGATGCTTGAGGAGCCTACCAAATAATTGGAGCCCTGAGATACAGGGAACCACCAGAACAAAAGCGACCACTGTAGCATTATAATGGGAAAGCAAGCTGAAGTTCCCAGTGGAGTCAGCAACATGGATCCTAGAACCTGTACAGAATCCCATACTCTTGGTCATGGTGACCAAAGAAGAATGCAAACCTGAGACCCATCGCCCTAGTCTCTGGGAAGAAACACATTTCTCTCCTATATGAATAAAAACATCTCCCCAATATACCTATATATAGTATAGGAGAAAAGAGCGCTGTGCAAATTCAAAGATTCACGTCCAAAGAACTGAGGAAAAGAAACTACCCTTTTCGTGTCAGTCAAATGGCCCGACTGGAAGACATCCGAATCAAGTAGTCAGTCAAGAAGAAAGGAGGTGAATCGCCTGGTAGTGCCAAAAGGTACCACTGCCCACATTTTCAAAAATGTTCGTGAAGCCTTGGGTAGGCGAAATGGCATGTGCCAAAACCGAAAGCGCTGCTCCAAGAGAGGCAAGCAAACCTAGTGCAGATTCGGAGTCCATAGTGAAAATGTAAATATTCTCCCAGTTTTTCTGCAGAAATGTGTAACCCTGAGAAACTAATTCAGCAGAATGGGATCCAGCATGCCCAATGCGCCCATCTTGGGCACCATGCAGTAAGTGGAACAACGTCCCTTAGTTCCTGAAGAACTACATGAACTGCCCTGAGGACCAGTAACACTTAAAAGGGAAACACAAAACATAGAGACTCCAAGTACAAACCAGAAACCTGAGGAGGATGCAAAGTTGCAAGCATCCTGAAAAATGTTCACAGCCCCCTGACCCGACATTATAGCATCTTCCCCCTCGTGAGAAAGCCTGAAGAGTCATTGGAAGAAGTCAAGATCCCCTCAGAATGAAGTGCAGTAGATCAGGGAATGGCAGGACGAGAACTGTAGGATCTGTAAGAAGAAAGAAACTCTCCTAGGAAAAAAAATAAAGATTCACAATGTAAAGAGGAGTATACTGGAACCATGAAAACAGTACTAACTCCATGCAACGTGAGCGAAATACATATGTTCTTTAAAGTGAATACGTACTAGACGCAATCAAGATGCTGCATCTACCTCCCCGTGGAAAACAACAGCATCCTAACAAGTATCAGACAAAGCTCACATCGCTAATGAGAGCTTCAGGGATGAGGCTAACAGCTACATAGCACTTGCTCCTCTGCGGGTTTGATAGAATAGGCAGCTGGCTCCTGGTTAGAAGGAGCTGTACAGCCCTTCCTGTCTGGTCAGGGGGGTCCGTCTAGCATGTGCCATGAGAAAATGGCAACAGGAGAAACCAGCGTGATAAGCATGGAAATCTGAAGTCCAGGCCCCCTAAGAAATAGAGAAAGAGAGTCCTGGCCACAGGAAGATGCAAAGTGTCATTATGCCCGAGACAGCCCAAACTATGCCACTACTAGACACATGCAGCGCAGTACAGAGACCCAAATAAAGAGGACATAGAAACATTGGCAGTTACCAACAGACAAAGGCTCAATCTGCAGGGACCCCAAGAGAGACAATGAGATATCCGTGTGAAATACAGGGCACTATTTTCCTGCTGATCTCACTGTGCTGTGATTTGCCGTATGTCGGCCCAGTCCGGAGACAAACCAAGACTAGGTGACCTAGCACAGGTCAGAGTCTCTCTGGTAATCCCCTTGAGTGCTAACCCCAGAGTCTGATTAAACTATCAGCTTCCTTCAAGTGAATACAGCAGGAACACAACAACAAAAGAACCAGAGGTCCAACTTCGTCTGCAGTGAAAAAACAGACCAGAGCAAACAAACCAAAACTGCAGACTTGTACACGGTGCAGGCAAATTTTATTTTGACAAATAAATCTTAACTAAAAACCTTTTACCAGACGGGGGACCCAACACGGTCCGTGTTTCGGACAACCTTCATCAGGGGTCCTAATAGGTACAAATACAATATTAAAACAACCATATAAAAATTAAGATAATAAAAGTGCTATATATGAATATTGTATGTTTTGATAATCCTACTTATATTTAAGATAGGTGTTTAGGAAAAAGAATTATAGATGTGTGGAAAGAAAAAAATGGGTAAGAAAGAAAGGAAAAGAGAAAATTCATGCATAGTAAAAATGTATACATAAATATAAAAATATTTGTATTTAAATATAGGTGTTTAAATTCAAATATTTTTATATTTATGTATACATTTTTACTATGCATGAATTTTCTCTTTTCCTTTCTTTCTTACCCATTCAAGCCCTGCAAAATTTACTCTGCCGCGGCCTACATAGAAAGAAAATCAGACTCGGGGAATAACTAGAAGAACGGTGCAATGCTTCCCACAGCGCCGGAAAAAACATGTCCCATCTCATGCGCGCTGCTATAAACCGGCACCTGCACAATCAGCTGCACATGGCCGCGACTAACACCGATGAAAGAGAGCCTCAGAATAAACAGGACTACTACTGCTGCACTGAAATCCAATGAGCAGAACAAGTGCGAGCATGAAATCACACCGCTACTACCGTGCTATAACCAACAAGGAAACCAAGCGCGTGCATGCAAAGGGCAGGAAAGTCCCGGCTCCCTCAACAGATTTCTAGTCATAAAACTTAGCCTCAATAAAATATCCATTCCTTAAACATACCAAACCCACAGTACTAAGACTCCCAAACAGAACCTGAAGTTCAAACAGTAGTAAAAAAAAACACATACATACTCACAAGCTTGTTGTTAGGGCCGGTTGAAGCCAGTAAGAGCTGGTTGTGCAGCAATAACAGGGCAGAATGTTTTTTTTTAAACAGAGAAGGGAAAGAAGAAAAAAAATCGAGACCCAGTCGGACCCTCTAGCAATTGGAGGGATGGTGAGGCAGGGACCTGGGGGGGCCCAGGTGTAACCCCTAAAGCCGGTACCATTCAGCCGGACACCCCTGTCTCACTGAAGAGAAACCTCAACAGGAGAAAATAACTATCCAGTCACAGCCAGAATTCAGGAGCTAGTTGAATAGCGACTATCACCTGCTGGGAGATAGAGCATACTGAAGATACAGGAGGAGTGCCAGCCAATAGGACCACCTGTTAATGTTTATCTATCTCCGCCTGCTGGTAGATGTGTACTATCCCCATTGGTCTCTGGATTCATCTGCTACTGCTGCTAAGGAAAGTGGGCTCTTCCTTACAAACTTAGTGAAAAAAAGGTAATCTGGGAGAGACACTCTCTTGCTGTGGAGGTGAGGGATCTGAGGTGCAAACCAGTGAAGTCCTCAATTTCAGAGAAATCTGAAGGCTAACATTCATAATGCCAGCATCAGTGGCTGATGAACACTATCGATGCTCAACAGTGGGGAAGATCACCAACTCACTGATGTCTAAATATTCCCAGAAACCCATTCAGCTCCTGGACTCATGTCACTGACAGTGGATCAGATTTAGAATTGCTTAAGAGCAGAGTATGGCAAACAAACATATCAGACAATATCTTGAGCAGAAAAATATATTTTCGAACTTATCCATGAGATGATTTATTAACAATATTTGACAGAGGGACCAAATTGTGATTAAGTACTACAGAGCTAATACAGACCTGTAAGCAATCCAGAGAGGTACTAACAATCCTGGGACATCTGGATTGACATGCCAGCTCAAATGGTAAGAAGTACTTGTCTGCTTCAATAAAGCTGGTCTTTGATTTTACTGGTGGAAGAGTGCTAGACCCAGGCTTGCCATCTTCATGAGGGAGGCTGAATAAAATTAAATTTCTGATTAGGACATCTAACTTCTGTATTCTTGTTCACATTTTACTCACTGCATGTATTTTTAAGTTTCCAATTTCTAAACAATGTAAATGAGGTCTTTATAACAATGCAAATTTGCAAAGATATATTAACCCATAATTCAAGACTAGCACCATGAGAACACAAATGGCAACAACAACAACAAAAAATTAATCATTGCCTTTGCCCTTCTGCAGCAAGATCTCCAGTGACAGCCTGTTCATTTGGAAAAAAAACAAACCCCAAAAAACAGATCACAAATATATATTCAATTTTATATTCTTGTAGATAAAATACACAGAACCACATATCAGAACTCAAATATTCCAAGAAGCCAATATAACAGTTTCTACATTAATCAGAGATTTACTAAAGCACTTTATCCAACCAGGTGAGCTCAATACTCCTCAGCTCAATCATTACTGGCTAATCCTTAGCTTTTAAGGTGACATTCCTGCAATTTTTATGTGCCTCTTAATGTAACTACCAGACATCAAACAATGATTTCCGGGCTATTTTTTTTTTAACTATGCTTTGGGAATTTGGGCATCAGGTAATCTCTTAATTGAGGGATGCTGTCTTGCTATTACCCTTGAAAATTGATCTATCAAACCATAAAAAAACTTTGAAGGAGTAAATAGGAGACAGACAGTCAAAATCTTGGTATCATTAAGGCCAGGATGGTTCCAGGACAGAATTCTCTGGAAATTTGTGGTATGTGGGAGGAATTTTAGTTTATTAGAAGAGATCTTAGACAAACTAGTTAAGGCTAAGTCTATTTGAAAAAATAAAACATTATTTTGATTTATTTGCACAAGCAGGTTTTGATGACCTTGTAACAAAGTCTTGACTCTCAGAAGCTAATACCTATATTGTAAACCAGTTGATTTCTCTGGTTACAAAGGTATATACTGTATATACGCGAATATAAACAGAGACTTTTGGCCCAAAAAAGGGAGTCTCCATATTCGCATTCCCCCCCTGTTGAACAGCATGCTGCTGTCCCTCCTCTTCCCCAGTGAATAATGGTGCACTGCTGTCCTCCTCCCATCGAGCATTAACACCCTGCTGTCCTCTCTCTTTTCTACCCAAAATTACCAGCACTGCTGTCAAGACATCTGGACATCCCCCACTTCTCGACCAGCATTACCAGTACTCTTACCCCTTGAACAAGCAACCAGCGATCCTCCGTGTAGGGCAGCTGTGGGGCTTTGAGTGGCAGATGAAATTTAATGTGGACAAATGCAAAGTGATACACATTGGGAAGAATAACCCAAATCACAGTTACTGGGTGCTAAGGACTACCTTGGGGGTTCTGCCCAAGAAAAAGATCTGGGTATCATAGTAAGCAATTTGATGAAACCTTCTGCCCAATGTACAGCGGCAGCCAAAAACGCAAACAAGATGCTAGAAATGATAAAAAAAGGGATGGTTAATAAGACTAAGAATGATATAATGCTTCTGTATCTGGAGTATTGTATTTAATTCTGGTCTCCTTATCTCAAGAAAGATATAGCAGCACTAGAAAAGGGTCAAAGAGTGACTAAGATAATAAAGGGGATGGAACTCCTCTCGTATAAGGAAAGACTAAAAAGGTTAGCTGTATTAGCTCTTCAGCTTGGAAAAGAGAAGGCTGATGGGAAATATGATTGAAGTCTACAAAATCCTGGGTGGAGTAGAACGGGTACAAGTGGATGATTATTCACTCTTGTCAAAAATTATAAAGACTAGAGGACGCTCGAAGTTACAGGGAAATACTTTTAAATAGGAGGAAATATTTTTTCACTCAGAGAATAAAGCTCTGGAACGCATTGCCAGAGGTTATGGTAAGAACAGATAGAATAGCTGGTTTTAAGAAAGGTTGGGACAATTTACTGGAGGAAAAGTCCATAGTCTATTATTGAGAAAGACATGGGGGAAACCACTGCTTGACTTGGATTGGGTAGCATGAAATGTTGCTACTCTTTGGGTTTTGGGCAGCTACTAGTAACCTGGATTGGCCACCGTGGGATTGATGGACCATTTGTCCGACCCAGTAAAACTATTCTTATAAGTATCTAACCATGCTCAAGGTATGCCGTCTCCCACCAGCTCCAAGAATCTTCGAGAATTGTAAATCCAGTGGGAGCTGGCAGGCCTTGACCATGCGCAGACCCTCAAGGCCCCATATCGGCCTTACAGGGAAGATCGCTTGTAGCTTGTTCAGCACAGGTTAAATGCAATGCCGGTCGAGTAGTGAGGCATGTCTGGGTGGTTGCAAACCAGTTAAAAGGTAAGGTGAGTTTTTCTAAATTTGTAGTTGTATATTATGTATTAAACTTCTCTCCTACATGAAATCTACCTTTTTAATAGAGTTTGAATTGGTTTAAAAGAGAATTGAGTGCTTTATGAAATGGTCCATTTTTGTCACAAGTTCTGAGCCTGTAAGAAATGTCTGGAGAAACTAAGGTTAGGACGCTTGCTTATATTCAAATCAACCTTTTTCCCCCTTTTTTTGGGAAATAGGTTACCTCAATTTATATTCAAGTATGTACGATACTAATAAGGATCAGAATTTGAAAACACTAATTCAAAATCTGTGGGGAACATTTATGTAAACTGTTGACTAATAAATGTAACTGTTAGTCAAATAAACTGAAGTCAACAACAGAAAAGGGAATCCAACAAGTCTGCAGTGAATATCGAACAAGGAACAAAAATAGGAACTCCAGAACAGATGTACTCGATGCAGGCACTTTATTTAGTCAATAAAATGTTGCGTGATAATAATCAACAATCGATTTTTCACTCAAAAATTACAAAGACTAGGGGACACTCAATGAAGTTACAGGGAAACACATTTAAAATCAATAGGAGGAAAAAAATTTTGCTCAGAAAATAGTTAATCTCTGGAACGCATTGCCAGAGGTTGTGGTAAGAGCGGATAGCATAGCTGGTTTTAAGAAAGGTTTGGAAAAGTTCTTGGAGGAAAAGTCCATAGTCTGTTATTGAGAAAGACAGGGGGGAAGCTATTGCTTGCCCTGGATTGGTAGCATGGAATGTTGCTACTCCTTGGGTTTCGGCCAGGTACTAGTGACTAGAGAATGACACGGGGACCGTTTAACGCAATAAATCATGGTCACCACAGTAAATCCGCAGGAATGGAGACATTTGCAACTGGTTTACCGAAGGAATGGGAACAAGACATTTCACCGCCCCGTGGGAATGGGGACAAGACCTTTCACCACCCCGCGGGAGCGGTGAAAAGTCTTGCTTCTGTGGTAAAAAAATTGTGCCTGTGTCAGACTCGGCATCTCCTCCACAGCTCCTCTTGCGCCTATTTTTCCTTCAGGAGCCAGCCATGCTACGATGAAGACAGAAGGAATCCAAAACCAAAGCTTGAGACCAATGTGATTTGAAGAATAAAATTACCAGACAACAAAAAGTAGAAAAAAAAATTAATTTATTTTATATTTTGTGATTAGAATATTTCAGATTTGAAATATGTATTAGACATAACTGGGGACCGCAAAGCCCAAGCTGTGCTTCTTTAGCTTCCAGCTGGCTTAGGGCTCTCTCTCTGACCGGGGAGCAGTTGCCCTAGTTGCACTTCCATAACACTATTCCTGTCATGTACGACTGCAGTATTCTGCTAGCATGATGTTTCTGTGTAGCATTCTGTAGTAATTTGGCTTATTCGATAGTGGAAGGGATATTAGTGAAGGGGAGGGGAGACAGGGGTTTTGTTGATCCTTGCTCTGTATTATTTGTGTTTTTAAAATGTCAATTATACAGAATATTGTCTCTTTTTATATTTTAATAAAATAAGTTCTGTATAAAATCTTAACTATTCGAGGCTTGTGCAGATGGGATCTGACAGTTTTCAGGGCGGGGACAGGGACCAAGCTCGCAGGGATGGGGACCAAGCTCACAAGGACGGAGCGGGAACAGTGATAAATTTTTTACCTGTGTCATTCTCTACTCGTGACCTGGATTGGACACTGTGAGAACGGGCTATTGAGCTTGATGGACCATTGGTCAGACCCAGTAAGGCTATTCTTATGTTCTTCTTTGCTTTGGAAAAAAAGGGGGACCCAATATGGTCCGTGTTTCGATTAAAACATCCTCCTCAGGGGTCCCAAGTATTCTGTTTTCATAGAAAAAATAAAGTGGAGCCCAACAAATATTCAGTGGCTGTTTTAAAGGAAAAAGAATAGGTTGTCGCTGTGGTGAGAATCATCTTGTAGTGACAACCCATTCTTGTTCTGTTTTACTGTCAAATGAACTGGCAATTCATTTTCTAGAAGTTATGCTCATTTTAGGTTTTGCTTAGCTGGTTGACATTTCCTGCACATGAAAAAACATCAATCCTGCGTCGGGGAACCGAAATGAAAACTTGAATGAGCTGTAAAGGTGGCTCAGTCTCTGCTTGGATTTAAGAGCAATTCAAAGGCAAAGATTTTCACCACAAATCTGACGCAGGAACGAAATGGGCCACGTTGGAACCTTTGACAAGATAAGAGCTATGCTACTTGTGCATATGAATAGTATGAAATAAGTTGACTGTGTGACGCAGCAAAGAAAATGTTTTTCAACACTATTTAAAGTATGATCTACTTTAAACTCGACATCGGGAAGGGGAAGCGAACTAAGACCCTAACCAAGACCTTCAACTTTAAAAAAGGAAGATACGATAACATGAGAGCCATGGTAAGAAAACGGATCAAGAAAAGGATATCCAAAATCGAAACGGTAGAACAAGCATGGTCCTTACTAAAAAAAACTATCACCGAAGCACAGAATCTATACATCCCGCAGATAGCCAAAGGAAGGAAAACTAAAGCCAAAAGAGAACCAGCTTGGCTAACCAAAGAGGTGAAGGATGCAGTTAGGGAAAAGAAAGACTCGTTCAAAAAATGGAAGCGCGAGAAAACAACTGAGGCTTGGAACAGTCATAAAGACGACCAGAAGAAGTGCCACAAGGCTGTGAGAGAAGCCAAAAGGGCCTATGAGGAAAAGATAGCCCAAGAGGCCAAAAACTTCAAACCATTTTTTAGATATGTTAAAGGGAAAAAACCTGCAAAGGAGACAGTGGGCCCTCTCGACGACCAAGGAAGAAAAGGATACATCAAAGAGGACAAACAGATTGCAGACAGATTAAATTCCTTCTTTGCTTCTGTCTTTACCAAGGAAGACACCACATCGATACCCGAAACAGTGAAAGTATTCAAGGGGGAAATAGAGGAGAGCCTCACCACAGTGAAGGTGGATCTGGACCAGGTATACTATCAGATTGACAAACTAAAAAGTGACAAATCCCCTGGCCCAGACGGAATTCACCCGAGAGTATTAAAAGAACTAAAGGTGGAAATCGGAGAACTACTGCAAACCCTCGCTAACTTGTCAGTTATAACCGGACAGATACCAGAAGACTGGAAGATAGCGAATGTAATACCAATCTTCAAAAAAGGATCAAGGGGAGAACCAGGAAACTATAGACCAGTGAGTCTCACATCGGTCCCTGGGAAAATGGTTGAGGCTCTGATTAAAGACAGCATTGTACAGCACCTGGATAACCATGACCTGCTGAGAGGTAGTCAGCATGGCTTCATGAAAGGGAAGTCATGCTTGACAAACTTACTTCAGTTTTTCGAGGGAGTGAACAAACAAGTCGATAGCGGAGAACCGGTTGACATAATATACTTGGACTTCCAGAAAGCGTTCGACAAAGTACCTCATGCGAGACTTCTCAAGAAACTACAAAGTCATGGAATAGAAGGGGATATACTGAGATGGATAGGAAAATGGCTAGAAAACAGAAGACAAAGAGTGGGCATAAATGGGAAGTACTCAGACTGGAAGAAAGTAACTAGCGGTGTGCCTCAGGGCTCAGTTCTTGGGCCTATCTTATTCAATATCTTCGTAAATGACCTGGAAGAAGAAACGACCAGTGCTATCATCAAGTTTGCAGATGACACAAAACTATGCCGAGCAATCAGGTCACAAAAAGACAGCGAAGAACTCCAGAGAGATTTGAAGCAACTTGAGAGATGGGCAGAAAATTGGCAGATGAGTTTTAATGTAGAAAAATGCAAAGTGATGCACCTGGGCAGTAAAAACAAGGAGCATGGGTACAAACTGTTAGGTATAACATTGGGGAAGAGCGATCAAGAAAAAGACCTGGGAGTACTGATAGATAGAACCCTGAAGCAATCGGCTCAATGTGCAGCGGCGGCAAAGAAAGCTAACAGGATGTTAGGCATGATAAAGAAAGGAATCACGAGTAGATCAAGGGAGGTCATAATGCCGCTTTATAGAGCAATGGTCAGACCACACCTGGAATACTGTGTCCAACACTGGTCTCCATACCTGAAGAATGATATAACACTACTGGAGAGGGTGCAGAGGAGAGCGACGAAGCTAGTAAAAGGTATGGAGAACTTGAGCTACAAAGATCGCCTCAGAAAACTGGGACTATTCACCCTTGAGAAGAGAAGACTGAGAGGGGATCTGATAGAGACTTTTAAATTGCTAAAAGGAATTGACATAATGGAGCAAGCTCACTCACCAACAGGGGGAAAGGATGGTGAGCAAGAAACAGCGTTATTCACATTGGCAAATGTAACCCAGTCTCGGACCAGAGGTCATGGCCTGAAGCTGAGAGGGGACACGGCCAAGACAAACGTCAGAAAGTTCTGCTTCACACAGCGAGTGGTGAACGCCTGGAACTCTCTCCCGAAAGAGCTGGTGGAGGAAACCACCGTTCTAGGATTTAAGGGAAAATTGGACGCACATCTTCTTGCAGAAGACATTGAGGGATACGAGTGACATTGTATTCGCCAGGGTGTGCCTGGCTGGGCCTCCGCGTGCGCGGAACGCCGGACTAGATGGACCCCGGGTCTGATCCGGTGCAGGCATTTCTTATGTTCTTATGTTCTTAAACATATGCAATGACTAGGTGGTGAGGCAATATTCTTGGGGTTCGCGCCTTATTTTTGCCATCAAGTCTCTGATCATATTTTTTTATATAAAAATTCTTCTTTCAAATATAAAGAATTATTATTATGAACATAAGAATAGCCTTAATGGGTCAGACCAATGGTCCATCAAGCCCAGTAACCCAGTAATCATTCTCACAATGGCCAATCCAGGTCACTAGAACCTGGCCAAAACCCAAGGTATAGCAATATTCCATGCTACCGATCCAGGGCAAGCAGTGGCTTCCTCTGTGTCTTTCTCAATAATGTGGATTTTTCCTTCAGGAACTTGTCCAAACCTTTCTTAAAACCAGCTACGCTATCCGCTCTTACCACATCCTCTGGCAAAGTGTTCCAGAGCTTAACTATTCTCCGAGTGAAAAAAATTTCCTCCTATTGGTTTTAAAAGTATTTCCGTGTAACTTCATCAATTGTCCCTTAGTCTTTGTAATTTTTGACAGAGCGAAAAATCAATCCACTTGTACCCGTTCTACTCCACTCAGGATTTTGTAGACTTCAATCATAACCCCCCCCCCCCCCTCAGCCATCTCTTTTCCAAGCTGAAGAGCCCTAACCGTTTTAGTTTTCCTCATATGAAAGGAGTTCCATCCCCTTTACCATCTTGGTCGCTCTTCTTTGAACCTTTTCTAGTGCCACTATATCTTTCTTGAGTTAAGGAGACCAGAATTAAATGCAATACTCCAAATGAGGTCGCACCATGAAGCAATACAGGGGTATATGACATTCTTAGTCTTGTTAACCATCCCTTTTTGAATAATTCCCAACATCCTGATTGCTTTTTTGGCCACCGCCACACATTGGGTGGAAGGTTTCATCGTATTGCCTACAATGATACCCAGATCCTTTTCTTGGGTGCTAACCCCCAAGGTGGACCCTAGCATCCGGTAACTGTGATCCAGGTTATTCTTCCCAATGTGCACCACTATGCATTTGTCCACATTAAATTTCATCTGCCATTTGGACGCCCAGTCTTCCAATTTCCTAAGGTCCACCAGGAATTTTTCACAATCCGCTTGCGTGTTAACAACTTTGAAAAGTTTAGTGTCATCTGCAAATTTAATCACCTCACTTGTCGTTCCAATTTCCAGATCATTTATAAATAAGTTAAATAGCACCGGTCCCAGTACAGACCCCTGTGGCACTCCACTGTTTACTCTCTTCCATTGAGAAAAATGACCATTTTTGAATTCCTTAAGAGGAGTGACTTTTTCTACTGTGGTACATCATTATTTCTGATCACTAATATTTTGCCAATTATTTGTTTTCCCCATTGATTGATTATGTTTAACTTAAGACATATGGGACAAAGCATATATCTATATTGATGTTATCTATATACCGTATTTTCACGCTTATAACGTGCGCGTTATACAAGATTTTACAAACCACGCATAACCATGCGCGTCATATATTAGAGCGCGTTATACAATTGTTTTCTGTCTTGCTGGCGCCCTCCTCCATCTTCCTGCAGAGTTCGCTGAAAGCCGCAGCAGCGGCTTCCATGCGCCTCCTGCGGCTGGGAAGCGTTCCCTCTGACGTCGTGACATCAGAGGAACACTTCTGGGTCAGCCGCAAGAGGCACATAGGATCCGCTGCCCGCGGCTTTCAGCGAACGATGCAGGAAGATGGAGGAGGGCGCCAGCAAGACAGAAAACAATTGTATAATGCGCTCACAATAGAATAGGCATTACAATACATTACAAAACACTGCATCACAATAGAATAGGCATTACAATAGAAAACCTGAGAAACAAAATTACTTCATTGGTAATTTCCCTGCTGGCGGCATTTGCTGATAGTTAAAATAGCTCAGCTAATATTTCTTGTGAAGTCATTTTGCATACGAAGCAACAGTTAGATAAATAGGACTTAAACGCTGGCATGGATTATGAAAGTTCAATGAGGAGCATGCGCGGTATATGCATGGGCGCGCTATACCAAAATTTTCTTACATAAATTCCTTGTTCCCGTGCGCTATACCCTTGTGCGCGTTGTACACATGTGCGCGTTATATGCGTGAAAATACGGTATACACCAGCATATACATGCCACTAGCTCTAAACAGAAATGCATTTTTATAGTAAGACAGGCGAACCACCATTAAAACAGGAGGAAAAAGCCTTAGAGCAGTGGTTCCCAACCTTGTCCTGGAGGACCACCAAGCCAATCGGGTTTTCAGGATAGCCCTAATGAATATGCATGGAGCAGATTTGCATGCCTGTCACCTCCATTATATGTAAATCTCTCTCATGCATATTCATTAGGGCTAGCCTGAAAACCCGACTGGCCTAGTGGTCCTCCAGGACAGGGTTGAGAACCACTGCCTTAGAGGATTTCAAGTTCAAAATAAATATTATAGCTTGTGATTCCAAACACTGGCATAAAAACATTCTTAAAATGTTTTCACTGAACTTCTGAAAACGGAATTACGAAGGAATGAGACTCATGGTGGGGAAGAAGATTAAGAAGAAGAAGAAGATAAGCACTGTAAAAATGCTAGAGCAAGCATGGTGCCTTTTTAAGGACACAATCACCGAGACGCAAAATCTATATATACCGTGTATCAACAAGGGATCCAAGAGGAAAAAGAACAAGAAACCGGCATGGCTCACTGTAGCAGTGAAGGAAGCGATCAGAGACAAGAAGACTTCGTTTAAGAAATAGAAAAGGTCTAAAACGGATGAAAACTGGAAAAAGCATAAACATCAAAGCAGGTGCCTTAAGGTGGTAAGAGGAGCCAAAAGAGACTACGAGGAGAAAATAGCCAAGGAGGCAAAAAAATTCAAGCCCCTTTAGGAATCTGGCTATGTCCGGATGAGATGCCAACAAAGCCTTACGTTCTTGAGCCTTGAAATGGGAGAGTCTCATCACTTGGACTCTGAGGAATGTCACTGTAAGCCACTTGTCAAGGCTAGAATGAAGGAAGGCTAAAGCCACTGAGATCGGAGCAGAAAAAGGCTCCGCCTTCTCTATAGTGCACCAATGCTGGAAAGTTTCCCATGCCTCACCATAAGCAGAGACTGTTGTAGGCCTTTAAGCTCTGAGAAGAATAGAAACGACCACTTTTGAGAATCCCTTGCATGCTAACACCAAGCGCTCAAGAGCCATTCCATAAAAGCAAAGCAATTTGGATTTTTTTATGATCACTGGTCCCTGAGAAAGAAAGTCCAGTTGTACTTGCAGTCTGAGACTAGCACCCTTCTGAAGACGCACTAGGTCTGCATACCATGGTCTGTGGGGCCAGTCTGGAGCTACAAGAATGACCATTCCCCAATGGCTTGCAATCCTATGGAGTATCTGACCTACTTTGAGCTACAGAGGAAGCATTCACAAGAGCTTGCTCTTCAGCCATGGTTGGACCACAGCATCCAGGTCTGTGCTTATGGGCACAGATTGGCCCCCACTCCTTGTTTCTTGCTGTCGCCATCAGATTGAACTTTGGGTGACCTCAGCACCGAACAATGGATTGGAAGGCTGATGCAGAAAGTGTCCATTTTCTCAGATCCAGTATCTATCTACTGAGCAAATCGGCCTGGACATTGTCTACTCCCATTATATGCGCCACTGAGAGCGCCTTAAGATGAAACTCAGCCCATCTGAATAGAAGTGGATCTTCAGACACTGCTGTGCACACGGTGCCTCCCTGGCAATTGGCCTGAGAAGACAGACCACTTGTCCCTCCAAACTCTTCTCCAGCCTTTGCAATGCCAGTTGCGTGGTACAAAAATCAACCACTTCCTTTAGGAGGCCGACCAATGCCCCTGAATTGGGTATCCATTGCAATAAGCCCCCTCCCCCTAGCCAAATAGGTTGGCATCCATCGTTACAATTACCCATGAGGCTATTCTAAGGAACATGCCCCTTGAAAATGCCTGTGGATGGAGCTAACAGCCCATATTGGCCAAGGTTTCTGGAGTCCATGGCACATGAGCATTCTTAAAAAATAAATTTGTTATTCTCCTCTTTTTGGACACAAGCATTTTCCTTTAGAGAGTTTTTGGATAATTTTGGTTCAGCATTACTTATTAGTTTTTAAGTTGTAAATGACTTACATACAGAATGTTCGAATGGTGCACTTGAATGGTTTGAAACATTTGTAGATTTTATGAGCATATTATGTATGATAATCTTTGGTTTATTGGTCTCTCTTAATTATCGCATTACAGGTCTTTCATTACGCATTCCTTTTACCTTATTCAATGGGACCCTTTATCCTCTTTATTCATAGTTATTCTATAATAATACATTTTATAATATGATTTATATATTTTTGGAGGTTTTCCTGTTTTTATTGGGATCATTTAATATTTACATGATATAAGGTACATTTTTATCTAATAAAAACAAGATATAGAATTTTAATAACAAATTAAGAACATAAGAATAGCCTTACTGGGTCAGACCAATGGTCCATCAAGCCTAATAGCCTGTTCTCACGGTGGCCAATCCAGGTCACTAGTACCTGGCCAAAACCCAAGGTGTAGCAATATTCCATGCTACCGATCCAAGGCAAGCAGTGGCTTTCCCCGTGTCTTTCTCGATAACAGACTGTAGACTTTTCCTCCAGGAACTTGTCCAAACCTTTCTTAAAACCAGCTACGTTATCCGCTCTTACCATATCCTCTGGTAATGCGTTCCAGAGTTTAACAATTCTCTGAGTGAAAAAAATTTCCTCCAATTGGTTTTAAAAGTATTTCCCTGTAACTTCGAGTGTCCCCTAGTCTATGTAATTTTTGACGAGTGAAAAATTGATCCACTTGTACCCGTTCTACTCTACTCATGATTTTGTAGACTTCAATCATATCTCACTTCAGCCGTCTCTTTTCCAAGCTGAAGAGCCCTAACCGTTTTAGTCTTTCCTCATACGAGAGGAGTTCCATCCCCTTTACCATTTGATCGCTCTTCTTTCAACCTTTTCTAGTGCCACTATACCTTTCTTGAGATAAGGAGACCAGAATTGAACACAATACTCCAGATGAGGTCGCACTATGAGGGGCATTATGACATTCTTAGTCTTGTTAACCATTCCTTTTTGAATAATTCCTAGAATCCTATTTGCTTTTTTGGCTGCCGCCACACATTGAACAGAAGATTTCATTGTATTGTCTACGATGACACCCAGATCCTTTTTTTGGGTGCTAATCCCCAAGATGGACCCTAGCATCCGGTAACTGTGATTCAGGTTATTCTTCCCAATGTGTATCACTTTGCATTTGTCCACATTAAATATCATCTACTATTTGGACGCCCAGTCTTCCAATTTCCTAAGGTCCGCCTGCAATTTTTCACAATCCGCATGCATTTTAACAACTTTGAACAGTTTCGTGTCATCTGCAAATTTAATCATCTCACTCGTCATTCCAATTTCCAGATCATTTATAAATAAGTTAAATAGCACCAGTACCAATACAGATCCCTGCAGCACTCACTGTTTACTCTCCTCTATTGAGAAAAATGACCATTTAACCCTACCCTCTGTTTTCTATCCGATAACCAATTCCTAATCCACAACTGAACTTTGCCACCTATCCCATGACACTAATTTTCTCAGGAGCCTCTCGTGAAGAACTGTATCAAAAGCTTTCTGAAAATCTAGATATACTATATCAACCGGCTCACCTTTATCCACATGTTTATTCACACCTTCAAAGAAGTCAAGCAAATTTGTGAGGCAAGATCTCCCTCAGCTGAACCTATGCTGACTCCGTCTCATTAAATCATGCTTGTCTACGTGTTCCACAATTTTATTTTTTAAATTGTTTCTACCATTTTGCTCGGCACCGAAGTGAGGCTTACCGGTCTATAATTTCCCAGATCTCCCCTGGAGACCTTTTAAAAAATCGGCATAACATCGGCCACCCTCCAATCTTCAGGTATCTTATACAGTCCTTTGTTTTACTATAGAATTTATGATTCCTGATGCAGGCAGGTGTCCGCCAAAACATGGTTTCGTGTCAAGTTTTGATTTGATTAAACTTTACATTGGTTGAAAGTCTCTCGATTGTTCAAACTTTACTTTGGCTGGAAGACAATGTGTCAGACACCCTACTCCTTTGTTTTTTGTTTTTTATTTTATTGTCGGAGAACACATCCAGGGATGTTGCCAGCGCTTGTAATTCTAGCCTTATGGCTCTGAACTCCAATCCGTTTAGAGACCATTTCCTTTGAGAGAACATCCATAGTCCTTGAACTGACTGCCCACCACAATGAGCTCCCCAGCCATAAACTTGCTTCTGTGGTCAATATCATCCAAGAGGCTATCCAGAGAGGCATGGCCTTCAAAAGAGACTCTGGCCGAAACCACCGAGGCTGACCACGCAATGCTTCCTCCATCCAGGCCAAAGGCATCTGAAAGGAATCTGTCTGTAGAGACCAACAAGACAATAGGGCAGGGGTGCCCAAAACGTCAATCGCGATCTACCAGTCGATTGCAAAAGCAACACCAGTAGATTGCAGAGCCAATGTTCTCCCTAGCATTCCCCCGGTCACTGTCTCACCTTTAAAGTAGTGGAATTACGGCAGCCTGCAGAGTGAAAGTGGCAGACTGCCGTCAGCCTCTGTAGCATGTTCCCTCTGCCGCTGTCCTGCCCTCGATGTCAGAGGAGGTGCAGGACCACGGCAGAGGGAACGTGCTAAAGAAGCCGACGGCTGCCTGCTACGTTCGCTCTTCAGGCTGCCGTAATGAACTTTCAACTGTGGTAGGCCCAGAGGGAAGAACGAAGATGAGGGATCCAGTTTAAGGGAAGCAGTGGAGATAAGGCCTGGCAGGAGGGGGATTGCCTTAGATATCGTGGAGGGGGGGAGAGAAGAGACAAAAGGACCTTGAGGAGGGGCGGGAAACCAGCCTTGAACCAAAAGTAAATGGGAAGACAAGGCAGTTCCTGGACTACTAGAGGGGTTAGAGAGGTTGAAACACTCTGAACCGAGGAGAGAGAGATGCCAGGCCCTGGGGAGGGGGAAGACAAAGAGAGTGAGAAGACAAAAACCTGTTTCAAAGGTGGGAGGACTCAAAATGTTAGCAGAAGGAACATAGAGAGACGGAGAAACCTGAAACAAAGGGGAGGCAGAAGAGAAGGGGCAGATGTTGGACTATGAGAGGTGCAGACAGAAAAGACAGAGGGGGAGAGACCCTGAGGAAGAACAGAGAGATGCAAAATCAGAACAAAGGAGGGAAACATGTTGCCAATAAGGGTGGAGGAGAGAGGAAGAAAAGCTGGACTCGTGGAGGGGCAGAGAGAGATGTTGGTTGAGGAATGGAATGAGGTCTGGAGGACAGAAGAGGTGCACTCGGTATATAGATAAATAAATATGGGAGTCTTTTACTAAGGTGCGCTAGCCGATTTAGCATGCACTAAATGCTAACGCATCCATAGAATATAATGGGCGCATTAGCACTTAGCGCGCACTAAATCGGCAAGCGCACCATAGTAAAAGAGGGGGTATATGTTTAGTATTTTTATTGTTGGTAGATCATTTTGACTTAGTCATTTTAAAAGTTGCTCGCAAGCCAAAAAAGTGTGGGCATCCCTGCAATAGGGTATCCTGGAGCGGACGCATATGACTTTTACTATTGTGCACTAACCGATTTAACGCGTGCTAAGTGCTAATGCACCTATTATATTCTATGTTTGCTGTCACGAACCCCTGTACCTGGAGATAATGCCATGCCATAGGCACCGACATCGTCAAGACGTCTGAAATTTGTCTCCAGAGTTTCTGCTTGCTTGGCTCAGGAGGACAAACACAGCCTTCCACCATACTGAAATAAACTAAATACTCCAGTGACTGGGATGGAACTAGGTATTTTTTTCCAGAAGTTAGAAACATGATGGCAGATAAAAGGCCAAATGGCCCATCCAGTCTGCCAATCCACAGCATCCACTATCTCCTCCTCTCCCTGAGAGATCCCACTTGCCTATTCCATACTTTTTTGAATTCAGACATAATCTTCATTCCGTGCCTTCTCATTCTGGAGCTTCCTTTCAAATGAAAGAGATTCTCCTCACACACATTTATGCCACAAAGGTATTTAAACTTCTCTATTATATCTCCCCTCTGCCACCTCCACAGTATATATATTGAGATCTTTAAGTCTATTCCCATATCCCTTATGATAAAGATCAGTGACCATTTTAGTAGCCTTCTACTCTGGACCGACTCCATCCTGTTTATATTTTTTTAAAGGTGTGGTATTTTTAAACGTGTACACAATATTCTAGATGAGATCTCACCAAAGACTTAAACAGGGGTATCAATACCTCATTTTTCCTAGTGGCCATACCTCTCCCTAGGCACCCTAGCATCCTTCTAGCTTTTGCCATCATCTTTTCAACCTGTTTGGCCTCCCCAGATCATCACATACTATCACATACAAGTCCCATTCCTCTTTATGCACAAAAGTTCATCACTACCTAAACTGTAGCTTTCCCTATGATTTTTGCAGCCCAAATGCACAACCTTGCATTTCTTAGCATTAAATCATGGCTGCCAAATTTCATACCATTCTTCAAGCTTCACTAGGTCCTTCCTCATGTTATTCACACCATCAAGATGACTATTCTAGTGCAGATTTTGGTATCATCCGCAAAGAGGAAAAATCTTACCTGACAGCCCTTCAAAAACGTTAAAAAGAACAGATCCAAGAACCGAACCTTGAGGCATACCACTAACATCCCTTTCATCAGAGCGATCTTGACCACTACTCTCTGTCGCCTTCCACTCAACCAGTTCCTCACCCAGTCCATCACTTTGGGGCCCATCCCAAGGGCACTCAGTTTATTTGACACGTGTTGAATACTGCCATATGTTTTGCTAAAATCTAAATACATCACATCTAGCGCATTCCCTCTATCCAATTCTCTGGTCACCCAGTCAAAGAAATTGATCAGATTTGTCTGACAAGACCTGCCCCTAGTGAATCCATGTTACCTCGGGTCCTGTAATCCACTAGATTCCAGAAACGTCACCGTTCTGTTTTAAAAATGATTCCATTAATTTACTTAACGGCCTGTAGTTATCTATTTCTTCCTTACTTCCTACTTACTTACTTTTGTGGAGAGAGACCACATCCGCCCTTCTCCAGGCCTCTGGTACCACTCCCAATTCTAGAGAAACATTGAAAAAGGTCAGCCAATACAGCCTCCATAATGTTCCTAAGTTTCTTCAGTACCCTCAGATGTACACCATCCGGCCCCATCGCTTTATCCACCTTTAGTTTAGCTAGCTCCTGACAACCACAATCCTCTGAAAATCGATCAGGGTCTAACATACCTCCATCTATATTTGCATTATTTTATTAAAGTATGAAACAATATTCTGTACAATTGTCATTTTATAAAAGAGCAAGGATCAACAAAACCCCTGTCTCCCCTCCCCTTCATTATCAAGAAAACAGAATAAGACAAGTTACTACAGAATGCTACACAGAAAAATGATGCTAACAGAATACCGCAGTCACACATGACAGGAACACTGTTGGGGGAGTGCAACTAGGGCAACTGCCCCCTGGTCAGAGAGAGCCCTAAGTCAGCTGGAAACTAAAGAAGTACGGCCTAAGCTTTGCGGTCTCCAGTTATGTCTAACACCAGCTCTAGCAGGATACATATTTCAAATCTGATATATTCTAACCACAAAATAGAAAATAAAATTATTTTTTCTACCTTTTGTTGTCTCATCATTTTATTCTTCAAATCATATTGGTCTCAGGCTCTGGTCTCTGTTTTCTTTTGTCATATCTTAACTTACTTGCCAGGGTCTCCTGACCATTTACAGTTCTTCTTTCTCCATGTTCACTATCCATCTTCTATCTCTGTGTATGTATTGTTCTCCATTTTCATCTCCTTTTTCTATGTCTCCTATACGTCCCTTTCTAGTATTTCACTTGTGCCCATCTCCCTGCCTTTATCTTGCCATTTTAGAATCTCCTCCCCCTGTGTACAGTATCACTCCTCTATATCCCTATGCCCCCCTAAGTCCAGTATCTTCCTTCTGCGTTCTTATTCTCCCCCATGTCTAGCCATCTTTTCTCTTTGTCCATATATCCTCCAATATCTAGCAATACCCCTGTGTTCTTATACCACCCCCATGTTCCTATGCTCCCATCCGTGCCCACCATCTGCCCTCTTTTTGTATATCTCCCTGTGTCCAGCAATTCCCCTCTTACTCCCTTACACAAATGTGTTTCTCACACTCTCTCTTTCCTCCCTCCCTTTGCTATGTTCAATATTTCACTCACTCTTCCTTCATCCCCTTAGTTCAGCTTTTCTCTTTCCCGTCCCTTCTCTCTCATCCTCCCTGCAGGTCCTGCACCTCTCTCCCTTCCCTCTAGCCCCCAGATCAGTTCCAGCACCTGTCTCCCTTCTCTTCAGCTCCAGCCTATC
The DNA here is from genome assembly GCF_902459505.1 of Geotrypetes seraphini. NCBI lineage: Eukaryota > Metazoa > Chordata > Amphibia > Gymnophiona > Dermophiidae > Geotrypetes > Geotrypetes seraphini. Next base: position 103,413,573 of record NC_047085.1, on the reverse strand, counting down.
CAGCAGCCCAAGTAATCCCCTTCCCCCTTCGCAGATGCAGCAGCAGTCCCCCTCCTTTTCTATCACGGGTCCAACAATCCCCATCCCTCACTCCCAATCGCGGGTAAAAAACGGCAAAAAACCCTGCGACTCCCTTGGGTTGGCCCCTTTGTACCTCCCGCCCCAGGCCTACCAGCGTCTTAGAAGCTTCAATGACAAAGAGGCAACATCGAAGGCCTGCTCCAAGACCTTCCTCCAGCTCCCTCCTTCTGATGTAACTTCCGGTGAAACCTGCAGAAATCTCTAAAACTGTGAAATTCAGACATACACACACCGACCCCTCCTCATGATCCACCTCACAGGCTGGGACAGCCTCACTCACTGTGACCTGTGCTGGAAATGTGCTGCAGCCTGCCTCAGCTCTTACATTATCAGGAATCAGAGAATTGCTGCCTTATGCTGGGAATACCTCTTTGGCACTGATCTTTGGGCTGCCAGCCAGACACAGTGCCTGACTATACTTCCAGCCCCGCTGACTGAAGGAAGCGTTAAGGGAAAGGGCAGAGGCGAAAACACAGCCAGTGACCTGCAAGACACCGCTGAGCCTACAAAGGATGCCTAACAGCAGGCGCTCAACCCCCTGATAAACAGAAGGTGAGGGAAAAGCGGGGACAGCCCCGAGCTCCAAAGAAACAAATGCAGGTTGGCTAACAGGTACTTCCAGCGATTGGCCTGTCAGCTGCAGACCAGAGTCTGTGTGTCAGGCAGAGCTAAAAAAAAAAATGCCCCAAGCCCAAAGAAAACCCTGAAAAGGGATGAAAGTACAGAAGAAAATAAGAAAAAGGGGAGAGTGGAAGAGAAATACTCCTTCAGGCTTACATACAGAAGGGAAAAACTACAGGTGGCAGCAGAGCTCTCAGTGAAGTAGAGGAGGGTCAGAGAAAAATTCCGGGGTAGATTCCTTCTGCAGAAGGCTCACGGCCATTGGGAGATAACCAGCATGTCTAGAATGACTCACCTATTGCAATGGAAATCTATTTAATGCATATTCATTGTGGAGAACTGCATAGTCAAAACATGGTAACTTATATGTTGTAAAATTAGAGGAAAAAAATCTTAAACACCCTATTTAAGCCAAGCATTAAGGCTGATAACATAGCGTGTATGAATATATTCTGCCTAAGAGCCTAAATTTGGCTTCCAGAAACTCCCTCCCACATTTTCCTAGGTCGCTGGTACCAAAACAGCCAGCTCCTCTCCAGCACTATTTAAAATCCTAAGTGACGTGTGAGGTCTGCCACCTTCGCTGCTGGCAGGTAAGTGATCAGGTGATCCTCACGCTTACCAGCCACTCAGTTATCTACATGCCTAAAGATCGAAATACCAATTGCAATAGATCCTAATCCTTACAACCTCACCTTGAGTATTACATTCAATTCTGGTCGCCTTATCTCAAAAAAGATATAGCAGAACTAGAAAAGTTTCAAAGAAAAGTGACCAAGATGATAAAGGGGATGATAAAGGAAAGAGTAAAGAGGTTAGGGCTCTTCAGCTTGGAAAAGAGATGGCTGAGGGGAGATATTATTGAAGTCTACAAAATCCTGAGTCAATTTTTCACTCCATCAAAAATTATATACAAAGATTAGAGGATACTTTTAAAATCAATAAGAGGAAATATTTTTTCACTTAAATGATAGTTAAGTTCTGGAATGCATTGCCAGAAGATGTGGTAAGAACAGTTAACGCAGCTGATTTTAAAAAAGGTTTGGACAAGTTTTTGAAGGAAAAGTCCATAGTCTGCTATTTAGACAGACATGGGGGAAGCCACTGCTTGCCCTGGATTGGTAGCATGGAATGTTGCTACTAGCTGGGTTTTGCCAGGTACTTGTGACCTGGATTGGCCACCGTGAAGATGGGATACTGTGATAGATGGACCACTGGTCTAACCTAGTAAGGCTATTCTTTTTCAGTAAAAAAAAAAAAACAACCTCCTATTTTCTTAATACAACCCATGCCAGTGCAAACATATGCAGGAGATGAATATGTAGTATCTGGCTTGCCACAGGCTTACAAGGCATGCTAAAAACTACTCCCTGTGGGAACTGCTTATTCCCTTTCACAGGGCTGACAGGCTGCAAATTTAAAATATACACTATTTGCTAAAAGAAAAAAAATATAGCACCTACCTTTGCTTTTCAGTTTCAGCTTTTATTTCCTCTGAAAAAAAAAAGAATGTTTTAAAATATTAATCAGAGGGAGTAGTACATAAATCAGCAGCTTGTCAAATAAGTGTGCATTAAGTAGTTGGTGGTGGACACATCAGTACTCACACTTAATGAATAAACATATCATACCATAACAAGTCGAGTCGAGGAACCTGTCGGCAGAAAGGCAGGCAAACACAGCGCACATTGAAAAAAAAAAAACCTGCCAGATGCTTAGCAAGTTTTAGCAATATTGTTTTCTAAAAGAGGAAGCACAATATTCCCAGAAAGTGTATATACTATAAAGAGGTGCAACTGGGAGATTAACATCCTAAAGTTCATTAACCAGATTTCCTAGAATCAAGAAAAATACTATATTATTATGCAGATTGTAAAATGTGCTGCCGCATTCTGAGCTAAAGGAACACGTGTCCTCATTATTGGCTGATTTGCAATGGCTTCCAGTTGCTTGGGGGATTTAGGGATAGATTCACTAAGCAAACCGATCGTGTACCGATCGGTTTGTGATCCCTTAATAAGCAAATTTCCCTCCGGCCTGATTCACTTTCCTCTCCTGCGATCCGCTTCAAATCCGTGCATGCAAATGAGGACAGTGTATGCAAATTGGACAGTGATGAGATTCACTACACAAAATTTCACATCTGACAGGGCTGGCCAATCAACAGAAGAAGCCCTGCTCTCTGCCCTGTCAGCCCCGATCTCCTGCAGCCCTGTTCTGCCTATTTCGATCTGCCTGCCCTAGCTCTCACGGTCCTGCACTACTGGGCTTGCCTGCCCCGAATGCCTGCCTGACATGTCCTCTCTGCTCCCCCTGGCTCTGCCGCCTTCCCTCCAGTGCAAGCCCGCGGATTTAAAGCGGGGCTTCACGCCACAGTGCAGCCCCGCTTTAAACCCACGGGCTCGCACTGAAGAGAGGAGGGAAGAGGTTGCCGCATGGAAGTAGGAGAGTCGGGTCCGAGCATGCCTGCCTGCCCCGAACATGTCTGCCCCAACTGCCTGGGCAAGCCCGTAGGTTTAACCCGAAGCGGGTTAAACCCACTGGCTGCAAAAATTTAAAGTTAAAAAAAAAAAAAAGTTGCAGCTGGGACAGGTCTGCGCAAGCCGTGCAGGCAGATGGGGGCGTTCCTCCGATCGCCCCCATCTGCATATTTTTGTTTCCTGAATTGGTTGGACCTGCCCGGATCAGGCCCGATCGGGCAGGTTAGTGAATCCTGGCCAAAGTTTAAGTTTGTAATTCTAGTTTTTAAAGCATTACAATAGGACTTCCCTTCTGTAGTGACTAATTTATTACATTTTAAGTGCCTTCTCGTTCTTTGCAGTCTCAGTTTAAGCACCTGTTTGAAAAAGAGATTATGGGCTAGATTCACAAAGCAAACCAATCGGTTTGCGACCCCTTTACGAGCAAATTTCCCTCCAGCCTGATTCACTTACCTCTACTGTGATCCGCTTCGAATTCGTGCATGCAAATGAGGCGAAACGCATACAAAGTAGGCAGGGATGCGATTCACAACATAATCAATCCGATCCAACTGGGCTGGCCGATTAACTGAAGAAGCGACTGCGGTGACCAGTCGAAAGCATCTTTCTGACTGGAAGCCCTGCTCTCTGCCCTGCATTTTGTCCTGTCTGCTCGCCCTGCATGCCGCCCTGCTGTGCCCCAATCTTCCCCCTGAATGCTGCTCTGCTCTGCCCAGATCTTCCCCCCGAATGCTGCCCTGCTCTGTCCAGATCTTCCCTCCTGAATGCCGCCCTGCTCAGCCCAATCTTCTCCCCTCCGAATGCCGCTCTGCTCAATCTTCCCCCTGAATGCCGCCCTGCTCTGCCCCGATCTTCCCCTGCCCTTCCCTGGCCTGTGAGCCCATGGTTTTAACCCGCGGGTTTAAAGCAGGTTAAAACCATGGACTCGCTGGGCTAAAAACAATAAAAAAGTTTTTTTAAAAACGGCCCCGGCTCAGACAGGCATGCGCATACCATCTACGATGGTCTGCGCATGCGCGCGGATCGCACAACAGCCATCTGTGCAGGCAGATGGGGGCGTTCCTCCAATCGCCCCCATCTGCATATTTGTCTTTAATGAATTTGTCGGACCTGCCCGGATCGGGCCCAATAGGGAATCTGGCTTTTCCAGTAGACAGGTGAGACATTTTAGACAATAGGTTTATTTTCACATACTTGCATGCTCTGCAGAAGGAATCCACTCTGGATTTTTCACTCTGCCTCTGTAGTACTTCACTGATCAGTTTAGCACCCTCTACAGTCAGTAGCCAAGCACTGAGAGGCACCCACATGTGTGAAGTAGAGGCACCTGTAATAACAGGCTAAAAAAGTGTTCTGCTGAAAGGAATGAAAAAGTACCATTAACTGCCAACACAGGCTCCAAAGGAGCATAGCACAACTCTCTAACAAAAGGAACATACAGTGGTACCTTGAATTACGAGCATAATCCATTCCAGGAGCATGCTCGTAATCCAAAATGCTCGTTTATCAAAGCGAGTTTCCCCATAGGAAATAATGGAAACTCGCTTTGATACGTAACCCCCCCCCCCCCCACGAGAACCGGTATTGCTCCCCACTGCGATCCGGCACCCTTCCCCCTGCAATCCTGCACCCCCCCCACGACTTGATTGGGCACCCCTCCCGCCGCGATTGGGCACCCCCCCCCTGGCATGTCCTGTGCTTGGTGCCGGTGCCCGAAGATCGGCCTCCTCTTCTGCTGTGCCTTGAGCATCTGCGCATGCTCAAGGCCTGCGAGTTCACGTTCTGAATGTTCACGTTCTGAATTCAATTAATTTATTCGGTCCTGAGTCGAGGAACCTGTCGGCAAAAAGGCAAGCAAACACACTGCCCAATGAACATGAAAAACCAAAACAGCCTAGAGCATCAAAACCAATAGAGAAGCATCTGAAAGAAGGCCAAAGGGAGCCTAGATAAAACTAGACAGCACCAGGCTAAGATCCGAGGCAGGGATAGGATGAACAACCAGCCATCTGACACAAAAGACCATCTGCAAGAATGGAGCGACATCAAGATGAGCCGCCACAGAGAATCAAATGTCCCGGGCTCTAAGAGAGCCCGGCTACCGAGACCCGCAAGAACTAAGACAAATTATAGTCACACCCATTTTAAAAAAAACCAAAAGATCCCATTACACGTGCAAAAAATTACAGACCAGCAGCCAGCATCCCGCTATTTACTAAAATATTAGAAGGATTAGTAAATGACGAATTGGTCAAATACTTAGAAAAATTTAATATCCTGCACAACTGCCAATCTGGATTTCGTTCAGGTCACAGTACAGAAACCATACTAGCATCATACTTGAGCATCTGCATGTGATAAAGGCTTGCTGGACTCCTTTCGAGAATCCCGAAGAGGGCAGGAGCCAGCAGGCCTTAAGCACGCACAGATGATCAAGGCTCTTCACCAGCACAAAGAGTCTGTGTCAGGCGTCAGCTTCTTGAGTCCCAGAGCTGTAAGTGTGATGTCGGTGGAGGAAGCGGGTAGTGGAGGATAGGAGTGCCGGTCATCGGGGTGGGGGGAGGAAGATAGCAATGCCAGTCAATAGGGGGGACAAAAGTGCCGGTCATCGGAGGAGGGTGAGAGACAGCAGTGCCGGTCATTGGAGGAGGGTGAAGAATAGCAGTGTTGGACATTGGGGGTGGGGTAGGGTGGAAAATAGCAGCTTTGGTCATCAGGTGGGAAGCGGAGTAAAAAAGCATCTTCATCAAAAGAGGCTCAAATATAAACAGAGGCCCACATTTTTGGAACCAAAAATCTCAGTTTATTTTTGAGCATATATGGTACTTCTGGGCCAGGGTGGTGTTGCAAGGGAGAGGTGCTGCTGGATTCGGGTCAGAGGGGAGGAAGATGTTTCTTGGATCAGGTGGAGAGAAAAGAGGGAGTAGGTCTGTTTTTCTATTCATCTCAAAAAGATTTGTTTAGGCATATGGAGTTTAACCCCTAAGTGTCAAGGACAAGAATGTTTGCATTAGCCTTTAAGCTGTTTATTATTCAAACATGATTTTTACTGAAGAACTGGTTTGTGCACATCTAATTCAGAATTGTTTTAATCATATATATACACGATCAAGTCACATTATTATAATCACTGTCTACCTCTGAAGTCAGGGAACGAATGCACATCATGCACTGACTTTGTGGGTATATAAAGCGGGATGTCAACAAGTTACCAATATAGCAACGGTAGCTGTCATGGGGAAAAAGCATAATTTATCAAACATCGAAAAAGGCATGTTCATCAGCTACCAGGCCAAGGGTGGCAGCATTTCAGAAACAGCAGCACAAGCCATCGATGCAAGAGGTGAAAGTCAGCTGCACAGGTTGGTACGGGCCAATCGACACACTACCATGGAGCAAATCACCATCCAAATGAACCAGGAGGCTTCCAGATGTGTGTCCAAAATGACTATGCAGCAAATCCTGTTGTGAATGGGGCTCCAGAGCAGATGGTTGGTGACTGCACCCATGCTCATGAGGTTTATCGCAAAAAACAGCTGCAATTTGCACAGGAGTACTGACATTGGACTTGCATTGACTGGCATTGCATTGGTTGCCTTCTCCAATGAGTCACATTCTGAATTCCATCGAACAGATGGACTTGGTGTGTCAGGCGTGAAACCGTTGAGAACACACACCCAGGAACCACTGCTGAACGTACACACGGTAGCGTTAAGGTCTGGGTCCCTTGATACCCCTGGAAGGCACTCTCAACTGATATGGGTATCTCTCCATCCTTGCCAATAAAATACAGTAGACTCTCAGTTATCCGGCAACCATGGGTAAATGCCGATTAAATGTAGTTTCTGGTTGCTTGACAGTTTCCATTAAAATTAGGCCTAACATACTATACCATACCATAAACTCTGTATTGATTTGATATTAATATTGAAATATAGTAAATAAAAGCAAATAACTCCCCTATCCTAATGCCTGAAATTCCTTTCTGCCTTTTCCTTTCAGGTTCAAGCCTCCTGCTTTCCCTCTCTCACGCCAACTACAGTTTTGTCTCCCTTCCCACCTCTTCCTTTCTGGTCTGAGTCACTCTCTCTTCCTCTATCATCCCTCCAGCCCCACTTGTAGTTCCAGCATCTATTCCTTCCTTCCCACCCTCCTTTATGATCTGGCCACTTTCTCTCCCCCCCACCCTTCTTTGCCCCCGTGCTTATGTTTCCAGGATCCATCTCCCCTCCAGTACTCTTCACTCTGCAGGTCTAGCATCAGTGTTCCTTTCTCCTCCCACCTCCCAGGGTCTACAACCCCTCCCCCCTTACTTGCCAGCGGCTCTCCCAAAGAATCAGTAGAAACCACTAATCTCCCTCCCTCATAACCCCTGAAGTAGCAGCAGTCGGTCCTGACAACCCCACCTCCCTCCCTTCCGTCCGTGAAGCAGCAGCTGGTCTTAACAACCCCACTCCCTCACTTACCTGAAGCAGTAGTGGCAGCCGGTGAGCAGAGCTGGCAGGACCTTTTTTCCTCTGCTACGTCGGAAGTGACTCGGCAGAGGAAAGACCTTTCTGGGGCTGGTCAGAAGCAGCCTGTTTATGGTGCTGCCTCTGCTCACCAGCAGCAGAGGCTGCTGCTACTGCTTCAGGGAAGGGAGGAAGGTTTAGTTTCACCTCCTGTTGCATTGAGTTGCTAATATTGTTTGCATTGCTATCTTTACTACCATCACACCTTGTCTTTTGCTGGGGGTGGTCTCCATAACTGTCCTTCATATGTACACCACCCCCACTTTCTAGTTTAAATGCCTTGAAACATACGGGTTCAAGCACAATTATTTTACAACTGGATTTGAGTAGTGCTTTTGACTTAGTTGGCCATGATATATTACTAGCATGCTTGGATTCTATCGGAATTTCAGGTAGGGTATGGAACTGGTTTCAAGGGTTTTTGAAAAATAGGTCTTACCAGATAGTCAGTGCTGGTCAATACTCTACCAGATGGGTAAATGAAAGTGGAGTCCCTCAGGGTTTACCACTTTCTCCAACTTTATTTAATGTTTACTTAGCACCTTTATGTTATTTATTACATAGTTTACAGGTAAAATTTTATGTTTACGCAGATGACATTTCAATACTCATCCCTTTAACTGAACTCACTTCAGAAGTGTTAAATTATATAGCTTTTATTCATACACAAGTGGAAATTTGGACATCTATATTTAGATTTAAATTAAATCTGGGCAAATAAAAATTCTTTCTAGCTAGTCCTAATGAAAACATTACTGAAACAACTTTACTTTTAAATGGTCAATCTTATTCGATATCTCCTACACTGAAAATTTTAGGGGTTATTTTAGATCAGTCCTTATCTTTTAAGGCCCATACAGATTCTCTGGTTAAGAGATGTTTTATTGTCCTCTGGAAACTAAACTAAACTAAACCTTAAGTTTGTATACCGCATCATCTCCACAGAAGTGGAGCTCGACACGGTTTACAGGAATTAATAAAGAAAGGAACTCCAATGGAAAGAAGGGCTTAGTAAAAAGGAAAGAAAGAGGGGACTTAGTATAGTGGAGAGGGAGGGAGTAGTTACATTTTAGAGAAAAGCCAAGTTTTCAAATGTTTTCTGAAGCGTTGGAGGGAGGTCGAACTCCGAAGAGGGGCAGTAAATTACGCAGGAAACTGCGTACTATTAGGAAATATTTTGATTTTATATCATTTAAAATCCTTGTTCAATCTTCAATCCTTTCAATATTGGATTATTGTAATGTTATTTATCTGGGATCGTATAAAATAACTACTAGCCGACTAACAATTATACAAAATACAGCTATTCATTTGATTTTTCATCTGAAAAAACACGATCATATCAGTATATATTATCAAAAAGCTTCATTGGCTACCGTTTGAGGTTAGAGTGTTATTTAAATTTGGATGCATTTGTTTTAAACTTTTATTTGGCTTAGCGACGGCTTATCTTGTTTCTCATTTTAGTTTTTTTTATTTCTAAGAAAAATATTCGTAGATCTGGTTGGTTTTATTTTCCTTCAGCAAATACATGTCATTACAAAAAATTTTGGATAGGACCTTAGCATTCAATAAATAAAAAAAAGGGCCTTAGCATTCCAAGCAGGATTAATTAATTCATGTTTGAATCTTCTCGTTTCTCCATTTCTTACTTACTAACAGTTTCAAAAAGATCTTAAAATCCACTTATTTAAACAATATAATATACATTACTGATTTTCATATTATCATGTAGTTATAATGTACTTTTAATCTTTTAATCTATACTTATTTTAGTTTATATGGGAGGGGATTATTCATTAGTTTTAATGCTTGTATTAGTTACTTAGAATTTTATTATGTAAGATATTATTATATTGTATGCTGAGTACCTATTGTGTAAACCGCTATGAACTGCTGGTTAGGCGGTATATAAAAATAAATTATTTTTTATTATACTGTCTGAATTTTTCAGCAAGGATTCTTTTTCCTGCTATAGTAAGATGTAGCCAATCATTGCGATATAGTCTCTTGTCTTTCCATGTATTTCTCCATCCTCCAATGTACCTAAAGTCTTCTTGATGATACCAGTCTTTGAGCTACCTATTGAAGTCCTCTGTGTTTTTAACTCTTTCCTCTCCCTTTTCGTATGTAGGCAATACTTCTGAGAAAGCTACAGTCTTTACAAAAGGTTTAAGCCCTTCCCTAGCTCCCAAAAAGCTTTCTGGTGCTGCAAGTGGGGAGTTGTTGGCTAGGTCATTTTTTCCCAGATGGGTAACAACATCAGTGTTAAAATTCTTACTTTCTTCCTTAATTATAGTATTTGCCTGGTACTCCTGGTAGCTGAGAATCTTGGAGGGCATTTCATTATTTTGGTCTCCTAGCCCTATGTTCCAAGGCTCTGATGATGGAATCACTCAGCATTAATAGTTTTCTGCTTTGGGCTTTTTTATTTGTGCTTAGGGTGTGCTTTCTCTCTTGAGTTACCGTATTTTTCGCTCCATAAGGCGCGTCTGACCATAAGCTGCACCCTAAATTTAGAGGAGGAAAACAAGAAAAACACATCCTGAACCAAATTCTCCCTGCCAGGCTCTGCACCCATCCCCACACTCCTTGCCAGGCTTTGTACCCTGTCCCCCCTCTGGTGGTCTAGTGGTAGGCAGGGACAAGGCACAGATATCAAGGCAGATGACTTTTTAAAATATGCAATGTCACCTCCGTAAACCTATAGAAAAATAGACAAATATAGTGCAAAACATAGACAGCAGATATAAATTCTCAAAACTGACATATTTTGATAACTAAATTTAAAATAAAATAATTTCTCCTCCCTTTGGTTGTCTGGTAATTTCTTTCTTTCTTTCTTCAGGCCCAACAATTGTCCCTTCCTTCCTTCCTCCTATGTTCCCCTCACTGTCTTCCAGCCTTTGTTCTCTCCCCCCCCCCACTCAGGCCCAACAATTGTCCCTTCCTCTCTCCCTTCTATGTTCCCCTCACTGCATTCCAGCCTTTGTTCTCTTCCCCCCCCAACTCAAGCCCAACAATTACTGGTATTCCTTCCTCCCTCCTTCCTATGTTTCCCTTACTGCCTTCCAGCCTTTGTCCTCTTCTGCTGGTGCCGGCTGATTGCCTATAGGATGTGCCTCTCGCAACGAGAGGCATGTTCTGTAGGCAGTCAGCCAGTGCCAACGCCTCTCCTCCTCCCCAGTGCTGGGCTGTATAAAGAGAGGCGTAGTCAGTAGAAGGAAGAAGGTGTTGATGGCCCCTGTACAGGTCATTGGTAAGGCCCCACTTGGAGTATTGTGTTCAGTTTTGGAGACCGTATCTGACGAAGGACATAAGAAGACTTGAGGCGGTCCAGAGGAGGGCGACGAAAATGATAGGAGGCTTGCGCCAGAAGACATATGAGGAGAGACTGGAAGCCCTGAATATGTATACCTAGAGGAAAGGAGAGACAGGGGAGATATGATTCAGACGTTCAAATACTTGAAGGGTATTAACGTAGAACAAAATCTTTTCCAGAGAAAGGGAAATGGTAAAAACCAGAGGACATAATGTGAGGTTGAGGGGTGGTAGATTAAGGGGCAATGTTAGGAAGTTCTACTTTATGGAGAAGGTAGTGGATGCCTGGAATGCGCTCCCGAGAGAGGTGGTGGAGAGTAAAACTGTGACTGAGTTCAAAGAAGCGTGGGATGAACACAGAGGATTTAGAATCAGAAAATAATATTAAATATTGAACTAAGGCCAGTACTGGGCAGACTTGCACGGTCTGTATCTGTATATGGACATTTGGTGGAAGATGGGCTGGGGAGGGCTTCAATGGCTGGGAGGGTATAGATGGGCTGGAGTAAGTCTTAACAGAGATTTTGGCAGTTGGAACCCAAGCATAATACCAGGTAAAGCTTTGGATTCTTGCCCAGAAATAGCTAAGAAGAAAAAAATTAAAAAATTTAAATTGAATCAGGTTGGGCAGACTGGATGGACCATTTGGGTCTTTATCTGCCGTCATCTACTATGTTATTATGTTACTATTTTGAGTTACCTACCCCTTTATATGACCTTAAATTAGCCACCATATTTCTAATTTTTGTTCTTTTTGTATAGTAAGCTCTTTGGAGAAGAAATATCATACACAACCATATAAGTTATCTAGGTACATAGATAGAAACATAGAAACATGATGGCAGATAAAGGCCAAATGGTCCATCCATTCTGCAGTAACCATCATCTTTCTCTCTCCGAGAGATTCCATGTGCCTATCCCAGGCCCTTTTGGATTCAGACACAGTCTCTGTTTCCACCACCTCATCTGGGAAACTGTTCCATGTATCTACAACCCTTTCTGTAAAAAACGTATTTCAAAGAGCATATAATTAACCTGTGGAAGTCATGCCTACTAATACTGTAAAGACAAATGCACTTCCTCCTCTGTATTCACGATGATTGGGACTGAACAGACCCGTGAATCCTGAAAAACCGCGAATAACTTTCCCATAAGTTATTCACGGTTTTCTGTTTTAAAAACCTAGAGAATATGATAAAACCGCGAATAACCTGACCTGTTCCTGTGAAGAAAGTGCAGCAATTTTCTCTGTGAAAGTTGGGAGCAGCGATTTTTCTGTGCACGCTGGAAGCAGTGATTTTCTCTGTATAGTTATCACTGGTCACCAGGTGAGAGGAGAACATAAACTTTTTTTTTTTCAAATTCTTTATTCGTTTTAAAAGCCAACATAAAGTGCAACAGATTAACAACAAATTGATAAAATAAACAGCACTCATAACAATTAAATAATAAGGTAAGTACATATCCCACCCTGGATGTGTATAACACTCATTCAGAAATCAAAGGGTAATGCTAATGATCAAAATTTTGTTAATGGATCCCAAATCTCTTTGAATTTATTATAGTGTTTCCCACCAAAAGTATAATTTATTCTATCCCAATTTTTCGTGATTAGCTGCATAGCAACTCCTGTCATGATAAGGAGTAATCTATTCTTATTTGCACTGAATGGACTCTTGGGCATTAATAGTGTTCCAAACAACACTACGTCATATGACAATGACAGTGAGATCTCCAATATCATATTGATTTGACCCTATATGGATCTCCAAAATCTAAGTATCAACAAACAATAGACCAACAGGTGATCCAGTGCCCCTATATCTAGATGACAATGCCAGCATCTATTAGACTTAGAACTATCTAACTTTTGCAAACAAACAGGGGTCCAGAAAATTCTATATAACAGAAAAAACCAAGTCTGTCTCATAGATGCTGTACATCTCATCCTCCAAGCCCAAATCCATGGCCACTGAGTAGCAGAAATCTGCTGCTTTATCTCAATGCTCCAAATGTCTTTTAGACTAGTTTTAGGTTTCTTATTCAAATAGTCAGATATTAATTTATACCACTTGGCTGCCTGAAGCCCTAGCAAATCTGTCTAGAAGCATAGGGCCAGCAAGCTATACTGATTATTTAAATTGCGCCAATTAGGGAACCCCTTCTGAAAGGCCTGCTTCAACTGCAACCACTTATATACTTGAGACCTTGCAATGCCAAATGACTGTTGCAGTTGTGAAAAATCAAGCATTTTACTATTTGATAACACATCATCTAACATGCGTATGCCTGCCTGCAACCAATGCTTTCAGAGGATCTTAGACTCACCAATTTGAATCTTGGAGTTCAACCATAAGGACTGACACATGGATTGATGAATCGGAATAGGTATTAAGTTATTAATAAATTTTAAGGTATGCCATGTGGAGAATAAAATTATATTGTCCTTATAAATCCTAGGTAACTTGATACTTAAAACATGATACAATCACAATGGAGACAGGAGCTGATATTCTAATATTAGCCATGAGTTCAAGAAGGATCCAATACATACCCTGCCGCATAAGAAAAGCTTGATGGTATCTGTAGAAATTTGGAAAATTTACCCCACCTGCCGCAATTAGTTTTTGTAAAGACACTAAAGCAATTCTAGCAGGTTTACCCAAGCAAAACAAATTTAGTGAGAATTCCATTAAATTTTTTTTTTTTTTAATCTTTATTCATTTTTAAAACTCACAATAAGTGTAACATATATTACATAAACTCCTGTGATAAGGCCAACACAAAACTCAAAAGTAACCTCAGCTCAATACATAGATATGAAGACTTAATTTCTCAAGTGCCCAAGGTCAACGGCCAGAACTAATCATAGTTGTTGAACCAATAGCTGAGCTATCATCGAATACAGTCTTATTTTCTCTAAGAGCTTTTTATGTTCCTATTGTATAGATGGCATATTATAGACTGTTACTCATATTATAATACATTATTGAGGCGCTGGTTATATTGCTGTAAGAGAGTGGTACTTAGCTCAGGTAGAAAAACGCCCGGCGAAATTCCCACGCCCAAAATGCTGACGGAAGATCTCCGTTTCGCTCTGTTACAAATAATCAGAGCTTCTTCAGAACAGCATGGTGTTTGAGCTTCAATACTAGAATAAAAAGATAGAAACATCTTTATTATAGCAGTTATTGCTGTTAAACCCTTTATAGCTGCAAACTTGCTTAGTTAATGTGTCCTTACAGCAATATAACCAGCGCCTCAATAACGTATTATAATATGAGTAACAGTCTATAATATGCCATCTATACAATAGGAACATAAAAAGCTCTTAGAGAAAATAAGACTGTATTTGATGATAGCCCAGCTATTGGTTCAACAACCAAGATTAGTTCTGGCCGTTGACCTTGGGCACTTGAGAAATTAAGTCTTCAGCTCTATGTATTGAGCTGAGGTTACTTTTGAGTTTTGTGTTGGCCTTATCACAGGAGTTTAAGTAAGGTTACTATTTTGATTGAGTGAGTTTATTAACATATATTACAATCATTTTATACTTTAACATCACTTAGGGGTCCTTTTATCAAGCCGCGCTAGTGGGATTAGCGCGTCGGACATTTCATCACGCGCTAACCCCCATGGCCAGCTAAAAAACTAACACATGCTCAATGCAGGCGTTAGCAGTTAGCACGGCAGGTGGTTTAACGCGCGGTATTACGCGTGTTAAACCCCTACCACAGCTTGATAAAAGGACCCCTTAATATATCATCAAATTCTAACTCGCATCAAATATCCCCCCTCCCTTATAACCAACAATTATTCCTAAGCAAAAGAAATCATAAAATTTCCCCACCCCACCCTGGACATGTATGAACAAAATGGAAAAAAAACAAAAGGGAAAAAATTAATATTTATTCTATGCAGTAATTTCAATCTTTACAGTATCTTGTTAATGGCTCCCACCAAAAGCTATAATTCAGCCTATCCCAATTTTTCCAATTATTCATAATCTGTTGTATGGCAACCCCTGTCATAATGAGTAGAAGCTTATTATTATTAGATGATATTTGGCTTTTAGCCCTCATTGACATGCCAACAATACAGTGTCATAGGATAATGCCACCAGATTATCTAACAAACTATTTGACCCATATTGACTTTCAAAAAGCAAGTATCCGTGGACAATAGAATAACAAATGATCTAATGTCCCAGCTTCTATTAGATTTAGAGCTAACTTCTGTAAACAAACCGGGGTCCAAAATGCTCTATGTAACAGAAAAAAACAAGTTTGTCTCATAAATGCAGACACTGTACATCTCATCCTCCAAGCCCAAATTGAAAATAAACCTGCACCATACTCATTTGGTAGCAAACTACAGGTAAAATCATCATTTTGATGGTCTGGACTCTCCCCCACCAAGAAACATATAATGAGTTCCAATGCTCACAAATTTCTTTGACTTTCAGCAGTAAGGATTTTACCCTGTATTCAATTGCAATAAATAGAAATACATAAAGCAAACTACTAAATATAGCAAATTAAATGTTAAATATCATTAAAAACCTACATTAAAAGTATTACAAATCAATTTTATATTGAAATTTGCTGAATAACAAGAAAAAGAAGAAACAGAGTTCCATTGTAATTATCTTCCCTTATATGACGTTAAGGGCTCCTTTTACAAAGGTGCGCTAGCGTTTTTAGCGAGCGCTACCCGAAAAACTACCGCCTGCTCAACAGGAGGCAGTAGCAGCTAGCGCGCGCTATTCCACGCATTAAGGCCCTAACACACGTTTGTAAAAGGAGCCCTAAATTCCAATAACCTTACTATATCACCCGCCCCCCCTTACTTCTATACCATAAGGATTATCCAAACCCTCTGAATTAAACCTACTTAGAAAGAGACTGTCTAATTTTAACATACAATTAAGCAGAATTCATTTTTAATTTACTCATCCTCGAACAAACTGAGTTCATCTATATTTGAATAAGAACATTACCAGCCAATAAATATTAAATTAAATAGAAAAATCTATTACTTTAATTATATTTATCAAAGTATCTCATCCCCACTTTAACTAAACAGCAGGCCAAAAAAAAAAAACCTTTTTGTTATGCTAACAATATTATCCCAGTCAAGTTAATATAAAAAAGAATATAGATAAAATCCACATTCACTTTCTTATACGTCTGTGAACAAAATCCATGCAAATCAACCAATCAAGAGTCCCTCCCAATCCACACAATCCCTATCCAACTTTCCTTATGTATCCAACCCCAGCAATATCATTCTCCAATCACACACCTTTACCGCTCACGCACACAACCTAACCTAACTCAACCTACCCAGAACATAAACTTTTGAATCTCAGTCTCAGTGCTCCCGGTTAGCGCCTAAGCCCGGAGCAGCCCAAGCTACCACTGCCTGCAAAGTTACCCTCTAGTGATGCATGTTGAGTGCCAGAATCTCCCTCTTGCACTCTCCTTTTCTCTCACCACCATGGTTAACACAACTTAATCCTGCTCCTTGTTTACATGCCAGGCAGCCATGACACTCCGAATCAGTGTGCAATGCTGGGCGCAGCAATTTTCTCTGTGAAAGTTAGAAGCAGCGATTTTCTCTGTACTCATGGATGATGTAATTTGGGGTGAGTTGCCAAAATGCTAAAAACCACGAATAATCGAAACAAAGTGTAGTGCGATTACAAATATTTAGAAAAGACAGGTCCAAAACAGGCTATTTAATCTAACAATCATGAATAACAACCCTTGTTTCAATGATTCTATAAAACACACACAAAGTTCTCTCTCTCCAAAAACCTATTATGCAAATAAAAATTATTGAAACTTTCTAAGGTAAAATGAAAGTAATGCAGTAGCAACTAAACATTCCTTCGCAGATTTTATTTTAATTATATTTTCTAGATATTGGTTTTAATCTAATAAAAGTTATGTATGAATGCCCCCTGGTGGTCAAAATTTGACCTAATTTAAAAATGCATAAACCATCTGACTCATTTTTCAACACAATATACATAACATGATAACTGAAGTTAGCAACACAAGTATTTTACAGCAATCTACCTATGTTACAAATGAAGCAAAATTTTAGTTTAAGTAAGAAAAAAATTATCATTTTGGTAAACTAATGTATAACTGCAGTAAAAAAAAAGCTCTGGAGCCCAAAACCACCAGGACCCCACTGGGGCCCCCATCAGGACCCACCCCAGCAGACCTGAAGTGGGTAGGAAAGAAAGGCTCCTCAGCCCACCAAGTCCCAATACAGACTAAGCAATGGAATAAAGTTAAACCAGGCAAACCAAATTCGATTTTTTTTAAATTGCCTGGGAGCTGCAGGGAGCTCAGAGGAAAGCACCCAAACAAGGTATATGGACACAAAGGGGTGGGGGGAGGGTGTGGAGGAGCATGCACCAAAGCTCGCCCAGTGGCACGAAAAAGCGAGACTGGAGGCAGCAGAGCAAAACTCTAAACTCGATTAGCTCTAGTCCATGGACCAGGCAACCTGGGAGCAGCCATTGGGTTCAACCAATAGTGCAGAGAGTTAGACCAGGGAACAGCACCAATCAATACAACCCAGTGTGTGCTAAGGTAGAGAAAATACTGGATCTCTCCACTCAGCACAAGTTGTACCCTTGAAGTTATTGGTAAAGATCAGCTTTTCTCTGCCTCCAGCTACAAAGTGCAAAATGGTACCCCCAGTCATTCCAAAAATGCAGCTTTCAATAAATTAAATTCTGCAAGTATTTTCCAGGATTAACAAAAAATATGACAAGAAAATACACTGCTATCACATCTGAATAGTGGCAATAGTCATTCTTAATCATGCTGAAAGCAAGCTGCTCTTTAGGTATGGTCCTTCTACTTCCTAATACCAGTAACCAAGCCTTTTCTTTTATCTGGAAAGTTATTCTAAAATGTATTCTAACCGTTTTAAAAACAATTTTAAATAAGCTGTTACATATAAGGCCTTATTCAGAAAGATTAATTTTAGCTATACATAAAAATGCATACAGTACTAAGTAAGGTCCATTATTTTTATTGTGCAACTGCACCCAACTATAAAGTTGATTGCATCTTAAACCTCTCCAGTATACATACAGCATGGCATCACTTCCCTCCTTATCCCATTCCCTCAGAGCCTTCCTTGGCGACAACTGCACAACTCAACTGAACCCAACTGAAGGGCATCAGCTACCTAGGACATCCAGGCTGTAATCCTGTTCTCTTGTTTACAACCACCAGGCCCTGATCTCCCTGCACGGTCCTACCTCAGCGACTTACGAGCAAGAAGAGCACACTTTCTAACAAACATACTCACTTTTTAACAGGACCCCCTACCCCCCCCCTCTCAGGTCCATTGATAACTATAAAGCACAACTTATTCACAAAGGAACCTCCTAACATCTGCTTCATTTTCTCAGCAGAAACACAACACCCAGGAATGTTTATAGGAATTTTCCCAAATCAAGTAAAGGAATGAACACATCCATATATATATATGCACAAGTACATAGCTGCGGAAAAAAACATGAGGCTCTGCTTTATGCTCCAGTAGTGCTTGCTCCGTTCATCCCTATCCCCGCCGGACTTGGCCGCAATGACAAGTATAAAACATGAAGGGCCGTCACCTCCCATCACCCCCCAACCTCTAAACCTTCCTTACCCAGCGCCACTTCGCAGGCTTTGCGCAGCTGGGAGTGATACGCCTTCTTCACCTCCTTGTCAGCCAGAATCTTCTCTAGGGCGCGGGTGAGGAACATGTTTTTCGTTTTTTTCCCCTCATACATTGAAGCGACGAAGCGACTCCCGGCTGGGGTTGAGCGACGCGGTGTCGCCCACAGTGACAGACACCGGCTCTAGCTCCTTCCTTCTCGCCCCGTTTCTGCGGGAGACCTGGGCCGCTCTCCCACCCGTCCTGTCTCTGCTATCCTGGAGCTGCTGTCAGCGACGGCTCACACTTGGCTGATGTGAGGGCGGCGAGCTCTCTAGGGCCGGCAACAACTGCCAGAGCCTGAATCGGCTTGAGCACTGTCAGTCGCCGCTACCATGACCTATGGCTCACGGGGCTACCCTCTCTTCCCACCTCAGGAAAACGTGTGTGTAAATGCAGGCGGCGGTGTTGTTAATATTATTATTGTAACTGTATCTCCTGCGGTCAGCATTAATTTTGCGTTTTAGTTATCTCGTCGGACGCGGAAATCCGCCGCCGCCGCTCCTGTATTAGCAACCTGTTCTCGCCATGTTGGAAAGGAAATGACGTCACATAGCACGCACGGACCCTTAGAAAACGTCCGCTTGGGGGCGGGGAGGGGGGAAGGGAGCGCGGGCAGGTAAGGATAGAGCGGAGAGGGAAAGGGGGTGGGGCAGGTAAGGGAAACGAGAAGCTTTGCTAGCCCGAGCTGTAATGGTGTCATGTGATTTTATATTTATCTTTCGTGTATTTTTGAAAGAAGAAATGCGTGTAAGATCAGCAAGCAGATCACGTATAATGTTAATGCTGTGATGCAGAGGGTGTTGTATATTTTGGACCAATGAGCATCTTTTTTTGTTAGTTAAGATTTAGCCCACATTTTACTACTTTATTTTTTTTTTATATTTGATTTTAATTTTAGGTAAAGTGGTAGGGTAGTCGTGTTAGTCTTTCTTAAAAATAAAACAAAATACTATAATACCTTTTATTGGCATTTTTTTATTATTAGCTTTCGAAAATAACACCTTCTAATGAGAGTTTCAGAAACATAAAGGCATTCCAATGATATTCTCATGGAGAAGGTAGGATGGGGGAAGAGAGAGAGAGACAGGTGGGTGATCAGACAAAGCAGACTAGATGGGCCATTTGGCCTTTATCTGCCATCATGTTTCTAAAGCAGTATAGTAGAATTCACACCATAAAACAATGTGCACTACATTTGAGGATGAGTGTGTGTGATCCTCTTATGGTGAATGTTTTTCCCATAATGGACTAACATGGCTACCCCACCTTACTAAATGTATCTTTATTGTAAACCATTTCTATCCCATGTACTGTCAAATATATCTTTATTGTAAACCGCTTCGAACTTCACGGTATAGCGGTATATAAGAAATAAATTATTATGATTATTACCCAAGATTGAAGATACCTCATACATATGTATGAGGAAACAAATAAGCACATTTATAGAAAAAAGAACCAAACTGAACAGTTACCTTTACTTTCCCACAATCTGCAAAAAGAACTTCTAGTATGATAGACACATTCCTGAACCTTCTGCTGTCAACCTATTCCCACCAGAATTCTTGTAGAGAGCCTCATTAGCATTCTTTTGCTCCATCTCCCATCCCTCTGGGCTGTCCTCCAATTCCTCGGTTGTCTCTAGAGGTGAGATGGTATGAGCCCATCTTTTCTGCTCTTATTTTTACATTAAATTTGATTTTTGCTTACCATTTGTGAGTGCTGCAGATGATCCCAATCTTGGGGCATCTCTGGCTGTGGGAAAGCACAGACTCTAAGGTCAGAGGTCTGCTTCCATGTTTGGAGGCTCAGGGACCAATCCCTTGGGAGCAAGGCTCGCCCCAGGTTCGGTCTACAGTGGGTTTGAGCGCAGGCTGAGTGGCTCCATGATGGTTTTTCCAGGATCAACGACAACTGCTTTCCTCCCCCCCTCCCCCATCTGCATGCACAAGGTTCCAGTGGGGATTGAGGACTCCGGCCAGTTCGTTGAAGCATGAGAGGCAGTCTGAAGAGACAATCAGTCCAGATTCCAGGCTCTTTTGAGGCAGACATTTTCCCTGTGGGCTGTCTGTAGCTTCCTCACAAGCAGCTCCCAGCACATAGCATGGCACAGTAACAGGCTGGCAACCTTTAAATCAGAATTGGGTTTTTTTTGTGTGTGTGTGTGTGTATGTTTTGGTGTTAGAGCCAGGGTCCCCCCACCTCTAAAATCTCAAAATCGCTAGTTTTTGGACCCGAGTGTAGCTCCCCCCAGGCCGTTTAAGGTGCTAAAATCACTGCTGCAGTGGCCATCTTGGATTTTATGATTTGAAATTAAAAGCCTCTATCTGCCTCAAAAACATCTCGATTTTGATTTTAAAAAAAACAAAAAACAGGTGTGATAGACTCCTTAGGCCAAGATACATTGGATTCATGCCAGATTTGTGCTGGATTGTCTGTGTGCCACGTACCACTCGACACGTGAGGGGGGGGGCAGGAGCTGCTGGCTTAGCTTCCTCTTGTTCCTTGGTGGTGTTAGTGCCCAGATGGTGCAAGGGCTAGGGAAAAAAGTCCAGGTTCAAGCCAGGGAGCAGCACAAGTGCATCCTGGGCAAAGTGCAGCCGTGCCACTGCTGCAAAACTCTAGAAAGGAGGTAATGAGCATCAACATGGGCCGTCTGACCATCCTGGATAAGGGTTTCCCCCTGAATTCATCAATATGATGTTTGAAGCTTACATGATTAATAAGGGCCCTCAGAGATGGCAGCCATGCTGGCGCCGGGGGTTCCTCCCTAAGAGCAGTTCCCCAGCATAGTGCCATGCACAAGACAGGGAATCCACCCTAAGGAAAACTGGGACAAAGAGGGCTCTGTATCAATGCCTTTACTGTCCCAGTCGGGGTCTTCTGTAGCAGGAGATGCTGCTTCATCTCTAGGGGAGGCTGGATCTGGATTTGATGGAGGCCCTTGATCTCAGAGAGGACCCAACTGTGCACAGACTGTTTAAGCCCTAAGTGCTTTTGGAGGTGATCACGGAATCCCTACTGGAATTAAAGATAGAGACACCACAGTCCTCTGCCACACAGTGCTTGCTTATGAGCAGAACAAAAGGAAAGGCACATTTCCCCTTCTCATCAACAAGCAAAAAACACAGGAAACAAACACCTCTGCACCAATGAAATCCAATACACAAGAGCAGAAGGGGCCAGGTTTTCAAACTTTAATAGCAACCAGTAGTGCGAAACAAATGAATGAGTCAATCAACCAGTCATAAAAACATCTTGCAAGTTATGTGACTCGACACGCAACGTGTTTCGGCTAAAACTCCTGCAGCAGGAGACCATATATACCCTAGTAAAAACAAACCAATCAAAATCAATTCCGTAAAGGTAATCAGTTCCGTAAGGATATGTGCAAGTCCTTGCTCATTGGGTTCAGGCTCCAGCAATACAATCTGGTGCTTCATAGCCATCCCGCACTCACTCTTCTTCAGATTCACTGCACCAAGAGCGGCACGGCAAAAGGGGAGGCTGCACACTCCTGTCCAGGATTCCCGGTACTACCTCCTAGCAGCTCCCTCTCCCACGGATCTGACTCGGCTGTCTCTGGTACTGTCCCACCACTGATTCCGCAGCCACTGAACGCAGAAAACTGAAAAACAAGCACTACTGGTTGCTATTAAAGTTTGAAGACCTGGCCTGGCCTCTCCCTTCTCATCAAAACATTACAGAAATGCTGATGGACCATTGGGAGGTCCTAGAGGGGCCCCTTCAGGTGGCCAAAACCATGGCAAAGCTCTGCCCAATGGATGCTGAATTTAACCAGCTCTTTGTTCCACTGAAAGTGGATTCCTTAGTGGCACAAGTTACCAAGTGTACCTCCTTTCCCAGTGAAAGTGGTGTGGTTTTAAATGATGCCCAGACCACAGGCTGGATTTTGTTTATAAGAAACTCTTTATAAGGACATTTACTTTTTGGGAAAGGTCTGGATGATCTTATAGCCAGTGTACAGGACTGTAAGCCAAAGACCTTACTGGACAGAAGTCCTCAAACACCTAGGGGGTCAGGGCGCAGTAATTTTCGGACCACAAGACAATATCGCCAGTTCTCAGGAGCTTGGGACAGGAGCACCATTACAGCTCAGGAGCTTGGACAGAGGACCATTACATCTCAGGAGCTTGGGATACAGATCATTTCTGTTCTGCCTTCATTTTATGTGGGGACTTTCTCAATTCATGTATAATCAAGTGTATATGTGTTTATTCTAAAATGTGTAAGTAAAATGTGCTCTGTGGACTAAAATCCCCAATAAGCTTTGCTTCTCCCAGAGAGCCAGGCTGCAACCACAGAACTTAAGCCCACCCTTCTTTAGCTTCTGGGAGAGAACAGTATTAGAGAATGACACGGGGAAAAATTCTGTCCCCGTCACTGCCCCATCCCCATCCTCTTCACTGCACCGTCCCCGCCATCCCCTTCACCACCCCGTCCCCGTCTCTGCCGTCCCCTTCACCGCCCTGTCACCGTCCCCGCTGTCCCTTTCACCACCCCGTCCCCGTCTTCAGCGTCTTCTCCTCTCCATCCCCCCACCCTCAGCACCCTTCACGCAGTCCAGCAGCTCTCTCCCGCTGGCCAGCTGTGCATTTCCCTCCCTCCCTCCCTTTCCCTTACCTTTTCTTGTGGCAAAACTGGCAATTTGTATAAGGCTATGCGCTGTATTACAGCCGGAGCCTTGAAGTTGCGTCGCGTTGCCTGCTAGAAAAGTCTCCTCCGATGCAACCGGAAACAGGAAGTTGCATCAGAGGAGACTTTTCCAGCAGGCAACGCGACGCAACTTCAAGGCTCCAGCTGTAATACAGCTCATAGCCTTATAGAAATCGCCAGTTTCAACAAGAAGAGGTAAGGGAAAAGGAGGGAGGGAGGAAGATGTATGGCCGGCCGGCAGGAAAGAGGGGGTTGCCAGATCAAACGCTCGTTCACCGCGTGTGCTAACCATGCACCACTCCATGGGGCGGTGAATGGCCTTGTCCCCAATCTCACGGTGACCTTTTTTTTTGGTCACCGTTTTGGCGAGTTACCCGTGGCTAGCCGCAGGTAACAATCACCGTGTCATTCTCTAAACAGTATCCATAGTGTAAGATCGCATGCTGCATGAAAACTTGGTCTAGCATTGTCCTTTTACCAGGTTTTCACCCTTTATTTCCATTAGCATAATACAGCTTTGGTTCATTATCTAAGTCTGGAGCACAGTGTTATTTCCCACAAGGTGTGTGGACACACTTCCAACTTCCCATTGAATAGGATGTGCTGGTAGAGTAAGAATATTCTGTAACAGTTGGACTGCCTTGAAATCTTCAAATTGTAAGTGTTTATTTTTTATTTCAAGTTATTAAAGAAATTGTTCAAGACCTACAGAGTCTGGCTGATAACACTAAGGTTATATAAGTAAGGGTTAACTGAAGGGATTCTCAGAGAAGTGCCAGTCTAATTCAGTGTGTTCAGCAGTGCATGGCCATGAGGACTCCTTGCTTTTCAGTACAAAACCTGAGGAGTTTTCAGTGAAATTCTATGGTAAAGACTGTCCATTAAGGCTGTTTGTAGTGTAATGTAATTAGTGCTATAAACTAATTATAAGTATTTAGTCCTAAGTTATATGGCTCTCATATTAGGGAAAAGCACTGAATTGCATACCCAGGGAACAAACGTTTTGCTTGCTTATTCGCTTAGATAAGCCAGACCAAGTGATGCAAATAATGCTTTTATTCAGAATTTTAGTATTTCATAGAAAAATAAAATTTGGGCATACCACAATGCTAAGGATTAGATGCATGCATAAATATATATATAGCAAAATATAGTATAATATAAAGCAAAAGGGGTTCATACTCCCTATACAAAACCAATTAACAAAATATAGTGTTAATATTGCTCATACTATATTTTGTTAATTGGTTTTAAATATATAGGTATACATAGCACTGCTATACAGTTAGCAAATCTGGATCAGACACAATGGGGCTCATAATCGAAAGAGAAAAACGTCCAAAAACCGGCATAAGTCAGCACTTGGACGAACATTGTCCAAATACATCCAAGTGCCGATAATAAAACCGGGTTTTGGACGTATTTCTAAACGACCTAGGCCTTCATAGTGCCGCTGAATGACCAAAGCTAAACGGGGCTTTTCAGGAGGAGTGTCGATGGCGGGAGTTGGGCGGGACGTGGGCTGGCTTAGACTTAGTCGTACAGCATGTATAACCGAAAGTTATACAGCCCAGGATCGACGGAACTTGGATGTTGTGATTTAGACCAGGGGTGCCCACACTTTTTGGGCTTGCGAGCTACTTTTAAAATGACCAAGTCAAAATGATCTACCAACAATAAAATTAAAAAATTAAAAAAACACACAAAGCACACTGTACGCAGAGAAAATGTTAATTATTCATATTCTGGGGTTTTTTCAAAGAGGTCAAGGCAGATGACTATGCACTGTCACCTCAGTAACAACCATACAAAAATAGACAAATATACCCCCCTCTCTTTTTACTAAACCACAATAGCAGTTTTTAAGCACAGGGAGCTGCGCTGAATGCCCAGCGCTGCTCTCACTTCCTGCGCTAAAAAACGCTATTGCGGTTTAGTAAAAGGGGGCCATAGTGCAAAATATATACAGCAGATATAAATTCAGACACATTTTGATCACTAAATTTAAAATAAAATCATTTTTCCTACCTTTGTTGTCTGATGATTTCATGAGTCTCTGGTTGCATTTTCTTCTTTTGACTGTGCATCCAATCTTTCTTCCCTTCTTTCAGCCTGTATGCTTCCTCTCCTCCAGACCTCATTCCCTCCCCCAACTTTTTCTTCCTCTCTCCCTGCCTCCCTTTCTTTTTTTCTCTCTCTTCATGCCCCCTTTCTTTTTTTCTGATTCCCTTCTTTCCTTCTGTCTCCCTGCCTGCCCCCTTTCTTTCTTTCTTTCTCCCTGCCCTCCACCAAGCCACTACTGCCACCATTGGGGAACAGGCCCCCAAGCCGCCGCCGCCATCAGGTAACAGGCCCCAAAGCCGCAGCCGCTGCCGCAGCCCCAAGCTCTCCCTGCTTCCCTGCGTCAGGCCGACCATCATTCCTCTCCCCGACGTCAATTCTGCCATCGGAGAGGAAGTTCCGGCCCAGCCAGGCAGCGATTGGGTGGCCCGAACTTCCTCTCCGACGGCAGAATTGACGTCGGGGAAAGGAAGGCTGATCAGCTCGGTAGATCGCCAAGGCAAAGTGAGTCTATTACAGAGCCCGGGATGGGCTCCGCGATCGACTCACTTTGCCTTGGCGATCTACCGGTCGATC
This sequence comes from Geotrypetes seraphini, assembly GCF_902459505.1. Taxonomy (NCBI): domain Eukaryota; kingdom Metazoa; phylum Chordata; class Amphibia; order Gymnophiona; family Dermophiidae; genus Geotrypetes; species Geotrypetes seraphini. Next base: position 103,387,511 of record NC_047085.1, on the reverse strand, counting down.
ACGATCGACCTATTGGGCACCCCTGACTTAAACCATGTAAAACATGGTCTAAGTCACAAAAACCCACCTAAAGTCACCAGATAAGCACTGCAAACACATAAAACAGACCCCCACACACTACCCCAGTTATCACCGTCCCCCCCAACCCCATAAAAATCGTAATCACACCTTTAAAATTCAGCCTCCAGACCATCATCACCTGGCAGCCTGGCATAGGAAAGCCTAGTCGTCCAGCACAGAGGCGGCTTAAGCTGTCTTGGAGGTGGGTTAGGGACTCATGGAGAGGAGAATCCATGCCTATAAGCCCCTGTAATCACTGCATTGATACTTAAACATGTGCACTGCCCTATACACCCCCCAAACCCTTTTGTACTGGCATATAAGTGGCTCCTGCAGCCATAAGGGCTATTGGGGTGGTAGATAAGTGTGTCTAAGGGATTCTGGAGGTGGTTTGGGGGGCTCACCATGACCTATAAGGAAGCTGTAGTGAGGAGAAGACATGGCACCCTTTTTGTGAAGTTCACAGAAATGCCCTGTAAGGTACCCCCACTATTTAGGTGCCATGTCTGGGTGTTCAGTCCATCACTTTGCAGACCCTTCCCACGTCCAACAGGACTTTTTCTAGGCGTTTTTGACTTGGACAAAAATATGGTATAAAGATGGACGATTTAGCGACTTGGACGATCAGATCGGCAGGATGTATAGTTAGATGATTTTCGAAACAAAAATAATTTTGGACGTATTTTTTGAAAATGTGTCCTAGGCTGTTTTTTTACTTTGGACAACTTGCGTCTTAGACGAAAATGGACTTAGACGTTCCTTTCGATTATGCCTCTCTATATGCATATAGAAACAGATCTCCTAGAGACAGAAAAGCACACAGCTAAGGGTTATCACAGAACTAATTACCACATCCCATAAACCTTTCCCTTCAGGCAAATGCTCTGTAACTATCTAACCAGTTGAACAATAGAGAATTCTTGCTCTCACCATTAGTTTGTAGATGGGTGTCTCCAAGGGGAGTGAGGAATTGTTTCTTCCCAGGCAGTTAGCCAGAAGCGTGCCCAATCAGAACTCAATCGCTGTTGGCCGATTCTCTACCTGATTTTCAAACAATTGATTCACTATCAAGTTTGCATGCAAATCCACCGACTCAATTGCTCATGCGCAGAGCCTTGACAGTAGTGACAAGAGAAGCAGCCTCCTGTCACTGCTGTCCGGGCTTCTGCTTTTTTTTAATGGGACAGATGTTCTGTGTGACTTAAACGTGCACCATCTGTCCCATTAAAAAAAAACAACAATCGCGCACCCCGCTGAGCCGCTAAGCCACTGTTCGCCTGCCCGCACCCTGAGCCACCGTTTGCCGTGCTTCTCTGAAAAAAATGGCAGTAGGGATGCCCACTCCCTCCTGCCACAAAGGATCCCGCCTGCTCACTCCTCCAACTGGCAGGAGGGATGCCCACTCCCTCCTGCCACAAAGACTCCCGCCAAACCACCCGCTCCCCCAAAAAAACCAGCAGGAGGGATGCCCACTCCCTCCTACCACAAGGACTCTGCCAGCCCACCCGCTCCCCTGAAAAAACTGGCAGGAGGGATGCCCACTTCATGCTGCCATGAAGACTCCTGCTGGCCTGCCACCACAGTGCCCCTCCCCTCCTCCCCGTCCCGGTGTCCATACCTTTCTGTTGGGAGCAGGAGGTACCAGAAACATCTCCTGCTCTGCTACGCCACTGGGCCTTAGGCCCCTCCCCGATGCATCATGTGATGCACCGGGGAGGGGCCTAAGGCCCTGATTGGCTTAGATGCCTCGTGCTCCTCCCTTGGGAGAGGCCTGAGGCATCTGAGCCAATCAGGGACTTCCTTCTTGTTTATTTTCTTTATCCAATCTTGTCAAGGATAGACATAACTTCCACATTGAAGAATTTAGGTGGTATCTGTTGAATCTCCCATACTCTTAGTGCAGGTTGTGCTCAGGTTGGTGACTTGTTTGTTTTCAACTTGTTATGTGTTGCAAATGGTTAAGTTTGTTTCATCTGTCTGATGTTAGTGATATGAGCAGTATTTCAGCGCCATTTTGGGGGGGATCGCAAGCACCTGTCCTCCTCCCCCCCCACTATTGCATGCTCGCGCTCCTTCCCTTCCCTCATACCTCATTAACGTTCACAGTGTGAGCAGCATCCCCAACCTGCTGCTTGTGCCAGTGTCTGCTTTTCCTCTGACTTCACTTTCTGGACCCATGCCTAGGAAGTGATGTCAGAGGAAGAGCCTACTCACGAGCAGCAGGTTGGGGGTTGCTGCTTGTGCCGCGAACATTAAAGAGGGGAAGGGAAGGCAGAGAAGAGGGGGAGGGAGTAGGGCACCAGCATTCCAGGCGCCTCACACCCCACTACACCACTGCACATACATATTCTGAAATATCATTTACTCATTTCTGATCTGAAGAAGAAAGTGTTACCTTTGAAAGCTACCGTAATCAAAAAAATGTATTAAGTTAGTCCAACAAAAAGGTATCAACTTTCTTTTCTTTGTTTTATTTCTGCTGTTTTAATTTTGTAAGTATGTGATTGCTTTTTAATTGTTAAATGGGCAGTCCTTGAACCCAAAGGGTTGTAATGCCATATTAAGGTGGTTGTCCTAATTTGGGCAGTTTGCAATTCCAGGGGTGGAGAGTTTTAGGGGGGAGGGGTGGGTGGGGGGAGGGTCTTTTTGGTTGTTGCATTTGGATTGGGAGTGGGGGTGGGGGAGGGGGGTATACGGTTTACATGTTTCGTTCCAAGTCACTGTTTCTGGGTTTGGTGGGAGGTGGCTGATGGATGACTTGCTCCAGGACTCATCAGAGTCCAGGGCCCTGGTTCGTGTTGTGTTTTCGGAACTACATCTGTTGGGGAATATGTAGGTAGGAGATGTGTATTATGTCCCAATGGACAACAAAATGTTGAGATTGTTCTTATGTTGTGGATATTGTTCCTGTGTTCTTTTCATGATGTTGATATCATCTGTCTGCTTCTGTTGATTTGTGGTTTTCATCAATAAAATTGTTTAAACTTAATTGTTAAATGGCATTCCTTTCTATGTTCAACTTTTTAATGGACTGTAAACATCAGTTACACTAGGTATTTCCCTATCATGTGAGGGCTTACAGTCTAAGCTTGTACATGGGGCAATAGAGATTTAATGGCCAAATTTTAAATGCTAACATGTCCATTAGATTCTATGGATGCGTTAGCATTTAGCACGCACTAAATCGGCTAGTGCGCCGTAGTAAAAGGACCCCTAACTATTTTTTCTGTGACCCTCCAAGTACCTACAAATCCAAAATGTGGATTATCAGAAGCTATACACAGCTGAAAGCAGTGCAACATGCAGAAAGTGAAAAAGTATCAATGGCTCTCACCTCCTCCAGCACTGGACATTCATAAGCTGCGCTGCCTCCAACCATTGCTCCAAGCTGCATGTTCTGGAACATTGCCCGCCTCACTGCTGTAACCTCAAGCAAGCGCTTTCCTGCGTCTGCACGTGATTGGACTCCACCTCACAATTGCATACAGATGCAGGAAAGCACTTGTGTGAGGTTACAGCGACTGCCAGACACTTGTGGAATGGACGAGGGCCTCAAAATACTACCTGGTGGGCTGTGAGTTTGAGACCACTGTATAGCCCATACCAGTCATTAAAGTACTATATTTTTCTATATTGTGTCTAAGGTCATTTTGAAAACTGTAGGGTGGGAGTGAAAAATGTATTCCCCTAGGAGAATTTACTGCTAAGTGTAATTCCACACACCCCCCCTTACAATTTTCAAGGGAAGAAGTGGAAAGCTGCATTAAAGATTCTAGTAACATAGTAACATAGTAGATGACAGCAGATAAAGACCCGAATGGTCCATCCAGTCTGCCCAACCTGATTCAATTTCAATTTTTTTATTTTTTTTTCTTAGCTATTTCTGGGCAAGAATCCAAAGCTCTACCCAGTACTGTGCTTGGGTTCCTACTGCTGAAATCTCCATTAAAACCTACTCCAGCCCATCTACACAGTTCCAGCCACTGAAGCCCTCCCCAGCCCATCCCCCACCAAACAGCCATACACAGACACAGACCGTGCAAGTCTACCCAGTACTGGCCATAGTTCAATATTTAATATTATTTTCTGATTCTAGATCCTCTGTGTTCATCCCACACTTCTTTGAACTCAGTCACAGTTTTACTCTCCACCATCTCTCTCGGGAGCGCATTCCAGGCATCCACCACCCTCTCCGTAAAGTAGAACTTCTTAACATTGCCTTTGAATCTACCACCCCTCAACCTCAAATTATGTCCTCTAGTTTTACCATTTTCCTTTCTCTGGAAAAGATTTTGTTCTACGTTAATACCCTTCAAGTATTTGAATGTCTGAATCATATCTCCCCTGTCCCTCCTTTCGTCTAGGGTATACATATTCAGGGCTTCCAGCCTCTCTTCATACATCTTCTGGTGCAAGCCTCCTATCATTTTCGTTGCCCTCCTCTGGACCGCTTCAAGTCTTCTTATGTCTTTCGCCAGATACGGTCTCCAAAACTGAACACAATACTCCAAGTGGGGCTTTATCAATGACCTGTACAGGGGCATCAACACCTTCTTCCTTCTACTGGCTACGCCTCTCTTTATACAGCCCAGCATCCTTCTGGCAGCAGCCACTGCCTTGTCACACTGTTTTTTCACCTTTAGTTTATTAATTCAGAGCAGTGGATCATCATTTTGATTAGAAGGGCCAAGCAATCTAATTTCCAGTTCTGCCCCTCAAGCTCTCTAGTTGCTAATGCTGTATTGGGCAAAAATTTAGTAGGGCAGTGAACCCAGTGGCCTACCTCATTCTGTTGACTGCATTAATTTCTATTAATTTCACTTGTAAAAATTGGCATTTTCCCTTTACCCTTCCCCCCCTGTCTCTCTACCTCCTCAATTCCATCAGAGATAGCAATCCATCCCACTAAGGTGACTTTGAGATTTGGAGTAACATGAGCAGCATATGAAATCAAAGATCAGTTTGTGCTGAATAAAGCTATCATGGCCAGCTGGCTGTAACTAAATCTGAAACTTCTGCATAGCATGGATCAACTACAAGGAAAAAGCATTTAATAGTATCTCATGCACTTGGATAATAAACTGCCATGAAATTTACAAAATAAATCCTGGAATAGTAGAGTACATCAAGTTCATTGTGAAAATGTAGCAAAACTATGCTCCATTTCAATTTCATTTCATCTAACTGCCCCCTATGCCTGGAATAAATTACCCAAGTTTGTCCGTCAGGCCCCTTCCCTTGTTTAAATGCAGACTGAAACCCTACCTTTTTCATATAGCCTTCAATCCTTAACCCTACTCCTCTGCCCTCCAACCCAGCCTGCTGATTATCTATTCCCCTTAACTGTATCCATGACATACCCCCTCTTCTACGAAACCGCACTAACATTTTTTAGCGCAGAGAGCCATGCTGCTCCCGACACTCATTGTGTTCCTATGAGCGTCGGGAGCAGCGCGGGCCATTCAGCGCGGCTCCCTGCACTAGAAACTGCTAGCACAGTTTCATAGACGAGGGGCTTAGTAACATAGTAGATGACAGCAGATAAAGTTTTGGCTGTTTAGATTGTAAACTCTTTTGATCAGGGACTGTTTTCTTCTTTGTGACTGTGCAGTAGTAGTAGTAATTATAATGGACAATTTGTCATGTGTATCAATCAGCATGATTCCATGCAGATTTCAAGGAGGTTCCTTTTCACAGTCCTTATTTTGTCTGGCACTGTATTCATTGATTAATTTAATAGGTTCCTGAACTATGCCTTTTACCCAGTCCTAGAAAAATAGATTATCTACAGATAGCACTGCATCAGCTTTATTTAAATTTAGCTCATCTCTTTACATTAGTAACTCAAGGTTGTTTACAGTCAGAATAGGTATTTCCCTGTCCTCAGAGGACTTACAATCTAAGGAGTCTATTTGCTAAGCTATGTATTAATGCACATTTTTGACAAAACCACTTAACACAATCATTTTTTACCATGCACGTAAATATAAGAAATAATAGGTTGTAAAGCACAGACATACATGCAAAATTGCTCATGCAAAATGAATAACACAGTTTGTCTTAAACTTTACAATTTGCATTATTGAAAGTTAATATTATTAGAATTTATTTACCACCTTTTTGAAGGAATTCACTCAAAGTGCTGTAAGCAAGTTAACAATACCTCAGCAAGCATTACATTTCTCCCAGGATAATCAACCTCCTAATGCACAAGCTGAAGTTGTGATGTTTAAAAGAAGCCCAAGATCCACTTGAATACCATTTTAAAAAATTGTGTCTCAAATGCCAGAATATGGGGCAAGACGACATCAGAGCAGGACATGTATATGAGGGCTCCTGATTCTTTGGATTAATATCTTTACCTTGAAATTTGCTTCTGTAATGCTTAAAAGAAGAGAGAGACAGAAGGTTATCCCTCCACACGTTCAAGTAACATCATCTCCACACCAGACTGTAATAACAGCCTATACAGTCAATGCAGCAATGGTGGGCAAATCCGCTACTGGGTTGAGGGAAGAACCCAGTCAAGACAAAATGAGTTTTTGTTGAGCCCAGGAAGACCCAATCCACCTCCTGCTTCAGGAAGTATAACAGATGATTTGTCGCAAATGGAGGGCCCTGGGAGTTTACATGGAGAAAAGCACCAAAGTCCTATGTTCCACCTATCCCAACACTGAATAATGTGTCAGTGCTTTGTGGAGGGACATTGATATTGGAGTCATATGGTGGTGAGGGTAAGGGAAGGCAATGATCTGTTGTACTTGGAGCTGCAACTGCTGGAAACATGGTATCTTTATTCCCCCCCCCCCCCCCAAAGCTGTTGAAAAAACTCTGGACAATGATTCTGGACTCCCTTTGGACTGCCACTGAGAATTTACACTCAGTATGTGTTAATTTTGTTTCAGTTTATTTAAATCTCTCTGTAGGCAAAAAACATAATCTATGAAGCGGACCCAACTTACCATTTGACCAAAGTACACAGAGGGATATAGTATATCCACCGCTCCTCCAAAGATCCCATAAACAAATTTGCCACAGTGCTTTAGTCAGATAGTATGTTGGCTCCGCTTCATAAATGATGTTTTTTGCCTATGGAGGGGAACCCTGGAAGAATTTTATCAGTTCCTATTATATGTTAATGACAGGGAGTTTCATCTTCAAGCCAGTGCACTATATGATAAATTCAAACAGAAGAAAGTCTGGAAAAGAGCCAGGTTCTGTTAATGGGCATGGTTATTAAAATCCTACCCCCCCCCCCCCCCAAGGTTCTGAGAACCTATTAGTATGTGTTTTACCATATTCTCCCCTTAGCCATCAAATTTGTAAAGCTATTTGCAAACACTGGTCAATTTTAGGTATTCACCCCCCGTTGCAACATTTACCCAAATTCGCATTTAGGCATGGTAAGAATTTGGGTGAGATGTTGAAATGTTCATGGAGTCAGGATGGGACTGAACTCTCAATGAAGGTCCCACATCAAGGTTGTGGCCATTGTGTTTATTGCCCTATTATCTGGCAACAAAATTGTATCATTGTTCCCCGCACAAATAAAAAATTATTTTTAAGTACGAGCACTCTGTGGGAGTGATGGGTCCCAAGTGACGGGCTGGGTCAAGAATTGGTTGAGTGGAAGGTGACAGAGGGTAGTGATCAATGGAGATCACTCTGAGGAAAAGGATGTTACCAGTGGTGTGCTTCAAGGTTCTGTTCTTGGGCCTGTTCTTTTTAACATTCTTATAAACGAATTGCTGAAAGGTTGTCGGGTAAGATTTGCCTCCTTTACGGATAATACCAAAATCTGCAATAGAGTAGACACGTTGGATAGTGTGAATAACATGAAGAAAGACTTGACGAAGCATGAAGAATGGTCTGAAATTTGGCATCTAATATTTAATGCTAAGAAATGCAAGGTCATGCATTTGGACTGCAAAAACCCAAGGGAACGGTACAATTTAGAGGGTGAAGAACTTATGTGCACGACAGAAAAGCGGAACTTGGGTGTGATTATATGTGATGATCTTAAGGTGGCCAAACTTGTTGAAAAGGTGATGGTGATAGCTAGGATGCTAGGTTGCATAGGAAGAGGTATGGCCAGTAGGAAAAAGGAGGTATTGATGCCCTTGTATAAGACTTTGGTGAGACCTCATCTAGAATATTGTGTACATTTCTGGAGGCTGCACCTTCAATAAGATATAAAAAGGATGGAGTCAGTCCAGAGTAAGGCTACTAAAATGGTATGTGGTTTACATCAAAAGGCATATGGGGGACAGACTTAAAGATTTCAATCTGTATACTTTGGAGGAAAGGCGGGAGAGGAGAGATATGATGGAGACGTTTAAATACCTACTTAATGTAAATGTGCATGAGTTGAGTCTCTTCCATTTGAAACTCTGCAATGAGAGGGCATAGGATGAAGTTAAGAGGTGATAGGCTCCGGAGTAATCAAAGGACATACTTTTTTACAGAAAGGGTGGTAGATGTATGGAACAGTCTCCCAGAAGAGGTGGTGGAGACAGAGATTATATCTGAATTCAAAAGGGCCTGGGATAGGCAAGTGGGATCTGTCGGAGAGAGAAAGAGATCATGGTTACTGCGGATGGGCAGACTAGATGGGCCATTTGGCCTTTATCTGCCATCATCTTTCTATGTTTCTATGTATTAAATATTACATTGGACATACAAAAAGAATGATAAAAGTGTTCATAGCTGAACATTTATCTAATATCAGGAGACAGCAGCTTCAGGCACCAGTAGTATCTCATTGGGGGCAGACAGGGCACTCCATAGATGAGTTTTGTTACACTGTTATAAAGCAAATTAGAAGCTTTAGGGGTGGTGATATATCCCATAGGTTGTTAGTGGAGGAACATAGATTTATTTTCGAATGGCAGACATTAAATCCAGGGGGATTAAATGAAGAGATCGAGTGGTTCCAGTTCTGATGGTTTCATGTATTCATCATTTGGGTGGGGGTGATCTTTTCTCTGATTTTGCTTTGTTTTTTCATTTTCCATTGTTACTTTTTTAAATTTTTTTATTGAGTAACATTAAAAATCTCTGCGGGAAGTATGATGGTTGATTGTTTAATTGGAGTGTAGAGTTTTTGCTTTGATTTATAATGGAGCAACTGATGTTAACCAATCAAATGCAGAGGTGTCTTTTGATGTCAGTACCTCTATAGTAGAAAAAAGCTATTCTGTGGCTCTTCTGTCCAAAGCTTTGCTCGCTCTGTGGGTTTTCCTTTCAAATCTTATCCACGTAAGATATTAGCAGTATTTATGGTAATAGACACACATTGATTGACATATTTTGTAACAGTATATGAGATGTATTAACACTTATGAAACCTCAGGGTTTATAGTACCTTTTGTTATTATTTAGGGTTATTATTTATTTTACAGCAGTGCCCCCTCCTGACGAAGCATATGCGAAACTCGAGTAGAGGGTTGCAAGTTTGGTTTTAAATACATTTGTTCGTTTGGGATGACTGGAGTTGGATGTATGTATGAGCGCAGGAAGTTTTGGTGACACCATCCTTTCTTCAAGAATTCAAACACGTTTAAGATAACAACTATAACAGTTTATGCTGAATAAGTACTATAGTCATTTAAATTGTACTAAAGAAGGCGGTGTATGGGACCTAATAGTGCTATGATGGTCCCTTCAAACAACCTGCGCTACTACAATTATTTGTACTAATAAGCACTTTAGGTTGGTGATCTGAGCACTTTATTTGCACTTTATGTGAACTTTTTTTAAAAAAATTAAGGGCTCCTGTTACAAAGGTGAGCTAGCATTTTTAGTGCACGCACCGGATTAGTGTGTGCTATAGCGCTCGCTACCTGAAAAACTACCACCTGCTCAAGAGGAGGCAGTAGCAGCTAGCATGTGTGACATTTTAGCGTGCACTATTCCGCGCGTTAAGGCCCTAATGCACCTTTGTAAAAGGAGCCCTAAATTTTATTAAATTTACAACAGAGCTACAAAAGGAATCTTAACCTATAAGAAATAAATAACAGTATTAAAAGCAAGCGGCTGCATTCGTAGTTGTTACATAGCTCAAATTATGATAAAAATTAATATCAAAATAAATTTTATAGTATATGAAGTAAGTTCACAAATGTTATAAAAGGGTAGCATTGTCTAATGGGCTAATCTAGATTTGGAAAAATACGTATCTAGAATACTCCAATCTCTATGTGTACTTTTACGGTACATTTTTTATTGAATTTGACTAGTTGAGTATTTATTATTTTGATATTTTAACAAAAGCTTTGAATTATTATTGAACTCCTTATTGGCTTGTGGTTTCTCAATATGTTAATGCTTATCATCCCAAGATACAATTTACAGCACAATGGGATCAGCACCAAATTTCGTTTTTGGATATTCAAATCGGAATGAATCAGGAGGGTTTTAGTACCACTGTTTTTTTTAAAACCCATGGACAGAAACACACTATTGGCCTTTTCTAGCATGAACCTGTGGAGGGGCATAATCAAAAGGGATGTCTAAGTCCGTTTACGTCCATCTCGCAAGTCGTCCAAAGTTAAAAAGAGCCTAAGACACATTTTTGAAAGATACGTCCAATTTTTTTTTACTTTCGAAAATCGTCTAATTATATGTCCTGCCGATCTGATCGTCCAAGCCGCTAAATCGTCCATCTTTATACCACATTTCCGTCCAACTTTCCGTCCAAGTCCAAAATGCCTAGAACAAGTCCTGTTGGATGTGGGAGGGGTCTTCAAAGTGATGGACTGAACACCCAGACATGGCACCTAAATAGTGGGATACTTTACAGGGCACTGCTGTGAACTTCACAAAAAGGGTGCCATGGCTTCTCCTCACTACAGCTCCCTTATAGGTCATGGTGAGCCCCCCAAACCACCTCCAGAATCCCCTAGACCCACTTATCTACCACCCCAATAGCCCTTATGGCTGCAGGAGCCACTTATATGCCAGTCAAAAAGGGTTTTGGGGGTGTATAGGGCAGTGCATATATTTAAATATTAATGCTGTGATTAAAGGGGCTTATGGGCATGGGTCCTCTTCTCTATGGGTCCCTAACCCACCCCCAAGATGACTTAAGCTGCCTCTGGGCTGGATGACTAGGCTTTCCTATGCCAGGTGGCCAGGTGATGGTCTGGAGGCTGAAATTTAAAGTTGTGAATAAAATTTTTATGGGGGGGTTGGTAATCACTGGGGTAGTGTGTGGGGGGTCTGTGTTATGTGTTTGCAGTGCTTAGCTGGTGAGTTTAGGTGGGTTTTTGTGACTGGGCTGTATAACTTTCGGTTATACATGCTGAACGACTAAGTCTAAGCCAGCCCACATCCCGCCCAACTCTCGCCCTCGACACGCCTCCCGAAATACCCCATTTAGCTTTGGACATTGAGCGGCACTATGAAGGCCTAGGTCATTTAGAAATACGTCCAAAACCTGTTTTTATTTTCAGCGCTTGGACGTTTTTGAGAAATGTTCGGCCAAGTGCCGACTTAGGCCGGTTTTTGGACGTTTTTCTCTTTCAATTATGAGCCCCATATTGTCTAAAAGTAAACCTCCCTTTTGCTCAGTTCTTAAGATTTCGGCAAATTTGTCAGACGAGAGATGAATTTAAGGAAAGATCAAAGGAATTATATGCCAAGTTTGTGGAGCAGGGGTATCCTGAGGGTTTAGTGAAATGGGCCTACAAAAGGGCACTATATAATGAAAGAGAAAATCTATTACAATATAATCCAGTGGAGGAATCTAAGAAAATTATACCGTTCGTATTGCGGTTTTCCAAATTGTCCCCCTGTGTGCAATGTGCTATCCGTCTCCATCTGCCAATGTTAAAGATACAATCAAAAATGACAGTGAAAGATGTGTATCAACAATATAATAACACATACCACCCCAAGTTGATACCTAGAAATTAGCCTAAATGGAGGAAAAGATCTCAGATTCACCACTTAGGGAACATGTATCGTTCTCCCTAAGAATGTATATTGTGGTGATGAGTTTCTTTCATTGATCAAAAACCTCCATCCTATTCTAAATAAATCATTAATATTATTATTTTTTAATTTTTATTGTTTTTTAATTTAATGTTAGCAGTATTACTTCATTGTTTTAGATAATATCAATGATTGAATAAATATATTTCATTCACAGGGGCCACTCATTCTATGAGTTGTACTACTCAAAGATAGCTCCCTTATATATATCTCTCAAAGAAGTATTGGGGTAAAAAACAAACACTTACTTATCTGTAAGTTGTAAATCATTAGATCCAAAAGTTGTTTGTCCAAAGTCTGTGCGTACTCAAAATAAAGAGTCTCTGAACGCTCCCAATACCTGACCCTCTCCTTCCCTATGTTCAGCTTCTCTTCTCTCTTCCTTTCCTCCTACATTCCTTACCCTTGGATCAGCATTTCTTTCCCTCTGTCTTGCTATCCCTGACACCCACCCCCCCAAACCACAGGGTCAGCATCTTTTCCTCTTGCACCCCCTATCATTTTGCAGCTTTCTCTCCCTCTCTGTATCAGTTGGTCCAGCATCTCTCCTCCTATGGCCTAGTGTTTAGAACTACAGCCTCAGTACCCCTGAGGTTGTGGGTTAAAACTCTGTGTTTCTCTTTGTGACTCTGGGCAAGTCATTTAATCCTCCACTGCCCCAGGTACATTAGATAGATTGTGAGCCCACCGGGACAGATAGGGAAAATGCTTGAAGTACTTGTATATAAACTGCTTTGAATGTAGTTGTAAAACTACAAAAAGGTGATATACGTCCCAGATGGTGAAGGAGGGAGGGAAGGGTGGTGGTGGAAAGAAATAGAACAGACATTGAAGGAGGGTGGAGAGGAATAGACCCTGAAGGGAAATGTGAAAGACAGAGTGGGGAGAAGACGCTGGAAGGGAAGAAGACAGATGCCAGATTATGGGGGAGTGGAGGGAAAAAGATGGGTGCCAGACCAATTGGGGGGGGAGGGTGAAGGGAGAGGCACAGTAACAGAGAAAATGGAAGACGCAGAGAGAAGACACACAGTGGATGGAAGGAATTGAATGAGAAGATGAGGAAAGCAGAAACCAGACAACAAAGGTAGAAAAAAAAATTCTATTTTCTTTTTTTGCTTTAGGATAAAGTAGTATATTAGTTGTGTTGATAAAAATTTATAAACAAAGCCCTGCCAGCTAAACATCTCTTTCAGCAGCCAGAACTTTGATTTATAAGGAAGGAATAAGCTAAATATTGCAGTACTGAGGCTTATATGGATGCTGCAGGGACGGTGACGGGGCGGTGAATGGGATGGCGGTGACGGGGTGGTGAAGGGAATGGCGGTGATGGGGCGGTGAAGGGGACAGTGGGCCGGGGAAGTGATGGGGACAGATTTTTTCCCCGTGTCATTCTCTAGTTTCAATGATGGTTCTTTTTATTATGTTTTAAATCACAATTAATATTTTTAGAAATAACTGCAAAGATGTACACATGGAATTTATTGTAAACATTCCTCCAAAAATAAAAATTCAGCTTTTGAAAAGAAAAAAGAGCATCAGTCAGACCAATGCATTTAACACTCAGTGGCACTTTTTCAGGATATGCATTGTGATATTTTTAACAGCAAGCATTGTCTCAACACAAGTAGGTTTAATTAGAGACTCAGGAAGCAAAAATCCAAAATGCCCAGTGTCCCGCAGTTCAAATGCATAGGCATATGGGATGCCATTTTTGTATGCCCAATCCATGGAGCTGCCAGAGCTCACATCTGAAAAAAGAAAAAAAAAAAGACATATGGTTATTTTTATTTGAGTTGCAGTAATTTTTATTGAATTTTCAAATAACAAACAAGTATAACAAAACAAACAGAAGAACATAAAAACTAACCTACATTGGCTACATCTTACACTCGAGAGCTCACAAGAAGTTCTCTATTAATTTATCTAGTCTCCCATGTAGCCACCCCAGGTAGCGCTATAGAAATAATTAATAGTAGTAGTAGTAATAGCATGCCCATTTTTCTATTATAGTCCCCTCATATCTGATACAGTCAAAATAAAATTCTACCAATAAGATTCAGTAATAGAAAGAGAACAGAAACACAGAAATATGATGGCAGATAAAAGCCAAAATGGCCCATCCAGTTTGCCAAACCACAGTATCCACTATCTCCTCCTGTCTCTAAGAGATACTACATGCCTATCCCACGCTTTCTTGAATTCAGACACAATCTTTGCCTCCACCACCTCAAGGAGACTATTCATGCATCTACTACCCTTTCTGTTAAAAGTATTTCCTTAGATTACTCTTGAGCCTCTTAACTTCCTACATGCCCTCTCACTCTGGAGTTTCCTTTAATTTGAAAGAGACTTGCCTCATACGTATTTATGACATGCATAAGAACATAAGAATTTGCCACTGCTGGGTCAGACCAGTGGTCCATCGTGCCCAGCAGTATTTAAATGTCTCTATCATATCTTCCCTCTCCTACCTTTCTCCAGAGTATACTGTGGCCAGGCCAGGCCCCAAGTGAGTGGGAAAACCCGGCTCGGACCACAGGTAAGATTTTCAGTGTGCCTTTTATGTGGTTGGTAGAAGGAAAACCCAGACACTGGATTTCTTATAAACAAAACTTCACTGGGTTTATTGTAGGCAACAGAAAAATTATCCCAAAACCAAAATAACTGTTTTTAACAGTTTCTGGTATTACAGTTCACGTCATTCCAGTGCCTGCTCTCTATGAATCAGTCCAGGGACTGGACAGTCCTTGTCAGCATAATATAAGCAAAAAAAAAAAAAAAATCAAAATATACTTTACAGTCTTTTGGATTCTTAAGCTCTCCCCATATGGGGCTTGTGGCTGTTCCTAGCAACAGTTCTGCCAGCACTACTCAGGCACTACAGGTGCCAGCACTACTCCAAAGTATAGTGCAAAAATCAAGTGGCAAAAACGTATTCTCTCACTCTGTTTTAAAGAATAGCAATTTATCCCACTAAGGACTTTCACAGCCCTGCTCTGCAGGCTGTGTGGAAGCAAGCCTCCCTTTGCACATAGCTGTTCAGTCCCTCCCAAAATGCCCCCCAAAGTCCTTTAGCTTTGGTTCTTTGGAGACTTTGCTAAGTGAGGTTTTAATCACACATTAAAACTCAGGCACTGCTGCCTTGTTACTACCTGTAGCCTTAATTCAGCCCAGGTTTCTTTGGCAGAGACTTTTCTTTTACTGTGATGAAGGAAACAGCTTTTCACTGGTCATTTTCACATGTCCATGCCTTCTTCTAGCACACATTCCCCTGGGTCAGTCTCACTGTACCTCCCTCACCCTGTATCACTGGGGCTAGAGCAGGGGTGGGCAAATTTTTTGACTCGTGGGCCACAATGGGTTCTTAAATTTGCCAGAGGGGCCGGGCAATCAGGGGGGGTGCAGTGCAGGGGATTTTCTGATGCGCCAAAGAATGATGGCATGAAATGACTTACAGAGTATACTAGAAGCTGGACCATAGTTGTATCTTACACCATATGCTGATTGAAGAGCGACTATTGCATTGTATGCTGCAGATTCCTGTACCATAGAAGAAAAACATATTTTTTACAAAACTTTTATTTACTAGATTAAATCTTAGATAACTAAAACTGAAATAATTGCATTACATTATTTTCAAATATTTCAGTGCCTAACAACTAGAGTTATTAATATGCATTACCACATTAGCAGGTGCTAATCCCATTAACATATGCTATTTTCCTGCAGGACCCATTTTGTGCAGTGGGATCTAGTATACCAGGGGTAGGCAATTCCGGTCCTCAAGAGCTGGAGCTAAGTCATGTTTTCAGGATATCCACAATAAATATGCATGAGATAGATTTGCATCTGAAGAAGGAAGTGCATGCAAATCCATCTCATACATATTCATTGTGGATATCCTGAAAACCTGACCTGGCTCCGGCTCTTGAGGACTGAAATTGCCTACCCCTGTAGTATAATGTACTTTGATTAAAGCCATGTACATCATCTAGGGCAGTGGTTCCCAATCCTGTCCTGGAGGACTACCAGCCAGTCAGGTTTTCGGGATAGCCTTAATGAATATGCATGGAACAGATTTGCATACCTGTCACTCCATTACATGCAAATCTCTCTCATGCATATTCATTAAAGTTATCCCGGAAACCTGACTGGCTGGTGGTTCTCCAGGACAGGGTTGGGAACCATTGATCTAGGGCACATTTTACGTGAATGGAGACAGAGCAATAGCTTCTAAGTGCAATTAGATGCCTAACTGTTGTTTACTCTGGATACTTAACTTCCGTTTGAGCACCTAATTAGGGGGGGATGCACATAGTTTTCAGAATATGAAAATATATATGTTTCAATCCCTGCCCTCATTCGCCCTCCTTCTCTCCCCCCCAAGAATAACTTTGTTAAATGCAGATCAAAGTACATACAATGAACAACATACTTGTGTTTAGCCAGTCACAGAGTTGTCAGTTTTCAGACAGCCCATTTTGGGTAAAACACTGTTAACGTAAGAGTTGACATACTGATCAAAGGTCCATCAAGCCCAGTATCCTCTTTCCAACAGTAGCCAGCCCAGGTCACAACTACCTGGCAAGATCCCAAGGAGTAAAACAGATTTTATGCTGCTTACTCTAGAAATAAGTTGCGGCAATAAAGCGAAATCAGCTGCAAATTTATCAAAAAGTTTAGAACTTGTTAGACTCATTACGCAATAGATGAATAAAATGTGGGAAAACCTAGCTATATAATGATTGGGGGGGGATTGTTATATTCTGATGTAGTATGATTGCACAAATTTTTCTTACAAATATTCAATAAAAAATATTTAAACATGAGAAATAAGCAGTGGATTTCCACAACCTATCTCGATAATGGCTTTTGGACTTTTGTTTTATGAAATTATCCAAACCTTTCTTAAATTCTGCTAAGCTAACTGATTTCACCACATTCTCCAGCAACAAATTCCAGAGTTTAATTACCAGTTTAGTGAAGAAATATTTACTCTGGTTTCTTTTAAAACAACTACTTAGTAGCTTCATGCATGCACCTAGTCTTCTTCTCTCGAGAGCCTTCTTTCTAGTCTTCTCTCTAGTCTCGTTCTCTCGAGAGCCAGAAGGCCCAGGCAAGAGGCGGGAGCTTGCTTTCACTCTCACAACCAGCAGAAGGGGTAAGGAGCGTGTTTGAGAGGAAGGGCGGGTGGATGCTGCTTTCAACACGGGGGTGCGATGCGGTTCTCGCGGGAGGGGGCGTTCGTGGGGGGGGGGTGCGATGCCGGTTCAGGGGGTGCGATGCCGGTTAAAGCGGGGGGAGGGGGTGATGGAGCAGCGCCGGTAGCCTCGGGTGGGGGGGTTTGGTGGAACGAATCAAAGCGTGTTTCCATTCATTCCTATGGGGAAACTCGCTTTGATATACGAGTAACTTGATTTACGAGCATGCTTCTGGAACAAATTATGCTCGTAAACCAAGGTTCCACAGTATTTGCTTTCGTAGCCACCTTGTGCGCCCAGCTTTGGGTGACCTATATAGAATATAGGAGTTCATATCTCACGCTTACAGATAATTCATCTTAAAGACAAATATATCAGTTCAGTGTGTGTTAATAAAGTCAATGTAAACGAGATTGAATATGCATGTTGCTATCTGTATACTCTCCAGTTTCAAAGCAGTAACTAAATAATTTAACAACTAACTGAAACTTGCTGGTAGCACAGTACATTGGCATACTGTAGCAACATAGCATGGATTACACTGCTGGGGGTCTAATTTGGCTGTTCAGCCTTGGTTAGCAATATGATAGCTATGCTAAATTCCTCATAAAGATTATCCTGAGGTTAATAAATTAAAATAGTATTAAATGACTGGCAGAGAATATACAAATTGTTATTTCCCTCTTTGGCCAGCACACTGTAAAGTCCTGTAGCATGCAAAATTTAATGTGGATGATGTAGTAATTGGACCATACAAATTCTAGCTTTTATAGATACAGATTTGCTGCCTCCAGGGCATTTTAGCAGTAAAAATAAAATGCTGCAGGCTTATGCAATACTAATTTACCTTACCACTATTAATGTTTCGTTGCAGAACTACGGGAAAGAGGCAAACACAAACCCCTAATTCTGTAATCATAGCACTGGATTTAGTAAATGGTGCCCAAATTTTGAGACTGGAATATTTGGCACAGAATGTTATTCTAAAAGAGTTGATTTTGGGGGGATCTTTTGGCTCTTTACCCAGTCATATTGCACCTGTGTTGAGTCTGATCCTTGTGTCTTCTACTTCATTGAATAAAGGCTCTTCCTAAGTACACGGCCATTGTGTCTCTCGTCTGCTTTGGTATCTTGCCTCACTTTTAGAGGTTCAAATAAACTCCCTAGTTTAAAAATGTTATTTCCTGTTATGGAAACTCCGGACCATTAGATCCCATTTTAGTTTTAATGCATTCAGGCTTTTGGTTCAATCTTTAGCTTTAAGCACTTTAGACTACTGTAATTTGATTTATTTAGCTTCATGTAAAAAGAACATCAAAAGGATGCAAATTATCCAACATACAGCCGTTAGACTGATATTTAATCTGAAGAAGTTCGATCATATATTGGATTATTACTGGCGTTTACATTGGCTGCAGATTGAAGCAAGAATATTATTTAAGTTTAGTTGCATCTGTTATAAGACACTGCATGGCTTGGTTTCTACTTACCGGTACATCATTGCTCACTTTAAGTTTGTTGACAGAATGTGCTTTGCACGGGATTCTAGATTATTTGCATTTCCTTCAGTAAAAGGCTGCCTATATAAAGATTCTTTAATAGAATTCTGGCTTTAGGGATAAGAATTTTGGGATTATGATTCAAAGGTCTGATACTTATGTAATTTTTGGGAAAGCGATAAAAATCTATCTATTTGAGAAATTTTTCAAATAGCTGAATTGTTATTCACTGTGAATGCGTAGTACTTTAGAATTGTGAACCACACAGAATTGTAAGGTAGTAGCAGTATATAAATGAATTGTTATGTTATTCTGCTCACCTGTTGATATAATAGAACCATATATCTGGTGAACAGTTTGGGTAAATATCAATTGTTGCATGTCACCATCCCTGATGAAGGTCCCACTGGAGGACTGACACAGATGCCAAGATGCCAATGTCAGTAAATCCTAAGCTACCACTGCTTCCATTACTGGCCGAAATAGAGATAATCCAGTTTGAATG
Source organism: Geotrypetes seraphini (assembly GCF_902459505.1). Taxonomy (NCBI): domain Eukaryota; kingdom Metazoa; phylum Chordata; class Amphibia; order Gymnophiona; family Dermophiidae; genus Geotrypetes; species Geotrypetes seraphini. Next base: position 103,368,252 of record NC_047085.1, on the reverse strand, counting down.
TAGATTCAAAAACGTAAAGCCGAATAGCAGAACTTAGAAAATGTCTAATATTAAATCTGAGATACTGTTATCACTAATAATAAAACCCTAAGCACGCATGCGCACTCCTTCATGCGTGATCCCTGCCTCCATGATACGTAGCTCCGTGGCCTGCGGCAGAGAAATGTTAAAGTGTTCGGCGTGGGCATATGTTCGGGACGTGTGCGCATGATGGTTTAATGTATCCATCAGCAGTTATTGTATGCCGGTTGCCCTTTCCACTGTATACAACACAACGCGTGATTAAAAAAAAAAGGTAGGTGGGAGAACGGGCACGATAAACAGACAGGCAGGGACATTGACAGAAAGACAGAAATAGAGACACATACACTGAAAGACAGGTAGGTAGGAGTGAAAGACACACACAGAAGGACAGGAGGCCAGGGAGAGAGATGGAAAGAAAAAAAAAAACAGACAGCGGACAAGGAGAGAGACATACAGAAAAAAAGAAAGACTGACAGACAGCGGCCAAGGAGAGGGAGAGAAAGAAAGAAAGACATACAGATATGGGGCCAGGGAGAGACACTGACAGAAAGAATGACAGACAGACAGGGGGGCCAGAGAGACAGACAGACAGCAGCCAAAGAGAGAGAGACAAAGAAAAAAAGACAGACAGACAGAAAGCAGCCAAGGAGAGAGAGACCAAAAGAAAGACAGACAGAAAGCAGCCAAGGAGAGAGACAGAAAGAAAGACAGGCAGACAGACAGAAAGCAGCCAAGGAGAGAGAGACAGAAAGAAAGAAAGAAAGACAGACAGACACATCTATTTTAGCACCCGTTAATGTAAAGGACTTAAAGACTAGTATAAGAAATATGAGCCGAGCCCTTCTGTCTCACAAGAAAATAATACTTATCAGTGAATGACATCCTCTTAATAACTTACCACACACTCAAAATTTGGAATCGCCGCATATTTGTAGGAGTACGGATACAGCAACAACTGGGCATATGCATGAAAGGATAGGTAGGCTTTGATTTGCTTCTTGCGTTTGCGGAGAAAGTTAGCGGCAGCTTTTACTTCAGGTTCTGATTCGGGATAAAGTCCACAGTAAGTGTCATCACAGGGGTGCAAAGAAGCACCTTCATCTTCAAATTTGAAAAGGAAAGAGAGATCAATGTGACTTTCATGGGCAATGCTGAGAAAAAATCACTTTAGCAGGGATGTTAACACAATATCCCAGTGAAAAACTGCAACAGTGCCAACTTGGTTTCACTTGTAGGAAAACATTATTAGTGTATATCATTGCCCTAAGTCTCACTTGCTCTTTTCTTGGACTACTGTCACCCCTAAACCGTTTATAGTTTATTTAACACTTACTATACTACTCCAACTGGCAAAGCAGGTTTAAGCGGTGTACAAGCAAAATAGGGGAGAGTGTGCAGTAGTAGTTAAAGCTATAGCTTCAGCACCTTAGGGTTGTAGGTTCAAACCCACGCTGATCCTGGGCAAGTCACTTAATCCCCCCATAGCACCAAGTACATTAGCTAGATTGTGAGCCCACCAGGACAGACAGGGAAAAATGCTTGAGTACCTGAATAAATTCATGTAAACCGTTCTGAGCTCTTCTGGGAGAACAGTATAGAAAATTGAATAAATAAATGAAATAGAGAAAAAATGAAAAGAACTATAATAATGACAGGATAGAGTTATACACAAACAGAAGGGCCTTCTCAAGATTTGACTTGATTGTTGTGCTCCCTAGAATAAGGGTTTGGTTTTTGTTGGTTGGGGGATGTGTGTTTATCTAAGTGTAATTGTTACTTTCCTATCTTGATTTGTAGTTCTTTTTACATTTTTTAGATTGTACACCGCCGTGCTCTACTTCTACAGTTACAGGTGACATAGTAAGTTCACAATGAGTAAATAAATAAATCAGTCAACGGAAAAGATGGAGTTGCAGCTAAATTTATGGATAAAGCAAATGGTGAATGAGAAAAAAAAGCACAGTGGACAGCGTTACTCGAGAGGGTTCAGAGGAGAGCGACGCGTCTGATAAAGGGGATGGAAAACCTTTCATACACTGAGAGATTGGAGAAACGGGGGTCTCTTTTCCCTGGAGAAGAGGAGACTTAGAGGGGATATGATAGAGACTTAGAAGATCATGAAGGGTATAGAGAGAGTAGAGAGGGACCGATTCTTCAAACTTTCGAATAATAAAAGAACAAGAGGGCATTCGGAAAAGTTGAAAGGGGACATATTCAAAACGAATGCTAGGAAGTTCTTCTTTACCCAACGTGTGGTGGACACCTGGAATGCGCTTCCAGAGAGCGTAATTGGGCAAAGTACGGTACTGGGGTTCAAGAAAGGATTGGACAAGGGAAATAGAAGAAAAGGGGATAGAGGGGCATAGATAGAGGATTACTGCACAGGTCCTGGACCTGTTGGGCCGCCACGTGAGCGAATTGCTGGGCACGATGGACCTCAGGTCTGATCCAGCAGAGGCATTGCTTATGTTCTTATGTTATGAAAGCTAGCGATATTTACAAACACGTCACCCAGGGGCAGGAAATCATGAAACTCTTTTCTGAAAGTTCAGGTTGGCTAGCGCATTTTAAAAAGCAGTATGCGTTACAAAATGTAAGTCTTTCTAGGGAGGCAGGTTCAGCTGACAATGAAGCTGCTGAGGAATTTAAAACATACCTGCTAAGTGTAATTGAAGAAAAGGGTATGTGCCAGAGGAGGCATTCAATGCAGATGAGACTGGCTTGTTTTACAAGCAGACTGGGAAATGGACATATATAATGAAAATGGCAACAAAAGTCCCAGGATTCAAGGCATTTAAAGATCATACCACACTGCTACCATGTGCCAATGCCAAGGGTGATTTCAAATGGAAGCCTCTAATGGTCTATAGAGTCCAATATCCTCACACACTTAAAGGAAAGAACCTCCGTTCTATCTTACCACATGTGGTGGAATACAATTTGTACTACAGCCAGGTTTGAAAGAGCGGCTACTCTCAAGAATAGATCCCTTATCTCCTTCACACGTGTGTGGAAGCCTTTGCTAGATATTACTTCGCCCCCTTACTAATCGGTATTGTATTAGGTCTTTTTGGGTTGTTTCACTCTCAGTCATACTTTGTCATTTCAAGATGCCTATATTATTGTATTGTGGAGACATGCTTTTACATTTGTCGCTGTACCTTTCTATTTGTTGTATTTGCACTTCCATATTGGTTTTTTCTCTTTTGATACTATGATGTTGTACACTGCTCATTTTTGTACATTCTTATAAAACAATAAAACTTATTGAACTTAAAAAAAAGGAAAGAACCTGAACTACATGCAATAATGAGCATCAATGTTGGAAAAATAGTTCAGTGTCATGAAGGTATGTGATCCCATGCTAAAGCACAGTCTAAAATTCAAGCTTCTGACAAGCTCTACATTTGCCCCTTATGCTAAAACCAAAGGACTTGAGAAAGAAAGCCAAGCAGACAAGGCTGACACAGTTTTTTCAGACAACAAGTCGTGAGACACACGCACCAGAGGTTGATGTGACAGAAGTTGACTTGCCAGCCTCGACTCATGCACCAGAGGTTGATTAGGCTGAAGCAGACCTGCCAGCACCAACCTCTTCATCTTCTACAGATACAGTACTGTCATTCTGGAGCTGTACGCCTGTCCCTCTCCAGAGGTTGATGTGTCAGAAGGAGAACTGTCAGCCTCGGCTCATGAGCTAGGTTGATCAGGATGAGTGATACACTTTGAGTAATACAGTACAGTACTGTACACCTGTATTTGTGTAAAGCTGGTTTTTGTCAAGCAATGTTTTCATACATGGTAGTATACCATCTCTTTGTATATGTCCATTTCTCAGTCTACACTGTAACATCCTGAACCATTTTGTCCCAGCGTAGCTAATGCACCAAAACCCCATTAATTTCTTATGGGCTTTGGTGCATTTGTCACAGGAGAATTGCTACAGTAGCTTTGTAAAAGAAGACCTAATTGCATACTGCGGTTGTATAATAATGTACAGTACATTTCTGTACCATCTCTTTATATATGTCCATTTCCCAGTCAGCGCTGTAGCATCCTATCATAATAGTGAGCACACTGAGGGCTCCTTTCAGAAAGCCCAATAGCATGTCCCAGCATGGCTGCATATTTATTTTTCAGTACTGTTGTGTGTAATTTTTCTTTTAACAGTGTTACTCTACTTCTAATGGTGAGAAAACTATGGTGCATTGCTTGGATTAATGAGCAGACTTATTCCTTACTGTGGTAGTGCAATACCGTATACATTCAGTGGCGTACCAAGGGGGGAGTGGGGGGGGGGAGCTCCGCCCTGGGTGCAGCCTTAGGGGGGGGTGCACAGCCGGCCAGGTCTGGAAAATTCTACCGGGCCAATCAGCCTGCCTCTCCCCGACATCAATTCTGCCATCAGAGAGGAAGTTCGGGCCAGCCAATCGCTGCCTAGCTGGGCGGAACAGCACAGTTACTTACCGTAACAGGTGTTATCCAGGGACAGCAGGCAGATATTCTTGACTGATGGGTGACGGCACCGACGGAGCCCCGATACGGACAATTTTAGAGTGATTGCACTCTAAGAACTTTGAAAGTTCTAGTAGGCCACACCGCGCACGCGCGAGTGCCTTCCCGCCCGACAGAGGCGCGCGGTCCCCAGTTAGGATAAGCCAGCTAAGAAGCCAACCCGGGGAGGTGGGAGGGACGCAAGAATATCTGCCTGCTGTCCCTGGATAACACCTGTTACGGTAAGTAACTGTGCTTTATCCCAGGACAAGCAGGCAGCATATTCTTGACTGATGGGTGACCTCCAAGCTAACAAAAAGAGGGATGGAGGGAAGGTTGGCCATTAGGAAAATAAATTTTGTAAAACAGATTGGCCGAAGTGTCCATCCCGTCTGGAGAATGCATCCAGACAATAATGTAATGTAAAAGTGTGAACTGAGGACCAAGTAGCAGCCTTGCAGATTTCCTCAATGGAAGTAGATCGGAGGAAAGCTACAGACGCTGCCATAGCTCTAACTTTGTGGCCCGTGACAGAACCTTCCAGTGTCAGGCCCGACTGAGCATAACAGAAAGAAACGCAAGCAGCAAGCCAATTGGAGAGAGTGCATTTAGATACAGGATGACCCAACTTATTAGGATCAAAGGACAAAAATAGTTGAGGAGATGATCTGTGGGGCTTAGTACGTTCAAGATAGTAAGCCAGAGCACGTTTACAGTCCAAGGTATGCAAAGCCTGTTCACCTGGATGAAAATGAGGCTTTGGAAAAAATACAGGTAGGACTATAGACTGGTTAAGATGAAAGTCAGACGGCCGGGCCGGTGTTCCCTCTAAGCTGAGCAGGAGTCCTCCACCCACAGTCTCACCAATAGAGGGTGCTGTTTTACTGTCACATTTTTCAATTGTGAGGGACAGGCAAGTTCTGCAGGACTCCAGGGAACATACCTGTCCTTAGCGACTGAAAATATTCCACCCCCTAGTGGTAGCAATGCAGCTGGAGGACACCTGCTCAGCTTAGAGGGAACAGTGGTTCACCTTAGGAAGAAATTTGGGGTGTGTACGGAAAACCACCTTATCATGGTGAAAAACAGTGAAAGGTGGATCGGCCACTAGTGCATGCAGTTCACTGACCCTCCTGGCAGAAGTGAGAGCTATAAGGAAGACCACTTTCCAGGTAAGAAATTTGAAATGCGCTGTGGCCAAAGGTTCAAAAGGAGGCTTCATTAAAGCGGAAAGAACCACATTGAGATCCCAGACCACAAGAGGAGGCTTGAGAGGTGGTTTCACATTGAAAAGGCCCCTCATGAACCGAGAAACCAAAGGATGAGCCGAGAGGGGTTTTCCATGAATTGGCTCATGAAAGGCAGCAATTGCACTAAGGTGAACTCTGATAGAAGTAGATTTAAGACCAGAGTCAGACAAGGAAAGAAGATAGTCCAACACCAGTCCCACTGCTAGAGACATGGGATCATGGTGATGTAAGAGGCACCAGGAAGAAAACCGAGACCACTTCTGTTGATAACACTGGAGCGTGGCCGGTTTCCTGGAAGCATCAATGATAGAGCGGACAGGCTGAGAAAGGAGTGAGTGAGCCAAAGTCAGCCCGAGAGATACCAAGCTGTCAGGTGCAGAGACTGTAGGTTGGGATGCAGTAGGGTCTGCTGATGCTGAGAAAGCAGAGAAGGAAACAGTGGAAGAGGTATGGGTTCCCTGGAACTGAGTTGAAGTAGAAGGGAGAACCAATGTTGCCTGGGCCACCGTGGAGCGATGAGAATCATGGTGGCTTGTTCCCTCTTGAGCTTGAACAGTGTTCGCAGCATGAACGGTAGAGGGGGAAAAGCATATAGGAAGAGACTGGTCCAATCCAGGAGAAATGCATCGGGCGCCAGACGGTGAGGAGAGTAGAGTCTGGAGCAAAACAAGGGCAGCTGATAGTTGTGGGGAGCTGCAAAAAGGTCCACTTGAGGAGTGCCCCATTGAGCGAAAATGGTCTGAAGAGTCGAGGGATCGAGAGTCCATTCGTGAGGTTGGATAATTCTGCTGAGATTGTCCGCTAAGGAATTCTGTTCCCCTTGAATGTAGATAGCCTTCAGGAATAAGTGACGAGCTGTCGCCCAAGACCAAATCCGTTGGGCTTCCTGACACAACAGGCGAGAGCCCGTTCCTCCCTGTTTGTTGATGTAGTACATTGCAACTTGATTGTCTGTGCAAATGAGTAGTACTTGAGGAAAGAGAAGATGTTGAAACGCCTTGAGGGCATAGAACATCGCTCGGAGTTCCAGGAAATTGATGTGGTGTTTCTTTTCCTGGGCAGTCCAAAATCCCTGAGTTTGGAATTTGTTCAAGTGAGCTCCCCAGGCGTAGGGGGAGGAATCTGTGGTGATGACTAGTTGATGAGGAGGTAGATGGAACAGCAGACCTCTGGATAGATTTGAAGATGTCAACCACCAAAGAAGCGACTGTCGAAGAGACGAGGTCACAGATATGTGTTGTGAACAAGGATCCGTCGCTTGGGACCATTGGTTCGCTAAGGTCCATTGAGGAGTACGCAGGTGGAGACGTGCGAAGGGTGTGACATGTACTGTCGAAGCCATGTGCCCCAATAGCACCATCATGTGATTCGCAGAAATGGTAATCTGTTGAAACACCTGCTGACAGAGATGGAGGATGGCGTGAAGGCGGTTGGATGGAAGAAACGCCCTCATCAGAACAGTGTCCAGAACGGCTCCAATAAATTGAAGTCGCTGGGTTGGAATGAGGTGAGACTTGGGTAGATTGATTTCGAACCCTAATAGTCGAAGGAAGTGAATGGTCTGATTGGTGGCAAGCAGAACCGCCTGAGGGGAATGAGCTTTGATCAACCAGTCGTCCAGATAAGGGAAGACTTGAAAGTTGTGAGAGCGGAGATAGGCCGCTACCACAATCAGACATTTGGTGAATACCCTGGGAGAGGAGGCCAGGCCGAAGGGTAGCACTTTGTACTGATAATGATGTTGATTGATGAGAAAGCGCAGATATTGCCTGGACGTCAGATGGATAGGAATATGTGTGTAAGCCTCTTTGAGATCGAGGGAGCATAGCCAGTCGCCCTGAGCGAGAAGAGGGTAGAGGGTGGCAAGAGAGAGCATTTTGAACTTCTCCTTGACCAAACATTTGTTGAGATCTCTGAGATCTAAGATGGGTCTGAGGTCTCCGGTCTTTTTGGGAACTAGAAAGTACCGGGAGTAAAAACCCTGACCTCGCTGATCTTGAGGAACTTCTTCGATGGCATTGAGAAGAAGGAGGGATTGAACCTCTTGAGCGAGAAGGAGGGACTGAGACTTGTTGGAAGCAGACTCTTTTGGCAGGCCTAATGGCGGAGGAGTCTGAAAATTGAGGGAGTAGCCATGGGCTATGATCGAGAGCGCCCACTGGTCGGTGGTGATTACCTCCCATCGAGAGTGAAAAATGGTTAATCGACCTCCTATGGGCTGTGGAAGAGGACAGGAGGGAGGGAGACTGGCAATGCCCAGGAGAAGGGAGTCAAAAGGGCTGAGTCGGCTTAGTCTGAGTGACATGCTTTATGGTAGGCGGCTGTTGCTGACGTGCTTGTTGGTGCTGTTGCCGCAGCCTCCGAGGTTGTGGAGGTTGAGGCTGAACTGGCCGAGCAGAAAACCGCCTCTGATATGATGGCTGCTGTCTAAATGGACGAGGAGGAGGAGGCTTCTTTTTATTTTTCAGCAAAGTATCCCACCTCGTCTCATGGGCAGAGAGCTTTTGAGTAGTGGTATCCATAGATTCTCCAAAGAGCTCATCACCCAGGCAGGGAGCATTGGCAAGGCGGTCCTGGTGGTTCACATCAAGGTCGGAGACTCGGAGCCATGCCAATCGTCTCATCGCTACAGACATAGCTGTGGCTCGGGATGTGAGTCAAAAGTATCATAGATGGACCGGACCATGAACTTCCTGAGTTGTAGGAGACTGGAAGTGCATTGTTGGAATGCAGGAAGCTTACGGTCAGGAAGATACTTTTGAAAAGAAGAGACTTGCTGAATCAAATGTTTCAGGTAAAAAGAGAAGTGAAACGCATAGTTACCTGAACGGTTGGCCAGCATTGCATTTTGGTAAAGTCTTTTACCAAATTTATCCATGGCCTTGCCCTCTCTGCCAGGAGGGACAGAGGCATATACACTAGAGTCTGCCGATTTTTTGAGGGTGGACTCCACCAGCAGAGATTCATGTGGCAGCTGGGGTTTGTCAAACCCTGGAATAGGAATCACCTTGTAAAGCGATTCCAGCTTCCTAGGGGCTCCTGGAACGGTGAGAGGAGTTTCTAAATTTTTGTAAAAAGTTTCCCTCAAGATGTCATGGAGGGGTAACTTTAAAAATTCTTTCGGAGGCTGGTCAAAATCCAAAGCATCAAGAAATGCTTTGGATTTTTTAGAGTCAGACTCTAGAGGGATGGAAAGGGTGTCCGACATCTCCTTAAGAAACTTGGTGAAGGACGAGTGCTCTGGCTTACCAGCAGGATCCTGCGCCGATGTAACATCCTCCTCCGAGGAATAATCTGCCTCGGTACCGAGGGGGTCATCAGAATCATCCCACAAATCAGGGTCCCGTACCGATGACAGACGGCCCTGAGAAAGTGGGGTAGAAGGTTCGGTATGCTTGGTTTTGCGTACCGATTTACCAGACCTCATGGACACCGTACCGGGTGACTGTACAGCAGTACGGGTGTCAGAGAACAGCACCGGCTCCGAAGTCGAGTAAGCAGTGCGTCGAAGAGACTTCTGTTCCGCCGAGAGAACAGGCATAGAAACAGATTTTTGCAGTGCCGACAACGTCGATGCCGACAAAATAGGCTGTTCGACGATCGGCACCGAATGCTCAGTAGGTACCGACACTGGAAGGCTCGGAGTCAGCAGAGCCGGGAGCAAGTGTTGTAACTGCTCCTTAAGCTGGACCTGAAGGATGGATGCTATTCTCTTATCCAGAGGCAGTCCCGATGGCACCGGTACCGCTTTTTTCTTGCTCGGTACCTGCGGTGCAGCTCGACACTCAGGCGAAGTCGATGCCGATGAAGAGGCAGTGACTTCAATAGGAGCGGAGCGTTTGCGAGGCCAGCGCGCAGTCTGCAGGACTTGGCTCACTGCTTGTTCGACTGGCGGGCTAAGGACAGTAGGGGATGGCTTCTTAGCCGGCTTACCTACAGGGTGCGACACCGAGGATGGATCTTGCGGTGTTGAAGTCACCGGTGCCGATTTGGAGGAAGATGACGGTGCCGATGCCGGGGGAACTTCCATGGCGGCACCGAAAAGAATTCGCTGTTGAATTTGGCGATTCTTTAGAGTTCTCTTTTGGAGAGAACTGCAGCGGGTGCACGTTTCTGCCCTATGGTCCGGACCCAGACACTGAAGGCACCACTTGTGCAGGTCAGAAAGAGAAATAGGACGTGCACACCGCTGACACTTCTTAAAACCCGGTGAAGGGGGCATGAAGGGAAAAACGGCCGTAGCAAAATCGAAGCCCGAGGCTTCGATGGTGCCAACAGGCCCCACCGGGGCTGACCGGAAAAAAGTCGAAAAAAATGGACCTTTTTTTTTTTTTTTTTTTTAAATAAAAGAAAGAAACGATAAGGTGAATAAATCACAACAAGAAAATAACGCGCGAGCGGGAAGGCGAGAAAAATTTGAAAAAATTTTCCAACAGCAGCGTCTTCTTAGCTCCGCGGAAACTAAGAAACTGGGGACCGCGCGCCTCTGTCGGGCGGGAAGGCACTCGCATGTGCGCGGTGCGGCCTACTAGAACTTTCAAAGTTCTTAGAGTGCAATCACTCTAAAATTGTCCGTACCGGGGCTCTGTCGGTGCCGTCACCCATCAGTCAAGAATATGCTGCCTGCTTGTCCTGGGATAACTCCTCTCCAACGGCAGAATTGACGACGGGGAGAGGAATGCTGGTCGGCCCGACGCAGGGAAGGAGAGCTTGGGGCGGCAGCAGCTTTGGGGCATGTTACCGGATGGCGGTGACTTGTGGGGCTGTTCCCCAATGGCGGCGGCAATGGCTTGGGGGAGGGCAGGGAGAAAGAAAGGTGGCAGGCAGGGAGACAGAAGGAAAGAAGGGAAACAGAGAAAAAGAAATGGGGCATGAAGAGAGAAAAAAAGAAAGGGAGGCAGGGAGAAAGAAAGGGCAGGGAGAGAGGAAGAAAAAGTTGGGGGAGGGAATGAGGTCTGGAGGAGAGGAAGCATACAGGCTGAAAGAAGGGAAGAAAGATTGGATGCACAGTCAGAAGAAGAAAGTGCAACCAGAGACAACAAGGTAGAAAAAATGATTTTATTTTCAATTTAGTGATCAAAATGTGTCTGAATTTATATCTGCTGTATATATTTTGCACTATGGCCCCCCCTTTTATTAAACCACAATAGCGGTTTTTAGCGCAGGGAGCCTATGAGCGTCGAGAGCAGCCCTGGGCATTCAGCGCAGCTCCCTGCGCTAAAAACTGCTATTGTGCTTTAGTAAAAATGGAGGGGGGTATTTGTCTATTTTTGTATGGTTGTTATTGAGGTGACAGTGCATAGAGTCATCTGCCTTAACCTCTTTGAAAAAACCCCAGAATAGGAATGATAATTAATATTTTCTCAGCGTACAGTGTGCTTTGTGTTTTTTTATATATTTTATTGTTGATAGATCATTTTGACTTGGTCATTTTAAAAGTAGCTCGCAAGCCCAAAAAGTGTGGGCACCGCTGAGCTAGAGCGTTGAAGCTGCATGTTTCTGCTGTAAAGGTCATCTCTGACGCAACCAGAAGTTGCATCAGAGACGACCTTTACGGCAGCCATATGCAACTACAACGCTCCGGCTGCTGTAAGAAGGCATTTTAGACATCGCTGACCACAGGACAGGGAGGTTTGTCGGACCGGGCCTGTTGTCCGGGCCGGGGGAGGGGGGAAAGCGCCACGAAGGTAAGGGGCAGGGAGGGAGAAAGGGAGAAAAGGTGAGGTGGAGAGGAAAACAGGGTAAAACAGAGGGGGGGGAGAAGGACGCTGAAAGCACATGGGGAAGACAGAGTAGGAAGAAGATGCTGAATGGAAATGGGGAATAGAGAGTGGTGAGAAGATGCTGAAGGGAAATGAGGAACAGAGAGTGGGGAGAAGATGCTGCAGGAAAATGGGGAAGAGAGAGTGGGGAAAAGACGCTGAAGGGAAATGGGAAAGAGAGAGTTGGGAGAAGACGGTGGTAGGGAAGAAGACAGAGATGCCAGACTATGGGAGGAGCGGAGGGAAGAAGATGGGTGCTAGACCAATTTGGAAGGAGGGAGAAAGGGAGAGGCACAGTAACAGAGCAAATGGAAGATGCAGAGAGAACAGAGACAGTGGATGGAAGGAAGAGAGTAACAAGAAGATGAGGAAAGCAGAAACCAGAGAAGACAAAGGTAGAACAAAAATTTTCTATTTATTTATTGCTTTAGGAGACACTGTTTCACTGTTTCTGTGGTGTTGCATTGTATGCAGAGTCCAGCTTCTTGCTGGTTCAATTTAACCTTTGTCTATGTTTATCCTCCCTTTTACAAAACTGTGGAGCATTTTTTAGTGCCAGCCGTGGTGGTAGCAGCTCTGATGCTCAGAATTCTATGAGCGTCAGAGCTGTTACCACAATAGCTAAAATCCACACTACAGTTTTGTAAAAGGGAGAGGGGTTAATTTGTGATGACATATTCCATACTAGGTGAAGGTGTTTTCTGTGTTCTGTGTGTTCAAAAGACATAGTTTTCTGTTAGGATTGATGGTGTAGGATTGATCTGTACTAGTCTGGCTTGTTTAGTTTTACAATGGGTGTATTGATGTTGTACTGCTCACTGCAGTATGTAAGATGCTGCCTTTTCCTAGGTATTCATGTGTGACATGTGGCTTGTTACTAAAAATCATGTTTTTTGTACAGATGGGGGGGTGTGTGTGCAAAAAAATGATGGGCCCCAGGTGTCACATATGCTAGGTACGCCACTGTATACATTACTCTATTTATTTTTCAGCACTGTTTGCAATTGTTTTGTACTTTGTGACCATTTGCCTATGCCTGCTATCCAATTCCCAGGTTAGCAAGAATATGGGATGTGGGTTCAAAACAGTCCACATATAGCAAGGCACACTATCCTGAGGAACAGAGCCCACAGCCTGGGGTTATCCCATCAGAATACACCAGAGGGAGTGACACTGCAGGATCTCCTCAGGAGGAAAGCACACATGCAACCAGTAGTTATTCCCCTGACTACCAGAGAGGGAGATATAGAGCCCAAAGTACACTACCTTCACCTACCCTATTTTTCCTATAGGATCCATTATTCACTTTATGTGGTTTTGAGACTCAAAATGTTCTGCTGGAACCTAACCTCTATTAAGGCACAGCATTTCGTTATGCACAATTTGGCAGACTTTTCTGGGAACAATACTTACAGCGAATAATGAAACATAAAAACATAGAAGATGACGGCAGAAAAGGGCTACAGCCCATCAAGTCTGCCCACTCTGCTTACCCACCCCCTGTCTATGCCCTAATGACCCAATTTCCTTATCTTGACCCTCGTAGGGATCCCACATAGGTATCCCATTTATTCTTAAAGTCTGGCACGCTGTCTGCCTCGATCACCTGCATTGGAAGCTTGTTCCAATGATCAACCACTCTCTCTGTGAAGAAATACTTTCTAGTGTCGCCATGAAATTTTCCGCCCCTGAGTTTGAGCGGGTGCCCTCTTGTGGCCGAGGTTCCCTTGAGAAAGAAAATATCATCTTCCACTTCGACACGTCCCGTGAGGTACTTAAATGTTTCGATCATGTCTCCCCTCTCCCTACGTTCCTCGAGAGTGTAGAGCTGCAATTTGTTCAGTCTCTCTTCGTACGAGAGACCCTTGAGCCCCGAGATCATCCTGGTGGCCGTCTGCTGAACCGATTCAATTCTGCGCACATCTTTACTGTAAAGTGGCCTCCAGAATTGCACATAGTACTCCAGATGAGGTCTCACCATGGCCCTGTACAACGGCATTATGACTTCAGGCTTTCGGCTTCCTGGCTCCAGGCAGATAGCAGACCTCCCTAGATTGCATATCTGGTCTGCAAATTGGTCCCTCGGTGCCCCTCAGCATGAGAGCAAACTGTAAATCTTATTCCCTCCAAATTGAAAAATAATATAAAAGATTGCAACTACTTCTAAATATACAGCCAGGCTAATTTTTTTAACTAAGCCAATTCAAGACGGTTAGTCCACTGCTGAAGAAATTACACTGGTTACCTATAGAAGAGAGAATTCAGTTGAAAATCACCTATATAGTTCATAAAGCTATACATGGAGAGAATTCAGACGGACTAGTCTCCTGTATCAATGTTACAAATTTCTTCCAGAACTCCAGATTGACCCAATGTTTTAAGCTGACCGTCCTTCCCTCTTCACATGTTCACTGGAAAAAGTTGTATGGAGCTAACTTTGAATTGAAGGTCAATGAAGTCATCAGCATATGCTGGGTGTCAGACCTTGCCTCTTCTGTTTCCTATGATGTTGAAATATGAAAATAGCAAACATATCAGTAAGGCACAAACCCAGAGTTTGACAGTTTAGTAGGTTAGCGGATAAGCAGAATAGTTGGGGAGTCTGGTTGAAAATGTTCTTTTGTAAGCAGATTTTAATAGGGATTTGGGAGTGGATACCAAAGTATATTAATAGTTTTACAGTACTTTGTCAGCAGGAAAATGAGATGATTGGTCTTATGTTGTCTTTTACTTTGTGTCTGTATGACTGATGGATAATAATAATAATAATTTTATTTTTATATACCGCCAAAGCCAAAGTAGTTCGAGGCGGTTTACAACAAGAAGAGCTGGACAGTCAGCAAAGAAATAACAATGAAGTCCTTGAATACAATGAAATCTTAGAATAACAATGATGTCTTTGAATACATGAATATTTGTAGGGAGGAAGAGAGAGAGTGAGAGTCACATTGTAGGGACGTCAAGTGCAAGTAAGTAGAGCACAGGGGTGAGGCTTTTTAAGAGTTCTTGGTTAAAAAATCAGTTGAACAGGTTGGTTTTAACTAGTTTTCTGAAGTTAAGGTATGATGAGGAGTGCTTGATGAGATTGCCTAGCCAGCCATTCTGTTGACTTGCTTGGAAAGCAAGAGTTCTGTCAAGGAATCTTTTGTATCGGCAGTTTTTTTATTATTGGGTAGCTAAACATATGCATTCTGCATGTGGGCCTGGTGGGACAGTCCAATTTAAAATGGGCGACCAGGTATGGGGGGGGGGGGGACAAACCAAGAATGGATTTGAAACAGAGGCAGGCAAATTTGAACAGCACTCTTGCTTCTAGGGGCAGCCAATGGAGGTTTTGATAGTAGGGGGTTATGTGGTCCCATTTTTTTATACCGAAGATCAGTCGCACTGCTGAATTTTATATTATTTGGAGTCTTTGAATGTTTTTCTTGAGAGAACTCAGAAAGATGATGCTGCAATAGTCGAGCAGGCTTAAAATTGAGGATTGCACCAGTAAATGGAAGGATGCTGCGTCGAAGAACTTTCTGATGGTTCTTCATTTCCATAGTGTTGAGAAGCCTTTATTGATCAGTAGCTCTGTGTGAGTATCTAGAGTGAGGTGACGGTCCAGTGTCACTCCCAGGATTTTTATGGTGTCGACAAAAGGGAAGTTCTGTCTATTCAGGAAAATTGAAGTGTCTTTGATTTTGTTGTTTGGGCTTGCCAGGAAGAATTTGTTTTTTTCGGCGTTGAGTTTCAATTTGAACTCAGTCATCCATGATTCAATTTGCTTTAAAGTTAATGCTAGATGATTCCTTGTCTCAGGAGTCAGGCTTGTTAGGAGGAGGATTATGGTGATGTCATCGGCGTAGATGTAAAATTTGATTTTTAATTTTTGCAGTAGATTCGCCAATGGAGAAAGGTAAATGTTGAATAGAGTGGGAGATAGGGGAGAACCCTGTGGGACTCAGCTGGAGGATTGATTATTATTGCTATAGACTCGGTACGATCGTTTAGTCAAGAATCCTTGGAACCAATTTAATACATTACCGGAGAGTCCTATTGTTTCCAAGCAGTCAATTAGGATGGCATGATCGACCAAATCGAAAACACTACTCAAGTCCAGCTGAAGGATTAGTGCACTAGAGCCTTGGCTGAATAGTGTCAGGAGGGAGTCCAACAATGAAGCAATAACTGTTTCTGTGCTGAATCCAGAACGAAAACCTGATTGGTTGTCATAAAGTATGCTGAATTGTCCAGGTACGTTACTATCAATATATTGGAATTCTATGTTCTTATCTTTTAATGTTTGAGATGATTTTGATTATAAACTGTTTTGTTTTTATTTTGGGCTAGGCGGTATATTAAGTTTTTAATAAACATAAACATTACAATGGGAATCAGCAGCCTGCGGTACAAAGATACAACAGGTTGATGACTCCTACGGTACATCAGGGAGTAGTAAAAGCTCATTGTTACTGCACCTTGATAATTTGCTCTAAAAGTGAAAAAAAAATGAGCCCTGTATTGTACTGGTAGCCAGGGAAGTTTATACCAAAGTTGGCTTAAGCCAGGGCTGCCCAAGTCTGGTCCTCGAGATCTACTGGTAGGCCAGGTTTTCAGGATATCCACAATGAATATGTATGAGATAGATTTGCTTGCACTGCCTTCTTGGTATGCAAATCTCTCTCTCATGCATTTTTATTGTGGATATCCTGAAAACCTGGTCTGCCAGTAGATCTCGAGGACCGGACTTGGGCAGCCTTGGCTTAAGTCATAAGCCAGATGCAGTGGCTCAGAGTTCCTAAGAAAAAGGGCACCAAAATCCCCTGCCTCTTATTTCCTCAGCTTAACTTAAAAAAATTAGTGAGGTGGTCAGCAGAGAAGCATAGCCAAGCCAGGACAAAGATGCTGCTTCAGGACTGCCCCTGCATGTCCTCCTGTCATCCCTCCCCTTGAGGCACAGTATATCTCTGTTTGAGTATGCTTGGTGGGAAACAGCTGATGCAGAAGTAGCATTTATTGTAAAAAGTGTTTCAGCATTTGGCCCTGTTCTCTTTGCCACAGCTGCTGCTATAGTGCATCAAGAGCCAACATCTCATGAAGAATAAAGGTCATTTTTCTGCCCAAGCCCCAAGTGAGAGGGGCACTTTGATCTGACCGCTGATCCAGGAAGGAAGGAGGGAAGGAATTTTGCTGAAACTTGGGCGGGGTGGGGAGGGGGTGAGCATGCAGAGCTGAAGGAAAAAGGGGAAAGCGTAAGGGCCTCTTCTATTACACTGCACTAGCAGTTTCTAGCGCGAGGAGCCGCGCTGAATGGCCCACGCTGATCCTGACGCTCATAGAGTTCCTATGAGTTTTGGGAGCAGCACGGGCCATTCAGTGCGACTCTCTGCGCTAAAAACTGCTAACGCAGTTTAATAGAAGAGGGGGTAAGTGAGTGATATTTTCATTCTGATTTGTTAAACAGGGTTTCCTGGGACACACTGACATATCTAGTGTTTGGGATATCCACAATGAATATGCATGAGAGAAATTTGCATATAACAAAGGAGATACATGGAAAATCTCTCTCCTGAAAACTCAAATGCCTAGGTGTCTCCTTTGGACTGGGTTGAAAACCAAAGGTTTAATATAATGGATTTCATTTGACTTTTCTACTGTTTTGAAAGGGTTTATTGGTATTTGGTATTTTTTGATTTATATGAGTTCTTAAACCCAGAGACTGTTCTGTGTTGGCAGAGGAAGGGAGAATTATGAAATTAAACAGTGCAGTTTCTGCGCCAACTGAAAATGTACCCATTTATGCGGCTTATACTACAAGATTGGCTCCAAGTTGGGGGGGGAGGTGGGGAGGAGGGATAAAAGCAAAAGGGTGCCACAACCTCTTGAGCTGCCCTGCTGACTGATCAAAATGAAACTGCATCTTAGGAATGCTCACTGCTTCTGTCATCACCTTGAGGATCTTTTACTAAAGTGCGTTTTTGCACTTATGGTGCCATAACAACAAAAATCAGCATATTCTCTGAAATTAATGCATGGACATGTGTATCAGTGTACATAGAGCCTGGCTGCAATTAGATATCTGAAAATTTTAGAATAGGTTAACCTTGAACTGATTTCATACTTCCTTGAGATAAATGCGACTGATGCAGATGCATGCCGAAATATGGCCATGTCGGGTCTTGTTTCAATAAACTAACTGGCATCATGCTGCTACTCCTATCTTTATATTATTGTTTGTTGGACATTTTCTCTATCTGTGACTGACTAACCCTATGTATGTCTATTTAAGTTAAGCAGGTATTTGTAGAATACTGCTTAGGCACCATACTAGCATTTATATATGTAAATGTTATTATTTATTCAATTTTCTATACCATTCTCCCAAGGGAGCTCAGAACAGCTTATATGAATTTATTCAGGTACTCAAGCATTTTTCCCTGTCTATCCTGGTGGGTTCACAATCTATCTAATATTCCTGGGGCAATGGGGGGGATTAAGTGACTTGCCCAGAGTCACAAGGAGCAGCATGGGTTTGAACCTACAATCCCAGGATGCTGAGGCTGTAGCTTTAACCACTGTGCCACACTCTGTATATCTGTGCACCTAGCTTATAGAATTGCCTTGCACGTGTTTCTTAGGCAACCAATTTTAACCCCAGAATTACTGGTTTATATTATAAGGATAAACCAAGATGCAACAGTCTTTTAGTTATGCTTCTTGGTGTTCCTAGCAGCCAAGAATATGCACTACCTGTAATCAAGTTTTCAAACGTACCACACCAATTCACTTTCCAGTTCCGATTGGCATCTGCACCGTAGCAGTGGAATCTGGAGTTCTTGGATCTTGTTTTTCTCCAAAACCGATCCTGGAAAATTAAAACAAATGGTATAGAAATTGCTTGTATCATAACCCGGCTATCTCATAATTCCTCTATTCCATGATATTCACCTGGCACAATACAACTAGGATTCTCTTCTTTGCTTACCATTTACATATTATGCAGACCATCATGTTATGGTAAGAAATGCATTCAGCAGTGTCAGTTTAACAATTTTATTAAGATTAAATAATAAAATCATCAGTATTGGAGGAGCAGTATGATTTCATTCATGAGTATTGCAGTCATCCTGAATTAGTGATAACTAAAATCATATCAATTATGTAAACATTCTTGCTTTTCTGAGTAATTCATGAATCAAAAAGTCAAGAAATCAAAAATATATATAAAATTTTTTACCGGACTGTCTTAAAACATTTCTTGACTAACTTTTGGGACCTACCATCAGGTTTACACAAAATGGCAACCACTTGATTTTACCTAGGGAAGCACATTTATAATAAGTTCTAAGATATTTACCTTGGTCCAGCTGAAATGATAGCCATCAACATTAAATACTGGCATGACATAGAAATAGAGTCGATTCAGAATCCTTCTCATGCCAGGATCACTATGGTATGTGTCAACCGCCTGTAAGACAAAATACAATAGTTAAAGTAAGTCAGATTATAGAAGAACTTTTGCAGTCTGACACAGTTTTGTTAAATTAGTTCACAGTTCCAAAAAACCATTGTGAAAATTCAATTTCATAATGATAAATACAACAAATTAACCTCTTGAGCAAGCCATTTCTTTTCCTCTTCAAGGAACAGAAATGAGGGACTTTGTTCTTGAGATGAATAGCAAAGGGATCCACCAAGGGGTACACCATACTTGCAAGTTCTCCTGGGCAATACCATGTTGAGAGACCACTTGTGGGATTGCATTATCTTGCTTAGTCTGTTCACCAGACTGTTGTCTTTCCCCGCCAGTTATGTGGCCCTGAGTACCATGCCTTGACTGAAAGCCAAGTACCACATCCTGACTGCTTCCTACTTGTTGACATAGTACATTGTCTGTTTGGATGAGGACAATTTGATGCATTAGCTGATCTCTGAAAACCTGATGTGAAGCTGAGTCTCCTGAGAAGCAGACTATTTACCATGAATATGGAGTCCATCTGCATGAGCTCCCTACCCAGGATGGATACATCTGTATTCAGTGTCTTCTAAGGAGGAAGAATTTGGAATGGGAGTCCCAGGATTACATTAGGTTAAATGGTTCATCACAGGAGCAGCTCCACAAGTTCCGGAGTGACAGAGATGATGTTTGCTAGGTTCCTAGTGGCCTGATACTATGCAGCTAGGGTCCATTGAGCCTGCCTTAAATGGAGGTATGCCATGGGCAAGGCATGCACAGTAGGGGCAATATGACCTAGCAACCTCAACATCTACTGAGTTGAGGCTTGCTGGCTCTGTTGAATCCAGTGGGCGTTGTTGATCATGGCATTGGCCTTGAGAGCCAGAAGAAGGGCCTGGACCATGTCTAGCTGGGTTCCAATAAACTCCAATGGTGGAACTGGAAGTAGATGGGACTTTAGATAGTTTATAATGAACCCTAGTCACTCCAGCACCTAAATGGTTTTCTGCATTGATTCTTGAGAACCTTCCTGTGATGTACTCTTGACCAGCCAATCATCTAGATAGGGAAAAATAAGCACTACCAGTCTGTGTACTGACACTGCGACTACTGCAAGGCATTTTGTAAAGACTGGCTGTGGATGGAAGGCAGGATGTGATATTGGTAATGGTGTTTCCCTGCTTGAAGTTTGAGATACATCTTGTGGCTGACATGTATCTACTGTATATGTGGTTGCAAGAATTGTTTAAGTCTAGAGAACATAACCAAATCACTCGCCTGATTCATGGGAAGTAAGATGTCTAGGGAAACTACCCTGAACTTTTCTTTGACCAAATATTTGTTCAAAGCTCTTAGGTCTAGGATGGGATGAAATCCCCCCCATTTTTTGGGCATGAGGAAGTACCTGTAATAGAATTTCTTCCCTTCTTCCCCTAGTTCTGTGTGAGTGTCTCCTGAATCGCAGGTTCTAGGTCTGAAACATGCAGCTAGCTGAGTGTGCACATACCAGTACTTAAGATGGAGACTGGATACCACATCAGAAGCATCATAGGTTGCCTAGATATGTGCTTTTGACACTCCTGCATGGCTACTGACTGGTGGAGATCTCTGGTCTTCTATGGAGCTAGAGTGTCTGCAAACTCTGCCACTCTGAGCATCAAGATATTCAACTAGAAGCACATGTACAGCTGATAGGACTGTATGCAAGAAATTAGCAGAGCCCTGAAATACCTTGCTTCTAAAAGATTCAAAATATCCTTCCCCAGGGGCACTGAGGCATGAGTCCTGGAGCTTTTGGCTCTTTTGAGAGTGGATTCAACCACCATAGAATGATGAGGAAGATGCTGCTTCTGGGATCTAGGAGCCTTTTGGACTCTGTATATAGAGTTTACCTTCTTATGTATAGGCCACATCTCCAGAAACTGATGCCTCAAGTTTTATTTAAAATTTGATACACAAGCTTATCAAATATTTCTAAGCGATTACAATTCTAAAATGGGGGGACAATAACATATATGGACAAATTCAAACAGATATATACTACTGGACTAGTACAAGATGGGAAAGGGGAAGACCAACAAAAGTAATAGTGCAAGAAAAACATATAGGGTTAGAACAACAAGGAGGGGAAAGAGTAAAAATAGAAGTGTGGATAAAGGCTGTCAAAAAAATGTAAACAATAAAAAATTTAAACGATGCAAATTATGTCTTGATCCTTGAGTTTAGGTTTCGAAGGTGAGGGAGGGAGGGAAGGAGTTGGGTCAATAAGGAGAAGAGGTTATGTGGTGCTTGAGGTTTGTCTTATGCCATCAGGAGCATGTGGGAAAGCAGCAGCAGTGGTGGGGAAGTGAGGAGGCAGGATACCCGAAGGAATTAGGGTGGAGGGAGAGAGAAGGGGCAGGATACTCAATGGAACTGGTAGGGGAGGGGGAGAGAGAGAAGGGGGCCAGATAATCAGTGGAATTGGGTGGAAGGAGAGAGATAAGGGGGCAGATGATGGAAGTGGGATGAAGGGAGAAAGATAAGAGGGCAGACGTTGGATGTCAGTTACATTTGCTTCCAGAATCACAAGCTGTGTCAGCTCTAGCAATTCAGAGGAACTCCCAGGTCTCTCCAGTGCACAAGCCAGTACCTCCTGTAACATCCTCAGAGGAGGTGTGATTGGTTCACTTGGGCCCAATGAAATCTCGCTGTCAAGTCGGGCTCCTTCCTTAGCCCAGCAGCAGATTGCTCAATGCAGCAGATACCACAGAAGCATAAATTATGGTTTGTTGCAGAGAGGAAGTAACAGGAGGGTAAACCTTTTGTTTCCCTATTTGTTTAGGCACTGAGGGAGTTAAAAGGTAATAGAAACGGGAGGACAGGTGTCTTCAGTTCCTACTTGGAGTGTGGAGTGGAAGGGTGCAGAGACCCAAGGAAGAAGTCTTCCCAGGCATCTGATGTCATTTAGAGGCACTGGGGTGTTGCTCATTTAAACAGCTTTCTGCCATGTTACTGTATCTGTTGGAGAAGTATATTCAGTTCCTGCCTGGAGTGTGTAGTGGAAGGGAGTGGAGGCTCAAGAAAGGAGCCACCCCAGGAGTCTGACATCATCTAGGGTGTTGCTCATTTAAACAGCTCTCTGCCATGGTATGCGGCCCACGATCGCAAGACTTTGGGAGCATGCTTAAAGAGGCGTTACCAAAGGGGAACACCCCTTTGGAACCTTATTGGAGCCAACTGAGTAGCCCTTGAAAACTCTAATTTGTATCAGCGTTGAGTTGTTCCTGAATCTCTTCCAAGGTACTGTGTATGGTTTTTATATTTCCCTGTTTTTTCTTTTTTTTTTAACCATCAAGGGGAAAAGAAAAGGCATAATAAAAAGACCTAAAAAGAAGGTGCATGGTTCAATGGATTCTTTTGCTATAGTAAAAAATCTTCTTTCAACTACTACTGCAGAGTCCAACCCTCTATCTAATGCTGAGCAAATTTGAAAATCCCTTCTTTGAGCCCAGATCCATTCTCACCACCTAATCCACCAAAAGTATCAATAAGTTCTGCTCCAGTGACCTCTAGTCCTTTGTCAGTTGTAGTTGGGCCTGGAGATATCAATCATCAATCAGAACTTGTAGAGACCTCGCAATCATTTTAGGAGTAATTTTAGGAGGATTTACATTATCACTGTTATGTCCTATTTATGTTTGATTTGTTGTACTGTATGTGATTCTGTTTGTATATGTACTCTATTGTGACCCGCCTTGGGAAAGGTGGGGTATAAATGAATAAATACAAATCAGTTGTTCCATTTAAACCTGATCTAACTTTATCATCTTCTGAGCTGCCTTCTAATAATGAGATAACTTGGTAAAGAGCCGATGTCTAGATATTCCGGAACTTGGAGGCTGGATGGTGGCTGGCTGACAGTTGAGCTCCCTCCTTTTAAACAACACTTCTTCATCTATTTAATTATTTAATTATTAAAAACACCAGCAGGAGTTCCTGGGGAGAGTTGAGCGAGGGAGCCCTTGCTCCGCCCTCTCCCAGACCAGCGGGGGACCCGAATTAAAAAATCTAAAGCACCAACGGCGCGCAGCCTTTACCGGACCCCCTCCAGCCACCAGCAGGAGTTCCTGGGGAGAGTTGAGCATGGGAGCCCTTGCTCCGCCCCTCTCCCAGACCAGCGGGGGACTTGAATTTAAAAAATCTAAAGCGCCAACGGCACACAGCCTTTACCGGATCCCCTCCAGCCACCAGCAGGAGTTCCTGGGGAGAGTTGAGCGTGGGAGCCCTGCTCCGCCCCCCAAAATTCCCCTGCTGGACCGAGTTTTTCTTCAAGAGCAACACCTCTGCCTTCGGGTGCTGCTCCTCACTCTAACCACCACTTCGGGCCGCGTGGGAGCCGTTGCTTCGCCCCGAAGCCCAGAGACTCTCATCGCTCTCCTCAGAAGCAGCTCCCTGTCTTCGGGGCTGCTCCTCTCTTCGGCCCGGTGACTTCGGGCAGCATGGGAGCCCTGCTCCGCCCCAAATTCCCCTGCTGGACCGAGTTTTCTTCGAGAATAGCACCTCTGCCATCGGGTGCTGCTCCTCACCCCAACAGCCACTTCGGGCCGCGTGGGAGCCGTTGCTCCGCCCCGAAGCCCAGAGACTCTCATCGCTCTCCTCAGAAGCAGCTCCCTGTCTTCGGGGCTGCTCCTCTCTTCGGCCTGGTGACTTTAGGCAGCGTGGGAGCCCTGCTCCGCCCCCGAATTCCCCTGCTGGACCGAGTTTTTCTTCGAGAGCTGCACCTCTGCCATCGGGTGCTGCTCTTCACTCCAGCCGCCACTTCGGGCCGTGTGGGAGCCGTTGCTCCGCCCCCGAAGTCCAGAGACTCTCATCACTCTCCTCAGAAGCAGCTCCATGCCTTCGGGGC
This sequence comes from Geotrypetes seraphini, assembly GCF_902459505.1. NCBI lineage: Eukaryota > Metazoa > Chordata > Amphibia > Gymnophiona > Dermophiidae > Geotrypetes > Geotrypetes seraphini. Next base: position 103,344,393 of record NC_047085.1, on the reverse strand, counting down.
TGCTCCTCTCTTCGGCCCGGTGATTTTGGGCAGCATGGGAGCCCTGCTCCGCCCCCGAATTTCTTCACTCTGGCCTCTTATCCTCCTTCTCTGCTCCCTCACAAACTCTTCCCACTCCCAAAAACCTCTTCCCAAACTCTCCCGATACTACATTCCCCAATAACATCTGTCCTAGGCTCAGAATTTCCCATGCTAGTATCCTCCAGACCCCATCATTTTAAAAAGCACCGAGGTGCAAACCTCTCCTCCCTAAAACCTGTTCCCCCAGCAAACCTGCCCATCCTTACCTCTGACTCTCTCACCCCAGTCCCTACTCTCTATTGTAATGCCAGGTCCGTCAGAAATAAGACCCAAATAGTAAAAGATTTACTTGAGGATTTTGATCCGGGTTTTTTGTGCATCACTGAATCATGGATCGAAAAAGATGACTTACTCACACAAAATGAACTCTGTCCCCCAGGCTATCACGGTCTTTTCTCTCCTAGATTAAATCGAAAAGGAGGAGGTCTAGCCCTTCTCTATAAATCATTCTTTAATGTTGAGCTCTTAGAAAAGGGTAGTCACCCCTCCCTGGAATTCATGCTAGCCTCAATAAACGACGAACTTCGCCCCCACCCATTAGGCATCCTGCTACTTTACCGCCCACCCAACCCCTGGAATAAATCTTCTGACTTTGTTCTTGAGACCATAACAAAGGCCTATCTAAAATTCCAAAGACTACTGATCATAGGTGACATAAACCTTCACCTAGACGACAACACCAACAATGACTCAATTGAGTTCAAAGATTTCCTCACCTCCTTAGGCTTCACTGCTTCCCCGCCCACCTCTACCCATGAAAAGGGGCACTCCATTGACATCATTAGCTTTCTTGACCTGACTGAGCATAAAACTTCCACAGATATGACCCGTTGGGAACATGTCCCCTGGTCGGATCACCTCCTAGGCTCTTTCTGCCTCCCTGTCTTCATGTCAGCCCTTGATACCCCAACCCGTACCACAAACTCCATCACCTACCGCAAAAAGATCTCAAATGAACTATTCTGGTCCCAGTTTCTCAACAAATTCCCTCCCCTTCCCACTCACACGAACCCTGACTCAATCTGGCACAACTGGGTGACCCTTTCCGAATCCACGTACCGTGCCCTTGCCCCTCTAACCACTAAACCCATCTCCTATTCTCACAAGGCTCCCTGGTACCTCCCTTACCACAGAGAATTAAAACAGAAATGTCGGGCTCTGGAACGGAGATGGAAAAAATCAAAATCTCCCCTAGATAAGCAATCCTGGAGAGAAAACATCAAATCCTACAACTCCGTACTAAAAAAAGCTAGGAAGAATTACTATGGAGACAAAATCTCCAGGTCAAAAAACCAAAACAGTACACTGTTCCACATCTGGCAGAACCTAACTTCTAAAAATGACTCCGCCCCCTCCCCCCTCCCATCTCCAAATGACCTAGCCAAATTTTTCAACGAGAAGATCACTACCATAAAGAGCTCGTTTCCCTTAGCTATCTCCTACAACTCTCTCCCCCCGAAAGACTCCGACGCTATCCCTACCGACAGATCATGGACTACATTCGAACTTGTATCCGAGACCCAGATCTCTAAACTTTGCCTCAAACTTAAATCCTGCAAGTGCATCCTAGATCCCTTCCATTCCTACCTTTACGAAAAAATCCCTACACAGGCCAACTCTTCCCTTACTAACCTCATAAACAAAGTCTTACTATCGGGCCTGTTCTCCACCGAAATGGGACACATTGCCTTATCCCCTCTTCTGAAAAAACCCGATCTTGACCCTTCCTCACCATCAAACTATCGCCCCATAGCAAACATCCCTCTTTTAACAAAACTTCTAGAGACCATAGTTGCCACTCAGCTCTCCTCTTATCTAGAAAGATTCTCCATTCTCCAACACTACCAATACGGATTTAGGCCCAATTTCAGCACCGAGTCCCTCCTAGTTTCCTTAATTTCAAAGGTGAAACAACTACACGCCCGAAACAAATTTGCTGTTCTCCTACAGTTTGATCTCTCCGCAGCTTTCGACGTCGTGCATCACGACATACTAATCTACCAACTTTCCGAGATTGGGATAGACTCTTCTGTCCTAAAGTGGTTCTCAAACTTCCTTCGCGATCGTTCCTACATTGTCAACACAAACGGCTCCAATTCCGCTTCATGGACACCATCCTGTGGTGTTCCACAGGGCTCTCCCTTATCCCCTATTCTCTTCAACATATATATGACCTCCCTGAAGCTCCTTAAACTATCCCCCCTTGAAACAATTTACACATATGCAGACGATATCCTCATCCTCCTCGAAACAGATCCAAACCTTACAAACCTCCAAGAGAACATCACATCATGCATAATGAGACTTCACGCCTGGTCCCTCTCAGTACAGATGAAATTAAATGAATCAAAAACAAAATTACTCTGGCTCGGCCCAAAATTAGCTCACCTGCCCGCCCTCTTCACCCTACCCACAGGCCCTGCTCTACACCTTGAGTTCTCAAACAAGGTCCTTGGCATCACTATCGACTCCTCCCTTTCCCTCAACGATCACCTGAATTCCCTGGCAAAATCTTGTTTTTTCAGTCTCCACATGCTGAGGAAAGTTAGATCCTATTTTCACCAAAAGCATTTCACCGTCCTTGTACAATCCATCATCCTATCCAAACTCGATTATTGTAACGCCATCTACTTAGGCCTAATGAAAAAAAGTCTTCGCAGACTCCAGCTTATCCAGAACACTGCGGCTAAGCTGATTTTTGCTAAACGCAAATATGACCACGACTCCCCTCTACTTACCAATCTTCACTGGCTCCCAGTACTTTCCAGAATTCATTTCAAATGCTCCTGCCTGGCTTTCAAGATCATTCACGGCATCCTTCCGCCCCTAATCCCTCTATCCTTCCTCGCCCCGACACCAACTACCACCAGATCTGCCCACAGACATAAACTATCCTTCCCCTCTCTACACGGAATCCTCCACGCAGGTAAACTGGGTAGATCCCTCCTCTCCAAAATCACCGGCCTCTGGAACGACCTCACTGTCCCGCTGCGGAACCTGGACTCCCTCCAACTATTCCGAAAACAGCTAAAAACCTGGCTTTTCTCTAGCATATAATAATCTCTTCTCCTGATTACATCTCCTCTTTTTATGTTTTGTAAACTCTTTCTCTTCTCTCTTCCCTTATTTTTTAAACTCTGTAAACCGTGTCGAGCTCCACTTCAGTGGAGAAGATGCGGTATATAAACCTAAGGCTTAGTTTAGTTTAGTTTAGATATAGACCCATATCGATCTTGACCTTTATAGTCTGGGTCATAGAGAAAATCGCTTTGTCCCGATTGGACAAATTTATTGATGAAGCTGATTGCTTAGATAAGAATCAATTTGGTTTCAGAAAGAATCATAGAGTTGAAACCTTATTACTTGCTGCTAATGATGAATTGTGTTTGGGTCTTTTTTTTTTTTAAACCTTTATTCATTTTTAATACTTTCATTAAGTGAATACAAGGAAAAGAATACATTTTACACTTTGGGTCTTTATCAGGGGCACTGCTTTTGTGCTATTGCCTTAGACATATCCTCAGCATTCAATTATCTTAATCATCATGGTTTACTGGAAAATTGAAGACATATAGGGGTTGCAGGTAGAGTTTATGATTTGTTTCTGTCATTTTTGACAAATAGGAGGTTGTGTGTGCATAGTAATGGTGAAGTGTCATCAGAAATCCACTTACATTGTGGAGTGCCACAGAGCTCAGCTCTATCAGCCACTCTATTTAATATTATCTATCTTCATTGGGTGAGCTGTTAGATAAAATGGGTGTCTCCTACAGGATCTATGCTGATGATATTCAGTTTTTCTTTAAGATACAAAGATGGGGAGAAGAGGAGTTGTCTAAAGAGCTAAATGGTTACATGACCAAGATCACTGAGTGAATGAAGAATAAAGGATTTGATGTGAGTATAGGAAAAACATAAATCTTGATTGTTGGAGAGGTAGATGAACACCTATGGCCCAACGAGATCCATGTATGCGGCCATTTGATTAAAATTAGTAAGGAGATTAAGGTGCTTAGTATGTTACTTGATGCTAAGCTATCTTTATAAAGTTCCAGGTTTCAAGAGTAGTCCAGCTTGCTTATTTTGCCATGCGAAAACTATCCCACTTGAAGAATGTGTTAACCAACTGGGATTTCAAAGAAGTATTATAAACAATGGTATTATCCCAGCAGGATTATTGTAATGGTATCTATATAGGCATGCCCTCTGTTTGTATCAAGGCATTACAAACTGTTCAGAACTCAGCAGTTCAAATGTTGATGGGAGGTTCTCGCTATGATCATATTAAGCCCATCTTTAAAAAGTTACATTAGTTACCCGTATCATTTGGTGTTCAATTTAAAATCTTAAAATTGATCCAACAGGGTGTTTACGAAATTCTGCCAGATTATCTGGCAAAATGCCTGTTGATGTATAGATCACCGAGAGCCCTGAGGTCTGAAAACCATTTGTTACTTGATACAGGGAAATTGAACAGTGTTCAATATGTGCAAATCAAAAAATCGTGTTTCTCTACATCTGGGCCGGTCCTATGGAATGCTATGCGTTAACTTGATGCAATTTAGAAAACTGCTTAAAACCTCTCTCTTTGCACAGGCGTTTTTCAGCTAGGTCCATGCTTTCAGTTAAGCTCATATACCCCTCTTTATGATGAATATGGTAAAGTGCTTATAACCTTTGCCCCGGCCTTTTGTCTGTTTTATACAGTATTTGGTTTGTTATAACTGTATATATAAGAACATAAGAACATAAGCAGTGCCTCCGCCGGGTCAGACCACAGGTCCATCCTGCCCGGCAGTCCGCTCCCGCGGCGGCCCAAACAGGTCACGACCTGTCTGAATCACCAGAAGGGGCTCCCTTGCCACCTTGGTTTCTCATTGAAGTCCTATCTTCCCATCGAAGTCCTAACCCTCTGGTCTTGCGCATGCACGACCTGGTTGGGTTTCTATACTTATTACCTGGTTAGCTTTCTATACTTGTGTTACATCCCAGCTCCTCCCTCAGTATCCCACGATCCCTTTATCCCTCAGAAATTTGTCCAATCCCTGTTTGAATCCCTGTACCGTACTCTGCCTGATCACTTCCTCCGGTAGCGCATTCCAAGTGTCCACGACCCTTTGCGTGAAAAAAAACTTCCTTGCATTTGTTTTGAACCTATCTCCCTTCAGTTTCTCCGAATGCCCCCTCGTACCTGTTGTCCCCTTCAGCCTGAAGAATCTGTCCCTATCCACCCTCTCTATGCCCCTCATGATCTTGAAGGTCTCTATCATATCTCCTTCAAGATCATGAGGGGCATAGAGAGGGTGGATAGGGACAGATTCTTCAGGCTGAAGGGGACAACAGGTATTTAAAGCTGTGTATGTAAATTGTGAGCCACTTTGGTTTAAAGTGGATTTTAAATGCTTTAATTAACTAAATAAATACTAGATTTTCCCTTAAGCTGGTTACATTTGGAAGCTGAAGGTATGATTTAGAAGTAACATCAAGCTCTAAGGAGAGGACTTTAACTAACTGTCTGTCTCAATTGTGCTCTTTCACAGGGGAAGCAGCAGCTAAAGTAGCCTCATTACAGACTGATTTGGTTTTGCATAGTGGGAAATTAAATGAGTATTCAGGGAAAATGGATTTATTGGAAGCCACTAATGCTTCTCTAGTGAAAGGGAATATGATACTTGAGAATAGATTAGAGGAGGTGGAAAAACAATTAAGTGCCAATAATTTTCATTTTTTTCATTTTATTTATTTATTTAATTTTATATCTCGTCCTCGCAGGAGAGCTCAGAACGGGTTACAGGTTTACATACATAACAAAGCATGGTAAAACATAGCATGAAAAACATGGTATGGTGCAACAGCATGACAAGCATTGTATGACAAAACCTAGGATGGTAACATAGCATGGCAAACAGTGTTATATTTATATATAAGAATTCTATTTCCCCTAAAGAGATGTTAAAAACAGTATATGTTGGAAGTTCTATCCCTTAAGACTTCCTTACGCCCACAAATTTCTAAAGCATATGTTTCTTCTTCTACTGTATAAAGAATGTTTCAGATGTGTGTGTGTGTGGGGGGGGGAGGAGGGTTGGGGGGGTTGAGATGGTATTGGCAGTGAATCTGACTACTATGCTGGAAACCTCTATTCTAGAGACTGCACTATAGGCTCCTTTTACTATGCTGCGATAGCGGCTTTAGCGTGCTTAATTGCCGCACGTGCTAGACCTTAACGCCAGCATTGAGCTGGCGTTAGTTATAGCCGCGTAGCATGGGTTTAGCGTGTTAAAATTCTGCATGCACTAAAAACGCCATCGCAGCTTAGTAAAAGAAGCTCAATGAAGGGAGTGTGTGGTGCAGTGGTGGGAGCTACAGCCCCAGCACCCTGGGGTTGTGGGTTCAAATCCTGCACTGCTCCTTGTGCCCCTGGGCAAGTCACTTAGGGCTCCTTTTACGAAGCCGCGTTAGTGGTTTAACGTGCGTAATAGCGCGTGCTAAACTGCCGGCCACGCTAGACGCTAACACCAGCATTGAGCTGGCGTTAGTTCTAGCCATGTAGCACGGATTTAGCGCACTAAAAACGCAGCTTTGTAAAAGGAGCCCTTAATCTCCCAGTGCCCTAGGTACATTAGATAGAGTATGAACCCGCCGGGACAGATAGTGAAAAATGCTTGAGTACCTGAATAATTTGTAATCCGCATAGAATTGTAGGATATGCAGAATTTAAATAATAAAATAAATTTTAAAAATACCTTGATAGTTACTTTTTCTTGTAGTGAAGATAGCGATAAAGTTTTGGTTAATTTCTTCAGGAAAAGATTGGCTCATTTCATGGCTCTCCCTCAATTTATGTTTATCTTAATGTCTCTCAGAGAACTTAGATGATCCATAGAGAGTTTCTTCAATTGAAACCCAGGGGAAGATTATAATTTTCTAGAGCCCAAACATTTAGAAATTGTAATTCAACTAAGGAATCAGTAAAGTCTGCATCTTCAGGTTAGTTGAAGTAATAAATATGCATTGGTGATTATGGCCCCCTTTTATCGAGCTGCGTCAGGGTTTTTATTGCAAGTCACTGCGGCAAAAGCTCTGATGCTCATAGGAATTCTATGAGCATCGGAGCTTTTACTGCAGCAGCCTGAGATTTAAAAAAACCCCTAATGCATCTTGATAAAAGGGGGCCTATATTAGGTATTTTTATTTAACAGGGTTTCAGCTAGATGAGTTCAAGTAATTGAGTCTTATCTTTTATTTTCTTTAGATTTGTCTTGTATTTTGTGTGTTCTCTCCTCTCAAGTTCTTTAATATTCTCTATGTACAGGAAATAATTTGTTTAATATCAATAATGGTATTTCTTTTATTTTTGCAATTCGTCCTGTGAAGACTTTGATATTTGATTATATTTGAGATTATATACATTTAAATTTCAATAAAAAAGTAATAGAAACAATGACATTTATGCCTAAAGGCGTTCTATTAATACTACTGCCACTTATCATTTCTATAGTGCTACTAGACATATGCAGCACTGTACATTAAACATGTAAGAGACTATTTCTGCTCAATATAGCTTACAATCTAATCAAAACAATCAAACAGAACGAATAGGGGTAGGGAATTTCTCACAGATGGAAAGATAACATGCATAATACTCTGATACCATCTTGGTTCTCTCCCTGTTCAGAAGATATGTTACTTAACTCCACTGAGAACTGAGATAGTAGTTGATGCAAGAGGCCTAGAAATATTTTGAATAGCGAGCCCTCTGAGATTTCAAAATAAAATTTTAGGGTGTATCTCAGCTAGCTCACCCTGACCCCAACTCCAGTTATGTCTTTTTTTCCTACAGAGAACTGATAACAATTTTTAAAGGGGCCTTCTCAGCAGGTAAATACCTATTTGCCCAAGACGATTCCCTTTACAAAATTGACCCCCAATGCAAACATCATAAATATATATAAAAATCATAGTCCTACTTTTCTTACAGTTCCATAGGATGTTTTTACCATATGCAAGCTCAGTTCTAGAAGGCCGCAAACCAATCTGTCTGAATATTCCTAATGAACATTCATGAGCTATATTTATTTAGTTTTATTTATTTAAGTACAGTGATACCTCGGAATCCGAATGACCCAGAACTCGAACAACTTGGAATCCGAAATTTTTTTTGTAGTAAATTTTGTCTTGGAATCCGAACTCTGCTTTGAAATCCGAACACCCTGCACATTGTATGTGTGTGTTTGTGCCCCAGAATCTGAATGCTGCTTTGGAATATTTGTTAATATTTTACCTTAATATCCAGTGTATTTCCTGTTAAAATTTGAGTTTGTGAGACCCAGGAACGGATTAATCCAGTTTCTATTATTTTCAATGGGAAAAATTGTCTTGGAACTGGAACGCTTTGGAACTCGAACTGAGTTCTGGAACGGATTAAGTTCAAATTCCAAGGTATCACTGTATTTATATACCACTTATAGCCTAAGTGGTTTACATTCAGGTACTCAAGTATTTTTCCCTATCTGTCCTGGTGCGCTCAAACTCTACCTAAGGTATCTGGGGCAATGGGGGATTAAGTGATTTGTTCAGGGTCACAAGGAGCAAATATACTTCATGCATATTCATTAGGAGTCACCTGAAAACCTGACTACTTTACAGTGCTTCTGTATTGCGATTTGATACCCTACACTAGATATTGAACCTTTTGTTTCAAAAAATAGCTTTATACCAGGCAAAAAGTACCAGGACCATAGAAAATGCCTTGTCATTTTCAAAAAGAAGCCTTAACATACACAAATCTGGCAGTCCAAGTTGTTACTTGGATAATAACACTGCATCTCTTAGAGCTTTACTTGCATCCCTTTCATTGTGAAATGTGCTCCCTAGTCTCTTAGAATAGTCACTGAAAACAGCACAGCTTTTGGGATTGCCTGGGCATGCAACACATTCATTTATAGTTTTATAGAGTCAATAATAATAAAACATTAAAAACTCACTTCTTTCACAAACCACTGGCAGAATGCAGGGCCAATCCATTCTCTTGCATGAATGCCGCAGTCTATCCACACAGCTCGTTTGTAAGGCCGTATCCTTTTGCCGAGCTGAAAATGTGAGTATTGGCAGTAAAAATGATGGATGTAAAGAGATACATTCTTAAATAATGCCAAAGTATGGCTACACAGCCTTTTCTGTACATTTTTCAATGTATCTAGCTACCAGCAAAGATTGCTACCTCTGATTCTGAAATATGGTATAAAATTCATGCACAAAATCTGTAAACTCATCACGGTAGAGTTTCTTCCCCGATGAGTTCAGATAAGTGCAGCTTTTTCTCTTAAACCATTTGGAAATGATCTACATGAGAATGAAAAGTTGATAAAATTCGATAAAGGGAAATATAATATTTATGAGTATACGGAGAGCACAATAAAATGAAGTAAGTGAGAATACTCTAGTGAAAATTAGAAAGTGTTGGATTGTGACGATCAATGATGTTAAATATTCTCATTCAAACACAGCTTTGAGAAATCACCTCTGACGGTCCTAAAAGCACTTTAAGTGATATGTTGGATATATTTGCTTATTAATGAACTATAAAATAGCACCTGTCACTTGTGTGTAATTGCCAATTAGTGGCACCAAACATCACGTAAGTACTATTCTGTATCGTAAGCGCACAATTGACGCCTATCTTTAGGTACCAATTCACAGAAAAAGACATGGGGGAAGTCACTGCTTGCCCTAGATTGGTAGCATGGAATATTGCAATTCCTTGGGATTTGGCTAGGTACTAGGACCTGGACTGGCCACCGTGAGAACAGGCTACTGGGCTTGATGGACCATTGGTCTGAGCCAGTAAGGCTATTCTTATGTTCTTATGTTCTTCATGCTTATAAATTTATGTCTACCACTCATTTTTCTAGATTTATGAGCCTAGGATTGAAAAATCAGTGCTAAGCTCCTTGCTTATAAATTTATGTCTACCACTCATTTTCCTAGATTTATGAGCCTAGGGTTGAAAAATCAGTGCTAAGCTCCTTGCTTCTTTTCCCTGCCCGAAATCCACCCTTGCTGCACCCACTTGTATTTAAAATCTGCCAATCGAGATCACCGCCCTACCCTGGCCATCTCTTAACCCTGTACTTGCCCACCCAAACTCTTCATAAGAACATAAGAAAGGCCATCTCCGGAACAGATCTTAGGTCCCTCAAGTCCGGCGATCCGCACACGCGGAGGCCCCGCCCAGGTGTGCCCTGGCATAGTTTTAGTCCTCATATCACTCTAAGCTTCTCGTAAGGAGATGTATGTCTAGCTTACTCTCGCAACATCATTAGAGAATGACATGGGAACAAATTTTTACCTGTCCCCATGGGAACTCATTTCCCCATCCCATCCCTGTGAGTTCTTTTCCTGTCCCTGCCCCATTCCTGTAAGCTCCATCCTCCTGATCTGCACAAGCCTCAAACACTTTAAAATCATAAGTGTTTGAAGCTTGTGTGGTTAAAGCAGAACTTACAGGACTGGGGCAGGGACAGAAACAGCGACAAAACTCATGGGGATGGGACAGGGAAGAATTTGTCATCATGTCATTCTCTAATCAAAATGTACTAGTAATCCCAACTTCCAGACACATCACATATGAAGGAATTCTCCGCATCATCTTCTCCATAACAGGACCTACACTCAGACTTGACACCTCGTTAGACAAATTTAAGATAACACTGAAAACCTTCTTATTTAGGGATGCATTTGGATAATTTCTCAAATCCCTTTACTCTCTTCTCGACCTACCCAAGATGCCACCCTGCATAACTACTTCTACCTCTTATTCTCCTTCCTCTCAATCACCGCAGTTAAATCTTTCCTTTATTTTCTTTTCTTCCTACCTCCTTAAATCTTTTACTATCATGATCAATTACTATGTAAACCATATTGATGCCATTGTGTAATGCGGTATATCAAAAATACATTGAACTTATATTCCTAAGTTTAGGAGTTTAGTAAAATTTTGAGTATAGATTCTAGGCGCCCAATTTAGGAGTATAACTCTGAAAGCTAGAAGCATAATCTCTTATAATAAAACCCTAAGCGGCACATGCGCACTCTTATCGGTGTGCTTCCATGATCTGTAGGTCCGTGGCCGGCAAGAGTGCGCATGCGCGCTTACTACGGCCCCACGCACGGAAGAGATTTTAAAATGCGGCACTCCCTGCTCTCAGCAATGGCATTTTTTGCACGGCGGTTTCCCCAGATTAAAAAAGAGACTATGGCGGTGGAGATAATAGGGGAAGCTGAAGAAGTCAGCTGTTTGCAACGGCCCTGCACTCGCGGTCTCGCTGGCTCCCTTGCTGGGGTTTTTCGCGGTGGCGGCTCCTCTTGCCTCCGGCCCTGTGTCTGGGGCTTCTCCGGGGGCTGGCTCCCATGGAGATGTTGTTTTTCTGTTTGGGGCTGCGGCGGCGGCTTCTCTCGGGAGCTGCACCAGCGTCGGAGACCTCTCTGATGTCACAACGGCAGAGACAAGGCTTCCGACAGAGGGGTAGCATTTTCGTGGGAGCCGGCCTTCGGAGAGGCTTGGGACGCGGGGACGGATGCGGGAGGGGCTGCCGCCGCGAAGGGCTTTGGTGAGGAGCCCAGGCAGACCGCGAGTGTGGGGCCGTTGTAAGCGCGGATCGGTCGAGGAGCCGTCGCTACCCGAGGCTTTGAAATTGCTCTCCCACCTTATTCACTTCGGGATGATGATGTCACTCCCTTCCTCCCCGGCTCTGCCTCTGCCCAGGTTCAAAAGCAGGAGAGGCGGTCAGCCTGCACTCTCTCTGTCTCTCGCTCCAAAATCGTGGACGGGCTCAAGAGTTACATTAGACAGCTTTCATCGCCCTGAGCCCCCCCCCTTTTTTTTTTCTTTCCGCTCCCTAGATTGAGACTGTGCAATGAATTTCTCTAAAGAGTCCAGATTGTCTCTCCAATTAAATGTTAACATTTCATATCTAGCACCCGTTAATCTAACGGGCTTAAACACTAGTTTTTTGAATATCAGCCTTTCATTTATAGATGATCTGGGTAAAAAATTTCATTTAACATCATTATAAAAATGTGAATTTGACAATTAAACTCAACGGTCAACAATCTAAAACCATTCTATAGGTGATGGTTTGAAAGAGGTCAGCCTTCAGTTGCTAAGGGCTCTTTTTACTAAGCTGCATTAGCATTTTTAGCGCACGCAGCATTTTAGCGCATGCTAAACCTGCGCTACGTGGCTAGAACTAATGCCAGCTCAAAGCTGGCACATGGCAATTTAGCGCATGCTATTCCGCGCATTAATGCCCTAAAGTGGCTTAGTAAAAGGAGCCCTAAATCCTGAAGCCATTTTACATATTGTAAACATTTGCCTCGACCCTATAGAATTCTACAATACTAAACAACCAAAAAATGGTGGGAAACTCTTTTCTAAAGGTCTTAATTTTTCAAAACATGCTTTAATTTTTATCCAATAGATTAAAGGATTAGACATGACAGACTACATTATACATAGAAAGCAATTTTCATACCACTGGCACTGCTGCAGAATTTGTAGGCACTTTTTACCTATGGATTTTCCATTCATTTTCAAAGTGAACGTAAGCAGGTACTTTCATTTTGTTAACTGCCTAAGATAAAAGTACCTTAGATAGTTGCATCTGATTTTTCTGTGGGCACTTCTGTGGGCATGTAGCTCTGAAAATACAAATCCAGTGTTGCACTCCCTAACCTAGGGGCCCTTTTACTAAGCTGCGGCCTACACTAATTCATACTTAAGGCAGTACCATGGGGTGCGCTCAAGTATCCTGCGATGGTTTTGAGTTCAGTGTACACTACCCATTGTGAGGAATTAGACAGGCTCCAGAGTACAATAGTCATGGAAATGTCAGAATCCCACACACATATCTGACAAAGATGCACAAATTACTCACACTCTAACCTGGGCACAGATGTAATTTACTTTATTATGATTAGCTCATACTTTCATACAATAATAGAAAAAGTTATACAAAATAGGAATGAAAACTAATCAGCACAGAGTTCTCAGGAAAATCATTACAAAAGGATAGGCAAACAGTGGTATGTGAGACGAGACAAGATAAGAGAGTCAAAGACAGAGAGGGGGTTTGTACTCCTTGCAGTGTCCTCAAAGTCAGAAGAGAACAATAAACCCCTGCTGAACCTAGCACCTTATATTGGTTTCTCTATGACAAGGCTGCTCAATTCCGGTCCTCGAGATCTACAGGCAGGCCAGGTTTTCAGGATATCCACAATGAACATGCATGAGAGAGATCTGCATACCAAGAAGGCAGTGCAGGCAAATCTCTCTCATGCATACTCATGCATAAAATTATTTGTATAAGTGTATTTATAGTTCTCATTAGCTTCATTAGAAGAGAATTGTTTAACCATTTAAGGCTATTTATTGGTGAAAGTGGTTCCATATTGAAAGCATTTGATGGATATTCATTGTGGCTATCCTGAAAACCTGGCCTGCCTGTAAATCTTGAGGACCGGAATTGAGCTGCCCTGCTCTATGACATGTTCAGAGTAAGAACATTACATATTCATTAGGTCAGGCAACCTTGGTGTAACTCAGGTCAGGACAATATAAATTCCTTTTCATCTCTTTTCATGTTCCTAGCCAATCTCTGGATAATGCCATATCCCTGGTAAATAACAAAACATGAATTGGTCCTTAGTTGGAGGGTCATGAATGATGAGCAGGGGATAAATTGCCACACATATTCCTTTAGTCATGGGATTCACTTTGCACTCTTCCTGAACTTCAGGTCTTATCAGGAATGAAAAAAATAGAATGAATGGAAATTCAGAAAAAGAACTGATGGGAACATTAGAGATTCAGGAAGACAGGCACCTGGCAAGATTGCCATTAGCTCTAGATAAAAATTTATTGTAGTAATTAAAGAATAAAGGATTCTTAAAGTCAGAGAAAGAATCATGGAAAAAGAATTGAACATCAAAGACTTGCTTTCCAAGATTCCTCAGGAGCTAATCTTGTGACCTCTTCAAAGGCTCAGTGTCCTGAAGCCTTGAGCATAGGCATCCTGCATCCTCAATTAGATACCTGCTGCATTCATATCAGTTCTTCTGTGTGCAAAGAGGGTTTACAGTGAGAAATGTATTTCATATATCCCACTATAAAACCATATCTTCTCATCTTCCCCCTCTCCTGTTTACTATGACCGAGGGAGAGGACTCTCTGCATATGGGGGCACTAATAAGAAGCAAGTCATACAGGAGAAGCCAGGGGGAGAATGTAGTTAGGACATGTTTTTGTAAAAGGGTCCCATAGTCTCACCCCTGAAAAAACCTGCACAGTATAGACAAAAGTGCATTCCTGAACCATGCACTACTGCTACTACTACTTGAAAAGTACCCTCATAATAAATTTTGTCAATGAAGAGGGTGGTCTGCATCATACTGTTTCCTATTTGGTTCATATGCATTTTACTAAACCAGTTGCTTTGTACCTTGAGCACATACAGAGGTCTTCCTTCATATGATTTTCCAATGGAGAACATGGATATAAGATCTGAATGAGTTTTATTCATATAATACATCCAACTTTGAATCTAAAATAAATACATAAACACAATTGATGTTAATGGCTGTGTTCAGTGAAACAGAATGTACCAGTCTTTCACCTTTTCCTTCATGGCATAAGAGCAGTAGGATATGAATAAGATCTATGGAGATCCATCATACACGAGGGGGTGAAAAGTTCTCACCCAACCAACTAACTTCCTAAATACTGAGCGTTATTTTGCCACTGTAGCTGAAAAGAGTGGTATCTTATTTCATTAATTGCCAATTTGCAGAAACAAAATTCTATGTTTTTGACATTTTTTTCAGATCATTCATTGAACCATTTCCACATCTTTCTCTTTTTGGTTGGGCTGAGAACTTTTCAGCACACTATCAAGGGCCATGATTGTACAAGAAAGACAGATGGATTAGGGTACCTAACTGTAAAATATTTTTCTTGCCATACTGTATGCCCTTTTCCTTTGAAAGCTATAATAAATAAATGGAGGAACCCTGAAGTACTTTATGACAGGCAAATAACCTTTTGCTTTCAATCTAGAAAAATATTACAAGAGCAACTTACAAAATTTACAGTACTCTCTGGTGGAATATTAGAAAGAAATCACAGACAGGAGAGGGTGTGAGCTGGGAGAGTTAAATCAATCAAAATCAATATATGGGGAACTCACTGTTAAATTCTGTGATATATATATATATATATATATATATATATATGCATTAATAATTAATCACAGGATCATATGCTATTAAACTTCTAAAACAATTATATATGTGTAATATGAGGTGCTCAGAACCAAAACCCAATGCCAAGTGTTAAACAAACATAGCAAGGGTTGCCAGAGGGACCATCACGGCACCCACTGTCCCAGCCACCTATAAATACAGATATTATCTACAACGAATGCTCAATACAAATACATATAACTTATCTCAATATCCATGGTGGCAGTGGCTTTTTATCAGCATTCTTTGCTGCTTAAATATGTTATTATAATTGCTGAAGTTGATCTTATAAAATCAACTCGAATTTCCATATGGACGCTTCATCAGGAGGGGTAGCTCATTCTCAGCCATTACTACCGGCTGGGCTCACAAACCCCAGACTGATCACGGTTTCAGCAAAGGCAGATCTTGTTTGATGAACTTACTGCACTTCTTTGAGGGAGTAAACAGGCATAGAGACAAGGCCAACCCGGTCGACATTGTATATCTGGATTTTCAGAAGGCATTTGACAAGATTCCGCATGAACGACTACTTCGGAAAATTGCGAGCCATGGAATCGAGGGTAAAATACTCACATGGATTAAAAACTGGCTGGAGCATAGGAAATAGAGAGTGGGAGTAAATGGACAATACTCAGACTGGGGGACCCGTGCTCTTCAACAACTTTATAAACGATCTGGACATAGGTACGACGAGTGAGGTGATTAAATTTGCGGACGATACGATGTTATTCAGAGTAGTAAAGACACAGGGGGACTGCGAAGATCTGCAACGTGACATAATCAGGCTCGAGGAATGGGCATCAACATGGCAGATGAGGTTCAACGTGGATAAGTGTAAAGTGATGCATGTCAGTAACAAAAATCTCATGCACAAATACAAGATATCCGGGGCAGTACTTGGAGAGACCTCCCAGGAAAGAGACTTGGGAGTTCTGATCGACAAGTCGATGAAGCCGTCCGCACAATGTGCTGTGGTGGCAAAAAGGGCGAACAGAATGCTAGGAATGATAAAGAAGGGGATCACGAACAGATCGGAGAAGGTTATCATGCCGCTGTATCGGGCCATGGTGTGCCCCCACCTGGGAGTACTGCATCCAGCACTGGTCACCGTACATGAAGAAGGACATAGTACTACTCGAAAGGGTCCAGAGAAGAGCAACTAAGGAGGAGTTGCCGTACAACGAAAGATTAGAGAAACTGGGCCTCTTCTCCCTCGAACAGAGGAGATTGAGAGGGGACATGATCAAAACGTTCAAGGTACTGAAGGGAATAGACTTAGTAGAAAAGGATAGGTTGTTCACCCTCTCCAAAGTAGGGAGAACGAGAGGGCACTCTCTAAAATTGAAAGGAGATAGATTCCGTATGAACATAAGGAAGTTCTTCTTCACCCAGAGAGTGGTGGAAAACTGGAACACTCTTCCAGAGTCTGTCATAGGGGAAAACACCCACCAGGGATTCAAGGCAAAGTTATACAAGTTCCTGCTGAATCGGAACGTACGCAGGTAGGGTTAGTCTCAATTAGGTTGCTGGTCTTTGACCAGAGGGCCGCTGCGTGAGCGGACTGCTGGGCACGATGGACCACTGGTCTGACCCAGCAGTGGCAATTCATATGTTCTTATGTTCTCTCTGCTCATTATTGTAGATAATATCTGTATTTATAGACGGCTGGGACAGTTGGTGCCGTGATGGTCCCTCCAGCAACCCTTGCTGTATTTGTTTAATACTTGGCATTGGGTTTTGGTTCTGAGCACCTCATAATACACATATATAATTATTTTAGAAGTTTAATAGCATATGATCCTGTGATTAATTATTAGAGTTAAATCAATAACATCTGCTATGTAAAAACACTAGCTGGGCTTTTTCAGGGACTGTCTGGGCTCTTCTTTTCCAGCTTAACTTTTAAAAGACAATGAGTCCCAATTTAGCAACAGAAAAGGAGTCTGTATGAGTTACTGTATTTGTGTTTAAAGATAAAAGGACGAGACCTGGTGCAGATAATTGAACCTTCAGTAGTGACTTAGATTACAATACTTTCATCCTAAGTACTTGAGTCTTTTTACAACAGTGCCAGAGAAACAAAGGTAATAGGGAGATCTTTCCCTTTGCTTAAATTTAATTTCTTATATAATGCATGCAAGCCCTTTTCCTTTGAAAACTACAATAAATAAATGAGGAAACCTTTTAGTACTTTATACAGGCAAATAACCCTTTGCTTTTGATCTAAAAAAATAAAATGCAACCATAATATTACAAGAGCTCTGTGCCTATAAAAGTTCAAGGCGATTTACAATTAGACAAGAGCCCATGCATCATGGGGAACTTGGAGAAGAAGCTGATATAACATTTTAAAACTAAGACGAGACAAGACAAGTGAGGGGCTTGCGGGAGAGCTGATAGAGGTAGGACAGTAAAATTCAGGGCCTGGAAACCCTTGAAAGTCTAAAGGGTCATCCTGTTGGAAGGCGGTTGCTGTAAAGGAATGTTTTCAGTTTTCTTCTAAAGTTCAGGTAGTTGGTTTCTGATCTTGTGTCTATGGGAAGGCTGTTCCAGTTTTTTTGTTGTGGCATAGGTGAATAATGTGCTGAATATGCATTTGTATTTGACTCCCATTGGAGAGGGGAGGATCATCTGGAGGTGTCGAAGATTCTGACAGATGAGAGTTGAAGTTCAAAGAAAATATGGTTTATCACATCCGCTGAGTTGGTGTGGTATATCTGGTACAGAATGCAGGATGTTTTTGAACTGTATTCTGGGCGCTACTGGTAACCAGTGCAGCTTATGGAGGTAGTTGGATATTGCATCGTATTTTCTTAAGCAGAAAATCAGCCTGATTGCAGTGTTTTGTATTAGCAGCAGTCTGTGTAGTTGTGTGGTACCCAGGCCTGTGTATAGTGAGTTGCAGTAGACCAGTTGTATGAGGATGAGCAATTGCACCATGATGGCAAAGTGGTCCTTGTCGAAGAAGGGCCTGATCAGTTGCAGTCTTTTCATGCTGTAATGTTTTTTTCCTGAGATTGAATATTTGAGGCGAATAGGTGAGTGTGGAGTCTAGGATGATACCAAGTACTTTCGAGGTTTCATATATTTGGAGGTTGGTGCCCAAGGGTAGGTTTAGTGAGTTGGGAATGGTTTGCTGTGGTGTAAGGAACCAGAGCAATATGTTTTTTTTGATGAGTTTAGTTTGAATTTGTTGTAGATGGCCCAGTTAGATATTTTGCTTATGTAATTTTCAGTTTTTCTGGGATATTGGTGGAGGCTGGCTTAATCGGTGTGGTAATTAAGCACACCAGTTTTCAGCCAGTCAACCCCCCCCCCAAATAAAAAAAACAACATTAAGAGATCAGCATCGAACTGTTAGAAAGTCTAGTGATGCCTAGGTGGAGGCACATTCCCATGCATAAGGATGCCTATGTCTAAAAGTAGGTGTGGTTATGGGTGGAAAATGACTTAGCCGTCATTAGGCTTCAGACATAGGTGCCTCCAAATTAGGCGAGGATGAGACGCTAGGTGCAGATAATTGAACCTTCAGTAATGACTTAGATTACAATACTTCAATCCTAAGTGCTTGAGGTTTTTTTTTTAACAACAGTGCCAGAGAAACAAAGGTAATAGGGAGGTCTTTCCTTTTCTTAAATTTAATTTCTTTTATAATGCATGCAAATCCATAAGCTATTGAAACAGTGTACCTTCAGGTACAGTAGGTATTTTTCTGACCCTGGAGGGCTCACAATCTGAGAAGCCCTTTTATTAAGTGTGGTAAAATCTGGGCTTAACGCATTTTAACATGACACTTTTCTAGGATTTTTCTGATCTGAGGAAGAAGGGGTTACCTTCAAAAGCTAATCATAAACTACATCAACCATAGTGCAGTTTTACAAAACCATAGTGCAGTTTTTAGCACCAGATGAGGCAGTAATAGCTCTGACATTCCTATAATTCCTACGAGCGTCGGAGCTGTTACCACCGTGGCTGGCGCTAAAAACCATGCTTGGTTTTTTAAAAAGGCGGGGGGGGGGGGATGTTAGTCCAATAAAAAAGATATTATTTATTTCTACATTTTAACTAGGATTTTTAACATTTGCAGGTCATGTGCTAATGTCCACATTAGCATGCAAGACCTGCATAAACTTAACGTAGGAGCTCTTATGACTTCCTATGTAGGAGGTGCTAGCTGGGTAATTCTATAAATGGTGCCCTAATCGTCATGTAATGACTCCTAAGTTTGGGACCCATACCCAAATTTTATTTTTTAATTGGCTTAATTGGCATGGTAATTGACCATGCCGTTTTTCAGCAAATCAACCCCCCCCAAACATTAAGAGTTTGGCATTATATTGTTAGAAAGCCTAGTGATACCTAAGTAGAGGAGCCCTCCCATGCCTAAGGATGCCTATATTTAAAAACAGGCATTGTTATGGGCGGAGAATAGGCGTGGTTGACTTAGGCATCATTAGGCGTCAGAAATAGGCGCCACCAAATTAGGTGAGCGAAAAGCTGGCCTAATGGAGCGGAACCTATGCCACCTAAATATGCTAAATGGCAGATTGACAATCATGCCAAGTGGCGCCTACAATGCAGGCAACATTCGGTACCGTTTATGGAATCTGGCCCTAGGTACTCCCATATTACTCTCCATTATCCAGTTAATGTGTGTTAATCATAACTGCGCTAGCTGGATAATGCAGGAATGCACACTTTCTGCCCATGATACACCACCTACAAAATATATATATTTTTAAAAAATTGACAATTTATTTCTGTGTCTTTTTAACCCCTCCCCCCTTTTATGAAGCCACATTAGACTTTTTTATTGCCGGCCACGACAGTATTAGCTCTGACGCTCATAGGAATTCTATGAGTGGTGGAGCTAATACTGCCACAGCCAGTGATAAAAAAAAGCCTAAATCAGCTTCGTAAAAGGAGGGTGGGGTGGGGGTTAAAACATCGATAGTCTATCAATCATTCTAGGTGGATTACACAGGTACATTCATAATTACAACAAACATACTCATCACACCAATAACACAATAATAAAAACTCAGCTTCTGCAAAGACAGTCAATAATTATGTAGCTTCATACGTCTGCTGAAACAAATTTTTAATTTTTTTTTTTTAATTTTGCAATGTTCTTAATGATGCATCAACCAAAATACTGCAGAATGTTTTAATACATTTCTACAGCAGCCTGTTATTTGCATGCTTACCACGTGTTAAGGGTCAAATTTGTACCTGAGATGATGGAGAATTAAGTGTCAAAGATGATAAGGAGCAACAGTGGGATCTGAATAGGGCTTCTGCTTAAACTATTAGGTTACTCACTTCTTTCAATTAAGACTGGCACCCTCAACTGCATTCAGCTGCTGGGAAAAAAGGTATACCTTTCACACTTTCTCCGTAATATGGCAAACCTAAATGTGAATAATTCAAGTTTGTAAGGAAATTCAAGCTATAGTTATTGTATATACATCAGGGGTATTTATTATTTCACTCTTGCCAAATTTTAAAAATGTGTTTCTAGCAGAAGCAGGAGTACTCTCATAAAACATTGGAAACTCCTGTCCTCTTTGATCTTTAGAAACTTGAGCAGTCTTTTAATCTTTTTTACAATGCATCCTCTGCAGAATGATGCAAAGACTATTTTTGAATCAGATGAAACATAGAAACATGATGGCAGATAAAGACTTATGGCCCATCTAGTCTGCCCATCCGCAGTAACTATTTTATCCCTTCCTCTCTCTAAGAGATCCCACGTGCCTATCCCAGGCCTTCTTGAATTCAGACACAGTCCTTTGTAATTTAGGTTCTGGAGAAAGGAGCGAAGTGACACATACATAAACAATTAGAACTGCCAAAAAGGGAGAAACTGCTGTTGCCTTGCCTATTCTGAGAATGCAAGTATTTTGTTAGTATATTCTTCTAATGGTTCAATGAAAATTATAAGAGGCCAATGCAGAAAGCTAATTGCATGGGCTCCTAACACAAGTGAAATGCCAAACTTTTGCTCACTGATGCAGTAAACAAATGAAATGCAAATAGGACCTGAGTAAAAGTCGCACACCAGATGCATGTGCATAAGATTCTGCACTAAGGGCAGTTAGTACTATGTGCACATCTGGCCAGAAAAGCTGTATTGATGCACATCTGTACATGCGCTGGAATGCTATTCTGCGCATAACATTTTTACAATACCAATATTTATGCACAGAACATCATTCCCTACAACACTTTACCTAGATGTTCAACATACCAATATAGTCGTATTTTTGTATGAATTGGATCATCAGAAGTTGTTCTTCAATTAGCACTCCATATCAAGGTTAATCAAAATTAACATCTATATCATCATTGATTCAGTTTTTCTTGGACGCTTACCTTGGCATCTGGTATCGATGATTTGGATTATTCTTCCCAATGTGCATTACTTTGCATTTGTCCACATTAAATTTCATCTGCCATTTGGATGCCCAGTCTCCCAATTTCCTAAGGTCTGCCAACAATTTTTCATAATATGCATGTGTTTTAACAACTTTGAACAGTTTAGTGTCATCTGCAAATTTATGTTGTTATGTACTATTGAGTCACTGTTGACTCATGCTGACCCTATGGACAGTTGCCCTGAGCTGTATTCAGTTATTAGTCATGTAGCTAATTCTTGATAGAGGGGTTTCCATAGCTGTTGAGAGGAGACTGAGAGGGGACATGATAGAAACATTCAAGATGCTGAAGGGAATAGACTTAGTAGATAAAGGCAGGTTGTTCGCCCTCTCCAAGGTAGGAAGAACGAGATGGCACTCTCTAAAGTTAAAATGGGATAGATTCTGTAAAAACGTAAGGAAGTTCTTCTTCACCCAGAGAGTGGTGGAAAACTGGAACGCTCTTCCGGAGGTTGTTATAGGGGAAAACACCATCCAGGGATTCAAGACAAGGTCGCACAAGTTCCTGTTGAACCAGAACATACGCAGGCAGGGTTGATCTCAGTTAGGGCTCTGGTCTTTGACCTGGGGCCGCTGCGGGAGCGGACTGCTGGGAGCGATGGACCACTGGTCTGACCCAGCAGCAGCAATTCTTATGTTCTTATCACATTTCCATAGCTGCTGTCATTTTTTTGATCCATCACATTGTTGGTCTTTCTCTATTGCACAGACCTTCAACCTTGCCATTGATATCTTCCTCTAATGATCTTTCACTTTGCATGATAAGTCCTTTGTGTGAAACTCAGGGCCTCTTCTATCAAACTGTGCTAGCAGTTTGTAGTGCGGTGAGCCACGCTGAATGGTCTGCGCTGTTCCCGACGCTCATAGAGTTCCTATGAGCGTCGAGAACAGTGCGGGCCATTCAGCGCGGCTTTCTGTGCTAAAAACTGCTAGCCCAGTTTGATAGAATAGGCCCTCAGTCTTGTCATTTAAGTTTCCAAGGAAATCTTAGGTTTGATCTCTTCCAAAAATGATTGATTTGTTTTTTAGGCAATCCTGTTCGTTTGTCTTGTCTGTTTAGATTGTAAGCTCTTTCAAGCAGGGACTGTCTTCTTTGTGACTCTGTACAGCGCTGCATACATCTAGTAATGCTATAGAAATAATTAATAGTATAGTAGTAGTCCACTGTACATGCAATATTCTTCTGCAGCACTATAATTCAAAGACATTGATTTTCTTCCTAACTTGATTTTTCTCTGCTCAACTTTTTCATCCATAAGGTGTTGTTGAAACTACAGTACAATAGTTTGGAAAAGTTGGATAAAAGCAAAATATACAAACTCTCACATTCTTTATTAATATAAACTTAAAAACAAGAACTGCAGTTACAACAGGCCAGTTTCCTGTGCTTATCTTATCTAATAATATTTAATGTACCTTATATATGTGAATATAAGATGATCCAAATATAAGTCGTTACCCTTTTTCCACCATAAAAAGAGGAAAAAAAAAGGTTGACGCGAATGCTAGCTTGTGTGTGTATGTTTAATATTCATGTGCCCTGCCCTGCTGAGATTTGCATCCAGCCTCCTTCACTCCCTGCGCTGCTAGGCTCTCCACCCTGTCCCCCATGCCTCCTTGCTAGGATCTGCACCCTGTCCCACCTCCCTGTCCTGTACCCTGTCCCCCCTCTCTCACGATGTCCTGCAGGCCTCCACTGAACCTGCCGTATGACCTGGTGGTCCAGTGGTAGGCCGGGAAAGGAGGGATCCCTCCCGTCTCTGGTCCGGGCTTATATGGTCAATTTTTTTTTACCTCCCTCCCGCCTCTTCCCGCTTACCTTTTTGAATCCCTAGTGGCCAGTGGAGTAACAGGCAGGAGCCTACCACTGCCTACAATTGGGATGCTGTTTATAAAATTTGTCCCACAATGTTTCATGCAGATCTGCATAAGGAACATGGCCATGGGATGGGCATGGGCAGGTCAGGGGCATTCCCTTAAAATACACAAAGTGTTAGAGAATAATGAGTATTCATGCACAGCTTGTGTGCTGAGATTTATACTTAGTTTCAGTTGGTAAGTGACCAAAGATGAGCATGGATCCTAGAGCTATGCACTATTCTATATAGGGTGCCTGTCCCAGAACACACCTGTTATATAATACCATTCAGCGCCAGGTTGTAGCACTATCTGCTGAATCCAGCCCATCCAGTACATACCTCTTCCAGTGAATGGTATGCTTCATAATTATATCCTAATACTGCTCTCCGGTTTCTAAGGGACTGCACCCCAATTTGTTTCTCAATCAAATTCTGCAGGTTTGATATGAGGACCCTGGATTAAAGAAAAACATAAATAAAATAGTCATTAATTGCAAGAATAGAGAGTTGCAGAAGACGCAACTTGGGTAAGGAGTAGTAAACCAGTGAACAAAGAATGTAATGAATATGAAAGTTATGTTTTCTCATTCTGTGGCAAATTTCTTTTGTAAATATTTGACCCAAATATTCAAAAAGTCCTCTGAGTGCGGCAGCACTATCTGGGCAGTGCTACGGTGGTCCAAAAATGGAGTTTGAGCCATCCTGGAAGTTAAATGGGCACCAGCTGTATTCAGCGCTGGTGCCTGCATGACACCGCTTAAATAGCAGTCCTAACTTTGTCCAGTTTGGCTTACTATTGGCTATGTTCGCATAACTTCGAGGTATTGCTGCTGAATTGGATATTCAGTGCCAATGCCTGGATATGGAATTTTTAAATATAACAATGATCTGTGTTAATTTTATCATGATGTAATTCCTGGTAATGACATGTCTTTTAAAGATGATTCTAAACTGCATTAAACTCCTGTTTGGGGTAGATTAGCATTTCATAAGAAATAATGTAAAGTAATTGAATATTTAGATTTAATTTAGCCAGCAGTAGCCAGCATTAAAAAAAATGTTTACTGCCATCAGACGAATATTATTATATTTGAGTTCAATAATCTAAGACAAAAATAGTGCTTGAACAAAGACGGAAAAATGTTTCTTTGAAAACAAAGAACCTATATTACAAAATTGTCAAAGTTTGAAAAATATTGTCCTTACAACTACATTGACATGGGGCTTGAAAGATAATGTTGTGTCTAAATAGATAATTGTCCAAATAGCTTAAAAACAATAATCTTAAAAACAATCCACAAAGGGTGTATACAGTCACATGTGACCCACAAGATAAGAACCAAATAATGTATACAATAAAAATGACCCAACACGGGCCGTGTATTGGCAAAATAAAAATGCCTTACTCAGGGGGTCTTATAATAATAATTTTATTTCTTATATACCGCTATACCAGAAGTTCAAAGCGATTTACAACAGAAGTACATACAGACAGTGTTTGAGATACAAAATTAAAACAATCAATCTGAAATACAATAACAGTTAAAAGAGTACATCAGTTAAATCTAAATTCTAAAAGTTGGAGCAGTGGCGTAATTAAGATGTGGACAGCTGTTGGGAAATTAATAATGAGATAGGTAGAACATGATTTGAGATTTAGAAATTGTCAAACAGACATGTCTTCAGTAATTTTCTAAAGTCAACATAAGAAGTGGCCTCAAGTATGGGTTTTCCAAGCCATGTGTTCAATTTAGCTGCCTGGAATGATAACATTCTATTAGAAAACTTCTTATATTGACATGATTTCAGGGGGGGATAATTAAATAGATTTATTCTGTGGGTGCTCTTATTGGAACAGTTTAAAGTGAACTGAGAGGCAAGGTAAGCTGGTAGCATCCCAAAAACAGCTTTGTAGCTAATGCAGGCAAACTTGAAGAGAACTCTAGATTCCAAAGGCAACCAGTGGAGTTTTTGAAAATAAGGGGTAATATGTTCCCATTTTTTTAAACCAAAGATTAGACGGACCGCAGTGTTCTGAATTAATCTCAGCTTATTAATTGTTTTATTATAAGCTCCAAGGTATATAATACAGTAATCCAGGGAACTCAAAATGGATGATTGTACTAGTAAACGAAAAGACGATTTGTCGAAGAATTTTTTAATAGGGTTCTAGGCTGTCTTAAATGTAAAAATATAAAAGTCACAAAACATCCAAGTAGTTAAGAGGCTACAGACAAGCAACACAGCTCACAAGAAGGCATTTTTATTTTGCTAGAACATAACTGTCTGAAAGCTTTTGGTCAAAACCAAAACTACAGCTAAAACTCATTACCTAGTTTCAGCTGAAACTGAAAACTCAAGTTTGGTTGAGTGAATGTGAACCAGTGAAGGCCGTCTGTGAGTGGGAGAGGCACTCTAGAGGGGGTGAGTCTGGAAGGAAGGGCAACAAATGGTACAAATTTTCAGCTTCCACTAAAAACACATGGAGGGGCATTTTCGATAGGATGTCTGAGTTTGGACGTTTTGGGAAAGATGTCCAGAAATCCAGTAGAGAAAATGTCCATTTTCAAAACAGCAAGACATCTGTCTAGATGTTTTGGCCCTTAGTACATTTATCTTTTTTGAACATTTTCGAATACAAAGATGTTCACATGAAAAACACACAAAAACAACTATTGGGACGGCCAAGCAAAGAAAAGCAAAACTTAGCAAACTGGTCACAGATAGCTGAACACAGCTGAGCACAGCAAAGCAGAGGAACATTCTAGGGGGTACTGCAGTGGATATCACATCAAAAAGTCCCAGGCACACAGGTCACTATAACCTGCTAATATTGTACAAGGAGCCCTCCAAAACTTACCCCCAAAACTTACTGTACACCACAACAATACCCCTTATGCCTGCAGATGTCATCTTTATATAGGTACAGTAGGTTTTGTGTGGATTCTGGAGGGCTCACTATACATTATAAGCAGGTTATAGTGACTTGTGTACCTGGGACTCTTTACTGCAGTTCCCCTTAGAGTACTCCTCTGCTCTGCTCAGCTCAGCTGTCTATGTGGCCATCTGAAGCTGTAATATAGATTGGAATGTACTGTTTTTTCACATTTTTAGGTGGTGGGAGGGGGTTGGCAACCACTGGGGGATAAGGGGGTCATGCCTTAATCCCTTCAGTGGTCATCTGGTCATTTTGGGCACCTTTTTGATCCTTATTCATTTTTAAAACAGGTCTAGCACCCAAATGTCTAAATGATGCCCTGAATGTTTTGTTAAAAGTTTGATTATCCCTGCAGAACATCCAAGTCCTAAGCCTACTCTAAGCTCGCCCAAAACATGCCCTGTTACAATTTAGATGGACTGGAGACAAAACAACCAGAAAGACATCTAGAAAGTCAATTTTTAAAATGCTCATTTGGACGTTTTGACTAGTAAGGCGTCAAAGTACCAGTTTATGCTGTCTTTTGGATGTCTGTCTTTTTTGAAAATGAACCCCATGGTTATTTTTGACGAAAACAAAAAATATGGCTGAAAAATTAAACTAATCTTTTGGTCAAAACTGAAACTGAGCAGAAAAAAGATTTTGGGTCAGTTTTGACACTGTAACCAAAACTGAAATTTGGTCAGCCTCTAGTGCCTAGTCATGGTACATGGGCTTGTCGTGCCACTGGGGCTTGTGCACATCTGATAAGCTGAAAGTTATGCCATCAATAGTTTCACTACCATCAGGGTCTCTCAAGGTGGACAGGCTTCAGTGGAGATGCCAGACTAATGATGTACCATTCATCTGGGCAGCAGATGGGTAGTGTTGGAGGTGGGAGATTGCGTTTGATACAACAACATTGAATTTATTCTGCACAGAAGGCCCGCAAATCTACCTCTGTATTCTGCCATGAAAACTTGATGATGATGATGAGATATAAAGAACCGACGTATAGTGCTGAAAGATGGTTCCCTAGGTCAGAAGGCACTCACTGTGCTACTAGGGAATTGCCGATAGTCACCTAGAGTATGCTCAGTGTTTGTGAAGCTGACAGATCAAAGCTGCCAGTTTGTCTTGATGCTGGATAGAAAAGGGAGATCAGAAGCTATAAAGATATTCTTAACATAGGAACATGGAACGTACGAAGCATGAACCAAGGAAAATTGGAAATTGTTAAAGATCAAATAGAAAAAAGCATAATTGATTTGATACTACTACTATGTATCAGTGAACTCAAATGGGCAGGACAGGGCCATTTTCAATCAAATAAGCATTGGATCAGCTACTCTGTTCATGAAACACACAGGAAAAATGGTATGGCTTTCATCCTCAACAATATGCTTTCAAAGATGGTACTAAAGTACAATGTAATCAGAGATAGAGTCATGTCAATTCATTTACAGGGAATTTGATCAATATCACCTTGATGCAAATATATGCTTCAGTGACAGATGCGGAAGATGAAGATATAGAGTTGTTCTAAGAAACAACTTCAAGATGAAATAGATCAAATGCCGAAACTAGATCAACTGATCATTATGGGAGATTTCAATGCAAAAGTAGGAAGAACACCTGAAGATGCAGTGGTTGGAAAGCATGGCATAGGAGAAAGAAATGAAGCTGGTGATAACTTAGTACAGTTTTGTAAAATTAACCAACAAACATCACCAGTACAAGTGAACTTCTCCAAATGGCATGTATTGAAATCAAATTGACTACATCTGCATAGGAAAAAGATGGAAATCTACAGTTTTGACTGCAAGGACTAAACCAGGAGCTGATTGTGGAAGTGACCACGAGCTTTTGACATTCAAGATCAAAGTAAAGCTTTGCAAGATCATTAGAGACCTCCCAAAATATGACATTGAAAATATTCCATCAGACTATTGGATAAAACTAGACAATAGATTTCACTGTCTTGATACAGGAGATAGAGAGCCCGAAGAGTTATAGAATGATATAAAAACTGTAATTGTAGGAGTTGTTCCTTCTTCTCACACCTGGGGTTAGGCCTCTATGATGTCTTTTGCAAGAAAAGAAGAAATCATCTTTGTCATCTCTGCTGCCTGCCAGGTGCATTCTGGACTTGTTTACAAGAACTCTGTGTTTCTTCAGCCCGGCTCAGCTCTTGAGAAAGTTGTAGGAGGGATGAGCTGACATAATCGGCATGTGTCTCTCTTATCTACTGAGGCACCTCTCTCTGAAGGTTGGTACACGAATACACAGAAAGGCTACTAATTGGGGAAAGGCTGCTAATTGGGATTGTTTCTGGATTGGTCAGAGGGAGATCATCTGATGAGAACTAAGGAAAAGGTGCCTAATTAAATGTTAGCCTGTGCTGAGGTGTAAGGAAGCTTGGATCTTAGCATAGGTTTATCTGCACACCTTCTATAATAATAAAAATCTGATAAGTTACCTCTTGTGATTAGCTCTACCAAAGAGTGAAGAAACAGGACTTTTGATACAGATCTTGTTATCACTTCACATAAGGAAACTGTTGCAGACCTAATTTACAGCTTTTCCAGTGACTAACAGACTGTTCCTGATCAGAGGAATTTTCACATCTGCTACGCTGAAGGAAACGAAGAATTCCATCTCCTGTTCTGATGAGGCATAGCCTTGAAGTGGTGAGAATAAGGAATTATTTATTTTCTCAGCTGGGTCAGATAAAATTCTATTGTTTGGGATAAGGATAGTTAGGTCCCATGGTGATAAGCTATTTTTAGATTGCTGCTATTCAGGAATTATTATTATAAGGAATTGCCTATTGTGTAAGAAGTAGTTATATTTGCTCATTTACTTAGGGATTATTGTGTAATAATTATGTAATGAGATATATGTATGTATTCAGAGATATTGTGAACAAATAATTAGTTATTATTTACTGCTGGCTTGTGAATTATATTTTTCTATTTCTATAATAAAATATTTCATATAGCCCTGATCTCTATTCTTAGTATAAACTGGCAAAAATTACAGAATCCGTGGAAAGGTATTTATAGTTTCCTAGATGTGAGACGTGTGCATGACTTATTTATGTTGCACTAATTAGTTATACTCATAAATCTACCTACATAATTACTGATGAAGCTAAAAGAACACTCCAGAAGAGAAAGAAAGCCAATAAATTGCCTTGAATCTCAGAAGAAACTAGAAAAGTAGCAGAACAAGACAAGCAAAATTTTCTGGGTGTTTCAATGTCAAGTTCAGCAAGACAAAGAACGATACTTAAAGGATATTTGTCAGAAAATTGAATAGGAACATGTAAATGGAAAAACTAGATTAGTGTATCATGAGGTTAAGAGATTGCAGCAGAAATTCCAGCCTTGGTTGGGGATGCTTAAATACACCAATGGAATGATATTGAATGATCCAGAAAGCATGAAAAAGAAATGGAAAGAATATATGGAAAATCTATACAAAAAAGGCAATGAGGATAACATTGGGGAAATTGAACAGGAAACTGAGGCTGAAGAAGAAACAGATATTTTGAAATAAGTCATAGCAGCAATTAAAGCTTTATCGAAAAACAAGTCACTTGGTATCGAAGGTATTACAATTGAATTAATCAAAGTCTCAGAAGGGCTATCATGGCTCTCACTAGCACTGTGTCAACAGATTTGGAAGGAAAAAACATGACCAACCGATTGGAGAACATCACTGTTCATACCGAAGAAAAGTGACACCAAGGACTATAACAACCACAGAATGATTGCATCAGTTCCACATGCCATCAAAATATTGCTGAAAATAATACAACAAAGGCTACAATCATACATTGAGCAAGAACTACCCGAAGTTCAGCTGGTTTCAGATAAGGTTGAGGAACAAGAGATATCATTGTCAATGTTAGATGGATGTTGGAGAAGAGCAAAATATATCAAAAGCCCCTATACTTTTGCCTCATCAGCTACAGCAAAACTTTTGACTATATGGATCATAATAAACTATGGAGAACTCTAGCACAAGTAGGAATACCGAAGCACATAACTCAGCTGATAAAGGGCCTTTATGAAAATCAAGAAGATGCAATGAGAACAGAATATGGCAACATTGATTGGTTTCCAATAAAACGTGGTATCAGGCAAGGATGCATCTTGTCACCTTACCTGTTCAACCTCCTTAGCCCCTGGAGCAGGGAGCCAAAGCTCCAGTGGGCCCCATTGGATACCTGCTCAGTACAGCTTTATATCTCCTCCATACTTGACTTCCTCTTAGGGAGGAAAGGCCTGGCTCCTCCCTTAAATTCAGAGTTTTATACTTCTCACGGCTATTGGTTTACTTTCTCAGAACAGTCCATCCCCTATTCAAATTTGTATAGCATCTTTTATGTTGATTGTAAACCGCCTAGTTTTTTAGGCAGTATAGATATTGTACTTCCTATGTTGTGTCGCTGTTTTGTAATATTTTGGCCTGTTCTCTTTGATTCCTTAATAAAAATGATGTTTAAAAAAAATCTTTCTGAGCAGAATTCTCTTTCTACAACTGCACAGGAAAGCACAGATTACTGCAAATATAATGTTAGTCCAATAAAAAGATATCACCTATAACATTTGTTGATCTTTATTTTTTTCTTTTAAATATTCAAACTCTTGACATTGTAAGGACATGGGAAGATAGAATAATAAAAATACAAAAGAATATAACTAGAGATGTTCTAGGGACAGAGAGAATAGAAGTATATTAATGAATTATTTAAGCCTTGCAATTCCTCTCTTAGATTACAATGCACCACAGCCAACTCTGCAATGAGAGGGCATAGGATGAAGTTAAGAGGTGATAGGCTCCGGAATAATCTGAGGAAATACTTTTTTTTTACAGAAAAGGTGGTAGATTCGTGGTACAGTCTCACGGAAATAGAAACTGTGTCTGAATTCAAGAGGGCCTGGGATAGGCACGTGGGATCTCTCAGAGAGAGAAAGAGATAATAGCTACTGCGGATGGACAGACTAGATGGGCCATTTGGCCTTTATCTGCCGTCATGTTTCTATGTAACAAATGTTTCTTTCTTATTGCACATTGACTCTTTAACAATTACACAGATGGAGCAGTATATCAAATACTAATAAACATACACATTTTATCTATTTATCTATACAAACACACTTTTTTTTAGCAGTAGAGTTAATCTTTCTGCTTTATCCATAGTCATTACATCATTGTATCCCCACTGCAGTCAGGTGGCAGAGTGTTAATTCCCTCTTATTATACAGGCTGTCAATCTCAGCCAAGAAGTAACCATTCTGAATGTGAAACTCAGAATTCAGCTTTTGATGTGCACTGAAAAGCAGCCTGAGAAGCAATCTTTTATTCATGTGTAGGATTTATCACAGTTATACAGAGATCCTTCCCTTCTGTTTTGGAAAGGATCATTATTACATCACTATGTCTCCAGTGAGGTTGAATGGTTTGGCCTTGTCCCCCCCTCCTGTGTTGTACAGGCTTCAGTACCAGACAAAAGGCCAAGGAGGGATTGTCTTCAGCAACTGGCCCAGACCCTATACGTGTCCAAAAAGAGGCCAAGAGATGGATCTGTCAACAAACTGCATCACTGTTGTAGAGAGATGCCTGACTTAAACGCACACTCAGGTTTTGACCACTATAGCCCAGGGTTCTCCAAAGTCCCCCCTCGAGGGCCAAATCCAGTCAGGTTTTCGGGATTTCCCCAATGAATATGCATTGAAAGCAGTACATGCACATAGATCTCATGCATATTCATTAGGGAAATCCCGAAAACCTGACTGGATTCGGCCCTCGAGGAGGGACTTTGGAGACCCCCGCTATAGCCTGAGAAGCATGAGGCTTACTGCAAAGTCTGTGGTGTAGTTTGTACCAGGAAATGGAGAGTTGTAAAACAAACGAGTGCTTCTTTTTCTATAATTAATGGACTGTGCTTTGTCAATTGCAGTGTGTGTGTGGTAAAGTATAATGACAAAACCAACACAAGTTATCTATATTTAGAAGCACAACAGACTGTGGAATTAGAGGATGAAATGATTCCTTTTTTTCTGAAAACAGCTGTAATCTAAGGAAATACTTTTTTTTTACAGAAAGGGTGGTAGATGCATAGAACAGTCTCCCAGAAGAGGTGGTGGAGACAGAGACTGTCTGAATTCAAAAGGTACATAGATAATATAGGCATCAGGCTTTATTCTAACTTTTTCAAAGTCTTCTGTAAACTAACACTTCTAAATCAACAGCACCTTGAATAATTAATTTTGTTTCCGTTTTCAGACCTCAGTGGTATTGCTGCGTGTAGTACAAATTTTCAACATATGCACACCAAAATTCAAAAGGGCCTGGGATCTCTCGAAGAGAGAAAGAGATAATGGTTGCTGCAGATGGGTGGACTAGATGGGCCATTTGGCCTTTATTTGCCATCATGTTTCTATGTTAGGAACACTGCTTTGCAATGTAAATGGCTGCAGTTCATTATACAATCTGTTTATGTCCTCAGCTCTTCATAAAATAGCTGTTTTGTTGTAAAAGAAAAACATGCTATTTTTGAAACAAATTAAAAAGCACTTTTCAGTGCAGCATACTTGAAAACAGATTATGGTGGCCTTGCAATCCTTTATTAAGCAAGAACTGGTTCTGACCGGCAGACAGAGTAGGATTAGATGCCCTTTAATTATGAAAGAGAAGCTTACTTGTATTGAAGGCTTGTGTGCTGGAGGTAGGCTAGCAGGGCTTGTGAGCTGTTTCTTGTTATGTGTACATCCACAATAGTACCCTCTGTGATGTAGGAGACACTGCTGGGCTGCCACAGATCAACCTATAGTGCAGGAACCAACCTGTAATTCATATTCATTCAATGTAGATGGGGATAAATTGTACATCATAACATATTAAATGATGGCAGACATCTAGTCTGCCCTGTAACATCAGCTGTATTGCCTGTACTCATATCTAGGGTTACCATATGGCTCCAGAAAAAGGAGGACGGATTGAGACATCCGGGTTTTACTTCCATTGAATGCAATAGAAGTAAGGAGGACAGATAGAGGCATCTGGGTATTACTTTCATTGAAAGCAATGGAAGGAAAACCTGGATGTCTCAATCCGTCCTCCTTTTTCTGGAGCCATATGGGAACAATGCTCATATCTATCTATATTTATAGCTTTATAATTTGTATCTATATCTAATAAAAATATAAAAGTGTCATCAAAATCAGTTGCAAGATTCTGCAACATACACTTGGATCAGGGGCAGGGTGATGATGATGATTGCTGACTGCAATTTCTCAGTCTCTTTTTTTCTGGTTTCTCTTATTCCTTCTCACCCCTTTGTGTTTCTTTTCCTCCTTTGTCTGCTCTTCACTGTTGGCAAACATTTTTCGGTTCATGCTCCCTCTCTCCTGCACTGTGAGCATCTACCCATTCCTCCACCATACCACTTTTCTGTCCCACAGCTTATATGCATGTTTACATTATGTTGGGGTTTGTGCCAACAACCTGCATATTAAAGCAAGGAATAGATTTACCATATGGCTCCAGAAAAAGGAGGACAGATTGAGACATCCGGGTTTTACTTCCACTGAAAGCAATGGAAGTAAGGAGAATGGATAGAGACATCTGGGTTTTACTTCCATTGCAAGGAGTATTCTGGAAGGGCCATATAGTCTTTACTATCATAGGCTGAATGTTGTATTTGACCCATTCCCTCCAGTCTCTTCGAGACCTTCCTGCCTTCATGCTCTAGGCCAGTGGTTCCTAATACTGTCCTGGAGGACCACCAGCCTGTCAGGTTTTTAGAATAGCCCTAATGAATATGAATGAAAGAGATTTGCATGTAATGAAGATAATAGGAGTGCAGATCTGCCCCATGCATATTCATTAGGGCTATCCCGAAAACCTGACTGGCTGGCGGTCCTCCAGGACAGAGTTGGGGACCACTGCTCTAGGCCTAAGTATAACTTTGACCCTACTATCTTATCTAGAGACCCTACAGTCTCCCTCTAAGGCAGTGTCCCGCAATCTTTTGACGCCGTGGCACATTAAACTTGGCACATGCATGACATCTTCATGTTGACATCCACGCATGTGCGGAGACCCTCAAGCTGTGGCCCTGAGCCTGTTTCTACACCAGTAGGAGTTACTGACAGAGGAGAGGTGCAGGGAGAGGAGGAGAGACACCTGTAAGGAGAGGTGCCGGCGCCGGCTGACAGCCTACAGGATGTGCCTCTTCCCCTCGCCAATTTATGCAGCACACCTGGAATCTGCTGAGGCACACAGTTTGCGATACACTGCTCTAAGTAAAATAAAATCTGTACCCTAGGTTCAGAAAGCAGGTCATTCCACTTCTATTCTTCCTCTCTAACTCTGGAAATCATATCTTGTTACCACAATACATTCTTTCATCAGTTCAGCCATCCATTCCTTCAACAATCAACAACCCATTTTGTTCTGTCAGCAAATGTTCAGCTGCACTAAAACACATAGGGCCTGATTCTCAAAACCGTGCCATAAGTTAGGAGATGGTAGGTGCCCTACTGCTGGCTGCCTAACTTAATTGGTTTAATTGGTTATAAATGGCATATATCCTGTGTTCTGGAAAAATTGGACTATGCAGATGGGCCTCTGTCAAATCCAGAGAGACTAGAAATTCTCCTGAAGCCACAACGTGATCACTGACTGCACCGTTTCCATTTGGAAACGTGGGATTTTGAGAGCCGCAGTCACCGCTTTGACACCCAAGATTGGTGTCCAGTCCTCGGAGCCTCTTTTTAGCACAATAAAGTATATCAAATATCTGTTGGAGTCTGAGTCTATCTCCGGAATGGGTTCTATGGCTTCTGTATCCAGCAGTCTCTGAACTGTTGCTCTGAACTTGCCACAATTTCCGTCTTCCCCACTGGGGAGTCCAGAAAAAGATCTGGAAGGGGACAATAGAACTCGAGTTTGTACCCCTCCCGCAGAATATCCAGCACACAGCAACTGCGGAGAGCCCCGCCCATTCCTTCAAAAATGCCGAAAACCTCCTTCCAATGAGTGGAAGCTCAGCTGATGTCCTGGCATCATAACTGCTTCTTTGGGGACAGAGGCAGAGCGGGCTCCTGATGAATGCAGGCCCCTAGCCCCTCCAGATCTATGCTGGCATTCTGAAATGGTTTCTTGCCTGAGGAACTTCCAGAATATTGGTGACATTGCCTGGAGGCTCAAAAAGTTTTACACTCCAATGCCTGAGAGGCTTGAACCCTGCTGTCCAGTAAGGATTTTGGTTTACAGTTTTGCACACTGGAAATAAGGCCATTCAAGTCTTTACCAAAGAGTAATTGCCCCTTAAATGACAGTTTACTTAGAGTCGCCTTGGAGAAAGAATCACCTGACCACTGTCTAATCCACAGCATCCTGCGGGCAGAGATAGAGTAAACCAACAGCTTGCTCATAACCCTGAAAAGGTCATACAGGGCATCAGCTATGTAATCCACCCCAGTAATCAAAAATGGAAGATCCTTGTCCACAACAGTGTCCAGATCGTAGCGCAACTTAGAGTGACAGGCTCAGGTGACAAAAGATGCCTCCGCGGCTTCTTTCAAACCAGAGGCCATGGA
The DNA here is from genome assembly GCF_902459505.1 of Geotrypetes seraphini. NCBI lineage: Eukaryota > Metazoa > Chordata > Amphibia > Gymnophiona > Dermophiidae > Geotrypetes > Geotrypetes seraphini. Next base: position 103,308,179 of record NC_047085.1, on the reverse strand, counting down.
GTCAAAATGCCTTTTGAGCACAAAATCCATTCTGTGGTCTTGGACATCCTTCAACACCATGCCGCCTTCACTGGCGAAAGAGGTGTGTTTGGTAATCAGTGCCACCAGAGAATCTACCTGGGGTAACAAAGAGCTAGTTAAAAGCTTTTAATTTCAAATTGGGAAATCTAAGATGTCCACCACTGCAGCGATTTTAGTGCCAACAACAGCCTGGGGAAGCAACACAGAAAAATAAAAAACTAGCGATTTGAGGATTTTTGAGGAGAGGAAACCTAGCACTAACTCTGGAAACCCTCCAAAATCAATTTTAAGGAACCCCTAAATTTATTTGCCATGCTGTCAGCCTGTTACTCACTGTGTAATGCTGTGTGTTGGGAACTGCAGAATGGAAGCTGTAACAGCTTACAGGGAGATCCTCTGCCTCAACAAGTCTAGAATCTAAAGTGCTTGTTTCTTCTGACTGCCTCTCATGCTCAATTTACCGGCCAGAGGAATACAATTTACTGTCTGGAGGAAGGCAATAGGCCTCGATCCTGGATGAAAATTGCCACAGAGTGACATAGACTGCAATCAAGCCCACTATCGGACGCATCTGGGGCGAGCTGTGCTCCCAAGGGACCAGTCCCTGAGCTCTTGAACAGTTAAAGCAGGCTGTCCAAGTGGGTGCACTGCAAAGCAGCCAACTCCTTGGAAGTAGACTCTCTGTCTCAGAGTCTGTGCTCTTCCACAGCCAGAGCTGTCCATCAAGGGGATCCTCTGCAGCATGAAAAATAAGCCTCACAAAATAGTGAAACAAAATATTGAATTTAAAGAAAAATAAACATGAGCAGAAAAGAGAAGCTTCTACTCTCTCACTTGTAGGAAGACAACTGAGGAATTGGAGGACAGCCCAGAGAAAAGAGAGGAGGTGCAAACGTATGCAAATGAAGCTTCCTACAAGATTTCTCGTGAGGAGGGATTGATTACCTGAAAGTTCAGTTAGGGCTATGGTCTTTGACAAGAGGGCCGCCGCGTGAGCGGACTGCTGGGCACAATGGACCATTGGTCTGACCCAGCAGCAGCAATTCTTATATTCTAATGTGCATGAGAGGGCCGATAGACTATGGGAGTTAGCTGGATTGACTCCCTCAGTTAATGCTGAGTCTGGATAGTCAATGCTGGACCATTTTCAGTGTCTGGCATTGAATATCTGGTTTATTTTTGGATGCTATAAAACTTATCCAGCTAAATCGATATTAAGCACTGGCTGGCTAAGTTTATAGTGGCCAAAGATAGGCCAGCTATTTACATGGCCCAATTTGACTGCTAACGCTTTAAATTATGTGGAGAACTGGCTATGTCATGTAACATAGCCAGCTATCTGCTAAGCGCTAATATTCAGCTAATATTGTAAAATATCCTGAAAACCCAACTGGCTGGGTTCCCTGGTGCGCAAAGTTAGGCTTGGAATTTTTTGTATAGTTTTCATTTCTGCGCTTAACTTAATTGGTCAACTAGCATTCAATTGGAACTAAGGATCTATTATTTGACCTTCAGTAATAATTGGAGCCAATTAATAGTTATGCTTGTAAATGTCTTATGAGGTATTCTATAAGCACTGCATAGTACTTGCAGGCCTGAAAGGACCCAGGGCTGTAAGTATAAGAACAGTATTGTACAGTTTCATGACTTGTTTATCTCTTTTGACCATTACTCTAGCTTACTCAGTTTTAGCCAGCTCCACCTGAGTTCTTGTCAGTATTACCTGGTAATGTCTGTTAGTTGTTATGCAGAGATAACAGATGTCCATCAGGGAAGCCACTGCTTTAAGACCCAAAGTCAAGGCCTCAAATTACCTTTTTAGAATTGGATCTAGTTTGCAGTCCTGAGCATCCTTCAGGATCACACACCCTTCACTGGGAAGCAAAATATGCTTTGTAACCTGTACCACCAAGGAATCCACCTTAGGTGGTGTAAACAGTTGCTGGAAATCAGGAGCCATGGGATACAGTTTAGACATTGTCCTAGCCCCTTGCAATGGCCCCTCTGGTGTTTTCCAATGCTCAGTCAGCATCACTGGGTTTTCAAACTGCTCAGCAGTGAGTGCTGTGTTGAGGCGGTTTGCGAAACCTCTAAATCTAGTTCCCACAGAGAGACTGCAATGATTTAATTTAAGTTGGACGGTTTAAAGAGTCTGCACAATGTTGAATCCTCTTCCTGGTCTATGGCTTCTATATCATCATGGCTGTCCTTGCCCCCATGAGAAACTATATCTCCTACACAGGAGGCACTTCTGGAGAGAAGAGGCATAGACTCGAAACCCCAATCATCTCAGTCCTTCTTACGTGGTACACAGACGCTCCTAAGGCGCCCATCCAGTACAAAATTGGCATAATACAGTGGTTAAACCACCTGTGATTCTAGACTCAAACAAGGTGCTCTGAAGCAGGAAGGGACTTTTAAAATAAAATCGGGAAATTCAAGAAGGTTGCTGCGGCAGCAGTTTTAGCACCATAAACACTCTGGAGAGCTATAAAAACGGACAAAAAATGTCAAAACAGGACTTTTTTTTTTTTTTTTTGGGGGGGGGGGGGCGGAGACACCCTCAAAGAAGCCACAGAAACTTTTCAAAACCTCAATTCAACTCCACCCTGATGTCTCTCATAGACAGTAAAAGACTGTACTCACTGTGCTGCCATGTACTATGCCTGCATCAGTTTGCACTGCAGCTGGATAGAGGAAAAACTTTTTCTGCCCCAGACAAACAATCAGGGTATCCCGGGGCTTGTCTTTTAAGACTGTCTTTTACATAGGTTATTTATGTTTATTAAAATTTGATATCCCTCCAAATCTTACAACCGTTCTCAGCGGTTTACTTAAAAAAAATTCAATAAGATAAAGAAAAGAACTCCTCAAAACATAGGACAACACTAAACAACCTGTAAACCATTATTTCAAAGAGTGTGAGACGTTTAAGGAATGCCTGTTAACTTCTCAATCAATGAATCTGATCCATCAGAGAGGAATTTATGCCAAAAGCTAATTGAAAAAAATGGGTCTTCAATAATGTCTTAAAAGCCTTAAGATTTACTTCAGACCGAATATGGTTCAGAAAATGATTGCAAAGACTAGGTGCTACATAAAAAAATGTTTTATGATAGAGTAATTTCCCACTTGGCTCTACACACTATAGACAGAACTAATCTATTATCCTGCAATGATCGTAATGTACATCCTGGAGTATAAGGGATGGTCAATGAGTTCAAGTAGGCAGGAACCATAGTATGAAATGCTTTATGACTATTAAAATTTTGAATTGAATTCTATAACTAACTGGCAACCAATGATAATGTAGGAAAAATGGGAGTAACATGGTCAAATTTATTTTTGAACCCTAATAACTTAATGGCAGTGTTCTATTACATTTGAAGACATCTAATATTAAATTTTATAAGACATGCATAAACGATTTTACAGTAGTCGAGTCTTGACATAAAAAAGCATGGATTTAAGTATGAAAACTGTCATTATCAAATAAGGATCTAACTGCTCTTAAAGATCTCAATACACAAAAACCTTTCTTTATGACATCTGATACCTGGGCTGAGAAAGTAAGGTGTGAATCAATAAGGACTATCTTTTTCCTCAAAATGCAATGATATATTTGGAATAGTTAAATATCCTGTAAGCCAACATGTGAAACTTTTATTAAAGTTTATCACTAATTTGTTCTTCAATAGCTAAGGGCTCCTTTTACAAAGCCGCACTAGCGGTTTAACACGCATAATAGCATGTGCTATACCACCGGCCACGCTAGCTGCTACCGCCTCTTCTAGAGCAGGTGGTAGTTTTTCGGCCAGCGCAGGGGTTAGCGCTTGATGAAAAGTCACGCGTGTTAAACCCGCTAACGTGCCTTAGTAAAAGGACCCCTAAGTTTGAACTTGACTAAGAGAATTATGTGCAAAGGTAATGACAAAGAAATGGGACCAACTTTCACTAATAGTGATATATCATCTGCATAACAATAGACCTTAAGCCCACATTCTTCAATCAATAACAGTGGTGCCTAGAAGATATTAAACAAAATAGGCAACAATGCAGAGCCTTGTGGTTCACCACATTGTAGTAATAGTAGTAGAACGATCTATTTGAACAACTGAGAAGGATCTAATCCCTAAAAATGATTCAAACCATTTCAGCACTGTAGAACCAAAACCCAACATCATTAATCTACTAAGCAATAGTTGGTCAAAGGCTGATGTGAGATCTAATGAAATTTAAAATGCATGAAAGCCATTATCCAAAATCTCAAGAACCAGCATGAAACCCTCTATCCATCTAGTCATGAACCTTTTTGCAGATGATAACAAGATTTGTAACAGAGTGGAAAATATGAAAAAGGATCTGCAAAAGTTAGAAGAATGGTCTAGCGTCTGGCAACTAAAATTCAATGCGAAGAAGTGCAGAGTGATGCATTTGTTGGGTGAGAGGTTGATAAGCACAGATGGAGAGAAGGACCTTAGGGTGATTGTGTCTGAGGATCTAAAGGCATCTAAACAGTGTGATAAGGCAGTAGCTGTAGCCAGAAGGATGCAAGGTTGTATAGAAAGAGGAGTAACCAGCAGAAGAAGGGAGGTGTTGCTGCGAGGCTGCACTTGGAGTATTGTGTTCAGTTTTGGAGACTATATCTGGCAAAGAAAATAAAAAGACTTGAAGAGGTCCAGAGGAAGACAACGAAAATGCTAAGAGATTTGAACCAAAAGAAGTATGAGAAGAGACTGGAAGACCTAAATATGTACATTCTAGAGGAGAGGAGGGACAGGATAGAAATGATACAGACATTTAAATACTTGAAAGGCATTAATATAGAACCAAATCTTTTCTAGAGAAGAAAAAAGGTAAAACTCGAGGGCACAATTTAAGGTTACAGGGAGGAAGACTTAGGAGCAATGTTAGGAAATTCTTCTTTGCGGAGAGGGTGGTAGTGGCCTGGAATGCCCTCCCGAGGCAAGTGGTGGAGAAAAAAACGGTGACGGAATTCAAAAAAGCATGGGATAAAAATAGAGGCTCTCTAATTAGAAAATGAAGGATGTAACTTAAAGAACTAAGGCCAGTATTGGATGGACCTACACAATCTGTGTTCCATATATGGTGATTCGGTTAGGATGGACTGGGGTGGGCATCAATGTGAACTCCACTAATATGGAACAGGAGGATGTTACTGGCCAAACTTTGTGGTAGATGTCCTGCAAACAACGGGATGGTTGGATAGGTTTGAGTGAGCTTGGACAGCAACTTCAGCATTTGGAACCTAGGACAATACCAGACTTTACAGTCTATGGCCCAGAAATGAATATAACTTTATGGGTAGACTGGATGAACCGTTGAGGTCTTTATCTGCCGTCATTTACTATGTTATTAGTCTACATGCTTCTTCGAGTGGGGAGGGGGGGGGGGGGCACAGCTGGAACCTGCAAGGTCTCCAGACCAGTGTGGGGCCTGATAACAGCCTGTACTCATGCGCTTCAAACAAAGCCAGGTGAGCAGACTTCCAGGGGCCGAACTCCAAGCCAATCCAAGTATTAGGGCTGATTGGACAGACAGGTGCCCTGCAGCAAAGGTGGCCCGCCCAGTTAGGAACTTCAGAACCTTTAGCTTTTTCCAAGCAGAGCGAGCTCCAAAGTCTTGGAAAAACTTTGATTAATACCCAAAAATAATAAATATTAAGCAGAGCAGATGAAAGAGAGAGACACCTCCTCGCTTTCAGTAGGAAAAACCAATGAGAGAGGGCAGTGCATGGTAATGCAGGGAGGTGGCGTTGAAAATGTTAGATGATACTTTCTGCATTCCCCTGCTGGGAGTTGGTGGGGAGAGAAGCTACACTTTGCGGCTCTTTGTAAATCTTAGGTCAAACATTTTGGATAAATTGACTCTTTGCTGTAAAAAGGTTGCCGACCCATGTTCTATATATCATAATGACAAGAATGCCTAGCTGTTCTACATTTCATTTCTGACTTTAATTGCTCATGCTGAAATTTTGAAAGATATGCCTAGATCCCTGGTAAAAACCACAGACTGCTATATACAGTATATACCATATATGAAAGTTAAAAAAAAAAATCCTTGGCAAACACAAACAGTACTCGGTATGTTAGGCAGGTGGCAGACCTCAGCAGGAAAGGAGACGCTATAAACAGAAGTCTGAAGGAAGTTGCCTTCCAAAGGTAGAATGTTGGTGATACTATAGATCAAAAGAAAAGAGAAAAAAAAATGTTCAGAATTTTAAAGCCTTGGGCAGTGAATGAAAACCTAAATAAAGGTAAGTCACCCCTAATGAATGATAATGAATATGAATGTCAACATAGATAGGAAAGCCAAAGGGTAAATGAGAAAGTACATCTGGAAAAAGAACCAGTGATATGTCTCCAGGTAAAAAGAAGAAGATGGCATGTCTTAATCAGCCACAATTGAGACGGAAATAAACAGCCAGATGCCCTGGGCATTCTCCACAACAAAGAAAAAGAATTGGAAAAAAAAAAATCTTAGTTCTTCTAGAGCTTCTTTCAGATCTACATGTGGAAAGAAAAATAACCCTTAAGGCACCTAATAAATGTCAAATCTGCTAGCAGCAGGAATATGAGTGTCATAATACAGCTTTTAAATTTTGTGCTAAAAGATTTAAGGGGGGGGAGACAGTGAGAAAGCAGAGGAGTGCGACTGCTCGTGTCCTCAAAAGTTGCAAGCCAGTGAGATTTTCAGGATATCCAGAATGAATACGCATTTTGAAAGGTTTACCAGCTTGTAGCATCTGAGGACCAGAGATATCCTTTCTGCTGGGTTTGTACCGAAATCCAAGCAGAGAGGTGCGTAGTTCTAAAACCACATGTGTTATTGCCCCTCCTGACCTGACAGTGCGTTACACACTCTCCCATATTTACTTGATTATAAGTTAAGAAATTTTAATCAAAACAAACCTTACAAAAAGCAGAGGGTTCTCTTATCTATGAAGTTGAAAAAAATTAAGCACCCCCTTCAACCCCATCAGCAGCTTGATCCTGCATCTCTTCCCCACCAGCCCATGGGTTCAGCATTTCAATCCCCACTCTCTTTCTTTGTACCTTCAAACGTATCTTCTATAGAGCTGTGGCCTAGATTTTGACCTAAGCTGACTTTGGCCTGCTCTGGAGTACTCTCTCTGATTCATCTGACCACCTCTAACTCAACATCTTGTTTCTGCAGTGGCAGGACTAGGGTTACCAGATGTTCGGGTTTCCCCGGAAATGTCCTCTTTTTGAGGACTGTGTCGGGAGTCTAGGCGGATTTTTAATTGTATAACTTTTGTCTGAGGAAACTGGACATCTAGTACCTCCTACATGGGGTTACCAGATTTTTTGTCTGGAAAATCTGGACCCCCCTAGTCCCGCCCCAGACCCTATACCCGCCTAATGCAAGTCAATCATATGACCCTATACCCGCCTAATGCAAGTCAATCATATGACAGCGCCTCCGGGAAATAGGTCAGTGTTTTCAAGGCGCTTATCTTTGCTGTGAATCGCACCTATGTAGACGCTTTATGGCACGTAACATCCAGCATTAGCCATGCTAATCATGGCATTATGCGCCGGTAAACACCTCCTGAGACATGATTCCAGTGCCTTTTGTTTAGGCACTGGCAGGCACTTTAAATTGAATGTTGCTTGCTGTTTCTAACAGCATTTCCCAATTAACTTAGGTGCTGGAAGGGCGCTGTTTATAGAACTTCTCTCTTACTGCTGGAACAGTCTGTGGATGGAATTAGAGGCAGAGCCTGGAGTTATACCAACTGCCAATATTCAATGCCAGTGCCTGGAGAGCTAACTGGATATCTGAGAACACATAAAACGCATTCCTAATTGTGGCACTCATTTTTGAAGCACTGGGTCATCTCAAACTAGCCATAAAAAAGTCCATCTGTCGAAAACATCCAAATCACGATTTTCAAAAAGCAGAATTTGGAGGTTTTACTTGCAGTTTCTCCAAATAGCAAGGGGCATGTTTGAGCCATGTTTTGAGTGGGACTAGGGCAGGCTCATAATTAAGATTTCTTTCAAGCGATAATGGAACAGGAAGAAATGTCCAAGGCAAAAAAGGACATTTTTAACTAGGTTGTTTCAATCACGTTCAGAGTACTAAAAGGTGCCCAGATTGAGCAGCTGACCACTGGATGAAAGCATGACCCCTTCTTAGGTGTTATTGACCCTCTAGGAAGTGAAAATGACAGTGGATTCTAGGTTCTTTGACAGTTTCGGGTATGTATTATTTTATTTATTTATTTAAAAATTTTATATACTGCCTGGAGTCTCAGCAGTTTCCAAAATAAAATACAGAAAAAAAACATAACAGCATATACATACCATTATACAGTAATTCAATACAACATACTAAAGTGCAACATGAGGAATCTTCAATATTCATCACTTTCATTACAGGTAAATCAGAACAGTATCAGAAAGAGCAATTCACAAATATGCATCAACAAATAACTTTGTTTTAAGCAATCTCTTAAAGCTATAGTGGTTAACACATAATCTTAATTTACCACGTAGCTTATTCCATAGGGACATACCTATAAATGAGAACATTTTTAATTACATTACATTAGGGATTTCTATTCTGCCATTACCTTGCAGTACAAGGCGGATTACAAATGGATTGACTGGAGATTAGAAGTATTTAGGGAGTAGTTTGCACATTTCTTTGAGTTGCTAAGGATTACATCTGAGTTGTCAAGATATTGGAGATACATATGTAGTAGTTGCAGGTGATGCTTGGGACATTCCTGATTGTGTTAGTTGGGTTTTATGTGTTTTTTGAATAGAAGGGTTTTTATTTCTCTCTTGAAGGTTTTATAGTCTGTGGTCGAGATCAATAGGTTGTAGAGTTGGGGGTCGAGTATTGCAGCTCGAGGAGCTAGGAGGTTGTTGTACAGATTTTTTCTTTTGACATTTTTGGTTGGAGGGTGTGTGAATAGTGAGTGGATTCTCCTATGTCTGGTTGAGGTGGATTGAACTGTCTCCGTTTATTGCTTTAAATAGTAGGCAATAAAATTTGAAGTGTATTCTCGCTTGTATTAGGAGCCAATGTGAGTGGTGGTATGCCTCTGTGATGTGGTCGAATTTCTTCAGTGAGTAGATCAGTCTTAGGGCTGTGTTTTGTATTGTTTGTAGTTGTTTTATCATGGTTGCTGTGCATGGGAGATATAGTATGTTGCAGTAGTCTATTAGACCTAGGATTAGGGATTGTACCAAGAGTTGGAATTGTTTTCTGTCAAAGAATTTTCTGACTTGCCTAGCAAATACTTTATATTCACAGCCGTTTGCAACATCAATCGCATACTACCTTCTAATTGCAAAGCTCTAGATGGTCTATAGACCTCCTAAAGATACTGAAACCAGTAAGGCACAGAGCAATACACAGTCTGATGCACCAAGGATAACACCTTAAATTGAATGCGTTGTTCAATCGGAAGCCAATGAAGGCTTTTTAATATGGGAGTTATATGTGCTGTTCTTGTGGCCCCACTAATCAACCTGGCTGCTGAATTCATCGAGACCTGTAATGCTTTCCACCTAGTTTTTGTCAAACCCAGAAATAACGGTCATTTCTAAAAGAATAGCAAATAACTGCAAGGAGTGGCCTAGTGGTCAGTTCAGTGAACTTTGAACAACCGGACCCAGGTGTAACGCCCACTTTAATGCTTTTATTTCATACAAATACGTGAGCTGAGTTCTCCTGTAAAAGAGAAATACTTACTACATCTGAATTTATTCGGCAAATGTGATGGCTATTGCATTGGTGTACCTATAAGAACATAAGAACATAAGAAGCGCCATCTCCGGATCAGACCTTCGGTCCATCAAGTCCGGCGATCCGCACACGCGGAGGCCCTGCTAGGTATACACCTGGCTTATTTTTATAGCCAACCATATCTTTATATGCCTCTCTCAAGGAGATATGCATCTAGTTTGCTTTTGAAGCCTAGGACTGTCGATTCCGCAATAATCTCCCCTGGGAGAGTATTCCAGATGTCAACCACTCTCTGTGTGAAGCAGAACTTCCTGATATTAGTCCTGAACTTGCCCCCCCTTAGCTTCATTTCATGTCCTCTTGTCCGTGTCAAATTGGACAATGTAAATAGTTTTTTCTGCTCTATTTTGTCGATTCCTTTCAGTATTTGAAGGTTTCGATCATATCCCCACGCAGTCTCCTTTTCTCAAGGGAGAACCAATCCCAGTGTTTTAAGTCGATCCCTCATATTCCAGTTTCTCCATACCTTTTACTAGTTTTGTTGCTTGTCTCTGCACCCTCTCCAGCAGTTTTATATCCTTCTTAAGGTTGGGAGACCAATCTTGGACACAGTATTCCAAGTGTGGTCTGACCATCGCTCTATAAAGCGGCATTATAACTTTCTCCGATCTACTCATGATTCCATTTTTTTATCATGCCTAACATTCTATTTGCTTTCTTTGCCGCTGCCTGCGCATTGTGCCGACGGTTTCAGGGTCCTATCAGTACACCCAAGTCCTTTTCTTGTTCGCTCTTACCCAGAGTTTGCACCTGACATTTCTATACTCGTGTTCCTTGTTCTTTCTGCTTAAATGCATTACTTTTCCACATTAAATTTCATCTGCCATTTCTCCGCCCATTTCTCTAACTGACACAAGTCACTCTGGAGTTCCTCGCTATCCTTCTGCGATCTGATTGCCCGGCATAGCTTTGTGTCGTCTGAAAACTTGATGATCTCACTGGATGTTCCTTCTTCTAGGTCATTGATGAAATATTAAATAAGATGGGCCCAAGTACCGAGCCCTGGGGCACACCACTAGTCACTTTCTCCCAGTCAGAGAACTTCCCATTTATGCCCACTCTCTGTTTTCTGATATCTATCTATCTCTCTCTCTCTCTCTCTCTCTATATATATATATATATATATAAATATATGTATACATCACATATCACAAATATCTATGCAGGCTACAATATACACACAAATACAATAATAGACAAACGACCAGAAATTGAAACATTATAATAACAATCTGCATATAAAACATCATCAATAAAATTCTAAATACAACAACCAGTATTTCCACCCTTCCTAAATTACAGAAAGCTTCCTGAAAAATGAAAGACTTCAAAGACATACAGAAAGATAGAAATAAAAAAATCTGCTGAGTATTCTCAGGAAGTGCATTCCACAACTGTGGGTCTGCTACACTAAAAACCCTAGAACCAATTGTGGCTTTAGCGATAGACCGTAAAGGAGGCACTTCCAACAAATGATGAGACACAGACCGCAGTGAGCAAGATGGCACGTATGGTGCAATCAAATTGGTAATGCATGCTGTATGGCCTTGAACACTAACATCAGGATCTTGAATTGAATCCTCCAAGAAACTGGTAGCCAATGCAACTTGGCCAACAAAGGAGTTACATGTTCAGTTTGAGGAATACTGCTGCTGAACATACATATGTTTATTGCTTATACTTGCTCTTCCTCAAACCATCTGTCTTTCATTCCTCTGTAATTCCCCATCTGAGCATTGTGTATAGATGCACCTTTTTTTGTCCAGTCTGTCTGTCATAACTACAGCAGATTGTAAGCTCTTTCCAGAAGGGACTATCAATTCCATATTTGGTGTACAGCGCTGCATATGTCTAGTAGTGCTATAGAGATAAGTAGTAGCGGAGATTTTTATATACATAACTGACTATTTTCTGAATTAAATGGCTAAAATTATACATTGATCTGGCCCTGAGTTTTTATTTAAAAAAATGCACTTATGCTGTCAGTACCACTGTTGCCCACAAAAGTACTTTTAAATATCGGCCTTCCTATATTTAAGATTTGTTTCAGGAGCACAAATCACTCTGTAGAGCTGTTTATGGATGTTCAGTATATCATAAGCTATTTAATTACAAGCTTGTTTATTCTTGAAAGAATTCTTCATTGCACTTGTTCTAGGATTGCTTTGTTCTTAAAACATTAAAAAAATTAGAAACAAGTGGTATTTGAAGAGCAGATCACCTTTAAGCATTCCTGAGCTCTTGCTTCTAAAATTTTTATGAGAAATTATATGTTTCTGACTGAGTTAACTGGAGAAAACACTGCCTCAAGTGTGTATTAAACTATACAATTAACTTTAATTAGCAGATTGGCACAATCCTTATAATTTAAATTGTTCTAGGGTTTTAGGGAATGACAGACAAAGCAGGAGAAACATACATTTGGAAGATATACAGCTTACTAGACGAAATTACAAGGAAGTACAAGATAATAACAGTTCTTATTTAAACAACATGGTCAATGTGCCATGCTGAAAGGTTTAACTCATGCTTACAATGCTTCAGTCATAAATACTGTAACTGTACCTTACAAAATGCATGGGTGTCCAAAGGTTTACGCTCAGGAGTACATCTCCATAAGACAAGCAAATATCACTGAGTTGGCCCAAAAATTTCTGCTGAAGAATGAAAAGAAAGTGAGAAAGCACAAGTCCAAATTGAGCAGTACAGACAGATCTTGGAGGAAAACCTCTTCTAGTCTGCTAGTTACATGGGACTGGGGCGAAACATAGAAACATGATGGCAGAAAAAGGCCAAATGGCCCATCCAGTCTGCCCATCCATCTCTTCCTATATCTATGAGATCCCACGTGCCTATCCCAGGCCCTTTTGAATTCAGACACAGTCTCTGTCTCCACCACCTCTTCCGGGAGACTGTTCCATGCATCTACCACCCTATCTGTAAAAAAGTATTTCCTTAAATTGCTCCTGAGCCTATCACCTCTTAACTTCATCCTATGCCTTCTCATTTCAGAGCTTCTTTTCAAATGAAAGAGACTCGACTCTTGTGCACTGTCAAAGGCTTTGCTAAAATTTAAATATACCTCATCTAGTACACTCCTTCTATCCAATTCTCTGGTTACCCAAAGAAATTGATCAGATTTGTCTGACAAGACCTACTTCTAGTGAATCCATTTTCCTCTGGTCCTGTAATCTTCAGGATTCCAGAAACTTCACCATTCTCTGTTTTAAAAGCATTTCCATTAATTTGTTTACAACAGAAATCAGACTTACTGGCTCGTAATTCCCTACGTCTTCCTTATTTCCACTTTTGTGGAGAGGGACCATATCCGCCCTCCTCCGGTACTACTCCAAGCTCTAGAGAAGCATTGAAAAGGTCAGTCAGTGGAGCCAACAGAACTTCCCTCAGTATCCTCGGATGTACACCATCTAGCTTTGCCTACCTGTAGATTAGCTAGCTCCTCATGAACACAACCCTCTGAATATCAATCAGGGTCTACCACTCCTCCATCCCTATTCGTGTTTATCTTCTGCGGTCCTGCTCCTGGCGCTTCAGCCATGAACACAGAACAGAAATATTTGTTAAGAAATTCAGTCTTTTCTTTATCAGCTTCTACATATTTCTCCCTTTCACTTTTGAGTCTCACAATGCCACTTTTGCACTTCTTCCTATCACTGATATATCTAAAAAATGTCATCTCCCCATTTTACCATGTCAGCTATTTTTTCTTCCATTTGTATGTTTGCTTTCCTGACTACTACTACTTAACTTTCCCAGATACTGTATTTTTACCTGTCTTCTTCTTTCTGTGATCTTTTGTAGTTTATGAAAGCTAACCTCTTATTCCTTACCTTCTCAGCTACTACTTTTGAGAACCAAAGTGGCCTGCTTTCCTTTTACCTACTTGCCTCACAAAAAGGTCTGTTGCCCTTACAATAACTCCTTTTAGTTTTGCCCACTGCATTTCCACTCTTCCAGACGTTCCCATCCAGACAATTCCTTTATGTAATCTTCCATCTGAACAAAGTTAGTTTTTAAAAAAGTTTATAACCTTTACTTTTGAATGAACCCTCTTTATACTCATCTTAATATTAAACTGTACCATGCAGTGATCACTGGATGCAAGATGATAACCCACTGTAACATCAGAAACACTTTTCTTGTTTGTAAGCACTAACTCCAGGATGACCCCATCTCATATGGGTTCCATTACCAACTGCTGGAACAGTTCTCCTTGTAGAGAATCCAGGATTTCCCTACTTCTAGAAGACCCCAAATAGGGATACCCTAATCAACATCCAGCATATTAAAATAACCTATTAGTAAAACTTCCCCTTTTTTAGATATATTCTGAATGTCTACTATTAAATCTGTCCATTTCTTCCCTTTGTGAAGGAGGCCTGTATATCACACCAATGTAGATATATTTACCATTCCCTCTTTCCAAATTGATCCACAGTGCTTCTTCCTTGCCTTACAGATCCTGTAATTGTGTGGCTTTAATATGATCTTTAACATATAATGTTACTCCCCCTCCTTTTCTTCCTACCCTGCCTTAGCCATGGATCTCTGTCAACCACGTTTCCATGATCGCCACGAAATCCAACTCATCTTCTTCCATCACAGCATCTAGAGCCAGAATCTTGTTTCCCATACTTTGAACATTAGTATATACTGTTTTCCAGACATTGCCCCCTTTTCCCATCCATGTAGAGGTATTCAGTGACTTACTTACCTGAGGGTTTATACTTCCCCAGGCTTTGATCACCCTGCCCCATCGCTTCTAGTTTAAAGCCCTCTTCAGTAGATTATCCAGCCTGTTGTCAAAGCCACTTCTTCCCTTATTTGATAGATGCATACCATCCCTGCTCAGCAGCCTTTGGAAAATCATCCCATGGTCTAGGAAGCCAAAACGCTGTCGACACCATCTACGTAGCTATGCATTCATCTCCAGGATGCAAACTTCTCTGCCCTGGCCTTTACCCTCAATAGGGAGGATGGAAAAAAATACCACCTGCACACCTGATTGCTTCATCTTCTCTCCCAGAACCACAAAGTCACTAGTGCAGGGGTACCTGGCACTATCATTAGTGCCAAGGTGGATGAGTAGTATCGGATAATAGTCATCAGGCTTGATGAGTCTCAGCAAGCTCTCTGTAACATCTTGGATTTTGGCACCAGGTAGACAGCATATTTCCCAGGACATCATGTCTGGTTTGCAGATGGCTGCTTCTGTACCCCTAAGAAGGGAATCAGCAACCACCACTACCTTATGCCTCCTAGTGATCATGAATCCAGTAATTTTTCAAGCTTTGGTCTTTTCTCTCCTTGGGATGCTTTCATATCCTCCACTTCCAGGGCTGCATATCGGTTCTTCAGTTCAAGAGTGGGGCATTGAAAGAAGCAAAATTGAGTCCAGCTATCTTCCCTCAGCATAGCCTCTTCTTTCCCACTGCTGGAAATCTTTGACGCCTCATGAACCATTTCATCAACGTACCTCTCATTCTCATGGATGCTTCTCAGTATCACCACCTCCTCACTCAGTTCCTTTACTTCCTTCATGAGGGATTCCAGCCGAAGACAGCTTGCACATGGAACTATTGCCTCTGCTTGGGTAACATTTTCTGTCTGCACAGAGACAGAGGCTATAACCTGAGCGAGGCGCGAGCTCTTCGACCCCCCCCCCCCCCCGACACAATACCTGCAGGAGGGAGCCCAACCCCTCCTGCCAAGGTGCGAGCCCCGTGACTCCCCACCCCTCCTACAATACGGGCAGGAGGGATCCCAGGCCCTCCTGCCCACAATGCCCCCTCACAACCGCTCCCTGAACCCCTGATCGCCCCCTCAAACCCCACAACACCCCCCTCACCCCCCTGCACTTACATTATGTTGGCTGGACGGACGGGTTTCAAGCCTGGCTGCCCGGCAGGCCTGCCATTCTCCAAATGGCGGGCCTTAGGGCCTGATTGGGCCAGGAGCCTAAGGCCCTTGCCCGTATTTTAGGGGAGGTGGGTGGTTGTCGTGGGCAGGAAAGCCTGGGATCCCTCCTGCCTGTATTTTAAGGGGGGTGGGGGGGTCACGGGGGTTGCGCCTAGGCAAGAGGGGTTGGGCTCCCTCCTGCCAGTATTGTTTCGGGTGGGGGTGGTTGAGGGGATCGCACCTTGGCAGGAGGGGTTGGGCTCCCTCCTGCCGGTATTGTGTCGGGGGGGGGGGGGAGTCATGGGGCTCACACCTCATCAGGAGGGATTGGGTGCCCTACTGCCAGTATTGTTTTGGGTTGGGGTGGTTGTGGGGATCGCACCTCGGCGGGAGGGGTTGGGCTGCCTCCTGCCGGTATTGTTTCAGGGTTTGGGGGCAGATCGCGATTCTCCCTGAACTGCCGTGAATCGCGACTGTTCAGGGGGTGGGATCGCGATCTTGGCAGGGGAGATGTGGCATCTCTCCTGCTGTGATCGTTGTGGGGGGAGGGGGGAATTCTGTAACTGGTGTTATTTTTGACAGACACCAGTTACAGAATCCAGCTTGATAATGTGTTCTAAATTTAGATGTAGCGTCTGGGCGATTAAACTGCTGAACGTAGAGGTATGCCATTCTCAAAAGAAACCTAATTTTGGACTTTTTTTTGAGAATGGACATTTTCCCTGTTGCTACTTTCAGTGTTTAGGGCCTTAGGCCAAAAGGGGACTTAGACGTTTTTTTTTTTATTATGCCCCTCCATACTTCTGAAAAGATTAGACAGGCTGGTATACCAAAGAGAGTCTACCAAATGTTGAGGATTATCAAATGCCTTTTTTGCTCCTCCTTGCTATGCAGTCAGTCTTCATCCATACAAGATGCGGGCTAACTTTTCCACCAGCAAATTAATTCAATATGTGAAGATGTTCTCTTAGGCTTCCATAGTTGGCGTCATGATAAGAACATAAGATTTGCTGCTGCTGGGTCAGACCAGCAGTCCACTCTTGCGGCGCCCTTAGGTCAAAGACCAGTGCCCCATTTGAAATCTAGCCTTACCTGCGTATGTTCTGTTCCAGTAGGAACTTATTCAACCTTTTCTTGAATCCCTGAAGGGTGATTTCCCCTATAACATCCTCTGGAAGAGCATTCCAGATTTCTACCACTCTCTGGGTGAAGAAGAACTTCCTTATGTTTGTATGGAATCTATTCCCTCTCATTCACTTCACCTTGGAGAGGGTGAACAATCTTTCTTTCTCTACTAAGTCAATTCCCTTCAATATCTTGAATGTTTTGATCATGTCCCCTCTTAGTCTTCTCTTTTCAAGGGAGAAGAGGCCCAGTTTCTGTAGCCTCTCATCGTACGGCAACTCCTCCAGCCCTGTAACCAGTTGTCTGGGTCTTGCCACGTCTGAATAAGTGTAACCGACATTGCAGGCTAAAGAAAGCCACAGCACGATGGCTGAAACATCGGTTGCACATATTCAGATGCAGCAAGACCTGGACAATTGCAGTATCTTTGTTAAGGTGGATTAGCCTATAGATTGTAACTGGCAATTTGCACCATATGTACCTGCAGCTCTGTGCAGACTGCACCACTCTAAGCCTTCTATAAAGTGTGATGGTCATTTTAATTTTGTGTTGATTCCATGCTCTTTTTCTTTTCTCTTCTCATCCCCCTTCTTTCTCTTTATTTTGCTCCCCACTCCTTCTCCTATTTTTATTTCCCCCTTTTCCCCTTTACTTTCCTTGTTGGACCATGTTTCTTTTTTTACTTTGTAGCCCTCATTTTCCATTGACAGTGTTCCAACAGTTTATTATAAAGTAGTTTCATTCCTCCCCTAAGTTTCCACAATATTTAATTATTACTTGATTTATGATTGGAATTTACAGTATAATCATATAAACACATATCCAGTATTTTATTTGTAAAAGCTCAGCGTTATGTGTAAACATGTTGATTTGGTCTGGTTTTGCTTCTCTGGTATCTATGATGTTCCTCATTATAGTTTGTTTAATTTAATAATTTATATATTGCTTACAGCCTAAGCGGTTTGCATTCAGGTATTTCTCCCTATCTATCCCAGGGGGCTCACAATCTGACTAACATACCTGGGGCAATGGATTGTTAAGTCACAAGGAGCAGTGATAGATAGACTTGAAACTGCTGCACCCTCACTGACCTTTAGTTACCACTACTTCTCTGCAGTGATATAGTCAGACAGCCAATTTGGTGTCTCTTTCTCTTTCCTTCCCTTTCCTTCCCTTCCCACCCCCTTCCCAGCTTCTTTCTCTCCCTTCCCAACCCCCCCAGCCTATGCAGTAGTTTCTCTCTTTCCTTCCCTTTCCACCCCCCGCAGCCCGTGCAGCATTTCTGATTCTCTTCAGGTCACCAGCAGTGGTTCTTCTTACACACTGCCAGCGGCTGACTTGGAAGCCTTCCTTCTGATACAAAATGCAAACATGTCAGAAGGTAGGATTCCAGGTCAGCCCCCGGCAGTGTGTAAGAACTGCTGCTGATAGCTTGTAGCTGTTGGGTGGGTCTGAGCCCAAACTGGGCGGGCCAGAACCACCCAGGCTCTTCTCGTGGCTATTCCTCTGCTTCTCTGTCATTATTTTTCTGAAGAAGGACCATAGTCACTTGTCTTCAATCCTTTGAAACCTCTCCATTCTCCAAAGATCTATTAAATAAATCTTTAAGAAGACCCATCAGATTCTCTCTAACTCCCTCAATATCCTGGAAAATGTCCCATCCAGCCTCATGATTTTGTTCACTTTCAGTTTTTCAAGTTCTTCATAAATACTTTATTCTGTGAACAACATGAAATCTACTCGATTCCCATATATACCTTTTTCAGCCGACTGTGATCCTTCTGCAGGATTTTCTGTCACTTGTACTAGTATTCTGAAAAAAAAGTAGGTGCCTATTTTTCTTTATAGAATAGGCTTGAAATAGGTGCTTGCTTACCCTCTTATGTTAGGCACCCTATTGCAGAATTACCTTCTAAGTATTGCTGAGCATTTCCATCCAGCTACTTCATTCTATAATCTGTTTTCTGAGCAGCAGTTTTCAGTTTGTTTCCTAGATTTTGTGATATTACAAGAGATAGATCTGCCTTTTTATTGGCAGTCATACTAAGGTCCCTGTGAGGGAGTCTATGGGGTGCTTCCACTCCCCCTAATGAATACTCCCTTACAATGTCAGAACCACCTTAACATAGGGGGCTCCTCCTTAGGGGGACATGACATGGGAAGGAGGAGACAGGGAAGCAGCTGCTATGAAGTATAAGAGGCAAGGTCAGAGCTAGATTGAGGTCCAGGGGAGAAGGAAGGGGTGATTCCTGTATGCACCTTGACTACACCCACTAGACATTCTGCGTGGCTGAGGTAAGCCAACCTTTCTTTTGCTGAACACGTGTGAATTTTGTTCTGATATCTGGCTGGGGCTAGACCATGTTGCCTGACTGAAGGAAAACTGTTACAAGATTGTGTTTGGGGCGTGGCAGTTGCAAACCATGGTCCATGCCTCAGGTCCTATAAGCCACGTATGCCTGGCCCTCTGAAGTAACAGGATGCAGGACTTTTTCTTTTGCATTAATAAAGTGTTTTCCTTTACTACTTAATAACTTTATTTTTGTATACCGCAAATACCACAAGCAGTTCAGAGTGGTTTACAGAGGAAGAGACTGTACATAGCGATGTTACAGAAAATATTTTCAAATTACATTGGTATCAGGGATACAACAAGTATTTCAGAGGTACAACAAGGCAGGAAAGAGTCATAGAAATTTATCAAAGAGATAGGTTTTAATTGATTTCCTAAAGGATTGGTAGGAGGGTGCATTTGAAATGAGGGTGGTTAGGCATTTATTCCATTTGCCTGCTTGGAATGACAGTGTTCTATCAAGGAATCTCTTGTAGATACAGCCCTTTAGGGAGGGGAAGGCAAACAGATAGGCATTGCGTGTGTGAGTGGTGCTTGGGAATACAAAGTGGTGTGACATGAGTACTTGTGATTGTGTCTGGCTGTGTGGGTACAGGCCCAATCCAAGCCCCACTTATACTGTTACATGTAGTGTTAGAAGTGGGATGCTACTCAACTCACTAGAAGAAGTGAACCCCACGATCTGGGCCTGAGTAATATCACACCATATTTTGAGACTAAGGGGACTGGCTCTTGAGAGAGGAACCTGAAACAGTACAGCTAGTGCCGAATAGGCAGAATTTTTTTTTTGTACTCGGTGTGCTTGGGGGCTGCCAGTGAAACATAGAGAAACAACTACAGCCCTGTTGGAGAGCCAAAAGCAGCAGCAGCAGTTTATACTGGCACACCTGGAGCAGCAGTGGCTACAGCCACAGCTTCTGCTTGGCTGGCTGGTCGGAGACCATATGACTACATATCCGGGAAATCTATTAACAGGTGGCAGGCAAATTCCATTCCAGAATGCCAACCCTGATGGTCGTGCTCTATATAAAGATGTTAAGGCAGCCATCTTGGAATGGACGGGCCGTACCTCAGAATCCTACAGGCAAAAGTTTTGGAAAAGTACCCTCCTGACGAAAGAGGCACCTTGCAGTTTTTTCTACAGATTGAAAGAGGTTGCTACCCGGAGAAGTCTAGGGTGGCAATAGCAAATGTGGTTAGAAACATAGAAACATAGAAGATGAAGGCAGAAAAGGGCTACAGCCCATCAAGTCTGCCCACTCTGCTTACCCACCCCCTGTCTATGCCCTAATGACCCAATTTCCTTATCTTGACCCTCGTAGGGATCCCACATGGGTATCCCATTTATTCTTAAAGTCTGGCACGCTGTCTGCCTCGATCACCTGCACTGGAAGCTTGTTCCAATGATCAACCACTCTCTCTGTGAAGAAATACTTTCTGGTGTCGCCATGAAATTTTCCGCCCCTCAGTTTGAGCGGGTGCCCTCTTGTGGCCGAGGGTCCCTTGAGAAAGAAAATATCATCTTCCACTTCGACACGTCCCGTGAGGTACTTAAATGTTTCGATCATGTCTCCCCTCTCCCTACGTTCCTCGAGAGTGTAGAGCTGCAATTTATTCAGTCTCTCTTCGTACGAGAGACCCTTGAGTTCCGAGATCATCCTGGTGGCCATCCGTTGAACCAATTCAATTCTGCGCACATCTTTACTGTAATGTGGCCTCCAGAATTGCACACAGTACTCCAGAAGAGGTCTCACCATGGCCCTGTACAACGGCATTATGACTTCAGGCTTTCGGCTGACGAAACTTCTATTGATACAACCCAATATCTGCCTTGCCTTAGATGAAGCCTTCTCCACTTGATTGGCAGTTTTCATGTCTGCACTGATGATTACTCCTAAATCTCGTTCTGCTGAAATCCTAGTTAAAGATTCTCCGTTCAAGAAGTACGTCCTGCATGGATTTCTGCTTCCGAGGTGCATGACCTTACATTTCTTAGCATTGAAGCCTAGCTGCCAGGTTGAGGACCAACTTTCCAATGTAAGCAGGTCCTGCACCATATAATTCTGTAAACTGCATTCACTTACTATATTACATAGTTTGGCGTCATCGGCGAATAGTGTTATTTTACCTTGAAGCCCTTGAGTCAGATCCCCTATGAATATGTTGAAAAGAAGTGGACCCAGGACCGAGCCCTGCGGCACTCCACTGGTCACCTCCGATGTTTTAGAGAGGGTACCATTAACCACCACCCTCTGAAGAACAATTCCTGGATGGACTACCCCAGGCTATGAGACACTGGGTGAGACAACACCCCAAGCTAATGCTGGAAACAGCCTTGGAAGTGGAGGAAATGTTTCACTAAGCCCAACCAGTTTCTGAATCAGGGAGAGAGAAAAGTCCAGGGGGAAGTCCCTGGAAGCAGGACGAAATGACAAGGGTTGAGCAACCCAGGTAAAGATAATGGTCAGCAAGTCTGGGAGGTCAGAAGGCTGTCATAGAACAGTTTTCATCCTGCTTTTTTTCTTCTATGTAACCTGAAACTTTCATCATTGTGGCCTTTATAAATAAGGAGCTAAAACCTATCTTAGAGACACATTCTAATGAGAACACTAAAGCCGGATTCAATAAATGGTGCCCAAACATAGGCGCCATAAAAATCTGCGCTAAGGTAGCATTCAGTAAAGGGCGCTCAGTGCAGTGTTCTTTGCTGAACACTAGCTTAGTGCGGATTTTGCACCTAACCTTGGTCATCAACATCAGTGGTATAGCGAGGGTGGGAGGCACCTGAGGCAGGGGCGCCACCCTGCTCCTTCCTTGTAAAACCCCTCCCACTTCTTGTGTGCCCCCACACCACACTCACACCCTCCCTTCCCACCCCTGTACCTCTTTAAATCGTCATCAGCGTGAGCAGCCTCTCCAGCCTGACTCTCATGCTGGCATTGGCTTTCCCTCTGATGTCACTTCCTGGCCCCATGACCTGGAAGTGATATCAGAGGGAACCAAGCTGGCGCGAGCAGCAAGCCAGAGTAGTTGCTCGCACTGGCAAGATTTTAAAGAGGTACAGGGGGCAAGGAAGTAAGGGTGTGACCGTGGTTGGGGAGTGGAGAGTTGTCGGTGCCCCCATTATGACAGTACCTAGGATGGTCTTCCCCCTTGCCTCCCCCCCTTACTATGCCACTGGCCAGCATTTACGCTTGCTGAAACTTAGTGCAAATTATGATGCCAAGTTTTTGGCAGTTGGGCATGCAACTTCTAGTATACTATAACATCATGCTTAACTTCTGAGAATGTCCGGTGATCCATGCCTCCTTGGAGTTGTGCACTATGAAATTTAGGTGTAGATATTATAGAATAGCTACTAGGGCAGATGAATAACTCCATAATGGTGCCAAATAATGTCAATCATTGATTGTTGATGCCTCATTAACGAATTACTTTATATGTGTTTCTGCCCTCAAGGGCAGATTCTGTATATAGGATGCCAGTCTTAGCAGCTGCCTAAGAAGCAGATGAGAATCACACACTGGTGTCCTATACAGAATTGAATCTGCCCTAATGTATAGACACCTAACCATGCCTAACTGCCCTGATTCTCTAACCGGCATTCATGTCACAGGTGCCGCCTCTATTTGAAATGTAGGCCAGCTCGCCTAAGGCCACTTCTAGGCGAAATCATGCCCAGCCTTGGGCGAGCTTAAGTGTCCTAATACATTTCCCTTAACCGTGACAAACACCTACAGTATAGGAGTCCTGCCTCAGGTTTTTTTTTTGTTTTTTTTTTAATGTGCGTCCTGATTAGCTGCTAGACTGAAGTAGGGTGACTACTACTGCCTACAATTGGGATGCCCTTTTAAAGAATCAGCCCTTCAGTGCTCAAATTTGACGTCCAACTATATAGAATCTGGAGAAGAGATAACATACTCCAAAACCTAGTCTTGAGCTGAGTTAGGAGTTGATCAGCAGAGCAATACTAGGAGTGAGAAAGTAAGCCAGGGCTCTGTAGCTTAGCCACAAGGGAAACCAAACCAAGAAACATATACCTCCAAACGTCAGTCATCTTTCTTGTCACTTCTTGTTGCTAACATGCTATTTCTGAGAGCTGATTCAGCTTATTGAGCCCATCTAGTCCATTCCCACTGTCTCACATGAGAAGTAATAGGGGAGGGGGTATTGTTTTATTTTTGTGAAAAAGGAAAATTATGTTCTTTTCCATTCCTCTTTCAGTTTCAGACTTTACAATAGATCCTTTCCATTACAGAGCTGTCAAAGAGAATCAGTTTTTTCAGAGATTTTTCAGATCATGGCATCATATAGGCCAGAACTCCTTCCTGCTCCCTCATGTCCCTCCAGTAAGATAACTAGCACAGGAATCTAAAACTTAAAAATAATTTTTCAACCTTTGTTTCTCTGGTGGTGTTCAAATCCAGGCTGAAAGCCCACTTATTTGAAGCTGCATTTAAATCCTAACCTTACCAACGTATCTATCTGTCATCCCCTCTATAGTCCCCTACCATCTATTCAGCCCCCTATAATTCCCTACATGAGTACTAAGTTCATACTCTCCCTTTTTGTCCTATGTTATTCTGCCTCATCAGCCCCTATCTAATTCCCTACTTGAGCACTTTTGTCCTATATGCCTGTCATAATTAGATTGTAAGTTCTTTTGAGCAGGGACTGCCTCTTGAATGTCCAATGGTAGTGCTATAGAAATAATAAATTACTGTTGTTATAGTTTTTCATCCTCTGTATCTGCTTATTTTTGTTCTTCTCTTGTTTCCTCTCTGCTTTCACATTCCCTCTCTTAAGAATTCTTTTCCAGTCTTCCTCTCATTTCTCTTTCCTCCATGTGTTTGTCTCTCTATAGCCTCTCTTGCTCTACCTTCTCATTTACTGTTCAGTCATGTGAAAAAAGTAGGACACCCCATGAAATATGCAGCTCTTTCTTAAGAAATTGCACATATCAATGTCAAATGTTTTTTTATTTATCTCTAGAAAAGAAAGTGATATAATTGCAGTTAAACAACAAAAATTTCCTAGATTTACTCATGAAACAAAAGATATCCAAAATAATGTGTATTCTAACTGAGGAATAAATTAGGACACCTCCACATATCCTCCCACTTAAAGTAACTCAAATTACACACAGGTGTATCACATCAGGTGCACATAATTAGAGCATCGTTACTCAGCATTTTGAAGGAGGTTTGCCCTGCTTAAACCTCAGACATTTAGTATGGTATGCTCATGACTGCTGCAGTGAGAGTGAACACCATGGTGAGATGAAAAGAGCTGTCTGAGGCCTTCAGAAAGAAGATTGTAGCAGCTTATAAGTCTGGTAAGGGATTTAAAAAGATCTCAAAAGAATTTGACATTAGCCATTTCACAGTCCGGAAAATAGTGTACAAATGGAGGACTTTCCAAACAACTGCAAACATGCCCAGGTCTGGCCATCCAAGCAAGTTGACCCTCATAGCAGACTGCAAGATGCTAAAAGAAGTCTCCAAAAACCCTAAAATGTCATCTTGGGACCTATAGCAGGCTCTTGCTACTTTTGATGTGAAAGTGCATGCCTCTACAATCAGAAAGAAACTGCACAAATGTAACTGGCATGGGAGGTGTGCAAGGAGGAAGCCTTTGCTTTCTAAGAGAAACATCAAGCACTGACTGAAGTTTGCCAGAGAGAACATAGACAAACACCAGGACTTCTGGAATAGTGTTCTATGGACTGAATTATTTGGACACCAGAAAAAAGGACATGTTTGGCATACACCAAATAAAGTATTCCAGGAAAAGAACCTCATACCAACTGTGAAGCATGGAGGTGGAAGTGGAAGTGTCATGGTTTGGGGATGCTTTACAGCAGCAGGACCTGACCAGCTCACCATCATAGAATCCATCATGAATTCTACCGTGTATCAGAGGGTGCTTGAGGAACATGTGAGGCCATCTGTAAGAAAATTAAAGCTGAAGCAGAAGTGGACCCTGCAACACGACAATGACCCAAAACATACCAGTAAATCCACCAAGGACTGGCTGAAAACTAAGAAATGGAGAATCCTGGAGTGGCCGAGTCAAAGCCCTGATCTTAATCCCATTGAGATGCTGTGGGGTGACTTGATGTTGAAAAATTATATACTGGATAAGAATCTTGCCTTCCCAGACTCATGTATGGATAAATGAATAAGCCTCAGCCCACCACCCCACCACTGTAATATCTTGTTACTGCAGGTGCAATCATCACTGGCTGTTTCATTCTTCTATAATTTAGTAAATGCTTTTATTCAAATAGTGTGTTTAAATAAATAAATAATTTATTGAGTGATAATAAGAAGTACTTGGATTCAGTGTACTTATCTTATGCCAGCTGAACTCTGAGAACATGACCCGACATGTTTCGCACCATCTGTGCTGTATCAAGAGTCCCCCTAAAATAGTAACAGGAAGGTGACATTAGTGCATATTCTATAACATCACCCCACCCGTTCGGCTTTATGTATATTTTCCACCCAGCCTTAAAATCAAAATCTTACCGGGTCGCCTGTGTCATCCGACTCTGCCTATTTTTGCAAAAGAGCAAGATGGCGTCAGCGTGTACACCGGTGTTTAAATAGTATCCTCCCATTCAAATCTGTGACTCCTCCCCCCAAAAACCCTATTGGTCAAAATCTGTCACAACAATGAAGCCCATTCCAATTCGCAGTTGAGTCCATAAGGTTCAAATGTATTAAGAAAAAAGGTGTTTCTCTGCTCATGTTCATTCAACTTAATTAAACCTTTACTCGCCAATCGATCCTCGAACCCCTCTCTAAATTCGTGGATTTCTTCCTTAGGAAAGAGGTTTTTAAGATTAGGTCTTTTATAAGGGATTTCACACATTTTTTGAGGAAATTAGCTTTGGCTGATATACACACGCATGATAGATGGCTGGTTACTTTAGATGTAACCTCCCTATACACCAAAATCCCTCAACTTCAGGCACTTGAGGTGATACAAGAGGTATTAGATAAAAGATCCACCCCTCAATGAATTCCTACTGGATTCTTGTTGAAACTGGCTCAGTGGATCATCCTAGACAATTTTTTCCAATACCAGGATCAATTTTTCCAACAGACCCAGGAGGTTGCGATGGGGGACACTATGGCCCCCTCAGTAGCAGCCCTTTATATGGCCAGATTCGAGGACAGATTTGTATATACATCGAGATGGTATACCCATATATCTTTTTGGGGTTGTTTTCTTGACAACATTTTTCTAATCTGGGTAGGCACCAGAGAATATCTTGATGAGTTTTTTTCATACTTGAACTCTATTAACCCCAATATTACTTTTACAATGTCATGTCATCAAACACACATCCAATTTTTGGATATTGCAATCTCCATTATTGGAGATGAGGTCCATACCTCCCTCTTTAGGAAGCTGGTCACCCGTAACACACTTTTACATTTCAACAGTTTTCACCCTTATAAACTACGTTTTAATTTACCAGTGGGACAATTTTTACGGATACGGCGGTTATGCTCATCCGTGGAAGAATTTCGGAGGCAGGCTGATTTACTATCTGACTGGCTACGGGTGAGAGGCTTTCCTAATAGAGCCATTAAGTAGGCTTACACAAGGGCAAGATTTGCCAACGCGAACTCCTTCTTAATGAATCGGACACTACCCAGGAGGAGGAGAGTGAGACCCTCACCAAAAGCTGTTAATTTTGTAGTTCAGGCCATGAGGAGACACTGGCATATAGTGCAGGGCATTTGTCCTTGTACAATTTCCCGAGGTTTGCATACTCGAGGGGTACGACGCTGGGCCAAAAATGCAACTTCCAAAAATATGGATGTAGGAAAAGAGAAATTGGGAGTCAACATATAGGTTGTGGAAGATGCCAATGGTGTCACTTCACGATTGAGGGGAGGTCGTTACCGATTGTAACACCAGCGATGTTATATACACGATTATCTGTCCGTGTGATTTAATATACATGGGACGCACTTCAAGGGCGATACGTGTTAGGTTGACTGAACACAAATCTCGGATTCTGAACAAAGTTGCTAAAGCTCCTTTGGTTGACCACTGGTTGGTTCACAATCATAAAGTTGAAGACATGCGATGGCGTGTCATTGAGAAGGTTGTGGGGAGGGATGGTGGGAAAGATTTAATTAAGCTGAATGAACGTGAACAGAGAAACATCTTTTTTCTTAATACAGTTGAACCTTATGGACTCAACTGCGAGTTGGAATGGGCTTCATTGTTGTGACAGATTTTGACCAATAGGGTTTTTGGGGGGAGGAGTCACAGATCAAAAATTGGCTGGCGGGCAGGAAGCAGAGGGTAGGAGTAAAGGGGCACTACTCTGACTGGATAGGGGTCACAAGTGGTGTTCCGCAAGGGTCAGTGCTGGGACCACTGCTGTTCAATATATTTATTAATGATCTAGAAACGGGGACGAAGTGCGAAGTTATCAAATTCGCGGATGACACAAAACTCTCCAGCAGGGTCAGAACTGTTGAGGAATGCATAGAACTGCAGAGCGACCTGAACAAACTGAGTGAGTGGGCAAAAAAATGGCAGATGAGCTTCAATGTGGAGAAATGTATGGTCTTGCACATAGGGAAGGGGAACTCCATGTACAGCTATACGATGGGAGGGAGGGTACTTGGGGAAGGCAGCCAAGAAAAAGATCTGGGGGTATTGGTGGATAACACAATGAAGCCGGCGGCGCAATGTGCAGCGGCCTCAAAAAAGCGAGCAGAATGTTGGGCATTATCAAAAAAGGTATCACTACCAGAACGAAGGAAGTTATCCTGCCACTGTATCGAGCAATGGTGCGCCCACATCTGGAATACTGCGTTCAATACTGGTCGCCATACCTCAAGAAGGACATGGCAATACTCGAGAGGGTCCAGAGGAGAGCAACGAGGATGATAAAGGGTATGGAGAACCTTTCATATGCCGAACGGTTAGACAGGCTGGGGCTCTTTACCCTGGAAAAGCGGAGACTGGAAAATCATGAAAGGCATAGAGAAGGTGGAGAGGGACAGATTCTTTAGACTAGCAGGGACAAATAAAACAAGAGGTCATTCAGCAAAACTGAGAGGAGACAGATTCATAACGAATGCAAGGAAGTTCTTCTTCTCTCAACGGGTGGTAGACACCTGGAACGCGCTTCCCGGAGAGGTGATAAGACAGAGTACAATTCTGGGGTTCAAAAAGGGACTGGATGACTTCCTGGAAGCGAAGGGGATAACAGGGTACAGATAGAGGTTTACCTTACAGGACATTGAGCAAATAGGGTATGGACATTTTAGGTTAGGTAGGGAAAACTTTCAGGTCATGGACCTGGAGGGCCGCTGCGGGAGCGGACTGCCGGGCACGATGGACCCCTGGTCTGACTCGGCAGAGGCAATGCTTATGTTCTTATTTGAATGGGAGGATACTATTTAAACACCGGTATACACGCTGACGGCATCTTGCTCTTTTGCAAAAATAGGCAGAGTCGGATGATACAGGCGACCCGGTAAGATTTTGATTTTAAGGCTGGGTGGAAAATATACATAAAGCCAAGCAGGTGGGGTGATGTTATAGAATATGCACTAATGTCACCTTCCTGTTACTATTTTAGGGGGACCCTTGATACAGCACAGATGGTGCGAAACATGTCGGGTCATGTTCTCAGGGTTCAGCTGGAATAAGATAAGTACACTGAATCCAAGCACTTCTTATTATCACTCAATAAATTATTTATTTAAACACACTATTTGAATAAAATCATTTACTAAATTATAGAAGAATGAAACAGCCAGTGATGATTGCACCACGTAATTTCTTCCCGCAGTAACAAGATATTACAGCGGTGAAGTGGTGGGGCTGAGGCTTTTTCATTTATCCACACATGAGTCTGGGAAGGCAAGATACTTATCCAGTATATAATTTTTCAACATTAATTCTGGACATACTGGAGTAAAGATCATATGAACCATTGCCATATCTTTAGTGGGGTGACTTGAAACAGGCTGTACATGCAAGAAAACCCTCAAACATCTCACAGCTAAAAGAATTCTGCATTGAGGAGTGGACCAAACTTCCCTCAGATCAATGTCAGAGACTGGTAGGTGGCTACAAGAAGCATCTCCCTGCAGTTATTTCAGCCAAAGGGGTAACATTAGCTATTCGGGTGTAGGGTGTCCTATTTTATTCCTCAGTTAGAATGCGCTATTTTGTGGATATCTTTGTTTCATGAGTAAATCAAAGGAAATTTTTGTTGTTTACCTGCAATTATATCACTTTCTTTTCCAGAGATAAATAAAAAAAAAAAGATTTGACATCGATATGTGAACATTTCTGAAGAAAAAACTGCATATTTCATGGGGTGTCCTAATTTTTTCACATGAATGTATTTCCTTCTAGTGTATGGCCATTAATAGGACAAGTCGAATTGCAGCCATTTTAGAGCCACACGCTAAAATTAGTGCAGGCCACTTTTTAGCATGGCTTTGTAAAAGGGCCTCTTAATGAGCCAATTTTCACCAATAACATTCAACATTCAATTATTGGCAATAACTGGCAATGATTAGAATTTATACTTGCATCTTAAGGTAGGCTTTTTACAGACTTGTTTGCATGGGGGAGGGAAAACTCCTTAAACTGTTACACCCCATAATTTACTCATACAGTAGTTGGTGGATTAGATTGTCTTGATCCCCCCCAGTTTGTTGAGTTGTTCCTTCTTACCTGTGTCTCTGCAAACTATTTAATCTCTGGTCACATGTACTGTATTCTATTTTACTGTCTCTGCTAATGGCTTTTGTTAATTACAGTATGCACATCAAGGAGCTTATTATAGAAAACATATGGGCAAGCTCCCTTTGCTGGAGAAATTTGCTGCTGTCTTATATTTGAAAAATTGATGGAAGAACATATGCATTCTGTTTCAACACTGGCGTTCGTTCTTCCGTGCTGAAAATGCCTTTTACATTTCGAACATGAGAATTATCCAAGAACGCTGAGGGAGCAACAGATGTGGATTTAAAAGCTTAAGTCCACTGTTTTTCAATATTTTGTAATGTTAGCCCAAGAAAATGTATCATAATCTGGAAAGGTTCTAGTTTTTCTGCAGGACCAATATGGCAACTGGAACATTATATTTTATTTACCATACATGCGCAAATAAAAGCTGAGATGTTTTGGCCCAAAAATGGGGGTCTTGGTTTATATTTGAGTTCTCCCCTTACTGGACCCACTGCAAGTCTTTTCCCAGGCCTGCCTTAAGCACTGGTGGTCCAGTGGTGAGCCGGTACAGGAGTGATACCTCCCATGTCCTATCCTGGCTGGCTCTGTACCATCCTGCCCCCCTCTCTGAACCCATCATAGGCCTTTCCCTGTGCCTACCTTAAACCCTGGTGGTCCATTGGTGAGCCGGGGCAGGAGCGCTTCTCCTATGCTCCTGTCCTGTGTAGTATCGCTACTGAAAATGGCTGATGCAAGTTCCCGCAGCAACCTCACAAGACTGCTGTTAGGGCTTCAGGTCAGCCCAGAGAAAGGCTTGCGATGCCTGCCCTGTTCCCTGTCCTGGCCTACCACTAGACCACCAGAGGGGGACAGGGTACAGAGCCTGGCAGGGAGGAGGAACAGAGAGCAGAGCTTGGCAAGTAGTGTGGGGTTGGGTGCAGAGCCTGGCAGGGAGAATTTGGTTCAGAATTTTTTTTTCTTGTTTTCCTCTTCTAAATCTAGGGTGTGTCTTATGGTCAGGTGCATCTTATGGAACGAAAAATACGGTAGCTCAATACACTTCATCCACTTTTCTTGCAATGACTTTAACCTCTTTGAAAACAATTCTTCTGTTTGACTTTCAAACCAGAACATCACAGCTTCCTTGATTTCTTCATCACTTGAAAACCCCTGTCCATGGAGAGATTTCTTCATAATTCAGAACAGGAAATAATGTTAGGGAGCAAGGCCAGGACTGTCAGGTGGATGGTTCAGCTGCTGAAACCCACATTTGCGGATGGCAGCCTGTGATTGTTGTGACATGTATACTGGCGCATTGCCATGAAGAAGCAGCAGCATGTCTGCTGAGAGTTTTCCTCATCTTTTTTCCTGATTGACTCCTGCAGAGTGATCATTGTGTTGGTGTAACTCTCCCCAGTTATGGTTGTCTTGTGTGACATGAACTCCAGAAGCAAAAGTCCTTCATCATCGCAGAAGACAGTTGCCATTACTTTGCCTGCAGATTTTCTGTCTTGAACTTTTTGGGGATGGGGATGACTTGTGCTTCCACTGCATTGACTCCAGTTTGGACTCAGGATGCCAGTGATAGACCCAAGTCTCATCTCCAGTTATCAAATGGTCTTCACGGAGCATCTCCAAGTTCTCCTGACAGCCCTGGAGTCTCGTGGCCTCCTGACATGGCATCAGCATTCTTGGAACCCATCATGAACTAACCTTGGACATGCCCAAATTTTAATGAATTATTTTGCAAGTACTATAGTTAGACTACAAACTAAGAGGCTACAAACAAGCAGCACAGCTCACGAAACTACCCACGTATGTAGGGGAGGAGATCATGAAGCTGTGCAGTTAAGTAATGGTAGAATGGACTTTATTTTTCTTTGAAGCAGCAATGTATAAGTGTTTTGTGAATACAATGAACCTTACAACCTTACATTATTTTTGGGCATGGGCATTTATTAAATTTGTAAAGCCTACTATTTTGACTGAAACCCACAATGTTTTATGGAGCTTTCCTGATCTATGAAGACTAACTGAGGTCTTTTTCTCTACATTATTAGTTTCAGATGAATTGCAGGTTTACTAGGCAAATTTTTATGGTTTGTATGAATGGTGATTGTAATTGAAATCACCCATTATTATACTGTTGCCCAATTTGCCAGCTTTCTTAATCTCTGAAAAAAATGTCTTCATCTGTCTGCTCATTCTGTCCTGGAGGACGGTAGTATAACATACCTGTATATTCCTTCCCCTCACACATGGAATTTCTATCCAAATGGATTTCACACTGCTATCTATGTTATGCAGAATATTTATTTTGTTTGATTTAATTCCCTCTTTAACATATAATGCAACCCCCCTTCAATTTGATCTACTCTATCCTTGCAATATAATTTGTACCCAGGTAACACAGTGTCCCACTGATTGTCCACCTTCTACCAGGTCTCTGATATGCCTATTACATCTACCTCATCATTCAGTGCTATATACTCTAACATGCCTATTTTATTTTTTAGGCTTCTAGCATTTGTATACACATACTTCAAATTGTGTTTTTTCCTTGTATCTCCAGCCTGCTCAGAAGATGACAGGGGTAATTAGAAACCTTTACTCTGCCTTCCTCTTAAGCACGCCTGGTTTCTTTCACCATTGTTGAAACCTCTCTATTAGGACTCCCTAAATATCCTGTTTCAATAATAACAATGTCTTCAATTGACTGTGACTGGATGCTGAATTATCTAAATGAGTGGATGTTGAATTAACTGAGGGAATGAAGGTTGAATTAACTGAAGAAGTAGATGCTGAATTAGCTGATGAAAAAAATGATACCAAGTACAAGTAGAGAGGATGAAAAAGGCAGTGAAGTTCCTTGCTTGCCGTGGCCAGATGAAGATTTTTATACTACAGGGTGCCAAAGAATATCCAAAAGAACGAAGGTCTCTGGAATTCACTAATAAGGTCAAAGAGCTGAATTATGAAGATAGGAAGTCTCAAGTAAACTTGAGGTAGTGGGTCACATGCCAAATTGAAACCTATAAGAACAGAGATTACGGGCAGGCTCTTCTAAAAGGGTTCACTGAGATCTACAGCATGTTGCAATAGTTTTGAAATATGAGTTAATAATTTTTAAACAACTACATCCCTTATCCTATTCTCATCAATAGCTCCTTTCAACAAGTTAGAAAGATAGTACATTATTTTATTTTATTATATTATATTGTAGTTTTTCAAATGAACAGAAATAAATCCAAACCAGCAACATATAAGCAGGTTTTACGCAGCAGTATTAGAATTAAACCTTTACTTGGTTTGATTCACTTTTTTTTTTAAATTCTTTATTCCTTTTCAAACTTATAATAAGTGTGATAATATATCCAATCAAATAACCATAAATATATCACTTAATAATCAACGATACATATGATATTCTCATATCTCCCCCCTCCCCACCCTTACCTATCATATAATCAATACTTATACAACATGTAACAATAAAAATACCCCCCTCCCTCCTCACAATTGAACTTGTAAATTTAAGGGAAAAAAGATTCACTTTATCATTCAGAATTCTTCATCTTGTATATTATCAATTGATCATTGCTGTCTTGTGGCAAGTGTTGCTTATTTCAAATCCAGAGTTGCCTTTTATGCAAATAGTCACACACAGCAGGAAAGGTTTTTAATTGACTGTTTAACTGTACATGAACAAAGGTTTTTGGGGTTTTTTTTTTTAGAATTTACTTAAGATGGAACACACACATTGCTTGATTATCTTAGTACAAGACATTACTTATAAACAGTTCTTATTCATACAATATTACAGAAGTATAAAAATAGTTTTTCAGACTACAATTGGGTATATTTCTAAATCAATAAAAAATCTACCTATCCATGGCAACAAAGCATGTTTGTGCAAGCAAAAGTAGCAGAGATGCCAAAGGAGAACCATCCCAAAGAACGAGATTTACCAAGCCAAGGACTGAGATTGAAGGCCAAAGAATGAGATTTTATATCCAGGGTATAAATATTCTTCAGGTTCGGGGAAGAAATATGAGTAATAGCATGGCGGCATAGTGTCAAGCAGAGCAGCGATGCTAATACTCATGTATTTTTCCCCACCCTGAAGAAGTAAATGAAACGCGTCGGTGAGGGGAGATGCGTTAACAATATAAGCTAAGTCAATTATAGAAATATATTTATAAAAACGCACATATAAAAAGCACAAGGTTATAAACCATTACCAGGATCAATGAGGATTGCAGCCACGTTGAGTTATACTACTCATGTGGCAGTCTGAGGATCCTTGGTATATCAGGTGATCTGTCTGAAATATCTATTTGCTCTTGAGAAGACATGTAACGCTATGCTCATTGTATTTGATGTGATTTAGAAGTTAAATGAAAGCGCTGTACACTAAACACATAAGAGACAGTCCCTGCTCAACAGAGCTTACAGCAATCTATTCACAACAGACAAACAGGACAAATAAGGGATTAGGGAATTACTTATGGGGGGGAATGATTAAAACAGACATGTAAACTTATTAGTTACTGTACCTTCCAGTCTGAGCTAGAGAAAATGTCTATCTTAAAGATGTATTTTTCTAAGAATTTTTTTTCCAGCCCGAGGAATAAAATTTTCCCTCACTGGCCTGAGCTATTCAATTGCGTAGGAGGTTTTCTTTCCGTTGAAGCCTTATTTTTTAGCTATAGGGGCCTCTTTCTTTTTGATATTTCCTTCCAAGTGTCTGGTCACACATGAGGGGAATAATTTCTCTTCTTAGATTCTCTTCAATTGGAAAAATTTCTTCTTGGCAAATCTTCTTCTTAATTATCTTTAATTAAACTCATATAGTGTGCAGGATTTTGTTTGGGCTCCTTATTCATTGTTTTACTGTTTCTATTAGATCTGACACATCGGACAAAAGTATCAAATAAGGATACTGAGCAAGGACATTGTAAAAGAGGGCTCGGGACTGAGTGGGAATTTTTGGAAAAAGGACCTAAGGAAGCAATACAAGGGCCCAGGGCCAAGGACATTGAGCAAGGACTTTGTAAAAAAGGGATCGGGGCTGAATGGGAATTTTTGGGAAAAGGACCTAAGGACGCAATGCAGAGGACCAGGTCCAAGGACATTGAACAAGGGCTCAGGACTGAGTTGGAATTTTTTGAAAAAGGACCTAAGGATAAATCGCAGGAGTCTAGGGCACAAATGACATTGGTAGGCAGGACTAAAAGAGAACAACGGATTCCAGAGGGACAACCAAAAATGGGGAAACAAGCTGAGGACGAAACAGATACACCACAGGAGGAGGATGACCGAGACGAGGCTTGGGGACTAGCAACTCACAGGGGGGACGCCGGGAGTGCCAAACCACGAGGAAAACCAGCAAGAAAGGCGAACAACAGGGACTTACATTGCTTGTACACTAACGCTAGGAGCCTAGGGGCTAAAATGGGAGAGCTGGAAGTATTAGCCTGCAAAAAGGGCCTAGACATAATTGGAGTCACAGAAATGTGGTGGACTGATGACAATAAATGGGATGTAGCCTTACCAGGGTTCAAACTCTACAGGAGAGATAGGTCACACAAAAAGGGTGGAGGAATAGCGCTATATATAAAAGATTCCATACCTTCAACCAGGATAGAAACAACAGTAAGGGCGGATGACTTGGAATCACTACGGGTTAAGCTACCAAGAGGAACAGGAACAGACATAAAATTGGGTCTGTACTATCGCCCACCTTGACAATCGGAAGAAATCGACCAGGACCTGGAGGCCGAACTGAGGCAGTTATGCAAAAGTGGAAGTGTGGTGGTGATGGGGGACTTCAACTACCCGGGAATAGACTGGAGCATCGGGCACTCAAATGAGGGAGACCAATTTCATGGAGGTCACAAGGGACTGTTTCATGGAACAGCTGGTCACGGAACCAACACGGGGAGATGCCACTCTTGACTTAATCTTCAACGGACTAGGGGGACCCGCTAAGGAGGCGGCAGTACTAGCCCCACTAGGAAACAGCGATCACAACACGATCCAGTACAGGCTAGAAATTGGACCATCAAAGGGGAAAAGAACCACAACGACAGCACTCAACTTCAAAAAAGGGAATTATGATGCCATGAGGAAAATGGTGGGAAAGAAACTCAACGATACCGCAAGGAAGGTAGAGTCTGTAGAAAAAGCACGGTGCACGAAGCACAGAACCTGTGCGTCCCCAAGTTCAGGAAAGGGTGGAAGAAAAATAGAACAAAAAACCCAGTGTGGATAACAAATGCAGTGAAAAAGGCGATAAGCGATAAGAAGGCATCATTCAAAAAATGGAAAAAGGACCAGACAGAGGACAACCAAAAGGAACATAAAAGACACCAAAAGGAGTGTCACCGAGTGGTTAGGAAAGCAAAAAGAGAATATGAAGAGAGATTGACAGGGGAAGCAACAAACTTCAAATCATTCTTCAGGTACGTCAAGGGGAAGCAACCAGCTAGGGAGGAAGTGGGACCCTTGGATGATGGAGACAGAAAGGGAGTGGTAAAGGAGGAAAAGGAGATAGCGGACAGGTTAAATGAGTTCTTCACGTCAGTTTTCATAAGGTAGGACACAACCAACATTCCGGAACCCAAGGAGATCGTAAAAGGAGATCAGGATGAAATTCTGGTCCAACTAGAGGTGAGCAAGGTGAATGTCCTCAGGCAGATAGACAGGCTAAAGAGCGACAAATCGCCAGGTCCGGACGGCATTCACCCAAGGGTACTCAAGGAACTAAGGAACGAAATAGCTGAGCCACTTCGACAAATATGCAACCTATCCTTAAAAACTGGAGAGATTCCGGAGGACTGGAAAATAGCAAATGTCACGCCCATCTTCAAGAAAGGCTCAAGGGGAGACCCAGGAAACTACAGGCCGGTGAGCTTGACCTCGATCCCGGGAAAGATGATGGAAGCGCTGATTAAAGACAGCATCTGGGAACACATCGAAAACAATGGGCAGCTAAATTCGAGCCAGCATGGCTTCTACAAGGGCAGGTCATGCCTCACGAACTTATTATACTTCTTTGAGGGGGTAAACAGCCAGGTGGATAGAGGGGAATCCATAGACATCATTTACCTTGACTTCCAAAAGGCCTTCAACAAGGTACCACACGAAAGACTGCTAAGGAAGCTATGGAACCACGGGGTGGAAGGGGTGGTCCACCGATGGATCAAAAACTGGCTGGCGGACAGGAAACAGAGGGTTGGAGTGAAGGGCCATTACTCAGAGTGGCAATGGGTCACGAGCGGAGTTCCGCAGGGGTCGGTGCTGGGACCGCTCCTGTTCAATATATTTATTAACGACCTGGAGGCAGGAACAAAATGTGAGGTTATTAAATTTGCGGATGACACTAAACTATACAGCAGGGTCAAAACCATGGAGGACTGTGAAGACCTCCAAAAAGATCTGACAACGCTGGAAGAGTGGGCCAAAAAGTGGCAAATGAGCTTCAACATAGGGAAATGCAAAGTCATGCATGTTGGGAAAAAGAACCCGATGTTCACTTACAAGATGGGGGGATCACCGCTAGGGGTGGGCAACCTTGAAAGAGACCTGGGAGTGATGGTAGACACAACATTGAAGGCGTCGGCGCAGTGCGCCACAGCCTCAAGGAAAGCGAACAAAATGTTGGGTATCATTAAGAAAGGTATCACGACCAGGACGAAGGAAGTCATCCTGCCACTGTATCGTGCAATGGTGCGCCCGCACCTGGAGTACTGTGTCCAGTACTGGTCGCCGTACCTCAAGAAAGACATGGCGGTACTTGAGAGAGTCCAGAGAAGAGCAACTAAGCTAATAAAGGGTATGGGGGACCTCTCATATACTGACAGACTGAAAAAGCTGGGGCTTTTCTCCCTGGAAAAGCGACGACTCAGGGGAGACATGATAGAAACCTTCAAGATCATGAAGGGCATAGAAAAAGTGGACAGGGACAGATTTTTCAAACTAAGGGGAACCACAAGTACAAGGGGGCACTCAGAGAAATTGAAAGGGGAAAGGTTTAGAACAAACGCCAGGAAGTTCTTTTTCACCCAGAGGGTGGTGGATACATGGAACACGCTACCGGAGGATGTGATAAACAGGAGCACGCTACAGGGCTTCAAAGAGGGTCTGGACAGGTACCTGGAGGACAAAGGGATTGAGGGGTACAGATAGGAGTAGAGGTAAGGTTATAGGGACAGGATTAGAGGTAAATTATAAAATTAGTCAGAGACCACTGTTCAGGCAGTGGGCCTGATGGGCCGCCGCGGGAGCGGACCGCTGGGCGAGATGGACCTCTGGTCTGCCTCAGCGGTGGCAACTTCTTATGTTCTTATGTTCTTATATTCTGATATGATTATACTGTATATTATTTATTTACTGTACAAAGCCACTAACCTAACACATATACAAAGCTATCAAACAAAAGGAAGCTAAATAATTACAAACAATAAAAATAGAAGTTTTATCCTTTCCAAAATATTTCCCTAAAAAACATCTTTTAACTTTTTTTTCTAAAATATAAGTAAGCTCTGGAATGCATTGCCAGAGGATGTGGTAAGAGCGGTTAATGTAGCTGGTTATAAAAAAAGGTTTGGACAAGTTCCTGTAGGAAAAGTCCATAGTCTGCTGTTGAGACATAATATAACATAACAATCAGCTTATATACCACAGGACCATGAAGTTCTATGCGGTTAACAAAAGATTATAATAATATATACAATTGAATAGATTGGAAATTATATAACTTAGATAAAAATAAATCTAGCAAAATGAATTGCAGACATGGGAGAAGCCACTGCTTGCCCTAGATCGGTGGCATGAAATGCTGATACTATTTGGGGTTTTGCCAGGTACTTGTGACTTGGATTGGCCTCCGTGAAAAAGGGATACTGGGCTAGATGGACCGTTGGTCTGACCCAATAAGACTATTTTTATGTTTTTATGTTCTTAATCACAGCTGGACATCAAGGGGGCAATTCTATAACAGGCTGTCTAGAATTAGGCATCCAGGGGGCAAGTAGTAGGAGACTATGTGGCTCATAATAAAAAAACAAAAACGTCCAAAAAAGTCACAAAAATGATCTGGACTTCCAGGAAAACTGAAACCATCTAAGTCATATAATCAAAAAGGGTTTTAAAAAAACGTCCTATAGAGTTGGACACCAAGTGAAAGACACCTACGATATAGGCCGTCCATGGGCATGCGTACAGACTGGATGTCCATGTGCGATAACGGAAATAAAGGCAATTTGTTTGGGCATGCCCAAAGATGCCTTCAGTTAGATCTGTTTTAAAAATACGGAATGTGATTCCCAGACTGTCTTTTGACCCACTAGTGACCTGGTTGAGTTGGAAAGCTAGAGCCGAGCATTTGTCTGAATAACTGCAGAGTTACAGAGTGCTAGATTGGCTGTCTGTGTCCCTGTGTACTGTAACCTAACCTGCACTGCTTCTGACTGACCCATTTCGTACCCCACAGCCCCCTGCCATCTCACTTCCCCACCCCTCCTAGCTGATACTTGTCTCTCTACCTCTCCACCTCCCTTCCATTTCCACTTACTCACTCTCACTCACCTTGCTTTCTGTCGCTGTGCTGTCTGTTTTGTGTGCTAGGAACTGCAGATTGAGTGCTAATTGTATGTAAGCTATGTCGGGGGTGGGAGGGGGGGACTGATTGAGGACTGCTGCTGCTGGCTGTGTCTGGGATAGTGAGTTCTTGGGTGTCACAACATTTGTTAGGTGGTGGTAGTTAGTGGGAATAGTGGGCTGCACCTGAGGTGATGGGTCATATATGGAATTAATTCACTGGTGGTAGCTGAAGTTCTGCTGAAGAAGGAAGAGAGAGATCAGTGAGGGTCCCATAGGAGATATCCCTGCATGAGAGTCTTCAGGGCTCCATCTTGCTTCCTAGATCTCACAGATCAACAATGTATAGATAGTGGGACCGAAGAAGACAAATGCGAATAGGGATGGAGGAGTGGTAGACCCCAATCGATTTTCAGAGGGTTCTGTTCGTGAAGAGCTAGATAAATTAAAGGTAGACAAAGCGGTGGGACCGGATGGTGTACATCTGAGGGTGCTGAAGGAACTTAGGGAAGTTCTGGTGGCTCCACTGACTGACTTTTTCAATGCTTCTCTAGAGTCAGGAGTGGTACTGAAGGACTGGAGAAGGGCGGATGTGGTCCCTCTTTACAAAAGTGGAAGTAAGGAAGAAATAGGGAATTACAGGCCAGTAAGTCTGACTTCTGTGGTAAGCAAATTAATGGAAACACTTTTAAAACAGAGAATGGTCAAGTTTCTGGAATCCGGTGGATTACAGGACTGGAGGCAACATGGACTCACTAGAGGTAGGCCTTTTCAGACAAATCTGATCATTTTCTTTAACTGGGTGAACAGAGAATTGGATAGAGGATGTGTGCTAGATGTGGTGTTATTTAGATTTTAGTAAAGCCTTTGACAGTGTTCCACACAAACGTCTAATATATAAACTGAGTGCCCTCGGGATGGGTCCCAAAGTGACAGGCTAGGTCAAGATCTGGTTGAGTGGAAGGCGACAGAAGGTGATGATCAATGGAGATCACTCTGAGGAAAGGGATGTTACCAGTGGTGTGCCTCAAGGCTCTGTTCTTGAGCCTGTTCTTTTTAACATTTTTATAAACGATATTGCTGAAGGGTTGTTGGGTAAGATTTGCCTCCTTTGCAGATGATACCAAAATCTGTAATAGAGTAGACACGCCGGATGGTGTGAATAACATGAAGAAAGCTTGAAGCTTAAAGAATGGTCTAAAATTTGGCAGCTAAAATTTAATGCTAAGAAATGCAAGGTCATGCATTTGGGCTGCAAAAACCCAGTTTAGGGGGTACAGTTTAGGGGGTGAAGAACTTATGTGCACGACGAAAGAGCAGGACTTGGGTGTGATTGTATGTGATGATCTTAAGGTGGTCAAACAGGTTGAAAAGGTGACGGCGAAAACTAAAAGGATGTTAGGGTGCATAGGGAAGAGGTATGGCCAGTAGGAAAAAGGAGGTATTGATGCCCCTGAATAAGACTCTGGTGAGACCTCATTTAGAATATTGTGTACAATTCTGGAGACAGCATCTTCAAAAAATATAAAAAGAATGGAGTTGGTCCAGAGGAAGGCTACTAAAATGGTGCGTTGTCTTTGTCATAAGGCATATGGGGACAGATTTAAAGATCT
Organism: Geotrypetes seraphini; assembly: GCF_902459505.1. Taxonomy (NCBI): domain Eukaryota; kingdom Metazoa; phylum Chordata; class Amphibia; order Gymnophiona; family Dermophiidae; genus Geotrypetes; species Geotrypetes seraphini. Next base: position 103,267,016 of record NC_047085.1, on the reverse strand, counting down.
CAATATGTATACTTTAGAGAAAAGGCAGGATGCGAAGTTATGATAGAAACTTTTAAATACCTACATGGCATAAATGCTCATGAGTCGAGTCTCTTTCAATTGAAAGGAGCTCTGGAATGAGAGAGCAAAGGATGAAGTTAAGAGGTGATAGGCTCCGTAGTAATATAAGGAAATACTTTTTTACAGAAAGGGTGGTAGATGCGTGGAACAGTCTCCCAGAAGAGGTGGTGGAGATAGAGATTGTGTCTGAATTCAAGAAGGCATGGGAAAGGCACGTGGGATCTCTTAGAGAGAGGAAGAGATAATGGTTACTGCGGATGGGCAGACTAGATGGGCTATTTGGCCTTTATCTGCCATCACATTTCTATGTTTCTGTGACAGCTATACAGGATCACTGTCAGTAGCTGAAACACGTCCTTTGCATTCTTAGGCATTGGGAGCTTCCAGTCTGTCCTAGCAGCCAACAGAGGACTCACCCAGCCTGCTATCTCTAACTGCCTCACCCACAAATACATCACCCTCTCTACCACCCCACCCCCAGGCCCTACAGAGCACCACAGATCAATTCTATAGCATAGCCCACTTCCTCTCATTCAGGGTGTCATAGACTGTACATAGGTTGCACTCAGACACCCCACCCCCGGCAGATGAGGCCACCTACAGAAACAGGAAAGCATTCTATTCAATGAGCATGCAAGTTGTGTGCAATGCCCAGGGGGAGATAGTGGATGTGTGTGCCCAATACCCTGGCTCTACGCATGATGCCTACATCTTATAGCATTCTGAAATTTACAGGATAGTGACCCGAGGGAGTTCAATAGCAGCTGGCTGCACCACATCACAGGGATACACCAACCCTATACCCCCTAGCCCAGGGGTACCCACACTTTTTTGGCTTGCGAGCTACTTTTAAAATGACCAAGTCAAAATGATCTACCAACAATAAAATTAAAAAAAAAACACAAAGCACAATGTATGCAGAGAAAATGTTAATTATCATTTGTATTCGGGTTTTATTTCAGAGGTCAAGGCAGATGACACTAAAATATGCAATGTCACCTCAGCAACAACTATACAAAAATAGACAAATATACCCCCTCACCTTTTACTAAACCACGATAGCGGTTTTTAGCGCAGGGAGCTGTGCTGAATGCCCCTCACAGCTCATGACGCACATAGGCTCCCTGCACTAAAAACCACTATCGCGGTTTAGAAAAAGGGGGTCATAATGCAAAATATAGACAGCAGATATAAATTCTCAAAACGGACACATTTTGATCACTAAATTGAAAATAGAATCATTTTTCCTACCTTTTTGTCTGGTGATTTCATGAGTCTCTGGTTGCCCTTCCTTCTTCTGTAAATCCAATATTTCTTTCTGCCTTTCTTTCTTTCTGTGACCTCCCCTTTTCTTTCTGTCTCTCTTTCTTTCTCTCTCCCCCTGCCCCCCTCTTTATTTCTTTATTTCTGTCTTTCTCTCCCCCGCCTGCCTATCTCTTTTTCTTTCCCCCTGCCTGCCTGTCTATCTTTCTCTCTCCCCCTGCCTGTCTGTCTTTCTTTCTCTCTCCCTCTGCCTGCCTGTCTTTCATTCTCTCTCCCCCTGCTCCTCCCCAAGACATCGTGATGATTTCCACTTTCCCAATTCTTTCTCTCTCCCTGTGGCCACCCCCCCCCAAACCAGGCCTGCCTCTCTCCCTGCTTCCCTAAGCAGGCCTGGTGCGTACAAGATGTCGGAGAGGAAGTTCCAGGCCAGCCAGTCAGCGATTGGCTGACCCAGAACTTCCTCTCCGACATCAGAATTGACGTCGGAGGTGAAGTCTTGTGGGTCCGGTGCTTGTACGCGCCTGGCTCGGCTCGGGGAGACAGGAAGAATAAGATCGCAAAGGCAACGTGATCGACTCGCGTTGTCTTTGCGATCAACTGGTCGATCGCGATCGACCATTTGGGCACCTCTGCCCTAGCCTCTCTATCATCCTCCTAAACACTCCCTCTTTGCCAGCTCCACCAATCTCTCCCTTCTGCAGGTCAACTGGAACTCATTGCCTCCCCCTCTCTCTTTGCTTCCCTTCCAAGGTAACAAAGGCTATTTTCAGCGAGCCCCACCGTGAACCCACAAAATGCCTCAGAAGAGAACTACAATTGGCAACACAGGAGCACCAGAACCATCATAGAGCACACCTTTGGTCAGCTCAAGAATTGCTTCAGATGTCTTGACAGTTCGGGGGCTGGGAAGAACTGCTCCACTGACCAGAGAAGGTGGCTCAGATATTCATGGCCTGCTGCATGCTCCATAACCTTACCCTCTGAAAAAGGCAGCCCTTCTCAGATCTCTCACAGCAACACCAGCAACAACCACTAGATGCAAATGAGGAGAAGTCCTCAGTGGAGAGTTCACCAGGGCGCGTTCCAGGAGGGGGTCTACACCAGGCAACTTTTAATACAGACAAACTTCCACTAAAGGTCAGTAAAATGAACAGGTTTATTAATGCTAAACAGCTGTCATAAACCCCAGCAACTCCACCACTCCCCCTCCCCCACTACTACTATTAATTATTTCTATAGCACTACCAGATGTATGCAGCACTGTACAATGTTACAAAGTCCCTGTTCAAAAGAGCTTACAATCTAAACAGATGAGACAGACAAACACCCCCACCCCTTCCCCACACTCCTCCCCCAACACCCTAAAAAAATGAAATTGGTATAGCTCAGAGCTGGGTACTGCTTTTCGGCACCCTGGAGAGAGAAACATAATTGAAATTACCTCCTCTTTCTCTAACCCTTCCAAAGCTAGCATCAGTAATGGTAGCAGCAGCACAATCAGATGGACCTGAAGCAGAGGCAGTAGGTATTGCTGCAACCTAGGTAAAAACTACCAGCAGCAGAGTTTCTGTAGTTGAATAAAATGCTGGCAGTGGCATAAATCAATAGGCTTCCAAGAAGGAGCGTGCCTTGTTCTAGTCTGGAAAGTTTAATTTTGATAATAAACAAATCTTTCACTATTATAATCCATCTGAATTCACATGAAGAGCCGGACCCAGAGCATCTGAGTTTATATATTCAGATTTAATTCCCTGCCTTTCGCTTGTGGCATCAAAAGCTGGTTATAATAAAAATTTACAACATAGCCTTTAAAAATGAGTACACAATAACATACACACATATAATTTAGTACTTATGAAGTGTTGGAGTAGCCTAGTGGCTAGAGCGGCGGGCTGTGAATCGGGGAACTCAGGATTCATATCCCACTAATGCTCCTTGTGACTCGGAGGAAGTCATTTATTCTCCCATTGCTTCGGGTACACAGCCCTATGGAGGCAAGGAAGTAGCTAGCATCTTGATCTACCCATAAAATGTGTGACCTAAATCCATACAAAGTTACATAAGTACGTTTAAAAGATTATATAATTCCAGATTCAAAGCGCATGGAGTCATCAAGCCCCAATCTCCCCCCCCCCCCCAGCTTAATGAGCCACAAAAATCTGTGCTCTTCCTCAAGTCAACTGAATAATCAATTCCCATCATCACACATCTGACTGCAAAGCCAGAATTTATGATTTTTTTTTCCAATAATACAAATAACTTGGCTCACCCTAAAAGCTCCAAAGCCAAAAGAACTGAGTTCCATCCATATCACAACAACAAAATAACTAAACACTAGGAGGCTCATAATCGAAGCAGAAATACAACTAAAAATTGGCCTAAATCAGCACTTAGACGATCAGTAACACAAGTCGTCCAAGTGCCGACAATCGAACCAGGTTTTAGAGGGTGTTTCATGAGTGTCAAGGGTGGGATTTAGGCGGGACATGGACCGTCCTAGACTTAGTCGTACTGCATGTCTAACCGAAAGTTTTACAATACTGCCTAGACGGAACGTGGACGTTATGACTTAGGCCTTCTAAAACCAGGTCTAAGTCCACAGAAGGTATCCAAAGTGACCAGATAAGCACTACAGACACAAAATACAGACCCCCCAAACACTGCACCAGTGATCATTGACCCCCCACCATAAAAATCATAATAACAACTTTACATATCTGCCTCCAGAACATCAGCACCTGGCAGCCTAGCATAGGAAAGCCTAGTACAGCTGCACAGGGGTGGCTTAAGTGGTCTTGGGGGTGGGTTAGTGAACCATGGAGAGGAGGACCCAGGCCCATATACCACTCTAATCACTGCATTCATGGTGAAACATGTGCACCCCCCAAAACCCTTTTTACTGCCTTTTATAAGTAGCACCTGCAGCCATAAGGGCTATTGGGGTGGTAGACACCATGAACTATAAGGTTGTTATGGTGAGATATGTATGTGGCACCCTTTTTGTTTTTATTTATTTATTTATTTATTTATCATTTTCAAACTTATATCAAGCATATTAACTTGTACAGAAAGAAGTTTAACATATGAACACATTCCATCAGATTAACATTAAAACAAAAGAGAAGAAACAAAATATATATATGCTAACTTTACTCAAGTCCTACATTAGGATCCAAGATTAACAAAATGCGAGAATATCAAGAAAATAATCACTAATATAAAACTATAGAGCTGAGGGCTAATGCCTATATTAATAAAGAGCTAATGATGTTGTTCTTCCTTCAGACGAGATGATACCAAGAAATTAGTTAACTGAAATGGTTCATAGAAAACATATTTAATCTGACGGTGATTCACTATACACTTACAAGGTTGCCTTAAATAAAAAGTAGCCCCTAAAGCTAAAACACCTGGCTTCAAGAGAAGAAATTCACGTCGTCGCTTCTGCGTTTCACGTGAGAGATCGGGAAACATCTGGATTTTAAGTCCAATAAATTCTTTTTGTCTATTTTTAAAGAATAGTCTCAAAATCCATGCCTTATCTGGCTGAAGAGCCACTGTTAGAATTAATGTCGCTGGAGTTGCCAATTCTTTATCTGATGTTTCAAGTAAAGTTGACATCAAAAAAGTAAACCTCCCGGACCCCAAGAACTGGAACCAGATAGGGGGGAGAGACTAGAGCGGAGCTGGTGGATATAACTATCCCTAATGATTAAGTGATAAACACAGGAAAGCCCTCAGTCACACAGCCACTCACTGGAAAATCCAGCGGAACAGGCTGTCACTGGCTTACACCCAACAGGGTGTTAACTGTGAAACATCCCCGGGCTTTTACACTGTGTGTAATTTATAATAAAGTGCACCCAACAGTGCTCGGTGTGAAAAAAGATAATAAATCAAAAAAACAAGTAAAGTTGAAACATCTAATGCTTCTTGATTGTTAGTCACATATTGTTGAACTTGATTTTTTGTAGGCAAATAATAAACCTGGGAGAATGGAGGCATGCACTCCTCCGTAATTCCCAGTATTTCTTTTAAGTATCATTTAACCATTTCTCTAGGGGGCACCATAGCGACCCTTGGGAAATTAATCAATCTTAGGTTATTACCACGAGCATTATTTTCCAAAGACTCAATTTTTCTCCTAAGATTTGTATTATCTTTAATTAATGTCTCTTGAACATTTTTGAAAGATATCAAGTCCTGTTCCATTTTCCCACTAGTCTCTTTAGACAGAAGCATATTATTTTGAAGTTCTTTTATCTCTTTTGTTTGTTCAATTAGCTTCCCTTCTATATATTGAAAATGGGGACTTATGGCTTTACCTAAGTTAGCCACAAGATCCCATACTGATTCCAGAGTCACTTCAGTGGGTTTGGTTATAGAAAATTCACCTTGGTTAGTGAAAAAATGCTCACCGTCTATTAAAACCCCTTGGGTTTTTCCCTTCTGGGCTTGTCCTTCACTTGAAGTTGATATGGCCTCGGTTCCCCCAATGGGGCTCTCCTGGTGAAGTTCCCCATCTCCCAGGCTCTCCGCTGGTAAACTTGCCTCCAGAGGAGGAGACAATCCAATCCACGAGGTCTCCCCACTCCGTGGAGAACTTGTGGTCCGAGGCTGTGAGGGCGGCGCTCTAGCGACAGGGCTGAGGGTGGTGTCCGGCCCAAGGAGATTCGCCGCGGTCCCGCCTTCTCTCAGCGTCTCCAGCGAGCACACAACTGACGCCGGTGGGGCACTTTGCATCCTCCTCAGTAGTTCGTCGATAGTGCCGACCGAGATTCCTGCGGTATGCCGAGAGGCAGCAGCAGCACTCCGTCCTCGTCTCTTTGGCATGTCTGTAAGTACTAACCCCTCTCGCCGAAAATTCCTTTATATCAGACGAGTTCTGAGGAGCGCTCCTCAGCTCTAGAGGTATGCGGCCATCTTGGATCTCACCCGTGGCACCCTTTTTGTGACGTTCACAGCAGTGCCCTGTAAGGTACCCCACTACTCTGGGGCAATATTTAGGTGTCCAGTCCATCACTTTGCTGACCCTGCCTACGTCCAAAGGTCTTTTTCTAGGCGTTTTTGACTTGGACAAATTTTTACACGAAAATGGGGTATACAGATGGATGACTTAGCAGTCTGTATGATCAGACAGATGGAGTACAGTTAGACGATTTTTGAAAAAAAAAAAAAATATATATATATATATATATATATGTTGGACAGATTTCTCATAAGAACATAAGATTTGCTGCTGCTAGGTCAGACCAGTGGTCAAATGTACCCAGCAGTCTGAAAATGGACCTTTTCCCATGTCCGACTTTGGGCGACTTGCGACTTAGGCCCAAAACGGACTTAGACGTTTCTTTTGATTATGCCTCTCTGGATTTTTTGTAGATGTCAAGCAAGTGTACCATTGATAGTGAAAGGGTTGTGATGACCTAAGAGGCTTATACTGTACATATGTAGATGATCCTCCAAATATTCTGGAGTTCCTTAAACTAGATTAAATGTAAATCTAGCTTCGACCAGCAGACAATGCAACCCATGTAAGATGGGTATAATATGATCATATATATTTCTGGTGTAAGTAATCTGGCCATTGTATATTAAAGCAGCTCTGATCTTTCAATGTGTATGGGCAATCCCTGATACAAACAGCTGAAAACTGAATACCCAGTGGCGTACCAAGGGGGGGGGTGGTCTGCCCTGGGTACACGCCCACAGGGGGTGCACAGCCGGCCACCCTCCCTATTCTGCCGCTGCTGCCTTTCCTTAACCAGCAGCAGAGGCAGTAAACAGGGGTGTCCACGGGTGCTCACTGGCGTTGCTCAGCTTCTGGCCGGCTCCCCTGCTGAAAGCCGCGGGTGTCCACTCCTCACACGATCCACAGCTGCATTGGAAGCCTTTTCTCTGACGTCATGACATTCATGTAAACCTTTTTTTTCCTTCTCTTCCTATATTTTAAGTTCTTGTAAACCGTGCCGAGCTCCACATCTGTGGAGATGATGCGGTATATAAACTTAAGGTTTAGTTTAGTTTAGTTAGTTTAGAGAGAAGGCTTCTGACGCAGCTGTGGATCGGTGAGGTGTAGACGCCCACGGTTTTCAGCAGGGGAACCGGCCAGACATGCTGAGCAGGGAAGGGGGGGAGGAGAGAAATGCTGGGCAGGGAAGGAGGGAGGGTAGAAATGCTGCACAGGGAAGGGGGGAGAAATGCTGCAAAGGCTGACATGCTGCTGCTGCACAGGGAAGGGGGAGGGTAGAAATACTGCACAGGGAAGGGGGGAGGGTAGAAATGCTGCAAAGCAAGGGGGGAGACATGCTGCTGCTGCACAGGGAAGGGGGCGAAATGCTGCATAGGCAAAGGGGAGAGAAATGCTACTGTTGCACAAGCAAGGGGGGGGAAGAAATACAGCACAGGCAAGGGGGGTAGAAATGCTGCTGCTGCACAGGGAAGGGGGGAGAGAAATGCTGCTGATGCAGCACCCAATTGAGGAAAGCGAGGGAAGGAGGGAAAAGGAAGACAAGGGAGAAGAACCAGAGATGCCAAGTCCTTGGGAGAGAGGGAAAGGAAAAAAGGAAAGGAGATACTAGACCATGGAGGGGGAGGAAGAGATGCCATGGCATGAGGGAAGGGAAGGAGATAAAGATACCACACTATGGTGTGGAGTGGGAAGGAAGGATGGAAAGGAGAAGCATAGGGGAGGGGGTGGAGACAGAAAAATGGAGAGGGGGTGAAGCTGAAATGAATCATGTGCAAAGGAGAGAAGGGACCCCAGATATACAGTTTATTGAAGGGACATAGAAAGAGGGAAGATGCCATATGGAAGAGAGAGAGGATGGACAGTAGATGGAAGGGGTAGAAAGAGTGTGGGCAGTAGATGGAAGGGGTAGAGAGAGAGGGCAGAAGCTGGGTGGAAGGGGCAAAGAGAGGCAGATGTTGCATGGAAGGGAGAGAGGACAAACGCTGTATAGAAAGAAGAGAGCAAAGAGAAGATGATTAAAGCAGAAACGACAAAAGGTAGAAAGATTTTTTTGTTGCTTTACTTAGAATCAAGTAGTATTGTAACTCTATTGATAAAAGTTTATAAATAGGAAATGGAAATAAGGCAATTTTTTGGACTAAACCCCTTTCCTCAGTATAGGATACCATAACAGCAGTATACTGTACTGTTCTGAAGAAAGATTTGGCCTCTGAAAGCTAATTAAAAAATGGATTAGTCCAATAAAATGGTATTTTTTAATTTCTCATTGTTTTATTTCTATTTGTTAATTTGTAAAGTGGTGATTGTTATGTATCAGTTTTTTTTCAAATTTACATCTACTGTCTTTATATTTTGCACAGTATTAGAGGACATGTATTACTGTTTTTGTGGTGTTGCATTGTATGCAGAGTCTGGTTTCTTGGCAGTTCAGTTTAACTTTTGTCTACATATTTCTATTTTTAGTTTGTGATTATTCCATATTGGGCAAAGGTGTATCTGTCTGTGTGTATGAAAGGGACATGGCTTTCTGATAGCATCAATTGACTGTGCAGGATCTGGTTTGTTTAGTTTTACAATGTATGTGTTGGTGTTCTAGTGCTCACTGCAGTGTTTAAGATGCTGCCTTTTCCTAGATACACTCTTGTGCGATATGTGGATTGTTACTAAAAATCATATTTTTGATATAGATGGGGGGGTCAAACAATGATGGGCCCCGGGTGTCACATATGCTAGGTACGCTACTGTGGATACCATTAAATGTACAATCATGATTAGATACGCCTAGTATAAGTAAAGATACAACTGGTGTATTAAACACATAGCAAAATATCAATCACATCACAGCAGATATCTGAAGGTCATGGATTGCTGCACATCCATCTTAATCCAAGGATTACATTATATTATATTATATTACATTAGTATTTATGGATAGCTAATATACCCCAAAAGGAGTTCAATGATATTTACAATTTAGAAGAGTCTGGTCATATCCAGGGATTACATTACTTCATTAGGGTTCATGACACAGATAACTTGGTTTGTGTTTGTGCAGGTGTATGATTTAGCATTTATTTCAAGGTGGTTATACATTTTAAAATAGGGTAAAAACAGAACACAATTTAACATAACTTTAACAAAATAAACATACAAGATTAGATAAAACAATGATATACACGATTAGACAAATGGAAAAAAGGGGAGAACTACAATGATTAAAGAAAAGTAAGATACAAAGGTATAAACAAAACGGAGGGATTATATAAACAAAAGAAAGAGAATGATGTGGAACCATGAAACCTACAAGTTATTCCACACTTTTCTAGACACTTTTCATTTCATATCATTGAAACAAAAAAGTGTCAAGAAAAGTATGGAATAACTTGTAAGTTTCATGGCTCCACATCATTGGTTGAGCTGAGAACTTTTCAGTGTCCCCTTGTATAAAATTCAGGGGATAAGCCCATTTTGTAGTAGCACATCTTAGTGAAAGGGCCCCTTAGTATTCTGGAGGTGTACATTTTTGGTTTCTGAATTGTTAAACTGCAGCTGGGTTGTTATCTAGACTCATGAAAAATTTGAACAGAAATAAATATTTCCATGGAATATTGCTACTCTGTTTCTTTGCCAGGTTCTAGTGTTTTTTTGCCAGGTACTAGTGGTACTTGATGGACCATTTGTCTGACCCAATAAGTCTATTCTTATGTTCTTAAGTATAAGGGCTGCCAGATACAAAATGTGTGCATATATTTGGACGAATGAGTGTGCTACAAATGTGTTGTTTTTTCAGACTAAGATTAATATTGTCTTGACTGTCCAACTCTTATAACAACAGTGATAAATTGTTAAGTCTTATTCCAAAGAATGACTATGAAGTGAGTGCACTGAAACATATATGTCTTGACGTCTCTCAAAAATCAACTTTTATAAGTTATTTTTATGTTTTATACTATTTGCCTTCCGAAAGCTAAAATGATTATGAGCTAATCAAGCCCCACAGTTACAATGTAAAAGAAGTATCACAAATTGTATTAATCCCAACTATAAGGAATCTTTTATACTGTCTTCTCTATATACATTTTTCATGCATGAGGGTTCTGGATGTATCTGAACCTGCATAAGTACACAATATGCAGTACAGTTTCATCTCTTATTGTTCCAAACTATTAAATAGCATTTGTGCTATTTTTTAATGACATATATGTTTTAAAAAAATTTTCTTTGAGTATCAAATGAAACACGAAAAGTATTTAGTCACAAATACCAATAGCAACAATTCTTACATTAAGGAAAGTTAGAAAAATGGATCTTACCTTAAATTGCTGACACATATGTTTCAGTGCAATCACTTCATAGTCATTCTTTGGACTAAGTCTTATCAATTTATCACTGTTAAAATGAAAACAAACAGTAACTGACTTGCAGACAGGAATAGTGGAAAACTTGAGCTCACCATGAGCCTTTTAAGTCATGGACTGTATGACAAGTTTCTATGAATAACTTGCTAGTTACATACACACATGGCCTAACATTGGAGGGCAGTGTCACTGGTTAGGGAGGATTTGGCAGCAGGAGGGAGTGGGCATCTTTCCTGCTGGGGGATTTGCGAGGGGGGGTTGGCAGTTCTGGCAGAAGGGAGTGGGCATCCCTCCTGCAGGGGACTTCATGGGGGGGGGGGGTTCCCTCCCGCAGTCACATAGCTGATTGCGGCAGGGGAATTCCCTTGTCGTGATCAACTCAGCAGCCATGTCTATTTGAAATGTAGGCCAACATTTTGCTGGCCCACATTTCAGGGCCCACATGGCCCGAGGGAGACACCTAGGGACACTTCCAGGTGAAACCACGCCCATGCCCAGCTTTGGATCTGTTAAGTGTCCCGATGCATCTCCCTCAATTGCAGCTAATGCCTACAGTGTAAGCATTCTACCTCTGGGTTTAAATCCCTCCCCCCCAAACCGTGCATACTGATTGGCCGTTAGACAGTGGTAGCACGCCTACCGCTGCCTACAATCGGGATACCCGTTTATAGAATCAACCCCTTAGTATAGCGATTTTCTACTTTTTTCATTGAAACATAAAAAAGTGAAAAATTATTGGATTAAGTTTATACCCCTTGATGGAGACTGCCCCAACTTTGTTTTGTGTTTTTTAATTAATAATTTATATTCTGCATATCCTACAATTCTATGTGGATTACCAATTTTTTAGGTGGTCAAGCATTTTTCTCTAACTGTCCTGGTGGGCTCCCATTCTATCTAATGTACCTGGGGCAATTGGGATTAAGTGACTTGCCCAGGGTCACAAGGAGCAGCACGGGATTCAAACCCACAACCTCAGGGTGCCGAGGATGTGGTACTAACCATTGCACCATTGAGAACTGGGCTGAGAACTTTTCAGCAGCCCCTCATAGGTAGACTATACTTGTAATAAACAAATAAAATAAATCATATTCAAGCCCTTTTCTGACTTCATGTGCAACTTTCTTTAAATTAATTTCTTTTTAACTCATGTTACACTGTTACAACAATCTATGTGCAACATGTTCCACTTCCACCTTATGCTGTCTATTGATATTGTTTTTGATTGCGTATGCCATACTAAGTACTGTTATGTGAATATTTTTCCTGCTGCAATTGTCACTTGCCTATGTCTGGATTGTTCTTTTTGTACACAGCCTTGGGTGAATTTATTCAGAAAGACAGTAAATTAAATAGCTTGTTTCACCTTTCAAATATAAGACAAAGATACTTACCTGTAGCAGGTGTGCTCTGGGGATAGCAGGCATATATTTTCACAGGTGGGTGATGTCATCCACAGAACTCGGTAAAGACACTACCAAGTACATTGCCACTTTAAATCTTTAGACAGTGCCTATACCGTGCACGTGCAAGTGCCTTCTTGCCTGATGTCAGCTCGCAGGACCATCAGTTCAATAACAAAGCTAAGAAGCCAACTAGGTGGGTTGTGAGAATATATGTCTGATGTCTTTAGAGGATACCTGCTGAGGAGAAGTGGACATAATATTCTCACATGTGAAACACCGAAACTGCCAGGAAGGAAAGTTGGTGCTCAGATACACAAAAGATTTTGCAAAGCTTCTTGTCCAAATCGACTGTCTCTTTTGGAGTTTTATTCCAAACAGTAGTGAGGTATGGACTGAGGACCAAGTAGCTGCTTTGCAGATGTCTTCAATAGCTACAGAGTGGAAATGAGTCACTGAAGTAGCCATAGTTTGGACATTATGGGCTGCCACATGGCTCTGAAGTGTCAGCCCAGCCTGAGTATATGTGAAGGAAATACAGTCTGCTAGCCAAGTGGAGATGTTCTCTTGGTAATAAGAACTCGGAGTCTGTTACGGTTAAAAGCCATAAAAAGCTGGGAGGTTCCTCTAGTCTATGAGCTTTAGACTGGTCCAGGTAGTATGCCAGACACGTTTGCAGTCCAAAGCATGGAGAGCTGCCTCTTCATGATGCGTATTCAATTTTGGAAAGAAAACAAGCAGAACTGTGGACCGGTTGAGGTAGAATTCTGGGATGACTTTAGGTAGGAATTTTGGATGAATGCAAAGCACTATTTGTTGTAATAGAATCTTGTGTAGAGAGAATCAGATGCATGCGTTTGAAGCTCACTCACACAAAGTGCAGACGTGAGGGAATGAGGAAAATGACTTTCCAAGAGAGAAGTTTGAGAGAACAAGATGTAAATGGCTCAAAGGGAGACTTCATTAGAGCAATTAGTACTATGTTAAGATCCCAAACAACAGGTGGAGGTTTGATAGGTGGTTTCATGTAGAATAGGCCTTTCATAAAATGGGCTACTAAGGGATGAATAGATAGAGGATTTTGGCCAATTGAGAGTGAAACGCACTGATAGCATTTAGATAAACTCTAACCGAATTGGATTTTTGACCAGCGTTAGCGAGGTGTAGAAGGTAGTCTAGTATGGATGGAAGTGGACATGTGATGGATTCAAGAGAATGTGAGCATAAGGATCTCATCCATTTGAAACAGTAGCAGCGCTGAGTGGAGGGTTTTCTAGATGCATCAATGACAGCAGATAATGCAGCTGAGAGGCAGAAAGCATTAACATGTTCAGTGAAAGGAACCACACTGTTAATGCTATAAAGTGGGGCTTGGGGGTGAAGGAGAGATCCCTTGTTCTGCATCAGTTGCATTGGGAATAGTTGTAACTTCCAGGGTTTTCTGGCCGAGAGCTCTAGGTTTGGTTTGGCCAAAGTGGTGCAATGAGGATCATGGTGCCTCAATCTTGGTGAAGTTTAAGTAGAGTTTTCCTGATGAGAGGTATCATAGGAAATATGTAGTGGAATCTATCTCATCAGTGAATGAGGAAGGCATCCAACATGATGCGACTGGGAGTATTGAGTTTGGAGAATTATGGAAGTCTGTTGTTGCAAGGGAAAGCAAAGAGATCTTTATCCAGTGTACACCATTTAGTGAAAATCTGATGTAAGATGGATGTGCTGCAAGACCATTTTTGAGGCTGAAGGAGTCTGCTCAATTTGTCTGCCAAGGCATTCTGCTTTCCTGCTAAGTAAACTACTCGGAGAAATATGCCACAAGCAGTTGCCCAATTCTAAATCCCTATTGCTTTCATGTAAAAGGGATGAGATCCTATGAGCCCTTGCAATGGCATTCCTGGCCAGGCAGGAGCCTGGGGCAGAGCACCCTCTCCTCTGGCCGGAGCATCTCCCTGCATATGGCTGTCAGCTCTTCCAGTCCCCCACCCGGATTAGGAAGTTGATGTCAGAGGGAGTGGGAGCTGGCGGACCGCAGACCTGTGACTTCTCCAGCACCCCTGAGAATCCTGCACCTGGGGTGGACTGCCCCTGCCCTTGTTTGTTCAGGTAGAACATAGCAACTTGATTGTCTGTATGGACAAGGACTACCTGTTGGAGGAAACTATCCTGAAATGTTTTAAGAGCATTGCCTTTTGCTCACAGTTTGAGAAGATTGATATGGATGGTTTGTTCATAGTGAGACCATACTCCTTGAGTGTGGAGGTCGTTGAGATGAGCATCCCATCCTAACATTGAAACATCTGTGGTTAGAAGTTTTGAGATGATGAGGGGCTGGAAGGAAAGAATTCAAGTGAGATTGTGAGGAGCCATCCACCAATGGAGAGAATGATGAAGTTCCAAGGTGACTTGGATTGTATCAGACAGATGTCCCGTGGCTTGAGACCATGGGACAGCAGGGTCCATTGTGAAACTTTGAGAAGAAGACAATGCAATGGAGTGATGTGTACAGTGGACACCATGTGATTGAGAAGGCATAACATCTAACATGTGGAAGTGCATTGAAGGGAGGAGACTGAGAGAGGTGAATAATAATAATAACTTTATTCTTCTATACCGCCATAACCAAAAGTTCTAGGCGGTTTACACTAAAAAGAGCTGGACAATCAGCGAAATACAATAATACAGTAAAAAAAAAATACAAATATTTGTAAAATAGAATTTAAATAATAAAACTCACCAAGTAATAAACTTATCGAACAAAGTGGTCTTAATTAATTTCCAAAAACTGCAATAGGATAACTTGCTTGAGATTGTCCACACTTTACTGTAGTAGTAAAGGTCGATTTTCAACTCCCTCCAGAAGATCCAATGAACTTCAGTGCCTGAGAAGGGTGTAGATATGACTTTTGGTAGTTGATGGCAAACCTGAGCAGCTCTAGCAGATGAATTGATGGCATGCTGAGCTGTTTGCAATGAAGAAGCCTTGATCAACCAGTCACCTACATAGGGAAATCCCTATATGCAAAGGGCTGCTGACACTATCACTAGGTATTTTGTAAAAACAAAAGGAGCCAAAGCCAGTCAAAGAGCAAGACTTTGTATCGGAAATATCGAGATCTAATGTGAAAGCAAAGATACTTCTATGAGCAGGTAGGATGAATATGTGATCTACATATTTGAGATCTACATAGCAAAATCAACTGCCTTTTTCTAGTAGAGGTAGAAGGGTTCCTAGAGTTACCATGCAAAACTTCTCCTTTATCAAGTATTCATTGAGACCTTAGAGGACTAGAATTGGTCGATGGTCTCCGGTCTTTTATGGTACAAAGAAATAGTTTGGGTAGGATCCCCAGCCCTTCTACTGCAGAGGAGCATGTTCTATTGGGTTTAGCTGGAAAAAAGCTGAGAGTTCTTGGTTGAGGAAGGTCTTCTGGAGGGAGTTGAAAGGATACTCTTTTGGGGGGTTTTCTGATAAGTATGAGATGCAGCCCTCAGTAAGCACCCCTTATCTGTTATTATAAGAGTCCAATGTAGATAGAAGTAGATTAATCTGCCTCAGATGGGGAAATTGGGAGAAAGAAGCAGGGATATATTGGCAATGCTCTCTAGAAAGGAGTCAAAAAGAAGACAGCTGTTTAGACTGAGACTGAGATTGTGATTTCTGTGTCTTTTGTTGCCTTGCATGGGGCCACTGAGCAGGAGGCCTAGAAGATGGTTGATTGTAATGCTGTTTGGTGTTATAGTAATGTGAGCATCTGATTGAAGCAAATATCTTCTAGACAAGGAAGAAGATTGAGAGGTTTGTGGTTTAGATAAAGTGGTTATATGAGGGGTGTTCAATAATTTATCTATCTTAGTAGGAAAGAAAACAGTTTAAAAAATGTTTGTTTTATTTTTCAATATAGATCCCTGATAGCTTTATCCACTTTTCCTGCAATGACTTTTAACCCCTTTGAAAAGAATTCTTCAGTTTGACCTTCAAACCAGGACATCACAGCTTCCTTGGTGTCTTCATTACTTGAAAACCTCTGTCCATGGATAGATTTCTTCAAAACTTGGCACAGGAAATAATCCGAGGGAGCCAGATCAGGACTGTAGGGTAGATGGTTCAGTTGCTTAAACCCACATTCTCAGATGGCAACCTGTGGTTGTCGTGACATGTGCACTTGCACATTGTTGTGAAGAAGCAGCACGCCTGCTGTGAGTTTTCCTCATCTTTTTTCCTTGATTGACTCCCGCATAGCCATCATTGTGTTGGCGTAACTCTCCCCGGTTATGGTTGCCATGAGTGGCATGAACTCCAGAAGCAAAAGCCCTTCTCATCCTAGAAGACAGTTATCATGACTTTGCCTGCAGATTTTTCTGTCTTCTTTTTTGGGGTGGGGGATGATTTGTGCTTCCACTGCATTGACTCCATTTTGGACTCAGGATCTCTGTGATGGACCCAAGTCTCATCTCCAGTCATGAAATGATGAAAAATATTAATTTGCTCTTCACAGAGCATCTGCAAGTTAACCTGACAGCTCTGGAGCCTCGTGGCCTTCTGATATGGTGTCAGCATTCTTGGAACCCATCTTGCACTAACCTTGAACATGCCTAAGTTTTCATGAATAATTTTCCAAACTGTACCTGCCGAGATGCCCATTTCTTCAACTATTCTGGAAACCTTAATTTGTTTAGTCTAACAAAATGAAATCCTCGACTTTCTTGCACATTTCTGTGGAAGCTGCTTCCACTGGCCATCCAGTGTGAAAGTCAGCTTCAATGGACTCCACTCCACAAACTGTAAAATGCTTGCTCCAAAATTTTACTTTATAAGATGATGGAACAGACACCATAAACTGCAGTCATGTGTTCACGGATCTCCTTTGGCTTTTTCCCTTCTTTTGTGAGAATTTTTAGCAATGAACAGTGCTCCAAATCTAGCAGTTTCTTATTTGATTCGCATGAGGACTCTCTTGACACCCTGTCTCTTGGAATGTTAGACTCACACTGAGCCACAACTGTGCATGAGTAACCTTGAGACATGTCACAACATGCACAGACTTGTTTCAACATGCTTGCTACTTTTTTTCATACTCGGGTAGATAAATTATTGAACATCCCTCATAGTATCTGTGTGTTTTTAAAAAATCTTTCCTGCCACCTCCTCAATTTTATCCCTAAATGTATTTTTGAATCTAATGCAATTGTCGTAATATCCAAAATATATATATATATATATATTTATTAACACATTAACATGGGTGTCAAACAATAAAGCTAAACAATGTAATACCTAGTAGCTTTAAAGAAGATTCATACGAAAAGAAAGCATTCTGTGACTAAGGACTAGATCAGTGCCTAGTAAAAGATTTTGGAAGGATCCCAACTGCAACAACTTTGTTTTCTCTAAATTTTGTATCAGAAAATGGGTAAAAATGCTTTTCATGGTTTACCAGTTTGGTACCATAGTTGTTATGTCATTTGTATTTGAAAGAACAAGCAGAGTGATATCAACAGCATATGTACAGCAGCCTGTACTGCCCCCACTCATGTCTCCTCAACCCTTGGTCTCCCCAGAAGCATGGTCTGAACTCGACATCACACCAGTGCCAGATCTGAATATTGTGTTCATTTCTGGAGACAGTATCTTGCTAAGGATGTAAGAAGATTTGAAGCGGTCCAGAGGAAGGCAACGAAAATGATATCTGGATTGCACCGAGAGACATATGAGAAAAAGCTTGAATACCTGAATATGTATACCCTAGAGGAAAGAAGGGATAGAGGAGATATGATACAGACGTTTAAACACTTGAATTGTATTAATCTACACACAAATCTATTCCAGAGATGGAGAAGCAGTAAACCTAGAGGACATGAGTTTGTAAGCTTAGGAGTAACGTCAGGAAATTCTTCTTCACAGAGAGGGTGGTGGATGCTTGGAATGTCCTCCCTGTAGAAGTGGTGGAGGGAAAAACAGGGACGGAGTTCATAAATGCGTGGGATCCCTAAACAGAAAGAGGATAGTAATGACACAAAACTTGACAGATCAAAAACTATAATTCTGTTTATGATGCACAGGAGTAATGCTTAAATGGAAACCCCAGCAGCAGGGAAGTGAAGATGATACTAGATGGACCTCTATAGTCTGTGTTTCCTATGTGGCAAAACAGATTGTAAGGGGCTGGAGTTAGTTTTGATGATGCCTCCAGCAGTAGAGCAGTGTGGAGCAGTAGAGCTGATTCTGGACGGACTTCTATCGTTTCCGTCCCATATGTGGCAGGATAGATCAGGAGCACTTATTTATTTATTTTATTGTTTAAATACTAGTTATATCCTAAGGGTCTCATAATTGAAATGGAAATACGTCTAAAAACCAGCCTAAATCGGCACTTGGACGATCAGTAAGACAAGTCATCAAACTGGGTATCTAAAAACAACTTAGGCCTCAGTGCTGCTGTACAACCAGAGCTGAAAGGGGCGTTTTAGGAGGAGTTGTCAGGGTGGGATTTGGGTGGGACGTGGGCTGACCTAGACTTAGTTGTACTGCAAGTATAACCGAAAGTTTAACGAGGCTGCCTGGACGGAACTTGTACATTGTGACTTAGGCCATGTAAAACCAAGTCTAAGTGCCAAAAAGGTATCAAAAGTGACCAGATAAGCACAGGAGACACAAAGTACAGATCCCCACACACTTACCCAGTGATCACTGACCCTCCCACAACACCATAAAAATCGGAATAAAAATGTACATACCTGCCTCCAGAACATCAGAACCTGGCATAGCAAAGTATGGTAGAGCAGCACAGAGGTGGCTTAAGTAGTGTGTGGGTGGGCTAGTAAACCATAGAGAGGAGGACTCAGGCCCATAAGCCACTATAACCATTGTATTTATGGTGGAACATGTGCACCCCCAAACCCTAATGTACTGCCATATAGGTGCCACCTGCAGCTGTGAGAACTATTGGGGTGGTAGACAGGTGGGTCTAGTAGGTTATGGGGGTGTTTTGGGGGGCTTACCATGACCTATAAGTGAGTTATGGTGAGATGTTTATGTGGCACCCTTTTTGTAAAGTTTGCAGCAGTGCCCTGTAAGGTGCCCCACTACTCTGTTGCCATGTCTAGGTATCCAGTCCATTACTTTGCTGGCCCCTCCCATGTCCTAAAGGTCATTTTATAGGCAGTTTAGACTTGGACAAATTTTTGGACTAGAATGGGGTATAAAGATAGACAATTTGGCGGTCTGGGCGATCAAACAGCTTGCCGTACAGTTAGACGACTCTCGAAAAAACAGTATTTTGGACGCATTTTTCGAGAATGGACTTTAGACACTGCCGACTTTGGGTGACTAGTGACTTAGGTCCAAAACGGACTTAGACGTTTCTTTTGATTATGCCACTCTAAGTAGTTTACATTCAGGCACTTTATCATGTTTCCCTATCTGTCCGGATGGGCTCAAACTCTATCTATTATACCCAGGGCAATGAAGGGATTAAGTGACTTACCCAGGGTCACAAGGAGCAGCGAGGGATTTGAACCCACAGCCTCGGGGTGTTGAGGCTGTAGCTCTAACCCCTGTACCACACACTCCCATTTATGCATATTTTATACCACATTCAAATCGTCTGAGTACAGGTCTTACCTACGATATCTTGGGGATGGGGGTGGGGAGACATTTTATACTGGAACTTAGCAAGTAAATTGAATGGCTTGTTAGTTCAACATTGCCTTGAGAATGAATGTGACCGTTGGGCACACTGGATAGACCATCTACTGCAGTTTAGTAAAAGCACCCTTTAGGGACCATAGTAAAAGCCAATGATCAACTAAACTAAAAACTGATGGAAAATCAAACTAAGATTATGATTGTGAACTCTATCTAGCAGATTCCTGATTTCATGTTCTTGTAATGCCCCTAAAAGAAATTCTATGCTTAAGCCCTTTGGAAAAACAGATTGTGGAAGATTGTGATAGTGTGCTTATCTGTTCTTAACTTAGCTGTTCACTGGATAAATTATGTTTTAGGATACACCTAAGACAGATACCTGATGAGCAAGAACTAATAAATGTATTCATATCCTGCAAATGTGAGAAGTAACAAAGTGACAGTTTGGGGTTTTTTTTTAATGCTTGAACAATTAGTTTGTCTTGGCAATAGAACAGATACCAGAAAGAAGGTATCTTTAAGTTTGAGCTTGTTCCAAATTATGACTTACTTTACCCAGACTCTTTGTTGCACTTTTGCTTTAACCATATTATCTGTCTGGGCAAGGCACTCGTTTCTTCTCTCTGGAATCCCGTGGATTACCGGACTGTAGGCAACATGGATTCAACAGAGGTAGGTCTTGTCAGACAAATCTGATCAATTTCTTTGACTGGGTAACCAGAGAATTAGACAGAGGGAGTGCACTAGATGTAGTGTATTTAGATTTTAGCAAAGTGTTCCACAAAGGCGTCTAATAAATAATTTGAGTGCCCTCAGGAAAGGCCCCAAAGTGACTGGCTGGGTCAGGAACTGTTTAAGTGGAAGACAACAGAGAGTAGTGGCCAATGGAGATGATTATGAGGAAAGGGATGTTACCCGTGGTGTGACTCAAGGTTCTGTTCTTGGGCCTGTTCTTTTTAACATTTTTATAAATGATATTGCTGAAAGGCTGTTGGGTAAGATTTGCCTCTTTATGGATGATACCAAAATCTGCAATAGAGTAGACATCCCAGATGGTGTGAATAACATGAAGAAAGACCTAGCAAAGCTTGAAGAATGGTCTGAAATGTGGCAGCTAAAATTTAATGCTAAGAAATGCAAGATCATGCATTTGGGCTGCAAAAAACCAGAGAGAGTGGTACAGCTTAGGGAAGAACTTATGTACATGACAAAAGAGCGGGACTTGATTGTATGTGATTATCTTAAGTTGACCAAACAGGTTGAAAAGGTGATGCTAGGGTGCACAGGGATGCTAGGGGTCAGTGGGAAAAAAGGAGGTATTGATGCCCCTGTATAAGACTCTGGTAAGACCGGGGAGTAGAAGGTCCACCATTTTGAAGAGGCAGGCCTGCTAGCTGGAGGGGGTAAGCATCCCTCCAGCTGGCCTTCGTAAACAAGGTAAGGGGGGCGGGGGGGGGGTTTGAGTGCATGATGGCAGCGGGGGTAGGGAGTGAGCATCTCTCCCACTGCTGGGGGGGGTTGTCATGGGGGGCTGCTTGGCGGCAGGAGGGAGTGGGCATTTCTCCCGCTGTCAGTGTGGATGCTGGGGGTTGGTGCATGGTGGTGGGAGGGAGGGAGTATCTCCTGCTGCTGTGGATGGGTGGGTTGCATGCCAGTGGGAAGGAGTGGGCATCTTTCCTGCTGCCATGTGGGTGTGTCAGGGGTTGTTGCATGATGGTGGCAGTGGGCATCTCTCACGTTTCCGGGGGGGGGGGGGTTGCATGGCGGTGGGAGGGAGTGGGCATCTCTCCTGCTGCCATCGGGGGGGGTGGGTTGCATGCCAGTGGGAAGGAGTGGGCATCTTTCCTGCTGCCATGTGGGTGTATCAGGGGTTGTTGCATGGTGGTGGCAGTGGGCATCTCTCCCGTTTCTGGGGGGGGGGGGTTGCATGGCGGTGGTAGGAGTGGGCATCTCTCCTGCTGCCATGGGGGGGGGGGAGGTTGCTTGATGTTGGCAGTGGGAGGGAATGGGCATGCATCCTTTCTGTTAATCTTCGATATGAAGGGTTTTTTTGTGAGTTTATTCTGTGTTTGTGCTGATCACTATCACCAGCAATCGGCACATGCAAATTTAGTAACCCTCCACGACCTTCTGCAAACCTCATTTGCATGCATGTTTTTTAAAGAATGACTCGCTTTTTTGAAATCGTTACAGTGGTGTCCACGATAGCTGCCCATCGGATTTTACCATGAACATTTGAGAATCTTCCCCTCAGTAAGGTAAGTACAGAAATGCAAAGCCCAGAACAATAGCAGCCTGCTGAGCTTTGCAGACAAAAAAAGCAAAGCTGTACAAGCCCTAATGAAAGTCAATGGATCACTTTGTTCTTTTTGTCTCCAGGTTAACAATAGAACCCATTGTAAAATCTCTGAGAAAAAAAAAGGAAGGGTTTGGCTGCTATGGTTCAAATCTTTTGAATCCTGCTTTAATTTAAATTTACCACAATGGAAGGATAGATTGTGCTTATCTACCGTATTACAATGTGCTATACTGATCGATTATAATTCACTAAAGTTTCTGACATATGTGAGTTATCCCTTATGGGTAAATTAAAGGCAAAATATATTTAATGGCTTTAATAGAAGTAACTGTGAGCAACTGAATGGTACACCAATGAAAGTGCGCAGGACATTGGTGCGCTGACAATCATGCGCCAACATCTGCACGCAGGATGAATGCGCACCGCCAGTTCCGCCGCTTTTATGCATTACTGTTAGAATTCTGAGGGGGTGGGGGAACCTTGTTGCCTTAGTGGAGGAACCCTCCCAGTACACTTAGAATTGGTCGCGGGGGGGGGGGGGGGTTGGGAGGGGGACCCCCAGTACACTAAAAACTTCAGTTCTCTCGATGTTCAGGAGTTTTCAGTATAGTAGGGGGGTTCCCCCCAAACGCAAACAGTTATAAGTGTAGTGAGGGGTTCCCCTTACCCCCCTCAGAATGCTAACGGTAATGCTTAAAAGTGGCAGAATTGGTGGCGCGTATTTGTCCTGCGCGCAGATGTTGGCGCACCAATGTCTGACACGCTTTTGACATGCCACCAACTGAACATATCACTTTTCCACATAGTCCCCATGCAAGATTATCCATTTGTTGTATCGTTCAACTTGCTTCTGTATTTGTACAGAGAAGACGTTTTTTGGCTGCTCCCGAAGCCAGGTGAGCACCACTTCCTTTACTTCAACATCAGAAGTGAATCTGTGCCCTCACAGTGTCTCCTTCAGTGGACCAAAGATGTGATAATCACTAGGCGCCAGATTTGGGTTGTAAGGACAATGTGAAACATAGAAACATAGAATATGACGGCAGAAAAGGGCCATCGGCCCAACAAGTCTGACCACTCTAAGAACCCTCCCCCCTAAGCACTTCCTCGAAGTGAACCCACATGCTTGTCCCATTTTTTCTTAAAACTGAGCACGTTGCTGGCCTCAATTACCTGAAATGGAAGATCATTCCAACAATCAACCACCCTTTCGGTGAAGAAATACTTCTGAGTGTCACCATGAAATCTCCCACCCTTGATTTTTAGCAGAAGCCCTCTTGTTGCCATAGGTCCTGTAAGGAAAAAAATGTCTTCTTCTACCTCAATACAGCCAGTAACATATTTGAACGTCTCTATCATGTCTCCCCTCTCTCTGCGTTCCTCGAGAGAGTATAGCTGCAACTTACCTAGACATTCTTCATATGGGAGATCCTTGAGTCCTGAGACCATCCTAGTGGCCATTCGCTGAACCGACTCCATTCTCAGCACATCCTTTTGATAATGTGGCCTCCAAAATTGAACACAATATTCCAGATGAGGTCTCACCATGGACCTGTACAACGGCATTACAACTTCGGGCTTTCGGCTGACAAAACTTCTAGCCTTGGATGATGCTTTCTCCACTTGATTGGCAGTCTTAATATCTTCACTAATGATTACTCCTAGGTCCCGTTCTGCAACAGTTCTTGTTAAGGTCTCACCATTCAGGGTGTAAGTTCTGCATGGGTTTCTGCTGCCAAGGTGCATAACCTTACACTTTTTGGCATTAAAACTCAGTTGCCAAGTTGCAGATCATTGTTCTAGTAAGAGTAGGTCCTGCGTCATAGTGTCGGGCACGATGCTTTTGCCCACTGTATTGCACAGTTTAGCGTCATCGTCAAATAATGCAATTTTATCTCGAAGTCCCTGAGGCAGGTCCCATACAAAGATATTAAATAGGATTGGACCCAAGACCGAGCCCTGCAGCACTCCACTGATCACTTCCGACGTTTTGGAGGGAGTACCATTTACCACTACCCTCTGGAGTCTACCACTGAGCCAGTCTTTAACCCATGCAGTCAATGTTTCTCCTAGTTCCAATGAACTCATCTTGTTCAATAACCTACGGTGTGAGACACTATCAAAAGCCTTACTGAAGTCCAAATACACGACATCCAGGGACTCTCCCATATCTAGTTTTATTGTTACCAAGTCAAAGAAGCTGATTAGATTGGATTAGCAGGACCTTCCCTTTGTAAATCCATGCTGGTTGGGATCCTTCAGCCTCTCATCACTCAGGATCATATCTAATTTGTGTTTAATCAATGTTTCCATAAGTTTACACACTATTGATGTGAGACTTACCGGTCTGTAATTCGCAGTCTCCGACCTGCATCCCTTTTTGTGGAGCGGAATGACATTAGCTGTTTTCCAGTCCAATGGGACTTTTCCCGTGCTTAGGGAAAGATTGAAGAGCGAAAGACATTTGAACCCAAGCTGTTGCACTGTCTCTTCTGCCGCTGCTGCTGTATGAGGACATGCATTGTCATGGTGCACCAAGACTGTTTTGGACAACATTTCTCTTCTTTTGTTGCAAATTTCAGGCTTAAATTTATTTCGCAGCAATGCACAGTAATTTTCACTGTTCACTGTTTGCCCGTGCTTTGTCCATATTGAGTCAATATCTGATGGTGAATTTCAAAAGGTTTTACTTCTTCTGCCCAAAGAAAGCACATTACTGCAAGTTGTTATTCAATGGTAGTCCAATAAGAAGCCACCTAGCTTTAGGCAGTAGGAATATATGTAACTAGCAATATTCTAGTCATTTATGCACATAAGTGACCATTGGTACACTCAGATGAACTCTTGTAGCATAGTGACTAGAGCAGATGTCCTATAGTGGCACACCATAGAATTGTGAAACACTGGCCATTGTTGGTGTGCCAATCTGCATAAGATGAGATAAGTAGATTTTGCACTATTATCTTGTTTTCTTTCTCTGCATTGCACAGAGTCATTTTGAATTTGGCAAAAAGGAGGTTATACAGTGGTGCCTCGCATAACGGACGCCTCGCACAGCGAACGCTGCGCACAACGAACTTCAGGTCTTGCTTCCCACAACGAACTTCGTTTCACACAACGAAGTCGCCCGAGCTGCATCGCTTAACTGCCCTCTCTCCGCCTGGCTCCCTGTGCAGTGGCGCTACATATTTTAAACCCCCCTGCCGCCGCTGCTGCATATTTTTAAGCCTCTGCCGCCACCGCATATTTTTAAACCTCCCCCCGCCGCCACATATTTTTTTAAAAAAGCCACCACTGCTGCAACTTTAATCTCACCCGCTCACTCGAACTAGTGGTCTAGCAAATTTCCCAGCCAGAAGCGCAGACAGAGATCAAGAGCAAGCCTTCTGTGCTACTGCCTGGGCCTGCGCTGATCTCTGAATGGCTGCAGTCAGCTCTCGCGGGACTCACAAGAACTAACTGCAGCCAGCTCTTGCGGGACTCACAAGAACTAACTGCAGCCATTCGGAGATCGGCATGGGCCCACACAGGCGTGCAGAGGAATTGCTCCTGATCTCTGCGCTTCTGGCCTGTACGCCACTGGCTGGGAAAGATGTGAGGAATTAAAAAAGGTACTGGGGAGTATGTGGGGGGTGATTATAATACACAGCAAGGATCAACAAAACCCCTGTCTCCCCTCCCCTTCACATATATCCCCTCTATATCATGCTAACAGCTCTAACAAGATAAATTTATCTTTTTTTATGTCATCTTAGCATATTTTATGCTACAGAACGAATTATTTTTTTTAACATGTATTGTTATGGGAAAACGCGTTTCACATAACGAACTTTTCGCATAACAAACTTGCTCCTGGAACGAATTAAGTTCGTTGTGTGAGGCACCACTGTATATGCCCTTGAGGTTTTGTTGGGGCAGGCCCTAAGCCGCTGTGGTGGCTAGCTTGTGCTACACTTTCTGAGGCTTTTCCCTCCTTTTTTGCATTTAAATTAACTCGTGCAGGCCAAGTTGGGTTGGTTTGTGATTGCTGGTTTTTGCTGAAGGCTCCGTTCATTGCACTAGTTGGTGAAAGTATTATGCTGTGATTATTGTTTGTTTACACCATACTGTGCTTTTGGGATAAAGATCATATGAAAGCCACACAATTGCAGGATCTACAGAATAAGGAAGAGACACTGTGGTTTAAACAGGAGAGAGAGAAAGGAAAATATATTTACATTGGTGTGATATACTGGTCTCCTTCACAGATGGAAGAAGTGGACAGAGATTTAATAGAAGAAATTCAAAATGTAGCTGTAAAAGATGAAGTAAAACTAATAGGAGATTTTAATATGCCAGATGTTAATTGGGATACCCTATTGCAGGATCTCCTAGAAGTAGGAAGACCTTGTTCCAGCAGTTGGTGATTTAGTGCTTACTGGATTAGTGCTTACAAATGGGGAAAGTATTTCTAATGTTATAGTGGGTGATCATTTGGCATCCAAAGATCTCCACAAGCTGTGGTTTAATATTAAGACAGGTGTAGAGAGGGCTCATTCAAAAGTGAAGGTTCTAAACTTTAAAAAAAATCAAATTTTGTCCTTCTCCCCCCTCTGTCTTCCCCATGAGCTTTCAGCATCCTTCTCCCCCTCTGTCTTCCCCATGTGCTTTCAGCATCCTTCACCCCACCTCTGTCTTCCCCATGTGCTTTCAGCGTCCTTCTCCCCCTCTATCTTCCCCATATGCTTTCAGCGTCCTTCTCCCCCCTCTATCTTCCCCGTGTGCTTTTAGCATCCTTCTCCCCACTCTTTTTTACCCATTTCCCTTCAGCGTCTTTTCCTCTCCACCCCACCTTTCCTCCCTTTCTCCCTCCCTGCCCCTTACCTTTGTGGCGCTTTCTCCCCCCCCCCGGACAACAGGCCCGGTCCGACAAACGTCCCTGCCCTGTGGCCGGCGACGTCTAAACTGCCTTCGTACAGCAGCCAGCTGCTGTATGGCTGCCGTAAAGGTCGTCTCTGATGCAACTTCCGGTTGCGTCAGAGATGACCTTTACGGCAGCCACACGCAACTTCAGCTGCTGTAAGAAGGTAATTTAGACTCACGGCCACGAGGTAAGGGTAGGGAGGTTGAAAGGGAGCTGTTTCAAATTCACCACTGAATTTTCCGGACCTGGCCAGCTGTTCACCCCCCCTAAGCCTGCACCCGGGGCGGACTTCCCCCCCCCCCCCGTCCCCCCTTGGTATGCCACTGAGCAGTAGGTAAAACTGAAAAGAGCTATAATGTAAGAACATAATAATAATACTAGCCTTACTGGGTCAGACCAATGATCAATCAAGCCCAGTATCCCATCATCAGAGTCCAATCCAAATCACAAGTACCTGGCAAAAAACCAAATAGTAGCAGAATTCCATGCCACCAATCCAGGGCAAGCAGTGGCTTCTCCCAAGTAAATGTAAGAGGGAAAGAAAGCCGGTTTGGTTCTTAAAAGTAGTAGCTGAGAAGGTAAGGAAAAAGAGATTAGCTTTCATAAACTACAAAAGATTGCAGAAAGAAGAGAGGGAAAAATATCTGGAAATGTTAAGAGAGGCTGGTTGAGTAGTCAGAAAAGCAAAGCCCCCAGTAAATATAAGCCCTCAGATAAGTGAATCATTAAATATATCTTTACATAATTGTGAAAAAGGGATAATGTCTGGAAAACAGTATTGAATATACTAATGCACGAAGTATGGGAAACAAAGTGATGGAAGAGGCTGAAATGGATTTAGTGGTGATCAAAGAAAAAAATAGTAGACATGGTAAAACGGGGAGACAAGACTTTTTTAAAAGATATATTGATGATAGGTGGAAGTATAAAAGTGGTATTGTGAGACTCAAAGGTGAAGGGGAGGAATATGTAGAAGTTGATAAAGGCTAAATTGCTTAACAAATATTTCTGTCCTGGGTTCACAGCTGAAGCACCAGGAGCAGGACTGCAGAAAACAAAATCAAATAGGACTGGAGATGTAGTAGACCCTGATTGATTTTCAGAGAATTTTGTTCATGTGGAGCTCACTAAACTAAAGGTAGATACAGCAAGGGGGCCGGATGGTGTTCATCTGAGGGTGCTATGGGTCCTGATTTTAAGGGGGTAAAATCTAATAACTCTAAGTACATCTGTGGTGATTCACAGATAGATGGAGCATAGGTAAAGAAGGACTAGTGCCCCCTGGTGTCTAGTGGGCTTAGGGTAGGAGCAACCCCCACTCACTCCTGCCCCTTTTGATTCAAAATGGAGTCCATGACCCCCTACTGCCAGTCTTTAGGTATTACTGCTAGGGATCAAGCTGACAAGTAGAAATTGCTCATGCCCCAAATCCAGGTAGGCTAGATGGGGTGTCTTCAAAGCCCAGGAGAAGTACTTGGGGGGTCGGCATTGAGATGGAGAAGTTATGAGGGGAGTCTTTGTGGTGGTGGTGGTGGGGGGGGGAACAAAGAAAGGGCATCTTCTATTTTCAAGCACTTAAAGAAGTGGCCTGGGAGCATTGAGCTCCAGCTTTGCTGGCAGTATTTTTCCAGGAATAATGCAGCTTTTACAAAGCCACAGTAGAGGTTTCTACTGCAAGTCAGCGAGGTAAATGCCTATGTACATCGGAGCAATTACCTTGCCGGCCTGCAGTAGAAACATCTACTGTGGCTTTGTAAAAGGAGCCCTTAGTTAGGAACTTAGCCGTAGTAATTTTTTTTTTTTTTAATCTACATTTTATTCAAAGTTTTCATGAAGTATACAACAAAATTATGAAAACAAAAAATACATTGTTAAGCTGCAAGCTCGCAAATCAGAGATAAGGGAGTCAGACTTTTAAGGTCTTACAGAAAGCGTCAAGAGGAGCCGAAGTCCTAGTAAAGCTGGAGATATTATTTTGTTTAAATGCTATTATTTCTTCATATTTTCTGAAGGTACAAAGATGATTCCACCATTCATGGAAATTGAGTTTGGAATTGTCTTTCCAATTGTAGATAATATGATGGTTAGGTAAAGCTATCATAATGTCAAAAATACTGTTGAATGGTGGTAAAATAGAAATATCAGGGTTTTAAGAACGCAATATGATGGATTTATATGTCATAGGCAGGTTGTTGTCCAAGCGAATTATAGAGAGAATTTTAAGACCAATTTAGACTCCTAACTCAAAACGATTTAAATAAAGGCCTCACTTACTATTCTTTAACTTTACAGTGATGACAAATGTTTTCTTATTTTCTCATATTTTTTCAAAGACCTTAACTAAGCTAGATATCAATTGGTCAGAAGGAGTTGATGAAAAACAAATCTTACAAGTGTAGAAGATGTGTCTTAGAGAATAGCATGGTGACTAAATTCATCACCATTCCCATCCCGGCCTAGATCGGGGCAACTACCGAGTTAAGCTCATTACTTTCCCCCTCTTTTACTAAGGTGCGCTAGCATTTTTAGCGTGCGCTGCATTGCAGCATGCACTAACCCCGCACTAACCATGCACTAACCCCGGAACTAGCACCAGCTCAATGGTGGCGTTAGCGTCTAGAGTGCGTGACAATGCAGTGCACACTAAGCGTGTGCTAAAACCGCTAACGCAGCTTAGTAAAAGGAGCCCTTCATTTTTTTTATTGGTTAATTGGTACTGATAATTGAAAGTGCCATTAAAAACTGATTTAAAAACAATAAAAAAATTCATTAGCCAGTAGGCACCTACTACCTCACAGCAGGCATCTACAATGAGGTACATACCAGTGCCTAGCAGCATCTATCCAGAAAGCATGCATGGTTAGTGCTGGAGTTTGGGCCTAATATACTCAATTTAGGCGCCGCTAGGTGCGTTTCTACAAACAGCATCTAACTTTGATTGACATATGGCAGGTACCATTTTCCTTGGTGCCAACTGAGTTAGGCGCGTTTATAGAATCAGGCCCTATGTGCCAATTGGCTTAAGACTGTTAAGTGGGATTGAATGCCCTTTAATACTGTGACATAAAAAAATGTCATATGTACTGCTTAACATATTAGATGTGCATCTTATTAATATTTTACATATATAAATAGGGGAGGCAGCAACAAACAAAAAATCCAACAGAACTGCAGTGAAATATCGAGTCGAAGAACAAAAGCAAAAACTGCAGTGATGATGTACAGAACGCCAAGTTTTAATAAACAATCATAAAAATAAATTCATAAAAAAGTTTGTATCCAAAAGAACATAAGAACATAAGGATTGCTGCTGCTGGGTCAGACCAGTGGTCCATCGTGCCCAGCAGTCCGCTCACGCGGCAACCCCTAGGTCAAAGACCAGTGCCCTAACTGAGACTAGCCCTACCTGCGAACGTTCCGGTTTAGCAGGAGCTTGTCTAACTTTGTCTTGAATCCCTGGAGGGTGTTTTTCCCCTTTAACAGCCTCCGGAAGAGCGTTTCAGCTTTTCACCACTCTCTGGGTGAAGAGGAACTTCCTCACGTTTGTACGGAATCTATCCCCTTTTAACTTTAGAGAGTGCCCTCTCATTCTCTCTACCTTGGAAACCTGTCTTTATCTACTAAGTCTATTCCCATCATTATCATGAACGTTTTGATCATGTCCCCTCTCAGTCTCCTCTTTTCAAGGGAGAAGAGGCCCAGTTTCTCTAATCTCTCACTTGACCCGACACGGTCCGTGTTTCAAAGAAACACTCCTTCCTCAGAGGGGGACTGGGCTGCACACAGACCAGCCAGCTGAGGTTGTTGCCTGTGTTAAAACTTATTCAAGACCATCATCTCACAGGAGCTCAGAACGAGTTACAAATCAGCTGATTCCAGTTTTTATCCAATAGTCATCCATCAGGTTTTTTTGGTATTGATACATTCGAGGTCCCCTGAGGAAGGAGTGTTTCTTTTTTTATAATCTTTATTCATTTTTAAAACTCACAATAAGTGTAACATATAATACAATTATTTTGTACTTTAACATCACTTAATACATCATCAAATTCTAACTCGCATCAAATATCCCCCTCCCTTATTCCCAACATTTATTCCTAAGCAAAAGAAATCACCCTGGACGTGTATGAACAAAAGGAAAAAATTAATATGTATTCTATGCAGTAATTTCAATCTACAGTATCTTGTTAATGGCTCCCAAATAACCTGAAATTTCTTAAAATTTCCCTGCTGCATGGCAATTATCCTTTCCATTTTAAATATGTGACACAAAGAGTTCCACCAAAAGCTATAATTCAGCCTATCCCAATTTTTCCAATTATTCATAATTTGTTGTATGGCAACCCCTGTCATAATGAGTAGATGCTTATTATTATTAGAGGATATTTGGCTTTTAGCCCTCATTGACATGCCAAACAATACAGTGTCATAGGATAATGCCACCGGATTATCTAACAAACTATTTATTTGACCCCATATTGATTTCCAAAAAGCAAGTATCAATGGACAATAGAAAAACAAGTGATCTAATGTCCCAGCTTCAAGATGACAGTGCCAGCATCTATTTGATTTAATAATAATAATAACTTTATTTTGTATACCGCCATACCCAGGGAGTTCTAGGCGGTTCACATCAATTAATCAAAATTACAAACAATGAAGTCGTTGAAATTATCAGGAAAGGAATGTACAGGTCATTTAAGTTAACAGTTTAGGAATGTACAATAAGAAGGAGAAGATGGAAATCAGATCAATGGTGGATGGGGTGAGCTATCTAACTTCTGTAAACGAACCGGGGTCCAAAATGCTCTATGTAACAGAAAAAAACAAGATTGTCTCATAGATGCAGACAATGCACATCTCATCCTCCAAGCCCAAATACGTGGCCATTGAGATGCAGTAATTTGATGCTTGATCTCAATGCTCCAAATGTCCCGAAGACCAGTTTTTGGTTTCTTATTTAAAAATCCAGATATACCACTGAGCGGCCTGATGTCCCAGGAAATCCACCTGAAAGCATAAGAGCAGCAAACTATACTGATTACTGAGATTTTTCCATTCGGAGAACCCAACCTGAATGGCCTGCTTCAACTGCAACCATCTATAATTTTGTAATTTATTAAGACCGAATTTGTGTTGCAATTGTGAAAAATCAAGCATCTTACCATCTGAAATAACATTATCCAAAGTACGTATACCCGCCTTCATCTAATACTTCCAGATGACCTTAAATCCGCCAATTTGAATCTTGGAGTTCAGCTATAGGGTCTGATGAGTTGATATATGAACCGAAATAGGTGTTAAATTATTCACACATTTTAAGGTTTTCCATGTATCTGTTAGGATTCTATTATCCTTATATAATCTAGGCATCTTAATACTTAATATATGACTCAATCTCAATGGTCTTGATAGATCAGAAACACTTTAATATCGGGATGGTCAGATAAAAAGAAAAGGGGGACTTAATCTTGAAAAAGCCTTGGCGGCGAAACATGTCGATTTGACAGGTCCCTGATCCGATTACATTAAAGAAAAGAACGACTTTTAAGATGTTATTTCACTTTAGCATTTAAAATTTTATGAAAATATAGTGTATAAGCATGAGCACTTTATAAATAAATACAAAAAATAGAAAAACTTTTTTGATAAATGGGCGAATGAAGAAGCCACAGCCACAGTCATAGCCAAAAAAGTTATATATCGCCAAAATGGAGGCGAATAATTGGCATGTCTGACGCCCTAAAAAGTTAATGAGAAGGATGTGTTGAGATGGAAAAGACATTGACAGAAGAACACTAGTTACACAATATATGTCAATGTAAAGAATACTGGCTGACACATTTACTTCAATCTCAATGGTGACATGACTTGCCATTCCAACCTTAACTAGTCTGGGAGATTTTCCATGAGCTCAGGGAGGATCCAGTACATACCCTGACGCATAATAAAGGCTTGATGGTACCTATAAAAGTTGGGAAAATTTACCCCACCCTCCACAATTGGCTTTTGTAAAGATACTAAGGCAATTCTTGCTGCTTTCCCCAGCCAAATAAATTTTGTCAGAATACTATTTAATTTATTGTAAAAAGACCCCTGAAAAAGCACTGGCAACATACCCATTTGGTAACAGACCACAGGCAGAATCATCATCTTAACTGTTTGGACTCTCCCCCACCAAAACAGATGTAATGGGTTCCAATGCCTACACATTTCTGTGACCTTCAGCAATAAAGATTTTTCATTTATTTTCATAGATTCTTCCAGTGTACTTAGGAAGGAGTGTCGGGTCCAGTCTTACCATTCCTTTTGGATACTATGGGGCTCATAATCGAAAGAAAAATACATCCACAAACGGGCCTAATTCGGCACTTGGATGAACATTTCACAAATACGTCCAAGTGCTGATACTAAAAACGGGTTTTGGACGTATTTCTAAATGACCTAAGCCTTCATAGTGAATGACCAAAGCTAAATGGGGCGTTTCAGGAGGAGTGTCGAGGGCGGGAGTTGGGCGGGACGTGGGCTGGCTTAGACTTATTTGTATAGCATATATAACTGAAAGTTATACAGCCCACGATCAACGGAACTTGGATGTTGTGACTTAGACCATGTTAAACATGGTCTAAGTCACAAAAGCCCACCTAAACTCACCAGATAAGCACTGAAAACATATAATACAGACCCCCACACACTACCCCAGTGATCACCGACCCCCCCACCCCCATAAAAATTTTAATCACAACTTTAAAATTTAGCCTCCAGACCATCATCACCTGGCATAGGAAAGCCTAGTCGTCCAGCACAGAGGCGGCTGAAGTCATCTTGGGGGTGGGTTAGAGACCCATAGAGAGAAGGACCCATGCCCATAAACCCCTGTAATCACTGCATTGATACTTAAACATGTGCACTCCTCTATACACCCCCAAAACCCTTTTTTACTGGCATATAAGTGGCTCCTGCAGCCATAAGGGCTATTGGGGTGGTAGATAAGAGGGTCTAGGGGATTCTGGAGGTGGTTTGGGGGGCTCACCATGACCTATAAGGGAGCTGTAGTGAGGAGCAGACATGGCACCCTTTTTGTTAAGTTCACAGCAGTGCCCTGTAAGGTACCCCACTATTTAGGTGCCATGTCTGGGTGTTCAGTTCATCACTTTGCAGACCCCTCCCACGTCCAACAGGACTTGTTCTAGGCATTTTGGACTTGGACGAAAAGTTGGACAGAAATGTGGTATAAAGATGGACAATTTAGCAACTTGGACGATCAGATCGGCAGGACATATAATTAGATGATTTTCGAAATGAAAAAAAAGTTGGACGTATTTTTCGAAAATTTGTCTTAAGCTGTTTTTTACTTTGGACAACTTGCCAGATGGACGTAAACGGAATTAGAAATCCCTTTTGTTTATGCCCCTCAAACTGTTTTATGAATTTATTTTTATGATTGTTTATTAAAGACTTGGCATCCTGTACATCATCACTGCAGTTTTTGGTTTTGTTCTTCGGCATATATAAATAGTAGAGACTGAACTAGGCTTTTTTTTTTTTTTTGGTTGATCAAGCATAATGAAAGCAAAACATACAGTGCATCTCCGGTTCAGTTGATTTGTGTGCATAATAAGCAGACAATATACAATATCCTTTATTGTCTGATATGTTGAAAAGCATCAAAGAAGATTACTTGCCCAGACACACAGAAAGAAAATCTCTTCCAGGGAAATATTAGCTGTTCATGACAACATGGATTAATATCCAGAACTTCTCATGTATGAATCCAAAAATAGAAACTATCAGATACCTAAAAATACAAATCACACCCAGGCTGCACTTGCCTCCACATGACCATCACTGTCACTTTGGGGATTTTCATTAGACAAAACATTAACGAAGTTCTAGGAAGGGATATAAATGGTATTCTGAAATCATGTTTTCTTTATTTTTGAGATCTTACATTATTTTTGAGCCAACTCAGAAAAGAATTTCCAAAATTTCATATTTTATTTTATTCCCATCATCTTTTTAAAAACTAAACTATGATAGAGGTTTCTACCACAGCCTGGCACACTAAATGCTCTGACGCTGCATCAGAGCATTTTAGTGCCCCGGGCTACAGTAGAAACATCTACCACGGCTTAGTAAAAGAGGGTCTTAATTAGGTAGAGCTGCAAGTTATTTAGTTAGATCTGAGATTAATGCATCAATTACTAATTGTGATTTTAAAAAATGAATCCTTTTGCAACACAAGAACATAACATAAGAGTTGTCATACTGGGACAGACCAAAGTCCATCAAGTCCAGTATCCTGGGCAGTATATCAAATTCCATTCCCCTTTCCTTCCCTAAAGAATTAATAATGTCCCTCCCTCCAACCTTGAGATCCAATATCTCTCCCTTTCTCTTCCTTTTCTCCCTCCTCCTCCAGGAAAGAAAGAGAATGGACCTGGGAAGAAGAAGAGGGAAGGAAAAAGAAAAAAAAGGAAAGATATTGGATCAGGGGTGGGAGGAAGGGACATTATCAGTCCTTTAGAGAAGGAAAGGGGGATGGAATTTGATATGCTGCTTTTCTGTGGTTATAATCAAAGTACGAGGGTTCTTCAAAAAGTTTCCGCACATTCATATTTTCACGGGAAATGGAGCGGGAGAAGTGGTAAGAGGGCATGTCGTAGAATATTATACGACTAGTCAGTCAGGCAAACCAGCTCACCTTGCATGCAGTGATGTAATTTGCTTTTGAGATATTTAATAAATGGCGTTAAAAAAATAAAAGTGCAGAAACGTTTTGAAGATCCATCGTAGTTCACATATTATATACAGGTGCTTATTTTGTACGAAAGACACAATGAGCTACAGTGGGAAAGAAATAAATGAATAAATAAATTTTAAAAACTGCCTTTGATTGCATGATTAATCTCAATTAAAATTTTTAATCAAAATGCAGTCCTCATTTTATTTGTGCAGAGACTGTGCTCTGTGTTATGTGGTTTCAACTAGTAAGGTGAGATTTGAAAGTCATGAAGCTCACACATTTGGAGGGGCATTTTCAATAGGACATCTAAGTCTGAGTTTGGATGTTTTGGGACAGACATCCAGAAGTCCAGTAGAGAAAATGTCCATTCTCAAAACAGCAAGATGTCTATCTGTTTGGGTTTTTTAATGACTTATGTAAGTTCTGGATGGGTTTAATGACCCAAAATCTCCAAACTCTTTCCCAAAATCTTTCCCAAAATGTCCAAACTCAGACATAGAAGTCCTATTGAAAATGCCCCTCTGTGCCTCTAAATGGCTGATAAAATTTGATGCAGGCTAGTGCAATGTGACGAACATAAATGACCCGCAAAGGAAGCGTTGGGGTCGTTGAATGACCATGGAATAAAGGGAGTGCTAAAGGAGGTCAAAGCCATTGCCGACAAACTCAACACATTTTTTGCGTCTGTATTTACCGAAGAAGATATACACAACATACTGGAAGCCAACAAGCTATATGCAGGAAACGAAGACGGGAAACTGACGGGTTTGATGGTCAGTCTAGAAGAGGTATGCAGGCAGATTGATAGGCTTAAAAACGATAAATCCCCAGGACCAGATGACATCCATCAAGGTAATCAAGGAACTAAAAGGGACTAAAGCTGAGCTGCTTCAACTATTAGCCAATCTGTCAATCAAATTGGGAAGAATTCCGGAAGATTGGAAGGTGGCGAATGTTACGCCGATCTTCAAGAAAGGTTTGAGGGGAGATCCGGGAAACTATAGACCGGTGAATCTGACCTCAGTACTGGGAAAGATGGTAGAGGTGCTGATAAAGGAACGCATCATTGATCACCTTGGTGGGCACGATCTGATGAGGACCAGCCAGCACGGCTTCAGCAAAGGAAGATCTTGCTTGACGAACTTGCTGTACTTCTTAGAGGGAGTAAACAGGCAGATAGACAAGGGTGACTCGGACGACATTGTATATCTGGATTTTAGATGGCGTTCGACAAGGTTCCACATGAACGACTACTTTGAAAAATTGCGAGCAATGGAATCGAGGGTGAAATACTCACGTGGATTAAAAACTGGCTGGCGGATAGGAAACAGAGAGTCAGGGTAAATGGACAATACTCGAACTGGAAAAGCGTCACAAGTGGAGTGCCGCAGGGTTCGGTGCTTGGACCCATGCTCTTCAACATATTTATAAATGACCTGGAAATTGGTACAATGAGTGAGGTGATTAAATTTGCAGACAATACAAAGTTATTCAGAGTAGTGAAGATGCGGGAGGATTGCGAAGACCTGCAACGCGACATAAACACTCTCGAGAAATGGGCCGCGACATGGTAAATGAGATTTAAAGTGGATAAATGTAAGGTGATGCATGTCGGTAACAAAAATCTTATACACAAATACAGGATATCCGGTGCGGTACTTGGAGAGACCTCCCAGGAAAGAGTACTGGTCGAAGAAACCGTCCACAAAATGTGCGCCGGCGAAAAGGGCAAACAGAATGCTAGGAATGATTAAGAAGGGGATCACGAATGATCAGAGAGGGTTATCATACCGCTATACCGGGCCATGGTACGCCCTCACCTGGAGTACTGCTGCCAGCACTGGTCGCTGTACATGAAGAAGGACATAGTGCTACTCAAAAAGGTCCAGAGAAGAGCGACCAAAATGGTTAAGGGGCCTCTTCTCCCTTGAAAAGAGGAGACTGAGAGGGGACATGATCGAAACGCTCAAGATAATGAAGAGAATAGACTTAGTAGATAAAGACAGGTTGTTCACTCTCTCCAAGGTGGAGAGAACGAGAGGGCACTGTCTAAAGTTAAAAGGGGATAGATTCCATACAAACGTAAGGAAGTTCTTCTTCACTCAGAGAGTGGTAGAAAACTGGAACGCCCTCCAGAGATTCAAGACAATGTTAGGCTAGTCTCAGTTAGGGCACTGGTCTTTGACCTAAGGACCGCTGTGTGAGCAGACTGCTGGGTACGATGGACCACTGGTCTGATCCAGCAGCTGCAATTCTTATGTTCTTAAAGAAGAATAATCCCAACTGTAAGTACAAAATACAGGCTTCTGAGTTTGGAGCCAACACCAAAGAAAAAGATGTGAGCTGACCGGCTGCCGATATGTAGCAACACTTAAAATTGGGCAGTGCCTCTGAATATTGGCTTTAACCAGCCATTCCCTAGCTAGGAAGATTGGAGACTGTCTGGGGCTGGAGTTTGGGCAGAGCCTCTAATAATATTAATAGATGATTTTTATATACCGTCAGCAGTGGCATAGTAAGGGTGAATGGCACCCAGGGTGGTAGCGGCCCTCCCCTGCCCTCTTCCCCACCACCCCCTGCTGCATGCGCACCCCCTTCCCTTTCCCCATACCTTTTAAACTTCTCCAGCATGTGCAGCATACCCACGTCAAGGTTGGCTCACCCTTTGATGTCACTTCCTAGGCGTGGGTCCTGGAAGTGACATCAAAGAGAACGCCGATGCCAACGAAGGCAGCAATCTCATGCCGGGGAAGTAAAAATGCTATGGGGGAAGGCAAAGGAGAGGAGTGGGAGGGGGCAGAGGAGGAGGAGGAGGGGTGCCATGCCCTAAGCAAGATGGCACCCAGGGTGGACCACCCAGCCACTGACTATCAGTACCAAAAAATTTAAAATGATTCACAATCCCAAAAGTTCTATACACTCTACGCGTTATATTTATAAAATAATAAAAGAAAAAAGGTATTTAAAATATCAAGAATTCATAAAAAATATAATACACCAGTTAGCAGTAATATTCCATCTGCTAACTGGCTAAATAAGTGGATAAAATTAGGATAGCAAAAACACTGTTCTGCCTTTATCTACCAAATTAATTGGGCATCAGTCTGAATAGTGGCTGGCGCCTGGTCAACTTCTGAGCTGCTACACTAACCTGGATATTTAATGCTGGAGGCTAGATATTCTGCGGCATTGAATATCCAGGATTAATTCAGCCCATGGCTATGAGCAACTTACAAGCTGCTTATTGCTATAGGTTGAATTGTTAAGCCCCGTCTTATAGGCATTGTAGATGAAATTTTCCAACCAGTGTATCACAGATGTCAAAAAAGCAAATTGAACTGGAAAAGGTACAGAGAAGGGTGATGAAAATGATTAAAGGGATGGGATGACTTTCTTATGAGGAAAGGCTAAAGTGGCTAGGGCTCTTCAGCTTGGAGAAGAGTCAGCTCACGGGGTGGGGGGGAGAGGGGTATGATAGAGGTCTATAAAATAATGAGTGGAGTGGAAAGGGTTGATGTGAATTACTTGTTCACTCTTTCCAAAAATACTAGGACTAGGGGGCATGTGGTAAAATCAGTTAGCTTAGCGGGGTTTAAAATGGTTTGGAAAATTTCCTAAATGAGAATTCCATAGGCCATTATTGAGATGGCTTGGGGAAATCCACTACTTATTCCTAGAATAAGCAGCATAAAATCTGTTTTACTGCTTGAGATCTAACTAGGTACTTGGAAACAGGATATGGGGCTTGATGGACCTTCAGTCTGTCCCAGTATAGCAATTCTTATGTTCTTAATGTAGAAATTATTTGGAAAAAAAAATGCATAAAACTGTTTAGGTCCCTGGTGCAACTGCATCTTAAGCATTGTGTGTACAATAGTTTTGGTTGCTCTATTTGAAAAAGGATACAGTAGAACTAAAAATGGTTCACGGAATGGAACACTTTTCTTAAGACTGAGAGAGGCTATGCTAGGAGTGGGGTAGAAGGGTTAAACACAGCAAGGCACTACTGCATTATTTAACCTTCCAAATAACATAAAAACAAGGCAAAAATTCCATGGGGCCAATATTTAGCTGGCAGCGAGCAGTGTGGTTAAAACCTGCTGCCGGCACCGAACCTAGAAATTCAATGGTGCACCGTATCCAGCGATCGGCATTGAATTTCTGGTTTCATTTTTGGCCACCAGAACTTAACCAGTTAAGCCAATATTCAGCACTACCCGGTTAAGTTCCTAGTGGTTAAAGATAGGCCCAATTTTTGACCTATTTTAATCACTAAACCCAGTGCTGAATATCGGCGTTAACTGGCTACATCATGCGATATAGCCGATTAGCCTCTATGTGCTAACTCCAAATATTCAGTGGGGTTCATAGTGGCGCGCATGACACCAGCGTGCTGACAGTTCAGCGCAAGAAAGAAGCGTGCCACCGAAAGCCGCCAAAAACTTATTTTTAAAGAGCTCTGAAGGGGGTGTAGGGGGGAACTCCCCCACTTTAATGCATAGTTTTTGCGCTGCCATTGGGGGGGGGTGTGGGGGTTGCAACCCCCCACATTGTAGAGAAAACGGAACTTTTTCCAATTTTTTTCAGGAAAAGTTCCGTTTTCTCTACAATGTGGGGGGTTGCGCCCCCACACCCCCCCAACGGCAGCGCGAACACTATGGATTAAAGTGAGGGGGTTCCCCCTAACACCGCCCGTCGGAACTCTTTAAAAATAAGATTTTTGGCGGCTTTCGGCGGTGCGCTTCTTTCCTGCGCTGAATTGTCAGCTTTGGATTGTCGGCGCGATTATCCCGTCACCATTCAGTGGAGATAACCAGGGATATTCAGAGTTGGCTGATTAAACGCTATTTAAATGTTCTTATGTTCATTGCTAACCAGTTAAATAGTGCTGAATATCAGGGGCATTAAATTAATGACTAGCAGACTGAAAACAAATTTTAGAAAGGTGGTTTTTTTCATGTACTGAATAATTAAGTATGGAATCTATTGCTGGTAGATACAATCAAGGTGATTAACACGGAGACGGTGGTTACAAAAGAGGACTGGACAAGTTCCTGGAGGAAATATCCATAAAAATTATTAGCTTGTTAGACTTGGAAGAGCCATTGTTCATCCTTGGAAATCAACTATGGGAAATAGATCTATTTTTTGGGATGTGCTGGATACTTGTAACATTGACAAGCCACTTTTGGAGAAAAAATGTTGGGCTTGCTGGACACTGGTTGAATTCAGCACTTTTTTTTAATATTCTCTCTTATTTAGAAAGACTTCTATTGTTTGGAAATCAGTTGGCTTCATATGTCCTGTTATCCATAAACATTCCCATGACCTTAAATTCTGGATAATGTGAGTTTTCTGATGAAAGGAATTCCAGTACCCATAATAAATTTTGGCTCAGTTATTCTGGGTAGAAAGGATCCCTACCGTAAATCTGGATGAAAATTTAGATTGTGTTTTCATTCTCTCTCATGACCTTTAAGTCCCAATCCTAAGATATAATGATCAGATGTTCTACAAAGAAAATTAAGATAATACCATGTTGCAAACTTCTATATGGTATAATAAGCTTTAATTATTGACAATTTTTCTTGCTGCCATCAGTTCTGAGACAAATCAGAGGAGTTTTTTTCATGTTTTCTTTTCAATTTCCACGACATCATATTCAGTCATTATGGGATGGGATGGAATGGACAGCAGGATCTTGAAATAGAAGGTTTTGAACTAAAAGACAAAAAGGCTTTAACCTGTGTTTTTAAGCTCAAAAATAGATCTTTTTCTCTGCCATTACTGGGTAAAGAGTTCCAAAACACGGGTCCTGCGATCATAAACATTGGGCTCCTTTTACGAAGCCGCACTAGTGGTTTAACGCACGTAAAATAGCATGCGCTAAACTGCCGGCCGCACTAGCCGCTACCGCCTCCTCTTGAGCAGGCGGTAGTTTTTCGGCCAGCTCAGGGTTTAGCGCGTGATGAAGTCACGCGCGTTAAACCCGCTAGCGCGGCTTTGTAAAAGGAGCCCATGGTTTCATTTAATGCTGTGTATGTCTGTTGTAATCTGCCTAGAACTTTGGATAGTGTGCAATAGAAATATAGAAAATAAATAAATAAACAAAACGTAGAAACATAGTAGATGACGGCAGATAAGGACCCGAATGGTCCATCCAGTCTGCCCAACCTGATTCAATTTAATTTTTTTTTTCTTCTTAGCTATTTCTGGGCAAGAATCCAAAGAGAGGAAGACTTAGGAGTAATGTTAAGATAATGGTAGATATCTGGAATATCCTCCCGAGGGAAGTGGTGGAGAGGAAAATTGTGACGGAATTCAAAAAGGTGTGGGATAAACAGAGAGAATTTCTAATTAGAAAATGAATGGTATAAATTAAAGAACTAAGGCCAGCACTGGACAGACTTGCAAGGTCTGTGACCCATATATGGTGATTTGGTATAGGATGAGCTGGGGAGGGCATCAATGGGAACTCCAGTAACTTGGAACATGAGGACGTTACTGGCCAGACTTTATGGTAGGTATCCTGCAAGTAATGGGATGGTTGGATAGGCTGGAGTGAGCTTGGACAGCAACTCTAGCAGTTGGAACCTAGGACAGTACCAGGTGGACTTTACAGTCTATGGCCCAGAAATATCAA
The DNA here is from genome assembly GCF_902459505.1 of Geotrypetes seraphini. Taxonomy (NCBI): domain Eukaryota; kingdom Metazoa; phylum Chordata; class Amphibia; order Gymnophiona; family Dermophiidae; genus Geotrypetes; species Geotrypetes seraphini. Next base: position 103,224,724 of record NC_047085.1, on the reverse strand, counting down.
AGAAAAAAAGACAAATTAATTTAATCATGAATTTATAATGTGTATAACTAATGAGAAGATTGGATGGACCGTTCAGGTCTTTATCTGACATCATTTACTATGTTACTATGTAAATAAAAATGTTGGACATGATTTGTAAATCTGGAAACTGTGTGCCCTATTATTAAAGAATGCTAAGATTTTGCAGTTACTGCACATTAATGGCCAAAATTAATCTGTGGTAAGTGCAAAGCCTCTGCATATCTTCCCATAAAGATCACACGCAACATTACACTTACCCCCCTATTATGTACTGTATATGGTGCCTAAGGATGTGCATGCACACTGCTGCATAGCCAATGTGCGCTCACTACTTAATTAATTGGCACCAAAATTTGCCAATTAACATCTGCTAACTCAGACCCTGAGTTTGGTCCATCTCATTTTTTTCTCCATTTTTCTCATCTACTTTTTTTTTCCTACCTTTAACTAGATTTTATTCATCCTTCTCACCCCCTCAGTCTCCATCTATCACCTACTTACCAGGTTTTTATTTCCTGCGCTTACCCACTTAGTTCTCCCATTCCTATCTATGTCTTACTTTTTCCCTCAGTCTTCTATTTACTGTTTTTCACCCAGTTTCCCAGTTCCACTCACCTTCCTAGCCTATTACCCCTTTCCAACTCCAGCTCCTTCTCTGTCACCGAGATTTTAGGTTTATTAAAACTTGATATTCAGCCCTAGACGGCACCAGTCCCTTTAAGTCTTATCACCTTATTCAGGATCCCATTTCTCATTTTACCTTCCCTATTTCCAGACTTTATCACGCTGAATTCTTTGACGGCTAAAGGCTGACCAATCCTAGCCCAGCACAGAGTTTGGGCTCCTCCTCCTTAGCGTCATGCAGTCATGGAGCACAGGAAGACCTAGTGCCGTTGGGGGATTCAGTGCCTAGAACAAGAATCCCTAAAGGCATTTTGTTTTAATTTGATTGGTTGGGCTGTTAGAACTTCTAAGCCTGCTCACCCAATCAAATTAAAACAAACAAGCTTTTATGAGATCCTCTCTAGGTGCTGAATCATTTAACAGCAGGATGCTATGGAGGATGATCCAGAATGCTGTGCTGGCCCTTGACAGCAGCCCCCCCTCCCCACCAATCCACACACCTCTCCAGGCCGCCCTGCCCATCCCACTGCAGTACCCCTGGTGTCAAGGATAAGCCCAGCCCTGCTCTGGCCCCAAGGTGAGTACATATTTTTAAACTACAGGTGAATGAGCAGAGAATAGAACTAGGGTAATCCAATTAACTCACTGAGGAAAGAGGACAACACTCGCTCTCTCTTTTACCTATAGGACCTGCTGAAGAAGGGACAGAATTTCTTAAGTGCTTAGATCTAGGTGGCCTCTTCAGAGAATTTTCAGGAATTGGTTCTTTGCTTTTCATATTTCCCCCAAGGTTCACCGATAAGCTCTTCAGCAGGATGAACCTCATCAGTGAAGGCATCTCCAATGCACTCCAATGTTGCATTTCAGAGTGATACAGTAATATTTTTTTTGTGGTTGGAGAAGGACCAAGTCTAACATTTAGGAAAAACGTACTGCTATCTATAATTAAGGACATGCCTGGAGGCTACGTTTACTACTACTACTATTAATTATTTCTATAGCACTACCAGATTCTGCTGCCTGCCAAATTTGGTAAAATAAGAGTTCTGGCCACTTTTAGAGAAAGTCTTCAGGTAACAGAGCTTGGGGATCCTCGTTAGCTAAAGCTTTTATATTTTGAGTTGTGAGATGCCGGGGTAGGGCAGTGGGCACAGAAAATATTATGCTTCATTCAATTTAGGGTTAGGCACACCTACAATTTAGGTGTTAGGCAGCCCAGGTATCTATCTTTGTTTAAATTTGTTGTAGAGAGTAAGACACTTAGGCCTCCTTTTATCAAACCATTGTCACAACCCTAACCCTAAGGCTCGGCTTGTGACAGGGAAGGCTTTGCCTAACCCTAGCCTGACTTTAAAGAGGGCTAACCATTGTGACAGGCCAGACACCAAGAGTAAGGAAGACTCTGAATTCCCATTCAAAACCCAGCTCACAAAACCCTGGGGAGGTGAGGAATCTGGAGGGAACAGCCTAGAACTGCCTCAGAACAAATCCACCAGCTCAGCTAACCCACAGCTGCAGGGCTTAATTAGAAGCTCAGGGAAATCTCAGCCCAAGCTACAGGCTGCCCTGCCCCCGCACAGAACAGGGCGTGGTCGCCTCAGTGCTTTAGAGGCAGCACTGAGGAGGAACCAGTCAGTCTACCCTGGGTCAGCCCAGGAAGGAGGTTCACAGGACAGCTCTCCTGAACCTCAGAGCTTTCAGGATATTGAGATGGTGGATGCAGCCCCTGTCTCTGATGCCAGCCAGCTAGCTATTCCAGAGCCCATGGAATTTATGGACACTAGCATGGATACTGAAGCATGTATGATGGATGAAAGTTAAGTACACAGTCTTTACTTTTTGTGGTGCTTAATTTTGTGAACTTTTTGGTTTTTTTTTACTTATCTGTTTGCACCTGTTTGGAGCCATTGAGCAGTGCTGGGCTCTCACTGCAAAGGTGCCTAAACCTGGAAGCCTTTAAACTGGGTTTATTTTGCTTGAAAGTTTTTGTTGGTGTTTGCCTTTTGAGGATTAAAGGCGACTGCAATATGGACTCTGTGTAGGGTGATAGTTGGGGAGAATCCACACAAGATCCTGGGTGGGATTGTGGGGCCATTTGTGGCAAGCTGTTTAAATACAGATTTGAATAAGTGGATTCGGCTATTCCCCTCCCCCACCAACTGCTTTTGAGTTGGCTGGGACAGGCCTACTTCAATCCAGGCCTGAGTACAACGCTTTCATTCCTCAAAGAAAGTGCTATAGTCTTATTCCTGTCCTGTTTTGTAAGGGCAGGCTTATTAAGACTGGACTATTACAGACTAAGCAATTACTTACCTGTTATACCTGTAAAGAAGGTGTGGGCTTTTTGTTTTGCAGCCCGGTGATTCTTTTATGTTTTCTTTTGTTCATGGAGTCAATGAACTAAACCCTGAGAAGGGTCTGTGAACTCAATAAATTGGGACTCAGTTTTATTTTGAACTTTATTGTTCCTGACCTGTTTTTGTGGTTCTTTATTGACCAACAAACCAGCAGGACTTCCAACATCTTCTGGAAGCACGTGGGCCGCAGGTTATTCTGGGCACTGACTGGGGCCAATAGTACAAGCCGGCACCGGCGGTGCCACACCATGTTAGGGTATTTTATTGCCGGCCACTGTGGTAAAAGCTCCAAAGCTCATAGGAATTCTATGAGCATTGGATCATTTATCGCATCGGCCAATGATAAAAAAAACTCCCTAACATGACTTGATAAAAGGAGGTCTACGTTAGCTGCAATTGAAATGCCTTTCTTTAGAAAAGCAATGATTATACTTTTTGTATTTAGCACTTGCTACTGAAAGGGTGCTTTAAAAAATATGCAGGAAATTGATCTTGGATTCACATTTTCAGAAAAGATGAGCTTTGGGCTTACAATAGTATTTCTAAGGGGAGTGGCTGGCTTAGGAAGGCTACATAGCCTTTCACAGACAGGGCACTGATTCAAATCAGCTCCAGAGGGCAATGACCAGAAGTCATTATCACCTGAATGCCATTTTGTAGCCTAGGTGAAATGGTAATTTCAGTCCTATAGTGTGATCTTCACATTTAATATCTACCTTCACAGTCTGACAAAATCTGAAACATCTTTGGCAGCCTTAACAAACTCTTGGAAATTGAATTATTCATTTACCCTTAGAGATGCGTCTACAGAAGAGTTTAGGTGAATTGAGATAACTTCAATGGCATAACAAGAGGGGACGGAGGGGGCGGTCGCCCCAGGTGCAGCCTTGGGGGGATGCACAGCCGGCCAGGTCCGGAAAATTCCTGGGCTGCAACGGCGACGGCACTCAGCGGCATCGGTGAATGGTCTTGTCCCCGCAGTTAAGAGAGGGAACGCACGCGGTCCCTATCATGCTCCTTCCCTCCTTACTGCCGCCGCCGAGTTGAAACAGCTCCCTTTCTTCCTCCCTGTCCCTTACCTTCGTGGCCGCGAGTCTAAATTACCTTCTTACAGCAACTGGAGCGTTGAAGCTGCGTGTGGTTGCTGTAAAAGTCATCTCTGATGCAACCGGAAGTTGCATCAGAGATGACCTTTACGGCAGCCATATGCAACTACAACGCTCCGGCTGCTGTAAGAAGTCAGTTTAGACATCGCTGGCCACAGGGCAGGGAAGTTTGTCGGACTGGGCCTTTTGTCCGGGGAGGGGGGGGGGTGAAAGCGCCACGAAGATAAGGGGCAGGGAGGGAGAAAGGGAGGAAAGGTGAGGTGGAGAGGAAAAGACGCTGAAGGGATATGGGTAAAACAGAGGGGGGAGAAGGACGCTGAAAGCACATGGGGAAGACAGAGGGGGGAGAAAAACGCTGAAAGGACATGAGGATGACGGGGGAAGGACGCTGAAAGGATATGGGGAAGACACAGGGGGGGAGAAGGATGCTTAAAGGACATGGGGAAGACAGAGGGGGGAGAAGGATGCTGAAAGGACATGGGGAAGACAGAGTGGGGAGAAGATGCTGAATGGAAATGGGGAACAGAGAGTGGGGAGAAGATGCTGGCAGGGAAGAAGACAGAGATGCCAGACTATGGGGAGAGCGGAGGGAAGAAGATGGGTGTCAGACCAATTTGGAAGGGGGGGGGAGAAAGGGAGAGGCACAGTAACAGAGCAAATGGAAGGTGCAGAGAGAAGAGAGACGGTGGATGGAAGGAATTGAATGAGAAGATGAGGAAAGCAGAAACCAGACAACAAAGGTAGAAAAAAAATTCTATTTCTTTTTCTTTTTTTTTTCTTCAGGATAAAGTAGTATATTAGTTGTGTTGATAAAAAATTATAAAAAAGCCCTGCCAGCTGAACATCTCTTTCTTCAGTTCAGCAGCCAGAACTTTGATTTATAAGGAAGGAATAAGCTAAATATGGTAGTACTGAGGCTTGTATGGATGCTGCGGGGTCGGTGACGGGGCAGTGAATGGGATGGCAGTGACGGGGCGGTGAATGGGATGGTGGTGAAGGGAATTGCGGTGACGGGGTGGTGAAGTGGACGGTGCAGTGACAGGGAAAGATTTTTTCATGTCAAAAGCTTCCCTCTGACTCAGCTTCCTGTTTCCGCTTTTGACTGAACACCGCATTGCCGATCTGAAGTTCTGTTGATGCCGGGGGTAGAAGGAGGCCCGTTGCCAATCTTAAGTATCATAGCGGGGGGGGGGCTTACCGATCTTGTTGCCAAAATCGGAAAGGTGAGGAAGGGAGAAAGATGGGCCTGCGGTGGATGGAGAGATTGAGAGAAGGGGGCAGATGATGGAAGTGGGGAGAGAGAAGAGGGCAGATGATTGAAGTGGGGGGAAAGAGAGAGAAGGGGCAGATGATGGAAGTGGAGAGAAGGGGGAGAATGAAGAGGGCAAATGATGGAAGTGGGGAGAAGGGGAAGATGATGGAAGTGGGGATAGAGAAGAGGGCAGATGATGGAAGTGGGGGAGAAGGGAGAGCAAAAGCTGAATGGAAGTGGAGAAAGAGAACATATACTGGATAGAAGAAGGGATAAAGAAAAAGGACATATGCTGGGGGAAGAAGACAGAGTTAGTGAGCTAGTAAAGGGGTGGCATGCTGTGGGTAGACATAGTGAAAAGAGGGAAACTGAAGCCTGCATAGTAAGAAATAATTTTATTTAGATGGAGGCAGAAAATAAAGAAGGAAGACCAGAGAAGGAAAGGGAAGAGAGAGAGGAGAGAGAGATGCCAGAGAACGGGGAAGGAGACAGAGATATCAGATCTGAGTGGAGGAAATGAGAAGAGAGAGATGCTAAAAACCACAGGGGGGGGAGGGAAAGAGAGATGAAAGGAGAAAGATGCCAGACCAAAGGGTCTAGAGGAGAGATGGCAGAGGGAGACAGACAGTTTCTGGAAGGGGCAGGCAGTGGATGGAACGGGCAGATGCTGGATTGAAGAGACAGGGTAGACACTGGAAGGAAAAGAGTGAAAAGAAGATAAAAGCAGAAATCAGAGACAATAAAAGGTAGAAAAAAATCATTTTATTTCTATTTTGTCATTAGAATATATCAGATTTGAAATATATATACTGCTAGAGACATAACTGGGACTGCAAAGCCCAGGCAGTGTTTCTTTAGCTTCCAGCTGGCTTAGGGCTCTCTCGGACCAGGGGGCAGTTGCCCTAGTTGCACTCCCCTAACACTATTCTTGTTATGTGTGACTGCAGTATTCTGTTAGCATGATATTTCTGTGTAGCATTCTATAATAATTTGGCTTGTTCAGTTTTCTTGATAGTAGAGGGGATATATGTGAAGGGGAGGGGAGACAGGGGTTTTGTTGGTCCTTGCTCTGTATATTTATATTTATAAAATGACAATTGTACGGAATATTGTTTCTTTTTATACTTTAATAAAATATGTTCAATATAAAATCATAACTGAGACTTGTGCGGATGGGATCAGATGGTTTGCGGGGACTGAGCTTGCAGAGACAGGGCAGAAATGTGTTTTTTAAATTTCAGTCTTAGTAGTTTGCCAGTCCACAAAATAATTATTTTATTTCTGCCGGTCCACGGGTATAAAAAGGTTGAAAAACACTGCTCTAGAGCAGAGTTGGCAGCTGCACTGAGGTGCAGGAAGGTCCCACAATGACTCATCTGCCGGCTTTGCTCCGGAAGAAGTAAGTTATGTCGGAGGGGGTAGACCAGGCAGATGCAGTCATCGCGGGTCCTTGCCACAACTCCCTGCGTCTGCCGGGTCAACCCCTTCCGACATAACTTACTTCTTCCGGAGAAAAGCCTGGAGTCATCACGGGACATTCCAGCACGTGGCTGCCGACTCTACTCCAGAGCTAGTACGTCGGATGGGGTGCACCAGCAGCTACAGTCATCGCGAGAAAGGAGCAGGACTGCTAGAATGAAAGAGTGGTGCAGGGAGAGAAAGGGGGCAGGGTGGTATGGAAGGGTGGTGCTGATGGAATTGATGTACAGGGAAAGAGGAGAGAGACATAAGGGGGAAGCATACTGGATGGAATTGGATTGGAGGGAAAGAAAGGGGGCAGATGCTGATTGAAGAAGGGTGGATGGAGAGAGAAAGGGCAGACATTGGATGGTAGTGTGGCAGGTAGAGGGGGAGCCTATGCTGGATGGAAGTGCAGATGGGAGAGATAAGGGAGCAAATGCAGGAAGGAAATGGGAGGAGAGAAAGAGGGAAGCAGACGATGGAAGTGGACAGAGAGAGGAGAAGGTACTAGATGGAAGGGGTAGAGAAAGAGGGTACATGATGGAAGGAGGGGATAAATAAAAGGAGAGCACATGATGGGGGAAAAGGATTGAGTTAGGGAAAAACTGGAGGGGATGAGGGAAAGAAGTGGCGAGCTGTAGGTAGACAGTAAAAAAGGAAATTGATGAGAGGATAGTAAGAACGTAATCTAGATAGATGCAGAAAATAAATTGAAAAGGAAAATGAGGGAAGAAAGGGATTGCAGAAGAGAAGTGTGGGAGAGGGAAGGAGAGGAGAGAGATGCAAGACCAATGGGGGTGAAAGGAGAGATGGAAGGGGGAGGCATACAGTTTCTGGAAGGGGCATAGAAGGAGAGAAGATGCCATATAGGGGCAGAGAGATGGCAGACAGTGGATGGAAGGAAGAGAGTAACAAGAAGATGAGGAAAGCAGAAACCAGAGAAGACAAAGGTAGAACAAAAATTTTCTATTTATTGCTTTAGGAGACATGTGCCACTGTTTTTGTGGTGTTGCATTGTATGCAGAGTCCAGCTTCTTGCTGGTTCAATTTAAGCTTTGTTTATGTATTTCTATTTTATTCCCCCTTTTACAAAACTGTGGAGCGTTTTTTATCGCCAGGCGTGGTGGTAACAGCTCTGATGCTCAGAATTTTATGAGCATCAGAGCTGTTACCACCATGGCTAAAATCCACACTACAGTTTTGTAAATGGGGGAGGGGTTAGTTTGTGATGACATATTCCATACTTGGCAAAGGTGTTTTCTGTGTTCTGTGTGTTCGAAAGACATGGTTTTCTGTTAGGGTTGACGGTGTAGGATTGATCTGTACTAGTCTGGCTTGTTTAGTTTTACAATGGGTGTATTGATGTTGTCCTGCTCACTGCAGTATGTAAGATGCTGCCTTTTTCTAGGTACTCATGTGTGACGTGTGGCATGTTACTAAAAATCATGTTTTTCGTACAGATGGGGGGGGGGAGGGTGCCAAAAAATGATGGGCCCCAGATGTCACATATGCTAGATACGCCACTGCTACTTAGTAGCCTCATTGCATGCCCCCCTAGTCCTAGTATTTTTGGAAAAAATGAACAAGTGATTCACATCTATCCTTTCCACTCCACTCAGTATTTTATAGACGTCTTATCATATCCCCCCTGAGCCATCTCTTCTGTAAGCTGAAGAGCCCTAGCCAATTTAGTCTTTCCTCATAGGGAAATTGTCCTATCCCTTTTATCATTTTCGTTGCCCTTCTCTGTACCTTTTCTAATTCCGGTATATCTCTTGAGGTATGGCGACCAGAACTGCACACTGTATTTAAGGTGCGGCCATACCATAGAGCAATACAACGGCATTTTAACATTTTCATCTTTATTGTCCCTTTCTTTCCTAATAATTCCTAGCATTCTAATTGCTTTCTTAGCTACTGCTGCACACTGAGCTCAGGGTTTCAACGTATCCTCAACAATGACACTTAGATCCTTTTCCTGGGCATTGACTCCTAACATTGAACCTAGCATCATGTAGCTATAGTTCTGGTTCCTCTTTTCCACTTGCATCACTTTGCACTTGCTCACATTAAACGTCATCTTGCAATTTTTCACAATCCTCTTGCGATTTAACAACTTTGGCCAACTTTGTGTCATTAGCAAATTTAATTTATCTCACTAGTTATTCCCATCTCTAGATCATTGATAAAATATGTTAAAAAGCAGCGGTCCCAGTACAGACCCCTAGGGAGCCCTGCTGTTTACCCTTCCCCACTGAGAATATTGACCATTGACTCTGTTTTCAGTGAAAAATCTGAGGTTGACTTTTTTAAATAAAGAATGAAATTTCAAGGGTTTGAGAGATGAACAATAACAGATGCTTTCCAAACTAACATTTGTTTTCAAGAATTAAACGGTATTGGCAGTTAAGTTTGACTCCCTCTTATAAGCCAATGATTTGAAATGGGGTTTTCTCTCATAGGTGCTAGTTCTGTGGGTGCTGAGTAGGACTGGGTTATTTGTTAAAATTTTGGCTATGTTGCAAATAGTGTATCGGAACTTCTCTAGAAGGGACTTTTTTGAACAATTTCTATATAATGTATTGCGTGTCTACAAGTTTTTTGAACAGATATTTGTTATATAATGCATTGAGGCTTGGATTCTCAATCCAGCACTAATTTTCGGTGCTCATTCCTCTGCTAAAAAATGCCGTCCAAAGAGTGATTTTAACTGAGATTTGAGGTGCATACCATGCCTAGAAAATTGGCACCAGAACTGCACCTACACAGGTGCTTTAGGCTGCTGAATGCCAAAGTAGGCTTGGCCAGTGCTGGAAGTAGCATTAGGCAGCCTAAAGCGCCTAGGTAGGCGCAATTCACAAGAAGATGGCGGCCAGAAATGTAGGCCCGGAAAACCCTGGCCTATCTTTAGAGTGCCTAGCTTTCTCGTTGGCGCGATTGCAAAACTGGCATCAATGCGTGATTAACATGCGATCAGCAGCCGCTTTTAAGGCGGCTACTGATATCGGTGCCAGTTTGAGAATCCGGGCCTAAGTGTTCACAAGTTTATTGAGAAGTTTTTCAGCATCAACGATAGAAACCTGTAAACTGTAAGTCTCAGATTATAGGTGTTATTTTATCTGAGCAGGTTTCTGAGAGGAGGGGGGGGGAGTGAAGGCACAGACACAGCAAGGGAGGAGTGGGGGGAGGGGGAGAGGAGGAAAGGTGCTGGCACCCAGGGTGGTCTGCCCCCCCACCCTTCCCTTACTACGCTACTGGACTACATGTTGAAATTAATCTATTATATTATCCCGGTTAGATTATTGTAACGCCTTCAAAGACTACAATTGGTTCAGAATACCGCCGTGAAGTTGATCTATGGAAAGAGCAAATTCGACCATGTGACTCCTTTGCTTTTCTCTCTCTATTAGCTCCCGGTTTATTTTAGAATTCAGGTTAAGTGTTTATGTATTGTTTTTAAGATTTTACATGGTATCTTTGCTCCTCTTGTTCCTCTGCTATGGAATGTTTATAGATTTTCATATGCGATTTGAACTTTTTCTTCCTTCTAGGAAAGGAATTCAAGGAGCTAAGAATTTTAGCAGCTCTCTGGTGTTTAAATTTCCCCAATTATGGAATGAACTTCCCCTAATTTTGAGGTGTCCCAGTTCCTTCCAACTTTTCCGTAAACTTCTAAAATCTTTTTATTCACTAAACATTTTGAAAACTAACTCTCTTGTATTTCAGTTTACTTAATTTTTTTAATTCATTGTCAACCACGTTGAGCTTCCTTTGGTTGAAGACCCGGTATATAAGGTTACATTTTAGTTTAGTTTAGTTTAATCAAAATAACACCTGAAAGCAAATACAACCTGATCAGCAATCATCCTATATAATAAAAGGCTAACTCGCGCATGCGCACTCCTATTTGCGTGCTTCCATGATCAGTAGTTCCATGGCCGCATGAGTGCGCATGTGCGAGTCCCCAGCCTTACTTTCTAGCACCTACCACTCGCCGAAGCGCTGACTCCCACGGAGATGTTGTTTTTCTATTTGGGGCTGCGGCGGCGTCTTTTCTCGGGAGCCGCACCAGCGTCGGAGACAAGGCTTCCGACGCTGGTGCGCCTCTTGAGGGAGACTGCCGCCACGGCTTTGGACAGAGGGGTAGCATTTTCGTGGGAGCCAGCCTTCGGAGAGGCTTGAGAGTGTGCATGCGCAGCCAATCAGTGCCCTCACCACCTCTGCAAGTCGAGAGAGATCACGGGCGGTCAGCGCCCCCACCACCCCGAAGATGCACACAGTAGCAGCAGGGCCATCGTCAAAGGGAGCACAAAACATGGCAGAAATTAAGAGTAATCAACAATTCCTCTTGCTTCTCACCTCAGAATCCAGGCTCCCGGTTGATAACGAAAAGGCGGAGCAAGGAGACCACAATCACAGTAAGCACGAGTTCGGGACATTAGCGAGCAGGGTTGCCATGGAAACCCCGCTCGAGTCAAGTAAAACCCTTAGACTGGAGGAGAAAAAATCTCAAAAGGTACAAAAAATCTCCCCCACCCCAAAAAAAGATGTTAACAGAATAGGAGGGAAGAGACAACTGGAACTAACCGCCTTAATAAGTGATTAAATGAAGTCCAATGTTATAGTGAAGGAAAGCCCTCAGTCACACAGCTAACCTGGGGAAAAGTAAGAAAACAGCTGTACCCTTGGGGTTTTCTTACTTTTCCCCAGGTTAGCTGTGTGAGTGAGGGCTTTCCTTCACTATAACATTGGACTTCATTTACTCACTTATTAAGGGGTTAGTTCCAGTTGTCTCTTCCCTCCTATTCTGTTAACATCTTTTTTGGGGGTGGGGAGATTTTTTGTACCTATGGAAACCCAGCTGGCATAACAAAAATGATGCAGTAGCAAGGGTCAGTGAAAGGGGATCAGGAGCGACATGCATAGCAGGGGCTTAGAGGGCAAGAGAGCTGCAGTTGGAGAGACTGAGGAAGGGAATGTTCAGATAAAGAAGAACTGAGACTGAAGAAGGAATAAAAATTAAAAAAAAAAAAAAAAGGAAGAGACACCTATAGGGAAACACAGGATTAGGAGCATACAGAGAAAACAGGAGAACGTAGAGGTTTGCAGGAATCAGGAGCATATAGATAAAGGAGAGCAGAGACCCCTGCAAGAAGAGAAAAAGAGCAAAGAGACTGGGAATGATAAAGAGCAGAGATGTTTGCAAGGAGAAAAAGCGAGGCAGTAATGTTACAGCTGGAGAGTGCAGAATGAGGAAGAAAGCAGAGACAGCGCTACACAGGGAAACGGAGGGAGGAAAGAGACAGAAAGAAAAAGACAGACAGACATATATTCTAGCACCCGTTAATGTAACGGGCTTAACGACTAGTATGAGAATAAGATTCCTAAATCCTAGAGGAACCAAATACAAAACTATTCACTCTACAACCTTCTCATAACTGGAAGCAAAATGGTGAAATCCTTTACTAGCACAACTAAGAACGATAAAGCCATATTTTGACTTTTTTTTCATTTAGATTGTTAGTACAATCTCTTATTTTGAGTTTACTGGATTATTGTAATGTTCTTTATCTTTCTATTTTTTTTTTCCAATTCTTTATTCATTTTGCATCTTACAATAAGTGCACAATATTACAACATATTAAACTTTTACATATCACTTGAAATTCATTCAATTATGATTTTACATAGATAAATTTATTCCCTCCCCACCCATACTTCCCACAGTAATTTACTTCTAAATATCATATACATATTGTATCACTATCTAAAAATAAGATCTTAAAAAGAACTTTCTACCCTTCCCTCTCCCCTATATATAAATACACTTTCATTGGAAAATGATATCTACTCATTACAATAATTTGTTAATGGCCCCCAAATCTTTTTAAAATTATTATAATTCCCTCTTTGTATGGCAATTGATCTTTCCATTTTATAAATATGACATAGCGAATTCCACCAAAATGTGTACCAATTGCTGGTAATATGTTGCATGGCGACCCCTGTCATAATTAATAAAAGCTTGTTATTACTTGATGAAATTTGACTTTTTGCTCTCATTGACATCCCGAACACAATTTCTAAACAAAACATAAAAAGGTTGCAGATCATTCAAAGTACTGCGGTACGATTGATTTTTGGATTGAAACGAACTGATCACATATCGCAGTATCATCACAGATTACACTGGCTGCCAATGGAAGCTAGAGCAATTTCCAAGTTCAGTTGTATATGTTTTAAAGCTTTGAATGGGCTTTTGCTATTTCAAATTCGTAAACAGAAAACATTTACGCAAAGTACGATTCCTTGACTTTCCATCAGTAAAGGGATGGTTTTATAGACGATGCTTTGGCAAAATGTTAGCATACCAGCCGGCTACATGGGAAAAACAAGTCAGCACTCACATATCATTTTCCACTTCCTATTTGGCTTTTAGAAAAATGTTGAAAAAACATAGTTGTTCCGGCAAATATTTTGATTAATTTGCTGTGATCATGCTATGTTGGTTAGTATTTCTTGATTTGTGAACTGCACAGAACCGTGAGGTAGTTGCAGTATATAAGCATCTATGTTATGTTATGTTAAGGAACACCCCAGATTTGTCAACTAGCTTGTCTACTTTTTTACTTATGCCCAGGAACAGCAATCAGCAAAGGGTCTGTGAGTGTTCACAGACTCTGCCCTTCCCTCCTGTGTGGTTTTCCTGTTAAGACTGGAAACCCACACAGAATATGGGGGATCAGTGAGGGTCTTGTCCTGACTTATTGCTGTTGCTGCCACCTCTGCTGCCTTCATTCTTTGGATAAGGGTATGGGGTGAACGGGAGGGGAATGACATATCACTGTTTTGCTTTCATCATAAGTTAGGAGCATATTAAATTTTATATTTTAAACCAGCGTGCTTATTTTGGAAGTATATCAAACCTTCATAAGTAAAAAAAATAAAATAAAATAACTTGATTTCACGTTGTATAAATGTTTGGGAAGCACAGACCTAGGGCACCTAGTACCGTCTGAGCTGCAGGGAGCCCAGGGGCTGCTGGAGTGGTCATGGGTCTACAGTCTGCCTGAGTGTGGCCATCAGCTCTGCTGGTCCCTGCACCCGCTGATGTCAACTTCCTGTTTGGGTCGGGGGACCAGCAGAGCTGATGGCCACATGCAGGGGGTGCTCTGCACAGATGGGGGGATGGGGGGGGGGGGTTGTTCTGACTCAGGTTCCTGTCCTGACAGCTATGCCATTGCTATCATCACATCCTAGTAACATAGTAAATGATGGCAGATAAAGCCCCAAATGGTCCATCCAGTCTGCCCAAACATACACTCTCTATAATTTAATGAAAATTGTTCATTTTCTTAGGTATTTCTGGGCCAGAAACCCAAAGTTCTGCCTGGTACAGTGCATAGGTTCCATCCTGTTGCTCCAACATTTCCTTTAAAATAATAAAGTGAACCTATTCAGTTCTGTTAAAAAAGTTTAAGGGCATGCATCCAAATATTGAATTTAAAGTGCAATACATAAAATCATCAATTATAAGGTTGCTTTTCTGAGCTGAATGGTGTTAATAAATTTGTCACTGTCTTCTGTTTGTAAAGAAAACAGCAATTAGGCTGTACAATGAGGTCCAGTGTTCTGCAGCACCTGCAGTGCTCTGGTTCTGGATACAGGTCACAAAAGCTGTGAAATAACATAACATGTCCCGTGAGGAGATTTATAATTTCTAAGGGGAGCTCTAGAGAGTGTTTGAAGAGTGCTGATGGTGGTGTCAGAAAAGAATTCACATACTTTGCCAAACTGTAAGAGGGGGGAGGGGGAGGGGGGGGAAACCCGGGTGGAGGAACTTCAGCTCACTAAGGGCTTCTTTTACGAAGCCGCGTTAACGGCTTTATCGCACGCACATTTTTAGCGTGCGCCAAGCCCCACGCTAGCCGAAAAACTACCGCCTGCTCAAGAGGAGGCGGTGGCGGCTAGCGCGGCCGGCGAATTAGCGCACTCTATTACGTGCGTTAAACCGCTAACGTGGCTTCGTAAAAGGAGCCCTAAGTTACAACAAGAGCCTTTGTGGTCCAGAGCTGCCTCTTAATCCTTCTTCAAAAGTAACGGTCGCACGAATTTGACAACCAATTTCATAACAAGCATCCGCTATCTGTGCATTTTGGGGGCCATTCCAGAAATCTGACCATTTTCATACACAAAATAATCCTTATCAGCTGGATTCACTGAATTTATGGTTTTGAAATCTGCTTTAACAAACTTGGCCTCATTTTTATTTACTGTGGTCAAGTGGGGTCACAATACAAATACGTTTGTTTCCCTTTTTCAACTCTATATATTGAAGCTACAGCCTCAGCATCCTGGGGTTGTGGGTTCAAACCCCGCGCTGCTCCTTGTGACCTTGGGCAAGTCACTTAATCCTCCATAGAGAGGTACGTTAGATAGTTTGTGAGCCCACCGGGACAGATAGGGAAAATGCTTGAGGACCTGATTGTAAAACCGCTTAGAAAACCTTGATAGGCGGTATATAAAAATACTACTAATAATAATACAGTATACTGATGAAACTTATCTAATAAACTTCCTTTGACCAAGCACGTGTTTGCAGAGGCTGTCAAATCTGAACAGGGATCCAATGCCATAGGATCTCTAATTCGATGCCATTTACAAAGGTATTAAAGTGGCCCGGAAGAGTAGAAACTGCACTTCTTCGTAGAAATTCAGAAGCATAGAAAAGCTGCGAGAATCAAGACCCAAAGGGAGGGGGGGAAAAATGCATAGTGTAAAAGCAAACGCAGTCATAAACCGGATCCCTTAAAGAAGTCACTTACCCAGCGTAGAGGTTGTTGTAGAGGTGGCTTTGCACTGGCAGCCAAATGCTAAGGAAGGCAAGACAAAGAGAGAGAGCCGCTGTCCACTTGCTGCGAGTCATGCCAGCAACCCAAAGAAAAAGGAGCCGAAAAGAAACTTTAGAACAGACCCCCCCCCCCCCTGGCAAAAGAAAAGTACTGGAGCAAGGGGTGGGGGCGACGTTATTTGCAGCTGCAGATAAAGAGAGAAACTGTCAAACTAGCAAGAGCAAGTTGCAACTTTTTCAGTTGAACTTGAGAGGGGGGTGGGGGAGGGGGGGAGTTCATTGCCACTGCCGGAGAAGCTGCAGTGTATCTTGCGCGTGAGACACGGGAGCCGCGTGGGGCTCTTGACCCGCCCCCTCTCTGCATGGGAGGTTGGCTCGCGGGACAGCAGCAGCCCAACCCGGAGCTGGGGGCGGGAGAGGTGGAATGAGGGAATCCTGGACCAGAGCATGTGACCTCCTCCCCTCAACCCCTCCTCCTCCCCCTCCCTAATGGATTGTGAATACACGGAGGGCTGATGGGTGCACCTTTACTCTTCATGGGCCTTTAGCTCTAGGGTGCC
This sequence comes from Geotrypetes seraphini, assembly GCF_902459505.1. NCBI lineage: Eukaryota > Metazoa > Chordata > Amphibia > Gymnophiona > Dermophiidae > Geotrypetes > Geotrypetes seraphini. The sequence goes on along the minus strand of NC_047085.1, from coordinate 103,208,492 downwards.
GGTTCCTCAAGCACTTTCTGCAGGGCTGTGAAATACGTTTAGTCCTGGTTTTATTTATTTCTTTATTTACATTTCTTATATACGTTTTCTAATGCTTCATTTGTTTAAAGCAGTGGTTCCCAAACCTGTCTTGGGGGACCCCCAGCCAGTCAGGTTTTCAAGATATCCCTAATGAATATGCATGAGAGAGATTTGCATACCTGTCACTTCCATTATATGCAAATCTCTCTCATGCATATTCATTAGGGATATCTTGAAAACCTGACTGGCTGGGGGTCCCCCAGGACAGGTTTGGGAACCACTGGTTAAAGAAATGTTGGATTTAAAATTCCCTCAGCGCATAGCAAGTTAAAGGATCACTTAGATCAATGGTTCCCAACCCTGTCCTGGAGGACCACCAGGCCAATCAGGTTTTCAGGCTAGCCCTAATGAATATGCATGAGAGAGATTTGCATATAATGGACGTGACAGGCATGAAAATCTGCTCCATGCATATTCATTAGAGCTAGCCTGAAAACCCGATTGGCCTGGTGGTCCTCCAGGACAGGGTTGGGAACCACTGACCTTAGATCGCAGCATGGAATGGTGCTACGTTTTGGGTTCTTAGGAAATTATTGAGTTGTCTTTTCATATATTTATAATAGTCACACAGTACTTTGTGCCATTCACTTCACTATTTATAAACAGATTCATCATATCATTTTTATCAATTAAATAAACACTTGAATTAATTAACAGCCCTTCAATGAACTAGGAGGAAGGTATATCATACATTTAGGACCTTCCATAACATACATTATCCCAGGTCTGTATTCTGTTAGATTTCAATAATCATTTATACCAAACCTCCTTCCCTTCCCTTAATTAGTTAGTTGGTATCTTTATTTAATTTATAAATATATGAAAAAAACAACTCAATAATTTCCTTTAACCCGATTTGTTTATAGTTATTCTAAAGTTTGGGTAGGGATTTATGAAAAAGGTCCGTTTTGGGTTTTTTTTCACGTTTTTGGGTTTTTGCCAGGTACTAGTGGCCTGGATTGGCCACCTGTGAGGACGGTCTACTGGGCTAGATGGACCATTGGTGTGACCCAGTAAGGCTATTCTTATGTTCTTATTATGCAATGCTATTTTTATAGATTTTTTTTTTTTTACTCCTCCTCCCTGTCACATTGTAGAGCCACCCCCTAAAAAGTACATAATGCCTGGTGAACACTCCCCACTTCAAATATATGGTGGAATACAACATAGTACAAAATTCGACATATAGGGCTCCTTTTATCAAGCTGCGCTAGCGGGGTTAATGCACGCGACTTTTCATCACGCGTTAACCCCCGTGCTGGCCTAAAAACTACCGCCTGCTCAAGGGAGGCGTTAGTGGCTAGCGCGGCTGTCAGTTTAGCGTGCGGTATTACGCACATTAAACCGCTAGCACGGCTTGATAAAAGGAGCCCTTAATATGGCGAGAAGCCCATTAATGCTAGTACTGCCACAGAAAAGTAGGTCATATGCATAAAAAATGTCCAGTCACAAAACGTCATTATACTGAATATTATTGTCCAGTTAATCAGTGCTATCCATCCAGGGATTTATAATGTGGTCATCCATGCTAACGACTGGTATCACATGGTGCCTGATGACCACAAGGCATTCTGGTAGAGTGATCCCTATAATCAGATCAAGAAATATCAAGATTGGCACAGAATGTTCATAACGTTTAAAGCAGTGTCTCAAATATTTTTTTTTTTAGCTTCAACACACTATAGCAGAAATTATAAAATTGCAAAACCAATACAAAATTAAATTAAGAGTTATTTATTTAAAGCTCTTTAAGCTATGTATGGGTAATTGTAACAAAGGTGAAACTAAAATAGAATAAAATTGCTAATCAATGCAATAGATGTGCTTGTTTTTGACTGCAAATTAATTCAAAACGTAGCTTGATAGTCAACAAGCAAACATGCATTTCATCATCCACCTTCTGCAGGCAAATCATAGGTTGCATACGCAGGAGTTTCGTCAGCCGTAAGCCTGAAGTCATTATGCCATTGTATAGATCCATGGTGAGGCCCCACCTGGAATACTGTGTGCAATTCTGGAGGCCGCATTACCGTAAGGATGTGCTGAGACTGGAGTCGATCCAGAGAATGGCCACCCGGATGGTCTCGGGACTCAAGGATCTCCCGTACGAGGAACGGCTGGATAAGTTGCAGCTGTACTCACTCGAGGAACGCAGAGAGAGGGGTGACATGATCGAGACATTCAAGTATCTCACGGGCCGCATCGAGGTGGAAGAAGATATCTTCTTTTTCAAGGGTCTCGCAGCAACAAGGGGGCATCCGTGGAAAATCAGGGGCGGGAAACTGCACGGGGACACCAGGAAATTCTTTTTCACTGAAAGGGTGGTTGATCGCTGGAATAGCCTTCCACTTCAGGTTATTGAGGCCAGCAGCGTGCCTGATTTTAAGGCCAAATAGGATAGACACGTGGGATCTATTCACAGAGAAAGGTAGGGGAGGGTCATTGGGGTGGGCAGACTAGATGGGCCATGGCCCTTATCTGCCGTCTATTTCTATGTTTCTATATTATGTTTCTATGTTCTCTTTTTTATTTCAATTTAATTTCTGTCGGAGCTGAAAATCCAAGTTTGCAAAGATAAGAAGATCCAAATGGGAATAAAGCCTTGATTTGCCTTGTTGCTCAAGTTAGGATAACTACTGCACAAAAAATAAAAATAAAATGACTTGCCATTAGCTTTCCAGGACCAATCACATCAAAGAATGATACTCGTTTGGGCAGTTGTATCCTTACACGTACATGTCATATATTGTAGTATATACTAATGAAGGGAATTTAAAAAAATAAATTCTAGAATCTTTCGTGGTACACCTGGAATCTCTTCGGGGCACACCACAGTGTCTTGGCACAGTTTGGGAGACGCTGCTTTAAAGCACGTTTCAGCTCGGATGCTTCCCCGGGATGGATGGTATGCTGTGTGGCTGAGTGTGGATGGTTGGTATGGATGGACAGATGAGTGTTGTCTGTAAGTTGGGTAGGGTGGGGATCGATTCTGTGTGTGTGTGGGGGGGGGCAGGGGGGTTGTCCTGTTTGGTGCTTGCTGAGCGGCATAAGAACACAGCTTGCTCAGCAGTCTCTCTGCTTTCTTTGCTATTTTGGGGATACTGGGTAGGGGTTGGGGGGGGGGCTTCCGGGGTGGGTGGTGTGTTTGTACTTGGGAGTGGGTAGGAGTGGGGATGGGGTTTTATTTGAAAAACTTGTTTTGTTGTACTTTTGGTGTTCTCGACCTTGTCGTACTCTTGTTTTGTTTTGTGTATTTGCTGATTGTATGATTTACACTAAAGCATGTTTCAGGTGGCTACATAAATACATTCAAGCATAACTTTGTAACTGGTAGACACTGATAACACATGGTCATTCGCCTGTACAAATCCATAACTGCTTTGCCAACTAATTAATATAAATCATTTGCAGAACATGCTATTGAATAGATTGGTTTGGCCATGCTAATGAATGAAAACAAAGTTCGTGCTTCCATTTATACACTTGTACTTAATGCAATTTTTAAAGCAATATAACTATATGAAATTAAAGCTGATATAAACTGGACCGATTCATACCTCTAGTGTCAACATGGTCTTCATCAAACCATTCTACACCTTCTGTAAGCTATCACTGCCATTAGTTGTTGCTGTCTTCTCGCAGCTAATCTGAGTGGATGAACTCATTATGGCTCATCAGGAATCCCACAATGATGCAAATGCGTCTGTTGAGCTATCATGATACAGTCCACATATTTTGCAAATTTATTGAACCAGCATATTCTGAACTAACGGACGGTAAGGCATTGTAAGGCATGGTTTTGAAACTTGTAGCACTTCGAGGCAATAGCTTTGAATGTATGTATAGTATACTTCGCAACAGAAACTACCAATAATAGGAGCACGCAACCCTTCAGAAGTCTGCATCGGTGAAACTGGTGGTGGCAGAAAGCGATTGGGAAGAAGGCTGAAGTATGAACTTCATGGTTGTTGGCAGCAGTCAGGATCAAAGCATTTCAAAATATGAGTGAAATCTTGACTTTGCCTAACATGCCCGTTTTATCAGTGAATTGCTTTGGAATGCAGATCATCCTGACTCATTTCTGAATCTTTTGGCTACCTACAGGAATCCCATCAGTCACCATTGAAGACTAAACCTCGCCCAGTCTCACATGCAAAGGCAAAATGATTTCTCTCCAACTGCTCACAATATTTTCTTTGCTGTCAGGCTGGCTCCCACAGTGCTCGTGAAGCAGAATTAATTCAGCCAACTCTCTACTCAGAGAAACCGTCCCTTCTCTCCACTTGGTTGAATGCACTTCTACCAGGATCATTTATAGCCATGAAATAAGCATCTAAGTCATACTCCAAGAAATGATGGATTGCAATATTAACGACCCTGTCATAATGAGGGTTCTCGTCGGGGCCACCATCAAATGTCACAATCATAACTGGCTTCATATGCCCAGCGCTATCTTTTATTAGACTGTCAAACTCAGATTTCTGAAATCAGCTGCATGTGACAAAGCAGTTGATGATTACATTACATTAGAGATTTCTATTCCGCCAATGCCTTGCGGTTCAAGGCGGATTACAAAAGAATTACAGAAAAGGTATTACATGAAGAAGATATCTGGTAATTTCTAGAGGAGATGAAGAGCAGATGAGTAGAATGGCAATGCATGTGGAACCAGAGTAAGATATTGCCTGCAGTTGTCTGATTTCTGGAGCTTTTATTTTAATGCTAGCACATATAAACAGGATGAACTTGCGTGCTGATACAATAACCCAATTGATTAATACGCACTTAATTTCTTAGAAAATGTCCTTGCTTTCAATAATATGTAGATAGTGTCAAATAGATCACCATCCCTAGGGACCCAATCTCCGACGTTAAGTTCCCGATCCTCAGAGACAACACACTGGGGTCAAGGCAATCATTTCCCCAATGATTAACATGTCGCTTCGTCACAGGATCTACTCTTATATTGTATTATAAATACTTATAAATATTTTTAAATCCCCTTAATGTAAAAAGTTTCATAAATAGTGTTATAGAAACCAAATTTTTAAATAACAATCGTACTTAGCTTAATTTGTGGTCAGTTTTGGGATAGCTCTGTGTCAACATGTTTCACTGGAACGTTTTTTCAAGACAGTATAAACTAAGGGGATTGGCTGTCTTGAAAAAACGTTACAGTACTTGCACCCCATCTCCTTTCTGTCCCCTACGCCTCTTCCCACTCTTCCTCTCACAATGTGCCCTCCCCCCTTCCCTGTACCTCTAGTTGTTCACTGCCGCAAGCAACAACTTCAACGTGTTCCTTGCGACCGCATCAGCTCCCTTGCTATCACTACTGGGTGCCAAGCATAGGAAGTGATGTCAGAAGGAGAGCCGCTGGGGTTGCGAGGAGCACGTTGAAGTTGTTACTCATGGCGGTGAACAACTGGAGGTACGGGGGAAGGGGGCGCACGTGTGGTAGGAGATCGAGGAAGGAGTGGGGGTGGAGGAGGGGCACCTCTCACCCTCACTAAACCACTGCAAGAGGCGCTTGTTTATTTAGAGCTGTAATTCCAATAGGAGCTCTAGTTTTATTGTCCTGACTTAGGAAACATACCTCTTGTGGACCAAGCCATGCAGCAATCTCCTCCAGCTTGTATATAGTACCTTTGGCAAATCTTCCGTCTACATGGAATTTTTTAAAGGGGGGGGGGGTTCAAACGAGGCCAGGGCTAGTGACATGCTTTTTTTATTTTAAATGTCAGCGTTCCTGTCAGTGCTGGAGCCAATCAGCACTCAGCCACTGACCCAGAAAAATTAGCGCAGAATAGTGAACAGCTAATTAATATTGCAATTTTAACATGGCATTAATTTGCATACTTTTTGTTCTGATCATGCCTCGGTAATTTTATTGCACAAGATTTATGGTAGAATTTGATTCAGCTGTGAACATTTGAGCATCAGCCCATTAATGAGCAGTTTATCTGCTTTCTAATGGCCTCTGTATGTTGAAACGGCTTCTGTGCTGCCAGGGTAGGCATCAGCACAGTTCACTGAAATAAAGCAGGCGTACAAAATAGCTGGAGCAGAAAAACAAGCTGCGTTTCAGTGAAGTGCCCCCTGATGAAGGCGTTTTAAATCATCAGTGCAGACATGAAGACTGCCACTCAAGTGGAGAAGGCTTCATCTAAGGCACAGCAGATGATGGGTTGTAACAAGAGAAGTTTCGTCAACAGGAAGCCTGAGGTCATGATGCCATTATACAGAGCCATGGTGAGACCTCATCTAGAATACTGTGTGCAATTTTGGAGGCTACATTACCGTAAAGATGTGCTCAGAATTGAGTCGGTTCAGCGGATGGCCACCAGGATGGTCTCGGGGCTAAAGGGTCTCTCGTACGAACAAAGACTGAACAAATTGCAGCTCTATACTCTCGAGGAGCGTAAGGAGAGGGGAGACATGATTGAGACATTTAAGTACATCACGGGACGGGTCGAGGTGGAAGATGATATCTTTCTTCTCAAAGGACCCTCGAACACATCCGCTCAAACTCAGGGGAGGGAAGTTTCGTGGAGACGTCAGGAAGTACTTCTTCACGGAACGAGTGATAGAGCATTGGAACAAGCTTCCAGTACAGGTGATCGAGGCCCGCAGTATCCCAGACTTCAAGAATAAATGGGATACCTATGTGGGATCACTGCGAGGGTCATACCAATGAATAGGGTCGCTAGGATATAGACTTAATAGAGCAGGTCAGTAGAGTTAAGGGGGCCAGTAGACTTAAAAGGGGGTCAATGGTATGGGCAGACGTGATGGGCTGTAGCCCTTATCTGCCGTCATCTTTCTATGTTTCTATGTTTCTAAATGCCGAAACTGGGATCCTTGTTGGGACTTCTATGTTTTCAATAAAGACTTTTTACAGTTGTTAAGACATCCACCTTGCTTTTTAAAAAAAATTTTTTTTTGCTTGTATCTCAAGGGGAGGAACATCAGCACACAGCATATTAAAATACCGTACATGCTAAATTACATTATATTACATTAGATTAGGGATTTTTATTCCGCCATTACCTTGCGGTTCAAGGCGGATTACAAAAGAGATAAAGAGGGTGAATTACAAAAAGATATCAGGTCCTTATTGGGGAAGAGAGAGAGAAAAGAAAAAAAAAATAGACCAGGTTGTTTTGGTGGTTCGGGGGGGTTAGAGGGAGGAAAGAAGGAAGCTTGGGAAGATTAAGGGGTCCTTTAATCAAGCCGCGCTAGCAGGGTTAGCACGTCGGACATTTCATCACGCGCTAACCCCCTTAGCCGGCTAAGAAACTAATGCCTGCTCAATGCAGGCGTTAGCGGCTAGCACAGCAGGCGGTTTAACGTGCGGTATTACGCTACTACCGCAGCTTGATAAAAGGACTCCAAAGTCTTTTTCAGGGTTTTCTGAATGTTTTGTACTTTGGGGTCTTTAACAGTAGGTTGGAGATTTGGTTGTCTAGTTTTGCTGATTAAGCTATTCTGCAGCAAGTAGAGCTGTGTGCTTATGTCTACCCTGGGGGCGAAATGCCTGAAATCTAGGTCGGATGCTGGTGTATAACCCCCACTGTCAGCATTGACCTCATCTCCTTCCCCTCTACCTCACTCGAGCACCCTCTCATTCCCCTAAATCATCAGACCCCATTCCCTCCCACCCCCCACTACAATATAAAACAATGACCAGCCCCCACCCACCCAAATTGTCTTCCCGGTGTCCAGTGACATACCTCCCTCCTCCCCCCCCCCACCGCCCAGAATTTAAAACCAAGAAGATCTCATTGTTGCCTCTTTCATCAAGGAACAGTGATATTTCCTCAAAACAAAACACTACTGATTTTAAACTAGCCATCGATGATTCATGTGGTATATAAATCGAGTTTAACAGTTTTCTTATGAAGCCGCATATTGGTGATACCAGTTACCAAGCAAAATAAGATGTAACTATAAATTATTTAAGAAACTGTTGAAGATGTATTTATTTTGAAAATGTATAGAAAGAGATATCTGATAATATTTGATAAGGAATGATAAGTGCAGACTTGTTATATACAAGGTTATGACTAATTTTCTTGATATGTAAGCTACACTGATATGGCTTGCACAGCTTAGAAATGTAATGACTTCTAGTTGCATTCCATTGATTTAACCCACCTAGTACTTCTTGATGGGGCAAGAGCGATGCAAGTCACTTCATTGGCTTCCCATTCGTTTCCAAATACAATTCAAACTCTTCTTACTGACCTACAAATGCACTCATTCAGCTGCCACTCACTCTCTCTCCCGCCTTCCCCCCCCCCCATGAGCTCTTCCCCTTCCCCTTCCCCGCCTTCCCCCCCCCCTCCTATCTGTGCCCTTCTCTTCAACTGCCAGCTCCAGACTCCCCTCCTTCTATCTTGCTGCGCCATATGCTTGGAACAAGCTGCTGAATCCCTGCGGCGGGCTCTGTCTCTGGCAGTGTTCAAGGCCCAGTTAAAAATCCACCGCTTCGAGAGTGCTTTGACTCCTAACTCCTCTCACCTTGGGTTCTGCATCCCCAACCCTATATGTCTGTCTGTCCAAGTTAGATTGTAAGCTCTTTGGGGCAGGGACCATCTATAAATGTAAAAATGTACAATGCTGTATACGTCTTTCAGCGCTATGCAAGTGATTATTATTAGTAGTAGATAATACAGAAATGCGAAGGGGACAACTCAGGATCTCAGGCAGGCAGGTGATCAAAATATCTTAATGGGGATGCACTAGAAGCTAAATACATTAGTTATGGCTCTTTGTCACACAAAAGCAAAACCAGTTTATCCAGTTAGCAAGGTCCAAACAACAGGTAATTTCTTCTGTGATTTATAGAAGTCTAAGGTTGGTGGGAAGCTAATTAATTTTGGCTGGAGAACACACCAGGACAGGGGATTAAAAAATAAAAGAAACAAAAAGAAATAGGTAAAGAGACCTGCCTCTGCTCTGTCAAGGGCCAGCTGTATGAAACAATTTTATATAGGCAGAAGGCCTCGAAATATAGAACCCTTAGCCAGGGGTGTGTCAGTCATTACATACGTCAGTGCTTTGACCTAAACAGGATGGTACCAGGAATCCATTAGGATCCTGGCTTATTTGTAAGCAAACACATGAAAAAATAATCTTGAAAATGGACAGCAGGCAGATATTCTCACAACCCACCCACCTCCCCGGGTTGGCTTCTTAGCTGGCTTATCTTAACTGAAGAGACCGCGTGCCCTCCGTTGGGCCGGAAGGCACTCGCGCATGTACTATGCAGGCTATCACGAACTTTCTAAGACCTTAAAGTGGCGATGCACTTTTGAAGTGGTCCGTACCGGGGCTCCATGGCTGATGTCACCCATTAGTGAGAATATCTGCCTGCTGTCCCTGGATAACACCTGTCACAGTAAGTAACTGTGCTTTCTCTTAGATACAGAACATCCCAACTTGTTAGGATCGAAGGAGACGAAGAGTTGAGGAAATGTCCAATGTGGCCAAGTGTGCTGCAAGTAGTGGGCCAAGGCTCGTTTACAGTCCAGTTTGTGAAGAGCCGTTTCTCCAGGATGGGAATGAGGGTTAGGAAAAAAAAAACACTGGAAGCACAATGGATTGATTGAGATGGAATTCAGTGACTACCTTTGGAGGGAACTTTGGATGAGAGCGAGGCACCACTTCATGATGAAACACATTGAATGATGGATACACCACCAGTGCTTGGGGTTCACTTATTCTTTGAGTAGATGTGGGAGAGATGAGAAGAACCACTTTCTAGGTGAGATATTTGAGATGAGCCAAGGTTATTGGTTCATCTGGATTTTCAGAAGGCGTTTGACAAGGTTCCACATGAACGACTACTTTGGAAAATTGCGAGCCATGGAACCGAGGGTGAAATACTCACGTGGATTAAAAACTGGCTGAAGCATAGGAAACAGAGAGTGAGGGTAAATGGACAATACTCGGACTGGAAGAGCGTCACCAGCGGGGTGCTGCAGGGCTCGGTGCTTGGACCCGTGCTCTTCAACATCTTCATAAACGATCTGGACATAGGTACGATGAGCGAGGTGATAAAATTTGCGGGCAATGCAAAGTTATTCATAGTAGTGAAGACGCAGCAGGATTGCGAAGATCTACAACGTGACATAATCAGGCTCGAGGAATGGGCTGCAACTTGGCAGATACAAAGTTATTCAGAGTAGTGAAGACACAGGGGGATTGTGAAGATCTACAACGTGACATAATCAGGTTTGAGGAATGGGCTGCGACATGGCAGATGAGGTTCAACGTGGACAAGTGTAAAGTGATGCATGTTGGTAACAAAAACCTCATACACAAATACAGGATGTCCAGGGCAGTACTTGGAGAGACCTCCCAGGAAAGGGACTTGGGAGTTCTGATCGGCAAGTTGATGTGTGGTGGCGTCGGCGGCGAAAAGGGCAAACAGAATGCTAGGAATAATAAAGAAGGGGATCACAAACAGATCAGAGAAGGTTATCATGCCGCTGTACCGGGCCATGATGCGCCCACACCTGGAATACTGCGTCCAGCACTGGTCGCCGTACATGAAGAAGGACACGGTACTACTCGAAAGAGTCCAGAGAAGAGCGACTAAGATGGTTAACGGGTTGGAGGAGCTGCCATACAGCAAAAGATTATAGAAACTGGGCCTCTTCTCCCTCCAACACTGGGCTTTAAAACCATGGAAACAGGAGACTGGGCTAGATGGACCATTGGTCTGACCCAATGTGGCTGTTCTTATATTCTGAAACAGGGACCCCCATCCTACTGTTCTCTCCTTCCCCTTTTCCCTACCCCTTTTTTTTTTTAATTTTCTATCTTGATGCATTTGTTATCTCCCCTGTCTCCCCCCCACTGTTTCAGTAAGTACCGTTCAACTGTCAACCCCCATAATATTATTTATGATTTCTTAGATTTTATATTGCTTTTATGTTTCTTTTCATCGTAATTTTACTTTTTATAAATATTGTAACCCGTTTAGGTATTCCTTGATAAACGGTATATCAAGTAACGAATAAACTTGGAAACGTGGAATAAACTGGGTGGTATAAATATATAATTAGTGGTAAACACTGCTTTCTGTAGCTTAAAATGGCATGCTGCAGGGCACACTGAGGTGTTTCATGGTAAATTTTGCATGTGCGCATGCAAACTGCAAGCTAAAGTATTTTTCAGCTTTTTTACAGAGGGGACATATCAGAGTGGAGAGTGGGTACATCTATGCAAATCAGCAGGTTGCCACTGCCACATGCTAACCAATTAGCACAGGTTTAGTGTGCGAGAACTGACTGCAGCCAATCACAGAGAGGCATGGGACCAGGCAGAAAGTGCAAAGCTTGCGCTCCGGCATTGTTTGCCGCTCTGCAACTGAAAGGCAGCTGTCCAGCAGGAGACTGCGCAGGACCACCACCTGTTAAAAAAGAGTACCGGGGGGAGGTGTATTCGCTCCATAAGACACACCTACTTTTTCGCTCCCTTTTTGGGGGTGGAAAAAGTGCATCTTGTGGAGCGAAAAATACAGTAGTTATTCTAATTAAAATAGTTTCTTTAAAAATATTTTAAATTATCTATAACAATTCTATTCTATGTAAAGCGCTCAAATAATCATTTTTTATTTCTTGTTTATTTTTTTTATTTCTTGTTAGATAAACTTAGAAATTATTCAGGTTAATATTCTCTTATAAAAAATTTTTATACCTTTTTATTTAACTTATCTCTAAATTCTGTGATATTGAAACTTTATCTTTTCTCTCACAGGTAAACATTCAGGGGTAATGCAATAGTTAAAAAAGAATTATTTTATCAGCAGGCACTGTATTATGACAATTCTAATAAGGCAGGAAGAATGTTAGCTAATTATCTTAAAGTAAAGAAAAAGAAAATAAATATTGTAGCTATTAAAGATGAAAAAGGGAAAACTCATTCCCAAATTAATAACATTTTCGAACAATTTATGAAATTTTATAAAGCATTATATTCTTCCGAGCTTGATTTGAATAAGAAAATTGATGGAATTGAATTTTTAAAATTAATTGATGGACCTAAAATTCCTGATCATTTAAAAGAATCTCTTGAAAAGCCGATAACATTGCAAGAGATACCGATAGCATTGAAATCTCTTAGAGCTCCAGGTGGAGATGGTTTCACTGCTGAATTTTATAAATCATTTCAAAATTCTTTATTACCTCAATTATTAAATTTATATCAAGATCAACTAAATAAAGGTTGTATTACAGGTACTATGGCTGAATCTTTAACTATAGTATTGCCTAAGCCAAATAAAGATCCTACTTTGGTTTCAAACTACAGGCCTATTTCATTGATTAATGTGGATGGAAAATTGCTGGCAAAAACTCTAGCCTTGAGATTGGCTAAGGCTCTCCCATATATTATTGGAATGCATCAGACAGGGTTTGTAGCTCAAAGGCATTCTTCTAATAACACCAGATTGGCGTTTCATATGTTGAACATATCAAAAAATTTAAGAGATCCTGCTTTCTCTGTGTCACTTGATGCGGAGAAAGCTTTTGATCGTGTGAAATGGTCTTTTATGTATCAGACAATGAAATGGTTTGGAATTGGTTCAGGATTTATACAAATGATTCAGACATTGTATAGCTCCCCTTCTGCTAAATTGTATATTAATAACAATATATCTAAAAAGTTTGAATTACAGAGGAGAGTTAGACAAGGTTGTCCGCTGTCTCCTTTATTGTTTGAAATTGTATTGGAACACCTTTTACTGGCTATACAACAATCAAAGGAGATTCAAGGTATTCCTTATTCAGGTCGGGAATATAAAGTTTCAGCATATGGGGATGATATTTTGCTTCCGCATTTATTAGAATTAATAAATAATTTTGGAAGAATATCAGGATATAAAATAAATTGGAAAAAATCAGAGATTCTGCCATTAAATATTCATTGTCAAAAAGGATTATTTGATTCATTTTCATTTTTATGGAAAGATGAAGGCATCAAATATTTAGGAATTTGGATTCAAAACACAATAGAAGAAACAATGAAAATAAATGAAAAAACTTTACTGAAAAAGGTTACAGAGATGTGTGAACAATGGAACCCATTGCACCTGTCATGGTGGAGGAGAGTTCAGACTGTTAAAATGATGATTTTGCCTGTAGTTTGCTATCAAATCAATATGTTACCAATTTATTTTCAGGGGTCCTTTTATAAGAAATTAAATTGTATTCTAACAAAATTTATTTGGCTTGGAAAATCTGCAAGAATTGCTATGGTATCTTTGCAAAAGCTAATTGCGGAGGATGGGGTAAATTTTCCCAATTTTTATAGGTACCATCAAGCCTATATTATGCGTCAAGGTATGTATTGGATCCTCCCTGAACTCATGAAAGAGTTTCTGGATTGGTTGACTTTGGAATGGCAACTCATGTTTCCTTTGAGTTTAATTCAGTAGATTCAACATCTAGTCTTCATAAACCACTTTACATAAACTGTTCACGATCCTCAGAGGGCTAAAGATTCCCTTAGGGTCATATGAATATATCACTGAACCCAATCGTCATAGGATTGATAGTTTATGTATATGTTTTTTATATTTTTCTAGTTTTACTTAAATCACAAAGCTATTTTTAACTTTTTCTGTAATATTATACTTAGCTTGGTATTAGTAGTCATCATTAATAGGGAGCGTCTCTACCGACACGCACATGTTTCAAGTTAATCCTTTCATCAGGGTTGAGGCTCCCGTGATTATTCTAAAACAAACAGAAAAATCAAAAATATTATCCTAAGCCCTATGAGAATATTTACCTCTTACACTAATGTAACATCCTAACCAGATTTCAGTTAAAGTTATTTTTGTAAAAGTTTTTTACCCTTTCCTTATTATTTAAAACTTACTATCATGCTTTTCCAAACACCGCTCCTCTCCATAGAGTAACATAGTTTTAGCGGCATCTGTCATCAGTTCCGGTTTATATAGAAAGCTTCAATTCGAAACTCAACGGCAAAACAAACAGGAAGTACCCATCAAAGGCATTTTCTTGTGAAAACTAGATATAACTTTATATTACAGACATCCAATCTATTTCCTCATTTAAACCATTTGGAACCAAGGTATTTAATAAATATATCCATTTCTGTTCTTTAGTATTTAAAGCCTTTTTATAATTACCACCCTCCCTCCCTATCTGTATTGTATCAATCACACGCCATCTTATGTCATGCCAAGTATGATTCATTTGTCTCCAGTGGTTGACTATCGGGGCTGTATCGGTTTCAGTGCTGACCCTTGATTTATGTTCATTTAAACGTATTTTTACTGATCTAAAGGTTCTACCTACATATACTTTTGCGCATGGACATTGAATAATGTACACTACATTCATTGTGTCACAACTTGTAATTTGTCTCGAATAAATTTCTTCTCCTGTTTGAGTATGAACCCATTTTTCTCCTGTCATAGTGAGGGAGCACCATTGGCAATGACCAAAATTGAAAATTAAATTAAGAAAAACAAGTTTTGGCTTTATTACTTAATTCCTATGAGTTTTGGAGCTTTTACCGCAGTATCCAGCAATTAAAAACTCTAACACGGCTTGATAATAGGGGGCCCTATATGAGTAAATTTTCAGTAGGACACCTATACCAACAGATAATAAAACACAAAGAATCATATAATATGGGGCTCATAATCAAAAATAAATATGTCTATAAACCCGCCTAAATCAGTACTTGGACAATCTAAAAGACAAGTTGTCCAAGTGCCGATAATTGAAATGGGTTTTAGATATACATAAAAACGATTTAGGCCTTGTCAGTGCTGCTGTGCAACCAGAGCTAAAAGGGGCATTTTAGGAGGAGTGGTGAGGGCGGGATTTGGGCGGGACGTGGGCTGATCTAAACTTAGTCATATTGCAAGTATAACCAAAACTTTAACGAGGCTACTTGGACGGAAGTTGTACGTTGTGACTTAGGCCATGTAAAAACAGGTCTAAGTGGCAAAAAAGTATCCAAAGTGACCAGATAAGCACTGCAGACACAAAGTACAGACCCCCGTACACTGCCCCAGTGATCACTAACCCCCCAACACCATAAAAATCATAATAAAAACATACACATCTGCCTCCAGAACATCAGCACCTGGCAGGAAAGCCTAGTAGAGCTGCATAGTGGCTTAAGTGGTCTTGGGGGTGGGTTAGTGAACCATGGAGTGTAGGACCCAGGCCCATAAGCCACTCTAATTACTGCATTCATGGTGAAACATGTGCACCCCTCAAAACCCTTTTGACGGGAATAGCTGATCACACGTAATTGGAAGAACCATGACAGGATTAATTACACTTTTTGGTGGGTAAATGTGTGTACCACATATAAGTATGAAAGAATGATGGCGGAACTTTTGGGGACTAGTAAGTCCTTTAATGATGTATGGAGTCCATTGACTACTTTTGTTGCATTACAGTAAGGGTCATGTTTCTTCCCTTTTCATTAGATTTCTTTACACATCCAGGGAGGGTGTGTGGGTGGGGGTAAGGAAATGTACTTTGAGGAGTTAAATTATTTAATTATAATATTGAAATCACATCATATGTTTTATTGTATGAATAATTAAGATGAGGATGGGAGTAAATGACTGTTTAATGTAATAATTGCATAGTTAGTGTGTTCTATGCAGTATTTTATGATTTACCAATGTATTGCACTATCAAAGTTTGAAAATCAATAAAGATTTAAACAAAAAAACCCCAAACAACCCTTTTGTACTGCCATATAAGTGGCACCTGCAGCCATAATGGCTTTTGTGGTGGTAGACCGATGGGTCTAGTAAGTTCTGGGGGTGTTTTAGGGGCTTACCATGACCTATAAGGAAGTTGTGGTGAGATGTTTATGTGGCACCCTTTTTGTGAAGTTCACAGCAGTGCCTTGTAAGGTACCCCACTACTCTGGTGCAATGTTTGGGTGTCCAGTCCATCACTTTGCTGACCACATCCAAAAGGTCTTGTTCTGGGCATTTTTTTACTTGGCTGAATTTTTGGATGAGAATGGGGTATAACGATAGACGACTTAGTGGTCTGGATGATCAAGCGGCCGGTCATGCAACTAGATGATTTTCAGGGGGGGGGGGAATATTTTGGACGTATTTTTTGGGAATGGACATTTTCCTTAGCTGACTTTGGGCAACTAGTGACTTAGGCCAAAAACGGACTTAGAAGTTTCTTTTGATTATGCCCCTCTATGTGTTTGAAATTCAGGTTGCACTTAAGCAGGTATTAGTGGCATAACAATTACATAAATACATTTTTTGGCACTCGTATTTTCAAATTTACTCCTGAAGATTACAAACAAGACTTTGGATTAGCCCCTTCTCTCCCTCCTCCGTGAAATGCCTTTTAAAAAAAAATCATCCAGTGAAAAGTATGAGCACTGCTTGAACATTTTTCAGGCACCTGGAAATTCACTGATACAAATTCAGCAACTCTTCCTGTTATAACTCCTTGTAGTACACACACAGATTCCAATTAAGTTTTTGCACATTTAGCCTGTACTGTTACAAACTTATATAATATGTACAAATATGACATAGCAGATTTAGCATAGGAAAAAAGAACAGGATTTCTGAACAGTGCCCAATTAGAGTATAGAGTTATTCAGTGTAGATTGTGAAGGCACTGACCACCTACTCAGTCACTTAACATGCCTGAATCTACTTCCCCATTTGGTCACAGAATGTCAAAATATATACCCTATACTTAGACTGAACAAACATTGAGATAAGAACAGCAAAGAAAGCAGAAAATGGAGGAGGAGGACTCGGAGATTAATAGAATTCTTGTCTTTCAAAGGGAATAACAATAAGTGAAAACAAACTACAATGTTCCAGAGATCCTCCTACAAAGGTTTCTTGACTCCAGGGGGTATATTTTTTCCTGGGAAGATTGTTAAACTGAAAATGGATTAATCAACAGGGTACTTTAAACTGCAAGAGCTTTAAACTTGAACACCACAAAGAGCAGCTGGAAAAGAGGACCGATTTCTGCGGCAGGGTGAAGTTGGCATAATGCTTGAAAGTACAGTATCTCCGTAGACTTTTTGATTGCAGTTCAATCTATGGAAGCTTGCTTCACTTTAATTGCACTGTACAAAGTGGAGAAAATAGCATTCAGGGCAGAAAGCAGACCTTTTCGATGAAGCCATCCATGCAATGTGCTGCGGCGGCGAAAAGGGTGAACAGAATGTTAGGAATGATAAAGAAGGAGATCAAGAACAGATCGGAGAAGGTTATCATGCTGCTGTACTGGGCCATGGTGCGCCCTCACCTGGAGTACTGCATCCAGCACTGGTCACCGTACTACTCGAAAGGGTTGAGAGAAGAGCGACTAAGATGGTTAAGGGGCTGGAGGAGTTGCCATGCAGTGAAAGATTAGAGAAACTGGGCCTCTTCTCCCTTGAGCAGAGGAGATTGAGAGGGGACATAATCAAAACATTCAAGGTACTGAAGGGAATAGACTTAGTAGATAAGGACAGGTTGTTCACCCTCTCCAAGGTAGGGAGAATAAGAGGGCATTGTCTAAAATTGAAAGCGGATAGATTCCGTACGAATGTAAGGAAGTTCTTCTTCACCCAGAGAGTAGTGAAAAATTGGAACGCTCTTCCAGAGTCTGTCATAGGGGAAAACACCCTCCAAGGATTCAAGACAAAGTTAGACAAGTTCCTGCTGAACCAGAGCGTACGCAGGTAGGGCTAGTCTCAGTTAGGGCACTGGTCTTTGACCAGAGGGCCGCCGCGTGAGCGGACTGCTGGACACGATGGACCACTGGCCTGACCCAGCAGCGGCAAGTCTTATGTTCTTATGTTCCTTCTCATGAAATCTATGTCTGAGAACTCCCGAATTCTGTTTTGCACATGGGAGAGCTCAGAGCACTATGATGGGATTGTATAGGATGGAATAAATGTTAAGCATTAAGGCATGTTGGTAATGGACTTTATCTGCACCCCTCTGGTATGGTATATTACAGGCACAGTTTCTCTGTTATTATTGAATCTTTTACTTCTAGGAAGTGAAAAAGATCCCATGGGGGATAAATCTATAACTGGACCCCTATGTAGAAAGCCCCCAAATGTGCTTATTTTATGCCTATTTTATAAAGGCCAATTATACAGGCCAACATATGCTGCTGCCTCAAATGTTAGACTAATTTCTGGATATATTTGACCTGCTGATTCCAAAAATGGCACCAGTTTTCTCCTAACAGCTCTAGTTTTTGAGATACAGAACATGTGCCAAATACCACTCTTCACTCTCCTCGCCCATTAAAAATCAGGTTATTTTAATGTAGTGTTTAAATTAATATCTTTTAAGCATGAAGGAAACATATTAAAAATGAAAAGAAAAGTATACAACATGAAAATCTACTTATTTCATACCAAAAGCACAAGTTTATGATACATACTTTTCAGTCTTTCAACACAGAAGAAGCTTCTTTTGTAAGACTTCTGAGAATGGGATCTGCCAGGACAATCCTGCATAAGATTCCAACAATAGTCTGCCATCATGTGTGCATCCCATCTTTCTTTGTATCTGGCTTCCATTGTTTGTATGTCTTGGTGTATGGTTACACTACTGAGTGGCAGAACCAGCTATATCCAGGACAGGCAAAAATAGACCAAAAATTTAATGTTGATAGCTAGATTAGGCACCGGCATTGAATTTCCAGTATTGCCGCAGACCACGGGAGATCACCAATGTTCTCCCATGATCTGAATATGAGTTAGTGAGACTCCAAATACCACACTGCATTGGGGATATATTCTGCACATTATGCCACAGTCCAGGGTCAGGACTCTCTAAGCAGACATATACTATCCAGAAAGTTAAACATTAATACATCAATGTACACAGGAAGCCCTTTTAATTTTCTGAAATAAACTTTATTGACTAAATATAGTAGATGTACTCACAGTTGGTAGATTTTTCAATATTTTGTGGCAGAGGTGAGAGAATGGTTAGTCAGTATGATATTCCAAGTTCCAAAGATGAAATGCTGAATTATGCATGTAACAATACAAAACCCCAAAAAGGGGAGTACTACAAATATAGCAGAAACAAACAAGTCTCCCCTGACCCAAAAGAAGGGTGGAGGGCAGAGGCCGCTGAACCAAAACCAACCTGCCACAAATTATTAAGTGTGAATGGGAAGCCCTCAGTCTCACAGCTTGCAGTGGGAACACATCCCTAATGCACCAGCTGTCACAGTCATGCATGTAGTCAGATAGCTTCTCCTTGACTTAGACTATACAGGGCAATTTGGAAGCATGCAGTTCTTGATACAAAGAAGTTTTACTGTTTTATTATCTTTTCACTGTTGAAGCAGACTGCAGAAGGCTGTCCTTTCAGATATGAGATTCAAAGCAGGAAGGGCCTCTAAATTTCCCTGCTGGAATTGGTTAACTTGGCAGATACAATAAACCACAGTGAGCAAGATGAATGTGTTGATCTGGGAGAGATGCATCACAAAATAAAGAGCAGGACTGTCCGAGCTGGAAATGCACCCTATGTGACACGCTGCCAGAGCTCCTATCCTGGCCATTGCATTACAGTCAAGCAAAGAAGACAACGGACAGGGCACAATGTTGGAGCCCCCACCTCCCTGTGCGGCTGTACTGCCCACACATAGCTTGCTACGGCCCTGCTAAAGTGGGCAACGCCAATGCTTGAACCTGGAAGTAAACTTGAAGTCCTGCAGGGGTAAAGAAATTCCTTGCAGGGCTTCCCTTATAAAACTGTAGCCAATGTGCACATACCTGGGTTTGTCTGTGTGCGCACATTTTGCATCTGCATTTGAAGGAAGTGCAAAGTCTACACTTAAAAGTATGTATAGAGTTTGAAAAATAAATCTTCACATGCATTTTTTACTCCCTCAATCTAATTGAGCCCATTTTGTGCTGTGTAAAGTAGTGCATGCACTTTTACCCACATATGTGAACAATAATGAAACTGCATTTTCATGTGGATAAGATGAATTTTAATTATTGCTCCACAAAATAGCTTATATTAGGCACATCTGTTCTACTGCTGTGCAAGGTTTTAATTTAGTGCTTTAAGAGGAGATGCTCGGATGTAGAATATTTGGCGGAACACCACTAACAAATAATAAGCCAAGTATACTTCAATGATACTAGAACATAAGAATAGCCTTACTGGGTCAGACCAATGGTCCATCAAGCCTAGTAGCCTGTTCTCACGGTGGCCAATCCAGGTCACTAGTACCTGGCCAAAACCCAAGGTATAGCAATGTTCCATGCTACCAATACAGGGCAAGCAGTGGCTTCCCCCATGTCTTTCTCAATAACAGACTATGGACTTTCCTCCAGGAACTTGTTCAAATTTTTCTTTAAACCAGCTATTCTATCCACTCTTACTACTTCCTCTGGCAACGTGTTCCAGAGCTTAACTATTCTCTGAGTGAAAAAAAATTTCCTCCTATTGGTTTTAAGAGCACATGAGGAAAAAGCCCTAAAACACCCAGATACCCGGAGAATCTTTGTGTCTTTCTTGGGTTATAAAATAATATTGTTGATCAAAAACCTCATTGTGTATATCCTATCAATCATCTTGTGTAATTTTAATTTTTAATATGAACCTATCAATGAAAACTTCAACAAAATTCAAATAAAATATTCAAAATTTAAGGACACACTTAACTTGCACCCAATGAAGGCCCAGCTTCTTCAGGGATCCTGTGTCCAAGGCAGTGTTGTAGTACTGAATGAACAAAGCCTCTTAAAATCATAAAGACGCCTTTTGCAAACTTCAGGGATTCAAGACAAAGTTAGACAAGTTCCTGCTGAGCCAGAACGTATGCAGGTAAGGCTAGACTTAATTAGGGCACTGACTGGCCTTTGACCTAAGGGCTGCCGCGGGAGTGGACTGCTGGGCACAATGAACCACTGGTCTGACCCAGCAGCGGCAATTCTTATGTTATTCACTCCTCAGAATAAGCTTAAAATAATATAATAAGCAGCAATAATAAAACACAGGTTTATGCCATGATTTTGAAACTTGTGCTAACATAATAATGTATTCAGAACCATTATGAATTATATCACATAATTTAGAACGCTCATCTGACAGGAAATAGACCAGTTGCTGTCAAATTATAAACATTTGCTGTAGTTTCCAATTGTTTTTGTAATACAAATGTTTATATTTATAGTCCAAAAGATATTCAAGTTTGGTACTCCAAAAAAATTAATGTAGCACATTCTTATGGAACTGCTGACATCATACATTTCAAAATGGCGCCAGCCATTTAACAAAAATGCCATCAGGATTGCAGCAATCAGATTATCAGCTGAAAAACCATAGCACACATTGGCTGCAACTCTCTGGTGGCACGAATGTGCTAAAATCAATTCAATGAAGAAAAAAAAAAAGAACCAGTTCACATAAAAGCTTTTCAATCTTTATAATTGTTTAACCCAGTGGTGTGTAAAGAATTTTGTTTCTTTTGTAGCAATTTTTTTTGCCACAATCTCCCCTTCTGATATTATCAACAACAACAATTTATTATTTCTATAGCGCTACCAGGCACACGGTAGCATGGAATGTTGCTACTCTCTGGTTTTTGGTCAGGTACTAGTGACCTGGATTGGCTACCGTGAGAACAGGTTACTGGGCTTGATGGACCTTTGGTCTGATCCAGTAAGGCTATTCTTATGTTCTTTTGTTCTTATACATTGTATGCAAGAGATGGTCCCTTCTCAGAAGAGCTTACAATCTAGTTATGACAGACACACAGAGGGGGCTAAAAGGTGGCAGGGGACTATTAAGGGACTGACAGACAGATGTGTTGCTTAGGTCAGTGTTTAAATGCAGATTCAATAAGTAGGTTTTTAGTCTAGCTTTGAATACTGCCAGAGATGAAGCCTGATGTAGTGAGCCAGGCAGGTTGTTCTAAGCATTTGGCGCAGCAAGGTAAAAGGGACAGAGACAGGAGTTGATGGTAGAGGAGAAGGATAAAGAGAGGAGAGACTTGTCTGACGAGCGGAGTTCCCGGAGGGGAGTATAAGGGGTAACAAGAGAGGAGAGATACTGAGGAGCTGCAGAGCGAGGCTATTTGAATGTCAGTAAGAGGAGTTTGAATTGTATGCGGAGATGGATTGGGACTCAGGAGCCAGTGAAGCAACCTGAAGAGAGGAGTAATGTGGGTATAATGACCCGGGCAGAATATGAGGCATGCAGCAGCGTTCTGAACAGATTGAAGTGGAGAGATATGGCATAGTGGTAGACTGGTGAGAAGCACATTGCAGTAATCCAGGCGAGAGGTGATAAGGGCATGGATGAGGGTTTTGGCAGTGTGCTCAGAAAGACAAGGAAAGATTTTAGCAATATTATAGAGAAAGAAACAATAAGCTTTGGCAGTCTGTTAGATATGAGAGGAAAAGGAGAGTGACAAGTTGAAGATGATCCCGAGGTTGCGAGCTGACGAGACAGGGAGGATGTGGGTGTCATCCGCCGCTATAGAGAATGGGGGAAGGGGAGAGGCGGGTTTAGGAGGAAAGATAAGGAGTTCAGTCTTGACCATGTTTAATTTTAGTGAGACATCCAGATAGCAATGTCAGAAAGGCAGGCTGAGACTCGGGCCTGGATTCCCATAGAAATTTCAGGTGTGGAGAGGTAGATTTGTGAGTCACATAGAGCTGTGGGATGAAATTAGAGCACCGAGAGAAGCAGTGTAGATGGAGAAAAGAAGAGGTCCCAGGACAGATCCATGCAATGTGCGGCGGCGGCAAAAAGGGCAAACAGAATGTTAGGAAGGATAAAGAAGGGGATCACGAACAGATCAGAGAAGGTTATCATGCCGCTGTACCAGGCCTTGGTGCGCCCTCACCTGGAGTACTGCATTCAGCACTGGTCGCCGTACATGAAGAAGGACACAGTACTACTCAAAAGAGTCCAGAGAAGAGCGACTAAGATGGTTAAGGGGTTGGAGGAGCTGCCGTACAGCGAAAGATTAGAGAAACTGGGCCTCTTCTCCCTCGAACAGAGGAGATTGAGAGGGGACATGATCTAAACATTCAAGGTACTGAAAGGGTTAGACTTAGTAGATAAGGACAGGTTGTTCACTCTCTCCAAGGTAGGGAGAACGAGAGGGCACTCTCTAAAGTTGAAAGGGGATGGATTCCTTACAAACGTAAGGAAGTTCTTCTTCACCCAGAGAGTGGTAGAAAGCTGGAACGCTCTTCCGGAGGCTGTTATAGGGGAAAACACCCTCCAGGGATTCAAGAGAAAGTTAGACAAGTTCCTGCTGAACAAGAACGTGCGCTGGTAGGGCTAGACTCAGTTAGGGTGCTGGTCTTTGACCAGAGGGCCGCCGCATGAACGGATTGCTGGGCATGATGGACCACTGGTCTGACCCAGCAGCGGCAATTCTTATGTTCTTATGTTAAGTACGCCAACCGATAGTGGAAAGGCAGCGGAGAAGGATCTTACAGAGCTTATGCTAAAGTTGTGACAGGAGGGATATGAGGAAAACTATGAAATTACAGAGCCCTGAAACCCAAGCGGGGACAATGTTTCAATGAGTAGGTGGTGATCTATGATGTCAAACACCGCAGATAGATCAAGGAGGATGAGGATGGAGCAGAGTTCTTTGAATTTGGCTAGAGCAGATCATTGGAAACTTTAGCAAGGGCAGTTTCTGTGAAGTGAAGGGGGTGGAAGCTGGATTGAAAGGGGTTGAGGATAGCTCAAGCCAAAAGGAAGTCATGACAACGGCAGTGGACAGCTCATTCTAGTAGTTTGAATAAGAAGGTGAGAAGGGAGATAGGGCGATAATTGGAGGGTCAGGTAGGGTCCAACGATGGCTTTTTCAGGAGCGGCATAACTATAGCATGTTTGAAGACGTCAGGTACAGTTCCAGTGGAGAGCATAGGTTGATGATATGGCAGATAAGGGGGATGACAGTAGGGGAGATGGTGATCAGCAGAGGTAGGCATTGGATCAGAGGAATAGGTAGTAAGTTTGGAAGAGGAAATAAGATGCACAGTTTCCTTTTCAGTGATTTCTGAGAAGAAAGAAAAGGTGGCAGGGGACGATGGAGGGTCAGCAGGGAAGGCCGGAGGAGGGAGAGACTGAGGTGGATCAGTTGAGAACTTGAAGGTAATTTTGTGGACCTTGTCATGGAAGTACTTAACTTGGTCTGGGGAGAAAGTGAAGTAGGAGTCGGAGGCAAGGGCACCTTTAATAGAGAGTTGAACATAGTGAAGAGGTGGCGAGGGTCGGATCAGAGGGACTCAGTTAAATGGGTGTAATAGTCTTTCTTTGCAAGTGAGAGAGCAGCTTGGAGGGAGGTCAGCATGAATTTGAAGTATACGAAGTCAGCATGGGTGCGGGATATCAGCCAGTGGCATTCCGCAATTATATCAATATTGAAACAAAGTAGGCTCTGGAAACTATTAATTAATTAATTTTATTTATTTAAAATGATTTATAATCTGCCTATCTACAAATCTAGGCGGGGAACAATACAAACATATACAATCAGCAAACTATGTTGCAGATCCTTACAATACTGACCGCTTCTAATCTACCTCTAGTTAAACTAGATCTATGTTCATTTAATTCTAAGATTTCTTGTTATTTTACCCATATAGATTTTATTGCATGGGCATAAAATACATAAACTGCAAACTTACTATTACAATTACAAAACTGCTTGAGATGATAAATTCTACCATCTGCTGGACTGAGATAGAACTTCAATTGTAACATAATTTCACAGTTCTTACATGCCCCACACTTATAGGCCTCGATTCTACATTTAACTCCTTGCGCCATTTGGCACAATTGTCAATCAACCGCTAGATGCTGTTTATAAAATTGCACCTAATAGCGCTTAAGAGTTCTTTGGTACCGGATCCTTGAATCCTTAGGCAAACTTCCAGGGTTTTCTTGGCCTAAATATGTGCACCTGAGGTATGCACCTACTAGTACCTATGTCAGTCCATACTCAAACTCAGCCCCACATCCATCCCTAACCATGCCTACTTGCTGGTTGCTACTAGAGGTCTGCACGGGAACGGGGATCACGGGAATCCCCCCTAACCCACGGGACTCCCACGGGCACCCCCCTCTGGCCCACGGGGATACCCCTCTAGCCAAAGGGACTCCCACGGGGATGGAAGGCTTTGGAAGCAGGGTTCGTCCATCTAATATAATAAAATGCTAGGCCGCGCATGCGCACTAAAAAAAATGTGTTCCCTGAGCTGTCCCGTTTTTTTTAGTGCGCATGCGCGCGTTTTACGTCATCACCTGCTCTCCACCTTGCGCCACCAATCACTGTCATCACCTGCTCTCTACCTCGCGCCACCGATCATTCCTCCTGCACTATGCCACGCCAGGCATGTCCGCAACCGGCCTCGAGCTCCTGGGGGCCGGCGGCGCAGTGCTGAGGTCCCGCCTCCGCCCTACACGGCGCCGCCAGACCCGGCCCTACACTGAGATCCGCGATCGGGTTGCCATGGAAACCCCGCCGCAGCCTCGCGGCTAGGTAGGGGGACAACAATCGCGCTTATGTTCAAGCCGCCGCCACGACTCCTCTCTCGAACCGCACCAGGATCGAGAGAGGAGCTGCGGCGGGGGCTTGAGCATAAGCGCCATTGTTGTCCCCCTACCTAGCAGGCGGCCTTCCTCACCCGGCCCCACCGTTCCTTCCCTTCAGTTCAACTCCGCCTATGTTAAAAGGAGCTGCTTTGAAATTGGAGCCCTGCCGCCACCGTAACACGATATGTCAGAGAAGGAGCGGGACCAAGGCAGAGGGGAATGTGCTACGGCAGTGGCAGGCCTCCGATTTCGACGCGGCTCCTTTTAACATTGGTGGAGCTGCACTGCACTTGATGGAGGGAGGGAAGGAAAGGTAGTTGTGCGCTGTTGAGCCCCTCTTTGCCCTCAGACCCTCTCCTAACTGCTCCCTCCTGTCTCAGACCACTGGGGGGAGGTGCCTGTCTTCAGCTGCCGGGATGGAGAGAGGGAAGAAGAAAGAAGGGGCCCTGGCAAGCGAGTTATCAAAAGCCAACCATAGCCTGGGACCCCTACATGATATGAATAATGACCAGACAACAAAAGGTAAGAAAAATAATTTTATTTTCTGTTTTGTGATTACAATATGTCAGATTTGAAATGTGTCTTGAGGGAGGCTGCTGCCACGGCTTTGGACAGAGGGGTACCATTTTCGTGGGAGCCGGTCTTCGGAGAGGCTTGGGACGTGGGGACGGATGCGGGAGGGGCTGCCGCTGCAAAGGGCTTTGGTGGGGGAGCCAGCCAGACCGCAAGTGTGGGGACGTTGTAAGCGCGGATTGGTCAAGGAGCCGCCGCTGCTGAGGCTTTGAAATTGCTCTCCCACCGTCACTCCCTCCCGCCCCGGCTCTGCCTCTGCCCCTGCCCAAGTTCAAAAGCAGGAGACATCTAGCACCCGTTAATCTAACGGGCTTAAACACTAGTATAATATAATGGACATGTCAGCCTTAGTAAAAGAGGGGTTTATAAGTTAATTACCTGAACAGAAAACAAAAAAAGGGTTCCACCAAAGAGATTCCACAAGGAAAACAGCAGCGCAAACACAAAAGAAACTGACAGGAATACCTTTCTTAAATTTGATAGTTGCCACCCAAGGAAACTAAAGGAGGGTTTACCCTTTTCTCAGATGCTTAGAATCCAGAGGAATTGCACTGAATTAGATGAATATCAAAGACAATCAAGGATCTTACAAGATAAGTTTTCCTTAAGAGGATATCCCAACCATGTGATCAATAAAGCAAGACGTCGTGCCAAATATATAAATAGGGATCTTCTATTAGATGCTGGGAGAAAAAATCTATTAGAAGATGATGTAGAAACTTGTGTTTTAAGATATTTTTCCAACAGTAACACCGTTGCACAGATTATCAGATACAATTGGGATATTATAAAACTGCATCCCTCCTTTGAAAAGAAGAACCTCAGGATAGCTTTCTCCAGGTATTCTAATTTAAAAGAGATTTTATGCCCGTCTACTATTAAATCTAAAGTAACATCTCATAATATTAAGGGCCATTTTAAGTGCCAACTTTGCAGTATTTGTGACATCACATTACAGACCAAGACCTTCATTAATCCACAGAATAATAAACAATATGTGCTCAGACATTTTACAAACTGCAGAACTACTTTCATTGTATATGTCATCATTTGCCCATGCAAATTACTGTATGTTGGCATGACTACAAGAGATTTAAAAACTAGGATATCTGAATACAAATCAAATTTAAAACGTAATAGAAGTTCAGAGGTCATAGTAGAACATTGTGCACTTTTTAAACATACTTTTAAAGATCTCCGTTGTTTAGCCATTGATCACGAGCCCGTGATTCAACGTGGTGGTGACAGGGTTAAAAGACTTAAACAGCGGGAGTTAAGATGGATTTACCTTCTTAATAGTATGCATCCTTTTGGCCTCAATACTACTATGGATTGGTCAGTATTCATATGATTTTGCTGACTTTGTTGGTCATTTGTCAAAGAAGTTTCTTTTTTGTCCAATCAGAATAATACAATAGTTTGTTTCAGAGCGCATGCGTCAGCGTCTCTAGTTTATAAGCGCCATTTTCTGAAGTGTGTTGTGTAAGAACAAACTGAACTGCTTTTGTTAAAGTAAGTACACTGTGCTTATATTTATGGCATTACTATATGCATTGAAATCTTAATTATTTTTATCATCTCTTTATGTTTATATGCAGCCCGTTTATCCTTAACCCTGACGAAGCCGCTTGATAGCGGCGAAATGGGTTCCCGTTGGATACGATACACGGGGCCAGAGCGGTGATATTTTGTATGCCGTCTCTGCAAACTAATTTCAACTTTAAGCCAAAAGAAGCCAAAAAGATAAATCAAGCAAAAAGATAAGTGCTAGTTTTTTGGCTCTGTCATATAGTTTTTTTTGCATCATTAGGCTAGCTAACGTACTAGCCAATTGGATAATTGCTATTTTGCACAGTCTGGTACATGCTCGTTTGCACAATCATTTTGAACGATGAATGAATGATTGAATAGGCTGAGCTAATGCACCAGCCACTTTACAATTGTTAGGCTAGCTAATGCACTAGCCACTTTACAATTGTCATTTGCACAGCTTTGATACATGCTCATTTGCACAGTTCCCAGATAAATTAATTTATATTTCTTAAAAAAGAAAAGTATATAAAAAAATTTAATTATATGTGGAGTAGGTTTAATAAATAATACATTCACATTTATTTAATAATGACAAATTAAGTCAAATAATATGAAGGTTTTTTGATCAATGAAAGATACCCACGCCACAATTCCATTCTGGATGATATTATTATGATCCTGGGAGTGGCAAGTCTGAGATCTTTTCCTTCATTTTGATTAATATCATCAAAATTTTGATGGTTTTGCTCTATTAGAGCAGGGAGCCATGCTGAATGATCTGCACAGCTCCTGATTCTCATAGAGTTCCTATGAGTGTTGGGAGAAGTGCGGAGCATTCAGCGTGGCTCCCTGCCCTAATAACTGCTATCGCAGTTTAGTAAAAGGAGAGGGGGGGGGGGGGGTTAATAAGCGTGGAGAGGCATAATCAAAAGAAATGTCTAAGTTCATTTTGGGCCTAAGTCGCAAGTCGCCCAAAGTCGGACACGGGAAAAGGTCCATTTTTGAAAAATACGTCCAACATATTTTTTTTTTTTCCGAAAATTGTCAAATTGTACATCCAGTCGTCTGATCGCCCAGACCACTAAGTCATCCATCTTTATACCCCATTTTCGTCCAAAAATTCATCCAAGTCACAAACGCCCAGAAAAAGACCTTTTGAGCGCAGGAGAGACCAGAAAAGTGATGGACTGGACACTCAGATATGGCACCAGAGTAGTGGGGACCTTACAGGGCACTGCTGTAAAATCCACATAAACATCTCACTACAGCTCCCTTTTAGGTCATGGTGAGCCCCCCCAAACACCCCTAGAATCTATTAGACCCCAATAGCCCTTATGGCTGCAGGAGCCACTTATATGGCAGTACAAAAGGTTTAGGGTTTGTTTTTTTTTTTTTTGGGGGTGCACATTTTTCACCATAAATGCAGTGATTAGAGTGGCTTATGGGCCTGGGTCCTCCTCTCCATGGTTCACTAACCCACCCCCAAGACCACTTAAGCCATCTTTGTGCAGCTCTACTAGGCTTTCCTATGCCAGGCTGCCAGGTGCTGATGTTCTGGATGCAGATATGTAAAGTTGTTATTACTATTTTTATGGTGGTGGGGGTGGGGGGTCAATGATCACTGGGCAGTGTGTGTGGGTCTGTGCTTTGTGTCTGCAGTTCTTATCCTGTCACTTAGGATACCTTCATATGACTTAGACCTGGTTATAGATGGCCTATGTAACAACGTCCAGGTTCCGTCTAGGCAGTGTTGTAAAACTTTTGGTTATACATAAGGTGACCATACGTCCCGTTTTGAATGGGAAAGTCCCTTTTTCAGATCCCCTGTCTCGTTGTCCCCACTCACAGCTTCGGGACGCCGAAATTTCCCGTTTTCAGAGAGGGCGTCCTGAAGCTGTGAGTGGGGATAATGGGACAGGGGATCACAGCCTGGATTCGGTAGCGGCAGCATCATTGCTCGGGCCCCGCTGGCCCTCCTATCACTCCCTCCCATGCAAACCCTTCTGACCCTCCCAGTGAGATAACCGAGCAGCAAACCTCCCTCCAGTAGCGTCGGCAGCCGCAGCACGCTAAACAGGCTGCTTCACGGCTTTCTCCTGCTGGTGAAGCGTCACTGATGACGTCATCATTGACGCGGCAGAGGGACTCACCGGCAGGAGAAAGCCGCGAAGCAGCCTGTTTAGCGTGCTGCGGCTGCCGACGCTACTGGAGGGAGGTTTGCTGCTCGGTTATCTCACTGGGAGGGTCAGAAGGGTTTGCATGGGAGGGAGTGATAGGAGGGCCAGCGGGGCCCGAGCAATGATGCTGCCGCTACCGAATCCAGGCTGTGATCCCCTGTCCCATTATCCCCACTCATAGCTTCAGGACGCCCTCTCTGAAAACGGGAAATTTCGGCGTCCCGAAGCTGTGAGTGGGGACAACGAGACAGGGGATCTGAAAAAGGGACTTTCCCATTCAAAACGGGACGTATGGTCACCTTATGTATAACCAAAAGTTTTACAACACTGCCTAGACGGAACCTGGACGTTGTTACATAGGCCATCTATAACCAGGTCTAAGTCATATGAAGGTATCCTAAGTGACAGGATAAGAACTGCAGACACAAAGCACAGACCCACACACACTGCCCAGTGATCATTGACCCCCCACCCCCACCACCATAAAAATAGTAATAACAACTATTATTAGAGGACAGAGAGGAAGGCCTGAAGCCGGCAACAGCAGTGAATTGTGAATGCTGCTGCTGCCCAATGAAGTTCAGGACACCAGGCCTTGGTTGACAGAAGGAGGAAAGGGAGCAGAGGGGGAGAGAATTGGGGAGAATGTTGCTGTACCCAACTGGAGGGAAAAAGAAGATGAGGGATGGAATGAAAGGAGATGCTAGGGCTTGGAGAGAAGAAGAGATGCTAGGGCATGGAGGGAAAGAGGAAGGTATGCCAGACCAAGGGAAAAGGAAGGGGGAAAGGAAGGAGGAGATGTCAGAGCATGGAGGGGAGGAGAGATGGAAGAAAAGGAAAGGAGAGAGATGACAGGAATCAGGGAAGGGATGATGCCAGACTGTGGGGTGGGAAGGAAAGAAAGGAGAAGAGAGAGGTGCCATAGCACAGGGGAGGGGATGGTGACAGAGACAGAAAAACGGAGAGGTGACAGAGTTGAAATCAATCATGTACAAAGGAGAGAAGGGGCACGGGATAGATAGTTTATGGAAGGAGCTTAGAAAAAGGGAAGATGCCATATGGAAGAGAGAGAGAGAGAGAGGGTGGACACTGGATGGAAAGAGCACAGAGGGCAGTGAATGGAAGGGGTGAGATAGAGGGTGAACAGTAGATGGAAGGGGTAGAGAGAGGGAAACAGACACTGAATGGAAGTGTGAGGGAAAGGGGGAGCAGATGCTGGAAGGAAGTGGGAAGGAGAAAGAAAAAAAGGGCACATGCAGGATTGAGAGAAGAGGCTAGAGTTAGTTACTGGAAGGGGTGAGGGAAAGAGGTGGCAAGCTATAGGTAGACACAGTGAAAGAGGGAAATTGAGGACTGAATAGTAAAAAAGAATTTAGACAGAGGCAGAAAATAAATTGAGAAGGAAGACCAGGGAATAACAGGAGGAAGGGAGCGGAGAGAGAGATGCGGGATTGGGGGCGGGACTGAATATTAATAGATGTCCCGTTTTGATGAAAAAAATAAATGGTCACATTAGTTATACATGCAGTATGACTAAGTCTAGGACAGCCCAGGTCCCGCCCAAATCCTGCCCTTGACACTCCTCCTGCCATGCCCCTTTTAGCTCTGGTCATTCAGCAGCACTATGAAGACCTAGGTTGTTTTAAAAATCCGGTTTGATTATCAGCACTTGGACGACCTGTCTCACTGATCGTCTAAGTGTCAATTTAGGCCGGTTTTTAGATGTATTTTCATTTTGATTATGAGCTCCACAGTCTCCTAATCTCTCTATGTCAGCCTATTTTAGTCTCCTTGTTACATACTCCAACCTGTATAGCTTTAAAAATAAGAAAATGATTACAATAATTGAATGTAAAAGGTTTATAAATGGCCAGACAGCTAAAAAAAAAAGAAAAGAAAAGAAAATCTGCATAAAGGTAAAACTTGAAGAATAAATAAAAAAATGGAGGCACAGAATGGAGGAGTAGCCTAGCTTGCAAGGACCTGAGGGCTACAGGGTCCATCCAGTTCAGAGACTGTCCTGAACGTTATAGAGCATGGGAAGATGAATTGAAAGATGCTCTACAACCAGCTAGTGTGAGATGAGTCACGGCAGAGAGAAAGAGAAAGGAAAGACATCTGCTTGGTATCACCCTCACCTGAAGCCCATAGCCAACCAAGTCACATCACTGGAACCAGATGCCAAGACCCTACTCTTACTGAGCAAAGATGCACTGGAGCTGTTGGATACTACTAGTCATGCAAAGGTCCATGTGACACCCCCTAGGAATAGGGTCTTGACTTGGGCTGGATGATAGTGTGTGAGCAAAACATTGTGTGAAATGTAATTTCATACATACTGCAGCCACTCATGCATACCTGTTTAAGCTTTATTTCTAGTGATTTTTCTCCTAAGATCCCCTCCCTTTTCCTCTCATCTAAGCTTGAGTCTTTTGTCTCACTGCTGTACTTTCTGGTCACCTCTACAACCTTTACTCTGATGGGTCTGCTACCTATTGCCAAGCTCTGTTCCTATTGATCTATTCTCTTCTCTCCCCTAGCCTTCTGGGTACTACTCACATTTCTGCTTCCATCTCATCCACAGGTGGCTGTAGTCCCCGAACAAAGACCAGCCTTTATTACCTGAAGCCATCTGACCACACACATGAACAATTCAGCATTTCATCTCTGGAACTTGGAATACCTTACTATCTACTTTTCTCACCTCTGACACAAAGTTTCTCTTCTTCAGATCTTCACCACCAGCTGCAATATTCAAAAATCTACCAACTGCGAGTACATCTACTATATTTATTCAATATATTTCAGAAAATTATAGGGAATTCCTCCATGTGCGTTGGTGTGCTAAGGTTTAGCTTTCTGTTGAATTTACCGCTGAGAGAGTTCTGGACTGAGGCAGCATGCTATATGAGAACAGAATAATAACTAAGGGCTTCTTTTACTAAACCATCATAGAGCTTTTTACCATGGGCTGGCAAAGTAAATGCTCTGACGCTCATTCAATTCCTATGAACGTTAGAGCATTTACCTCACCGGCCCATGGTAAGAAGGTCTACTGTGGTTTAGTAAAAGCCAGTGTGAGTGAAGGAAATATAATTTAAAATAAAACTAAGGATTGGTATCCCAACATAGACTGAGCATAAGTATGTAAAAATTTGATCACTATAAAACCAAATATTCAATTATTTAACCTGAATTGTAGGAGCCTGATGTGAACACAGCCTCTGGCTTCCTTAATAGTTCAAAAGATAGATGCATTGAGGACAAGAACACCTGAGAAATAACCATTTTTGAAACATTTTTCTGTTTCAAAAATGGTCATATTCACTACTAGATTTTTGTGCGTGTTCCACAAAATGACCAAATTCAGATTTAGTTAGCAATCTCTGAGGATGCTTTTTTCGTTCGGTATACGAACTTCACAAGAAGACATTATATTACATCAACGACTAGGAAGTCCTTTCATTTAAGATTACTTCATTTTTGAGACTCCCAAGACTCCTGAGGCAGGCCAATTTGGTCAAAACATGTACATGTCGAGTCATTGAGATTTTGGATGAATAAAGGACTTTTACAAAAGATTGAGTTCACCAGTCTTGGACATTTCCACTCCTTTTCTTTACAAATTCAGATTTGGACATCATATCAAAAATGCCTCTCCACATTTCTTTACTTATGATAGACTATACATACCAAGACATGGATCTGCTTGAGCAAATCCCAATTCTTGAGCCCAAAATATATGCATGTATATGACATCAAGCTACATATTTAGACACATATGACAGTTTTTTTGTCTTTTTATATTTCACTGCTAAAAAAAACATCCTCTAGAGGGCAGTATAATCACAAGGATTATTTTCATTGCAAGAAAAAAACCCCTATAAACACTGAAGTATGGCTATGGAAACCAAGTCACTTTGCAAACAATTTCTGCAATAAATATATTAAAAGTTCTCATAAGCATAACTTTTATAATAAGGGAAAAACATCAGACTTCATTTATAACAGCATTTGAGTTGTGAAATTATTTAATAGTCTACCATTCACTAACAATTTTATTTTATTTGGGGGGATTTATTAACAGCCTATAAAAGAGATTCACCCAAGGTGGTATACAGCAGGTACAGTTTGCCACAAAACTTAAAATTTTGTTAACAGAATAAACAATAAAAATGAATAAAAATAAACATAAATACAATCAAAGATAAACTTGGAGATGACAAATTAAATTCTGGTAATAGAACTAACATACTACAGAATCAGAAATATACATATTTAATAGCACTATAAAACAATCATATAATAAAAATATGATAAATGTAATCAGTTTATGTATTACAAAGTATTGCCAGGCTGCTGCTAGATGTCATAGCAGCCATTTTGGAAAAGCAGTCTCTAGGGGCAGGAGCGAGTGGGCTTGGCTCCTGTCCCCCACTAACCATGCTGTACTACAAAGGATTGCAGGTAGGCCTGGGAGGGGGGGGGGGAAATATCCTGCATATCGGTGAATTGGAATGGGAGATTAAGCGGTTGGAGGAGAGAAGGGAGTTGCCTTGGAGAAAGCTTGAGAACATAAGAATATCCTTATTGGGTTAGACCAATTGTCTACCTAGTCTAGCATCCTGTTTTCAACTGTGGCCAATCCAGGTCACAAGTATGCAGACTGCAGTATCATGCACTCCTCGTCCTCGTCCTATTTTAGTTTTAGAAAATTAGTAAAAATGAAACTGTTCAACCGATTTGTCACCTAAGAATTTGTCGTTCTGTATACTGAATTCATTGTTTCTTCATTATAACTATGTCGCTGATTGTCCAGCTCTTCTTATTGTAAACCGCCTCGAACTACCATGGCTTTGGCGGTATATAAGAAATAAATTATTATTATTTATCAGAAGCCAGGCTCATTATGAGCCAGAGAACACCAAAAGCGATAATATAAAACATCAGTTATATTAGCGTTTAAGCTAACAGCTATAATTCTCCTGAAGATGCTCTATTCAGAGTGAAACAGAGACGCTCCGTCGGAGCACTTGAGCACTTTAAAGAAGCACTTGAGCACTTTCAAGCTAACATTTGAGTACTTTAAGCCATTTTGTCTAACTCAACAAGAAGATTATACCATCAGCTGCCTATATTGTGGCCAAGAAAAAAAGCTAAGTACAAAAGTCAAATTAACAACATGCATTTCTTTAATACTGTTTGCTAACGTGATTACACTGAAAATATGGTATTTATAAGCAAAATAATATATATAAATAACATAAATTAACAAGAAAGGAGAACTTAAATGGACCAATGATAGCTTACATTAAGGCTAACTGCCTGTTTTACAAAGCCGTGCTAGCAGCTGCTGCGCGGCAACAGCCCCGAAGTCCTTTAAATCTCTATGGGCTTTGGGGCCATTACCCCACAGCAGCCGGTAGCGTGGCTTTGGAAAACAGGTCCTAAATTAACAAGACTAGTTCTAATGTCATAAATAGCTGCAGGCACTTGTTATCCCTTCTCCTACATTAGAGGATTTACCAGAATGGTTGTTGAATAAATAATTCATAATTTTCAGAGGGAGGAATACTCTCAAGCATAGTCCATCTACTTTTTGATTGAGTAACTAGTTGGAGACTTTTGTTGTGTAGGGTGTTGATTTTTGTATTATTGATTATTCTTTATAACCCACCCTCCATTGTTATGCAATGTGATATACTTGTTGGTGTCCTTCTCTTTCGATTTCTTCCGTAGTTTTCGGAAGCTTATCTTACTTTTCTGTAACTCTATTGTTTATAAAATCAATAAAATTACTGGAACTAAAAAAAAAAATAAATAAAAAATAACGTCTATGCCTGATTTAAAGTCCTAACCTTTGCTGCTGATTCTTTTAGTTTCTTTTTAACCACGTTTCTCATTTTCTCATAGTTGCCCTTTCAAAAATTAAATGCCACTACAATAGATTTCTTTAGTGACGTCACTTCAGATATCAGCTCGTATTTGATCATGTTTTTTGATCATTGTTTCCAGCGGACCCATAACAGTTACTTCTCGTACTATGCCTTACATTCCACTAAGCACTAAATCTAAAATAGCTTCCCCTCTTGTCAGTTCCTGGACCAGTTGCTTCAAGAAGCTTTTATCACTTCTAGAAATTTTACCCCACTATCACTCCTTGATGCAACATTTATTGAGTCATGTTGGAAGTAATCGAATGGAAGAGACTGAATGAATGGTGAAATGAATAGTGAATACCCCTGATCATAGGCTTCGTAATGGGGGAGGCCACAGGAACCATGGCCTCCACAAAAATTGGCAGTCGCTGGTTGGTGCCCGCCCTTCCACCCGTTTCCTGATGTACTTTAAAGCTTCGAGGCAGCCATCACACAGCATCAGTGAGCAGGCTTGCCCTGGAACCCTTCATTCTACTTCTGGGGCCAGGCTTGCTTGTTGACGGTGTGCAGCGGCTGCTACAAAGATTTAAAGTACAATGCTGGGAGGAAGTAGAGGTTGTGTCAGGGGCTGGTAATGGGCCATGCTACAGGATTCCTCTGGGACTAGGGCAGAGCTCCTGGGTCCCCCCAAACCAAACAGTGTTCCCCTGCCTATGCCCCTCATGCAGCCCGAGGCAAAACAGAGAATACCTATTGGGTGTGGATCTGTGATTTCCTGCAAAGTATGGAAGATTTACTCAGATGGAAATTACTCGGGTCAAGTTGTGACTTCACAGCAAAAATGGTGGAATACTACATCCAAGTCCTTATTTTTCACTATATTTATTTTTTGAAGAAAGTAGTACTAAATTTCTCCTTTTTTCCAGTTTCCTTTAAAAGGAACTGTCACAGAATATAATAGATGTTTTTTTCACAAAGTTATAAGTGAATTATTTTCATGAAGTTGTGAGTGAATTGTAATAAGAGTTTTTTTAAGACCCATGAAAACTAACAGGTCTTTTTCTGCACTTACATTTTTGTTCTGTTTGTGAATTAAGGATTTTGGATAAAGGGGCGAGTGCTGTTTAGGTTTGATTTTGAGTACGTATTTATTATTTTTGTGTAATTAGAAACATGATGGCATATAAAGGCCAAATGGCCCATCCAGTCTGCCCATTCACAGCATCCATTACCTCCTTCCCTCCCTAAAAGATCCCACATGCCTGCCCCCCCCCCTTTCTTGAATTCAGACACAGTTTTTATCTCTACTACCTCTTCCAGGAGCCTATGCTACGTATCTACCACCCTTTCTGTAAAAAAGTATTTCCTTAGATTACACCAGAGCCTTTTAACTTCATTCTATGCCCTCTCATTCCAGAGTTTCCTTTCAAATGAAAGAGACTCAACTCATGCACATTTATGCCATGTAAGTATTTAAATGTCTCTACCATATCTCCCCTCTCCCAGAACGAGTTACAAAGTACATCCACAATATAATCAAGACAGGACAAAGATTACATAATTTACAATATAGACAACAAAAAACATATCCACTAAGCAGCTCTGGTGAGAGTAGGCGGCGTAGATGCTTTGACTCTGTATGGCATTTCTGGGTGTATGACCTTAAGACGCTGCCTTCCTGAAGCTCCAGAGTCCATCTAGTGTTCTATCAGATGGAGAAATGGTATGCCATAGTCTGGGTATGAAATGTGAGTAGGAGCATTTGCGGGCTGTTTCAGTTTTGAGGGAGCGGCTAGGAGGTATGGTCAGTCATTTTTCTCTTTGGGACCTCAGTGGTCACTTTGGGAAGTAGATTTGTAGTTTAGTTGTCATGTAGTGTGGAATCGTTTTGTGGAAGATTTTGAAAGCGAGCATCAGGCTTTGAAGGCGCAGCGTTTTTGAATGGGCAGCCAGTGCATGGAAGCTAATACAGGGGTAACATGGTTGCGAATGCCAAGGTTTTTCAGGAGGTGGATTGCAGCATTTTGCACCCTTTGGAGGCAGGACAGAGTTTTGGTAGGGAGGCAGTGTGTTGCAATAGTCTAAGCGAGATAGTACAAAAGCGTACAGTAGTTGGGTGAATATGGGTACTGAGAAGTATGCAGGTATGGTTTTTAGCTGGCGGAGGTAGTAGAAGGAGGAAGATACTAATCTGGATACGTGATCTGTCATTGATAAGTTTGAGTCGAGAATTACTCCTAGGCTGCGGACATTATCCTTGGGTGTAAGGGTGTTTGTGCCCTAGGAAAAGGATGGATGGGGGTATACGCAAAGATCTTTGTGGATCCAGAGAAGTTCTGTCTTGGACTCATTTAACTGTAACTTGTTTCCGGTCATCGAAGTCTTTATTTCAGTTAAGCAAGACTGAAGATTTTTGATTTGTGTGTCTGGGTAGTAGGTCAGCCTAGTAGGAGGTAGAGTTATATGTCATCTGTGAAAGAGTAGATTCTGATTCAGTGTTTTTCCGCTATGTCCAGTAGTGGCTTAACATAGAGGTTGAAGAGGAGTGGTGATAATAAGGCTCCCTGAGGCATTCCATAGTGGAGTGGTTTGGGTTCAGTTAAGGATTTCCCTAGTAGAACTCTCTGGGATCTGTTGTTCAGGAATGAGGAGAACCATCGAAGTGTGTTGTCACGGATTCCAATGGTTTTTAGCCTGGACAGGAGGAGAGAGTGGTTGATGTGTTGAAGGTAGCACTGAGGTCTAATAGTACCAGCAGTGCATCATTTCCTTCATCTAGAATTTTCCAGAAGTCATCTAAGATGTCCAGGAGACTGTTTCTGTGCTTTGGTGTTTCCTGATTGGAAGTTGGAGAGGGTGACATTTGTCTCCATGAAGTCTTGTAGTTGTGTGAGTACTGTCTTTTCCAATATTTTTGAGATGAATGTGAGGTTTCATCATCTGTCTGCTTATTCTGTCCTGGAGAATGGTAGGAAAGCCCTATCTGTATATTCCTTTCCATCACACATAAAATTTCTATCCATATGGATTCCACACTGCTATCTATGTCATGCAGAATATTTATTTTGTTTAATTCAATTCCCTCTTTAACATATGTATAGCACAACTCCCCTCCAATTTGATCTACACTATCATTGTGATATACTTTGTAAACAGGTAACACAATGTCTCATTGATTGTCCTCCTTCGACCGGGTTTCTGAGATGCTTACTATATCTACTTCTTCATTCAGTGCTATATATTCTAACTCTTCCATCTTATTTTTAGGTGTCTATTGTTTGTACATAGACACTTTATTTTTTTCTTGCATTTAAAAAACTGTACAAAAGTTGACAGGAATAATTTGCATCCTTTGTTTTCCTTTTAAACACTCTTGGCTTTCTCTTACCATTATTGAAATCTCTGTATTGGGATTCCCTAAATGTCCTGTTTCAATAGTATCCTTCAAGGATACTCCCATATCAAACCATCTACTCTTAGGCGACTGTCAGCTTCTCCCCATCTGTCTCCTTTTTAAACGTTAGCACCAGTATCCTGGTTCTTTCCCTGTTAAGGTGTGGTCTGTCCTTTTGGAACAGGCTCCCCCTTTCCCAAAATGTTGCCCAGTTCCTAACAAATCTAAATGCTTCATCCCTGTACCAATGTCTCAAACAGGCATTGAAACTTTGGAGCTCTGCCTGCCTCGTGTCCATATGATTTTATAATTGTACTAATATGTTTTATATATATATATGTGTGTGTGTTTGTGTATTTATGAGTACAGTATTTTTTATGCCCCTGAAACAGCCCCGGGCAAAAAAAAAAGACCATGTCAGGCATCTGTTTTTAACAACCTTTAGGAAGATTAGTGAATAAAGATATGTTTTACTCTAGCACAGAAGTATTGCCACCCTTTGTTTTATTTGCACGATGCACTTTGGACTTGTACTATTTTTAGCTGTTTTATTGTCTGTTCATTTATCTATTGTTTTATCCTGCTTTTAATTTTTTTCAACAGTCTGCCTGTGATCTCTCTGCTGCCGCGCAGCGGTGGCACATCTGTGGACTCCGCCCCCTTTTAACCCGGTACATGTTCTTTAAATTCTGCATCTTTGCGGCACATGCCGCAAAGGCGCACACCTTTGGCGCACGCTTAAGGAGTAGGTCATGCTCCTTATTGCACTCCTTTGTACGCGACTCCTAGGGTGTAGAGCAAACTACAAAGCCTTTCCAAGTAAGTTCGTCAATAAATTCTTCTCTACTTCACTACTAACTTTTGGCCTTCTTAACTATTTCTTGTTGATATTCTATAGTGGACACTTATTCATTTGTTTGCACTCTTTTAATAGGTCCTTAAAAATGGAGAATCATCCTTTTAATATTCCTGTTATATATGGTCATCGTCTATTTAAACCAGCCAGTAAGGCATTCTCTTTACAATCTAGAGAATGCTCTAATATTCCTCTGCTTCCTCAATATTTTGCTTCTTTAAAAAATGAAACTTCAGCCTTTCCAAAACCTAACCAAATTAAAATAGGGCTAATTAATGTTCATTCTCTTAAAACCAAATATCACTTAATTAAAGATCTCATTACTCATTTCTCTTACAATGTACTATGCTTAGTGGAAACATGGCTTACTGAAGGAGAAGAAGCGTACCTTTCTTATGCTTGCCCTCCTGGCTTTTCTTATCTTTATAATCATTGTCTTATTAAACGCGGAGGAGGTCTGGCAGTTATCTTTCAGGACCCTCTAGTAGCAGTTTTAGAATACTCTCCAATAAATTCCCCAATTGAATTCCTACAATTTACCCTATGGACCAAACCCAAGTTAGATGCATTTCTTATTTACCTTCCACCACCTGTTAACTGTGCAAATCTGTTTCATCTACAATCACTTCTCTTTGATTTTGGATCCTCCTCCATTAATCCCCTGATCTTAGGAGATTTCAATATTCATTTCGAAGACCTGAATAATCATTACACCAAAGATATTCTTTCCCAGCTTGATCACTTAGATTTATGTCCACTTTTAACTGTTCCAACTCACCAAGCAGGCCATACAATTGAAATGATCATAACCTCTCTTCTTACTAAGGTTAACTATTAATTAAACTCTTTCTAACATAGCTATAACTCACCAACTTAGTAAGTATAGAGATTCCAATAACTTATCGTTAGATTCAATTGTAGCAAATTTCAATTTAAACCTTTTGGATTCAAAGACTCATTCTTTAGAAGAGCTTCTATCTCAAAGGAACGCTTCCACTAAACATCTATTGGACACATTGGTTCCGATCCAAACAAAATTCATTTCGGCAAGAAAGAGGTCTAACCCCTGGTTTACAGCAGAACTAAGTCTAATCAAAAAGCAACTTAGATCTCTTGAACGAAGTTGGAGAAAAGATAAGAGCCAATCAAATTTTGATAAATTTAAAGATCATTCTAACATATACAAAGGAAAAATAAACCAAGCAAAAATGAAATACTATTCTAATCTAATTCTTAAAGCTAAAAATGTTTCTACACTTTATGCCATTCTAAAAGCGGTTACTCCTACATTTAAAAAACAAACTAACATTTCTAATCCCGTACTCGCAGCGCAAGAACTTGCTACCTATTTCTCAGAGAAGGTTAGCAATATAAGGAAAAACTTAACGATAAAATATTCAATTCCTGCCCCGGATCAAGAGCCTGGACTATTTCTGTCCTCAAAATGTTCACATTTTAATCTTCTTAATCTTAGAGAGCTTGAATCCCTTATGAAAACTATCAACACCAAAGGAACGCAAGTTGAAGTAATTCCTCCCTTCATTCTTAAGAGATATTTTGCAATTTTTGGTCCTTTAATACTTACCTTGATTAAAGAAAGTCTGCAGCAAAGCATTATGCCTTTAGCATGGAAAAAAGCAATTATCCGTCCTATTGTGAAAGATCCCAAAATTAGCTCTGAAGAAAAATCAAATTATAGGCCCATTGCAAATATTCCCTACTTAGCAAAGTTAACAGAAAAGATTGTATTTAATCAAATTTCAGAATATGTAGAAAAAACAAACGTCCTACATTCAAACCAAACGGGTTTTAGACAATATCACTCCATGGAACATTCTTTAATAGGCATGACAACTTCCATACTCTATCATCTAGACCATCATACGTCTGTTCTTCTGATTTCAATCGACCTTTCATCAGCTTTTGACACTATCGACCACATTCTTTTATTAGATAGGCTTCAATCTATCGGTATTTCAGATCAGGTTTTGCTTTGGTTTAAATCCTATTTTGATGATCGCTCTTCCACTGTCTTCTTTAATAATACTACTTCTGAAAGTTTTTCAGCACCTTATGGAATTCCGCAGGGATCGATTCTCTCTCCTCTTCTATTTAATATTTTTCTTGCACCCTTCATGACCCTATGTCAATCTATTGGGTTTTCCGTATTTGCTTATGCGGACGACATTCAGCTCTTCTATTTAATATTTTTCTTGCACCCCTCATGACCCTATGTCAATCTATTGGTTTTTCCGTATTTGCTTATGCGGACGACATTCAGCTCTTACATCCTCTTGACTCCAACAGTTCCTTTGAAATATCAGCTATAAATGGAAAACTTGAACAGATTCATCAATGGCTCGATTCAAATAGATTGGCACTTAATATTAATAAAACAAATGTCATGCTTTTTCCTTGGAAAGACAATCATACACTCTCCTCTCCAATTACTATTAAAGGCATTGCTTTGAAGTTGATTCACAAGATTAGGATTCTCGGGATTATCTTTGATGATAAATTAACCTATCATGATCATGTTAGTTATGTTGTAAAATCCACTTTCTATAGTCTCCGCCAAATTCGTTCAATGTCTAAATTTTTATGCCCAAAATCTCTAAATATACTGGTTCACTCTTTGGTCATTTCTAAAATCGACTATTGTAATGCCCTGTTTAAAGGACTAGCTCAAAAATAAATTAGACACTTGCAAATTATTCAGAATGCTTCAATCAAACTTATTGAGAAAGCTAAAAAATTTGATCACGTGACCCCACTACTTGAGAAGGCACATTGGCTTCCAGTTGCTCATCACATAATGTATAAATTATGTCTGCTTACTTTTAATTCCTTGACATTTAAAACCCCAGCGTTTATTTATAAAGTTTTAATTCCATATACTTCATCTAGAGTACTAAGGTCAAATGACCAACATTTATTGGTTGTTCCTTCTTTAAAAGTTATTAATACACGGCAGCAATCTATCTTCTCAGTTACGGCCCCTCAAGCTTAGAATGCCCTTCCAATTTATTTAAGAGAAGAAAGGGTTTTGGAAAAATTTAAGAGCAAACTTAAGGGTTTTCTTTTTAAAGATGCATTCAAGGATTAAATGAACTGCCTATGCCTTTAATTTATCCATAATATTTTAATGACTTGTCTCTTCCCTTTCCCAATGTGTTTTTTTTTACCTTAATTGTTTCTTTTATAACTAAATTGTATTTCTTCTCTAACTCTCCTTATGTTTGACCTTGTATGTATTTATTGAATTTTAATATGTTTAGTAGTATGAGTTTTTGTTAGTTATATCTGTTTCCCTCAACTCTGTAACTTTTAATTGTACATCGCTTAGAATTTTGAATAGGCGATAAATCAAATTTTATAATAGACTTGGAAACTTCTCTTCGGCTTACTGTTATCATTTCTTCCATATTGGATCTTGTTAGCCGAACACTTTGCTGTTTTCTGAGACCCTGCTGTACAGACAGCCTATTTCGGTGCTGCCTCTGCTGTGATGCAACACAGCATTTGAAGGACTGGGGATGGGTGGATAGAATG
This sequence comes from Geotrypetes seraphini, assembly GCF_902459505.1. Taxonomy (NCBI): domain Eukaryota; kingdom Metazoa; phylum Chordata; class Amphibia; order Gymnophiona; family Dermophiidae; genus Geotrypetes; species Geotrypetes seraphini. The sequence goes on along the minus strand of NC_047085.1, from coordinate 103,164,847 downwards.
CCAGACCTGCGCAGGTGCATGAGAGGGGAGGGGAGGGTAGAGAGACAGTTGGACCCAGGCATGGGGAAGAAAGGGAGAAGATGAGAGGTGATAAAGGTGCAATTTCAGGTGGGTCTTACTATTGGGAGGCTCTGGGCATTTTGCTAGGCTTGCTCAATGATAGTTATGCCTCTGAATTAGATGTGCAGCATCATTTTGTGTCACTTGCAGAGCTTGTAATTTATAGTTTCGAAGACCTAAGTATGGGGAATTATAATAGTCTACTAGAGGAGCATCTAAACTTTCCACCAAAGTTCTCTTATCAAATGGTAATTTTAGATCTTTCAGTTTCTAATCATTCTTAATTACATAGAAACAGAGAAACATGATGGCAGATAAAGGCCAAATGGCACATCCAGTTTACCCATCCATAGTAACCATTATCTCTTCCTCTCTCTAAGAGATCCCACGTACCTATCCCACGCTTTCTTGAATTCAGACACAGTCTCCATCTCCACCACCTTCTCCGGAAGACTGTTCCATGCATCCCACCTTCATTTTTGTAAAACATTATTTCCTTAGATTACTCCTGAGCCTATCACCTCAACTTCATCCTATGCCCTCTCATTCCAGATCTTCCTTTCAAATGAAAGAGACTCAGCTCATGTGCATTTATGTCACATAGGTATTTAAACATCTCTAAATGGTATGTCTGATTTGAGAACACAATGATAGGGAAGAATCAATTAACTCCCAAATATTTAATGCACACATTACTTCACTACTTGCATACTTATGGTTATGACCTGCAGGGTTAAGGGAAAGAGGGAAGAGTTTGATATTTGCCATAAAAGATGGGTTTGCTTTCTCATTCTGTTCCTAAGTAATACTATTCTAGTTCTGATGCATTCCTTATGCAATTTTCTTACCCAATGAATTTGGAGATTTGCTTTAAATTAGCAGAAAATGAATTGCTTTCAACCATCACAATATACATTTCAAGTTAATGTGAAACTGAAGTGCATTGGAAGAAAGTTGAGAGTAGATTACTCTATAGCTTGAAAGAGAAATTTTTGATTCTTCTTGAATCTGCAACTTAAGGGACTACCATCAAACCTGTAATTTGACTTTGTGGTATAGTAAGAATAAATGAACATAAGAATAGCCTTACTGGGTCAGACCAATGGTCCATCTAGTTCAGTATCTCATCTTCACGGTGGCCAATCCTGGTCACAAGTACCTGGCAAAACCCCAAACAGTAGCAATATTCTATGCTACCAATTCAGGGCAAGCAGTAGCTTGTCCAAATATTTTTTAAACCCATATACATTTATCGCTATTACCACATCTTCTGGCAATGAATTCCAGAGCTTGAGTATTCTCTGAGTGAGAAAATATTTCTTCCTATTGGTTTTAAAAGTATTTCTCTGTAACTTCATCAAGTGTCCCCTAGTCTTTGTAATTTTTGATGGGGTAAATTATTGATCAATTTGTACCTGTTCTCCATCACTCAGGACTTTGTAGACTTTAATCATATCTCTCCTCAGCCGTCTCTTTTCCAAGCTGAAGAGCCCTAACCTCTTTAACCTTTCCTCATATGAGAAAAAGGTAAACCATGTCTGAATCATGCTATAGTGGTTTTATCAGTAATCACATTCTGACAATCCACATTCATTTTTAGTCCTTTCAGTTTTCTTATCAGCCATCTGCATATTTCAGCTGTAGTCTCCCAGCTTCCTATTTACAAGTACATAAAGTTACAGTGCTTCTAATTTTTTTTGTGACTTTGACTCCACGATTGTGGCCAGATAAAACTGGCCCCCCTTGGAGTTACAGAATAATGATGTACCCATAGAGAACCCACCTAGGTCATGGCCCCAAAAATAGGCTTTGTGATTCTATTTGGGGTCCTGACCCATAGTTTGGGAAGCTCTGAGTTACAGTCCTGAATTAAGTCCAATTTTCCAATGATCTCGGTCTTGTTATTCCTGCAAAGATGAGGCAATCTTTTGTGAACAGAGTCACTACTTTTTATTGTGGCAGAACAAATTATAGATAGTTTAAAATTTATTTGATAATACTTAATTTTTATAGTACAGGTACAAATATGTCCCTATTCAAGGAACTTAGGGCCTCTATCAAACTGCGCTAGCAATTTGTAGCATGGTGAGCTGCGCTGAATGGCCCAAGCTGCTCCCAACGCTCATAGAGTTCTTATGAGCATCGGAAGCAGCGCGGGCCATTCAGCACGGCTCTCTGTGCTAAGACCTGCTAGCACAGTTTGATAGACGAGTCCCTTAGTCTACTGCAAATGGGTACCTAAGGCATTGGACTTACCCAGTGTCCATTGAGGACAGAGTATGATTAGAACTCTAGCTTCCCTGGTGGTTAACCCATTGCTTTAACTTCTAGGCCACTGAGAAACCATCACAAACCAATTAGCCAGTGTGCCTATCAGATGCTTACTGTACTAATAATTTATTCACAAGACAGCCATTCACTAAAATTTCAATTATAATTTTAATGACTCCTATGAAACAGCATGAAGTATATTGTTGAGAATATTTTCTAAACCAATTAAAATTTTTGGGGGCTGCTGCTGCTAGTTCCTCCCCCCCAGCCTTTTAACTAAGCTGCGGTAGAGGTTTCTACTGCGGCCCAGAGCGCTAAATGCTCTAACACTCATAGAATTCCTATGAGCATCAGAGCAGCGTCAGCATATATAGTGCTCCGGGCCATGGTAGAAACCTCTATTGTGGGTAAGAGGGCCATTATGATGTCTTCTGAGAGGCATTCTCAATATTCCTAGCGTTATGGAAATTTATTTATTTACAATTTTGACATGCCCAGTGGTGTAGTAAGGGGTGGGGGTGGGTGCGGTCCGCCCCAGGCATGGTCTTCCTAAGGGCGCGGCACCCCCACTCCTCTCCACTCCCCCATTCCTTTCCTTGCTGCGCACGCACATCCCTTGTCTTCCCCTGTATCTTTTCTACTTCCCTAGCATGAGGTTGCTGTTAGATTCAATAAATTATGCCCAAAGTTAGGTGAACGGGATGATTCAAGCTAGGCAAGTGTTCTTTAAAGGAAATTCTGCACAAAGCGCCCTTTATAGAATCTGCTTCTAGCTGTTCCCTTCTCCTCCACTGCCAATTCCAGACTTTTGTTCCTTTCATCTAGCAGCCCCCTATGCCTAGAATAAATTACCTGAGTTTGTCCACCAAGCCCTGAAAAGGATTCAGGTCCCAATTCCTGCCCCATACTTTCTCTGTCTCTGTCATATGTAAGTCAGGTACCTGGGGACACATCTTAAAGACCAGAAACCATCTTTCAAATATGTCCGTCTTTTATTATGAGTTTCACATCTTTTATACGAATCAGGTTTGCCAGCATGTGATGGCATGTGACGTAAGGTCACATGAAACTTTAAACACATCAGCATTTTTCCTATCTAGAGATTGAAGTCCAAAAGGTAAGAAAAAGCCTTGACCAGCAGAGCTTCTTAACTAAAGCTGTCTGTAAATACGGCTTAACAAAACAATTGAATTCACTTCACTACAACTCTGTTTAAACATTCATGTCAAAGAAAGAAAGACAAACATAGATGTCCTTATACCATCTTCAAAGAAGGGAAAGATAAACAGGGCCTACCTTTGCATCTTTAAACAACATATGCCTAAGGACACTTACTAAAGTTCTGATACGTGTCCGTTCAATTCCCCTCTTACGTCATGTAAATGACGTCACAAATACACAGCATGAGCTGGAAGGGAGTGATACTCTAGGTATGTCTCTCAAGGAGGGGTCTTTTTAGGAGCTGTAATACGAATAACACAGTACATGAGCAGTCAAGACAAGAGTGCAAATAATAAGAGATTATGCATTCAACTAAAGTGCTGATCCCAAAAATTAGATAAATCAGAGTTACATTTGAACTCAGCAAAGAGGTCTGCTAATTTCTGAATGTCCATAGGAGGACCTATATTGTCAGAAAGAAAAGTACAACAGCATAAAATACTGAGGAGAATTTTTCAGAATTCTCAGCTAGAATCATATCTAGGGCCATATGATTTTGAGAACCATCTGAGAAGTGGAGCCTAATTGATCAGTAATACCTTGCAAGGCGTCCCTAGAATAGTTCACAAAGCGTTGCTGATTATAATAATTTTAACTAATCCGATCAACATTCTTATTAATAGTAATAAAGGGAATAAGGAACTCAAACCCAGCCTTAACCTGAGCTCGGGCCTTAAATTCATCTGGGACCCCTCTTGGGACCCCTATAGCATCTATGTATACATGTGATCAGATTTATATCAAGACAAATAAAAGGAAAAACCATGTGAATAGGAAGGATGCCCTTCAGAAAGAATATGCAGAAGCATAGTAACCTTAACTAAAGTGCACTGGCCTATCCACTGGCTGGGTAGCTTAACAGGGAGCCAAAAGTCTCCATAAAGCCAGTAAATATCAAATCTAATGCAGCAACAATGGGGCATACCTATGAGCCAAGACAGAACAATAACCTGGGGGTAAATTACCTACAAAACTACTCTGTGTCAGATTAGAAACATGACATGTGTAATTGCCCTTATAGATGATAACGGCAATATCAAGCTTTTGCTGTCCTGGCAACAAAGGGTATTTAGAACACTGCAGTGCACAAAGAGGATAGGTAAAATTAGAGGAGATACTGGTAAATAACCCAAAAAGGCATGGTTGGATACCAGGAGGGAGGTCCAGAGGTACGGTTCCTAGATGGGGTCTAGCTTGAGCACATATGTAACAATTACTCTTATTATGTTGATCAGCAGTGAATTTCATCCATTCTAACCAAAGGTTACGTTCTGAAAACCCTACCTTAACAGCCACAATATCTTCAAAAGTGGGATTAGCAATAGCCATCATGTCAGTAAGTTTATTGAATGTAGGGGCCAGTGGGTTAGTATTTTTTGGGGCCCCCACAAAATGGCGGGAGAGGATGAGTGGAGGTAGATAGATCCCGTAAGAAAACTGATGATAGCTAGACCCACCCTTAAACCACATGTCCATAATGTACATACCTTCATCAGTAGGTCTAGGGTTGTCAATAGTAAGAGAAAGCTTAATAATTTGTGCAGGAACACTTTTCCTATAACAGTGTCCAACCTTATGAAGGGTCATACAAGTAAGCAGTGATTTACCATTTTGGTCCACTGTTTTTCAGGGTATTTTCTAGTTTATAAGCCCAGTCAGTATTAATATTCCACCCTACCACTCCCCAGAATGCACACTTATCCCCCCAACGTAAGTCAGTAACATATACATATATGTCCTTAGTTTTAGGAATCTCTGAGGACCAATGGCACAGCCTTGGGATATCAATTGATGAACAGTCCACAATGTCACAATACTCAAAGGAGAAGGTGGCAACTTGCACACTGCTGGAATTATACCAAAGGGTAGCATCGGTCTTTTCTGGATTCCAATTGAAGGACAGCCTTTGCGAGGGAGTAGTCCAGCTTGACGTCGTTCGCAAAGAGGTGTCGGGGGTGCTGTTTACAGTAGGAGTGTCATTTACAGATGGGTATGGGCAGAAAGTGTCGTGGACCCAGAACACATCATCCCTGTAGACCCAGTTAGAAATGATCCATACAGGGAGAAAAACTAGCAGCAGCGTTGCCAGTAAGAGAATGATAAAGTTGGTAGAATGCTGCAATGAGATCATCATGTTGTTCCACTGGAGGAGGTGAAATCTGCGCAGGGAAGACTTGCTTCTGGGGTTTTAGGTTAACCCTCTTCAAGCGACTTGCGTGGATCCAAACAGGAAACTCCTCAGTGAGTGCAGCGGGCCTGGGCACAGCGATCACAGTAGTGGGAAGGCCAAAGGGGAAATCCGTCTGCTTCCGATCCTTGGAAAGCTGCTGGATAATCACCAGGCTGGAAAAAATGGGTAGGAATCTGTGGAGAGAAAGGAGAAGTGCAAGACACGTTTCTTTGAACAAGCCCTAATATTTCAATTAGCTTTTGGACGTATTCCTCCTGTATCAAGGGAAAATCTACCCATGGGGCAGGGAAAGGTCATCCCGTGAGAATCTCAAAGGGAGAGCAGCCAGATGTCTGTGCATACAGAAAGAGATACTTGAAAAGAAATGCTTGAAAAGCATTCCAAATATCATTCAGCAGCTGTACTCCAATGTGATCCAAATAAGAGATAGAAAACAAGAGAAACCATGTTGCCTGTACTGAATGTGGCAACATGTAACAATACCAATTCATTCACTTAGCATAGCCATGGCAAAAGAGAGACAATACTCACTTACTTAAGGTTCTTAATTGAACAATCCAAAAGGATATGTTTTTTCGTGCTTCATATAACTATTATGCACTTCAGAGAGACCATACTGATGTACTGAATGTATTCAGAAATGTATATTGAATGGATCATATGTAGGGAACACCACGAAATAAACGCTGCATAAAGTAAAACTTTTTCTTATAACCCCTAACTAAACTATATTCAGAATATAAAAGCTAAAAGTAAAAGAACATTGCGCAGTTAGGCTAGTAAGAAGTGGAAAAAGAGCTCTAAAAATGGCCAATGTTATGTATCCTGGGGTACCCACTAAACTAAAACAAGTAGACATGACACAGACAAAACATAAAGTTTTTTAAACGTGGAGCTATTTCTCCATCTGTCAAGTGTGCAGGGCTGAATTTAACTCTGCAAATAAACACATTGATATAAAAAAACCAAAACAACAAATAATGTATATCATAACCATCTCATATTTGAAAAAAGGCATAAAGCTAATGTCTCTTTGGAGCGTCTCTATCTCTGCAGTGATAAAGAGGACCCGTGGAAAACATTAGAAATATCTGTGCCAAAATGGATCTGGGATGGCTATGTATAAATCCGGAAAAACCCTTTTAAATTAGCAACATCCTAACTTCAGCTAAAACAATAGAAAGGAATTGTATTTTCCAATTTATTTTCAATTCACAACTGTGCCAGCTGTAATTATTGAGCTATATATCTCTGTATCAAGGAGCAAAAGGTCAAGAATGAAAATATCACTAGCAAGAAGTTAAAATGTCGAGCGAGCACTACGATAACCAATACCATGATATTGGGCAATGAATAAGGGAGAGCTAGCAGCTGGTATCCAGGGTTTCCCCTCTTTGCACCAAAGTCCGTCCAAAAGGGCGGCTTTGGGCACCTGCCAAACGCCAGGCAACAAATTCAGAGGAAGCTGTGAAAAAAGAGAGGAAGAGAATCCTGTTCACCCTTGAGACCCAGAAGCCTATTTAAAAGAAGGGCTTGGACATCGTGAAAAGTATGAAGGGTAATGGGGTGACCTAGGATCAGAAAAGTAACCATCTCTACCACCATAGCACAAGCAGCCAGGGAACTTGAACAGGAGTGACTATAAAAAAAAGCAACAGAGCGTAATTTACCGCCATGTTCTCCCTTCATGGTGTTACAATAGTCCCAAACAAAGAGATAAAACATGTGGGCATAAGCAGGAAAACCCAAACTTGAGCTAGAAACCAAAGCACATCTTAAATGTCCAACATTTCATAAGTCCATCTGATAAGAGCAGTCATTTCAGAAACCAGGGTCTGTCTCAAAATCTGGTCATAGAAGGAACAAGCAGAGATCCATTGGCGGCAGTGACCAATCATAGCAAGAAAAGTAAGCATGTCTTTCTTGTTAGCTGGGCGGGGCAGAACAGCAGCAATGCAGAAAGTGCAGATTTTCCTTTGACCATGAGACAGGACAAAACCCAGGTATTTCACTTCAGATGTACACCAGTGCAGTTTATTTCGTGACACCTTGTGACCACACACAGACAACCATTATAAAAGATACAAACTATCAGCCTGACAGGTCTCCTGAATTATGGAACACAAAAAGTTGTACAAAATGAGAATAGGACCATGAGGGGCAGTGCATGACTTTGTAGAATAGCCCGAAGGACATTCCACACTAGGTATACTGTTGCTTAAAGGTGAAGGCAAAAAAAGAGCTGAAAAGCCTCACCAAAGGGACTAAAAATAAAACATTCTTTAGGAAAATGACAGAAAAAAATCATTGGCTGCCGATGGAATGGTGGAAGAAACATAAGTGCAATGAGAATTACCAAAACATTAACAGCCCTAAATCTAGGACGAAACAGGGAATGCCATCAGCTTTGGCAACAAGAGCGACGGGCGTATTATAAGAAGAGATGGTGGTTTTGATAATGCCGGAGAAAAGTCAAGAGACAAGCAGTGGAATCTCACCTTACTGCTTTATAAAACCAAGAATGAGTAACTTCAAAGAAGCACTATAGGGGGTCAGTGGAAGCCCAAACAGAGAAGTCTGGGGGAAGGGACAAAAACATTCATGCACAGACCCTGATAATGAAAGCAAAGAACAGATTAGCTTTGCTCTGCACAAGAAAGAAAACCTTTAAAACGGAATTTTTTCTTTTTCTTGTTTCTTTTTTTTTTTTTTTTTTTATGATCCAGCACAGAACACAAAGAAAGCAGCCGGTAGAAAAAACGCACAAAATTAGGCAGGATCAAAAGGAAGACAAGAAATAATGCTTGTGTACAAACTACAAGGGAAAGATCTTAGACTGATTCAAACAGCGCTTTCAATTCATTCCACATAACAGCATGTCCTACCTCAGTATTAAACATTGGTGACACAGAAAGATGGGAGCAAAAGGAAAAATGTCATACACACACACAGCCGTACAAGTCTCATTTGTCTAGGAGTAAGTGCCTTTATGACTCATTACAAAACCCATATAACAATGCAAAAATATTCGCTTATCTTACCTTATAAGCGAGGTACAGTAATCAGAGACAATAAAATCTTATACTCTATAAAAGTTTTTAACCTTACAAATGACAGAGTGGGCAGGGGGGGGTTCTATAAATAAATTCATTCTTCCCGAAAGAATGGCAGCTGCGTATATATATGAGGGGTGCTTACCGAAAGTACCCCGAGATTTTTCCCAAAAAAACTCCATAATAGAACCCAAAGCTTGAACTTAAAATAAGGGGTTGGGTACAGGTCACCACTACCCAGTGAGTATTAAAGAACAGAAAAAATTCAGAAATACTCACAAAATACCGGTGATATCATCTGCCCATCGCGGACAAGCCCCCAACTGAAAAGGATTCAGGTCCCAATTCCTGCCCCATACTTTCTCTGTCTCTGTCATATGTAAGTCAGGTACCTGGGGACACATCTTAAAGACCAGAAACCATCTTTCAAATATGTCCGTCTTTTATTATGAGTTTCACATCTTTTATACGAATCAGGTTTGCCAGCATGTGATGGCATGTGACGTAAGGTCACATGAAACTTTAAACACATCAGCATTTTTCCTATCTAGAGATTGAAGTCCAAAAGGTAAGAAAAAGCCTTGACCAGCAGAGCTTCTTAACTAAAGCTGTCTGTAAATACGGCTTAACAAAACAATTGAATTCACTTCACTACAACTCTGTTTAAACATTCATGTCAAAGAAAGAAAGACAAACATAGATGTCCTTATACCATCTTCAAAGAAGGGAAAGATAAACAGGGCCTACCTTTGCATCTTTAAACAACATATGCCTAAGGACACTTACTAAAGTTCTGATACGTGTCCGTTCAAGCCCTTTCCCTTACCTTGTTTAAAAGCAGACTGAAAACCCACCTTTATGATATAGCCTTCAATCCATAACCCTACTCCCCACTACCCACCAACCTAGCCAACAGATTAACTGTTTCCCTTAACTGTATCCATGACATCCTGTTTGTCTGTCTTGTCTGTTTAGATTGTAAACTCTTTCCAGCAGGGACTGTCTTCATTGTGACTATGTACAGCGCTGCGTATATCTGGTAGTGCTATAGAAATAATTGTTATTATTATTATTAGTAGTAATAGTAGTAACATCTGAAGTTTCTTAGTGATAGACTGTGCCGCACCCTGGAGTACTAGCGTATTTACCAGAAAATAAAACCTAGCTGGAAAATAAGCTCTGGCATGATTTTTCAAGATGCTCGTAATATAGGCCCTACCCCCAAAATAAGTTACAGTTAAGATCAACACCCAAAGCTCCCCCCCCAAATGTCCATAGTAGGAGGAGTGCCCAATTCCCCCTGCTATAACGGCAAACCCTCCTGACGCAGTCCAAGGCAGTAACGATGCTCAGTCCCTCCTGCGGATGGCCCCATCATCTCCTGAACCCCATCAACACTCCCTGATACCCCAATATCCCCGACACTGCTCAACTCCACCCCTGACACTCACTGACCCCCAACATTCCTGATTCCACCCCAACACCCCCAAGATCCCCCTGATACTCCCCGCCTTTATCCCGAATGCCCCCGTACCTTTATCTGATGGCTGGCAAGATGGATGCCTACGCCCTTCTGCTGGCAGGCCCATCCCTGCAAAATGGCAGGCCTTTCCCTTTCTGGTGCATTCTGGGATGCACCAGGGAGGGATCTAAGGCCCTGATTGGTTCAGGCACCTGGGCCAACCAGCGTCTTAGACCTCCTTCCCAGTGCATGACCATTCAAAGTACAGACACAATGTACTTGATTTAATGGTAGATTTAAAGGGAATAATACCAGTATTTTGACCCCCCAGAAAAAAAATAAGACTGTCCATCCCCTGAAAATAAGCCCTAATATGTTTTTTGGTGCAAAAATTAATATATGACCCAGTCTTATTTTGGGGGGAAAACGGTATATTACAATAGTCAATACGTGTGATAACCAAAACCAAAATCAGAGTTTGAAAGGAAGATGTGTCAAAGAAAGGGTGGCCTGAGCGGAGCTGTCGTAAAATGTAAAAAATGATTATGCAGAGAGCAGAACGTGAGGCACAAATGACAATATGGCATCAAGTATGACACCAAGGTAGCGAAAAGAAGATACAGTGGTGACTGTGGTTCCTAATAAGAAAGAAGAATATCAGGAGAGGAAAGATATCCAGTGAGCCAGCAGGTGACAGTTTTATCAGGATTGAGTACCAAATGAGCAGCTAAACCTAAGCAAGTCTGCAAAGAGGAAATGTCTGGTGATAAAACATCAGTATGGAGCATAGAAGATCAAGATGGCATCGAGTGCAAACACCTGAATAGTCTGCACTGCTCGTCTTGCCTGTTCCAGCGTTTGTGGTGACTCTTTCCTGACTGCAGTATGGGAAAGAGGAAAGGAACCTCCCGCCCTAACCCTCCAATGATTGGAACCCCCCAGCGTTTGGTCCAGATGACAATTAAGAGTGCTTTTGTCCATTCGGGTGAGGATACCTGACCTACCTCGGGGGAGAACTCAGATTTTTCAGGCGATCTCGGTGTGGGAGCGGGCTGGGCGTCGTTGAGCCCAGAACAGAGACTGGTTCCTCCCCCACCTGGAAGTGATTTGGTGCAGGAAGCAGCTGGAGTTCTGGACCTCAGCATAGGAGGGACGTCTCCAATGGAACCCACGGAGGAAGGTGCAGATGGATTAATTCAGCGATCTCCCTGCACTAAAGAAGAAGAGGTGAGAGGTGCTTCGGGAGGAAATGCTATCAACTTTGCAGAGTTGAAAAAAACAGATTGATATGGAAGCGCTCTGGCAGGCCATATTAGTCATGGATTCCAACCTTAAATTGAGTCTTTCAACCTTTAAAACAGACTATGGAACTGTATTTTCCAAGGTGGAGCAACAGAGGGTACTGTTATCTAATTTAAACCAAAAATTGGAGAAACAAGAAGTCAAGTTAAATGAGATGAAAATAGTGGAATTGGAAATGGTTAAGGAGAGATCGTATATTTCATGTAAGATGGAGAACTTTGAAAAACAATTGAGGAAAAATAACTTAAAATTTCTGAACTTCCCAAAGTGTCCTATTATATCATTGGTTGAGATGGCAAGAAAATATTTTCGTGAGATTTTAGTCATTCCACTAGAAGATTTACCTCCAATTGTGAGAGCATATTACTTGAATATGAAGAGAACTCAAGGGGAATGCCTGTAGATAAAGTGGTGGAAATTAAATTGTCTTCATATTTGGAACATTCTCTTGAGGTAGTAACGGATAGAACTACCATGTTGATAACTCTCTGGAAAGTGATAGGGAATATATTCTTCTTTTCTATTTCCGTCATATTAATGACCAGTTTTTAGGCTCTAATGTTTGTATTTTTCCTGATCTTGCTCAGAAAATTCAGAGACGAAGGAAAGAATTCTTGGCCTTGAGGCCAAGAGTCCTTGCTCTGGAGGCTACATTTGTGGTTAAATTCTTTGCAAAATGTTATGTATTATATCAAAATAAGAATTTTCTTTTTTTTTTGAGCCTAAATAGCTCTTAGAATTTATTGGGTCAAAAATAAGGGTTGGTAAGCATGTCTAATGATGTATGACCTTTCATTGTGTGCACATACCAGTTGTAGGATGGGTTATCTAGTACCGTTACTCTAATATAAGTTTAATTATTAATGAGTGGAAATTAATTTTTATCTCCAATATTGTGGGCTAAATAGGAGTTAAATATTTTTCCTTATGTTTCATTACTTTTGATTTCTTTGATCTTTGTCAAGTGGTAAATGTAATGCTTGCTTGTAAAATTGAAAAGCTCATAAATAAAAAATAAAGCATCAGTATGATGAAGAGTGAGGACATCGACTGTATATATATATGAACTGACATATAGTTCTGGAGAATGATGACAAGGGGGGCTAAGGAAAATATTCGAGAGATGTGATGCTAATTAGCAAGAATGAAGACCCCTCATGGCCTCAAAGTGTTGTGGTGAATGACATGAAATTTGTAATACATAGGCAGCTGAATATTTTAGGAGTCTGATTAGATTCAACATTAAGTATGAGAGATCAAGTAATGGCTGTGATTAAGACAGCATTTTATTTTCAAATGCGCTCGTTGAGTATACTTAAACTAATGCTGTCACAATGGGATTTTTGTATGGTAGTACAGACTGCAATTATTAAAAACTGGATTATTGCAATGCACTACTTTCATTGTATGCTAATAGATTTCATGCACATTCATTGAGGAAATCCTGAAAGCTCGACTGGATTGCGGCCCTTGAGGACTAACATTTGACACCCCTGCCCTAGAGCATTAAGGTCTGATGGGAATATGCATATATGGATGGGTTTGTACATATGCATTATGAAAATATAAGAGCAACTGTGATTTCAGGAGTAGGAGTAGTTTTATGGAACAAATTGACAGGACCACTGAGATCACTATCTGATATTTTACAATTTAAAAGGGGTTTGAAAACTACTTTGTTTACAAAAGCTTTTATATAAGGAATAATATTGTAATAAGTAAATTTATAGGATCTGTTTAAGCCTGCTGTATGTTGTTTGATAATTATGTAATGTATTTTTATAAACCGCTTAGGTTTAAGCGGGTTAGAAATGTTATAAATAAATAAAGAGTAATGGAGAGAGGATTGAGCCCTAGGGACCCCACAGGAAAGAGATTTAACCTTCGAAGTGAAATGATTAAAACAAACCCGATAGGTATGGTTAGAAAGAAAAGACCTAAACCACGCTAATACTATATGTGACAGTCCTATATCCTGTGAATGGGCAATAAGCATTTCATGGTTGAGTAAACTGAATGGGTGTTTGGTTGTCTGGGGGGTATTACTGCTGGGATGCTTGTTGAGTGATTGTTGTGACTTGAGACTGGTTGTGTGAGGTTTGCCTGAGTTTGTCTGGGGGTTTCTATTATTCAAAATGTCAATTGTGCTGGGCATCCAATCGAGGAGACTTTGTACTTTGCCTCATGGTTACCATGTTCATTCGCTTGTTGACTTACCTGGCTGTTCTGCCTTGCTTTTCTCTGTTTTTCTTTTGGTTGTATGCTCCTTTGCAATTGCTTATGAAGATATTAAAAATAAAATTGAATGTTGCTGACAAAGCAAGAACTCCTTATACTAAACCATAGAAAAGCTTCTTACCACGGGCCAGCGAGATAAATGCTCTGACACTCATTCAATTCCTATGATCATTGGAGCATTTACCTCACCGGCTTGTGGTAAGAAGCACTTTCGCAGTTTAGTAAAACCCAGCGCAAGTGAGATAGCTAGGGTTATTTGACTTCTATCGAGTAAAGAGTGGGTAAGTACTGAGGCTAGGACGGTTTCTATGCTATATGCAGACTGAAATCCTGACTGACAAGGATGCAAAATGAATTTCTTCTCCACAAATTGAGTAAGTTGAAAAAAGACCACTCTTCCAATCACTTTGCTAATGAAACTAGATGTCCAGAAATTCTATTTTTGATCCAAGGAGAATAGCTGAAGTATTTCTTTTCATTTTCCAGTAATACCCTGATTCACAGTGAATACTTTAAATGAATCCAACTGCATCTTTAGAGCTGAAGAGAAGCTATTTTCATCTTATTTTGGATAAAATGGTGTGGTAGCTGTGTTAGTCCACTTTAAAATAGAAATTAAAAAAAAAAAAATACCCCAAGAAAAAAGGATATGATACCTTTTTTTTAAAAAATTGAACTAACTGCTTTGCCATTTGTCAATCACCCACCCTTCTCTGCCTCCCATCCTCCATCCCAGCTTTTCCTGTGAGATGTCTTTTTGGTTGCACTTATATTCTAATATTTGTCATCTTATGCTCATTTCTGATTTGAAGAAGATATCGCCTTCAAAAACTAGTGTAAAAATACATTTGTTAATCCAATCGAAATTTTATTTATATACCACTTATATCCTAACGGGGTAATAATAAAAAAAAAACAACGTCTAAAAAGTGTTCTAAATGGCTACTTGGACGATCAAAAAGCCTGATCCATAACCAAAGCTGTTTTTTAGACGTATCTAAAAACAGCTTAGGCCTTTCCCCTGCCACTAAACGCACAGAGAGAAAAGAGGTGTGTTTAGAGGAGGGGAAAGGGCAGGCAGTGGGCGGGAGGTGGGCCGACCTACACCTAGGCGTACAACAGGTATAACCAAAACATTAACAGGTTGCCTAGTTGGCACTTAGACCTTTTTAACTTAGACGTAGTCAAACCAGGTCTAAGTGCCGAAAAAGGGGCCGCTGAACTCCCCTTCCCTGTACCTTTTGTTAAGTTTGCCAGACGGGAGCCAAATCTGCCTGTCCGGCAGGCAGCCAACAGCAGAATGGGGACGGATTGGCCCAGCCGTCCCAAAGCCCCGCCCACAGGTGGGGCCTAAGGCGCCTAGGCCAATCAGAATAGGGAGGGGCACCTTAGGCCTCCTTCGCCTAAAAGCCCTTCTGTTGGACGTTTGGGGCTTAGGCGTTTTTTTGTTTCATTATGGCTAAAAAGTATAGACGTTGTGTAGGTGTACTTGTAGACGTGGTGGAGATTGGGTGTTTAGGCAGAGGAAGGCCATAATCAAAACAAGGACTTTTGTTTTGGTTATGGACACTTTCCCTGCTTCTGCGTTGAACGTTTCAGGACTTAGGCCAAAAGGGGACTTAGACGCTTTTTTTGATTATGCCCCTCCACGTGGTTTACATTCAGGTACCGTATTTGCCGGCGTATAAGACGACTTTTTAGTACCTTAAAATCCTCCCCAAAGTCGGGGGTCGTCTTATACGCCGGGTACAGTTTACATGCCCTTACTTGCGGGGCTGGATGTACTCAGTCGCGCGGCTCTTCTTCTCCCTACCTTCTCTGCTTGCAGCACAGAGCCGAACGGAAGTCTTCCCGACGTCAGCGCTGACGTCGGAGGGGAGGGAGGGCTTAAACAAAGCCCTCCCTCCCTCCGACGTCAGCGCTGACGTCGGGAAGACTTCCGTTCGGCTCTGTGCTGCAGGCATGGCAGGTAAGGAGAAGGAGAGTAGCCTCGCGGTTCGAGTGGCTACCAAGAGAGAGGGGCGGCCGCCCCGCCCCGGTTGCAGCACAGCCGGCCAGGTTCCCTTACTTTTGTGGCACTTCCCCGACCGACCGATAACAGCCCGGGTCTGACAATCCTCCCTGCCCTGTAGCCGCGAATCTAAATTACCTTCTTACAGCAGCTGTAAGAAGGTAATTTAGATTCGCGGTTAAGGGCAGGGAGGTTTGTCGGACCGGGGCTGTTGTCGGTCGGTCGGGGAAGTGCCACAAAAATAAGGGAACCTGGCCGGCTGTGCTGCACCCGGGGCGGTAGAGAAGGTGTGCGGAAGAAGGGGTCGTCTTATACGGCGAGTATAACACAAAACTCTATTTTTTAACTAAAAGTTGGGGGGTCGTCTTATACGCCCAGTCGTCCTATACGCCGGCAAATACGGTACTTTATCATGTTTCCCTTTCTGTCCTGGTGAGCTCAAACTCTATCTAGTGTACCTGGGGCAATGAGGGGATTAAATGACTTACCCAGGGTCACAAGGAGCAGCAAGGAATTTGAACCCACAGCCTCAGGGGGCTAAGGCTGTAGCTCTAACCCCTGTGACATACACTTACTAATGCCTGCTTTGTAGGCAGTTAGCTCACAGTAATGTGGACATTCTAACAAATTAGTGCTAGAATATTCACTCTCTGCCCTTGACATGTCCCCTCCATGCAAAAATAAATGTTTTTAGAGTGCAGGTAGAGCACATCAATTAGGAACTTACTGCAGGAGGCCTGAGTGCGTCCTGAGTTTTAATATACAGTGCTGCATATGTCTAGTAGCGCTATAGAAATGATAAGTAGTAGTAAGCTCTCTTAAAATGAACTATGTTTATGCTTCTTTTCTTTAAAGAGAGAGATGCTTCCGTAGAAAGAAACACAGAAAATGTTGGCAGATAAGAACTATTTAGGCTACCAAGAACCCACTGGACCACACTTGTCCCTCCAACTATTGCCCCATCTCCCTCCTCTCCTTCTTATCCAAGTTACTTGAACATGCTGTTCACTGCCGTTCCATGATGGCCTCTTATCCCATGCTATCCTGGATCCACTTTAGTCAGGCTTTTTTGCCCACTGCATTCCACGGAAACTGTCCTTACTAAAGTTTTCAATGACCTGTTCTTGGCCAGATCCAAAGGCCACTACTTTATCCTCATCCTTCTCGCTCTGTCTGCTGCCTTAATACACTGTCCTTGCTGGGATTCCAGGGTTCTACCCTCTATAGTTTTCTTCCTATCTCTCCCATCACACTTTCTGTGTATGCAATGGTGGTTCCTCCTCCACAGCCTTCCCACTATCCCACTTTTCTCAATCTACACTTGCTCACTTGGTGCGCTGATCTCCTCCCACTGCTTCCGTATCACCTTTATGCTGACGACTACCAGATCTACCTCCCAGATCTATATCTCTACTGAAGCCCAGACTAGAGTCTCAGCCTGCCTGTCTGACATTGCCACCTGGATGTCTTACTGCCATCTAAAATTAAATATGGCTAAAACAGAGTTGCTCGTCTTTCTACCTAAACCCACCTCTCCACTTCCCTCGTTCTCCGTCTATGTGGACAACACTCTCATCCTTCTTATTTTGTCTGCTCGTAATCTCGGGGATCATTTTTGACTCCTCTCTCTCCTTCACCATCCAGATACAATAAATCACTCAAATCTGCTGCTTCTTACTCTATGATATTACCAAAATCTGACCCTTTCTCTCTGAGCATACTACCAAAACACTTATCCAAGCCCTCATCACCTCATGCTTAGACTACTGCAACTTGTTACTCTCAGGCCTTCAGTTTAGCTACCTTGATCCCCTCCAATCCGTCCAGAATTCGGTTGCACGTCTCATATTCCAGGAGGGCCGCTTTTCTCGCATCACATTATTTTAAGTTCTTGTAAACCGTGTCGAGCTCCATTCTCATGGAGATGATGCGGTATATAAACTTAAGGTTTAGATTAGATTAGATTAGATTACCCCTCTCCTAAAGCCACTTCATTGGCTTCCCATCCATTTCCAAATACAATTCAAACTCCTCTTACTGGCCTACAAATACACTCACTCAGCTGCCTTTCACTATCTCTCTTCACTTATCTCCCCCTATGACTCCCCCCTGTGAACTCCACTCAGCTGGTAAGTCCTCCTATTTGTGCCTTTCTCTTCAACTGCCAACTCCAGACTCCGTCCCTTCTGCCTTGCTGCTCTGTGTGCTTTGAACAAGCTGCCCGAATCCCTACGGTGGGCTACATCTCTGGCAGTGTTCAAGGCCCAGTTAAAAGTCAACCTCTTTCAGAGTGCGTTCGACTCCTAACTCCTCTTACCTTGGGTTCTGCATCCCCAACCCTATATGCCATGTTTGTCCAAGTTAGATTATAAGCTCTTCCGAAAAGGGACTGTCTATAAATGTCAAAATGTACAGCACTGCGTAAGCCTTTAAGTGCTATATAAAGTAATAAGTAGTAGTACCAGTCCAGGGACTAGCCTATTCCTGCATACATTAAGAATTATTGCCCCCAGCTCTGATTTATCACTAGTAGTTCAAGGACAGTGCTCCTTGGTTACAGCATCTTTATCACTTGCTCGCTCGCTCTCTGTCTTCCTGCCCATCATCCCTCTTCTTTCTCCCTACACCACTTCCCCTACATCCTCTTCATTCCAGTCCTTGACCTAGTTCTTTCCCATTGCTAGCCCTGCATTCCTTTTTTTTCCACTAAACACTCCTTGCTTTGCAATCTCTTTTTTTCTCCCCTTCCACTCCATGTCCAGCAGCATCTCTTCTCCTCTCCCACCCACCACTTGGCCAATAGCTTTTCCTATTTCTAAAAATGCCCTCCACTATCACAATACAAAACCCTGCAGGATGTTACTTCCCGTGTATATTACAAATCTGCCATACCAAAACAACAGTAACTCATAGAGCTCAAACAAAAACAGCTCTGTGTGAAAAGGCAACACTGCAAATATTTCACTGGGACTTAAAATACCAATGCATCCAAACAGAAGAAGTCAGACTGCTAACAGATCCCTGCTTGCACAAATATTACCTGCTAACAGAATATTTTATCTCAACCCCACTCATAAAACAGATCCCAGCTAAATACAAGGCCCTTTTACTAAGATGTGCTAAGCCTAAGAAAAGTTCAGCGCTTCGGTTCAGTTTGGTAGGGCAAAAGGATATTTGTGGGTTTTTTGCTGTTCACATGTAGGCTTTGCCCCTAACCCCTACGAATATGGAGGGAAAAGTGTACTCATTTTGGAAGTGGTAGGAATATAGAGGAACTCTGTCTAGAATAAATTGAATATATTTTTCCTTATGTTTATTTGACACTAATTAAAGTGTTTAGCCTCAGTATTTGGTATACTGCTTGAGAGGCTAGTGATTAGATGTTTGAGAAGTCTACCTCACACAACCAGTGGTTGGTTCTGCAGAGAGGTTGAAGACCAAAGTAGGGGTGTATCTGATAAGGATCCGTTATTTGTGGTAAACACAAGGACTATGATAGGCCCAAGGGCTTATTCATGTCTCATTGCCTTGCAATTGCTTGTCTCTTGACTGGAACGATATATTGGAATATACCTGAGCTTCTCACTCTTCTGTCCATACTCTCAGTGCTAAAATAGTCTCCTTTGATCTGATTTACAATTTATATGAATTTTCTGTTGCTTTTTCTTCACAAAACGTTATCAACTCTTACAAAATAGTGATTAATCAACCAATGAATTCAGATTTTGGCCCTGATTCTGTAACCGGAATCTGCCAAGGCAGGTGCCTACAAAACGGGTGCCTGCCATGTGTCAATCACCAACAGTTGCTGCTTTCAGAATCACGGCTCCCAAGGACCCTAGGTGCCGGAAATGTAGGCCATTGTTTTCCAGTTGACCTACATTTCTGGCACCCCGGGTCCTTCCTGAATCACGGCCAGCGATGCATAGTGACACTGAAATCTGGCACCACCCTTAAACACGCCCACTTTTGGGCTTTGGTGTCACTATGTGCCTGTAGCTGCAGGGGGCCTAGGTGCTGCTCCCAGAAGCCACATAATGGTGACTATTTTTTTTTAAGAGGTTTTAATTGGGTTTTAATAGCATGACCAATTATCATGACATGTAAACCCAATTAAACTAATTAAGGGGTTCTTTTATTAAGGTGCGCTAACTGATTTAGCGCATGCTAAATGCTAAGGTGCCCATAGAATATAATGGATGCCTTAGCATTTAGTGCGCACTAAATCGGTTAGCGCGCCTTAATAAAAAGACCCCTAATTTAGGTGGCGGTAGAATAGCTACATAATATACTAAATAACTAAACTATATAATAAAAGAAATCAAATACAAACAATACAAGTTGGACATCTCTAAAGGTAATCTAAGATTTAATTCCCCCTAAGATTGAATTACTTAACTTTTTCCTCTAATGATAGTTTTTCTAATTGATCTGGTTAAAATAAGATGTGGAGGGGCATTTTCGCTATGACGTCTAGTTTGGAAGTTTTGTGAAATATGCCAAAAAATCAAGTTGGGAAAATGGCCATTTTCGAAACTACAAAACGTTTATCTTATTTTTTTCAAAAATGACCTGTCTAAATGTGTTTGCCCTTAAGGCCAGATTCTGCAAAGGGCACTGTAATCAACAGCCTAAAAAAAATGCCGCTAATCACATGTCAATCATGCTTTGGTACTGTACTTACATGAGAACATAAGAATAGCCTTACATGGTTAGACCAGTGGTCCATCAAGCCCAGTAGCCCATACTCACGGTGGCCAGTACCTGGTAAAAACCTGAAGAGTACCAACATTCCATGTTATTGATCCAGGGCAAGTAGAGGCTTCTACCATATCTTAATAACAGACTAAGGACTTTTCCTTCAGGAATTTATCCAAACCTTTCTTAAAACCAGCTACGCTATTTTACTTAATCTTGGATTTCAAATGATGAGGACTTGAGTGAGATTTAAGATAAAAAAATATTTTTCTTTCCCTTTATATACTATATATTAAGTTTGAATTATTTTCCTTTTTTTTTTATCTTTTGAATTTTGCTTTCTGTACAAGTATATACTTGATTGTTATATTTGAAAAATGTATAAATAAATAAAAAAACAAAAAAACAAAAAACCAGCTACGCTATCTGCTCTTACCACAACCTCAGGCAATTAGTTCCAGAGCTTAACTATTCTCTGAGTTAAAAAATATTTCCTATTGGTTTTAAAAGTATTTCCTTGGAGTTTCAACGAGTGTCCCCTAATCCTTGTAATTTTTGACAGAGCAAAAAATCGATCCACTTGTACCTGTTGTACTCCACTCTGGATTTTGTAGACTTCAATCATATCTCCCCTCAGCCGTCTCTTTTCCAATCTGAAGAGCCCTAATCTTTTTAGTCTTTCCTCATATGAGAGGAGTTCCATCCTTTTTATAATCTTGGTCGCTTTTCTTTGAATCTTTTCTAGTGCCGCTATATCTTTTTTGAAATGAGACCAGAATTGAACGCAATACTCCAGGTGAGGTCATACCACGGAGCGATACAAAGGCATTATAACAGTCTAAGTTTCCAAGTTTATTTAAAATTTGTTAATCCGCTTATCGAATTTCTAAGCGAAGTACATTTTTAGTCTTGTTAACTATCCCTTTTTAAAATAATTCCTAACATCTTGTTTGATTTTTTGGTCACTGCCACACATTGGGTGAAAGGTTTCATTGTATTGTCTACAATGACACCTAGATCTTTCTCTTGGGTGCTAACCCCTAAGGTGAACCCTAGCATCTCAAATTGTGATTTGGGTTATTCTTCCCAATGTGCATCACTTTGCATTTGTTCACATTAAATTTCATCCGCCACTTGGATGCCCAGTCTTCCAATTTCCTAAGGTCTGCCTGCAATTTTTCACAATCTGCATGCGTTTTAACAACTCTGAACAATTTAGTGTCATGTGCAAATTTAATTGCCTCATTTGTCGTTCCAATTTCCAACTTTCGGTGGCTTTTATAGAATCTGGCCCTTTATGTTTTACACGTGAGAAAATCCTTTCTAGTTTCCATAGCAAATTAACCAGGTCATGCTTTATATTATTACAGTTGACTGGTATTACTGTTTCAAGACACAAAATGATGTGAACGTAACCAACATTTTCCAGTCCCCAAATCCTACATCCAATTATGTACTAAAAGCAATAATGAAATATACTTTCAATTATACATGATTTATTGACATGCATGTTTCCTTTCATTCTTTTTCAGCTGGGCTGCTTATGGGTCTGCTGACTGGATCTGTCCATGGAATAAATTGGTAAAACAACACAAGGAACATGACTAATAGTCTATAAACGGCTCATCTTTCTTAAACTGCCTTCATTTTCAGGATCAAAGGAAGATAGTTGTTTTATGAAATCTTATGGGGGTTTTCCCCCCTAATTCCAGTTTATGCTGCATTTTTCTCCTATTTTAGGGGCCCATTACCAAACTGTGGTTAAAAGTGAACTTACCCTGTGCTTATGTGGGTTATTTCAGCACACTAAGGGCAAAATGGCTGCTTTTTTTAAATTAATGGCCATATGCCATTAGTGTGTGAGCATTTATTGAAGGGGGAAGATAAGGGAATAGGGATTGTACACTGCCTTTGTGTGGCTTTGGTATTCAAAGTGGCGGGCACTAGGGAATTGAGTGACTTGACCAGAGTCATAAGGTGCTGCACTGGGATTTGATCTCACAATCTCTGGGTGCAGAGGCATCAGCTCTACCAGTCAGCCACACCTTCCCAACTGACACCTCTTTTGTAGGTGGTAAGGGCTTACGTGCTAATCCTGTGCTAACTGTGTGGCAGGCCCTCCCCCAACAACCCTGACAATCGCACCCCCCCCCCCAACAAACATACCTCCCTGCAAATCATTTGCATGCAAACTTGATAGTGAATCAATTGCTGTTGGAGAATCGGCCAACAGCGATTGGTTGAAAGTAGATGTGAAGGAGCATTTTCGCTATGATGTCAGGTTTGGAAGTTTTTGTGAAGTACATCCAAAAATCGGATTGGGAAAATGATCATTTTTGAAACTTCAAAACGTTTGTCTTATTTTTTTCAAAAATAACCTTTCTAAACATGCTTGCCCTTAGGGCCATATTCTGCAAAAGGCACTGTAATCAACAGCCTAAAAAAAAAAAAATACTGCCAATCACATGTCAACCACGCTACGGCACTGTTTGCAGAATTATAGCCAACATCAAAGGTAGGTGCCATTTGTAGAATCCGGCCCTAAGTATATGATATTGACACCTATCTCCTCTTCTATAAAACTGTTTTTAGTGCGGTAAGCCGCACTGAATGGCCTCCGCTGCTCCCGACATTCATAGAGTTCCTATGAGCGTCGGGAACAGTGCGGGCCATTCAGCACGGCTCTCTGCGCTAAAAACTGCTAGCACATTTTTAATAGAAGAGGGGGCTAGCGAGTGAATTTAGAACCCGCAATTAGAGGGTGCTTTATAGAGCCCTGGTACAAGGACTTTTACTCCAAAGACTATATTAAGAGGGTCATTAACCATCACCACAGCAGAAAATGCAGATAACTAAATCTCACCCTAATCTGTCAGCCAATTCTGTGCTCTTATCTACTACAGCCACACAGATACCATTTTGAGACTCTAAATAGTTTGTATTCTAGTTTAACTAAAGCATAGGTGTTCTCAACCCCCCCCATAGAATGTGTATTATATATTTAAAAAATCATCTCAATTTTCTGTAACACGTGTGTACTATTCCTGTGGCTCGTTACTGATCCTGTAGCATGTAGATTCACTATAGCATGTGTGTTCTTAGCTTCCCCACAGCATGTATGTTATCGAAAGCCATCTCAATTTTCTGTAGCTTGTAATTGATCCTGTAGCTTATATGTTATTGATCCTGAAAACTACTATGTACATATCCTTGTAACCCGTTTTGGGCTCCTAGGGAGGATGGGCTATAAAACTAGTTAACTAACTAAGGGGTCCTTTTACTAAGGTGTGCTAACTGATTTAGTGCACGCTAAATGCTAAGGCGCCCATAGAATATAATCTGTTAGCGTGCCTTAGTAAAAGGACCCCTAAATAAATAGGTAGCACTAAATGGTCTGTATTATCTGTCATGCACATAATCAGGGGCACAGGGGTGTGGCCATGGGAGGAGCATGGGTGGGTCGGAGCATTCCCTTAAAATGCACACAGGGTTATAGAACAGTCCGGATCTGGCCACAACTTGCACGCTAAGATTTACAACTGGTTTCAGTTGGTGTAAGTCCTTGCATGCAAAGTTGAGCTAGGCATTATTATTTGTATTTGATTTATTTCATTATATAGTTTTTCTTTCTTTCTTTCTAAGATTTATCAACCACCTATTCCTAGGCGGCATTACAAAAGTAACATACACAGAATAAAACAAGCTAGACTTTTACAGACATCTTGGAATTACAAAGGAATAATTACATTTTAGGGAGCTGTTATTACAGTACCATTCATCCTGAAGCCAATATTAAATAGCACATCATTTATTGAAAAAGCGTCTAAAAATAGTGCAATTTTAAATATATTTTTTTTGTGTGTAAATCATGTTTTTATTGTTGAACATTATAAAACTCAAACACCCCAACATGAACAGCAGCCAAAACCAGTTCAACAATAGTAACAGTTTTCCGTTTCACCCCCCCGCCCTACAAATTCCATATAGCCCCTACCCCTGCCCCACCCCTATGCAAAAATAAGAGGTTCAAATCAGACATCGGAAAGCTGTACTCTTATGCCGTCCGACTCTCCAGGAACTGGGACACCCAGCCCGCCCCTGTCCTAGAACCTCCCCCCATAAAAAACAAAAAAAAACCAAAACACCCATCCCACCCCTTCAAAATCAAGCACACAACCAGTCACTCCACCAGTCACACCATGGTGAGACCCCCAAAACACCCCCCAGAACTGACTAGACCCACCTGTCTACCACCCCAATAGCCCTTATGGCTGCAGGTGCCACTTATATGGCAGTACATAATGGTTTGGGGAAGTTTGGGGGCGTGCAGTGGTTAGAGTGGTCCTCCTCTCCATGGTTCACTAGCCCACCCCCCAGACCACTTAAGCCACCTCTGTGCAACTCTACTAGGCTTTCCTATGCCAAGCTGCCAGGTGCTGATGTTCTGGAGGCAGATATGTAAAGTTGTTATTACGATTTTTATGGTGGAGAGGAGGGGGGGGGGGGTCAGTGATCACTGTGTAGGGGTTTGTAGTTTGTCACTGCAGTGGTTATCTGATCACTTTGGATACCTTCTTGTGACTTAGACCTGGTTTTAGATGACCTAAGTCACAACTTCCAAATTACATCTAGGCAGTGTTGTAAAACTTTTGGTTATACATGCAGTATGACTAAGTCTAGGATGGCCCATGGCCCACCCAAATCCCGCCCTAACCACTCCTTCTAAGACACCCCTTTTAGCTCTGGACGTACTGCAGCACATTTTTAGATACGTCTAAAACCCGTTTCGATTATCGGCACTTGGACGACTTGTCTCACTGATCGTCTTAAGTGCTGAATCAGGCCAGTTTTTAGACGTATTTCTGTTTCAATTATGAGCCCCTTAATGTCCATATTTCATCTTGCAAAATAAATGCCTCTTCAATAATTTCTTAAATGCCTTGAGATTGCTTCGGGGAACCAGGACAAAAGGCAAAACAAAAAAAAAAATCTAGGCTGGTTAGGAGTTCAACACTAAACTCCGAGCCTGAGGGGATATTGACTGAATGTAGGCGTCCCAAGTCAACAGGAAGACCTTCTTCCGTTTGAAAGAGAGGCGAGCACGACGCTGCTTCAGAAGCATTAAACCATGGAGATGGTTCCGCCAAGCCCAGAAAGCAGGTGCGGTCGGTTGCATCCAAACACTCAGAATAGTTTTCTTTCCCAGAACAGCAGCCTTTCGAAGCAGCAGCCGATGTCCCCTTGCAGCGATATGAAAAGATGCATATCTATCTAGCAGAAAGCCTGCAGGCGACATCGGAAGAGATTGCCCAAAAAGGCGCTTCAAAAATCAAAGAATAGCCCTCCAAAAAGCTTTAACTGTAGGGCAGGCTCAAAAGGCATGAAAAAAGGAGTTGCTTCCCCGGCTTCACTTCGGGCAGGTCGGAGGAGAGACACCCCCAGCCCTATGTACCTGTTCCTGAGAAAAATAGGCTAGAAATACCACTCTATATTGACATTCCTGCAGTTCAGCACTGGGAGAAAGAGACGAAATATGATTAATAAGGTCTGAGAAATTCAAGGACTCCACAGGTATACCCAGATCCCTCCCCCAACGATGTCCCAAATCCTCATATCGCTTACCAGGGTAAACTTTGTAATATCACGCTTATTTCCCTCTTCCTTGATGTGGACTGGATTGTGTGCTTGTGCTATCTGAGCACTGTATGAATGAAAATGTCCAATTAAAAAAGAAAGCACTAATGTGTTCTTACCGCAACTTAAAATTCCTTATCATGGGAGAAGCAGAAGTATACCTCCCCCTCCAGGTCTGCGTCAGTGTCCTTTCGGCCCTCTTCTCCAGCTATGCATCACAGACGTCACCATACTGAGACTGGCTCACCATCTCTTCAGTCAGTATCAACCCTGAGGTATGCCTCTAAAGTGGGGTCACTGGTGCCTCGACACAACACAGCCTGTGCCCATGGCACATCAACCATAACAACTCACGATGAGGGAATCTATTTCCCTTTCTGTTACTATTTATTTATTTATTCAGTTTTCTATTCCATTCTCCCAGAGGAGCTCAGAATGGTTTACATGAATTTATTCAGGTATTTAAGCATTTTTCCCTGTCTGTCCTAGGGGGCTTACAATCTCTTTAATGTACCAGGGGCAATGGGAGAGGGGGGGGGGGTGTTAAATGACTTGCCCAGGGTCACAAAGAGTAGCATGGGTTTGAACTCACAACCTCAGGGTGCTGAGGATGTACCTTTAACCACTGTGCCACACACTCACCACTTATCTTTTCAACACTGCTGACAAAGAACTAGGGCTCACTCCTCCATCCCAACCTATGCTTCTTAACTCTCTCCCGGCTGCTAAGTGTCAACATGTTCTCAGCTCCAATGTCAGCCATCCTTGAAGCCTCTAGAGAGCCTCATACACAATGCTCCTATCACTTCAAATGGACTCACTTCACAGTTTGGTGCAATGTTCACTTGCTCTATCCCAGCACTTGTCCTCTGCCAGCAGTGCTTGACTATCTTCTGCACCTGTCTGACTCTGGTCTACAAACCACCTCTATCAGAGTCCACCTCCGCACTATCAGTGCTTTCCATCTCCCACTGGATGGAAAACCATTCTCCAGGCATCCTTTGGTTTTGAAATTTATGAAGGGCTTACTCAATACCAGACCACTAATTAAGCCTCCTGCAGTGCCTTGGGGCCTTAATATGGTTCTCTCTGCTCTGATGAAGCCCCCCATTTGAATCACTCTCAACTTCATCTCTCAAGCATCTCACCTGGAAAGTAACCTTCATTATATCCCTTACATCCGCATGCCGAGTCATTGATCTCCAGGCCCTTGTATCGGATCAACCCCATATAATGTTCTATAGGGGAGATATGATAGAGACATTTAAACACCTACCTGATACAAATGTGCATGAGTCGAGTCTCTTTCATTTGAAAGGAAACTCTGCAATTAGAGGGCATAAGGTGAAGTTAAGAGCAATGTTCCCTCTAAGCTGAGTGCATGAGCGATCGCTCACTATTTTCATTGGCGTCGCTCATAACTTTTCTTGTGTCGCTCACTAAAATATGCAGTGGGCGCGAATGGAATCGAGCGCGGGCGGAGGTGAGAGGAAGCGGTGGCGGCGGCTCAGGCCAAGCGCCGGCGTGGCACCGCATCTTGATTGATCTGAGTATGGGGAAATGAGGTCAGTGGAATGCATAAGGTCAGTAGATTTCAAAAGTAGACAGTTCTGATTTGCGGGATTGTGATGATCTCCTTGGGTGATGCCGTGCCTACGCGTCCTCCTCGGAGCCTTGTTTTTTCCATCCGCCGCTCTGCACCACTGCCTGAAATGTTTTTTGAAGCTTCAGTCTGCCCTGCTCGCCTTAGTGTATTTTAAGCTGAAAGATGCAGCGGCGGCTCCTCTCAAGATCCCTGACTGCATCGGACTTCCGACGCAGGTGGGGATCGTGAGAAGAGCCGCTGCCACGTCTTTCAGCTTAAAAATACACTAAGGCAAGGCAAGGAGCAGGGCAGACCGAAGAACAGCATGAACATACCAGTAAGGCTGGGGACTCGCGCATGCACACTCCTGCGGCCACAGATCTACACCTCACAGAACACGCAGATAGGAGTGCGCATGCGTGGCTAGTGTTTTATTATATAGGATTAAGTTACTTTAAATATCAAAGAATTAATTATTTTTAAATAATTCATGGCCACAATCTCACGGGCACTCGTCCTCCATGCCTGCTCATAAATTTGTGGAGTATGTAACTTGTCGCTCATGCATATTTTTTTTTGCACACACCTCATCAATTCTTAGAGGGAACATTGAACATAAGAACATAAGAAACGCCTTCGCCGGATTAGACCTAGGTCCATCTAGTCCGGCGATCCGCACACGCGGAGGCCCAGTTAGGTGCTCCTTATTGGAGACCCAGATTTCCCGTATCCCCCGATGTGATTTGCAAGAAGGTATGAATCCAACTTGCGCTTGAAACCCAGAACAGTAGTCTCTGCCACAACCTCCTCTGGGAGAGCATTCCAAGCACCCACCACTCGTTGTGTGAAACAGAACTTCCCGACATTTGTCCTGAACCTGCTGCCGCTCAGTTTCAGGCTATGATCTCTTGTCCGTGTCACATCTGAAAATGTCAGTAATGCTGTTTCCTGGTCAATTTTATCAAATCCTTTTAATATTTTAAAAGTCTCTAATAAATCTCCTCGCAGTCTTCTCTTATCGAGGGTGAACAGTCCCAGTTTTCTGAGGCGTTCTTTGTAGCTCAAATTCTCCATACCTTTGACTAGTTTCGTGGCTCGCCTCTGCACCCTCTCCAGTAGAGTTATATCCTTCTTAAGATATGGTGACCAGTGTTGGACACAGTATTCTAAGTGTGGTCTGACCATTGCTCTGTAAAGTGGCATTATGACGTCCTCCGATCTACTCGTGATCCCCTTCTTAATCATGCCCAACATCCTGTTTGCTTTCTTCACCGCCACTGCGCATTGAGCCGATGGCTTTAGGGTTCTGTCTATCAGTACCCCCAAATCCCTTTCTTGTTAAGAGGTGATAGACTCCGGAGTAATCTGAGGAAATACTTTTTTTATGGAAAGGGTGGTAGATGCGTGGAACAGTCTCCCAGGAGAGGTGGTGGAAACAGAGACTGTGTCTGAATTCAAGAGGGCCTGGGATAGGCACGTGAGATCTCTCGGAGAGAGAAAGAGATAATGGTTACTGTGGATGGACAGACTAGATGGGCCATTTGGCCTTTATCTGCCGTCATGTTTCTATGTTTCTATGACAAGGTTATCCTTCGCACCCACCCAAAATTCATGCTGAAGGTGACCTTGGACATTCATCTCAACCAGTCCATTGTGCTCCCAGTGTTCTTCCCCAAGCCACACTCCCATCCCGATGAAGCGGCACTCCATACCTTGGACTGCAAGCAAGCTCTTCCTTACTACTTGGATCACACCAAGCCTCACAGGACTTCCACTCTGCTGTTCCTGTCTTTTGATCCGAATAGACTGGGAGCTCCTATCACCAAGAAGACCATCTCTACATGGCTCGCAGACTGTACCTCTTTCTGCTATGCCAGTGCTGGACTGTCACTCGGAGGCTATCACGACACACAGAGTTCAAACCATGGCAACTACAATGGCTCATCTCCACTCTATTCCCACTGCAGACACACCTTCACATCCCACTACTACCTGAAGACCCATTCCAGGCGAGACAGCCAACTTGGCCATGCTGTTTTACAATATGTAATTTCCTCCTAGAAGCCAATGTCCCCCCAAGCCGCTTCATCTTACCAGGCTCATGGTTGTTGGTGATGCCCTCTTCTCAGAGAGATGATCCTGGCAGCTAGGGAGTCCCACTTGTAAGAATATCCTGCCTGCTTGTCCTTGGAAAAAGCACAGTTACTTTCCTGTAACAGGTGTTATCTGAGGATAGCAGGCAGTTATTCTCACTACTCTCCTGCCTCCCCTTCTTGGCTTCTTAGCTTGTAATTGAACTGAGGATCTCTCAAACCATGGGGAGATATGGGGAACTGGGGCATGGGTGCTGCAAGCATGCCTGAAGTTCTTAAAGTTGTATCGTATTTTTTCTTTTGAACATTCACACTGGGGCTCGGTCTGAGACATCACCCACATGTAAGAATAACTGCCTGCTGTCCTCAGATAACATCTGTTACAGGAAAGTTAATTGTACTTTTTTGACCAGACAAGACCAATTTTATTCACTTGAATAGGCAAATATCTTTCTGCTGAAATTTTTCTAACACTAAGGGCCTGTTTTACAAAGCTGCACTAGCGGCTGCAGCGCAGTAACGGCCCCGAAGCCCATAGAGATTTAAAGGGATTTGGGGCTGTTGCCACGCGGCTTTGTAAAACAGGTCCTAAAACTTAGGTAAACTTAGTGCATAATGAACAGTCTCTCTCAAACAATTCACATTCATATTTTTGTTATGCATGAGTGAATATTTCTTTGGTAAAAGAACCATTGAGAAGCCTACAGCATATGAATAAAATTATCCAAAAATAGGCTGCATGAATTTCATTCTGTCATAGAACCTCAATATTTCACAGTGATCTTCACTGCCTAAAAGATATCAAGCTATTCATTCACACTGCAGCAAAGCTAGAGCATAGTTCTTCAGGCTCACATAAAAATGATTTAGTTTAGTGATGAATATGCTTCATTTATTGTCAGTAATTTGGGTAGAATGAGAACCATATGGTCTCACTCATAAAACAAATGTGAAATTAAATATTGTTTCTAGTCACAGTACTGATTATAATGCTCCATGAGAAACAGAGGAGAGGGTAGGAAGGCAGAGTCCCTGTCATCTGCTGAAAGAAACTGTCATATTTCTTACAGATGTCACAGCAATATGCTATCAGATTACAAAAGAAAACACCAAATGACTATGGGTGATAAACTGGGGTCTTTTTACTAAAGATGTGGGACAAACCCCATCACAAAGAACAGTGTGCATTAGAGGCACAGTTTTTAGTTTTTCCAGACAGGTCGGGAGCTAGGGGAGGGCTTAAAACCATTTGTAAAGACTAGCTTTCTCAGAAGTACTGCCTACATATGGAAAGGGAGGGGAAAAAGTTAAAAACAAAGAGGACTTCAATAGGTGGCTCAAAGCCTGGTGTCATCAAGAAGGCTTTAGGCACCTAGGAGGATGGGGAAATACATGGAAAGACAAGAGACTATATTGTAATGATGGGTTACATATTATTATAGCAGGAAAAAGTATCCTTTCTGAGAAATTTAGGCAATATGTTTCTAGGCGTTTAAACCAGAAGGTGGGAATGGCATATGTATGAAGGACAATTATGGAGACCACCCCCAGCAAAAGACAAGATGTGATGGTAGTAAAGATAGCAACGTAAACAATATTAGTAACTCACATCATAGCAATGCAACAGGAAGCAAAACTAAACAAAAAAACTATACAAAAAATGAGTTTACCACTGAAAGATAGCTGGAAAGCAATGACCACAAAAGCTCGCAGTCTAAGCAACAACGTTCATGATCTGCAAGCCCTAATGTTAGAGGCAGACCTGGATATTGTTGCTATCACAGAGACATGGTTCAGTGACTCCCATGGATGGGATGTAAACATACTGGGATATAATCTTTTTGGGAAGGACAGAGATGGTAAAAAAGGTGAAGGAGCAGCTCTCTATATAAAGATTGATATCCAAGCGACTGAAATGCAGGGGACCTGGGGAGAGGAAGAAGCGATATGGATCGCTCTGAAAAGAGAAGATGGGACTTCTATCTATATGGGTATAGTCTACAGATCTCTGACTCAATCACAGCAAATTGGTAAAGATCTGATTACAGACATCAAAAGGTTTGGAAAGAAAGAGGAGGTGCTGCTGTTGGGTGATTTAAATTTGCCGGATACTGACTGGAAAGTTCCATCTGCAGAATCAAAATGAAGTAGGAAGATTGTGGATGCTCTTCAAGGGGCTCTGCTCAGATAAATGGTGACAGAACCCACGAGGGAAAAAGCAATTCTAGATCTGGTCCTCACAAATGGAGAGAGTATCTCTAATGTTGGAGTGGGTGCCCATCTGGAAGGTAATGATCTTCAAATGGTTTGGTTTGATATAACAGCTAAAGTGGAGGGTGGCCACAGAAAACTCAGAGTCTTAGATTTCAAACGTATAGACTTTAATAAAATGGGAGAGTACCTGAAGAAATTGCTGTTAGGATGGAAGGACATAAGAGTTTCAAGTTTATTAGGTTTTTATATACCGCCTATCAAGATTATCTAAGCGGTGTTACAATCAGGTACTCAAGTATGTTTCCCTACCTGTCCCGGTAGGCTCACAATCTATCTAATGTACCTGAGGCTATGGAGGACTGAGTGACTTGCCCACAACCCCAGGGTGCCGAGGCTGTAGCTCCAACCACTGCGCCACACACAGTGGTCTAAGCTGCAAAGAGCAATAAAAATGGCTACTGACTTTTATGTGAAGAAACAAAACCGAAATGGGGAAAAAAGGCAAAAGAGTTGATATTTGTGAAATATAAATAAAATCAAGAAGAGGAGAACAGAAAGGACTACCAGGTGAAATTGAAAGAAGCCAGGAAAGAGATAAGTCTGTTGAAAGCGCAAATGGCTAAAAATGTTAGATATTTTAGTGAAAGTAGGAAGATGAAAAATGGAATTTAGAGAATAAAAGATGCTATCAACTGATATGTGGAGTGTGATGAGGAAAAAGCAAACATGCTTAATAAATATTTCTGTTCTGTGTTCATGGAAGAAAATCCTGGAGGACTCAGATTGTCTGGCAAAAAGTTACACATGAGAATGGAGTAGATTCTGCACCATTCACAAAAGAAAGTGTTTATGAACAACTTGAAAAATTGAAGGTGGACAAAGCAATGGGACCAGATGGGATCCATTCCAGGATATTGAGAGAGCTCAGAGAGGTCCTGGCGGGTCATATTAAAGATTTGTTCAACAAATGTTTGGAGACAGAGGTGGTTCTTGGGGATTGGAGAAGAGTGGATGTGGTCCCTATTCACAAAAGTGGTCACAGAGATGAAGCGGAAAACTACAGGCTGGTAAGCCTCACTTCGGTTACTAGAAAAATAATGGAAGCATTGCTGAAAGACAGAATAGTGAAATTCTTAGAATCTAATGGGTTATAGAATCCTAGGCTACATGGTTTTACTAAAGGTAAATTGTGCCAAACAAATCTGTTTGAATTTTTTGTTTGGGTGACCAGAGAATTGGATCAAGGACATATGCTAGATGTAATTTACTTAGATTTCAGCAAAGCCTTTTACATAGTTCCTCATAGGAGGCTCTTGAGCAAATTTGACAGGCTGAAGTTAGGACCTAAAGTGGAGAACCGGATTAGAAACTGATTGACGAACAGATGCTAGAGGGTGGTGATTAATGAAATTCACTCAGAGAAAGGAAAAGTGAGTAGTGGAGTCCCTTAAGGATCGGTGCTGGGGCTTATCCTGTTCAATATGTTTGTGAATGACATTGCCAAAGGGTTAGAAAGAAAGGTTTGACTTATTGCAGATGAGAGCAACATCTGTAACAGAGTAGATACCAAGGAAGGAGTGGAAAACATGAAAAAGGATCTGCAAAAGTTAGAAGAATGGTTTAATATCTGGCAACTAAAATTCAATAATGAGTCAAAATGTTGTGTGATCGTTTCACTGAGGTACCCCCCTCATCAAACCCAGCATGCACCTAAAAAGAGGGAGATAAAGCCTCAGACTATTGTAGCAGTAAAGAACCAAAAGGTACAAATCAAAACTGCTTTTGATACTTCCATTGGCAAAAAACTCCCTCACAGAACAGCTCAGGTTTAGAAAAGGGCAAAGTCACCCGAAGACACGTTAAAGGACTTAGCTGACATAAGACGACTTGAGCTGCAACGCTGTCACATCTTTTCAACAAGTGACCTTGTTTCACCAATGTTTGGCTCATCAAGGGAATAAACAGTACAGCCTTGAAAAGTACAGCCATGCTGAGACCAGCCCCACATGGGTGCATGCTAGGTTTGAAGAGGGGTGTACCTCGGTGCCACGATCACACAACATTTCATTATATGAACATATTATATGTTGTGCGTCCTCGTATAATTTGTTAACTAAAATTCAATGCAAAGAAATGCAGAGTAATGCATTTGAAGATTAGAAATCGGAAGGAGCCGTATGTGTTGGGAGGTGAGAGGCTGATATGCACAGATGGGGAGAGGGACCTTGGGGTGATAATGTCCGAAGATCTAAACGCAAAGAAATAGTGTGACAAGGCAGTGGCTGTTGCCAGAAGGATGCTAGGCTGTATAAAGGTGGCATAACCAGTAGATGAAAGAAGGTGTTGTTGCCCCTGTACAGGTCATTGGTGAGGCCCCACTTGGAGTATTGTGTTCAATTTTGGAGGCTGTATCTGGCAAAGGCCATAAGAAGACTTGAAGCGGTCCAGAGAAAGGTGACAAAAATAATAGGATGTTTGCACCAAAAGACGTATGAGGAGAGACTGGAAGCCCTGAATATGTATACCCTAGACTAGAGGAAAGGAGGGACAGGGGAGATATGATTCAGACATTCAAATACTTGAAAGGTATTAACATAGAACAAAATCTTTTCCAGAGAAAAAAAGTGGTAAAATCAATGAGCATAATGTGAGGATGAG
The DNA here is from genome assembly GCF_902459505.1 of Geotrypetes seraphini. Taxonomy (NCBI): domain Eukaryota; kingdom Metazoa; phylum Chordata; class Amphibia; order Gymnophiona; family Dermophiidae; genus Geotrypetes; species Geotrypetes seraphini. Next base: position 103,130,156 of record NC_047085.1, on the reverse strand, counting down.
GGGCGGTAGACACAAGAGTTGTCTTAGGAAGTTCTTTACAGAGAGGGTGGTTGATGTTTTGAATGCACTCCTGAGGGAGATGGTAGAGAGGAAAACAGTAACAGAGTTCAAAAAAGCATGGGATAAACACAGAGGATTGCTAATCAGAAAGTAATGGAGATATATTGAAGAACTAAAGCTAGTACTGGGCAGATTTGCACAGACTGTTTCCCCTATATGGCCATTCAGTTGAGGATGGGCTGGGGAGGGCTTCAATAGCTGGGATGGTTTAGATGGGCTGGGGTGATCTTTGATGGAGACTCCAGTAGATGGAACTTAAACACAGCACCGGGCAGAGCTCTGGATTTCTGGCTCAGAAATATCTAAGAAAAAGGACAATTTAAATTAAATCATTAAATTATAGAGAGTGCATGGTTAGGTAGACCGGATGGACCTTTCGGGTCTTTATCTGCCGTCATTTACTATGTTACTATATGCTATCATTCAATTAGACCACAGCAGTAATAAAATACAAAATTCTACAGAGAAAAAGGAAAAAAAAAGTTAAGAGAGAGAGAAGAGACATAAAAGGAAATACTTGAAGCTCATACCTGAAGAAAAACTGGCATTTGAGAGAAAAGAGAGGTTTTAAGATAAGGTTTGAATCTGAGTCTACATGACTCTACCCTAAGAGATGAAGGAAGGCATTCTAAAATAAAGGGATTAGGTAGGCAAAGGCAGCCTATTGTGCGGTTTCTAAACACGTGACCTCTGGGGAGGGCAAAGTAAGCAGCTTATCATAATATAAATGGAGGGGTTATGCAGGTTGGTTTGGGATTAGTAAATTGAATACATTTATTTATATCACCTATATTTGCATAACCACTATGCAGAGGATAATAAGACATACATAGTGAAAAATATCTACAAATAACTAAATAAAAAATAGGTCCGTAGGAAGACTAACTGGGTATACAAATCCCTACAGCATAGAGAACAATAGAAACAAAAGGGAAGTGAGGAGACATAAGCCAAAGTCTTCAGTCTTTGAGAAGTAAACAGAACATAAGAATAGCCTTACTGGGTCAGACCAATGGTCCATCAAGCCCAGTAGCTCATCTTCACAGTAGTCAATCCAGGTCACTAGTACCTGGCAAAAGCCCAAATAGTAGCAACATTCCATGCCACCATCATCTGTTGGTTCCAAAAGACTGCATAAAAGTAATGTGTCTAACTGCTTCTTAAAAGCCACAGTCTTTCACAAGATTCTTGAGTACGGTGGAAGATTACCTCACTCTTCTGGACCTGGGATGGAAAAGCACAAGCCCTAGTTTTAGAGAAGTGAATTTGCATAGCCAAGAGACACAGAATAAAGGGTTCTACGAGTATGAAAAAAAAAAAATCATGAAACAAATCCTGAAGGAAACTGGTAGCCAATGCTGTTCAGAGAGAAGAGGAAAGGGTTCTTGTGATCAGATGTAAGGGCACTGGAGAGAAATTTAGCTGCTGAATTCTGAAGTAATTGTGGACATGGCATTAGAGGAAAGTAGCTTTGATCCTGCAGTCCAAGGAGTTAGAGTAATCTATATGATTAAAAAACAAACAAGCAAACAACGAAAACCCTCCCAATGAGTCATAGAAAAATCAGAGTGGCTCTTCCACAAAGTGTAAATAAAAAGGATTTCACGAATACTGCTTTGGGTGCTCAAAGGTTAAATATCAATGCACGAGCCTAAAATAGTGATATACTCATATAGTATAATGGGGAGATGCTGCATGGTAGGATATGAATGGGGCAATAAAGGTTATCTGGCAATCCAGGTAGCTTCTGAGTGGCTATTGGGGCCCAAAAAAGCTAAATAATATTGGTTGTAGTACTGAGCATGAAAATCAGTACTATTTAGCTTCTTATGGACCCCATTAGCCACTCTAGCGCAAACCCTTGCCCTCAGTGGCTTCTACTATGCTGCTGATATCCAGCAAGTGGCATATACTTATACATCTCACCTGACCTTAGTCACCACAATGCATTTCTGGCTACCAGAGCCAACTGGCTGTCCTTTCACAGCCTAAAATTAACTCCACAAAGTCAAAAATCCTCTTTTTTTTACACTTTTCCATCTTGCTGCTTCCAATCTGATGGTGGTGTACAAGTTGACTGCCTATTTTTTTTGTTACATGTACTCTTTTCTGCAATATCTTGGAGAAAAATGGAAGGTTGTATACCAGACAGAAATTGGCAATAGCAGAAGAATTGCGATATGGCTTCTTTAGGATTGAACAAAGGGTAGCACGTTTCCACGTGTAGGAAAGCAAGCCCATAAAGAAGCTAGTATGGATATGAATGAAAAATAAAAGGGGAGAAGTCCAGATAAAGGGATTCTTTGTTAGGTATTCCTCCATTCCTGGGTAACCCTTGTTTGTCCAGGCAAGCATTAGGCTCTCATTTCAATCCACACACTAAGCATGCCACTCACAGTCAAAGCAGTCCACACAGATATTTTCCAAACTGTGAAGGGTTTACTTTAACATGAACCTCAGATAACTGGGACAATGCTACAAAATAACTGTTTACAAGACAAAAGTATATAGGTTTAATCAAGTAAAAGTAGCAACAGTTATTTAAGAGATATTTGGAGCATTGAGATTAAGCATGAAATTACTGCATGTCAATGGCCACGAATTTGATCTCGGAGGATGAAATGTACTGTGTCAGCATCTATGAGACAAACTTGTTTTTTTCTGTTGCATAGAGCATTGTGGACCCCTGTTAGGCTACAAAAATTAGATAGTTCTTTGTCTAATAGATGTTGGCATTGTCATTTGGAAGCAGGAACTTTAGATCATTTACTGTTTCATTGCCCATTTATTATGAATTTTTGGAAATCAATTTAGGACCAAATTAATAATTTGTTAGATAATCCAGTGGCATTATCCTATGATACTGTGATATTTGGCATGGAAATGAGAGCAAAAAGTCAGATTTCTATGAATAACAATAAATTATTACTCATAATGACTGGTGTTGCCAGGATTGGAGAAGATTGGAGAAGAATGAATTACAACTTTTGGTGGAACTCTCTATGCCATATCTATAAAATGGAAAGATTTATTGCATTACAAAAGGGTTATTTCAAGAAATTTCAGGATGTATGGAAACCATTAACAAAATATTGTACGGAGTTTGTTTCCCTTAAATTTATTAGCATTAATAGGGTAGGGTGGGGATATTTTATTAATATATATTTATATTATATTGGATTATATGGTAGGGAGGGAGGGAAGGGGGAGGGATAAGATTTTAAATAATGTGCAAATGATATATTTATTGTTAATGTGATTGAATATATGTAACACTTAATGTAATCCTAAAAATGAATAAAGAATTTACAAAAAAAAAACAAAAAAAAAAACAGTTATACCTCTGAGGATTCTCCTTTTTAGTTCTCCTTTCTTAGTTATAGTTCTCAGAGTAGAGCTGTTTCACCCAAGAGGGATATCTGGGATTGGTCATTTTTCTGCTCCAGGTCAGATTATTAGGGACATTTTCAAAACACCAAGATGTCCAAAAAACAGTATAAATTTGGACGTTTTTTCTCGCCAAAATTTCCAGGTTCTGATTTTCAAAGCCGATTGCTAGGCTTCTTAGCCACTGTGCATCCAAAGTTCGAGGGGGGCATGTCATGGGTTTGCCTAGCACTTGGACATCTTGTGGTGATAATTAAACATTTCCCAAGACATCCAGGCTAGAACTTAGATGTCTGGAGCTAGACCTGTTTTTAAAAAGTGTCTTAAGTGCCAAAAAGGTACCCAAACTGACCAGACGACCACCGAAGGTAATTATATAATGACCCCCCCTACATCTCCCAGTAGTCACTGACCCACCTCCCACTCCACAAAGATCTGAATGAAACACTACATACCTGTCTCGAGAACTGCAGTAGCTAGTATGGGAAATCCTAGTAGAGCAGCACACAAGTGTCTTAAGTAGCCTGGTGGGCAGACTAATGAACCATAGGGGTCCGTTACCAAAGTTGAACATGAGATATTTAAGCACATGCAAAAGAAAGGGAGCTTGAAACGCCAATGCTGAGCAAATGTGCCCTTTTTTCTCATGTTCAACTCTGGTTCTGACCTTCTAGTTATGGACCCCTGATGAAGACAGTCATATTAGCCAAAACACGGACCTTGTAGGGTCCTATGTTCCCATTCATCTACAAGAGTTCATTTTAATGTCATACCATTTGTCAGCTGTTTTGATCTGCTAAAATTGGAATCATCATCAAGGTGACATGGTTGTAGTGCACAAGACATGGTTGTAGTGCACACCGATATTTTCGTTCTTTCTTTTTTAACTTTCTTTAGTTTTTAATGCCAAGAAAAAGTGCAATACAATTTATATACAAATAATGATAATCAACCAAGCACTTATAATCAATCAGTATCTATACAAAAGATAAAAATTCCCTCCGCCTTCCATCATTATCATCAGGAATAATACCAAAACAAAAGATATACTCCCTCCCGCTCCTACCCCCCCCCCGGATGTGTGGGTAAAAAACAATAGAAAATAAAGATAAAGGACAACTATAGCAAATCTACAAAAGATGTCAATGGTCCGCAAACTAATTTGAATATCTTATTATGCCCCAGCATGTCAGCATTCATTTTCTCATATTTATAAGTTAAACATAAGCTCGCCCACCAAAAAGAAAAAACTAAGGTGATCCCAATTCTTCCAATTGCGAGTAATCATTTGCATGGCTATCCTGGTCATAATAAGGAAAAGCCGGCATTTATAGCGGTCAACACACCGATACTTTCATGGGATTATCAATTTTATCAGTTACAGTTATTGTTTTTATGGCTTTTGGCTGGCATTGTTTTGTGGTTCTTATACTTATACTCCATCTAGCAAGAGTTAATTCTCTTCTAGTAACATATTTCACATCAGTCTCTACAGTCATATATGCACTCTGATATGATCAATTTATCATACTCATTTATGCACAGGACTTTTAGTAACACATAAATAGATTATTTTATAAGGATCAAAGTTCAGGAATCAGGTTAGAAGTTGCTTGAAACATAAATTTCTTCCAGTGACTTCTCAACGCCTGGCTCCTCAGCTATATTTTATTGCTCTAAATTATTTCTTATGCTGAGATCAGAGGCAAAACACTCTTGACATCTGCAGTCAGCAAAATAGCTTATTCGTTTGTTAAATTCACCATGCTTGCTTCCCCTATGAGATTTTGTGCAAAAATTAAGGTTTTATATTCACAGAAAATTTATAGATCAATGTGAATTAAGAAAGAAGGATACTCGTAAACAAAGACTAGTATGATTCAAACAAATAATACATTATTAAACCAGTGCATTATAATCTAATTATTTTAAACTTTGCTAAACTTCGAGCTAGAGCAATCATTTATGATAAATGGTACAGTACTTGATGCAGCAAAATGGAAGAACTAACAGCTGCTTATTTCTACAAGAAATAAGTCATGCCTGTTTGGGAATAAAGAAAAAGCATAATCCTTAGCACAATGCATTAGTGTAATTTGATGACCATAAAACTGTTTAAATCAGAGCTACAATGTGTGGGATGTATACTGTGAAATTAGAATCTGAAACTGAGGGCTGGGTGCATTGGTTGAGAGCAAAACATAATTCAGTGTAAGCCAGAGCTGACCAAATTTGGATAGGGTTTAAGAAAGCCCCTGAACCTGAATTTATCAGTTGAAATTTCCCCATTGTCCATTAATGCCTTGAAACGTAGTCTGGCTACTACCAGTCAGCAACAGATAGGTTTCTAGTCAGCAAGTTCCCTAAATATGTTGCCCATGATGCTTCTGGACACCCAGCCATAGTTGTAAACTGAGGCACAGATTTATTAATAATGGCATATGAGGTATTATTGTAGAGGGAGCTGCATGAGCATAGGCTCGTAGATGATGATACTGAGTGATCAGAGGTGAATTTCTTGTATTCTTAAGATAATGCAATCCTCCTTTTAGGGACACATGTTGAAAGCAAGCAGAGAGCCACCTTTGAATACTGCTGAGCACTAACCAACTCAATGTCACCTTGAATTTAGGAGTATTCAATGGCGGAGCAGAAGACACTGCAAAGACCCAGGAGGTTGTGTGACAGTCTCTAAGAAAGTCCAGGTGTAGAGAGTGGCGTTCCAAAACCAGTTTGATTGTAATGAAGACAGCGAGAGTGGCAAAAATATAGAAATGAGGCATGGGACCAGGGTGTACGCTGCTATCCATTTACAGAATGTAGTCCTTCATGACTAAAGCCAGTGTTGGCCCTCTTGTCATGGAGGAACAGGTCTCGCTATCTTTGCACAGGTCAGATAGGCTTGTCATTCAATTGGCAGCAAGCACCATGGCATGCCTTATGACAGGGGTAGGGAACTCCGGTCCTCGAGAGCCATATTCCAGTTGGGTTTTCAGGATTTCCCCAATGAATATGCATTGAAAGCAGTGCATATTCATTGGGGAAATCCTGAAAACCCGACTGGAATACGGCTCTTGAGGACCGGAGTTCCCTACCCCTGCTCTATGATTATAAAAGAATTTTGCACAGGATATAAAGGTAGAGGTGGCATGCTGATAGTCCTGTAATGTGACAAACTACTGTGCATATTTAGACGGTTATAGGAACACAGACTTGTTGATGCAAAGTGATCTTATTTCTCTTTCTGTAGACAGTGCTTTGAACCTTCCATTTGAGTTCTTTATATTTATTTAATTTATTTTATATCTCATACTCCAAGAAGAGCTCAGAACGGGTTACAGAGTTATATACATCATACAGAACAAGAAACAGAGTTACATACATGATTCATTTGTTGGTGTGCTGGTACAGTTGTGGGAGGTTAATAAATGGTCCAAGAGGGGCTTCTGCTGATTTCAGAATTTATGGGTTCAATGTAGGTTCTTGATTGTGGGTAGTGGTCAGCTGGGGCTATGTAAACAGATAGGTTTTTAGTGCCTTCCTGAATTTTAGTAGTGAATCCAGAGATAGTTGTTGTCTTTAAAAGTGGTTTTTAAGGGTTTCTGGGTAGAGAATGACACGGGGAGCGATCCCCGCAGGGAGCTGCGGCTTGGCTGCGGTTTGGCTGCGGGTTATGGAGACTCCAAAGCCAAATCGCCGCAGACACGGGGACAAAAGTTTTCACCGCCCGCAAAAACGGTGAAAAGATTTGTCCCCGCAGGCCAATGTTCCCCCTTCTAGGAACCGCTATTTACCTGTGTTTCACCGTGTTCGTGACCGGGTGTTTGATGTCTCCGCCATGTTGTCTGTCTCCTCCAACTCTCGATCCAACTTGCACGTTGCCGCATTGACTCCGCCCCCCAATATACTGGCTCCTCATTTGTCAGATCAACCCTTCCTGCCCATAGAACCCGCCCCCCCCCGACGATCGCCGGCAGGAAGGTGCTCAGCCCTTCATGCCGACAGAACCAGCCCTCCCCAATGATCGCGGCAGGAGGGTACCCATCCCCTCCTGCCTACCCCAACAGCCCCCCCGACGATCGCAGCAGGAGGATATCCAACCCCTCCTGCCAGCTCCCCAACAGCCCCCCTATGATCACTGGTAGGAGAGTGCCCAACCCCTCCTGCCGGACCCTCCCCCAACAAACCCCGCCATCCCGAAACACCACCCTTAGTCTTACTTTCCAAGTTGGACCAGACAGCTCCTCGCTCATCTGGCCAGCAGGCCTGCCTCCATCCAAATGAGGCGGGCCCGCCCCTCCCCTCCCCTGCCTAACCCACAGGATCCTAGGGCCTGATTGGCCCAAGCACCTAAGGCCCCTCCTATAGCGGGAGTGGCTTTAGGTGCCTAGACCAATCAGGCCCTAGGATCCTGTGGGTTGGGCAGGGTAGGGGCGGGCCCGCCTCATTTGGACGGAGGCAAGTCTGCTGGCCATACGTGTGAGGAGCCGTCCGGTCCAACTTGGAAAGTAAGACTAAGGGGGTTCCGGGGTGGGAGGGTTCGTTGGGGGGGGGGTCCAGTAGGAAGGGTTGGGTACCCTCCTGCTGGCGATCTTAGGAGAGGCCATTGGGAGGACCGGCAGGAGGGGTTGGGTACCCTTCTGCTGCGATTGTCGGGAGGGCCGTTGGGGGGGTCTACAGGAGGGGTTGGGTGCCCTCCTGCCGTGATCGCTGGGGGGAGGGGAGACTTGCAGCCGTCTACTTACCATGTAGGCTAACATTGTAAGCATTAAAAGTACATGTCGTGTTTGTTTTTGTATAGTTATTAACTAATATTTAACTAAGTTTTAAAGTTTTAAAGAATGTTTCCTTTATACGTAAATAAAGAAAAGTATATAAAATCGTACCCGTTTGAGGCTTTTATGTATGCAGCGGTGACGGTGATGGGGCGGTGAATGGGGTTGCAGTGGCGGGGCGGTGAAGGGAATGGCGGTGACGGGGCGGTGCAGAGGATGGTGAGATGGGGACGGGGCGGTGACGGGGACCAATTTTTTCACCGTGTTATTCTCTATTTCTGGGTTTAGAGATAGGGTCCCCTACCTCTAAAAACCTATTCTCTGAATTTTTTGATCTCTTATTTTGTTCCTATGGGCTATTTTTAGCACTAAAATTGTTGCCATGGCTGCCGTCTTGGATTTCACAATTTTGAAATAAAAGCTTCTATCTACCTCAAAACACTTTAATTTGGTGCCAAAACAGTCCTGATGGACTCGTCTGATCAGGATGTTAAGGACTCATGCCAGAATTGCGATGGCTAGCTGGCTGAGGACTGTACATCTTCCATTTGCCATATGGCATGTGAGGGGGGGGCGGCGGCAGTAACCACTGGCTTAGCCTCCTCTAGTTTTTCTGGAGGTTTGGGGTCCCTCTTGAATCAAGTTCCAGGTCAGAAATCCTGGCTAAAACTGAGAAGTGGTGACAGGGCATCCCAGGCAAACTGCATCCACGCATCTATTGTGAAACCCCAGAGTGGAACGCAGGAACGCCTTCCAGGGCCTTCTGGGTGACCTGGTACAGCCTTTGCTCCAGAATTTATAGGCATGATGTACGAAGTATACCTGAATTACAGTGGTCACAGTGACCCCTCAGGGGTCACAATGGTGGTAGCGCCAGGTGTTATTCCCTCTAAGGACACATTTTTCCCACCACAGAGCCATGTGTAAGATGCGGAGATACAGTCAGAAGACTGAGATGAAGTGAATTTGATATTCATGCCTTTACTGCCCCATTATCATGCCTAGGAAAATCAGGTTCCGACCATGTGGCAGCACTGGATCTCAGAAAGGATTCAACTGGGTGCAGGTTGTTTAAGCCATCAGCGCTTTTGGGGATTATTACTGAGTCTCTCCAAGAATTAATGATAGAGACTTCTCAGGTCTCTGCTGCCCAGTGCTCACTTATGAACAGCACCAAAGCTCAGACAACATGTTTTCTTTCCCATCTGGACATTACTAAGAAGATCACAGACCATTGGGAGGTCCTGAAAGGGCCTCTTCACGTGGCTAAGACCAAGACAAAACTTTATCCGATGGACATTGAATTTCATCAGCTATTCAGTTCACCAAAGGTGGATTTCCTGGTGGCACAGGTTACAAAGTGCACCTCCCCAGTGACGGGGGAGAGGTGCTGAAGGATGCACAGGACTATAGGCTACTTTGTGTCTTTGAGACAATTTTGAAGCCAGAGCTTTGAGGTTGAAGGTAGCAGCAGTGGTATCATATGTCGCATGGACTGTTATGTTGTGCTCCGGAAGCAGATACTAACACGAATCCACAGTTCCTTATGTTGGAAGTGGATTATGTGGCAGATGCTTTGTACGAATTATTCAGGATCCTGAGCAAGGTTTCTACGTATGTCATTTCTGCACAAAAAATGTTCTGAATTAGACGTGGGTGGGAGATTCATCCTTGAAAGCCACGCTGATCAAATTGCCGTTTAAGGGTCAATTGCTTTTTGGTAAAGAGCTGAATGATCTTATGGCCAGTATGTAGGATTGAAAGTCAAAATCTTTACCTGACAACAGATCAAGGGCCCTAGGGAATCAGGTCAAGCTAATTTTCATGGATTTCAGTGCTTTGCCTAATATTCTAGTGGACCTATGGTCCAGAGATCTTTTCAAGACTAAATTTAGATTTGGAGGCACTAACTGTCCCCAATTCTCCAGATCTCACCCCACAGCAGCCCCCAAGACACAGTTTTGATGCTAGGTCAGAAGCTATACCTCCAAGGATAGGAGGGAGGTTGTCAGCTTACTGGGAGGCATGGGTGAAGATCACTTCAGACCGCTGGGTATTGGAAATAATTCAGGAAGTGTACAAGTTCAAGTTCTTTCATCTCCTTCCAGACTTTTTTTTGGATTCTCCAATGGAAAAGGCAGAGAAGGCAGACCGAGTCAGAGTGACAGTAAAGAGGCTACTAGATCTAGCAGCCATAGAAGCCATCTCAGATGAAGAATTGGGCTCAGGTAGATACTCTATATACTTTATTGTACCCAACCAAGACTTAGAAGACTGGAGGCCAATCCTTGATCTGAAATCAATCAGTGCGGCTTTCAAGATACCGTGCCTCTCTGGACTTGACAGAGGCCAACCTGCATATCCCCATTTTCCTGGATCACAGGAATTTCTTGAGGTTCCACATTTTGGAACACCACTTTCAGTTCTTGGCTTTTCTGTTTAGACTGGCCATGGTGCCATGCATATTCACCAAGGTGATGGCTGTTGTAGAAGTGCACCTCTGCAAGGAGGGGATACAAGTACATCTTTACCTGGACAATTGGCTGATACAAGGTCCGTCCGAATCTGAGGGAAGGCCGACAGTGGAGTCCATGGTCCAGCTGCTACAGATTCTGGGCTGGGTCATAAACTTCAAAAAAAGCCACCTGGAGCTGACACAGTACCTGGAGTATCTGGGAGTTCTTTACAACATGATGGGCAACAAAGCTTTTCTCCCTGAAGCCTGCAGAGTGAAACTCACATGTCAGATCAGGGAATTTCAGGACAGGCTAGTACTGATGGCTTGGCATTACCTGCAAGTGCTGGAGTCAATAGTAGAAATATTAGATGTGGTCCCCTGGGCTTTCTCCAGGATGCGCTCTTATCCTGCTGGTCACCACAAATGGCTGCATTGCTGATGCCCCTATCTTGATCATCAGAGGCATGGCACAGTCTGAACTGGTGGCTGGAGCCTCAGAAGGGCATAATCAAAAGGAACGTCTTAGTCCGTTTTCGTCTAAGTCGCAAGTCGTCCAAAGTAAAAAACAGTCCAGGACACATTTTCAAAAAATACATCCCAAATTTTTTTTGTTTCAAAAATCGTCTAACTATATGTCCTGCCGATCTGATCGTCCAAATCGCTAATCGTCCATCTGTATACCACATTTTCGTTCAACTTTTCATCCAAGTCAAAAATGCCTAGAACAAGCCCTGTTGGACGTGGGAGGGGTCTGCAAAGTGATGGACTGAACAAACAGACATGGCATCTAAATAGTGGGGTACCTTTTGAACTTCACAAAAAGGGTGCTATGTCTTCAACTCACTACAGCTCCCTTATAGATAATGGTAAGCCCCCCAAACCACCTCTAAAATCCCCTAGACCCACTTATCTACCACCCCAATAGCCCTTATGGCTGCAGGAGCCACTTATATGCCAGTAAAAAAGGGTTTTGGGGGTGTATAGGGGAGTGCACATGTTTAAGTATCAATGCAGTGATTATAGGGGCTTATGGGCATGGGTCCTCCTCTCCATGGGTCCTTAACCCACCCAAAGACGGCTTAAGCTGCCTCTGTGCTGGATGACCAGGCTGCCAGGTGATGATGGTCTGGAGGCTGAATTTTAAAGGTGTGATTATGATTTTTATGGGGTTGGGGGGGGGGGGGTCGGTGATCACTTGGGTAGTGTGTAGAGGTCTGTATGTGTTTGCAGTGCTTATCTGGTGACTTTAGGTGGGTTTTTGTGATTTAGACCATGTTTTAAATGGTCTAAGTCATAATGTCCAAGTTCCGTCGATCCTGGGCTGTATAACTTTCGGTTATACATACTGTACGACTAAGTCTAAGCCGGCCCAAGTCCTGCCCAACTCCCGCCCTCGACACTCCTCCTGAAATGCCCATTTAGCTTTGGTTATTCAGCGGCACTATGAAGGCCTAGGTCATTTAGAAATACGTCCAAAACCCATTTTTATTATTGGCACTTGGACGTATTTTGACAATGTTCGTCCAAGTGCCGACTTAGGCCAGTTTTTGGATGTTTTTTCTTTCGATTATGAGCCCCTCAGTCTCTATCCCGAGGAGTGCTGCTTCGCATCTTCTCATGGGTGATCCTGATGACAAATGCCAGTCTTTACAACTGGTGAGCAGCCACACGGTCTTACCACCATACTTTCACAAAGTTTTATAGGGTAGATATAGTGGCTAAATTAGATATTGCGTTTGAATCTTTAGTACTTTCAGCATGTTCATCTGTCCCACCCTAACTCCTAGGGAACTACTTTAATATGTTCCAAGTGTTCCAGAATGATGTGCCTATTGCACTAGAAGGAAAGACCAGATACTTAACTTTGATAATCTTCTTTCTAGTAAATAGGCACATCATTCTGGAAGCCTGCCCTATCAGATGTTCATAGCCTGCTTGTTGTCTCGGACATGCCCATATTTCTGGGTTCCTTGTTTCTTTCCCCTGTCCAGTTCAGTCAAGAAGAGGGGTAATCTCTACTATTGTGAAGAGACCATGCAGTATCTTTCAGAACTCTAGGACTGTTAGTACAGGTTGCGGTTAGGTAGGTGGCCTGTTCATTCCACCACATTATAGAATTAAATGTTTAATGTTTATATGTTATGATATGAGCAGAACAGACTTGTTTCTTGGGGAGAGAACATAAGAACATAAGAATTGCTGCTGCTGGGTCAGACCAATGGTCCATCCTGCCCAGCAGTCCGCTCACGTGGCAGCCCGAAGGTCAAGACCAGTGCTCCAAATGAATCTAGTCTCACCAGTATGAACTTGTCCAACTTTGTCTTGAAACCCTGGAGGGTGTTTTCCCCTATAACAGACTCCGGAAGAGCATTCCAGTTTTCTACCACTCTCTGGGTGAAGAAGAATTTCCTTACGTTTGTATGGAATCTATCCCCTTTCAACTTTAGAGAGTGTTCCTTCGTTCTCCCTACCTTGGAGAGGGCGAACAATCTACTAAGTCTATTCCCTTCAGTATTTTGAATGTTTCGATAATGTCCCCTCGCAATTTCCTCTTTTCAAGGGAGAAGAGGCCCAGCTTCTCCAATCTCTCACTGTACGGCAACTCCTCCATCCTCTTAACCATTTTAGTCGCTCTTCTCTGGACCCTTTTGAGTAGTACCATGTCCTTCTTCATGTACGGCGACCAGTGCTGGACGCAGTACTCCAGGTGAGGGCACACCATAGCTCAGTACAACAGCATGATAACATTCTCTGATCTGTTCGAGATCCCCTTCTTGATCATTCCTAGCATTCTGTATGCCCTTTTTGCCACCACAACGCATTGTGCAGATGGCTTCATGGACTTGTTGATCAGAACTCCCAAGTCCCTTTCCTGGGAGGTCTCTCCAAGTACTGCCCCGGACATCCTGTATTCATGCATGAGATTTTTGTTCCCGACATACATCACTTTGCACTTATCCACATTGAACCTAATCTGCCATGTCGATGCACATTTCTCGAGCTTGATTATGTCACGTTGCAGATCTTCGCAATCCCCCTGTGTCATCACTACTCTGTATAACTTCGTATCGTCCTCAAATTTAATCACCTCACTTGTCGTACCAATGTCCAGATCGTTTATAAAGATGTTGAAGAGCACAGATCCAAGCACCGAGCCCTGCGGCACCCCGCTGATGACGGTCTTCCAGTCTGAGAATTGTCCCCATACATTTATATTTCCTCTCTAGGGCTGACGCTTTGGTATGAAATGAGGAATTGGAGGACAGCCCAGAATGATGGGTGGTGGAACAGAAAAATGTAAATGAGACTCTCTGTGCACACACCTGTTCCTAAAGTATCTAGACAACTGATCCTCTCTTCTCTCTCCCCTCTATAGCGATTAACTTGTTCTATTGATCACTCTCTCCTCAGAAATGGATTTCCCGTCCTATTAACCCTCTTTCTTCCTCCCCTCTTAAAGTCAATCAATTTGTGCCTTTGCAAACCGCATAGAACTTCACGGTATTACGGTATATAAGCTGTTATTATTATTATTACAGGATCTTGTGACCAGGGATAGCTGACTTTGATAAATACCTATGAAAAAGGACCGGCACCTACTAATGCTGCAGGCACTCTTTCCCCACCAAAATAACATTTGTACTTTTGAAAATACATAAGTGTGTAGGTATAGCAATTCATATTCCAGTGACCCCAGGAACACTTTCACTAATATGTTGGGTAGTTTATTTTGTAACAACTTGCTTCTGCGACGAAAGCTTTGAAAATTTTCCTTCATTTGTACAATGACCATTAAATTATACACAAAACATATCAACAGAACAAACATTTGAAAACTCCATTAGCCCTTTATTTAAAGAAACCAAAATAATGATCCAATAAAAAACGTTCTTGGACACAAAGTTTCAAATTTGATAAGATGCCAAACCTTCTTTACATTGATCTGAAAACTTATCTAACATACAATTTATGTTGCCCAATGAATATTCACATAACATATGGTATTTCGTTATATTTCTTCGGAAACCTTTGGCATTGATTCATGGCTGCACAACTCATTACCTTCACATTTTCTCTTTCAAACTGAGCTCATCTTGTTCACCCCCTGCATCTAGGCAGGGTCTACTGTACTTTAGGCAGCCCAAACAGATGTTTAACTAATCTGCTCTTCAAAGACTACTCAATGGATATTCCATCACCTCCACAAATAACTTATTCTATTGTTTATCTTTAACTATCTTGACAGCTAGCAAATTCTTCCAAATGTCTAACTGAAATCAGACCTGCTGCAAAGTGACACCATTATTTTTTTCTCTTTATTCAGTGGAAATGGGAAATTTAATTCTCATGTTCTTTATTTAAGTATTTGAATATTCCATCATCAAAATGCAACTTCACTATAAATCTTGTCACTTATTTTATACCAACAAATTTAGTATTAAACTAAAAACAAATCAGTATTAAACTAAAAGCTACATAGGAAGGAAAAAGCCTCACAGAGCAGAAAACAGGCAAACTCTTTATTTTCTATATGTTACATACATTAACATAAGAATATATACCTGTAAAGTCGTGGGTATATGTTTTGAAGTTTTGAATTTGGGCTATTGATTTTGAATGTATTGGGGGGAAAAAACCCAAGGGAGGTTTTTGCCTGTGATTAAGAGAAGTGAGTAAAGAATAAGTTCAAAGTTGTAAGTTGTTTTTTGCTCTGTGAGGCATTTTCCTTCCTAATTAAAAAGGGCCCCCTTTATCATGCTGTGCTAGAGGATTTTAGCGTGAGCCGGTGTGATAAATGCTCTGACACTCATAGAATTCCTATGAGCATTGGAGCACTTATCTCTAGCGCTGCTTGATAAAAGGGGGAGGGGTGGGGGGTTGTAAGCTTTTAGTTTAATACTGAATTTGTTTTTGCAGTATTATAAAATAAGTGACAAGATTTTTTGTGACCTGCAATTTGGTGTTGGAATTTTGTTGCGTTTCACTTCCTTTCTATGCTTTTTAGAATTTGAATATTAGCATTAAGTCCATGCTCATTCTTCTTTTCTGTGTGCTTTAGTAAACCTAACTCTTTCAGCTCTTTCTCATATATCGAACATACTAACCCCTCCCCCAATTTACAAAACCGTAGCACAGTTTTTAGTGCCGGCTGTGGCGGTAACAGCTCTGATACTCCTAGGAATTCTATGAGCGTCGGAGCTGCTACTGCCATAGCTGGCGTTAAAAACCACGCTACGGTTTTGTAAAAGGGGTGGGTAAGGGCCCCTTTCATCAAGTTGTGCTAATGTTTTTTTAGTGTGAGCTGGTGCGGTATATGCTCCGACACTCATAGAATTCCTTATTTTGCTGGCCCGCACTAAAAACCTCTAGCGCAGCTTGATAAAGGGGGGGAGGGGTAATTTTGTTGATCATATCTGGACTCCCTCTGGAATATTCACATATTTGTAGAAGTGTGGACCCCAAATTTGAACTGAATGTTCCAGAAAAGCCTTTCCTGCAGTCCAGTGGAATGGACTAATGGCTTCAAATGTCTTGAATATGTATCAGCGGGATGTCATTTAAAATTTTTTTAATAACAGCAGAATATTCCTGACATATTTAGATTGTTGCCTATTACAGTCACAGCTTCCAGCTTTCTGTAGCTCAGGGGTATTTGTGCACAATATTTGAAAATTCTATTTGGAGAATCTTTGGCATACATGAATAAATTTGCATTACTTGAGGTGCAAAATTATTTTAAATCATAAATGTAGCTATGTAGGTTTCATCTGGGCTCTATTTGAAGATCAAAAAGGTGGAGAATTATACTGTCTTTGAGGAGAACTTTGTGTAGGTCATTTACCCTCCCCCCCCTTCTCTTTTACAAAACCTTGCTAGTATTTTTAGCACTGGCCTTAGCAGTAACAGCTCCAATGCTTATACCCCCCACCCACTTTTTACAAAACTGTAGCGCAGTTTTTAGTGTGGTGGTAACAGTTCTAATGCTCAAAGAATTCCTATGAGCATCATAGTAACATAGCAGATGATGGCAGATAAAGACCCGAATGGTCCACCAGTCTGCCCAACCTGATTCAATTTAAATTTTTAAATTTTTTCTTCTTAGCTATTTCTGGGCAAGAATCCAAAGCTCTACCCGATACTGTGCTTGGGTTCCTACTGCCGAAATCTCCGTTAACACCTACTCTAGCCCAACTACACACCCCCAGCCATTGAAGCCCTCCCCAGCCCATCCTCCACCAAATGGCCATATACCGACACAGACTGTGCAAGTCTGCCCAGTACTGGCTTTAGTTCAATTTTTAATATTATTTTCTGATTCTAGATCCTCTGTGTTCATCCCACGCTTCTTTGATCTCAGTCACAGTTTTACTCTCCACCACCTCTCTCGGGAGCGCATTCCAGGCATCCACCACCCTCTCCGTAAAGTAGAATTTCCTAACATTGCCTTTGAATCTACCACCCCTCAACCTCAAATTTTGTCCTCTGGTTTTACCATTTTCCTTTCTCTGGAAAAGATTATGTTCTACGTTAATACCCTTCAAGTATTTGAACGTCAGAATCATATCTCCCCTGTCTCTCCTTTCCTCTAGGGCATACATATTCAGGGCTTCCAGTCTCTCCTCATACGTCTTCTGGCGCAAGCCTCCTATCATTTTCATTGCCCTCCTCTGGACCACTTCAAGTCTTCTTACGTCCTTTGCCAGATGCGGTCTCCAAAACTGAACACAATACTCCAAGTGGGGCCTTACCAATGACCTGTACAGGGGCATCAACACCTTCTTCCTTCTACTGGCTACGCCTCTCTTTATACAGCTCAGCATCCTTCTGGCAGCAGCCACTGCCTTGTCACACTGTTTTTTTGCCTTTAGATCCCCAAGGTCCCTCTCCCCATCTGTGCATATCAGCTTCTCTCCTCCTAGCATATATGGTTCCTTCTGATTATTAATCCCCAAATGCATTACTCTGCATTTCTTTGCATTGAATTTTAGTTGCCAGGCATTAGACCATTCCTCTAACTTTTGCAGATCCTTTTTCATATTTTCCATTCCCTCTTTGGTGTCTACTCT
The DNA here is from genome assembly GCF_902459505.1 of Geotrypetes seraphini. Lineage (NCBI taxonomy): Eukaryota > Metazoa > Chordata > Amphibia > Gymnophiona > Dermophiidae > Geotrypetes > Geotrypetes seraphini. The sequence continues at coordinate 103,112,409 of NC_047085.1, read as the reverse complement.
GTTACAAATCTTGGTATCATCTTGTAGCCCACTGTAGCCCAGGACAGGGCTCAATAGCACTCCCAGTGGATACCACAAAATAGCACACTGACGTGTGACCCAAAATGGAGTCACCCTGCAGGACTGGACTTTAAACAGGAACCATAAATCATAGCTACAACAATTGTAGTTCATAGGAGAATCATTCCATTTTATTCCTTCCTTCACAAAGGTAAGTAGATCATTAATGTAGCAGAAAAATTGTCAGAACTTCAAACAGCCTCAAAACAAAAATACCAAAAGAAGCAAGCAACTAAAACAGCACAAAATAAAGTTCAAGGCTTGCTCTCAGCATTAACTTAGTCTCAGCTGTGCCTGAGGATTCAGTGCTCCACAGAGCTAGTACTGACTGCTCCCAAGCAGGCAGTTTCAAAAAGCACAAATACAGTTCATGGCACTTGTTCCATAGCTCTAGTGCCCAAAGTTCTAATAAAGCCTCTGGCCAGTTCAGAGCACTGCCAGGAAAGGAGAGTGTCAGGTTTTGCAAACGAAAGGCCTCAATACAGGCTTTCAAAATTCCCGCCCAGGATGATAGCAAAACCTCTCCCAAACAATACACACTCCCAGCTTACCAAAACAAAAATAGTCCCAAACAGTCAAGTGCAAAAAATCACAACTCACTACTTGCTGGTAGAGACCCAGTCTACCTGCATGGCTTCAGAAACATCAGGAGCATACTCTGCCAGACTTTCCTCACACTCCATGGGCTGTTCTTCTGGAAATAGCAGCTCCTCAGCTTGTCCAGCCTCTAACAGCTCCATGGGAATAGGCTTGTTGCTCCTGCTTGGCCCCGGGGACTCCCTAGGGAGAAAAGGTTTAAACCTTCTCCCTAGCTGACCTCCTTGCCTGTTCTCAACTGCAGGTTTAAATACTTTGGGGCAACACCTTACTCTAGTTGAGTCAGCAGAGTAGCTGGGACCTCTTGGGCTCCCCCGGTGGTGGCTCGGGGATGAATCACCCAATTCTTCATCACATAAATCAGGCTCCCTCTGGTGGTCACAGGCTAAATTATCAGTCTCAGGATTTACATGCACCTTCCTGATTCCACCTCGGGTTTTCATTTTTACTTTTTTTCCTGAACTAACAGGGACCCTGGCAGGCATCGTGTCTGCCTGGTCACAATCTGCAAAAAGGCACACTTTTCCTTCTAACCCTTCAGCAATGTCACTCACAAACATTGAACAGTATTGGCCCCAGCACCGAACCCTGAGGGACTCCACTACTCACCTTTCCTTCCTCCGAGCGACTTCCATTAACCACCACCCTCTGGCGTCTTGTTTCTAACCCAGCCAGTTTCTAACCCAGTTCACCATTTTGGGTCCTAACTTCAGCCCTTCAAGTTTGTTCAACAGCCTCCTATGAGGAACTGTATCAAAGGCTTTGCTGAAATCTAAGTAAATTACATCTAGCATATGTCCTCGATCCAGCTCTCTGGTCACTCAATCAAAAAATTCAATCAGGTTCATTTGGCACGATTTACCTTTTGTAAAGCCATGTTGCCTCGGATTCTGTAACCCATTAGATTCAAGGAAGTACACTATCCTTTCTTTCAGCAACACTTTCATTATTTTTCCAACAACTGAAATGAGGCTCACCGGCCTGTAGTTTCCTGCTTCATCCCTGTGACCACTTTTATGAATAGGGACCACATCCGCTCTCCTCCAATCCCCAGGAATCACTCCCGTCTCCAGAGATTTGTTGAACAAGTCTTTAATAGGACTCACCAGAACCTCTCTGAGCTCCCTTAGTATCCTGGGATGGATTCATCTGGTCCCATCGCTTTGTCCACCTTCAGTTTTTCAAGTTGCTCATAAACACTGTCCTCCGTGAATGGCACAGAATCATCGGCACCATGGCCAGTGCTAAAAACCACACTATGGTTTTGTAAAAAAAAAAAAAAAAGGGGGGGGGAGGGAGGGTTAGCTAGGCAACATATATCAAAATCCATCTACAGTATTTAAAAGTAGGCAGGTATTTTATAAATGGCTTACCATTAGCCTTCTGTAAAATATATAGCACCATAAAAAAACATGTATTTATTGGGTGCCACACACAACAGAGGTTACAGCCTTCTGAGATGAAGTGCTGAAGTACATTATTGGCTGCCTGGCCACATGGATGGGAGGCCTCCACATACCTTGGCTTCAGAAAATTACTCAAAACTTACCTATTCAGCGAACAAGACCCTTAACCTTCCCCCCTCCTGCAATAACACCTCGCCCCTCGCACTGTTCTTCACCTCCTTCATGATATCTTCTCTCTTCCCTACCTTCTATCCTCTTCCTTCCTCATCTTTCAATCTCTGATAAAATGTTGTAAATCTGCATGTCAACGCGGATCCTAATTTAATTGATGTGAACCGCCTAGAACTCGCTGGGTATGGCGGTATACAAGAATAAAATTATTATTATTATTATTATTATAAAGACTAGGATCAGGGGATGGTGCAACAGCAGCACAGGTAAAGACAAATGCAGTGATGCTGTGCCACCTACCTCAGATTTGTTTTTCAAAAATTAAATTTTCATTAATCCAGCAGCAACTGGCCCCTACCAGTGGATGGCTGTAGGCTTTTTGTCGCGCTTGCTCAATCATAGCTATGTGTTTGGTAAGGGGAAAGGGGGGAAAGTGACATGAGATGGTATAATGATATGAGAGAAAAAACAGGAATAAATGGACAAAATGACGAGGAGGAATGAAAATGTAACAGTGAATGGTAAAAGATGAGGAAGGGAGAAACTAGGAGAGCAGAAGCAATTCATGGAAAAAGTTTCATCTTTGAGAGGGAAGAATAGGTTAAAATAAGAGATGATAGGATAGAAACACAGAATAATGAAGGCAGATAAAGATCATATGGCCTCTTCTGAATTTCCTAGTCCCCTGAACTTAACAGAAGTCCTTGAAACTTATATAGAAGAAGTAATCTGTCGTTCTACTCTTGTGGTAACATTTGTCTTTCAACAAGACAAAGAGGCACTTCTTAGACTGTTTTTCAGGTTGAAAGAGGTGACCTTTCTGGACAGTAAGATCAGCATGTTTCCAGATGTCTCAAAAGCAACTCAAGCCAGACGAAAAAGATTTCTTGAATTGAAAGTTTGTAATACAATTGGGGGCCAAGTACCAATTGAGATATCCTTGTAAATGTAAGATCCTTTTGGATCAGAATTCATATATTTTTTTTGAGCCCTCTCAATTACAATTTTTCCTTGAGGGAAAGGGAATAACAATTTCCAATACTTCTGAAGGGAATTTAGGACAGCCCTAAAAGTAAAAAGCAAGAAGATGTAACACTACAATTACTATGGTTTTGCTTTTATTCCTTAAAATCAATCTCTCTGATATGTAAATTGTTTCTCCTCAGAATGTGGACTTATTTAGAGTGAATTTTGTTAACATTGGATCCAGGTATTATTTCCTGTAGAAGTGTGGAAGTTCTCTCTTTATTTTTCATATACGTAATGTTTATATATATATATATATATATAATGATAAATTTTAAAAAAAGATCATATGGCCTATCTAGTCTACCGAACCATGCCATCTACTATCCCTTCCTTTTCCTTAGAAATCCAATATACTCGTTCCATGCTTTCTTGAATTCAGATAAACTTTGGGCTAGATTCTATAAACTTAGTAGGCACCTAGAAAAGGAGCACCTGTCAATCAATCAATTAGGTGCTGTTTGAAGAATTGTGCTTAGTGGCGCCTAAATCGAGTTAGACGCTGGTAGGCATGTACACACCTTAGGTGCCAGTATATCAAGCCAGGGTTTTCCTGGCCTAAAATACTGGCGCTTAACTGAATTCACAAACTCTGCCTCTAACCATGCCTAGTTGCCTGTAGGCGGCTCGATGTAGACACCTATATTGAGGTGGTAGGCTCCTACTGAGTTAGGTGCCTACCAGCTAATTAATTTTTTAAATTGCTTTTTAATGGCACTTTCAATTATCAGCATCAAATAAACCAATTAAAAAAATTAAGTTAGATGCCTAGATTGGTAGGTACCCTGATCTAGGTGTCTAACTTTAGGCTTCTTTACAGAATCAGTGCCTTTTTGTCTTCACCACCTCTACCAGGAGGCCATTTCACGCACAGCACATCTCTTGGGACATCATGTCTGGTCTGCACCAACCACCTTTCACCTCCTACTGGTCACTGATCCTGCAACTTTGGGGATTTTTTAGCCTTGGTTCTTCCTCTCCCTGGAATGCTCTCATCTCCTCCACTTCCAGAGCTGCATACCAGTTCTTCAGTTCGAGGGCAGGTAGAGTCACAGTATCAATCCTGTACAGTCCCATAATCTGAGTCCAGCAGTTCTCCCTCAGCACAGCTTCTTCATTTCCACTGCTGGAAATCTTAAATGCCTTATGAAGCATTTCATCGATGCACCTCTAATACTTGCGGATGCTTCTAAGTCTTTTATATACAGTCAAACCTCGGTTTGCGAGTGTTTTGCAAGACGAGCAAAACATTCTCGCAAAACGTGTTTTGCAAACCGAGTGTTGACTCGATTTGCGAGCACCCCCCCCCCCCGATAACCGGCATCGCTCCCCCCGCTCGCAAAGGGCCCCCTCCTGCTCGAATCGGCATCCCCCCCCCGAGAACAGGAACCCCCCCCGCCCGACCAACTTTAACTCACCCCCCCTTTGGCACCGGCACGCAGCCCACAAGTGCCGGTGCTGCTTGAAGATCTTCTTCCCAGTCTCTGCCGGCTTTGAGCATGCATCTGCGCATGTTCAGGCCCTTCTAATTCTCCCTCTCGCCGAGATTCTCGGCGAGAGGGAGAATTAGAAGGGCTTGAGCATGAGCAGATGCATGCTCAAAGCCGGCAGAGACTGGGAAGAAGAAGATCTTCAAGTGGCACTGGCACCGGCACTTGTGGGCTGCGTGCCGGTGCCAAAGGGGGTGAGTTAAAGTTGGTCGGGTGGGGGGTTCCTGTTCTCACAGGGGCGGGTGCCGATTCGAGCGGGGGGGGGGCCTTTGCGAGCGGGGGGGGAGCGGTTCTCGTGCGGGTGCCAGACCGGGGGGGGGTGAGTTAAAGTTGGTCGGGCGGGGGGTGCCTGTTCTCATGGGGGGTGCCGGATCATGCGGGGGGGGGGGGACTTTGCGAGCGGGGGGGGGGGGGAAGCAGCGCCCTGGCCTCAGGGGGGAGGAATGTATCAAAGGGAGTTTCCATTATTTCCTATGGGGAAACTCGCTTTGATAAACGAGCATTTTGGATTACGAGCATGCTCCTGGAACGGATTATGCTCGTAATCCAAGGTACCACTGTATTTATAATATTCAGCTTTACAGTTCAAAACAGAAAGTCATAATCCTTTAAATAAAAAATCACACCTCTTTAGATATCTTTCTAGCCCAGAAATAATGGGGGAGTTACTGAAACATTCACTATAATATTACAAAAACTATACGACGGCCTACTAGCCACTCAAGCTGCAAAAATAGATAACCAAATCTCCAACCTATTGATAACTACCCCAGACTACAAGATGTTCAGAAAGGAAATAAAAACTATACTCTTCAAGAAATCCCTTAATAAAGCTTAATACCATGAATACCCCTTCTTCCCTTCCCTTCCCCAACCCCTGATCCTTCTTATCCCTCTCTTGGAAACGATCTCTGATCTAACTTTGTAATCCTTTTTCCATAACTCTTTTTGTAATCCGCTTTGAACCGAAAGGTAATGGCGGAATAGAAATCTGTAATGTAATATAGCCCATATTATTGGGCCAAAACTTACTTATGCTTATAATTAACTCCCTACAAAGATCAGCAATTATTGTCAACCCCCTTTTCCTTAGATAGTACTTGTTTACTCAAAAATTGTTCTAATTGTAATGGATCCCAAAATATAAATTCTTTTTGTTGAAAGTTAATGATATATTTACATGGAAACTTTAAAAAGAAGACTGCTTTCAAAGCTACTACTCGAGATTTCATTTTAAGGACTTCTTTTCAACGATATTGTATTGCTCTAGTAACATCAGGAAAGACTGATACGAGATCGCCACAAAATTTCACAGATCGATTCTTAAAATATGATCTCGTTTTTAAATTTTTATCAAACTCAGTTAGACAAGTGATCAGGAGAGTAGACCTATCTAATATAGTGTCCTGGGAATCCTCCAGGAAGTCTGTTAAATCAATCTCTGTGGAAACGTATAGGTCTGTCTCTTGATCAGATTGTATTTTCTTTTTCTGAGGAATATAATAACAATTCATTATTTGCAAGGACTCTGCATTAGTTAATCCCAATATCTCCTTGAAATATATCCTAAGCAAAATTTCTGCAGATATCAAATGAGTTTATGAAAAATTAACAAAGCGGAGATTCTTTGATCGTGTCATATTTTCCATTTGTTCAACCTTGGAATGGATAATACATGAGTCTTCAACTGCAGACATAGAAACTTGCTGCAATGTAGAAACCTGTGATTCAATTGTCTTTATGTTATTATTCAATAACAATAAATTTGAATCAACGTTCTCAGATTTTTTTAACAACATCAGATGAGAGGTCTGAAGATTGTTTGATTACTGTTCTTAACAACCCTTCTACCCTCATATTAACTTGCCATAAATCCTTCAAGATAATGTCCTTTGGTTCCTCAGATGGTCTCAAGTCTCCCCCATTGCTCTCTGATAAGGAATTCACTTTAGGGATTGCAGCAAATTGCAATTTAGAAGGAGTTAAGGAAGATTTTAGAGAATCATCCAGGGATTCTATGGGATCTGTAGGTCGGTGACGGGTCAAAAGCGCGCGAGGACGAAGGTGCGCCGACAACCCAGCGCAGACAACTGAGCGCAGGGCTTGATCACGCCAAAGAAAAACCGTATTTTAAAGGGTTCTGACGGGGGTGTGTGTGTGTGGGGGGGAACCCCCACTCTACTTAATAGGGATTGCGCTGCCTCACGCTGCCATGTTGGGAAAAAGTTAAGTTTCCAGTATAATGAGGGGGGTTACAACCCCCCAAACCCCCAAACCCCACATAACGCCAGCGCCATCTCTATTAAGTGGGAGGGGGTGTTCCCCACCAACACCCCCCGTCAGACCCCTTTAAAATATGGTTTTTCTTTGGCGCGATTAAGTCCTGCGCTCAGTTGTCTGTGCTCGGTTGTCGGCACGCGCTTTTGACTATGAACCCTGTAGGTCCCATAGCTCCAGACATTGGTGGAAGGGGAAGAGTTCTGTCGAGGGGACTAATCGATGCTCCGGATAAAGATAAAGTATCTTGAGTTACCGTAGTTATAAAAGTTGGGTCAAATGATGGTCCATAGGGCCAACCAGAGCTGGGGTAGAATTTTTAACCTTTCTTTTACCCCTAGAATAATTATAAATTTTAGTTCTTACCCAAATAAAGATATGATCCCAGAGTCCTCGTTACTCCTCGGTACTCCATGGGGCTCCCAAGTGAGAGGTTGCAAACTGAAAAAACACCATGAATTCCTTCTCTTACACCAAGCAGCATCATGGGGTAAAGACCTAGAACAATTACTTTCGCCCTCTACTTATGAGGAATTTAGGAAACGTCTAAAAACACACCTGTTCCTAAAACATCTTGACAACTGATCCACTTATCTCTTTCCTCTCAATAGCGACCTATTGTCCTTTTGATCACTTTTCTCCTCAACAATGAATTGCCTGTCTAATTACTTCTCTTTCTTCTTCCCCTCTTGAAGTCAGTCAATTTGTACCTTTGCTTAATCTTTTGTAAACCGCATAGAACTTCACGGTATTGCGGTATATAAGCTGTTATTATTATTAGAGCGCGCCCCTTGGCCGCATCCTGCGTCCACGCGCAGCGGCTGCAGTTTACTTTCAGTTGGAGGAGACAGACCCGGGTGACATCACTGTCCGTCTCCCCAGGTGCCTGTCCGAAACGGGCACCAGGTAAGACAGAGGAAATCAGTAGATAAGCGCTGCTGGCCAAGGCAAACAAGGTCTCCTCAAAGACGCACCAAACTACGGTAGCTCGTCAAAGCTTCAGGAGCTGCAGCTTACTTTTCAGGTGGAGGAGACGGACCTGGGTGACATCACTATCCATCTTCCCAGGTGCCTGTCTGAACGGGCACCAGGTAAGACAGAGGAAATCAGTAAATAAGTGCTGCTGCTGCTGGCCAAGGCAAACGAGGTCTCCTCAAAGACGCACCAAACTGCGGTAGCTCGTCAAAGCTTCAGCAGCTGCAGCTTACTTTTCAGGTGGAGGAGACGGACCCGGGTGACATCACTGTCCGTCTCCCCAGGTGCCTGTCCGAAATGGGCACCAGGTAAGGCGGAGGAAATCAGTAGATAAGCGTTGCTGCTGCTGGCCAAGGCAAACAAGGTCTCCTTAAAGATGCACCAAACTCCAGTAGCTCCTCCGGATGCTTCTAAGTCTTTCCACCTTCTCTCTCAGTTCCTTCATATCATTCATGAGGAATTCAAGCTGAAGCCGTCTTGCATATGGAACCAACTCTACCTTGGAAAAGATGGAATATAAGTATACCATAAAATGTAATCACAACCAGTTAAGCACTCGCATTTTCACCATCCCCCTTGGTATGGACCTTACAGTAACTGGGTTAGAAATTGTTTGAGTGGGAGGTGACATAAGAAAGTAGTTAACTGATGATAAGGTCATTATCGGTGGTGTGCTGCAGTGATTGACCTTTAATCTACTTCTTTTTAATATTTTAAGCAATAATTTTGATACCTAAATTTACAATAGGGTAGAGGCCCTACAACAGGGGTAGGGAACTCCGGTCCTTGAGAGCCATATTCCAGTTGGGTTTTCAGAATTTCTCCAATGAATATGCATTGAAAGCAGTGCATGCAAATAGATCTCATGCATATTCATTGGGGAAATCCTGAAAACCCGACTGGAATACGGCTCTCGAGGACCGGAGTTCCCTGCCCCTGCCCTACAGGTGTGGGATTTAGTGAAATTTGAAGCAGGGTGTAGAATAGGGGTAGCCAACCTTGGGTGGCCAACCTCGGGTTTTCAGGACAGCCCTGATGAATATACATGCACTACCTCCAAGTTGCAGGATCAGAACTAGATCTGGAGGTTATAATATCTGATTATCTTAATGTGGCCAAACAGGAAGACAAGGCAAGGGCAAAAGCAAAAAGGATACTTGGTTACATAGGGAGCTGAACGGTCAGCAGGAAAAAGAAGGTGCTTGTGTCCCTCTAAGTGTCTGGTGAGATCTCATTTTGAGTACAATGTTTAATTCTAGAGACTGCAACTTCAAAAAGATATACACAAGATGGAGTCAGTCCAGAGGGTGACTACTAAAAATGGTCAGTGGTCTTCACCATGAAGTGTATGGGGACACACTTAAAAATCTCAATATATAAATATTTTGGAAGAAAGGTATGAAAAGGGAGACATGATAGCAACATTTAAATACATTGGTGCATGACAAATGCACAGGAAGCAAGTCTCTATCAGTTGAAAGGAAGCTGTGGAGCAAGATGATATAGGATGAAGGTGAAAGGGGATAGAATCTGGAGTAACTTTAGGAAATATTTCTTTACAGAAAGGGTGATGAATATGTGGAATGGGAACCACAAGAACAAGGGGGCACTCAGAGAAATTGAAAGGGGACAGGAAATTCTTTTTCACCCAGAGGGTGGTGGACACCTGGAATGAGCTTCCGGAGGTTGTGATAGGACAGAGTACATTACGGGATTTCAAAGAGGGATTGGATAAATTCCTGAAGGATTCGGGGATTGAGGGATACAGATAGAGGTAGAGATAGGACTATGAAAGGTTAATAGATAGAAGGAAAAAGGGAAATGAAGAGTTTCAGACAAAGGATTACTTTACAGGTCATGAACCTGATGGGCCTCCGCGGGAGCGGGCTGCTGGGCGCGATGGACCTCTGGTCTGACCCAGCGGAGGTAACATCTTATGTTCTTATGTTTTCAGTGGAGATAAGGACTGTATCGGATTTGAGAAAACATGGGACAGGCACAGAGGCACTCTAAGGGGACGCAAAGGATTGTAGAACTTAGTAGTTGATATGGATGAGCCAACTTGATAGACCTTATGGTCTTTGTCATCAATTTCTATGTTTTACAAGCTGTTATTATTTCTCTTTGTTAGAATATTGTGTCTTGCACAGCGCTAAGCATAAACCACAGGATTCTAACATAGCTAACCTTGATCCCCCACAATGACAATTGCAGTACAACATCAGAGAAATTTGGTCTCTGGCCTCTGGCTTCTGCTTACATGGGAAATACACCAGTGACCATGTGACTAATTGTTTTGCAACCTGATGGAAGTTCTCTTGGCAGCCCGTGCTCCTGGCAGAGAACTAGGCACTGTTGATTATTCTGAAAAGGAACAGCTCTTTAAGAACACTGGAGATGGGATCTGGATGAATCCCAAAATCTTCGAGTAAAGCAGGTTTAAACAAAAAAAAAAAGGAAAGCACTACTGTACATAGTCTGGGACAGCATCTGTTATTTTACGTTGCCAACATACTTAAATAGAACGTTTTTCCAAAACCCCTATCTTAAATGATAACTGATAAAGTTCTTAGAGGAAAGATGTTTAATCATGAGAAAGCCATCAGCGCAACAGCCTTAAATGGCCCACAATAAATAGTGCAGTGAAATCCTCAATTGTGCAACACACTTCCTTTAGAGATGCAAATTAAAGCAGAGCCTCTTTAATTGGTCTCAGCAAAAATATTGCAGGAGTTGCAATGACAAGAGAGTTAGGATAGATGGCCACTTGCTTTGGTGCAGCTAGAAATAAATTAGTATCACCGGGAAATGTCAGCTATATGTTTGGAGGCTGGGCGATATGCTTCATAAAGTCATGACAGAGAGGTGATTAATAGGCAGCTTTCTCCTACAGCTTCTTTCTAATTGGATGCAGTTGAGCAAAGATCAATCACAGAAGAATTTAGCTCATACATGATTCCTTTGTCTGGCAGATGTCGCACCGGCAAAAGCCTAATTAACGTGACCGTGTGTATGCGGGGAATGTCAGTATAAAGGAACCAATAATTCTAATGCTATTGTGTTGTAAATACCTAGGATTCATTAGGATTTTGGAGGGATTTAAATTCTGCCTTTTACTATTCCCAGAATCTCAACGCTCAAGGCAACTGCCTGGTTTACCTAATGGAAGGGTCAGTCTTATTTAATGTGGGGAATTAAAGCTGCATGATTTCAGTCTTAGGAAAAGGATGTGGGGGAGGTCAAGCTAGGTACGGAAGGGAACAGTTCAAAGTGACATTTATTTACTCCCCCCTTTTACCACAGCCTGGAGTGCTAAACACTCCGATGTTCATAAGAATTCTACGAGCATCGGAGCCGTGTCGGAGCATTTAGCGCTCTGGGCCACAGTACAAACCTCTACCACGGCTTAGTAAAAAAAAAAAAAAAAGGAGAGATTTATTTATTGACTTGATATACTGCTTACATCATTTAAGGAACAAAGCAGTGTACAAAAACAAATTAAATCTTAAAAATGAAAGGAACTCCAGTAAATGAAAGAATCGGCATACATTCATTTAAGTCCATCCGTACAAATAAAAATAGAAAGTTTAACCTCTCATTTGCCTATTGGGCCTGATTCTATAAACAGCGCCTAATCGGGCCTAACTTGTAGGCACCAGTCTGCACGGTTATCAATCATAAGACATGCGCATGACATCACCAAGTTGCATCTGCGCGGGTGCAGATGCCCTCCCAAAGGGGTCCCAAGCTGGAAGCTTTTCAAAACCTGGACAAAGTGCCAGGTTTTGGAAAGCCATCTGGACACCTGAACATGTCCTCTAAAAAGAGGATATGTCCAGGTAAATCCGGATCTCTGGTAACCCTACACAGAGCCAATCAGGATAGGATGCACCCACAAACAGGAGACACAAGAATACAAACATTCATTAGGAAAGATGGAATAGGCAGGAACATTGGGGCCAAAATTTTGTCAGTGGCAGTAAGCGGCATTGAATATCTGGGTACAACTGCTGACCCAGAAGTTAACCAGGCACAGGCTGATATTCAGACGGGTGCCTGGGTAACTTGTAGCATAAAGTTAGGTAAACTGTTTTGCAGTTATTTAGCTGCTAAGCAGCTAATTTTCTGCTTCCCCTCAACTCTGCCCCCAGACTACCCATGAACTAGCTGGTTTCAGCTTAGATATTTAGAAGGGCTATTCAGTGATGTGTGGGAAGAGCTATTGGACATGAAAGATGGCTGAAGTGGGCCAAATGCAGCGTTGTGGAACAGCAGTTGAAGTCTAGAGATTGACAAGAGCTGATCCCCAGCTAAGTATTGATTGCCATCAACCACATGAGGACGGCTAGGCAACTGGTGTCAGCAAAGTATAAGTGTTATAAGACTTTATGGATCAAGACTGTGTTTCTTTATATGTTATTTGCTGAAAGACTGCCGTTTCCTTTGGAATCTAAAAGGAAGAGACTTTTGTCCTGCAGTGTTAAATGTTGAGAGATTCTGTTGAATTTGTTTCCCAGAGTTGGTGGAAAAACTGTATGCATATGTGGATTCTAAGGGGCTCATAATCAAAACTGAAACATATCTAAAACCCGCCCAAGTTGTCACTTGGATGACCTAAAGGACAGGTTGTCCAAATGCCGATAATCAAGCCAACGTTCTGGACGTGCCATGGGACTTTTTATGCCACTGAATGCCGCTGCGTGCCCAGAGCTGAAAGAGGTGTACCGGGAGGAGTGGTTAAGGCAGAATGTGGGCGGGATGGGGGGCCGACATAGACTTAGTCATCCTGCAGGGATAATCGAATGTTTTACGAGACATCCTGGATGAAACTTAAACGTTGTGAGATAGACGATGTAAAAACAGGTATAAGTGCAAAAAAAGTATCCAAAAGTGACCAGAGATAAAGTAAAGACCCACACATACTCCCCCAGTGTTAACTGACCCCCTCACACCTCCACAAAGATCAGAATAAAAAAGTACATACCTGTCTCCAGTACATCAGCACCTGGCATAGGAAAGCCTAGTAGAGCTGCACACATGTGTCTTAAATAGCCTGCAGGGTGGGCTAGTGAACCATAGAGAGGAGGACCCAGGCCCATAAGCCACTCTAACTACTACATTTATGGTGGAACATGTGCGCCTCCCCAAACCCCCCCAAAACACTACTGTACTGCCATATAGGTGGCACCTGCAGCCATAAGGGCTATTGGGGTTGTAGACAGGTGGGTATAGTGGGTTTTGGGGTGCTCAACATAACTTATAAGAGAGTTCTGGTAAGATGTTTATCTGGCACCCTTTTTGTGAAGTTCACAGCAGTGCCCTGTAAGGTGCCCCACTGCTCTGTTGCCATGTCTGGGTGGCCAGTCCATTACAATGCTGGCCCCTCCCACATTCAAAAGGTCTTGTTCTGGGCGTTTAGGACTTGGATGAAATTGTGGTAGAAAATTTGGTATAAAGATCGACATCCTAGCAGTCTGGACGATGTTCAGCTAGACAATTTTTGGAAAAAAAAAATTCTAGATGCATTTTTTTTTTAAATAGGCATTTTCCCCACTGCCAACTTTTGGCATCTAGCGCCCTATGCCTAAATTGGACTTAGACGTATATTTTGATTATGCCCATCTAAGTGTAGTTTTTTAATGACCTATGATTAAGATCTGCCTGTTCTATCTTGTAGCATGCGTTTAACTGTAGCAGTGCACTTTACTCACTGAAGTCTTTTTTTTTTCTCCACTATGTGTGAGTTGTGCAACAGTGTTTTCCACTTCTCTGGAACAGAGTAGAGTTTTTCTTTTAGTGATTTTGATATTCAGTGAAGTGCCATTGAAAAAAAATGCCTGGATAGCTTTGCACAAGCAATTGAAATGGCCAGGAGCCTCTCTTTGAATATCAACCCCATAAATTTCATTCATGCAAAGCAGGAGAGATGGGAACACAGTTCCTGCTGGAGAGTGGAGGGAAGGCTGCCCGGTTGCAGCCAGCTAAGTTCAGACGGTCTGGCCATTTTGATATACTGTATACCAGCTCTTTGCTTGCTCTGCCAGTAGCCAGCAGGAGAGAATGTCTGATTGAGGGAATGTTTCTGCTGCTGACTTGTAGGTGGGGAGAGGGCGTGAATGGTATGAGGGAATCAGAGCAGGAATAGCTCCAAGAAGAAAACCAGCTTGATGCCTGGACACCTGCCCCTTTTTACCCCCTCTGCAGTCCCAGTCCTGATCTCAGGACTTTGCTTTGTGTGCCTTGTTTCTTAATATTTTTCTCTTGCCACTTTTTAATCTTATGGTCATATGGTTTCTAATTTAAGCTGTATGCCACCATGTAGCTTTCCTTGCCAGTTCAGCCTGACATTTGGATGGCTGGTCTGAATAAAAAATGTATTTTCACAATAGTCCTGGATGTTGTCAAATTATATGATGCTAAACTTGAACAAAACAGATTGGTGTTATGTGACTCACTTGATTGATCATACTTTTGCCTCTTAGGTTTTATCTCTTAGATAGGCAGTCTGAGCTGGCATGGTTAAAAGGTGAAGTGAAAGAGGCTATTATAGCCAAAAAACATCCTTTAAAGAATGGAAAAAGGATCCAAATGAAGAAAATAGGAAGAAACACAAGCACTGGCAAGTTAGATGCAAAACATTGATAAAGACAGCTAAGAAAGAATATGAAGAGAAACTTACAAAAGAGGCAAACACTCATAGAATATTTTTAGGTACATCAGAAGTAGAAAACCTGTGAGGGAATCTGTGAGACTGTTGGATGATCAAGAAGTGAAAGGGGTGCTCAGGGAGGATAAGGCCATAGCAGAAAGACTGAATGAATTAATTACTTCGGTCTTTATGGAAGAAGATGTAAGAGATCTACCTGAACTGGAAATGGTTTTCAAGGGTGATGATGCGGAGGAACTGAAAGAAATCTCGGTGAATCTGTAAGATGTACTGAGCCAAATCGACAAGTTAAAAAGTGATAAATCACCAGGACCAGATGGTATACATCCCAGGGTACTAAAAGAACTCAAACATGAAATTGCTGACCTGCAGTCTGTAGTATCTGAAGATTGGAGGGTGGCCAATGTTAGGCCGATTTTTAAAAAGGGCTCCAGGGGAGATCCGGGAAATTACCGACTGGTAAGCCTCACTTTGGTGCTGGGAAAAAAATAAAATTGTGGAACATGTAGACAAACATGATTTAATGAGACGGAGTCAGCATGGGTTCAGCCGAGGGAGATCTTGCCTCACAAATTTGCTTGACTTCTTTGAAGGTGTGAATAAACATGTGGATAATGGTGAGCCGATTGATATAGTGTATCTAGATTTTCAGAAAGCTTTTGATAAAGTTCCTCATGAGAGGCTCCTGAGAAAATTAAAGAGTCATGGATAGGTGGTGAAGTTCATTTGTGGATTAGGAATTGGTTATCGGATAGAAAACAGAGGGTAGGGTTAAATGGTCATTTTTCTCAATGGAGGAGAGTAAACAGTGGAGTGCTGCAGGGGTCTGTACTGGGACTGATGCTATTTAACTTATTTATGAATGATCTGGAAATTGGAACGGCAAATGAGGTGATTAAATTTGCAGATGACACTAAACTGTTCAAAGTCGTTAAAAACGCTTGCGGATTGTGAAAAATTGCAGGCAGACCTTAGGAAATTGGAAGACTAGGCATCCAAGTGGCAGATGAAATTTAATGTGGACAAAGTGATGCACATTGGAAAGAATAACCTGAATCACAGTTACCGGATGCTAGGGTCCACCTTGGGGGTTAGTGCCCAAGAAAAGGATCTGGGTATCATTGTAGACAATACGATGAAACCTTCCGCCCAATGTGCGGTGGTGGCGCCCAAAAAAGCAAACAGGATGGTGGAAATTATTATAAAAGGGATTGTTAACAAAACTAAGAATGTCATAATGCCCCAGTAATGCTCCATGGTGCGACCTCATTTGGAGTATTGCATTCAATTCTGGTCTCCTTATCTCAAGAAAGATATAGTACACAATAAAACACAGGATTTATCAGTACTATTCAAGTTTCACTAATCTTCGATTGATTATATATTACATATCATAAAGAAACCATTCTTTTTATAAATATAATACACAACCTTTTTATTAAATAATTATCAATATTATAAATATAAATACTTGCTTAAATATATATCATTCATCACATAACATACAGAACTTCCCCCAATTCATACTATCAATCTAACATAAAATCATAATTCATCCATCAATCAGTAGGACAATACTTGAAGTCTCCACGTTGACACTCAATTCATTGTACTTCCAGCTTGTTCATATATTAGTTCCAATCGATTTGTGCTTTATGGTTACTTCCACAATCTGTCCAAATTGTGTACAAGGATGTTGTTCCCCACAACCTGTCCTATCTTCCCTTCCATCCATGTATAGCATCCCCGCTTCTCTTCCCTTCATTTCCTTTGTCTTCCCTTCTATACATGTGTAGTATTCCTCCCTCCATGCATGTCCATCATGATTGACTATCTTCCAAGGGACTAAACAGTTAATGCAGAATATTCTGTAATTTGCTGTGCTGATTAACTCTCCCTTTTACAAAAGCGCGGAAGAGGTCTTAAGTGCCGGCTGGTGCATTGAATGCTCTGAGTCTGTACTGCTCCGACGTTCATAGGAATTCAATGCAGTGGCGTACCTAGCATATGTGATACCCAGGGCCCATCATTTTTTGACACCCCCCCATCTACATGAAAAATATGATTT
Source organism: Geotrypetes seraphini (assembly GCF_902459505.1). Lineage (NCBI taxonomy): Eukaryota > Metazoa > Chordata > Amphibia > Gymnophiona > Dermophiidae > Geotrypetes > Geotrypetes seraphini. Next base: position 103,095,672 of record NC_047085.1, on the reverse strand, counting down.
TTAGTAACAATCCACATATCGCACAACAAGAGTGTACCTAGGAAAAGGCAGCATCTTAAACACTGCAGTGAATACCAACACATACATTGTAAAACTAAAGAAGCCAAATCCCGCACATTCAATTGATCCTGCAGTCAATGCCAACTGAAAGCTATGTTCTTTTCATACACACAGAACAAAGATACACCCTCGCCCAATATGGAATAATAACAAACTAAAAATAGAAATATGTAGACAAAAGTTAAACTGAACCGCCAAGAAACCAGACACTACAACACCACAAAAACAGTAATACATGTCTTCTAATACTGTGCAAAATATAAAGACAGTAGATGTAAATTTGAAAAAAGTGATACATAACAATCACCACTTTACAAATTAACAAATAAAAATAAAACAAATAATGAGAAATAAGAAAATACCATTTTATTGGACTAATCCCCGTAAGCTTGGTCCCCATCCCCGCAAAACACCTGATTCCATCCACACAAGCCTTGAATTGTTTTATATTGAACTTATTATACTAAAGTATAAAAAGAAACAATATTCTGTACAATTGTCAATTTATAAATCAGCGTCTTCTCCCCACTCTCTCTCCCCCATTTCCCTTCAGCGTCCTCAGCCCACTCTCTCTCCACTTTCCTTCAGTGCATGCACATAAAAACAAGCAAGTAATTTTATATCATTTTCACTCTATTCATTCATAGAAATTAAAGTCTAAATAATGCCAGTCACATAACAAAACATGATTTTACAAAAATAATTCCCTGCACAGTCAAGCCTGCAAGGATTCCTAGATGTCTTTCAGCAGCTCCCCTCCCTCCCTCCCCCTTACCTTTGTGGCCAAGTCAAAATGATCTACCAACAATAAAATTTTTAAAACACAAAGTACAGTGTACGCAGAGAAAATGTTAATTATCATTTATATTTCGCGGGTTTTCAAAGAGGTGAAGGCAGAGGACTTTATGCAATGTCACCTCAGTAACAACTATACAAAAATAGACAAATATACCCACTCCTTTATTAATAAACCGCGATAGTGGTTTTTAGTGCAGGGAGCTGCGCTGAATGCCCCACGCTGCTCTCGACGCTCATAGGCTCCCTGCGCCAAAAATTGCTATTGTGGTTTAGTATAAGGGGGCCATAGTGCAAAATATAGACAGCATATATAAATTTTCAAAATGGACACATTTTGATCACTAAATTGAAAATAAAATCATTTTTCCTATCTTTGGTAATTTCATCAGTCTCTGGTTGCACTTTATTCTTCTGACTGTGCATCCAATATTTCTTCCCTTCTTTCAGCCTCCTGTATGCTTCCTCTCCTCCAGACCTCATTCCCTCCTCCAACGTTTTTTTTGTTTCATCCTGCCCCCTTCTTTCTTTCTCTCTCTATGCCCCCTTTCTTTCTGTATGTCTGTCTTTCTCTCTCTCTGTGTCCCATTTCTTTCTTTCTTTCATCCTGCCCCCTTCTTTCTTTCTCTCTCCATGCCCCCTTTCTTTCTCTATGTCTGTCTTTCTCTCTGTGCCCCCTTTCTTTCTTTCACCCTGCCCCCTTCTTTCTTTCTCTCTTCATGCCTCCTTTCTTTCTTTCTTTCACCCTGTCCCCTTCTTTCTTTCTCTCTCTCTCCATGCCCCCTTTCTTTCTCTATGTCTGTCTTTCTCTCTCTCCATGCCCCATTTTTTTTCTTTCTTTCTTTGTTTCACCCTGCCCCCTTTCTTTCTCCCTGCCCTCCCCCATGCTATCGCCATTGGGAAACATGCTGCTGCCACCGCCGCCAGGGAAAGGCTGCCACTGCAGCCATTGGGAACAGGCCGGCGCCGAGTTTTCCCTCCCTGCTTTTCTTCCCTGCGGGGCCGACTAACTCTCGCCGCCCGATGTCAATTCTAATGTTGGAGAGGACGTTCTGGGCCAGCCAGGCAACGATTGGCTGGCCCAGAAGATCCTCTCCGACGTCAGAATTGACGTCGGGTGGCGAGAGTTGGTCGGCCCCGTGGGGAAGAAAAGCAGGGAGAAGTCGGCACCGGCTTGTTCCCGATGGCGTAGTGGCAGCCTATTCCCCGGTGGGTGGCCAGTTGTGCACCTCCTTTGGGCTCGCACCCGGGGCGAACCGCCCCCCACACCCCCCTTGCTACGCCACTGACTCAATGACCATCAGAGCAGTGCAGAGCATTCAGCACACCGGCCAGCACTATTGAAAGAAAAAAGGAGAGGGAATCTGTGGAAAGCTGTACTATGTTTGCAAGACAATGCACCTACTTACAAGGCCGGCAAATGATGGATGTTTTGACGCAGTTGAGGTTTCAGTGCATAGACCATCCGCCCTACTCACCAGATCTTGCTCCATCTGACTTTTTTCTGTTTCCAAACCTTAAAAAGAGTTTGAAAGGGAGACAATTTTCGAGTGATTTGGAAGTGATTGCAGCAGCAGAGCAGTATTTCAGTGTCCAGACATCAGAGTATTTTTTTTTTTTTTTTGGAAGGGTTACAGAAACCGATGTGCCAAGTGTAATGAACTTAGGGGTGAATATCAATGGCTCCACATCATTTCCTTCTTGGTTAGGCTAAGAACTTTTCAGCACCCCCCTCATATTTGCACACTAACTGATATAACCACTGGTAGCACAGCAGAATCTACTGCTGCCTCAACAGAAGGCAGAACGTGCATCTACACTATCGGCAGTCCAGTAGTATAGCATGTCATCAAAAGGTGCTTCTAGTGCTCATCCCTGAACACTCCAACACATGATGCAGTAACCTTGGTCTTCTTCCTGGCATTCCAACACTTGTTGAAATAACCCTGAATGCTCTCCTCATTTTCACAATGTCATCCGCTTCCACCTTCTAACTCACCCATGCCCCTGCAATAAGAAGCCCCACTCAACCAAACCCTCAATTCTCCCCTGGGATCAACTGGGAGTTTCCCTGGTGATCCAGTGGTACTGGGGCTTCAGCTGAGCCCCTTTGCATCTGCTCACGACTGCGCTAACATCCAAAACAGCTAGTGTGATCCTTAGCATCATCTTATGGCATTGCAATAATACTGCAAATTGACTGCTGCATGTCACAGTGGCCATTTTGGATCCCAGTGTAGTCCCAGGTGGTAGGAAAGGGGCTCAGCTGCCACCTAGGTACTCCTGGACCACCTGAGCGATCAGACAAACAGAAAAATTACCACATTTATAGTGTCATATGATACGTTAGATAGATTGTGAGCCCACCGGGACAGATAGGGAAAATGCTTGCGTACCTGATTGTAAAACCGCTTAGATAATCTTGATAGGTGGTATATAAAGTCCTAATAAACTTGATTATATGAAACTTGAAACTTATATATAATTAGTGAAGGTGATGATGCATAGGATACCTTAAGATTCCAGATTCATTTGCATGCCAAAATCCTTTCTTTTTCAAAAATACATTCTAACTTTTGAGAATATCTATGTTTCTTTTAAATTTTATCTCTTTATCCAAACAGCTAAAAATAAATGTATAATCTCTTCATCTCTTATTTGTTTGTAATAATAACTGTGTACTGTTTTTGTTCCAACCCCTTTGTTGTTTCATCATGCCATTCCATGTTTGTCTTTTCAAACTCTCCTGTATATTGGGTAGTTGTTCTGTTCCTCTGCTGTGTGAGCATTCTTTCAAAGGGAGAGTCATTGTAATGACATGGGGTCACTCTGCAAGGAACCTGAGCAGAAGAGTCTGGGGCAAGAGCCAGCAGGAACCCAGTCTGAACAATCCTGACCCTTCCAGGGTACTTGCAAAAAAAAAAAAAAAAAAAATTCTTCTTAAAGTCAACTTTAACTTCCATTTAAAGATGAAACTTAAACTTAGATTGTAAGTCCACTAGGAACAGAAAAAGTTCCATCATATATTATATGTTAAACTACTTTGGTTGTGCTCATTTCACTTTTTCTAATTCATCTGTTCATTTTTTGCTTTTCCATCAGTTAAGGGTTGTTTATATATTTAAAAAAACCCACTTTCATCAACCTCTCATTTCAAACTGCAATTAGGGATAAAGAGTAGAATCATTTAATTGCTAACTCTGTTTCTTATGATCATTTCAGGAAATTATTTATTTATATGATAAATTTTTGTAATCTCAACATCTGTATTTCTCTGTGACTGCACAGTCTCTTTTTATTGTAAATCGCAAAGGGAACTCCAGAGTGAGAAGGACTGGGATGAACTTAAGAGATGATAGGCTCAGGAGTAATCTAAGGAAATATTGTTTTACAGAAAGGATAGTAGATACGTGGAATAGTCTCCCGGTAGAGGTGGTGGAGACAAAGCTTGAGTCTGAATTCAAGAAAGTGTGGGACTGGCACATGGGATCTCTTAGGGAGAAGAGGAAATGGTGGATGCTGTGGATGGGCAGTCTGGATGGTCCATTTGTCCTTTTTTCTGCCATCATTTATTTATTTATTTAGATTTTTATCCCGTCCTCCCAGTAGCTCAGAACGGTTTACAAGTAAACATTCACAATGGAGTGAATTGTACATACAAGATTAGACAGTAGATTTAAATACTTGGACATACAAGACTGTGCAGCAGTTTAGATATAGGGACTATACAGCAAATTAAGAACAGTAGTTTAAATATAAGTAGTTTAGTTTAGATACAAGTTATTTGAGTATAGGCTGAGAGTGGACTATACAGAAATTTAGGCAGAAGATTAGAATGGAGAAAGAAGGGTAGAGGTGGGGTTTAAGGGGGTTGGGTGTAGACTGAGGGTGACCTTTAGTTGAAGAGGAGGGTCTTTACCATTTTCCGGAATGTCATTAGTGAGTTCTGTAGTCTGAGTTGAGGGGGGAGTTGTTTCTATACTGAGCTGAGAGACATTCATATTTGCTGTGCCCTTGCAAGGAATAGGCCTCCAAAGACACTATAATTACAGAAGTAGCTTTGAGAATTGCTTCCCTGTGTGCTTTCACCATAACTTGCTGAGTATGTGCGGCATGTCATGAACATAAGAATAGTCTTACTAGGTCAGACCAACGGTCCATCAAGCCCAGTAGCCCATTCTCATGGTTGGCCAATCCAGGTCACTAGTACCTGGCCAAAACCCAAGTCCTGTGGCCATCCTCGCTCACAGTACCACAGGCCCATAAGCCTTTTGATTCCCACCACTCGGTGCTTCCAGTATCTGCTCAGGCTCATTAGAAGTCCATCGTAAATCTGTTTTGTTTTCACCAGCTTTGGAATGATCTTCTTCCCATGGTTATCTTTAAAAAGGTTAAAGTTGCCTTAAAAAACCTATTTCTTTAAGAAAGCCTTTGGATGCCCAATGTCTGGTTGTGATGGCAGGGTTGAGGTCTGTCTTTGGAGAGTAGCTTTCTTTTTCTTTCCACTTGAAGAATGTTGGCACTCACAACTGGATGAACGTTTTTTCTTTTCTATCCACGTTTTATGGTGATCCTCTCTACTCTTTCTTTAGTCTGTAAACCCCTTTGATAATAATAATAATAATAACTTTATTTTTCTATACCGCCATAGTCAAAATGACTTCTAGACAGTTTACATTCAAAGAAGGCTGGACAATCAGCGAAGGAGAGAAATTTTACATAAGAAATAGGAGTTGCAAGAGGAATTACATCAGGTTAGCCAAGGGGAAATATAATAGAGAGAAAAGGCCATCTGTTTAGGCGATGAATTTGTCAAATAGTACGGTTTTAATTGATTTTCGGAATGCGCTGTAGGTCTGCCTGGCACATGGTAAAGGTGGTATAGCAAGTACTTAATAAACATTTCTACGTATTATTTTTATCATCAAGGCGATGAAGATAATTTGTGTATCATTTCACATCCACAAAGCATACTGGAAAATGAAACATGTATTTGAATTGTTCCACTATAGCAGTCCAATATTACCAGATTTATTCAATTGTCACTACATCCTGCACTACAAAGGGCACAGCTGGTATAAAAAAAAAAAGTTATATTTTGGCTCAGCCATTGAGTGACAGAAACGGAATGAAAATATTTTCAGGTGCAAATAATCCTTAATTGTCACAAAGGCCGGGATTCTAAAAATGGTGCCTATATCGGGGATGCCTGGCTGAGTTCCACACAGAACTCAAAATTGTTTAATTAGCTTAATTGGAGTGGTCAATTACTATGCCATTAAATGCTAATTTAAAAAAAACAACAAAACATTAGTTTTGAGTACTGTATGGAATTTGGCATAGTACCTACCGATGCCTACAACGAGGCACCTAACTGCATGCATGCATGCATGGTTAGGGGCAGAGAATAGGTGTGGCATGACTTAGGCATTGGTAAATTAGGCCAGGAAACCCCTGGCTTAATACTCATATATTGATGCCTAACATTATGACACCTCCCAGTGCCTAAGAATTGATTTAGGCGCTGTTAGGCATGATTCTATGAATAATGCCTGGCGGTTCATTGACAACCACGGCGCTAGAATCAGGGCCAAAATGCATTTTTGTCTGTGCTGGAGCTGTTTATACTGTCTGGCAGTCTATTTGTATCTCAAAATAACTCCTGTTAATTTTCATTTCACTGAATATTGGTGGCTTTTCTTTGCATAACAAATGAGACTGAGAAATATAATAGTGAACTGGAAATTTCACTGCTTGTAGCAGGGTGCCAAAATGTCCTCTCCTATGCAATTGCTGGAAGAACATTCTGCTCAGAGAGATGCTAATCATATCGGAATAGTGGGCGCCCCCGGCGGTCTATTCTTGAATGAGGCCCAATAGAACTGAAGCATAAAAATCTGAGTTCAGGGAAGGACCTTGTCTTCCTCCCACAGAAGGGTCCACAATTAGGAGCATGTAGAATTACAGCAAGTGGGCTACCCTACTCTGGGGCCCACATGAACTATAGCTCCCTGCTTAAGGGGCTAAAAGAGTAGGAGAAACGCAAAGAGGCGGACAGTCTAGTTGACAGCTATTCCCTAGTGCATACTGAGAGGAGAGAAGCCTGTTCCCAAAAAGGCTGAACCGATCTAGAATTGCCAGTGTCCGCATTTCAGGAAGAATACAGCAGAATCAGAAGGGGTAGAGAAAGGGGCGACAAAAATGATAGAGGAGATAGGATGACTTCCCTTTGAGGAGGGTTTGGGGGCTGGGGTTCCTCAGCCTGGATATTTCTGCATTTTTGATATTTGTTTGAATTAAATTATTCATTTAATGATGTCCATCAATGTTTTAATGTTTAATTAAATTTTATGTCTCATATGAAATATTTATTAATGTATTTTATTGTTTAAATACTATGTGGGCTTCCATTTGCTATGTGATGTTAATCTGTTTTCATTTTTATACATCAGTTTTTTCCTTTAATGCTGTTTGTTGCAAAACCTTATCTACCACGGTATGTTCAATCCACTTCCTTTTCTGGCTCCACTTTTTTTCACAAATTATATTTTATTAGTGTCACTTGATTCCTTTCCCATCACTTTTAAAATTATAAGTTTATATACATACTTTGCTCACTTTCTTTCCTTTTCCTTTACAACATCATGTCTTTTTCCTTTCACAATTCTTTTTGAAGATATAGAGATATATATATATTTAATATTGTCACCACTTTCTATGTTCACTATCATTTATTTATTTATTATTTTATATATTTCACATTGCATTATGCACACCATCACCTGTCTCACTCATTAAGATATTTTCTAAGTTTTATTTACACTCAATGTTTATGTTTATTAGGACCCCTGAGGAAGGTTTGTTGTCCGAAACACGGACCGTGTCAGGTCCCTTGGTTGGTAATAAGGTTGTATATACCATTAGAGTTTGAAATAAACAGTGCCTGCATCTTGTACATAGTCTGCAGTTGTTTTAAAGTGAGTTAAAACCACGGGCTTGAAAGTGAAGTTAAAAGAAAAAAAAAATTGCTGCTTTTGTAAGTACGCACAGACCATCTACATGGAAAGAAGATGGTCTGTGCATGCTTCAAGCTCACTCACTAGCAATCCACGTAGTCGGAGGCATGATCGGCAGATTAGTGAATGTAGCCCAAAGTTTTCCTTCAGGAAACACGTCAATCAAAATGGACAAAATGGTTAAGGAGACGTGATCTTAAACATAAGGATGAGAGATTTCATAGTTGCAGCAAACATAGAAAAGCTGGTGAAACAGAAGTCTGTATATTCTGTACGGAAAAGTAGAAAAAATTAATCTCATAGCTGGCTATAGCGCTCTAATGGTAGAAATTGATATACAGAGAAGTAAGAAAGTGGCATGTCTCATCCATTGGAAACTTTGTAAACATTATAACATTGCTGTACTGGAAAAGCACTGGGGTTGCAACTTTGAAAAAACTACGGAGAATAAAGAAAGTGTGATCACCTGGGACAACCCCATTTCAACTGCTAAGAAAATCAGTCACAGTGATAAAGGAGAAAAACACAAGAATAGGATTGATATTAAAAGTATTTGTTCTGAGTGATTATTATGTACATCGTGTGGAGAGAGACAAGTATCAAGAAATACAGTCATAGATCAAGAACATGCAGTAGAAAGATACAGATATATTTCCCATTGTTTGATTTAATGCAATTTTCAAGCACATCTTGATAAGTTGCTAACACTTATTACATCTTATGAATTCCAAAAGGAAGGAGTCTTCGGCACTATGGCAAGCATTAGTAATAAATTTCAGAGACTGAGATCATAATCCACATACCCCCCTTCCTACTGACACAGACTATGCTGCAAGCCTCCACATGGAATTCCACACCGAGAACCGAATCTGAGCCATTTGGAGAAACTGACTTGGAGAGCCTGTTAGTAGAGAAAGAGAAAATGTGCCATTGTGTCACACTCTTAAGTTTAATAATAATAATAATAATAACTTTATTTTTATATACCGCCAGCTATCTTGCGACTTCTAGGCGGTTTACAGTAGAAGAGATTGTGAATACAATAAAAGAAAATGTAAATACAGTAAAGAGAAGCTTTACGTACAATGAATTAGGAGTTTAACAGTGTACATCTCCATACAATAAAGAGAAACTTTTCGTACAATGAGTTAAAGCGTATAGCATTATACGTCTCGTACAATGAATTAGAGAGTGAGGCAGTCTACATCTGATAGTATTAATAATGTTAACAACAGTTTGTGTGTTACAAGGCCCGGGAGTGCCAAGCTGTTTGCACAGAAGTAGTAATATTCCGTGACTTGAATGGAGTGTTCGTAGTTAGTGATTCGGGGTTGGGGTTAACAGTTTGCAAGTTTAGTTATGTGATGATGTTACGAGGGGGGTTGATGTTCCGGTTCATTGCCTAGGTGTTTCAAGAATAGGTAAGTTTTTAGATGTTTCCTGAATTCTTCATAATTGTTTGTGTGTGCAATGAGTTTTTCTAGGTCTTTACCCCATATGGCTGCTTGGTATGATAGCAGTTGTTGATGGTGTCTCTTATATTTGCATCCTCTAGCCGGTGGGGAGACAAATTTCATGTGTGTTTTTTTTCGTGTCTGTTGGTTGGGAATGAGAAGAGATCTGTGATGTATTTTGGGGCTAGACCGTTTAATACTTTGAAGCAGAGACATCCTAGCTTGAACTTTGTGCGCGCCTCTATCGGCAGCCAGTGTAGGAGTCGGTAGGAAGGGGTTATGTGATCGGACTTATGCTTTCCAACTTGTTCTTCAGGGCAATAGGAGTGGAGGTGGGGGACAAAGGATCCCTTTCAATATGAAACAAAATGAAAAGGGAAAATTTCTCAGATTTTTTTTCATTTTGAAAATAAAAGAAACGAATTTCATTGGCTGAAAGACTTCTGGCGGAAGCATGGGGCTGTGAGCAGGGCTAGCTCATGGCTCTGGTACGCCCGCTACAGATCTGCACATTACTCAGCGGTTTTTTTTTAACCTCGGCTCTCTGTGTTTTTGAGTGGGGGATCGCAGTCGGGTTCTGTTGGAGCGCTTTTGCGGCTCTCTGGGTGATGGCCGCTCGCCTGACTAAGACGGACCGTGAGCGGAGGAAGCAGCCTGACACCAAGATGGCGGCGCACGTGGCGCCTGCCTCACCTGAGACCCCCAGCTCCCTCTGGGTCGCGGAGGTTACTGCCGAGTTGCAGGCCGCGCTGAAGGGCACGCTAGGTAACAAGCTGCAGCGCACCTTGGATAAGCTTGACACCTTGGACCAGTGGTTTGCCGCGTTAACATCGGAGCTTCGGGAGACACAGCAGTGGGTCAGCTCTGCTGAAGACGTGGTGAAGAAGCTCACGCAGGACCAGGCCAGGCATGCCACCTCTCTGGCAGTGCTTAAGGCCAAGGTGGAGGACCTCGAGAATCGGTCCCGCCGGAACAACCTGAGGTTTGTGGGCTTGCCCGAGTTCCTGGTGGACACTGATCTGGGGGACTTTCTGTAGAAGTAGTTGGTGGAGTCCTTGGCTATCCCACAGAAATTAGGCCCTCTATTCGTTGAGCGGGCACATCGCCTGGGGTCCTGGAGGGATGGTGTGGATCGCCGCGGGTGGTTATCTGCCGCCTGCTCAACTATTGCCATAAGATTGAGGTGCTTCGGGCCCTGCGCCAGGGGAAGAAACTACTCTGCAACAACAAACCGTTCCTGTGTTTCCAGGATTACTCAGCGGAGGTCTCTCGGGCTCGACACAAGTTTTCTCCCCTTTGTTCCAGTCTCGTCCGTCGCTGTGTTCCCTTCTCTCTTCAATACCCTGCACGTTTGCGGGTGATGCATGCCAGCCGGGCACACCATTTTGACTCTCCGGAAGCTGCCCAGCGATTCGTGGAGGAGAAGTTCCCAGAAGTTGCCCCGTGATCTTATGGAGGTCTTGTTCGGCAGAGTTGGCTGTGCAGGGGGCTCGCTCCTCTTGTTTCTGGCTTTGTGCGAGTTGTGCTGTCTCCCCTGTGGGACTTCACCCATTGACGTTGGCATTTCTCTGGGTTTCCTGGGAGTGGACTTTGATGCCTTTTCCTTCCCTGCTGGGATTTTGCTTTCTGGTTTTGTTTTCATCTGATGTGTTGGGGGAGGGGGTGACTGCTTGCTCTGTGACAGTGTGAGTGGGTGACAGAGTGGGACTGGAGGGGGATGCTGTGGGACATAGCTGTGGTGGATTTGCGTGTGTGAGAGTGTTCGTGCAGGGTGGGGGTTTGGGCATGGGCCAGTTGTTGTGTGGTTGGAGTGCGTCAGGTCTGTTTGATGGGGGAATGTGGTTGAGGTGGCAGCCTCACTTGCCTTGCGGTCTTGCCCCCTTGTTATTTTTTTATTTTTTGTACCCGCAGTTTTTCTGTTGTTAGCTTTCCTGGGGCTCAGCCCTGGGGGATCTTTTTGTTTCTTTGGGTGCCTGTATAGAGGTGTTCTCTAGGGCTGGGGTACCTTTGTGGGGGGCCTGTAGTGGGCGACCTTGCTTTCTGGAAGTGGCACCCCTAGGGCTGTGGTACTGGGTTTGGTTAGGGTTGGGGAGGAAGTGGGAAGGGGGTAGGGTGGTTTGTTGGGGGGGGGTGGGGTTTTCCTTGGTTCAGACAGGTGGGAGGTTGGGGGTTTCCTGGGTAAGCAGTTGGAGGGGTGGTGGCTGGGACACTCCTCCAGCTTTATGGTGTGGGATATTCTGTATCTGCTATTGGCTCTTTTTTTTAGTCTTTCCTGGAACATAACCTGATTTCTTGGAACGTGGGGAGGATTCACTCGCCTATTAAGAGGTATAAAATATTACAATTGCTGAATTGTAGGAGAGCCCCCATCGCTTTTCTACAGGAGACCCGGTTATCCTCTGTGGAGCATGCTAAGCTCTGTACTTGGTGGGTGGGTGAACATTTGGAGGCTCTGGCTCTGGAGGGGAAAGGAGGAGTGGTGATTCTCTTTTGCAAGGGCCTTCACCTGCAAACTCACAAGGTTCTTCAGGATCCTGAGAGACAGTACCTTATTGCCTCGGTTTCTCTTAACCATAAGCCCTTACTGTTTTGTAATCTTTATGCTCCTAATAATCCTTCTGCCCAATTTTTTCGGAAGTTGCGTAACCTCTTGTTGCAATTTGGAGATATTCCTCTGATTCTCAGTGGCGATTTTAATGAGGTTCCTGATCCACGGATGGATCGTTCTTCTTCTGTGGGTCGGGAGACGCTCAGGGCCTAAACTAGGGCTCTGCTATTGGCTTCTTCTTTGGGCCTGCTGGACGTTTGGAGAGTTTTATACCGGTGGAGAGAGATTATTTGCATCTTTCTTGGGCCCTTGGGACGCTATCTCGAATTGATCTTATCCTCCTTTCCCGGGGTCTCCTTCCTGCAGTTCAGGAAGTGCTACTGGGGCCCATTGAAATCTCGGATCATGCTTGGGTGGGTCTGCGTTGGCTTTGGAGGTCGCCCCGGGAGGGTGGTATTCCATGGAAATTCCCTTGTCATTTATATTGTAACGCCCACTTTCACGACTTTTTGTTGGCCAAATGGGGGATTTCAAATGTATTAATCGGGAACATAGAGAGGATCCTATCCTCTATTGGGAGACAGCGAAGGCCGGGTTGCATGGGGAAATCAGGGTGTTTGTGGCCTTCTAGGCTAAAATGCATCATAGAGCAATTCTGGCATTGAAACATAGGGTTCAGACTCTGAGGCGGCGTTTCGACAGCACCGCTACGTTGGCGCTCAAGATGCAGCTTTTGGAGACACAGCAGGAATTAAATGAGCTCTTGCATCGGGGGGCTCAGCGGTCTAGGGAGCACTATAAATTTCAACTTTTTCGTTTTGCTAATAAGAGTAGCAAGTTGTAGGTGCGTTTGGCTCGCCCTTTATCGCGGGTCCGCAGATGTCATGGCTTTGCGTGACGCACAGGGAGTACTGCATCATAAGACAGAGGATATTAGTCGTATTCTGTGGGACTTTTTCGCTGACTTGTATGCCTCGCCGGGCTCAGACCTTCTTGATGGGGGGGGGGGTCTATTTGGACAGCTTGGATTTTGCCCCGTCTCTCTGTTGATGACTCAGCAATGTTGGAGCGCTCTATAGTTGCGGAGGAGGTGGAGTGGGCGATTCGTGCTAGCCCGTTGGGCAAGTCTACAGGGCCCGACGGCTACCGCGGTGAATTTTATAAGTTGCTAGTCGCTTAGATCGCTCCGTTGTTGTCTGAAATCTTCAATTTAAATGTGGCTAAGGGCTTTTTGCCGTGTTATTTGAACTTAGCTCAGATCATTGTTCTTCCTAAGCTGGGCAGGGACCCAGCCCTGCCGGAATCCTATAGACCCATATCCCTGCTGAATTTTGAGATGAAATTGATGGCTAAGGTGCTGGCAAATCGATTGGCCCGGGTGCTGCCTTCCCTGGTGTCGGAACAGCAGGTGGGTTTTGTGCGTAATCGGCCAGGGTCTAAGAACCTTCGCCGTATTTTGTTGGCCCTGGAGAAAGTCGGTGTGGATGGTACCCCTGCCTTACTTGTGAGCTTTAACGCCGAAAAGGCTTTTGACTAGGTGAGGTGGGGGTTTCTCTTTGCTGCGTTGTGGGCATATGGGCTAGGCCTCTTTTTCTTTAATGTTATTTGTATCTCTTGCGTAAAGATGTCCGGGCTCTTTACTCTTTGCTATCGAAGTTTTGTTGGGGGGGCCGGAAACCTAAGCTGGTGGGCTCCTGGTGCCAGGGAGGTTTCGGGATGCCGGATATTGCTCTTTATAATCGGGCGTGCCTTTTATGACATGTTTGGGATTGGGTCTTGGGTACTGATCTTTATACCGATATCTTCATGGAGCATGATTATTTTTATCCTTCTCACCTCCTTTCCCTTCTTCATGCTCGGTTGGCGACGGTGCCGACTCCCTGTAGATGTAGTATTTTGTTTCGCCCGCCTTGGGAGGTGTGGAGGCGGTTGCTGCCTCTTTGGCGGCAGGATTCTCATGTTAGTGTTTTGTTGCCTCTGACTGGTAATCTCTCCTTTCCCCCGGGGTTATTTCCCTCTGTCTTTGGGCGCTGGCGAGCTCGAGGCTTTGAGTTTATTTTTCAAGTTCTGCAGGATGACGGGACGCTCCTTTCCTGCGAAGAGCTGCTGCATTGTGGTCTGCGCTCTCAGGGCCTTATCTTTGCTCATTGTCAATTGAGGCATTATGTGCAGTCCCTTCCTGGGGATTCTCTTTTCCTAGATTTTCGGATTCATTTTCGAGCCTTTTTGGAGGGGGGGGGGGGAGGATCCTGAGCCTAGGGTCTCGGTCTCCTTATTTCATAAACAGCTTGGGGCTCTTGGGCCCCCGCGGGATTTCTCCTTTATGTTGGCAGCTTGGCAGAAGGATTTGGGGCGGGAGCTTGGGGCAGATTTTTTACTTCGAGCTCTTCAACGTATCCCAGCTTTGGTGCATACTGCAGAGCTCTGAGAGTACCACTTCAGGTCCTTGTTGAGAGCGTATGCCTCCCAGAGTCGGGCCTACCATATGGGCTGTGTTGACACCCAATACTGTCTCACCTGTCACATGGAGGTGAACTCTTACTTTCATGGCCTTTGGGGTTGTGAAGGTATTCAGAGCTTTGGCGGGCTTTGGCTTCCTTTCTTCAGGGTCTGTTACGGGTTCTTGTCCCTGTCTCTGTATTTCACATGCTGTTTGCTCATTTCTCTCTGTTTTCTGTTTATACCTGCTGATAAATTGTTTTTGAGAAAATGTTATATTCTGGAGAAAAAGTGTATTTTGAATTTCTGGCTGGCTGATGTTCCTCCCTCCTTCTTGTTACTGGAGGAATAAATTGCACAAACTCCTAGGCTGGGAGGCCACCATGGCTTCTACCTCTCGCCGAAGGAACAGAGACTTTGTTCGTATTTGGTCTCCCTATTTGGACAGTTTGTCTCCCCGGGTTCGTAGTCGTATTTTGAACAGACTGCAGTTGTATTCTACCCTGCCTGTCTGATTTGGGGGGAGGGGGGCTGGAGGGGTTGGGGTGTGTGGTGGTACAGGAAGGGGGTCTGCTGTGGGGGGGGGAATCTGGGGGTTAGGGGCTCCTTGTAACCTGGGAGGACATCAGAATCCAGTCCTCTTGGGGGGGGGGGGGTCTTGTCTTATTTACTTGAATTCTTGTCTGCTTTTTGAATTTGATGGTGTATGGTTTGTTCTTGTTAATATAAAACAGATTTCAACTAATTTCATTGGCTATTTCATGTCAAACTAAAGCTCGTATGGAATCTGAACAAAGAGTGTTATTTTGCTGGACTGCAGCTGCTTGGAATGAACAGTCATCAAGGGAAGCTTTCAAAAAACACCATTACTATTTTTCTCAACATACATTTCTTTCTACTTGCCAGATCATAGGTGGGTTATGAAGTCATAAGTTCATTCTGAAAATAATAAAACTGTACTACCAAACATCAATTTCTCAGAAAAAAAAGCAAGCTGCTTTGGTCAGGTGACAGCACTCCTTACTGATATTAAAATAGAAACGATGGAGGTCAATATTCAAAGCAATTTAACCAGGCAAAAGAGGCTCCTGTCCTTTTGATTGTCTATGTCAGAGGTAGGGAACTCTGGTCCTCGAGAGCCGTATTCCAGTCGGGTTTTCAGGATTTCCTCAATGAATATGCATTGAAAGCAGTGCATACAAATAGATCTCATGCATATTCATTGGGGAAATCCTGAAAACCCGACTGGAATATGGCTCTCGAGGACCGGAGTTCCCTACCCCTGGTCTATGAGGAACAATCCAATGATATTCACTGGCACTTAACCGGTTAATATTGCTGAATAACAGCACTATCTGCTAAAGTCATAGCTGGAGATTTTGGGGGTAGTCCAGGCAGAGTCAGCACTTATGTGGTTAAGAGCCAATTCAGCACTCAACTGCATAAATTAACTGGACAAATTGGACTGCATAAAACTCAGTACTATCTTTGCCCAGTTTCAATTAGGCACTTAAATGCAGAATATTGCACTTACCCCCTCGGCAATAAAAAAAACAATAACCCTAACACGGCTTGATAAAGGGGGGGGGGGGCTTACTTTGTAGGTACAAAGTATGAGTATGTACAGTGTTTTCAAAATGTAATCTCCATGTATTTTATGCAGTTCGATCTCTACACATGTGCATTGGACAGCACAATTACTTCTATTCTCATAAAAAACATTTATTTTTCCTGCAAAACTACCTCTGAAAATCAAAAACATAAAACCCACTATACTTTTTGAGCATTAAGTTTCAATTTTTTATGACAATAATAATCATATGAATCAACACTATCAGTAAAAAATGAAGTATAATAACAAGGTAAATTAAATAAATTTCAACTGTTTGTTAGTCCACAATAGTATAAAGGAGGAGGAATTCCATAAAGATCGAAGACTATTTTATTCGCTCATTTATCAAGGAAAAAAATGGTAGCCTGAACTGGACCTAAATTAAACTTCTTGAGCGTTCATTCCTGAATATTGACAGGGGTACTTGCAGACCTCACCTCATTTTCCGAAATAAATCTTGTCAACTGTGTAGAATCAAAAAAGATATATTTGGCTCCCTTGAAATTAACCAGACATGTACAAGAAAACCTCAATACAAAAGTAGCTCCCAATTTCAAAATCTGGGGCCTCAAAAGCAAAAATTGTTTCCTTCTTTTTTGGGTTAATTTAGATACATCCGGATACATTCTTATTTTTTGATTCAAAAACAAAACATCTTTATATCTGAAAAACAGCTTCAATAACCAATCTCTATCTGAACTAACTAATGCTAATTGCACAAATAATGTAGCTAAGGTAATCTGTTCTGAATCTGATTTTTCTATTAAATTCGCCAAGTCCAATAAATCTAATTCCAGTTCCTGATGATCTTCCAGAGTTTTCTTCTTTCCCAAGAAAATATAATAAATTTTAGAAAAAGGTGGAAAGGAATTCTGTGGGATTTTCAGAATCTCTGAAAGATATCGTTTAAACATATCCATTGGTGAAGTGGTTGTTAATTTAGGAAAATTAATCAGCCTTAATTTTGTCTCCTAGTAATATTTTCCAAGACTTCCATCTTGAAATTAATATTACCATTTTCCTTCATCAGGAGATGATTTTGTGCTCCAAGATTTTCTAATTTTTCTCTTGTTCAATTGATTTTTTCTCCTGTTTATCCACCTTTTGTTGCAAAGTCAATGTCTCGGCCAATATAGCAGAACATTGGGTGGAAAAAGTTTGAAATTGAGTCCCCAGTGAAAATTGTAAAGTGGCAATTGCTTCCCATATTGAGTTCAAGTCAATCATTGTAGGCTATTCCAAGGGTGCCACAGTATAAGTAAATTTCAACTCATTTAAGTTCACAGTACCTGGTTGAATATTAGATGGTGACCATACTTGCTGTTCCCCTGCCAAAATCAGGTTACCTCGCAGCAACGATTGAAAAAGGGGAGCCGTTGACAGACTCTTAATCGCAAGTTCTTCCTCTCGATCTTCCTCACAGGTATCAGAGGCCGCCGCCTTGATCCCCTCACTCCCCCCGTCCTGCTGCAATTGTTGGGGGAGTGGCTGTGCAGGCGTATTATGCTCCTCCGGCAAGAGAGTAGTTTATACCCAATACTTTCATGGTAGTCTGAATAGGATAACTAAGTTTATTGATGCATAGTAGTGTTTTGGTGTCAATCGGATGTGGCGAAGCTATAAAAAAGTTTTGTTTTTTTCTGAATTAAGTCTTAGTTTGAATTCAATCATCCATTGCTCCATCAAATTTAGTGCTTCTGATGCCTTGGGAGTAACTTCCAAGAGAGAATTAGCAAATGGGATGATGATACTAAGGGCCCCTTTTACAAAGCCGTGGTAGCAATTCCTGTGCTTCAAATACACTGAAGCCCGTAGGAAATGAATGGGCTTTGGCGCATTTGCTGTGGGAGGATCGCTTTCACGGCTTTATAAAAGGGACCCTAAATTTCCTAGTGGTGGATTATTGAGCTATCAGAAAAGGGTTTATTTGTCTTTCTAGATTATGGTTTTAGAGAAGATATCTACACCTGGATTTTTGCTTTGTTAATTTTGTTTCCTGTCACTCTCTCTTGTATATTACTAAGGATACCTCTTATCGGGCACTATGAGGGGCTGCTGAAAAGTTCTCAGCCCAACTAAGAAAAGAATGACGTGCAGCCATGAAACTTACAAGTTATTCCACACTTTTCTTGACACTCGTAAGTTTCATGGCTCCACAACATTCTCTTCTTGGTTAGACTGAAAACTTTTCAGCAGCCTCCTCTTATGAGGGTATAATTTACAGTATATATTATTTAATTCTAATTTTTACTGGTTAGCCTTTTTGATTTGTAATATCCCAGTCTCTGGGATATTACAAGATTTTTTGAATTTGTGATTGTTTTTAATTAATAATAATTAAAAATTATAATAATAATAAACATAAAATAGAAAAAATAACCCTGAATGAGAAAAATATACAAGTGTGTGAAGATTTTTTTACAATGCACTGTATACTTATCATATTTTCAGTTTTGTCCTTTCTTTATTCTTTTTGGGTTATTTTTACATTTTATCTTTCATTCCATGCTTCTCCTTTCTCCATTAGTCTCTCTGCTATTAGTCTTTCTTGTCTTCTTTCCCATTCTGTCTTCTTTCTTTCTCTTTTCTGCCATTCATTCACTTCTCTTATGCTTTCTCCATATCCTATAGTGTCATATAGGATCTCATACAAAATTATGATGCTTATCCATCAGATCTGTTTCAATGGCTTCCCTGTATTTCTACTGATTTTCTTCTGCTGTACAAGATCCTTCTTTGCTGAAATGTATGGTGTGTCTTAAGACTTATTTATATGAAAGGAAGAAAGCGAGAAGATGGGACTTTATCTGAACATCAGGAAGACCAAAATCATGACTACCGCCAATATGAAAGTCCACATAAAGATCAACAATGAAGAAAGAGGAGTGGTTGACAGCTTTGTTTTCCTTGAGTCCCTCAATGATCACAGTGGTGGTTTGATAGCGGAGATCAAGAGTCAATTAACACTGGGGTGTGCAGCCATGGTGAGTATGGACCAAATATGGAAGTGCAAGGATGTCTCAGTCACTGTCAAAGACTGATCACTGCCATTGAGTTCCCAATCACAACATATGGCTGTGAGACATGGATACTCAAGAAAGAAGATAGAAGAAAAATCGACACCTTTGAGCTGGAGAAGACTTCTATGAATCCCATCGATAGCTAGGATCACCAACAAAGATGTTCTTGATCATATAAACCCAGAGTTGTCCATGGAAGGCAAGATTAACAGACAGAAACTGATCTATTTTGGATATGTGATGAAGGTGAATTCACTAGAAAAGGAGGTGTTACTTGGAATAGTCAGTGGTAAAAGGAAGCAGGGGAGACCAAAGGCCCATTGGCTGGATACCATCAAGAATGACACAGGAATGAACATTAAGCAATTGAAAGAAGCCATGGAAAACAGGAAAGGATAGCGAAGACTGGCCTACAGAGTATCCAAGAGTCGGACACGACTAAATGAATAATAGTAGTATATGAAAACACCAGTCTCTAGTACAGTGTTCTTTAATGCAAGGCCTGGGTGAAAATAACAGTCCCTGGAGACCTCTGGAGTGGCCCTCACTACCTCTTTACCCAAGCTTGTTATAGAAAGGGGGAATTGGATGGGGGAAGAGCCATATACAGTACTTTAAGACAAAGTATTTCTTGATAGACAAAGAGAATGTATTTGGAAAGTCCCACTTCTTCGAGGATAACCCCAAGGGAACTTTTGAAAGTGGGCTGGTGGGGATGGATGCCATTGACACTTGCTGAAATACAGTATTGTGGCCACACATTGAAATATATTGGCGGCTCCCCTTCAGCTTAGTTAGATCCAAAGTGGCACCGACATAAAAAATGAGTGAAGATTACTGCTTTAGTACTATGATGTAGGGCATAACACATTGTTCCATTTCATTTTTTCTCTTTCTATTCTTTTTTTAAAAACATATAACTTCTTTTCTTGCTTTTAAATTGATTTTCTTGCATTGTTAACCACCTAGCGGCTATAATCATAAATGGTATATCAAGTAAATGAATCTTGATCCTATCATTTCTAAGTTCCCTCAACTTTATAAAAAGTTGCCTAGGTTGTGAAGGCATGTAGGCACAACTTCCTGTGAAATCTGCAATCAATCCAAAATTAAGGTTTTTTTTTTTTTTACATCAAGGATTCTTTGTAAAGCCTCTTAGCTGAACCATGAATTCCCTCTGTTGAAGCAGCATCATTGGCTACTGGTAGCCCAATGAATAAAGTTTAAAGTCCTTACAAGGGGGGAGTGGCTTAAGGAAGATGGCCGCGGGTGGCTGGAGTTAGACGCCAAGGATGTTCCCGACTGCTGTTACCTTTGAAATGGTGAAACAAAAGTCTAAACTTCGGGTTTTTCCAGACGAATCTTTGCCAGCAGCAACGGGCCCGATGGACGCCTTTCTTCAGCGAGGGACGCCAACACAGCCGGAGGCTTTCTCGGCTGGGAGAGACACACTGGCTGAAGCGTTACAGCTCTCCCTCGAGGTAACATCTATAACCCCGGAAGAGCGGAGTCCTCCGAGTCGCCCGGGGGCGTTTGACCGGTCGATGGAAGAGCAAAGTCCTCCGAGTTGTTCGGGGGCGTTTGGCCAGTCGACGGTGGAGGAAATGCCCCTGGGTGTTTGCTCTCCAGACCTGCTGAGATCGGGAGTCGGCCCAGCAGGAGGAGGGGTGAAGCCAAATCAACCATCTGTGCATTCGGAGGAGTTGGAACAGAAACTGCCTCAGGATTTCCTGACACTGACTTCATCGCCTGCTGAAGTTCCAGGTACTTTTTCATCAGAGGTTCTGGGTGCTGAACTGATACCAATGCAGAGGCCCAAGGTTTTCAATATGGAGACAATTTGGGAAGCAATATCTAGTTTGCAAATCTCTTTGAGAACTCAAATGCAGCAACTTACTACACGTTATACCTCTGTTGTGTCTGAAAATTTGGAAATGAAAAATAGGATATCCAGCGTTGAAAATAAAGTGGATGGACATGAAACTAGAATAAAAACAGTGGAGTCCCAGGCTTCGGTCTGGGTAAGAGATAGTGGAAACCTTAATTTTAAGGTGGAAATGTTGGAAAATATGACTAGAAGAAGTAATCCTTGGATTATTAACTTTCTAAAATTACCACTTATCTCAGCGCAGGATACATTTAAAAAGTATTTGAAAGAAGTTTTGAAAGTTCCCGAAACCTCCTACCCGCCTCTCACTAAAATATATTATTTACCAACTAGAGCATCTGTTCAAAAACCAAACCAGCAGAATCTGTCTGCTGATAGTTTGGATTTGACAAATTTCCTGGAGAGGTCAGGTGAAGAGATACCGGCAACTGCTACGCTACTTGTACAATTTGCTATAGATGCTGACAGGGAATGGATGCTTAAATTGTTTTTTAAGTTTAAAGATGTACCATTTATGACTAAAACAGTGAGAATGTATCCAGACGTGTCACGAATGACCCAAAAGAGAAGAAAACAATTTCTTATTTTGAGACCAAGGGTTCTGCAGTTAGGAGCGACGTTTGTACTCAGATTCCCCTGTAAATGTGTAATGACCTATCAAGGAATAGATTTATTTTCTTTGAACCTCAGCAGTTGATAAAATTTATTTCTGCTAAAGAGCAAACTTAAAATTCTTGAGAGAATTTCAGTCTCAACCTGCTCAAGTATAAGGTTTTTGGTCTTTGTTCTCTCCTGCTACCATCTTTTATTTTCTTTGTATTATTTGATATAGATTTCAGCCATTGTAAAGCTTTCTCCCTCCTTGATTGAGGTCTAATGATACAAACCAGTAAAAATTCATTTTGGGTCTAATGTTTTTGCCATATGAGAAAGAAAAATTTTGTTTTGTTCTTGTATTTCAACTGTATATGTTCATTATTACCTATTGTCTCATTTTAATGTTTGAACTGAGTTGTATTATTTTCTTGTTTTGACTAATATTATGTCAATACTATAAAATGAAAATAAAGAATTTTTTTTTTAAAAAAAGTCCTTACACACCAAATTCTCTATTCTGGCACTCCACTGTACCTTTCCTCTTACATTATCCTTTATACCCCTTCTTGTATACTCCGCTTCTTTGATGATCGCCGTCTCTGTTTCTCATCCCCATCCTCTATGAACATTCATGCTTATCTGCATTTTACTATTTGGCAATCTATATAAGACTCTGATGAGACCTCGTTTAGAATACTGTGTACAATTCTGGAGAACGTACCTTCAAAAAGATATTTCTGCACTGCGCTTTCTTGTGCCGTTGTGCATGCTAAAATCGGAGCTTAGATGCTTAGTTGTACTCAGATGAAGGTGATTTTGATTTTCGAATCCCTGAAGAAACCATTTCATCGATGGTGAAACAAGATCTTGTAGGAGGAAGAATGGAGGAAGAACGCTTTGCCTGCCGCCTTATTCTGCTGCGTTTCCAACACAAGACAGGGACAATGTATCCTATAATAGGAGTCAGTGAAGTTGTTTGGCTACAATCAAAAAACTGACTAAATAAAGCTACAACTCCAGAGAGTAAGACCCACTTTCCAAATATTTTGCTCAGAGAATTGAAACTCTGAAGAGGGGGAGGTAATCCCCTCTTGGGACAAGAGTTTACCATCCAGTCCTTGCGCCATTAATATAAAAAACAGGTCACTCTCTGAGGTTTAAAAGGCTTATGACTTTGTATATAGTTTTTAATTGTATTGATGGTATTTCAATTTGTAAAAAGTTTGCAAAAAAGTTTGCATTCAGGTTGTCACTGGAATGTTAGGTAAACCTCACTTAGCTTTTAAAGAGGGGTTCAACAGGGTCCCAACGTGGCCCCGTTTCAGCGTCTGCTTCAGGAGACCCCACCAGCTATGATACAACACTTGCAAAGCAGTCAAGAGATGTTATTATTGTAATATCCGTGAATATTAATCATTTGAAGAGGATGGGCAGACTGGATGGGCCATTTGGCTTTTATCTGCCGTCATGTTTCTATGTTTCCTTTGGAAGTCCTTGCTAAAATACTTTTGTCTAGAAATGTCACTCCCAAAACTTAAGAGAATCATACAAGTGGGGATGAAAAAGTACACATCAACCAAGGATAAATTAGATGAGTAAATATTTATTAAAATATGATTCTGTCTCTATCAAACATTCACTGTATGTCGTGGACCCGACATGGTCTGTGTTTCGGCATTTAAGCCTGCCTCAGGGGCGTAATTAACATCCAGCAGGTAACATTCTTGTGACGACAATGATTACTGTTGTACTCAATAGCGTATAATCCAAGGCTAAAAGAGTAAAAATATATCCCTTCACTGGGAGAAGCAGCGATGCAAGTAGCGGTATGGAAACGCTGAGAAAGCATTTGAAAACCCCAAAACTTAAAGCAGGTATTAAGACTCATTTATTTCTGGCTGCCTTTGATACACAATACCTCTCTTCTACTCCTTAGCATAAGCTAAACAATAGCAAGTGCAGGTTAATCATAAGTCAAAAAACTCCACTCAACAAACAACTTCAATGCAGCAAAACAGTCTGAAAGCATCCTCGGGCATATCAGAAAAATAGTAACACTCTCTCAAGTTCATAAAGATGCAGGAAAAAACCCAGCACTTATCTTAACAGCAAAACTGGCTATTCCTCTTCTTAGCACTCAAATCCTGCACACTGTATCTCGACAGGAGTACCCTGTTTCACAATTTGCGTCTTCAAGAGAAATCCATAGAGAACTGCACAGCAACAGCAGATGATTCAAAATGGCCTACCGAGTTAGGCACCTACCAGATAATTAATTTTTTAAATTGGTTTTTAATCACTTTTTAATGGCGCTTTTCAATGAATGGAGCCGATTAAACCTAATTGAATAATTAAGGCCCTCTTTTACTAAACCACGGTAGAGGTTTCTACAGTGGCCCGGCGCACTAAATGCTCTGACGCTCTTAGGAATTCTATGAGTGTCCGAGAAGTGTAGGAGCATTTTGTGCTCTAGGCCGACTAAGTAAAAAGGGAAGGGGAAGACAGGGGCCTAGATTGGCTAGGCGCGCTGATCTGGGTGCCTAACTTCAGGTGACATTTATAGAATCAGGGCCGCAATTCATAGAATTGTATAAAATTGCATGTGTCATTAGGCAGAAAGCCCGTAACATGCCCATGCTCCTCCCACTGGTATAGCTTACTTGCAATTGCATGCTAAGTGCCATACGTGCCATGCTTACAGAATAGCACCTAGCACTTATATGCATATTTGCCAATTAAGGGCCCAAAAATCATGCGTAAGTGCTAGCATTCTGTAAACTTTGGTGTGCATTTGGCAGTTTAATTTAGGTGTGCCTTATAAACTGCTAATTGAAAGCATGTATTGTTTAGGGTTTGTGCAAATCCAGGACATACAAGGTCTGTTCATAAAGTTCCAGGACTGATTTTATAAAAATTTATTAAACAATCTTACAACTTATTATTCCATTGGGTCCCCTTCAAAGTACTCCCCTTCTGTACATATACACTTTCCCAACATTGTTTCCACTTCTGGAAACAGTCCTTAAACACATCTTCAGGAATTGCTAAAAGTTGTTGTGTCAAATTTTGCTTTATGTCTTCAATGGTGTCGAATCGCTTTTCTTTCAGTGTGGATTTAAGTTTAGGAAACAAGAAAAAGTCAGCAGGGGCCAAGTCACAAGAGTAAGGTGGCTAGGGAAGAACTGTCATTGTATTATTTGCGCAAAATTTGCAGTTGTTCTTCTGGTTGTTGGTCATCAACCGTGGAACAAACTTTGCAGAAATGCAAGACATCCCTAACTTCTCTGTTAGAATGTTGTGGCATGAACCAATGGAGATGGTGCATTCTTCTGCAAATTCTCTAACAGTTAATCTCCGATTAGCGTACACAAGAACCCTTACCTGATCAAAATGATCATTATCAGTCGACGTTGATGGTCTTCCAGTTTGCGAATTATCTTCCACTGATTCACAACCACTTCTGAAGCGTGAATACCATTCTAAACACCTTCCACTCATGACATGTTCCCCATAAACCACTTTCAACATTTCATAAGTTTCTATAGTGGTCTTAATCAATTTAAGTCAGAACTTCATGCTGTAGCGTTGCTCATTGAGGTCATACATGATGAAAAATAGCTGATCACGAAAACACACTTTCACAAAATCTGCTGTAGCATGGAGACAAAAACAGATATCAACAAACTGAAAAAAGGAGGTTACTCGTGAGGTTTCAAGCTACTCAATGCTGCCTAGTATGTCTCTAAAGTATTTCCTTTTGGCGTGCAATTCAAACTGTCTTGGAACTTTTTGAACAGACCTCGTAACTAGGCCACCATAAGCAGTTAAACCTTGGTGACAATGCTTCGGGTACAGATCAGTAGGACAAGAGACACAGAAAAGCAATGTTGTATAAAGAACTTCGTAGTTTTGTTAATTAAATGTATAGGAATTGAAGAGCTATATAGAATTTTTTCCCCCACTTTTGCTTACAGTCTGTGTGCTGGATATGTACACATATTTCACTTTTGTAAATGAGATATGACTGGAAATCAATGCAGAGATGTAGGCAGGAGCTAGGCAGTCCTGCGTCTCCCTTTTAATTTGCTTTTGCACTGAGGGACCTGCAACCTATGGCAATGCCCCTACAGTGTAAACAAGTCATCAAACTGAACCAGAGCAAGGGCTGGGGGAGCGGAGGAGTTGCCGGGTGGAGAGCTGATGTTAATCTAAGGTGCTGAAGAATTTTAACAGGCTAGCCTGCCTGACTGTAAAAGTTTAGAGCCCCTTTTTAATCCAAGGCTCCTTGTTTGTGATCCCAAGCCCTTTCTTGACAAATTGTGAGAAACAAGCAGTGCTGCTGGCACACAGTCCTTTCCAAAGCAATGCTTCCTTTCCTTTTTCCTGAGATTTGGTGAAGGGGGGTGGGGGTGGGGGAGGTGTTTAGAGGCGGAAAGCTGGATTTAGGATGAATGGGACAGAGTCACATGGATACAAGCTTTTGATTAATGTCCAAATACTTGTGGAGCCTTCAGACCACATATTACAGATCTGCAAGCAAAAAAACAGACTGTTCCTCTGTGTCCTACAAAAAGAGAGGGAAAAGAGACTCTATTTACACAGAAGGCTTTCTTCATTTGACCCCCCAACCACTTCTTCAGCTGGGCTATTTAACAGACCTGGAAACCAGCTTAAACATGTGAAGAAAAAAAATTCAGAGGAAGATAGCATGTAACTTTGAGGACCCTTCTGAACTTGTTGCAGGAAACACACTGAAGCCACTTTTTTTTCCCCCTCCACTGAAGAACTGAAGAGGAATTCCAGAACAAATTCAGCAAAAGTGTGATGCATTTCATTTTCTAAAGAGGAAAAAAATAGATACAGCTGTATATGCCTTTTGTAAAATGACAGAAGAAAGTAAAGCTGAAAGCAGAGGAGAAACGGGAAAGGATGTAGAAAAACAGCTTCGCCTGAGGGTCTGTGTTTTAAATGAACTTCTCAAGACTGAAAGAGATTATGTGGGCACTTTGGAGTTTCTTGTGTCGGTGAGTTGCCAGAGGTTCAGTTTGTCTTTATTAGAGGCTAAAATGAGAAAGACTGATGCTGTTTCAGACGGTGGAGAGTCGGAATTGTAAATAAAACTGAAGCAGCTGTACTTTAAGAAATGCAGCAAAAGGTGGCAAAAGGGGAGATTTAGGCAGAGGGGAAACTGTAGTGAATTCAGGGAAGATTTGTGACTTGTGGAATAGGATGAATAGCGAATCAATGTAGATCCTTTAACCCTTTAGATACTGATTGAATCTTTGGGATGCTACTTTAAACATTGATAATACAGAATTATTTGTGCTGTATGTGACATGCCTATGTACCTGTTGATTTAGGATAAAAAGTGACAAACATAATGGTAGTCTAAATTGTTTTGGAAAACTTTCTTACAGAACAAAGTTTGAAAAATGCAGTGAAAGGGCTAAATGATAAAACAAGGCTGTTCATTTCCTGATGATTCTGATATGACATATTGTCGGGAATTGTTACATGAAGGGGCCTCATTATTAAAGTGCATTAAGCACCTAACACAGGAATTAGCATATACAAACTGACACTTAACATGTGCTAATTCTTGTGTTACGTGCATAATATAGCATGGTGTGGGATATGGGCAAGGAATGGACACGGAATGCACGGCAACTTACTGCACGTTCACTGGAACTGCAGCGACCCAGATCACACATCCATGTTACCTGCTAGGCGCTTAATGTGCAATAAAACATATTTTCTCTGGGTTGTGGGCCGATGCTGTAAATATCCCGAGACGTTGCACACAGTGATCCTGAAGGTCACTTTGCAGTGAACCTGAAGTTGATTTTTGGCAACTATTATAGAGGAGCTGCAAAACTTTATCACACTTAAGCAAAAGGACCTTGGAGAACCAAATAAAACATTGCATTTCTGAAGCAGTGCCTTGGAAATAAAGAGAGGATGGCGGACTCTCTTTCCCAGAAGGTAACCTTTCCTTTGTCTCTTGAGTTGCAATTACTGTTGCCCCCCTCAAAACTCGGCACTGTATTCTGATAACTCTCCTGCCAATTTTGTCAGTCTTTTTGGTGAAGGAATGCAGGCTTCCTCGGTGATTTGCTTTTGTTATAAGTCAGCTCATGATGTGCCTGAACTGCAAGCTTTCAATAATGGGCCCTTTTTCCATAGGGACACAATAGGGCAATTGGCAGCTAGTTTCTGGGGCTTCACTTCACTTTTCAGATAACAGGGTAGTTTCTCCAATCTAATTTTCATTGGTCTCTGAGACAAGATTCTAGTAGGGGGTAACAGAGAGCAAAGGGGGCATGATCTGCAGCCTGCAGCATCTGTTTAGCATTAAAACCACATAATATAAGCATCCCTTCCTCAAATACTCTTTTTATTTTTCCCTTTTTGTCTGCTTTCTGTTGCCTTTTGTGCTTTCATTTTAAAAGCTAAATCCAGATATATTAATTGTATTTGAATATTTGCTATTTCTATTGCTTTTAAATCCAGTTCTGCATATTCAGTAGAAATGCTTAAGAGTCTTGGATTCTAAAGTGCTGGTAGAATTACTTGCATTATGATTGCTATTCTCTGTAGGAATTGAGCAAAATATTGCCATAGAAAGGGCACCACCTTTTGTTCCCCACCGTACTCTTGGCTTTTATTTTTTATTTTTTTCCATTTCATTTTCAATCTGCAGAATCATTTGCAGAGTTCCCCGTCTTTCGTCTCCATCTGAAGGGAAATACCTCAAACACCCAACTTCCTGCACCTGGTTGCTGAAGTTTGGATCTGTTCCAATTAGGCCAGGGACTTTGGAGGGAAGCAGAGAAGACTTGTCTATTTAACCATGAATTTTGATTCAGGAATAGCATCTAAAAATATAACCTGATGGTACTACCTGATGTTTCTTCCTTTTTATGTGTGTGTGTGTTTGAGGGGGGGGGGGGGTTTGATTCCAATTAAAAAGAAAAAGCCTTTTGGAAATTAGTAAACTGGTGATGGTTAAAGTTTCTCCTCCTGATGGTAGAGGGGGGCTGGATGGCAGATTTTGCCATTCTGGGACAGACTGAAGATCCATCAAGCCCAGTGTCCTGTTTCCAACAGTGGCCAACCCAGGTCCCAAGTACCTAGCCAGATCCCAAGTAGTAAAACAGATTTTATGCTGCCTTTTTTAAACCCTGCTAAGCTAACTGATTTCACCACATTCTCCAGCATTGAATTCCAGAGTTTAAGAAATATTTTCTCAGGTTTATTTTAAATCTACTACTTAGTAGCTTCATTGCATGTCTTCAAGTCCTAGTAATTTTGGAAAGAGTGAACAAGCGATTCACATCTACCCTTTCCATTCCATTCATTATTTTATGGACCTCTATCATATCCCCCTGAGCCATCTCTTTTCCAAGCTGAAGAGCTCTAGCTGCTTCAATCTTTCCTCATAGGGAAGTCGTCCCATCCCTTTATCATTTTGTCTCCCTTCTCTGTACCTTTTCTAATTCCGCTATATCTTTTTTGAACCTAAGAACATAAGAATTGCCGTTGTTGGGTCAGACCAGTGGTCCATTGTGCCCAGCAGTCAGCTCACACGGCGACCCTTAGGTCAAAGATCAGTGCCCTAACTGAGAATAGCCTTACCTGCATGGTTCAGCAGGAACTTGTCTAACTTTGTCTTGAATCCCTGGATGGTGTTTTCCCCTATAACAGAGTGATGCAAGGTCATTATAACATTTTCATATTTGTTTTCCATTCCTTTCCTGATAATTCTTAACATTCTATTTTCTTTCTTAGTAGCCACCACACATTGAGCTGAGGGTTTCAATGTATCCTCAACAATGACACCTAGATCCTTTTCCTGGGCAGTGACTCCTAACATAGAACCCAGCATCACATAGCTATAGTTTGGGTTCCTCTTTCCCACATGCATCACTTTGCACTTGCTCACATTAAACGTCATCGGCCATTTTGATGCCCAGTCTTCCAGTCTCACAAGGTCCTCTTGCAACTGTTCACAATCCTCTTGCGATTGAACAACTTTGAATAACTTTGTGTCATTAGCAAATTTAATTATCTCACTAGTTATTCCCATCTCTAGATCATTGATAAATATGTTAAAAAAGCAGTTGTCCCAGCACAGACCCCTGGGAAACTCCGCTATTTACCTTTCTCCATTGAGAATATTGACCATTTAAACCCACTCTCTGTTTTCTGTCTTTCAACCAGTTCTCAGTCCATAAAAGGACATTACTTCCTACCCATGACTCTCTAATTTCCTCAGAAGTCTTTCATGAGGTACTTTGTCAAATGCCTTTTGAAAATCCAAATACAAAATATCAGCCGGTTTACCTTTATCCACCTGTTCATTCACTCCTTCAAAGAAATTGAATAGATTGGTGAGGCAAGATTTCCCTTGACTTCCTCTCATTAATCCATGCTTACATATATGTTCTGTCATTTTGTTCTTTATAATACCATTTTGCCTGGCACCATCGTCAGAGTCAATGGTCTATAATTTCCCGGATTACCTCAGGAACCCTTTTTAAAAATTGGTGTCATGTTGGTCACCCTCCAGTCTTCTGGTACTATGCTGGTTTTTAAAGAAAAATTACAAATTACTAACAATATATCTGCAAGTTCATTTTTCAGTTCTAGCACTCTGGGATATATACCATTTGGTCCAGGCGATTTGTCAAATTGACCCATTACATCCTCCAATGTTACAGAGATTTGTATGAGTTTCTCTGATTCATCAGAACTGAATAGAATTTCTGGCACTGGTAACTCCCCCACATCTTTTGAGTGAAGTCTGAGGCATAGAATTCATTTAATATTTCCGCTATGGCCTTGTCTTCCCTGAGAGCCCCTTTTATCCCTCAGTCTTCTAGTGGTCCAACTAATTTTCTTCCTGGCTTCTTGCTTTAATATACTTAAAAAAGTTTTTTACTAGGTGATTTTGCTTCCAGCACAATCTTCTTTTCAAGATTTCTCTTTTCCTTCCTTATTAGCGCCTTGCATTTGACTTTACATTCCTTGTGTTGTTTACAATTATTTTCAGTTGGATCCTTCTTCCACTTTCTGAAGGATTCTCTTTTATCTCTAATAGCTTCCTTCACCTCACTTGTTAACCATGTTGGCTGCCGTTTAATCTTACTTCCTCCTTTTTTAATACATGGAATATATCTAGTCTGAGCTTCCAGGATGGAATTTTGAAATAAAATCCATACCTCATGTAAATTTTTGACCTTTGTAGATGCATCTTTAAGTTTCTTTTTTACCATTCTCCTCATATTATCATAGTCTCCTTTTTTAAAGTAAAGTGCTGTTGTACTGGATTTTCTGTTTAAACTTATTCCAGGGATTATATCAAATCTGATCATATTATGATCACTGTTATCAAGTGACCCTAGCACCATTACCTCCCTTACCAATTCATGAGCTCCACTAAGAACTAGATCTAGAATTGTTCATCTCTTGTTGGTTCCTGAACCAGCTGCTTCATAAAGCAATCCTTGATTTCATCAAGGAATTTTATCTCCCTAGCATGCCTGGATGATACATTTATTCAGTCAATATCGGGGTAGTTGAAATCACCCATTATTACTGTTACCCAGTTTGTTAGCCTCCCTAATTTCTGATAACATTTCAGCATCTGTCTGTTCATCCTGGCCAGGTAGACGGTAGTACATTTATTTCACTATCCTTTTACCCCTCACACAAGGAATTTCTACCATAGGGATTCCAAGGTATGTTTCTGCTCCTATAGAATTTTTAGTCCATTCGATTCAAGGTCCTCAATATATAACGCTACGCCTCCACTGATTCGATCACCCTATCACTACAATATAACTTGTATCCCAGTATGACAGTGTTCCATTGGTTATCTTCCTTCTACCAGGTTTCAGAGATGCCTATTATATCTATCTTTCATGTAGTGCAATATATTCTAATTCTCCTATCTTGTTTCTTAGGCTTTTGGCATTTGCATACAGACATTTCAAACAGTGTTTGTCATATCTATTTACAATTTGCTCAGCAGTTGGCAAAGATAATTTGCAATCTTTAAAATCAGCCTGCTCTGAATTTAAGGAAAATTAGTCTACTGCAGCCTGTATTGCAATCTTACTATCAGGATGCCCTGTCTTTCCTTTTATGATGATATCCTTTACAGATACCTTATCCCAAACCATGCTCTTTTGAGTGACTGTCGGCCTTCCCTCGGTTTCTAGTTTAAAAGCTGTTCTATCTTCTTTTTAAATGTTGACGCCAGCAGCCTGGTTAAGGTGGAGCCCATCTTTGCAAAATAGGCTCCCCCTTTCCCAGTTTGTCGCCCAATTCCTAACAAATCTAAACCCTCCTCCCTGCACTATCGTCTTATCCATGCATTGAGATTCCGGAGCTCTGCCTGACTTTTGGGATCTGTGCATGGAATAGGGAGCATTTCTGAAAATGCTACCTTGGAGGTTCTGGATTTTAACTTATTACCTTAGAGCCTAAATTTGGCTTCCAGAACCTCCCTATCATATTTCTCTATGTCATTGGTACTCATATGCACCAAGACATTAGGTACATAGGCTTGTTCTCCCACTGGGGCTTGCGTGCATATGTGAAACTGAAAGCTATGTCATCAGTAGTTTCACTACCAGCAGGGCCTCTCAAGGTAGACAGGTTTTAGTGGAAATGTCAGTCTAACAATGTACCACCCCTCTGGACAGCAGCAAATGGGCAGTGTTAGAGGCGGAGGATCATGTTTGATGTGACAATGGTGGTAACATTAAATTTAGACTGCACAGAAGAAAGGCCCGTTAATCTACTTCTGTATCCTGCCATGAAAACTTGATATTATCAAGTTGCTAGGACTTGAACATGAGTTGATGGTACCTAACTTTTACATAGATGCGGTTCAATTCCTGCCTTGGTAAATAGGTTCTTGGTCTGTCCTGGTTGAGTAGAGAATAGGCTGAAGTGAAATGTTTTCTGTTTAGGGCAATCTAGACCTTTCTGTGGTAGAAAAGTACCATTTTAAGCACAGACTTAGGCTCCAAGTAAGGAAAACCATGGATAGTATTTATGGAACTAAGGGTTCCAGTTTCAGCAAACAGTTTGTACTACGAACAAAGATGCCTCCTTTTATTCACAAGAATAGAAATATTTATAAAGTCTATACCTACAGGTAATTCATAATAAATGCAGTCTATGCGCTTGTATGATGAAATAGCAGTAGCAATACTTATATATCATACTTCTCTAGTTGAGAATATACCAATGCAGAAACCAAATTCTCATCAACAGAACATTTCATAACCCTATTACCATGATCAATCAACTAATATTTTTTCCTCTTTTCTTCCTCTCAGCTCATCCATATCACTTAAAAACATAAGAATTGCCATACCGGGTCAGACCATAGGTCCATAAAGCCAAGTATTCTGTTTTTAACAGAGGCCAAGCCAGATCACAAGTTCCTGGTAAAATCTCAAAAAGTAGTAAGTTTCCATGCTACTTACACCTCGGGAATAAGCAGCAGCTTTTCCTTGGTCTATCTTAATATTGGTTTATGGATTTCTTTCTCCAGAAATTTGTCTAAATCAACCATGCCTATTCTCTGCCCCTAAACATGCCTACTTTTCTGACAGGTGTTGCTAGGTGCTGGTAGGCACCACAAGGTGTTCAATGTATAACCCTAATTAAGTACTTAAAATTTTTTTTAAACAGTTTTTAATGGTGAGGTCAATTACCACGCCAATTAAACCAATCAAAAACAATTATGTATGAATTTTAGGCATCATTAGATATCTTTGATTAGGGCAGTGATTCCCAACCCTGTCCTGGAGGAACACCAGGCCAATCGGGTTTTCAGGCTAGCCCTAATGAATATGCATGAGAGAGATTTGCATATGATGGAAGTGATAGGCATGCAAATTTGCTTCATGCATATTCATTAGGGCTAGCCTGAAAACCCAATTGGCCTGGTGTTCCTCCAGGACAGGGTTGGGAACCACTGGATTAGGGTACCTAGCAGTGTCTAACCTAGGCACAGTTTATAGAATCAGACCTTAAATACGAGTATAGAATATGGTCAAAAGTCAATTACGTGCATAACTGCAAATTAGTACCAATTAAGTCTTGTTAAAGTCAATTATTGATAATAGAAACATAGAAACATGATGGCAAATATAGTCCAAATGGCCCATCTACTTTGCCCATCCGCAGCATCCACTATCTCCTACTCTCCCTAAGAGATCACATTTACCTGTCCCATGTTTTCTTGAATTCAGACACAGTCTTTGTCTTCACCATCTCTACCAAGAGCCTATTCCATGCATCTACCAACATTTCTGTAGAAAAGTATTGCCTTAGATTACTCCTTATTATTCCTGAGCCTATCACCTCTTAATTTCATTCTATCCTTTCTCATTCTAGAGCTTCCTTTCAAATGAAAGGGACTCGCCTCATGTACATTTAAGCCACGGTGGTACTTAAACGTCTTGATCATATCTCCTCTCTCCCATCTGTTCTCCAATGTATACATATTAGAGATTTTTAAGTCTATCTTGATATGCCTTATGATGAAGACCACCAACCATTGTAGTAGCCTTCCTCTAAACTGACTCCATCCTATTTATATCTTTTTGAAGTCTTCTAAATGAGGTCTCACCAGAGTCTTATATAGCAGCATCAGTGCCTCCTTTTTCTTAGTAGCCATACCCCTCCCCATACACCCTAGCATCCTTATAGCTTTTGCCAATGCTTTTTCAACTGGTTTAGCCACCTTAAGATCATCACATACTATCTCACCCAAGTTCTGCTAATCTTTTGTGCATAAAAGTTCTTCACCCCCTAAACTGTACCGTTTTTGTAGCCCAAATGCATAATCTTGTATTTTTTAGGATTAAATCTTGGCTACCATATTTCAGACCATTCTTCAAGCTTTGCTAGATCCTTCCTCAAGTTATTTACAGCTTCTGGGGTGTCTACTCTATTACAGATTTTGGTATCATCTGCAAAGAGGCAGCAAATCTTACCTGACAGCCCTTCAGCAATATCACTTACAAAATGTTAAAAAGACCAGGCCCAAGAACCAAACCTTGAGGCACAACAATGGTAACATCACTTTCCTCAGAGAGCTCTCCATTGACCACTAACCTTTGTCACCTTCCACTCAACCAGTTCCAGACCCAGTCAATCACTTTGGGGTCCATACCGAGGGCAGTCAGCTTATTTATTAGATGCCTATTTGGAACACTATTGAAGACTTTGCTAAAATCTAAATACATTACATCTAGCACACCCCCCAATTCTGTGGTCACTCAGTTAAAGAAATTGATCACATTTGTCTGATAAAAACTGCCTCTAGTGAATCCATGTTGGCCTGGGTCCTGTAATCCACTGGATTCCAGAAACTTCATTATTCTCTGTTTTAAAAGTGTTTCCATTAATTTACTTACCTCAGAAGTCGATTTACTGGCCTGTAGTTCTCTTCTTCCTTTTTCCACTTTTGTGGAAAGGGACCACATCCGACCTTCTCCAGTCCTCCTGTACCATTCTTGACTCTAATGAAGCAATGAAAAAGTCAGCCAGTGGAGCTGCCAGAATTTCCCTAAGTTCCTTCAGTACCCTCGGATGTACAACATCCAGTCCCATCACTTTGTCTACTTTTAGCTTAGCTAGGTCCACATGAACACAATTCTCTGAAAATAATTCAGGGTCTACCACACCTCCAGCCCTATTCACATTTGTCTTCTGCAGTCCTATTCCTGGCGCTTCTGCTGTGAACACAGAATAGAAATATTTATTAAGCAAGTCAGCCTTATCTTTATTAGCTTCTACATATTCCTCCCCTTCATCTTTGAGTCTCACAGTGCTACTTTTGCACTTATTCCTATCACTAATATATCTAAAAAATGGCTCCCCCACCCATGTTTTACCATGTCAGCCAATTTTTCTTCCATTTGCAACTATGCTTTCCTGACTACTCGACCAGTGTCTCTTAATTTTTCCAGATATTTTTGCCTGTCTTCCTCTTTCTGTGATCTTTTTTAGGTCATAAAAGCTAACCTTCTTTTCTTTACCTTCTCAGGTACTACTTTTGAGAAACAAAGCAGCCTTCTTTTCCTCTTACTTTTCTTACAAAATGGTTTGCTTTCCTTACAATAGCTACTTTCAGTTTTGTCCACTGCTGTCCTACTTCTTCCAGATGTTATCATCCAGACAACAATTCCTTGATATAATCCCCCATTCAAACAAAGTTTTTTTTTTTTTTTAAAGTCTAGAGCAGGGGTGTCCAACCTTTTGGCTTCCCTGGGCCGCATTGGATGAAAAAAATGTTTCTGGGGCCATGCAAATGCTGCAGCAAGACATAGGAGGGAGCCGGCAAGACGGTAAATATCCGGGGGCAGCAGAGGAAAACACTGCATTGCCCTCGACTGGGGCCGCACAAAATACTTCACGGGGCTGCAGGTTGGATACCCCTGGTGTAGAGCCTGTACTTTTGAATGAGCCCTCTCTACACCTGTCTTAATATTAAACCACACCATGCAGTGATCACTGGATGCTAGATGATCATCATCTAGCATCAGAAACACTTTTCCCGTTTGTAAGCACTAAGTCCAGTGTGGCCCCATCCTGCGTGGGTTCCATTACCAACTGCTGGAAAGGTTCTCCTTGTAGAGAATCCAAATTCTCCCTACTTCTAGAAGACCCACAATAGGAATACCCCAATTGATATCTGGCATATTAAAATCACCTATTAGTAATACTTTCCTTTTTACAGCTATATTCTGAATGTCTACTATTAAACCTGTGTCCGCTTCTGTCTGGGAAGGAGGTCTGTATATCACACCAATATAAATACATTTTCCATTCCTTCTTTCCAGATTGACCCACAGTGTTTCTTCCTTACCCTGCAGATCCTGCAATTATGTGGCTTTAATATGATCTTTAATATATAACACCACTCCCCCCTCCTTTTCTTCCTACCCTGTCTTTTCTGAACAGCCTAAAGTCCAGTTTAACTATATCCTGTCCAGTATAACTATATAGTCATGGTTCTCCGTGAACCACATCTCTGTAATCATCACAAAATCCAACTCAACCTCTTACATCACAGCCTCTAAATCCAGAACCTTGTTTCCCGTACTTTGAGCATTACTATACTGTATACTATATACTATATACTTGTTTCCAGATATTGCCCCCTTTTCCTATTTGTTTAGAGGGTATTTAATGATTCACTTCCTTGAGGACCTGGGAGCTTTGATCATCCTGCCCCAATGATTTTAGTTTGAAGCCCTTTTCAGTAGGTTAGCCGGTCTGCTGCTGAAGACACCCCTTCTTTGATCGATGCACGCTATCCCTGCTCAGCAGCCCTTGGAAAATCATCCCATGGTCCAGGAAGCCAAAACACTCTCTACGACACCATCCATGAGGTGTGCTTCTTGGCCTTGGCCTTTACCCTCAACAGGGAGGATTCACGCGCATACCACCTGCGCACCTGACTGCTTCCTTTCTCTCCTAGAGCCACCAGGTCACTTTTGATACGCTCAGAGGGAGTACCTAGCGTATCATTAGTGCCAATTTAAGGCCAATTAACAAATTAAGAGGCCCTGTTATTAAACTGCACTGAAAAGTAGCCTGCACTATTTTTTTAAAGTACGGGTTACCCATACGCTGAGGCCACTTTCTAGCTTGGCTTTAAAATGGCTGCAATTTGGCTTTCTCTGTTAATGAAGTAAACAAGCCACGAAGGAGACTCTGGTGCCCAATCACTTTTATTCTATATCAAGACTTTTGATATAGAATAAAAGTGATTGGGCACCAGAGTCTCCTTCGCGGTTTGTTTACTATTTTCCAAACTTTGGGGAAGTTGGTATCTCCTGCTTTCCCTATTAATGGCCATGCGCTAATTTCGACATTAATGCATGAACCCTTCCCATCACCCATTTTGTAGTGGGTAAGGCCTTTCGTGCTAATCCTGTGCTAATTGGTCAGCGCGTGCCAGTGCCCCCTGCACTAACCATTTAGCCTACTCTCCACCCCCAAACGTGCTCCGTGCACTAAAGAATAAATTGGTACTTTTTAGCATGTGGGTGGAATGTGCTGAGTCTGTGGTTAGCACATGGCTCCTGAGCACAGCCTACTATCACCATTTTTTAGGTGGCAGTAAGTTATAAGTGATCATCTGCTGTTATGGGAACGGATAAACTTGCTAAATTGAGCTGATAATCCTATCGGCACCATGCAGAAGGAAATGGAACAAGGATAACTGCGTTTGTCCCTGCTCCTCTGGATATAGGAAAATAAGGGCTTAGATCAGTGGTCTCAAACTCAAACCCTTAGTGGGGCCACATTTTGGATTTGTAGTACTTGGAGGGCCACAGAAAAAATAGTTAATGTCTTATTACAGAAATGACAACTTTGCATGAGATAAAACTCTTTATAGTTTATTAATCTTTCCTTTAACAGTTAAAGGAAAGATTTATAAACTATAAAGAGTTTTAACTTAAGCAAAATTGTCATTAACTATTTTTTCCACGGCCCTCCAAGTACCCTATTTTTTCTGCAGCCCTCACATTTAAAGTTTAATATCTTTCCTTTCTCAAAACTGACACATTTCAATCACTATATTGAAAATAATATCATTTTCCCTACCTTTGTTGGCTGGTGACTTTATTTTTCTGTGCTTTTTAACTATGTTTCCAGGGCCTTCTTGTCCTTTGACTGTTTTTCTTTCCGTCTTCACTTTCTGTCTTGCATCCATCTTTGGCATTAACTTAATATTCAATTTTTCTGTTTTCTTTTCAAAATCTACATTTCCATGTCTTCCCTTCCTTCTATTTCTCTCTTCTTCCGTCCCTATTTCCATGGTCTGACATCTCTTTCTTTCTTTTCTCTCCCTCCCTCCATCCTTCCTTCCTTTCCCGTGGTCTGGCATCTGTCTCCTTCCCTCCCCCAACTTTTTATTTCTTTCACCCTGCACCCTTCTTTCTTTCTCTCTCTCTCCATGCCCCCTTTCTTTCTACATGTCTGTCTTTCTCTCTCTCTCTCCGTGCCCCCTTTCTTTCTTTTTTTCTTTCTCCATGCCCCTTTCTGTCTGTGTCCCGTCTCCCTTCTTTCTTTCTGTCTCCCTGTCCCCCCTTTCTTTCTTTATTTCTCCCTGCCCTCCCCCAAGCCACCTTCGGAGAACAAGCCGACGCCGAGTTCTTAGTTCTCCCTACTTATCTTCCCCAGCACAGGGCTGACCAATTCTCGCCACCCGATGCCAATTCTAACGTCAGAGAGGAAGTTCCGGGCCAGCCAGGCAGCGATTGGCTGGCCCAGAACGTCCTCTCCGATGTTAGAATTGACATGGAACAATGGATGACAGATTTCAAGCTCAAACTTAACCCAGAAAAAACAAAATTCTTCGTTGCCTCCCCTCACCCGCTTGACAATAAAACCCCATTATGCATCAATAAATTCAACTATCCCATCCAGCCCACCATGAAGATATTAGGCGTTACTCTAGACCAATGCCTAACTATGAAGGATCATGTGGACTCCCTATTCAGAAAGGGTTTTCTTACTCTCTGGAAACTCAGATCCATTAAATCATACTTCGATACGTCAGCATTCAGAATCCTAGTGCAATCCCTCGTACTGGGTCAACTTGACTACTGCAACATCGCCTATCTAGCAATCTCCCAAAAGAATATGAGACATCTTCAAATAATGCAGAATGCTGCGGTCAGACTTATCTTCTGGCTGAAGAAATTCGATCACGTGACACCTTACTATCGGCAGTTGCACTGGCTGCCAACGGAAGCACGAGTAAAGTTTAAATTTGCCTGCCTCTGCTTCAAAGTACTATATGGACTCGCCCCCAAGTACATAACGGACCTTATCTCATTTACTAACAACAAGCACAAGAGAAACACACATTCAAAATTCATTTCCCCTCCAGTTAAAGGTTGCAAATTAAAAAAACACCACGAACACCTTCTCTCTCACCAAGCAGCCCTATGGGGTAAAGACCTAGATCAATTGCTTTCGTCCGCTACCTACGGGGAATTCAGGAAGTGCCTAAAAACGTACCTGTTCTGAAATACCTAAACAATTGACCCACTCTCCCCTACCTTAACCCCCCTCCTCAGTCCACTTGAATTTCACGACACTGTGATACTTATAAACTGTTATCTTTATCTTAGCGTAATTGTTCGTTGTTATTTTCTAA
Source organism: Geotrypetes seraphini (assembly GCF_902459505.1). Classification (NCBI taxonomy): domain Eukaryota; kingdom Metazoa; phylum Chordata; class Amphibia; order Gymnophiona; family Dermophiidae; genus Geotrypetes; species Geotrypetes seraphini. The sequence goes on along the minus strand of NC_047085.1, from coordinate 103,056,038 downwards.
AACACGCGGCCCATTCCTAACAGGGCCTCTCGGACATCACCCACCAACATGTACATCTTAAACTCTTGCTCAGCAATTTGTATTTCTATTTTCTTGCTTTCTTAAAGTCTCTGCTCACTGTATCCCCTCTGAATATCTGCTTATTGTATTTCGCTGAATGTCCAGCTATCTTGATTGTAAACCGCCTAGAAGTCGCAAGATTGTGGCGGTATAGAAGAATAAAGTTATTATTATTATTATCGGGTGGTAAGAATTGGTCGGCTCCGCGCTGGGGAAGATAAGCAGGGAGAGCTAAGAACTCGGTGCCAGCCTGTTCCCTGATTGCAGTAGTGTTAGCCTATTCCCCGATGGTGGTGGTGGTAGCCTATTCACCAGCTGTGGCGGCGGCCTGTTCCCCAGTGGCGGTGACTTGGGGGAGGGCAGTGAGAAGGGAAGCATGTTGGGGATCCCTGCTTTAGGTAAGCTGCGAGCCGCAGTTTGCCGACCACTGACATAGGCCAATGTGAAGAAACACCACCACAGGAGAAATCATAGGGAGTAAAAAAAAAAAAATTTCTGTGGGACAAATAATCGCAATTTCCAAAGAAACACATTTTTCACATACTTGCCAAAGTCCTACAGCCCTATATTGCAACCGCCACCACAGCCTGGGATGCCTCGTTGCTTGGTTCCGGTGCTTGTGGGTGAGCTGCAGGGCAGAGTGAGCCGTGCGCTCCGGATCCGGGCTGATAGGGAGGCTGAGATCGCGAGATGCACAGTGCAACCCAGAAGCTGCTAATGCCGCCTGGAGGGAGGCTGAGACTGGGAGAAGCACATTGCCATCAAGAGGCCGTTTGTTGACATTCCCTCCGACGCAAGTCATTTACAGCACTTGCGGTCTGTACGCGATCGTCCTCTCCACAATCGGAAAACTTGTGAAGTGGAGAGGACAGATCGCGGGCCGCAAAATAGTCCCTGGAGGGCCGCATGTGGCCCATGGGCCACGTGTTTGAGACCGCTGGTTTAGATGGTTATACGAGTCATTTTTATAAGAAGTTTGGGGATCAGGTGGGATCTTTATTGGTTCACTTAGTTAATGGGGTTCAGCAGGGGGGCCTTTTGCCTGGTACAATGGGGGAAGCGGGAATTTCGATTTTATTGAAACCAGGAAGGGACCCAGCTCTATGCAGGTCGTATAGACCCATTAAGAAGGAAAATAGGGAGTATAGCACTGCTGATAACAGGAGTGAATTAAAGGAGACACATTGTAATTCATTTTGCTACAGCTAACATTTTTGTAAGTGATATTTCCAAAGGGCTATCTGGTACGATTTGCCTCTTTGTGAATGATACCAAAATCTGCAATACAGTAGACACCCTGACGGTGTGGATAGCATGAGAAGGAACCTAGTAACATTGTAACATAGTAGATGACGACAGATAAAGACCCAAATGGTCCATCCAGTCTGCCCAACCTGATTCAATTTAATTTAATTTTTTTTTCTTAGCTAATTCTGGGCAAGAATCAAAAGCTCTGCATGGTACTGTGCATGGGTTCCAACTGCTGACGTCTCCGTCAAAGCTCACTCCAGCTCATCTACACCCTCCCAGCCATTGAAGCCCTTCCCTAACCCATCCTCAACCAAAAGGCCATATTCAGACACATACTGTGCAAGTCTCTGTCACCGTTTTCCTCTCCACTACCTTTCTAGGGAGCACATTCCAGGCATCCACCACCCTCTCCGTAAAGTAGAATTTCCTTGCATTGCTCTTGAATCTACCACCCCTCAACCTCAAACTATGTCCTCTGGTTTTACCAAAAATTGACAGCTATGATTTAATATTAAAAATTGCAAGGTTATGTATTTCGGGCTGGATTTTCTAACCGATGCCATTGTCGACGGCTGCCTTAAAAGGGGCCACCGATCGCGTGTCAGCCATGCAACTGCGCTGGTTACAGAATCATGCCTCTGGCAAAGGTAGATGCCGGAAATGTAGGCCGGGCAGTGGCATAGCGAGGGTGAGCGGCGTCCGGGGCAGTGGTACCCCTCCCCGCCCTCTTCCCTGCGTGCGCACCCCTTCCCAATACCTTTTTAACTTTGGCACAAGCAGCCACTGACTTATTGCCCGCGTCGGCTTCGGCGCTCTCGCCGATGTCACTTTCTAGGCACCAAAGTCGATGTGGTCAGTAAGTTGGTGGCTGCTCGTAAAAGGGTATGGTGGAAGGGAAGGGGCACGAGTGGCAGGGGAAGGAGGGGGGGGACGGAGCGTTGCCGGCACCCCAAGGAAGATGGCGCCCTAGGCGGACTGCCCCCCTCCCCCTTACTATGCCATTGAGGCTAGGATTTTCCAGGCCTACATTTCCGGTGCCTACCTTTGATATTAATCACACTTCTGTAGGCGCTTTAGGCCACCTAGTGCTAAGTCTGGCTTTATAATAGCCAAATACAAAATAATACTTCTTTAGCTACAAATCCTTATTTCATATAGCAATTTTCTCACACCGCCACACTAAAGCATTTCTCACAACGCCACACTAAAGCATTTAGCTAATGTAACTAGTGGTGGTAGCACTCCTCACTGGAACCCTTTTGTATCGGGAGGGGATTGATGCAATAATGTTTTGAAGCTAAGTTTCACTTTAAACTAAACTATTTAAATTACTATTAAAGTATTAAAATGTTTTAGGTGTAAGCACTGTCACTTTAAAAGAAAAAAAAAAAGCTATAAAAGACATATAAAAAGTTAAAAACAATACACACCGATACAAAAGTGTGGTAACTAGTGCTACCACACTAGTTACATTATCTAAATACTTTAGTGTGGCATTCTGAGGACCTTCGGTGTGAGAAAATTGCTATATGAAATAAAGATTCGTAGCTAAAGTATTATTATTTTGTATTTGGTTATTTTGAATATTTTTCTGGTGCCTCATATGATTTGACTTCTGGCTTTAGCCATGCCTACAGTGGCATTAGGCAGCCTAAAGCACCTACAGAGCTATGATTCCGGCACCTTGTAATTCAATTAATAATGTTGTTTAAATGGCATTTATTATTTTTTTTTTTACTGAGCTTGGGCTCCTACCAGCACCTAAAAAACTGGTGTCATTTAGAGAATCCGGAACTTGGGCTTAAAAAATCCTGAGGGAGTGGTACAGTTTAGAGGTTAAATTACTTTTGTTGATGAATGAGGAACAGGCCTTGGGTGTGATTGTATATGAGGATACAGTCAAATCTCAGTTTGCGAGTACCCCCGCCCATGAACTGGCATCGCCCGCCTGCAAACGCCACTCCCCCTGCGTGAACCGACATCCCCCCGCGCCCCCCCTCCCGTGAACCGGCATCCCGCCCACCAAAACTGAAGGCTTACCCCAAATCTGGCTCCAGCACATAGCACCAACCCACAGGAGGTGCCAGTGCCTGAAGATCCTGCCTCTTCCCGGACTGGGCCTTGAGCATCTGCGCATGCTCAAGGCCTTCTGGCTCTCGTTCTCTCCGAGATTCTCAGAGAGAGGCGGGAGCCATAAGACCTTGAGCATATGCAGATGCTCAAGGCCCAGTCCGGGAAGAGGCAGGATCTTCGGGCACCGGCACCTCCTGTGGGTTGGTGCTGTGTGGTGGTGCCAGATTGGGGGTAAGCCTTCAGTTTGGGCGGGCGGGGGATGCCGGTTCGTGCGGGGGGTGGGGGGGAGCATTCACAATGGGGGCAATGCTGGTTCATGTTGGGGGAGGTGGCGTTTGCGGGCGGGGGCGATACCGGTTCACAGGGAGGGGATGTGGAAGTGCACCAGTGGCCTCAGGGTGGGAGGGGGGGGGGTCTTTTGGGGATGTGGTGGGGTGGAGCAGCGCTGGTGGCTAGGGGGCGGGAGGGGAGGTGGAACCAATCAAGCGAGTTTCCCTTACTTCCTATGGGGAAACTTGCTTTGATATACATAGTAACATAGTAGATGATGGCAGATAAAGACCCGAAGGGTCCATCCAGTCTGCCCAACCTGATTCAATTTTAATTTTTTTCTTCATAGCTATTTCTGGGCAAGAATCCAAAGCTCTACCCAGTACTGTGCTTGGGCTCCAACTGCCGAAATCTCGACCGACCCAATACATCTCTTTGGTGGATGTTTCAAGTTTTTATTAAAATTTGATTCTGTCACTTATCAAATTTCTAAGTGAGTTTACAATTAAAATGTAAGGGGTGAAAGTAAAAAACGCCAATAACAATACAAATAATAACAAAAGGAAGATAAAACAACATTAATTAAAAGGATAGAAAACATTAAACGAGTAATTTGGTTTACGAGCATTCTTCTGGAACAAATTATGCTCGTAAACCAAGGTTCCACTGTATTAAGGTAGCCAAACAGGTAGAAAAGGTGATGGCAAAATCTAGAAGGATACTTGGGTGCAAAGGGAAAGGAATGGTAAGCAGGAAGGAGGTGACAATGTCTCTGTATAAGTCTCTGGTGAGATCTCATTTAAGAGTATTGTGTTCAGTTCTGAAGAGCAGCACATCTTCAGAAAGATAGAAACAGAATAGAGTTGGTCAGTGGTCTTTGTTATAAAGCATATAGGGGAAGTCTTATTGATTTCAACATGTAAACTTTGGAAGAAAGATAGGAAAAATAGAAACATGATGGCAGATCTATCCGCAGTAATTGTGTGGCTGGGGAGTGGAGAGGAAGGTGCCAACCCTCCTACCCTTACTGCTACTGGATCATATGGTCTTTATCTGCCTTCATTTTTCTCTGTTTCTGCGTTATGTTTGCACACTATTTGTTGCCTTTGCCATTGCTGAAGTTATACGTGACTGAAATACTTTTGTCAAAACCTAGTTCAGAACTACCTATGTGGAGCAGGCTCAGTTTCTTTTATGTACCTGATGGAAATGTTCTAGGTAGCTACCTAGGTGAACATACCAGAGGTTACATATACATAGAACATTAACAGCTCCTTGACTTGGGTCTCAGGTTGTCTCTTCCCTGCTGTCTCATTCTGCCTTCTGCTGAGTTCCAAGTTCCAAGTTCTTGGATCATAGACAGCTACAGGCTGACCTGTGTCCGTTCCAACCCCCTCCCCTTTTACATGCATGCCATTTGTTGAGACAGAGATGGAGGGATGAAACCAAAGGGTGCACATCAGTGCAGAAAGCCATTGCTCTGGCTCCTTCTCCAGCCTCTTCCCTTATTATTCTCTGTTGGCTAGGTGAAGAGGAAGGTTTGGAACAGCAAACAGCAGTTCCCAGGCACGGAGATTAGTGACTCCCTCAAACTTTGGCACCAGGCTGTGTTGCCTATATGTATTTCTGGCCCTGCCATCTTCAGAATTTAGAGTTTGTCTATGTGCCTTATTTCTAAAATGCTGCAGAAGGAAGTCTCACTTGGCTTTATTCTACATTTTAGCTGAAGTTGTTATGTGGGTGGGAAGTGGTAGGACAATATGATTTAAGCAATGCTATGTTTACTGTAGAAGTGTGGGAACTACTGTATATGCCTATTAATACAGACTGGAGTTCCTAAGTTAAGATATTTGCATTGACTTATAAACAGGAAACAATGGACACCTAATTGCTAGATTGTATGTGAAAAGGTCTGAGGTTTTATATGTAGTATCGTGCAATGCCCACAATGGATCTGTCAGCATTAAAATAATACAAAAACCAAAAGCAACATGTCATACAGTAGCAACTAGATTTCATTGTGTAAAAAGTATGATTTTTGTTCTCTTTTGTTTATTTATTTTTACATCTGGATATCCTTAATTGCAAACTATTTCTAAACGTCCCAAGAAGAAGGTTTTGGAAAGGAAGTGATATACAGGAAAAAGCAGCTTGTATGCCATATTTAAATTAGTATTGAAAAATCTGGCAAACATTTATATAGCTTGTGTACACTAAATGAAGAAATAGTTTGCCAATTTTAGGGCCCTTTTTACTACACTACACGTGCAAATCTCTGCGCATTAAGGCCCGAATTCTTGTTGGGATGCCGAAAGTTAGGTGACGGTAGGCATTCTACCGCCACTTAACTTAATTGTTTTAATTGATGTCAAATGACACGGTAATTGACTGTGTTGTTTAAAACCAATTAAAAAGTAAATTTTTTAAAAAGGCACCTAGGTCCCTGGTGATTAGTGGAGCATAGTGACGCCAAAGCCTAGAAGTAGGCGTGGTTAGGGAGCAGCACTGGACTTCTGCATCACTTTGCACCACTGGCCGTGATTCTGATGGGACCCTAAGCGCCGGAAATGTAGGACTGTGAAACCCTGGCTTACATTTCCGGCACCTCAGGTCCTATCAAGCTGCAATTCTGGAAGCGGCACCTGTCGGTAATTGAGATACGGCAGGCACTTGCTTTGTAAATGCCTGCAGTGGCAGGCATCGCTTACAGAATCAGCCCTAAATTGTTTAACAGGCTAATCAGTACCGATAATTTGCAATTAACAAATAATTGGCACTAATTAGAATTTACAAGCACTACTGTTTAAACTTATTCTATAAAGTGGTACATGTTAATTCTAGTGTGTGGCTCTCAACAGGAACATGGCCAGGGGAGGAGCATGGGTGAGTCATGGGTGATCCTAAAAGTTAGGTGCACTGTTATATATATATAATTTTTATTTAGGTATTTATATACCGCCTATCAGGATTATCTAGGTGGTTTAAAATCAGGTAATATAAGAACATAAGCCGTGTCTCTGCTGGGACAGACCAGAGGTCCATCATGCCCAGCAGTCTGCTCTCGCGGCGGCCCATCAGGTCCAGGACCTGTATAGTAGCCTTCTATCTATACCCTTCTATCCCCTTTTCCTTCAGAAAATTGTACAATCCCTTCTTGAACTCCAATACCTTACCCTGTCCTATCACTCCCTCTGGAAGCATGTTCCAGGTGTCCACCACCCGTAGCTGAAGAAATATGCAGTAAAGTACAATGGTGTATGTTTTGGCCCTCTAAATATTATAAAATATAAAATATGGCCCCTGATAGAAAAAAAGTTGGATTAGTCTGGTATAGAGAGTTTGAGAGTGGGGTTGTTTGGTTATTGGTTTTTTATATTTCCTTACTGGTTTGAATGGATTGTTTGCTTTATGAGGCACATATTAACGGTTTTCAGAATTAGCTTGTGCATTTAGGCCAGACTTTTCCTGGCCTACATTTCCGGTGCCTACCTATGATGTGAATTATACATCCATAGGTACTTTAGGCCACCTAATGCCTCTTCCAGTGTTAGTTACACTCACAGTGGCGTTAGGCGGCCAAAAGCATTTATGAAGGCACGATTCTGGTGCTGATTTTTATAAGCACTTGTAGGTTCCTTGAATTTCAGTTAAAATTATCATTTCAATGGTGCCATTTACAGAATTTGGACACCTACCAGGCGCTGTTTAGAGAATCCAGGTCTTACTGCCTGCTTTTTAATAAATAAATTGAGTATCTAAAAGGGCAACATGCAACCAGATGGCTGTACACATTGAAAACAACCATGGGGATGACACTGGAGACCTTACTGGACTAGCACAAAATCAATTTCTTTTTAGATATGTAATTCATCAAGTCTCTAGGACTCGAACCTGAGTCCTAGAGACCTAACATACATCTAATTTAGGGCCCTTTTAACAAAGCCACAGTAGCAATTCTCTCACAACAAATATACCAAATCCCATAGGAAATAAATGGGCTTTGGTGCATTTGCTGCAGGAGAAGCACTTCTGCGGCTTTGTAAAAGGGGCCCTTTTTATAAAGCACTAGCTGATGCCCCGGCATTGCACGGGTATTTAATTATAGCAATAACACTGTAAATGGATTCAAATAAAGATACTTTATAGTGGTGAATGAAATTATTTTTCAACAGCTTTATAAAAAGTACAATATTCAAATTATAATGTGAAATATTTGACAAAATGAATACAATACAACTAACACATAACTTGATTATAAACAACATTTTTAGTTTCACCTCCAGGAGCAAGAACATATAAAATCTTGGGTGAACCCACCCTTGAGCAAGCAACATAGAGTTGTCCATGGGAAAAACAGGGGGATCTTAAATCCACTCCACAGTATGTAATAGTCTGTCCCTGTGATTTGTTGATTGTGATAGAGAATGCAAGTCTCACTGGAATTTGCAATCTCGTAAACTGAAAAGGAAGATCTGTTGGAATAAGTGGCATCCAAAAGTTTCAGTATTGATTTAAACAACTCAATATGTGGAAACTCAGGTTGAAAAGAAACTCCATGCAGTTTTTTCCCGGTTCAGAATGGAACCTGTGTTCCTAGTTCAGCATATGTGAGTACTCATGTAATGTAATAACATTATGAACTGGGGTGCATGAAGGAAACAGTTACAAACACAGTTAGAACATACAAACTCTATATGTATGGTGTCCGTGGTAGAATAGAAACGATGTCCCTAGTGGTTATAGTGTCATAGAAAGTGTTTTATAGTTGGAATTACTGTGAGAATGGCAGCTTTTTACATTTTTTCCATTGACATGAATGGGTGAAATCTGATTTTATGTTTGTAGCTCCGCCCACGTGTGCAGGTGGGCCGCGAGACCCCCAGAACATATCATCCCAGGTAGTGAGGGATCTGCATACCAAGTTTCGTTCAAATCGGTCAAGCCGTTTTTGCGTGATCGCGGCACATACACACATACATACCTCCGATTTTATATATATAGATTCAGAGGGTAATTTTATAAAATCATTTTCACATATATATGCCAATATATTCATGTATGATGTCTCTTAAAATTACCCTAAGCGTAAAAATATGTGTGAAGGCAAGATTGTACATAATAGGTATAAGCATGTTCTGTGCACACTTTGGGCAGAGTGTAGGTAGTGGGATGGTATACAGTATGGGGCTAATAATCGAAACAGAAAAACATCTAAAAACTGGCCTAAATCGGCACTTGGACGATCAGTAACAAAAAACATCCAAGTGCTGATAATCGAACAGGGTTTTAGACGTATTTAAAAACGACTTAGACCTTCACAGTGCTGCTGAATGACCAGAGCTAAAAGGGGCATTTTAGGAGGAGTGGTGAGGGCGGGACGTGGGCCATCCTAGTCTTAGTCGTACTGCATGTATAACTGAAGGTTTTACAACACTGCTTAGACAGAACTTGGACGTTGTGACTTAGTCCATCTAAAACCAGGTCTAAGTCCACAAAAGGTATCCAAAGTGACCAGATAAGCACTGCAGACACAAAGTACAGACCCCCCACACACTGCCCCAGTGATCACTGACCACCCACATAAAAAACGTAATAACAACTTTACATATCTGCCTCCAGAACATCAGCACCTGGCAGCCTGGCATAGAGCTGCACAGAGGTGGCTTAAGTGGTCTTGGGGGTGGGTTAGTGAACCATGGAGAGGAGGACCCAGGCCCATAAGCAACTCTAATCACTGAATTCATGGAGAAATATGTGCACCTCCCAAAAAAACCCCAAACCCTTTTGTACTGCCATATAAGTGGCTCCTGCAGCCATATGGGCTTTTGGGGTGGTAGATAGGTGGGTCTAGTAGATTCTGGGGGTGTTTGGGGGGCTCACCATGATCTATAAGGGAGCTGTTGTGAGATGTTTATGTGGCACCCTTTTTAGTGAAGTTCACAGCAGTGCCTTGTAAGGTGCCCCACTACTCTGTTGCCATGTCTGGGTGTCCAGTCCCTTACTTTCCTGGCTTCTCCCATGTCCAAAAGATCTTTTTCTAGGTGTTTTTGACTTGGATGAATTTTTGGATGAAAATGGGGAATAAAGATGGAGAACTTAGTGGTCTGGACGATCAGACGGCTGGACGTACAGTTGGATGATTAAAAAAAAAAAAAAGGTTGGACGTATTTTTTGAAAATGGACCTTATCCCATGTCCGACTTTGGATGACTTGTGAGTTAGGCCAAAACGGACTTAGACATTTCTTTTGATTATGCCCCTCCACATATATATTTTAAAAATGCACATTTTATACCTGCTTTCATGGGGTGCGTCTTATCTGCAATTTATGCATGATTTGTGCTGGTATTTAAAAAAAAACAAAAAAAAAAAACACAACACATGGGGGGATCCTCAAAAGGACATCCAAGTCAGAACGTCCCAAACAGACATTCATCTCACATGTATTTTTGATGGATGTCCATCAAAGCAAAGTGTCATAATTGTCACAAGATATTCAGCAGTATAACTGCCTCTGCACAGTTTCTAAATATGTTGTGATATTTATGATGCTTTTAGGGGCATAATCAAAAAACGAAGTTGTCAAAAAACAGCCTAAGTCGACACTTGGACGTCCTAGTTGCTGGGACATCCAAGTGCTGATTTGGGGACGTGCAGCCAACAGTGGTTCACATGCTGCACTGATGTTGGAGAGAAGGTTTTGGGGTCAGCTATGTGCAGTGGGTGAATGGCTGTTGGCTGCGCATCCCCCCAACAAGCTCTGAAGGCAGAAGGAGAGATTGCAGCAAGGAAGTACCTGGAAACATCCCCCCCCCTTCTCTCCCACTGACCCGGAAGGCTTTCCTCTTATGTCAGCACTGACATTGGAGGGAAGCCCTGTGGGTCAGCTTCGTGAGGGTAGGGAGGAGGGAGAGGCAGGCAGGGATCCTCGGCAGCAGCTTCAGTGGGTGGGGTGGGCAGCAAGGAGGGATCTCCGGCGGTGGTAGCGTGGCTTTGACGGATGGGCAGGCAGGGAATATTCTCTGCAGCAGCTATGCTGTGTACCCCCAACAAGTGGCCCGTGTACCCCCAAGGGTGCGTGTACCGCATGTTGAGAAACACTGTGCTAGAGTTGGATGTTTTGCGGGGATAAGCAAACCTTTTCAAAGACGTCTTTGATAGAACTTAGACATTTTGGGCTAGTCCTTTTTTGAAGCATCTAAATGCCAAAAAGGTACCCAAACTGATCAGATGACCACTAGAGAGATTAAATATTGACTCTCCCACACTCCCACAGTGGTCACTGACCCTCTCCCACCCCCAAAGTTCTGAATGAAACAGTACTTACCTGTCTCTGGATGAGCAGCATCTGATATGGGAAATCTTAGTAGAGCATCAATCACACAGGTGTCTTAAGTAGCCAGATGAGTGGGCTAATGAATCTTAGAGATGAGGAGCCAGACCCATAAGTCAATCTAACCACAACATCTATGGTGTTAAGTATGAGCCCAATAAAACCCTACTATATTGCCATATAACCATACCATACCATTTCTTAAACCCCACAATTATCAACAAGGAATCATTGCAGCTTACAACAAGATTAATAAGGATTCATACAGTAACATCAAGGATCAGACAATGTTGAGTTCAAGTCCTGGATTACAGTGAGAATAGATGTGTCTTTAATGATTTCCTGAATTGAAGGTAGGAAGGGATCTGTCACAAGCAGGCTGGAAGGCAATTCCAAATCTTGGACCATGGAACTCGAAGGTAGACTCGAAGAGAGATTTTTTTCCAGATTTGATATGGAGAGGGGAAGGGCAGTTTAAGGCATTTGGCTGATCTTGAGTTGTAGAAACAAATTGTGACCTGAATGGCAGATGTTAGGCCAGTCATGTTTTCCCCATATATAGCCTTGTGGACCATACATGTGACTTTAAATTGAACTCTGCTCTTAACTGGCAACCAGTGCAACTCCACCAGTAGTGGATTGGCCTTATCAAACCAGGTTTTGTGAAGGATCAGTCTAGTCGTTGTTCTAGAACAGCTGCAATCTTTTAAGACCTTTCATTGGGATGTTGCAGTATAGTGATTTGCAGTAGTCCAGATAAGAGTGAAGTTGGGCTCAGGGCTGATTTTATCATTCTCAGTTGGGGTGGTAGACTGGTGGGTATAGTAACATAGCAAATAATGGCAGATAAAGACCCGCATGGCCCATTCAGCCTGCCCAACTGTACAAGCTGTATAAACTAATGATTTAATTTAACTTGCCCTTTTTCTTAGATATTTCTGGGCCAGGAACCCAGAGATCTGCCTGGTATTGTGCTTAGGTTCCATCTACTGGAGTCAGTGGCGTACCTAGCATATGTGACACCCAGACCCATCATTTTTTGACCCCCCCCCCCATCTATATGAAAAATATGATTTTTAGTAACAATCCACATATTGCACAAGAGTGTACCTAGGAAAAGATAGCATCTTAAACACTGCAGTGAGCACTAGAACACCAACACATACATTGTAAAACTAAACAAGCCAGATCCTGCTCAGTCAATTGATCCTGAAGTCAATGCCAACTGAAAACTATGTCCTTTTCAAACACACAGAACAGAGATACACCCTCGCCCAATATGGAATAATCACAAACTAAAAATAGAAATATATAGACAAAAGTTAAACTGAACCGCCAAGAAACCAGACTCTGCATACAATGCAACACTACAACACCACAAAAACAGTGACACATGTCCCCTAATACTGTGCAAAACACAGTAGATGTAAATTTGAAAAAACTGATACATAACAATCACCACTTTACAAATTAACAAATAAAAATAAAACTAATAATGAGAAATAAGAAAATACAATTTTATTGGACTAATCCATTTTTCAATTAGCTTTCAGAGGCCAAATCTTTCTTCAGAACAGTACAGTATACTGTTGTTATGGTATCCTGTCCTGAGGAAAGGGGTTTAGTCCAAAAAATTGCCTTATTTCCATTTCCTATTTATAAACTTTTATCAATACAGTTACAATACTACTTGATTCTAAGTAAAGCAACAAAAAAATCTTTCTACCTTTTGTCGTTTCTGCTTTAATCATCTTCTCTTTGCTCTCTTCTTTCTATACAGCGTTTGTCCTCTCTCCCTTCCATGCAACATCTGCCCTCTCTTTGCCCCTTCCACTCAGCTTCTGCCCTCTCTCTCTACCCCTTCCATCTACTGTCCAACCTCTCTCTCTCTTCCATATGGCATCTTCCCTTCAATAAACTGTATATCCTGTGTCCCTTCTCTCCTTTGAACATGATCAATTTCAGCTTCACCCCCCTCTCCATTTTTCTGTCTCCACCCCCTCCCCTATGCTTTGGCATCTCTTTCTTTCTCTTCTCCTTTCTTTCTTTCCTTCCTTCACACTCCACACATGGTCTGGTATCTCTATCTCCTTCCCTTCACTCCTCCTATGCCATGGCATCTCTTCCTCCCCCTCCATGGTGTGGTATCTCCTTTCCTTTTTTCCTTTCCCTCACTCCCATGGACTTAGCATCTCTTGTCCCTTGTCTTCCTTCTTCCTCCTTCCCTCTCTCTCCCCAATTGGGTGCAGCAGCAGCAGCAGCATTTCTCTCCCCCCCTTCGCTGTGCAGCAGCAGCATTTCTCTCCCCCTTGCCTGTTCAACATTTCTCCCCCCTTTGCCTGTGCAGTATTTCTATCCCCCCCTTCCCTGTGCAGCAGCAACATTTCTACAACCTCCCTTCCCTGTGCAGCAGCAACATTTCTCTTCCCTGCCCAGCATTTCTGGCCAGTTCCCCTGCTCAAAGCTGCGGGCGTCTACACCTCATGCGATCCGCGGCTGAGTTGGGAGCCTTCTCTCTGATGTTGTGATATCAAAGGGAACGCTTCCGACGTAGCTGAGGATCGTGCGAGGAGCTGATGCCTGCGGCTTTGAGCAGGGGAGCCAGTCAGAAGCTTAACAACCGCTGGACACCCCTGTTTACAGGTTTACTGCTGCTGCTGCTGGTTAAGGAAAGCAGCAGCGGCAGAATAGGGAGAGTGGCCGGCTGTGCACCCCCTTGGGGTGTGCACCCGGGGCGGACCGCCCTCCGCCCCCCCTTGGTACGCCACTGACTGGAGTCTCTGTCAAAGCTCACTTCATCCCATTTAAATCATCCCAGCCATCAAAGCCCTCCCCAGCCCATCCTCAACTGAATGGCCATATATGGGACACAGACTGTGCAAGTCTGCCCATTACTGGCCTTAGTTCTTCAATATATACCCTTTATTTTCTGATCAGAGATCCTCTGTTCATCCCATGCTTTTTAAACTTTGTCACCGTTTTCCTCTCCACCATCTCCCTAGGGAGCTCATTCCAAGCATCAACCACCCTCTCCATGAAAAAGAATTTCCTAACATTTCTCCTAAGTCTACCACCCTGCAACCTCAATTCATGCCCTCTAGTTCTACCATGTTGCTTTCTCTGGAAAAGATTTGTTTCTATATTAATACCTTTTGAGTATTTAAATGTCTGTATCATCAGACATTTAAGAATTCTAGCTCTCCTCTACAGTTCAATACACCTAAAAGAAACTATGAATAAGTAGGGGGAAATTGTACGAAAAGATATTGACGTATAACATATCTGCTTATATATTTGAATAGTCTTATATAGCCTGAACACTGGAATGAATTTCCACGTCAATAAAAGTAATCAAGCTATGAGTAGAAATGACCAGTTTCTTAAAAGAACTTGGTAAATAGCAGCATGCTAACAAATCACATGAATAGAAGAGAAGGGAAAGGGTTTAGCTCACTGGATTTGACGATAAGCCTATGCAATTTCCTTTTCCTTTCCTTTGTGAAAAAGATTATAATGCGTCAGGAAAAGTTAAAAGGAAGTGCAAACACAATTACCATAGAAAGTTCAAATGTATTTCATTCACTGCTTGTTTCTGACTGCTGCCTGCTCGAGGGCCGCTAAGTGAGAGGTGAACTTGCATTTTGTTATCCTTTTGTGACTCACGGTTAAGATACAAGTGTGATTATGCATTTGGCTTTTATCAAAGTAAAACCTTATAGATGTACTGTAACTTTAAGGTTTACATACTCCACCCTGGCACAAGCATTGTTCATGAAAGAATGCTTCCTACATAAATCAAAGGATATGGTGGTGATAAATGGGATGGAACTCTCGTATGAGGAAAGACTAAAAAGGTTAGGGCTTTTCAGCTTGGAAAAGAGACGGCTGAGGGGAGATATGTTTGAACACTACAAAATCCTGTGTGGTGTAGACTGGGTACAAGTGGATTGATTTTTTACTCTGTCAAAAATTACAAAGACTAGGAGACACTGATGAAGTTACAGGGAAACAGTTTTAAAACCAACAGGAGGAAATATTTTTTCATTCAGAGAATAGTTAAGCTCTGGAATGGTTAATGTAGGTGGTTTTAAGAAAGATTTGGACAATTTTCTGGAGGAAATGTCCATGTAGTTTGTTACTGAGACAGACGTGGGGGAAGTCACTACTTGCCCTGGATCGGTAGCATAGAATGTTGCTACTATTTGGGTTTTTGCCAGGTACTAGTGACTTGGATTGGCCACCATGAGTTTGGACTACTAGGCTGGACTCGTTTAGAGCACTGGTCTTTGACCTGGGGGCCGCCACATGAGCGGACTGCTGGGCACGATGGACCACTGGTCTGACCCAGCAGCGGCAATTCTTATGTTCTTATGCTAGATGGCCCATTGGTCTGACTCAGTAAGGCTATTCATATTATGTTCTTATGTTAAAGGTACAGAGAAGGGAGATGAAAATGATATAAGAGAGGGGATGACTTCCCTTTGAGGAAAGACTAAGGTGGCTAGGGCACTTCAGCCTGGAAAAGAAACAGCTCAGAGGAGATATGATAGAGGTCTATAAAATACTGAGTGGAGTGGAATGAGTAAATGTGAATCACTTACTCTTTCCAAAAACACTAGGACTAGGGGACATTCAATGAAACTACTGTATAGTAGATTTAAAACAAACTTGAGAAAATATTTCTTCACTCAATAGGTAATTAAACTCTGGAATTTGTTGCCGGAGAATGTAGTGACAGCATTTAGCTTAGCAGGGTTTAAAAAAGGTTTGGACAATTTCCTAAAAGAGCCGTCTATAGGCCATTATTGAGATGACTTAGGGAAATCCACTGCTTATTCCTAGGATAAACAGCATAAAATCTATTTTTCTCCTTGGGACCCTGCCAGGTACTTGTGACCTGGATTGGCCAGTGCTGGAAACAGGATATTGGGCTTGATGGACCTTTGGTCTATCCCAGTATGACAACTTTTATGTTCTTATGTTCTAATACCCCAAGTTTGACTGTCATTTGACTTACATGAACATGCAAGAACTAGCATTGTCCAAGGGACTGTAAGAAACAGGATATAAATCCAAATAAATAAATAAAGAAGCATCTGTCCTTTTGCGTAGGCCGTTTTTAGTATTTTCTTGTCCAGGTAACTGTTTTGTGGTTGATAAAAAAATCTTTGGTCTATTCTGCCACAAGATTCTTCTGAATAGTGATCTACATGGATGAACATTTCCCAAACACATCCAAGTGCCGATACTAAAAATGGGTTTTGGACGTATTTCTAAACGACCTAGGCCTTCATAGTGTCGCTGAACGACCAAAGCTAAACTGGGCGTTTCGGGAGGAGTGTCAAGGGTGGGAGTTGGGCGGGACGTGGGCCGGCTTAGACTTAGTCGTACAGCATGTATAACCGAAAGTTATACAGCCCAGGATCGACGGAACTTGAACGTTGTAACTTAGACCATGTAAAACATTGTATCAATAGAAGTTTCGTCAGCCGAAAGCCTGAAGTCATAATGCCGTTGTACAGGGCCATGGTGAGACCTCATCTGGAGTACTGTGTGCAATTCTGGAGGCCACATTACAGTAAAGATGTGCGCAGAATTGAATCGGTTCAACGGATGGCCACCAGGATGATCTCGGGGCTCAAGGGTCTCTCGTACGAAGAGAGACTGAACAAATTGCAGCTCTACACTCTCGAGGAACGTAGGGAGAGGGGAGACATGATCGAAACATTTAAGTACCTCACGGGACGTGTCGAAGTGGAAGATGATATTTTCTTTCTCAAGGGACCCTCGGCCACAAGAGGGCACCCGCTCAAACTCAGGGGCGGAAAATTTCATGGCGACACCAGAAAGTATTTCTTCACAGAGAGAGTGGTTGATCATTGGAACAAGCTTCCAGTGCAGGTGATCGAGGCAGACAGCGTGCCAGACTTTAAGAATAAATGGGATACCCATGTGGGATCCCTACGAGGGTCAAGATAAGGAAATTGGGTCATTAGGGCATAGACAGGGGGTGGGTAAGCAGAGTGGGCAGACTTGATGGGCTGTAGCCCTTTTCTGCCGTCATCTTCTATGTTTCTATATGTTTCTAAGTCACAAAAACCCACCTAAAGTCACCAAAGAAACACTGCAAACAAATAAAACAGACCCCCCACACACTACCTCAGTGATCCACGACCCCCCCCCATAAAAAATATAAATCACACCTTTAAAATTCAGCCTCCAGACCATCATCACCTGGCTGCCTGGCATAGGAAAGCTTAGTTATCCAGCACAGAGGCAGCTTAGAAACATAGAAACATAGAACATAGAAAAAGACGGCAGAAAAGGGCTATAGCCCACCAAGTCTGCCCATTCCAAATACCCGCCCTCTGGTTTCACTCCCCTAGGGATCCCCTGTGAATATCCCATCTTCTCTTAAAGTCCGACATGCTGTTGGCCTCAATCACCTGCAGTGGGAGTTTGTTCCAATGATCCATCACTCTTTCAGTGAAGAAGTATTTTCTGGAGTCGCTATGGAACTTCCCTCCCCTGATTTTTAGCGGATGCCCCCTGGTGGTCGAGGGTCCCATGAGGAAGAAGATATCTTCTTCCGACTTGATACGGCCCGTGATGTACTTAAATGTTTCAATCATATCACCCCTCTCTCTTCGTTCCTCAAGTGAGTACAGCCTCAGTTTATTCAGTCTTTCTTCATACGTGAGATCCTTGAGCCCCCAGACCATCTTTGTGGCCATTCGCTGAACCGACTCGATTCTCTGCACATCCTTCCGGTAGTGTGGTCTCCAGAATTGAACGCAATACTCCAAGTGAGGCCTCACCATGGACCTGTACAGCGGCATCATAACTTCAGGTCTCCTGTTGACAAAACCTCTACGAATACAACCCATCATTTGCCTTGCCTTGGAAGTAGCTTTCTCCACTTGATTTGCAATCTTCATGTCATCACTAATGATCACCCCTAGATCACGTTCCGTCGTGGTCCTGGCCAAGGTCTCACCATTTAGTATGTAAGTTCTGTGCGGGTTTTTCTTACCCAGGTGCATTACCTTACACTTTTTAGCATTGAAGCCTAGTTGCCATGTTGCCGACCACCGTTCAAGCAGTAGTAGATCTTGCGTCATATTATCAGGTAAAATGCTTTTACCTACTATGTTGCAAAGTTTGGCGTCGTCGGCAAACATTGATACCTTTCCTCTAAGTCCTCGGGTAATATCTCTTATGAATAAGTTGAATAGAATCGGGCCCAAGACCGAGCCCTGCGGCACTCCACTGATCACGCCTGACGTTTTGGAAGGGGTACCGTTTACCACCACCCTCTGAAGTCTACCACTCAGCCAATCCTCAACCCATGTAGTTAGAGTGTTCCCTAACCCTATTGATTTCAGTTTGTTCAATAATCTTCGGTGTGGGACGCTATCAAAAGCTTTACTGAAGTCCAAATACACCACATCCATTGATTCTCCGGCATCTAGCTGCCTAGTAACCCAGTCAAAAAAACCAATCAGGTTAGATTGGCAGGATCTGCCCTGGGTGAATCCGTGCTGGTGTGGATCACGTAGGTTTTCCTCGTCTAGGATCATGTCAAGATGTCGTTTGATCAGTGTTTCCATGAGCTTGCACACTATAGACGTGAGACTCACTGGTCTGTAGTTTGCCGTCTCTGTCCTGCATCCCTTTTTGTGGAGTGGGATAACGTTGGCGGTTTTCCAGTCCAAGGGGACTCTTCCTGTGCTTAGGGAGAGATTGAAAAGAACAGATAATGGTTCTGCCAGGACTTCACTCAATTCTCTTAGTACTCTGGGATGTAGGTTGTCTGGTCCCATAGCTTTATCTACTTTGAGTCTTGATAGTTCGTAGTAGACGCAACTGGGTGTAAACTCGAAATCTTGAAACGGGTCCTTCTGGTTGTCTCCCGTTTGAAGCAGTGGACCAGCTCCCGGTGCTTCACAGGTGAAGACTAAGCAGAAGTATTCGTTTAGTAATTCTGCCTTGGCAGAATCTGATTCTACAAGGCTACCGTCCGATTTCTTCAGGCATTCTATCCCGTTTTTGTTTCTTTTCCTGTGACTAATATAGTTGAAGAAGGATTTATCCCCTTTTTTAATGTTCCGTGCTAGATCTTCTTCCATTTGGAGTTTGGCCTCTCTGACTGCTATTTTGACAGCTTTAGATCTGTCTAGATAGTCTTCTTTCACCTCTCGTTTACCTTTATGCTTGTAGGTGATAAATGCTTCTTTTTTCTTTTTAACGAGGTCCAAAATTTTTGCACTGAACCATTGGGGTTTTTTGTTCCCCCTGTGTTTACTCATTGTTCTTGTGTAGCGGTTTGTTGCTTCGTGTAGGATGGACTTCAGAGTTGACCACATATCCTCCACATTGTTAGGTAGTGCTTGTTTATGTAACTCCTGACGGACAAAATCTCCCATACGGTCAAAGTCTGTGCCTCTAAAGTTGAGAACCCTAGTTGCCGTGTTTGACCTTGAGAAACCTTTCTTAAGGTTAAGCCATACCATATTATGGTCGCTGGAGGCCAGTGTGTCTCCAACTGAGACATCCGAGATGCTATCTCCGTTGGTGAGTACCAGGTCCAGTATCGTTTGGTCCCTGGTGGGCTCCAACACCATTTGCTTGAGTCGTGCACCCTTTATGGAGTTCAGAATTCTTTTACTGCCACACGTAGTCGCGGAGAGTGTGTTCCAATCTGCATCGGGCATGTTGAAGTCCCCTAACAACACTGTGTCTCCCCGTAGAGTGATGTTCTCTATGTCCTCTATCAGTTCTAAGTCTTTGTCTTCTTGTTGTTTCGGAGGTCTGTATATCACACCAAGGTATAGGCATTTTTCATTTCCTCTGGCCAGATTCACCCAGAGGGATTCCCCAGAGTATCTAACATCTGTAATCCTGGTAGTTTTGATGTTATCCTTAGTGTATAGTGCTACCCCTCCACCTAACTTGCCCTCTCTGTCGCGACGTAGTAGATTGTAGCCTGGTATAGCCATATCCCACACATGCGAGTCTGTGAACCAGGTTTCTGATATTGCTACCACATCTAGGTCAGCGTTTATTATCTCAGTCTCTAATTCTAGAATTTTATTGCCCAAGCTGTGTGCATTAACATACATAGCCTTCCATACCTGTGAAGAGATCCCCTTTTGGGTTAGAGTGACTCCTAAATTATCATTGATATTTCCCTTTAGATTATCATGGATAACATGCGTACCTACCTTAGACCCAGAAGTGTGGGTGTGACTCGCCTCCTCAGGATGGTTTCTTACTGCTCTGGGATATAAATAAGTGCCCTCCCCCAACTTACCTAGTTTAAAGCCCTGCGGAGTAGGCGGGCCAGGCGATGTCCGAATACGTTCTTACCTCTCCTGGTTAGGTGTAGTCCGTCGGGTCCCTGTAGTCCCTGGAGTGTCTCACCGTGGTCTAGGAATCCAAAGTTCATCTCTGTGCACCACATGCGTAGCCATTCGTTAGTCCGTTGGATACGCTCTTCTCTAGCTCTGCCTTTGTTTCTTACTGGGAGGATCGATGAGAAAACCACCTGCGCTCCTATCTGCTTCAGCTTCTTTCCCAGGGCTCCAAAGTCGTCGGGAATGTTCTCCGTGGTACTTCTGGCAGTGTCGTTTGTACCTACATGGATGAGAAACATGGGAAAATGATCATTGGGCTTTATAAGTTTGTCTAGGCTGGTGGTGACATCCCGGATCCTGGCTCCGGGAAGACAGCAGACCTCTCTTGACTGCAAGTTGGGCCTGCAAATTGGTCCCTCGGTGCCCCTTAGCATGGAGTCCCCAATGACCACCACTCTTCGTTCCTTCCGGAGGGGCTGATCCGTGAGCCCTGGATTTGAGGTTAGGTGCTGAGTATTCTCCTGAGCCCCTTCCGTTATTTCCGTTGTTTCCTCGGTGTTCCCTTCTTGTAGGATTTGAAATCTGTTTCTGAGGGTGAGTTGTGGGGTAGTTGTAGAGTTATCCTGTTGGAGAGAAAAAGAAGAAGAAGAGAGTGAGAATAAGGTGGATTTTCTTTGCTTGCCCGTAGAGGAGGTTACCAGTTGCCAGGGGCCGGCATCTCTAATCATCTCCTGTACTCCAATCATTGATTTTAGGGCTGTAGGTTTGGGGGAGTCAAGGATGGACCTGTCGTGGGTTCGCTCTGTGATGTGAGACAGTTCCAGGATAGCCTCGTCGATGAAGGCCTCGTCATCTCTGATACTCCTCAGTCGCTTTACCTCCTCCCTGAGGTTCAGCAGTTCCTGCACGATGTCCTCGTCTGTGTGTCTCTGTCCCAGCTCCTCTGTCTGCGTAGAGACTGTAGTGAACGTTGGGAGTGGAATGGTCACGGTCTGCACAGAGACCTCTGCCCTCTGATCCGTGTCACCCTCTTTCTTCTGAGTATAGACCTTGGCCATCCCCTGGATCCCTCCAGACGCTGGGGTGTTGATCTTGATAGTAGCCTTGCTGCCACGTGTCCTCCCTGCCATTTCCGGCAGATTTATTTCTGTAAAAGAGAAGGGTTGAGATATCAGAGAGTTTGTAAGGAGAACGGTGGAGAATGAGATATTAGAGAGTATGAGAGATTAGATAGAGAGTAGAGAGTATGAGAGCTTAAGTCATCTTGGGGGTGGGTTAGGGACCCATGAAGAGGAGGACCCATGCCCATAAGCCCCTGTAATCACTGCATTGATAATGAAACATGTGCACTCCCCTATACACCCCCAAAACCCTTTGTACTGGCATATAAGTGGCTCCTGCAGCCATAATGGCTATTGGGGTGGTAGATAAGTGGGTCTAGGGGATTCTGGAGGTAGCTTGGGGGGCTCACCATGACCTATAAGGGAGCTGTAGTGAGAAGAAAACATGGCACTGGTAGAGGAGGAGGCAGACACCGGAGCAGCGTTTCTGTAAGCTCTTGTTTTAACTTACTTCAGGGAGAGGAGGCAAATCGCGGTTGCAGGCAGGCAGCGTGGGGTAGGCAAGACCTAACTCCGCCCACCCCCAACGCGTCACCAACTCCGCGACTCGGCTCCCCCTTAAAGGGGAGAGCGCCAATGGCACGTGGCCGTTCGGCGCGCGGCAAAGGCAAGCAGCAAAGGCGCTCGCCTTAGCGAGAGCGCTTTTGCGAAGACGCCTTAAGAAAGAGCCAGGAAGGTAGGCCAACAAATTAATTTAACAAACTCAGACGGTTGGTTGGGACAAAGGGAGGAAAATAATTGGTAGGAGGACTTGCTGATACTTATTGGTACAGAGGGACAACACATATAGCACACATACAGCACAGGCAGCTTCGAGGAGGAACAGGTTATGAGCAACCACGGAAACCAGAAGATGAGCTTTCCAGTCTTCTGCACCGGCTGCAGTATGTATGAGTACCTCCCCTCGGGGACTATGGCATACATTTGCAGCCGGTGCAGGGAGCTGGAAGGCCTGAAACAGCAAGTCTGGCTGCTGGAGGGAATGGTGAAGGAACTGGAAGAACTTCTCAGCAATAAAGAGGCAAATCGCACATAGGGGAGGTTGATTGTGGAGTCTAGCACTAGTGAGGCGATTGAAGAATTGGAGAGATACATCGAAGATGCCCACCATTAGATTGTGGAGACCCCAGGGCTTGAGAACAGCATCCGAAAAACCCAAGAAGGAGGAGGATTTGAAGAAGAAAGGAGCACCAATACAATCAGCACAGACGACAGACTATCTGAGGATATGGCGCAGATGACAGAAGATATGACTTACACCGAGGATACGGATTTAAGACCCCCGAGGAACCTCCAACTAAAGAAGATTGGGATTATAGTCAGAGATTCTATAATAAGAAATGTGGATAGCTACATTGCGGGAGGAAGAGAAGATAGACTGGTCACCTGCCTGCCTGGAGCAAGAGTGAAGGATGTGGCCAGCAGGATCACCAGGATTTTAGATGGAGCAGGAGGAAAGGATACGGCTGTACTTATCCATGTAGGAACCAACGATGTATGCGGACGGAAGTATGACAGGGAAGATATGAAAGACCAGCTTCGCTCACTTGGAAGGAAGTTGAAGGTCAGGGAGGTGAAGGTGGCTTTCTCGGAAATTCTTCCAGTTCCGAGAGCGGACGAAAGGAGACAGGATGAACTGAGAGCTGTGAACGCCTGGATGAGGCGTTGGTGCGAGGAGGAGGGTTTCGACTTCGTGAGAAACTGGACAACATTCTGGGGAAAAAGCAGGTTCTATAGAAAAGACGGACTACACCTCGCCAAGCAGGGAGCAAGGGTCCTGGCTGAGAATATAAAGAAGTCCATTGAGAAGGCTTTAAACTAAAGATCAGGGGAGAGCCGACAGTCGACAACCGGTCGATGGCACGGACACCAGGGTATCCTGGTGAGGTAACTTCAAGCAATCACAATGATATAGGGCAAGAACAGGAAGATACTTCAAGAGCCGATGAAAAAGATCAAATGGATACAAAAAAGGATGTGAGGACCAGTAAATCCAGTAAATTAGTACATTTTAAATGTATGTACAAACTTTCTGGGGATCAACTGGAAATTGGCAACGTCAAACTGCGGCAGGGAGTTAAAATTCCTTGAAATGTTAGGTGATTGCTTCCTTGAACAAATGGTAAGAGATTCAACAAGAGGAAATGCAATCCTGGACTTGGTCATAAATGGCATTGCTGGAAGGGCAGCAGATGTAGAAGTTACGGTCCCTCTAGGGACAAGTGATCACAATATGATCAATTTTACCATTGGCATCGGAAAGGGGAAACCAATCAAGACTAAAACCATGACCTTCAACTACAAAAAAGGAAATTATGTCAGCATGAGAACTATGGTTAGAAAACGGATAAAGAAGGGCATAGCAGACATCCAAACAGTTGAACAAGCATGGTCTCTACTGAAAAACACCATCACAGAAGCACAGAATCTACACATTCCGAGGATATCCAAAGGAAGGCGTAAAAAGAAAAATGATGAACCAGCTTGGTTATCCAAAGAGGTAAAAGACGCAGTGAGGGAGAAGAGGAACTCGTTTAAAAAATGGAAACGAGAAAAAACGATGGAAGCCTGGAACTGTCACAAAATCGACCAAAAAAAGTGTCATAAAGTGGTAAGAGACGCCAAAAAAGTCCATGAGGAGAAGATAGCGCAGGAAGACAAAAACTTCAAGCCCTTTTTTAGATATATAAAGGGAAAGAAACCAGCAAGAGAGGCGATAGGCCCTCTCGATGATCATGGAAAGAAAGGGTCAATTAAAGAGGACAAACAGGTAGCCGACAGGTTAAATTCATTCTTTGCCTCAGTCTTCACAAAGGAGGACACTTCAATAATGCCAGACACAGGGAAGATATTCACCGGGGCCACAGAGGAAAGCCTAACAACAGTGAAGGTGACGTTGGACATGATTTACTTCCAGATTGACAAACTAAAAAGCGACAAATCCCCTGGACTGGATGGAATTCACCCGAGAGTATTAAAGGAACTTAAGGAGGAAATTGGCGAACTATTACAAACAGTGGCTACCATGTCAATTAGAACTGGACAAATACCAGAAGACTGGAGGATAGCAAATGTCATCCCAATTTTCAAAAAAGGATCAAGAGGGGATCCAGGAAACTACCGACCTGTGATCCTCACATCGGTTCCAGGGAAAATAATTGAAACACTAATCAAAGAGAACATTGTACAACACTTGGAAGACCACAATCTAATAAGGGATAGTCAACAAGGCTTCAGGAAAGGGAAATCATGTTTGACAAATTTACTACAATTCTTTGAGAAAGAGAACAAACAAATGGATAGTGGAGAACCAGTGGATATAATTTACTTGGACTTTCAGAAAGCATTTGACAAAGTCCCTCATGCAAGACTTATGAAGAAACTACTAAGCCATGGAATAGGAGGAGAAGTACACAGATGGATCGGCAAATGGCTTGAAAACAGAAGGCAGCGGGTTAGCATAAATGGGAAATTCTCGGATTGGGAGAAAGTGACTAGCAGCGTGCCCCAGGGCTCGGTTCTTGGGCCTATCTTGTTCAATATTTTTATAAACGACCTTGAAGAGGAAACAACATGCAATATAATAAAGTTTGCAGATGATACAAAACTATGTCGGGCGGTTAGCTCTCAAAGGGACTGCGAGGACCTCCAGAAGGATCTGAACATGCTGGAAACGTGGGCGATAAAGTGGCAGATGAACTTTAACATAAACAAATGCAAGGTGATGCATCTAGGAAAGAAAAACAAGGAACATGAGTACAGGATGTTGGGGGTGAAGTTAGCAAAAAGCGAACAGGAAAGGGATTTGGGGGTACTGATTGACAGTACCCTAAAACCATCGGCACAATGTGCGGCAGCGGCGAAGAAAGCGAACAGGATGTTGGGCATAATTAAGAAGGGGATTACGAGTAGAACGGAAGAGGTCATAATGCCACTTTATAGAACAATGGTCCGACTGCACTTAGAATACTGTGTCCAACACTGATCTCCATACCTTAAAAAGTATATAACTCTGCTGGAAAAAGTGCAGAGGCGAGCCACGAAACTTATCAAAGGAATGGAAAATTTGACCTACAAAGATCGACTCAGGAAGCTGGGGCTGTTTACTCTTGAGAAGAGAAGACTGAGAAGGGATTTGATAGAGACTTTTAAAATATTAAAAGGATTTGATAAAATAGACCAAAAAGAAGCATTACTGAAATATTCTGATGTGACACGGACAAGAGGACATAGACTGAAACTGAGTGGCAGTTGGTTTAAGACAAATGTCAGGAAATTCTGTTTCACACAGCGCGTGGTGGGTGCTTGGAATGCACTCCCGGAGGAGGTTGTGGAGGAGACTACTGTTCTGGGATTCAAATGCAAGTTGGATGCACACCTTCTTGCATATCATATTGAGGGATACGGTAAATCCGGGTCTCCAAAAAGGAGTACCTAAATGGGCCGCCGCGTGTGCGGATCGCCGGACTAGATGGACCTCGGTCTGATCCGGTGAGGGCGTTTCTTATGTTCTTATGTTCACCCTTTTTGTGAAGTTCACAGCAGTGCCCTGTAAGGTACCCCACTATTTAGGTGGCATGTCTGGGTGTTCAGTCCATCACTTTGCAGACCCCCTCCCATGTCCAACAGGGATTGTTCTAGGTGTTTTGGACTTTGACGAAAAGTTAGACAAAAATGTGGAATACAGATGGACGATTTAGCGACTTGGATGATCAGATCTGCAGGATGTATAATTAGACGATTTTCGAAAGTAAAAAAATTTTGGACGTATTTTTCGAAAATGTGTCCTAGGCTGTTTTTTACTTTGGACAACTTGCGAGTTGGACGTAAACGGACAAATTTTTACAGGTATCACCAAGCCTTTATTTTGTGTCAGGGTATTTATTGGATCCTTCCTGAACTCATGGAGAATCTTCTGGATTGGCTGATATTGGAAAGTCATCTTATGGCTCCATTATGTCTTAACTAATGTATTAAAATAGCCCAATGTTGTTTATGACATTGTCTATGTAATATACACCATCAATCCATCAATCTTTACATAGAAGAACACATGTTGGGATGCTGTGGAGCAAAACAAAAAGGAGGAACCCGTTCTTGAAACAGCCTTCGGGCGAAACTGGTTGAACCTTAAGGTCCTTCCCGAGGTTTAAAAAAAAGAATGAAGAAATAGCTAAAGCTAAGTACAAAAGTTTTAAAGTTGTATAAGAAAAGTTTATCAATTTACACAAAACATAGAATACAGAGCACAAGCACTTTAAAAAAAACCTAAGGTCTGATGATGAATAAAAACCATAAAGAGAAACAAGCCTTCAAATAATTTGGCTACTGGTTGGCTGGAACTGAAGACCATAGAGGTACTTAGAAAGGTATTATCTGAAAAAAATATCACTTAGAAATTAGGCACTTTGAAGTTTATTATATGCCGTTGTGGATTGATGGTGTCCATTACGTCTTAGCCACATTTTGAGTATCAAGCTTCCTAGAATATATAAGGACAATAGTATTCTTCTTTCCACCTAGAATACATTAAAATTTATAAATACTTTAACTTCTACTCCAATACAACAATCCAGGTGTCAATCCCTATGGTTAAACTCCAAGATACAAATCGGTGAGTCTAAAATCCTCTGGAAACATTGGTTGCAGGCAGGCATACATACTCTAGATCACTGTTCTTTAACCGCTGGTCCATGGACCGGTGACGGTCCGCAGGAAATTTCTGCCAGACCGCGCAGGGCTGGTGAGATTGACTAACTTCAATTTCCTGCCGGTCCGCGTAGGGCCAGCAAGATCAACAGCTGAAGTCCGTGCAGGGCCGGAGAGATCATGGGGAGCCTTTGACAGTGGCTTTCTCCCCTCTCTGCAGCTTTCCTTTACTTACCAGTGCAGCGATTCACGAAGGCAGCCTTGGGGCTTTTGCTGAGTCGTGGCTGCCTCTGATGATGCAACTTCCTCTTTCCTCAGAGGCGGCGTGACCCAACAAAGGACCCGAGGCTGCCTTCCTGAATCACTGCGCTGGGAAGTAAGGAGAGCTGCTGAGAGGGGAGAAAGCCACTATTGGAGTCTGGGAAGCTGCGGGGCAAGGGAAAAAAGGGGACAGCTGCTACTGGAGAGGGAGAAGGAGAGATGCTGCTGGGAGGGGAGGAGGGAAAGGAGTCTGGGAAGCTGCTATTGGACCTGGAGGGAAGGAGAAGGAGAGATGCTTCTGGTGGGGAGGAAGGGAAGAGAGTTACTGCTGGACAGGAGGAGGAGGGAAGGGATGAGGAAAAAAAGAAGGAAACAGTTGGCAGGGAGATTAGAGGAGGGGAAGGGGAGAAACAGGCATGAGAAAGTAGAGAGATTGATGATAGGAAGGGGTCAGCAGAAAAATAAGCAGAGAGGGACAAAGATGTTAGATCTGGTGTAGGAGAGATAAAAATGAAGAAAGCAGTGAATCTGGAATGAATCATGTAAAAAGGAGATAGAGGGCACAAGCTGGATGGAAAGGGGAGAGGGGCATAGAAAGAAGACAGATACCATATGGAAGGGGGAGAGGACAGACAGTGGATGGAAGGGGCAGATGCTGGATTGAAGAGACAGAGAGGGCAGATGCTGGAAGGAAGAGAGTGAAAAGAAGATGAAAGCATAAACCAGAAACGACAAAAGGTAGAAACAAATAATTTTATTTCTCTTTTGTGATTAGAATATATCAGATTTGAAATAAATATCCTGCTAGAGCTGGTGTTAGACATAACTGGGGCAGTGCTTCTTTAGCTTTCAGCTGGCTTAGGGCGCTCTCTGACCAGGGGGGCAGTTGCTCTAGTTGCACTCCTCTAAAACTATTCCTGTCATGTGTGACTGCAGTATTGTTAGCATGATATTTCTGTGTAGCATTCTGTAATAATTTGGCTTGTTCAGTTTTCTTGATAGTAGAGGGGATATATGTGAAGGGGAGGGGAGACAGGGGTTTTGTTGATCCTTGCTCTGTAATATTTGTATTTATAAAATGACAATTGTACAGAATATTGTTTCTTTTTATACTTTAATAAAATACATTCAATATAAAATCATAACTGAGGCTTGAGTGGATGGGATCAGATGATTTGCGGGGAACGAGCTCGCGGAGATGGGGCGGAAATGGGGTTTTTTAATTGTAGTCCTAGTAGTTTGCCGGTCCACAAAATAATTCTTTATTTCTGCCGGTCCACGGGTGTGATAAGGTTGAAAAACACTGCTCTAGATGATGTAATTCAGAATGGGAAAATGGTAAATTTATTACAATTGCAACAATCATTTGGCATTTCAAAATCTCAGGGTTATAAATGGTTGTAGTTGAAACAGGCCTTTCAGAAAGGGTTCCCAGACTGGCGTAACTTAAAAAATCAGTATAGCTTGCCGGGCTTATGTTTCCAGACAGATTTCCAAGGGCACTAGGCCGCCAAGTGGTACAAACTAATATCTGAATATTTGACTATAAAACCTAAAACAAGCCTAAAAGACATCTGGAGCATTGAAACAAAGCAACATATCTCTGCTATGCAATGGCCATGGATTTGAACTTGGAGAATGAGAGGTACAGCGTCAGCATCTATGAGACAAACTTGTTTTTTTTCTTATATAGAATTTTTTGGACCCCAGTTTGTTTACAAAAGTTGGATAGTTCAAAGTCTAATAGATTGTGGCACTGTCATCTTAAGGTAGGGACACTGGATCACTTATTGTTTTACTGTCCCTTGATACTCAATTTCTGGAAATCAATTTGGGGTAAAATTAACAGGATATTGGAGGCTTCTATTCCACTGTCTTATGACATTGTTTTATTTGGGCCTTTATTGAAACCTAAGAGTTCAATTGATGGAAAAAAAACAGAATTCTTCTCATTATGACGGGGGTGGCTATGCAGTTAATAATGAGAAATTGGAAGAACTGGGACAGATTGAATGTTACTTTTTGGTGGGAAACTCTTTGTCAATATTATAGATATGAAAGAATGAATGCTGAACAATTGAGACATAATAAAAAGTTAATAGAAATATGGGGTCCATTAGCGGCATTTGTTAAACCTGATTAATCGAATAAACCTTTAATTCCTAGTTGATTTCTACACATATCCAGAAAGGGAGGGGGGGAATGTACTTTGTATTAATATTTGTTTGCTTATAAGTGCTGTGTAATGTATTGTTTGCATTTTGTATTTGATCTGAAAATTGATAAAGATTTACAAAAAAATTAAATAAATAAAATAATTCCACAAGGGCTCCCAGGACTTCCTAAGAGCTGCCTCCAACATGCCACTGTTCCTGTTGTAACATTTCCCTTGGGTTTGACTGCGGTTTGTATTTAGCTTTTGAGGCTAAAGACATTCTCTTGTACAGAGAAAATGAAATAAACCAAATTGGAAAATTCCGTCGCTGGGCATTTGTTAAAATTTCGAAACCATATGGAAAAGCTTTGCCTGTTATGCCAAGATTATATTTCCTTTCACATGTAACAGCAGGCTCAAAAAAGTGACAAGGACATTTAAATTAAAGTCAGATGATTTTGTAGTTAGCGGTTCGCTTTTGTGGTGGTAAACTCAGAAGAATTTGGATGTATTATAAAAGATTAAAGGGCCATTTAAACAATTAGATGAACAATTAAATCATTTGAACTAAGTATCATCTCTTTTTTTCATCTCTGCTCATCGTTTTGTTGTTCCTTACTGAATATTTTCTTTTTAGAGCCACAATTTATATTCGCACATATGGGATTTTAATCTTATAGGCCTTTTTGTGCACAGAAAAATGTTTTTACATGCAAATGGATGTGCTTATACTATTGTCAAAAGATATGTGTATGTGCCGAGATTTAATGGCATGCATTTTGCAAGTGGGCATTTACATAGGTACAGTGGTAAAACAAGATGACATAATTTGAGGTTGAGGGGTGGGAGACTCAAGAGCAATGTAAGGAAATTCTTCTTTACAGAAAGGGTGGTGGCTCCTGAGAGAGGTGATGGAGAGGAAAACGGTGACGGAGTTCAAAAAAGGGTGGGATGCGATCTAGAATCAGAAAATAATAATAAATATTGAAGAACTAAGGCCAGTACTGGGCAGACTTGCACGGTCAGTGTCTCTATATGGCTGTTTGGGGGAGGATGGGCTGGGGAGGGCTTCAATGGCTGGGAGGGTGTAGATCGACTGGAGTGAGCTTTGACGGAGACTTCAGTAGTTGGAACCTAAGAACAGTACTGGACAGAGCTTTAGATTCTTGTCCAGAAATAGCTATGGAGAAGAAAAAAAACAACAACAACAACAACAAAACACACAAATTTTTAGATTGAATCAGGTTGGGCAGACTACATGGATCATTCGGGCCTTTATCTGCCATCATCTACTATGTTACTATGTAATTTACTTAACAGCTGTAATTTGAAAAAACAAAACAGAACCATGAACAAGTAGTGTGACTATGGTTTGGAGGAAAGCAAAAGTCTAATATAAGACCCAGAGTCTGAACCAGTTATAATAATTTGGGAGTTGATATTCAGAAGGGTTTAAGCAATCTGAATTTTGGCAGGTGCCCGGTTAAGAACATAAGAATAGCCTTACTGGGTTAGATCAATGGCCCATCAAGCCCAGTAGCCCGTTCTCACGGTGGCCAATCCAGGTCACTAGTACCTGGCCAAAACCCAAGGTGTAGCAATATTCCATGCTACCGATACATAAGCACATAAGCACATAAGCATTGCCTCCGCTGGGTCAGACCAGAGGTCCATCATGCCCAGCAGTCCGTACACACGGAGGCCCATCTTGTCCAGGACCTGTGCAGTAGTCCTCTATCCGTACTCTTCTATCCCCTTTTCTTC
The DNA here is from genome assembly GCF_902459505.1 of Geotrypetes seraphini. NCBI lineage: Eukaryota > Metazoa > Chordata > Amphibia > Gymnophiona > Dermophiidae > Geotrypetes > Geotrypetes seraphini. The sequence continues at coordinate 103,024,746 of NC_047085.1, read as the reverse complement.
AGAAAGTTGCCCAATCCCTTCTTGAACCCCAATACTAACTAGAAACGCCTTCATCGGATCAGACTTTAGGTCCATCTATTTTGGCGACCTGCACACGCGGAGGCCAAGCCAGGTGCTCCCAGATGGAGACCCTGATTACCCATATCCCTCAATGTGATTTGCAAGGAGGTGTGCATCCAACTCACGCTTGAAACCCAGAATGGTAGTCTCCGTCAACACCTCCTCTGGGAGAGCATTCCAAGCGTTCACCACTCGCTGTGTGAAATAGAATTTCCTGACATTTGTCCTGAGCCTGCTGCCCCTTAGCCTCAGTCCATGACCTCTTGTCTGTGTACCTTTTGACAATGTGAACAACGGTGTTTCTTGCTCAATTTTATCGAATCCATTCAGTATTTTATAAGTCTCAATCATATCTCCTCGCAGTCTCCTCCTCCCGAGGGTGAACAGTCCCAGTCCTTCGAGTCGTTCTTTGTAGCTCAAATTTTCCATACCTTTTACTAGCTTCGTGGCTCGCCTCTGCACCCTTTCCAGCAGGGTTATATCCTTTTTTAGTTATGGAGACCAGTGTTGGACACAGTACTCCAAGTGTGGTCTGACCATTGCTCTGTAAAGCGGCATTATAACGGCCGCCGATCTACTCGTGATCCCCTTCTTTATCATACCTAACATTCTGTTTGCTTTCTTTGCCGCCGCCGCCGCACATTGAGCCGATGGCTTCAGGTTCCTGTCTATCAGTACCCCCAGGTCCCTTTCTTGATCGGATTTGGCCAATGTTACACCTAACATTTTATATTCATGTTCCTTATTTTTCCTACCCAGGTGCATCACCTTGCATTTGTCTATGTTGAACCTCATTTGCCACTTTTCCGCCCATTCCTCCAGCTGATTTAGATCCGGCAGCAGCAGGAGGCTATTAAACTCTATGAAAGGAGCAAGCCTCAGGCAACTGGTGTTGGAACCGACAAGGGATCAGGCAATACTGGACCTGATACTTACCAATGGAGAAAGTGTCACAGAGGTCTCGGTGGGCGACACATTGGCCTCCAGTGACCACAACATGGTTCAATATCAGGAAAGGTTTCACTAAATCTACTACACTAACCAAAGTCCTCAAATTCAAGGACACAAATTTCAAAGAAATGGGAGACTTCGTTCACCAGGCGCTACAAAACTAAGAAGAAACCGATAACGTGGAAGACATGTGGTCGACTTTGAAAGCAACCATACAAGAAGCAACAAACCGCTATGTAAAATCAGTAAGTAAACGGCGAAGGAACAATAAGCCACAGTGGTTTACTGCGGAGATCTCAGACCTGATCAAGGAGAAGAAAAAAAGCATTCATCTCTTACAAACAATCAGGGAAGCAGGACTCTAGAGCAGACTACCTGGCCAAATCAAAAGCCGTCAAAACAGCAGTCAGGGAGGCTAAATTCCTCATGGAGGAGTCTCTAGCAAAGAACATCCAGAAGGGAGATAAATCCTTCTTCAGGTATATCAGTGATAGAAGAAAAAACTCAGGCGGGATTGTACGTCTTAGGAAACCAGACGGAGACTATGTGGAAAAGGATTCGGAAAAAGCCCAACTATTAAATGAATACTTCTGCTCAGTCTTCACCCGAGAAGCGCCAGGGCTCGGCCCTCAGCTACAGACAAGGGTTGGCTCAGTTGACCCGTTTAGTAACTTTGAGTTTACGCCCAGCAGTGTCTACGGTGAGCTGTCAAAGCTCAAGGTTAACAAAGCAATGGGGCCGGACAACCTGCACCCCAGGGTGCTTAGGGAGCTGAGTGATGTCTTGGCGGAGCCACTGTCCGCGCTCTTCAACCTCTCCCTTAGTACAGGCAGCGTCCCGTTGGACTGGAGGACGGCTAACGTCATTCCACTCCACAAGAAAGCTCAAAGATGGAGACAGCAAACTACAGACCAGTGAGTCTAACATCGATAGTGAGCAAACTAATGGAAACTCTAATCAAACACCAATTAGATAAGATCCTGGATGAAGAGAATCTACGGGATCCCCGACAACATGGATTTACTAAGGGGAGATCCTTCCAATCCAACCTGATCAGCTTCTTTGACTGGGTAACGGGGAAGCTGGATATTGGGGAGTCCCTGGACATCGTGTACCTGGACTTTAGCAAAGCATTCGATAGCGTACCACACCGCAGGTTACTGAGCAAGATGAGTTCTATAGGATTAGGTAACACATTGACGAAATGGGTTGGGAGCTGGCTTGGAGGTAGGCTCCAAAGGGTGGTGGTGAACGGCACCCCCTCCGAAATGACGGAGGTGATTAGTGGAGTACCACAGGGCTCAGTCTTGGGCCCAATCCTATTCAACATCTTTATAAGAGACTTGGCAGAAGGGCTTTGAGGTAAAATAACATTATTCGCCGATGACGCCAAACTGAGTAATGTAGTGGGCAAATGCACAACAGACGAAGATTCAGTGCCCGACAACATGATGCACGACCTACTCCTACTAGAGCGATGGTCTAGGACATGGCAACTCAACTTCAATGCCAAAAAATGCAAAGTTATGCACCTGGGCAGCCAGAATCCATGCAAATCTTATACCCTTAATGGCGAGATCCTAGCAAAAACGGTAGCAGAACGAGACTTGGGGGTAATCGTCAGTGAGGACATGAAGTCTGCCAATCAAGTGGAGCAGGCTTCGTCCAAGGCAAGACAAATCATGGGCTGCATACGAAGGGGTTTCGTCAGTCGTAAGGCGGAAGTCATTATGCCATTGTATAGATCCATGGTGAGGCCCCACCTGGAATACTGTGTGCAATTCTGGAGGCCGCATTATCGCAAGGATGTGCTGAGACTGGAGTCGGTGCAAAGAATGGCCACCCGGATGGTCTCGGGACTCAAGGATCTACCATACGAAAAACAGCTTGACAAATTACAGCTATACTCGCTCGAGGAGTGCAGAGAGAGGGGGGACATGATCGAGACGTTCAAGTATCTTACGGGCCGCATCGAGGCGGAGGAAGATATCTTCTTTTTCAAGGGTCCCACGACAAGAGGGCATCCGTTGAAAATCAGGGGCGGGAAACTACGAGGTGACACCAGGAAATTCTTTTTCACTGAAAGAGTGGTTGATCGCTGGAATAGTCTTCCACTACAGGTGATTGAGGCCAGCAGCGTGCCTGATTTTAAGGCCAAATGGGATCGGCACATGAGATCTCTTCACAGGGCAAAGGTAGGGGAGGGACATTAAGGTGGGCAGACTAGATGGGCCGTGGGCCCTTATCTGCCGTCTATTTCTATGTTTCTATGTTTCTTCTGGAGATCTTCACTTTCTTTTTGTGACCCAACTGCCCGACATAGTTTTGTATCATCTGCAAACTTGATTATAATACTTGTTGTTTCCTCTTCAAGGTCATTTATGAAGATATTGAATAAGATGGGCCCAAGAACCGATCCCTGGGGCACGCCGCTAGTCACCTTCTCCCAGTCTGAGAATTTCCCATTTATGCTTACCCTCTGCAGTCTATTCTCTAGCCATTTGCCTATCCATCTAAGTACGTCCCCTTCAATTCCGTGGCTTAGTAGTTTCCTTATAAGCCTTGTATGCGGGACCTTGTCGAATGCTTTCTGGAAGTCCAAGTAAATTATATCCACCGGGTCTCCGTTGTTGATTAGTTTGTTCACCTTCTCGAAAAATTGAAGTAAATTTGTCAAACATGACTTCCCCTTCCTGAAGCCATGCTGACTAGCTCTCATCAGGTCATGATTCTCCAGGTGTTGCACTATGCTATCCTTGATTAGTGCTTCAACCATCTTCCCAGGAACCGACGTAAGACTGACAGGTCTATAATTGCCTGGTTTTCCTCTCGATCCTTTTTTGAAGATTGGGATGACATTCGCTATCTTCCAGTCATCAGGTATTTGCCCGGTTCTAATTGACATGTTAGCTAGGGTTTGTAATAGTTCTCCAATTTCTACCTTTAGCTCCTTTAATACTCTCGGGTGAATTCCATCCGATCCGGGGGATTTGTCACTTTTCAGTTTGTCAATCTGATAGTATATCATGTCCAATTCCACGTTCACTGAGGTGAGGCTATCCTCTATGTCACCCATGAATACCCTTCTTGTTTCCGGTAATGTTGTTGTGTCCTCATTGGTAAAGACGGAGGCAAAGAATGAATTTAGCCTATCTGCAATTTGTTTGTCTTCTTTAATGCACCCTTTCCTTCCTTGGTCATCAAGAGGGCCAACTGCCTCTCTTGCTGGTTTTTTCCCTTTTATATACCTGAAAAAGGGCTTGAAGTTTTTGGCTTCTTGCGCTATCTTTTCCTCATAGGCTGTTTTGCGTCTCTCACCACCTTGTGACATTTCTTCTGGTCGACCTTGTGTCTAATCCAGGCCTCGGTTGTTCGTTCGCGTTTCCATTTCTTGAACGAGTTCCTCTTATCCCTTACCGCATCCTTCACCCCTTTAGTTAGCCAAGCTGGCTCTTCTTTGTTCTTTTTTCACCTTCCTTTGGATATCTGCAGGATGTAGAGATTCTGCGCTTCGGTTATTGTATTTTTTAGTAGGGACCATGCTTGATCGACCGTTTTGATTCCGGCTGTCTTATTCTTGAGCCGTTTTTTTACCATGACTCTCATTTTGTCATAATTCCCTTTTTTGAAGTTAAAGGTTGTGGTTTGGGTCTTGGTTTTTTTTTCCCTTCCCAATGCCAATTTTAAAATTGATCATGCTGTGATCGCTCGTCCCCAGGGGGACCAGGACTTCCACGTCTGATGTTCTCCTAGTTAAGCCATTGAGGACTAAGTCCAAGGTTGCGGAACCCCTTGTTGGTTCTCCCACCATTTGTTCTAAGAAGCAGTCCCCTATTGTTTCCAGGAACATCGTTTCCCTGCCACAGTTCGAGGTTCCTAGGTTCCAGTTGATCCCTGGATAGTTGAAGTCTCCCATGATTGTTACATTTCCCGTTCTACATTCATGGTTGATTTCCTTCATCATTTCTTCATCTGCTTCTTCTGTCTGTGCTGGGGGTCGATAATAGAGGCCAATTTTTGTGTCTGCATCGCTTTTTCCAGGGATCTTTATCCAAAGGGACTCCAGTTTTTTGTTTCCTTCCATCTGCCCTTCTCTGATACTCTAATCCTTCTTGGACATAGAGGGCAATACCTCCCCCTTTTTGCCCTATTCTATCTCTTCTGTATAGTTTGTATCCCTGCAGTACTGTGTCCCATTCATTTTCCTCATTCCACCATGTTTCTGTTATGCCAATGATATCAAGTTTTTCTCGTCCCGTTAGTGCCTCCAGCTCCCCCATTTTGTTTCTCAAGCTTCTGGCATTTGTGTACATACATTTGAGCAACTTTTGTGCTGGCTTCTTTGGCTTTATAGTCTTCACAGCCCTCATTGTATCTATTTGCGCTCTTTTCCTATCACTTTCAATCTCAACATGCTCTTCCCCTTTATCCAAGCAGTTGTTCGTAGGCTCATCTTTGGAATCACCTGATGCCCGGGCCATTGACTGGCTGTCGACTGTCGGCTCTCCCCTGCTCCTCAGTTTAAAACCTTCTCAATGGTCCTCTTCATGTTTTCAGCCAAGACTCTTGCACCTTGCTTGGTGAGGTGCAGGCCGTCCTTTCTATAATATCTGCTTCTTCCCCAGAATGCCGTCCAGTTGCGTATGAAGTCAAACCCCTCCTCATCACACCATCGTCTCATCCAGGCGTTGATTTCTCGCAGCTCCTCCTGTCTCCTTCCATCCGCTCTCGGTACTGGGAGGATTTCGGAGAAGGCCACTTTCACCTCCCTGACCTTCAGTATTCTTCCGAGTGAGCAGAGTCGACCCTTCATTTCCTCTCTGTCGTACTTCCGTCCACTCACATCGTTGGTTCCCACATGGATAATCACAACAGTGTCCTCTCCTCCTTCGCTGTCTATGATCCTGGTGATCCTGCTGGCTACATCCTTTACTCTTGCACAGGGCAGTAATGATCACACGGTTCTCGGAGAGGCTGCTTACTGACCAAACAACTGTGAACACACAAGAAGATAGTGTGCAATCAATATATTGATTATTATAATTTAGTAATGGAGTACCCTCAGTGTGATAGAGCAGCGAAAGGAGCAATACTCCAGCGCTTTACATCATGAGACAAGGACCAACCAGTCCCTGCCCCCACACCATCATGGGGTACTTCCAAGGTGTGTTAAATAAATCAAAAGAAGTGCAAAAAGTGCAAAATAAAGCACAAAGAAAACACAAGTGAGGTCAATCAAACAGTCTCTCAGAGAACCTCCCCCAGAAAACTCCCACAGAATCAAAAAGCCGACTTAGCTGCAGATGAAAACGGATGATAAAACGGTCTCCCAAAAACAGAGAGAACATAAGAACATAAGAACATAAGCAGTGCCTCCGCCGGGTCAGACCATAGGTCCATCCTGCCCGGCAGTCCGCTCGCGCGGCAGCCCAAACAGGTCACGCCTGTCTGCATCACCAGAAGGGGCTCACTTGCCACCTTGTTTTCTCATTTAAGTCCTATCTTCCCATCGTAGTCCTAACCCTCCGGTCTTGCACATGCACGACCTATTGGGTTACTATACTTATTACCTGGTTAGCTTTCTATACCTGTGTTACATCCCAGCATCTCTCTCAGTATCCCACGATCCCTTTATCCCTCAGGAATCCGTCCAATCCCTGTTTGAATCCCTGTACCGTACTCTGCCTGATCACTTCTTCCGGTAGCGCATTCCATGTGTCCACGACCCTTTGGGTGAAAAAAAAACTTCCTTGCATTTGTTTTGAACCTATCTCCCTTCAGTTTCTCCGAATGCCCCCTCGTACTTGTTGTCCCCTTCAGTCTGAAGAATCTGTCCCTATCCACCCTCTCTATGCCCCTCATGATCTTGAAGGTCTCTATCATATCTCCCCTGAGTCTCCTTTTTTCCAGAGAGAAGAGCCCCAGCCTATCTAATCTCTCGGTGTATGGGCAGTGTTCCAGCCCCTTTACCAGTTTCGTTGCTCTCCTTTGGACTCTCTCAAGTACCGCCATGTCCTTCTTGAGGTGCGGCGACCAATACTGAACGCAGTATTCCAGATGTGGACGCACCATCGCTCGATACAATGGCATGATGACTTCCCGCGTCCTGGTTGTTATGCCCCTCTTTATGATGCCCAGCATCCTGTTGGCTTTTTTCGAGGCTGCTGCGCACTGTGCAGATGGCTTCAGTGATGCATCCACCAGCACACCCAAGTCTCTCTCAAGTCTGCTGTCTCCCAACAATGCCCCCCCCCAATTTGTAGTTGAACAACGGGTTCTTTTTCCCTATATGCATGACCTTGCATTTTTCCACGTTAAAGCGCATTTGCCATTTGTTTGCCCAGTCTTCCAGCTTGTCCAGGTCCCTTTGCAGGTCCTCACACTCCTCCCTGGACCTAACTCTACCGCACAGTTTGGTATCGTCTGCAAATTTTATAACCTCGCACTTTGCCTCCTTTTCCAGGTCATTGATAAATATGTTGAAGAGTAACGGCCCCAGCACCGATCCCTGTGGCACACCGCTCGTGACTCCCTGCCAGTCAGAATATTGGCCCTTCACTCCGACCCTTTGCAGTCTACCCGACAACCAGTGCTTGATCCATCTGTGCACATCCCCTCCCACCCCGTGGTTCCACAGCTTCCTAAGCAGCCTTTCGTGTGGCACCTTGTCGAAAGCCTTCTGAAAATCGAGGTAAATGAGATCCGCAGGATACCAGGTCCAGGCCTCCTTTTTGGTATCTTGTTAAGTTTCTCTGGCAGGTTTCTGGAGTCTGTTTTTGGTTACCGATACAGGGCAAGCAGTGGCTTCCCCCATGTCTTCCAGGTAAGCACATATACCCAGATGTTTAGTGCCAAGAGCTGCACATGCCCTGGCATTGGATATGTGGATATTTTATACTTACTTCTATAATTCCACTGGAGTTCCTTTCTTTCCCAACCCCTGTAAACCGTGCCGAGCTCCACGCTGTGGAGAAGATGCGGTATATAAACCCAAGGTTTAGTTTAGTTTAGTTCAATTGCTTACTGCTGTGAGCTGGACATTATTCCAGCTAATTTAGTTGCTGGGGGAGGAGGAAGGGGAGATCAGAAGAAATATGTCTACTAATCATCATTGTTGTTTTTGTTCTAATGGTTAGGGTAGCAGCCTGAGAACCAGGGAAAACAGGTTTGATTCCCACTACAGCTCCTTATGACTCTGGGCAAGTCACTTAACCCTCTATTGCCCCAGGTACAAAATGGGTCTACGACAATTAGTAGGAAGACCAATTGTGGCATCCTGCCCACCAGCCACATGCCCAACATTTCTCCTTCTCTAACCTCTCTCCAGCACCATGCCACATCTCATCCTCCAGAGAGAGAGGAGAGGGAGAAATGTTGGATGTGGTGGTGGAGAGAGAACAGCGGGGGCAGATGGAAATGGATGCAAAGCCTGCAGCTTTGTGAAGAAGTGTAGCGGGACTCCCATTGGTGGCCCAAATTCTATATCCCACGTTCGTGCCCCCCTCCCTCCCTCCTTCCTTCCATTCTTTGTCCCAAGTTCACATCCCCTTCCTTTTTTTCCTTCTTTATTCCAAGTTCGTGCCCCACCTCAACATCTCTTTCTCTTCCACCCTCCATCCTATGTCTCAGGTTCATGCCCCATCCCTCCTTCCCTCTCTTCAGTATTCCAATGCGCTCCTTCCCTCCCTTCTGTATCCCAAGTTCATACCCCCCTACCACTGGTGTGTACCTCTGGCAAGCTCTAAGACATCCATATAGGCCTCCTCCTCCTTTTCTAGTCTGACAACTCTCTCTCCCTCCTTCCATCACCCTTCTCCGGAATCTGACATCTCTCTCTTCTTTGAGTCATTTCTCCTCCCCCATGTAACATTTATCCCTCCTTTCCTCCTTTTTGCCACTGGCAGTCCAGCATCTCCTATCCCTTCCTCCTTTCTGGCTCCCTCCCTGTCCAACATTTCTCCTTCCTTCCCCTCCAGCAGTCCAACATTTCTTTCTTTCTGCCTCCTGCACATTTCCTCATTCCCTACTCCAACCAACATCTCTCTCTCTCTTCCTCTCTGCCTCATGCACACTCCCTATCCTCTCTCCCTTCCCCTGAGTGTTACATTTCTCTTTCTATTCTTTCTGCGCTCCCCAACTAACCTCTCTTCTTCTCTCTCCATGAGTCCAACAATTTCTGCCTCCTACACACTGTCTCTCTCTGTCTCCTTACCCCTTCCCCTGAGTGTGACATTTCTCTCTTCTTCCTGACCCCCCAGTCCATCTCTCCCTGTCTCTTTGTGCGTTCTCTCTACCCCGCACTGACATCACCAGTGGCAGCTAATCACATACACTGCCCTGCTGCCTGGCACCAGCATTTTTCTCTCTACTGCAGACCTGTCTCTGAGGAAGCAAAATGAAACAAAAAATGTCAACAAAAGTGTGGAATAACTTGTACATTTCATGGCTCCACATCATTTTCGTCTTGGTTGGGCTGAGAACTTTATATCTAAAACTTGTATATCTAAAACTAATAAACATAAGCAGGATCCACATTATCTTTTATTCATGACAATAGGAATTGAGAACTGAGGATAATTGGTTTTGTTTCCAGAACCTACCTTGTCTTTTTGTCAGAACAGAGACATCTGTTGGGATTTCTTTCACTCCTGTCTACACACCAATATGCTTTTTGCATTATCACCTTCAGTGGTTTTCTGAAAGTACTTGAAAATAAATGAACCCCCCCCCCCCCCCAAATCTTCTTCCCACTAAAGCTCTTTCAAAAGTATATTGATTGGCAGTGATTAGAGGCTTCTTGAATAATGGCAGCAATCTCCTGGTCCTGAAGAAAGACATGGGGAAGCCACTGCTTGCCCTGGATCGGTAGAATGGAATGTTGCTACTCCTTGGGTTTTGGCCAGGTACTAGGGACCTGGATTGGCCACCGTGAGAACAGGCTTGATGGACCATTGGTCTGACCCAGTAAGGCAAGTCTTATCACTCTGAAGTAATGTGCAAGGACACTTACAGAGTCAGCTGTTCAGAGTTGGATGAAATTTTTTTTTTCCTGAAAACTATTTGCAAAAACCAGACTCAAGCTTAGAAATTCACCTGGATCTTCTGTGTGGCCAGGGGTGGGCCATCCAATAGGCACAATTAAGTGGTTGCCTAGTGAAGTAGCTTTGAAGCAGGGCAGCACAAAGGAACTGCAGTCAAAATAAAGCAATGGTGCTGACAATGACTCCAATTCAAAAGTGCCATCAGCTTGTATGCTTACACACAGGAAAAGTAAGAATTTCCAAATAGCACTTTTTTCCAGATAAATGGTTTTGGAAATTGCCCTCACTAGCTATAGGCAGTGGTGTAGTAAGGGTGAGCGGCACCCAGGGCAGTGGCGCCCCTTCCCTACCCTCTTCCGTACCCCCCCTTCCCTTTCCCCATACCTCAGGCGTGAGCAGCCTGCTGCCCACGTCGATATTGGCTCCCTTTGATGTCACTTCCTAGGTGCGGGTCCCAGAAGTGACATCAGAGAGAGCACCAAAAAGGTACAGGACAAGGCAAGGGGCACACGTGGCAAAGAGAGGAGTGGGGAGGGGGGGAGGGAGAGAGGAGGAGGGTTACTGCTGCACCTTTAGGAAGACCATATTCAGGGTAGACCACAGCCCCCTTACTACGCCACTGCGTAAAGGTTAATCTTAAAATGCATGATGTCCACGGTGACATGTCAAAACCGCGTGAGACAATCACATGCAGACAAAGCCGGACTGACAATCGCGCACAGGACATCAGCACGCTGGATTTAAACTCAATTTGAAAGCGCTCCAAGGGTGTGTGTGAGGGGGGAACCCCTCCCTCACTTAACTTAGTAGTGTTGGCGCTGCCGTTGAGGGGGGTATGGGAGTGTGGGGGGAACCCCTCACATTACAGAGGAAACTGAGCTTTTTCCCTAAAAATAGGGAAAAAGCCTGTTTCATCTATAAGGGGGGGTCCCCCCAACCCCCCCAACAGCAGTGCCAACACTACTAAGTTAAGTGCGGTGGTTCCCCCCCCATCCCTCTTCAGAGTGCTTTCAAACTGAGTTGAAATCCAGCACGCTGATGTCCTGCGCGCGATTGTCAGCCTGGCTTTGTCTGCGTGTGATTATCTCGCATGGTTTTAACTATGTATTGATGCTCAATTGTACATTTTTACAGTGTTTTTCTGGAAGGCATGGCACTGAGGTATTCATGGTGGTTGAGTTTATCAAAATCTCAGAGCAATGCCTAGAGATGTCTTGAAGTTAGTTGGAAGGGTGGCTGAAAGTTTACCTAGGACATGGCAGTTGCTATGCCGCTGGATTAGCTCGAATTATAACAATTTTAAAATATTATATAAGCCATGTGGTTGCCTATTCTGGTTCCACTGGACGTCATGAGACTTTTCTCATTGACCCAGGTACGAAACAAGGATCTCAGAGGAACTAATGTTATCTCTGAATCTCTTTTCAATATAAGGTAGTTGATGTGATGGAATATGCGAGGGAAAGATTGGAGTAGATTAAATTATAATTTCTGGTGGAATTCTTTATGTCATGTTTATAAAATGGAGCGATTTATTGCAATACAGCGGGGATGTTTTAGGAAATTTCAAGATGTGTGGGAGCCATTAACAAAATATTGTACTGTTTAGATTAAATTGTCCCTTAAATTTACAAGTTCAATAGTGAGGGGGGGAGGTTTTTATTTTATTTTACTATTACATATTCTATAAGATATTTGATTATATGGTAGGAAAGGGTGGGAAGGGGGGTGATAAGAGTTTATGTTTTGTACCAATGATGATTATTAAGTGATGTATTTATTGTTAATTTATTTGAACATATGTCACACTTATTGTAAGTTTGAAAATGAATAAAGAATTTTTTAAAAAAAGTAATATACGAGGGCAAATCAGAAATTAAAGGCAATTGTTAAATTATGTGATAAACGGATCAGAGCTAGTGAAATGCAACATTTGTACTCGTACGTTGCCTGTTGGATGGTTTGTCCACTCACAGTGCAGCATTCAGCCTTTAGTCGTGTGGCAGCCAAGAAGTCAGAAACATGGATGTTCCATTGCAAGATTGCACCATCGAAGAACAACCTGCAGCAGTACACTTTCTTTGGGCACAAGGAGTGAAACCTATAGAAATTCACCATCGGATATTGACTCAGTACGGACATAGCACTATGAATCAATGAAAGGTTTTTGAGTGGGTAAATAGGTTTAAAGCCCATCAGCATTGCACACTCAAAAGCACATTGACAGGGCAGATACCTTGGCTGCAAATTGTATCAGATATGGATCTGCATTTGCCATAATGCGTGATGGCTTGGGATACAGGAGACACTGCGAGGTCTGATGATGAAGTAAAGGGACTGGTGCTCACCTGGCTCTGGGAGCAACCACAAAACATCTCTGCAGGAATGCAGGAGCTAGTTGAATGATACAACAAATGTGTCTTCTTGCATGGGGACTATATGGAAAAGTGTTGTGTTCAGTTGCTCAGTTACTTCTATTAAAGCAGTTAAATGCTTTTTGCCTTTACTTTTTGATTTATTACAATGTTTTGACATATATGTAACACCATTAGCAAAAGTAAAAGCTTTTATATGGTTTACAAAAGCAAAAATAAGTGATTTCAAGTTGAATATCAAAAAATCACACTATCAGACAAAATATATTCAAAACAATCTCTTATCGATAACAGAGAAAAGATCTCAGTTCTTTCCAGGGATAGTTGTCATCTGGAAAACTATGTTAGCTATACAGCTTCATAGGAAAAAACATCCTTGGTCTACAAAAACTCCGTATGGTATGGTGACAACTATCCCTGGAAAGAACTGAGGTCTTTTCTCCATTATTGATAAGAGATTGTTTTGAATATATTTTGTGTGGTAGTGTGATTTTTTAGAAAAGCAAAAACCATGAAGAGGAAAAGAAAGGATAGGGAGGAAGGGGGCACCCAGAAGAACAGTTGTAGGGTCATTCACAGCCACAAGTATAGGATTTTCCCTTAGAAGTAAAGTTATACAGGTCTGTGTGGTATGAAGGAGCTATGCATATATGGTGGATTAGATGCTGCATACGGCAGGCATTAATCGAAAAGCAGATTGAGAGATGGTTTTCCAAAGAATGGAACTGCTGGTTTCAGGTCCATGTTTTATATGAAATGCTACTTCATACACACTATTTGGCAGCAATATGTAACTAAAGACATATGGTTATCATCTAAAGGGCTATTATTGCTTCTTTTGGAACAGCAATAACCAATGCTGAAATAACCATGTCTTGTGCAATCAATAATGAAAATTGCTGCTTTAAGAAATATAAAGGGAATCCAAGAAGCCAGCTGAAGAATGCGATGCCACCCCCTCCCCCCCATATGCACATGAAGAGTGTTGAACTAGATTCACTAGAAGAACGTGCAGTTCTAGACTGAAAGGTTTTCTAAAGCTCGGGAACTAAATTAAGGGCCCTGCTATAGTCAGATGGCATCATATCATGGAGAGAGATGATGATTTAACATTAAAAATCATTAGCAAAATTCGTAGCATTTTCACATGACTAGATTAGAAAATAGCATAGAGAGTGCGTCTTGCTCTCTAAAGAGGAGAGTTGTCCCCGTCCCTGCAGGAACTCAATTTCTCCATCCCATGCCCGTGAGTTTTCTCGCTGTCCCTGCCCCTGCCCCTGCCTCATTCCTGTAAACTCTGCCTTAACCGGACCAGCCTCAAACACTTATGATTTTAAAGTATTTGAAGCTTGTGCAGATGAGGGCAGAGCTTGCAGGAATGGGGCAGGGACAGGAAAAGTACTCGCTTGGACGGGAAAATGAGTTCCAGCAGGGACGGAGTAAAATTTGTCTCCAGTTCAAACCCGTGCTGCTCTTTGTGATCCTGGGCAAGTCACTTAATCCTCCACTGCCCCAGGTACATTGGATAGACCATGAGCCCACCAGGACAGATAGGTAAAATGCTTGAAGTACCTGCATGTTAACAGCTTTGAGTATGGCTGTAAAACTACAAAAAGGTGGCGTACAAGTCCCAATCCCTTATCTGTGCTTTGGAGGTTCTGCATGCTTTACTGAAGCTGGCTCTTCAGCACAGGGAAGGCTGTAAGGTACTGGAAACAGTTAGAAACCATTTACTTGTTGTGGGATGATCTGATCTGTAGCCCTGCTCGGGAAAAGAGTGGGCTGCGAGAATGTTTGGCCTTGAATATGAGAGTGAAAACAGCCATAATCTATGACTGTCTAGCCAGCAGGGACAACTTTCAGAAAATAGTACTGGCTGATCTTTGGTTAGAGGAACTACAGGGAAAACGGAGCAATGAGCAGTACAGTTTTCATAGGGAAAGTTAAGATTCTGTGGGTGGCAATCATAAGGACTTTAAAAAAAAAAAATTTTCTCTCTATCTGTGTGTGCTTTTGGATATTTTCTTCCTATTTTGCAAATTAAAGGGTCCCTTTTACAAAGCTGCAGTAAAGGATGCTGCTGTGGTAATTACTCCGAGTCCATAGGGGTTTAATGGGCATCGGAGTGTTTGTTGGATGGCAGCCGCTTTTGCAGCTTTGTAAAAGGTGTGTGTGTGTGTGTGTTAGTTAAACAGGAGTTGGCATCTGTTGAGCTATGGTATCATAAACCCTCATTTGCCACTACCCAGAGATTTTTTTCCTTCCCAACTTGCTTAGCTCAATCATTGCTATCGTATTTCTCATCCCAAAGCCATGTATAAGACTCTGGTGAGACCTAATTTAGAATATTGTGTACAATTCTGGAGGCCGCACCTTGAAAAAGATATAAAAAGGATGGATTCAGTCTAGAGAAAGGCTACTAAAATGGTGTGTGGTCTTTGTCATAAGGCGTATGGGGACAGACTTAAAGTCTCAATCTGTATACTTTGGAGGAAAGGCAGGAGAGGGGAGATATGATAGAGATGTTTAAATACCTACATAATATAAATGTGCATGAGTTGAGTCTCTTTCATTTGAAAGGAAACTCTGCAATGAGAGGGCATAGGATGAAGTTAAGAGATGATAGGCTCCGGAGTAATCTGAGGAAATACTTTATTTAACGGAAAGGGTGGTAGATGCATGGAACAGTCTCCCAGAAGAGGTGGTGGAAACAGAGACTGTGTCAGAATTCAAGAGAGCCTGGAATATGTGCGTGGGATCTCTCAGAGAGAGAAAGAGATAATGGTTACTATGGGTGAGCAGACTAGATGGGCCATTTGGCCTTTATTTGCCATCATGTTTCTATGTTTCTATAAGGGCTCTTTTGGAATCCCTACAGTTTTGGTTCTTAAATCCTGCCTCTAGTGCAGGGGTGTCAAACTCAATCACTTAAGGGGTTGAAATCTAAGTCACGGGCTGAATCTTTTATTAAGATACTTACCCCCTCTTCTATTAAGCTGCGCTAGCAGTTTTTAGCACAAAGAGCCAAGCTGAATTGCCCGCACTGCTCCTGATGCTCATAGGAACTCTATGAGCATCAGGAGCAGCGCGGGCAATTCAGCGCAGTTCCCTGCGCTGGAAACTGCTAGCGCAGTTTAATAGAAGAGGCTCGGGGGGCATGGCTTGGCTGCAGAGCAAGATGGATGCATGATCTCACTGCTCTTCCCTCAAAAGCATTATTCAGTTAATCTGTCAGTGACGGAGATCAAATTTTATCTCTAAAATTGAATAATTTACTTAGTAACATCTTCTACAGCAAGTATGGCTTCTGGGAGACAGACCAGATTAGATATAGCATTTGCTGCAGGGGTCATGGCTACACGGGCTAAACCAGACCCACAACCCCATCAAAAGTGCCTCTCCCTAAGGACACATCTGAAATGTTAGAACAAGTGATATTGGAGCTGAAATCTATAAAGGAACTACTTCAAGATAATACAATCAAGCTAAATACTGTACAAGAGGAAGTTCATACTCTCTTTCAGCAGATGAAGGTATGTGATGCCCGGACTGAGCAGTTGGAACGTCGGGTTTCAGAGGCAGAAGGCAGTTTGAATCAGTTTAAAACTGACCATAAAACACTGGCTCGTTTAACCAAAGAACTGGAAGATGCCAATAACCAAAGCAGAAGGAATAACATCAGGTTATTGGGTCTTCTAGAAGGGGTAGAGGGCTCAAATGCAATTAATTTCTTAGAGGAGTTATTGCCAAAGCTGCTCTCCATCAAACTGAAACATCCATTGGAGATAGAGAGAGCCCACCGTATACCTTCAATAGATGATCCGGCCTTTTCTGTATCCTTGGATGCAGAGAAGACCTTTGATTGAGTAGAATGGTCTTTCATGTACCAAGCAATGAAGTGGTTTGAGATAGGGCCTGCATTTATTCAAATGATTCAAACCTTGTATAGCTCTCTTTCAGCTAGAATTTATATTAATAATATGTTTTCGGAGAGATTTTGTTTAAAGAGGGGTGTTCGGCAAGGATGTCCTTTGTCTCCTTTGCTTTTTTATATTGTTTTGGAAACCTTGTTGTTAGCTATTCAGCAGGCGGAGGAGATACAGGGAATTTCATATGCAGGTCGAGTCTATAAAGTTTCGGCTTATGCGGATGATATCTTGCTTCATTTGATGAATCCTGAAGTAACTATCCCTCATTTGTTCCAACTGATAGAGCGTTTTGGAAAATTTTCTGGATATAAGATAAATTGGAATATATCAGAGGTGCTTCCATTGAATGTTCATTGTGTAACGGGATTATTTGACTCTTTTCCTTTCCTTTGGAAGGAAGAAGGAATAAAATATTTAAGGATAATGATTCAAAAGAAGCTGGAGGATACAATGATGGTAAATCTTTATTGTTGAAGGTCAAAGAAATGTGTGAGCAATTGAATCCATTACATCTTTCTTAATGGGTGAGAGTCCAAACTATCAAAATGATGATTTCGCCTGAAATTTGTTACCAAATGAGTATGTTACCAATTCAATCATCTTTTTATTAAAAAAACTCAATGGGATTCTTTCAAAATTTCTTTGGCTTGGTAAAAATCCTAGAATAGCCTTAGTTTCACTACAGAAACCTAAATCATCGGGAGTGGTAAATTTTCCAAATTTTTATAGATATCTTCAAGCTTTTATTTTGCGTCAGGGTATGTATTGGATCCTTCCTGAACTTATGGAACATCTGCCGGATTGGTTGATTCTGGAAAGTCATCTTATGGCCCCACTTCATCTCAACCATGTTGAATATCAAGCTTCCCAGAATCTATAACAATAATATGATTTTTCAGTCAACATGGAAAACGCTAACATTTATTGATCAGTTAATTCCAGTCCCGATACACAAAACCACCAGTCTGTCCATATGGTTGAATTCCAAGATATTAGTAGGCAGTTCTAAAATCCTATGGAAGCATTGGCAGGCATTCGAACATTAAATGATGTAATTATGGATGATAAAATGGCTTCTTTTTTACAATTATAACAATCGTTTGGAATTTTGAAATCTCAAGGATATAAATGGATACAGTTAAGACAGGCCATTCAGAAAGGGTTCCCTGCATGGCGTGCTTTAGTAAATCAACATAGCTTGCTGGCCATATGTTTCCAAGTGGAGGCTCATGGTCACCAAGCCTCCCAATGGTATAATAATAATAATTTTATTTCTTATATACTGCCAAAGCCATAGTAGTTCGAGGCGGTTTACAACGAAGAAGGACTGGACAATCAGCGAAAATGGTACAATGGTACAATCAGAGAAAATAGGTACCAGAGAAAATGGTACAAAAAGAGAATATAGGAATAATCAGTGAAAATGGTACAATCACCGAAAATGGTGCAATCGGAGAAAATAGGTACAATCAGAGCAAAAAGGTACAGTGAAGAAGGTCAAGACAATCTGAGTTAAGGTTCAATCCAAGAATGTAGATATAACAAAGGGGTACAGTGGATGTAGGCATATAGGTAAAAAAAAACCAGAGGGTAAAATCAGCAGATGAAGATGCAGTTTAATGGGAAGCAGTATAATTGGAAGCAGTTTAATGGGAAGCAGGACATGGTGAGATAAGAGGGGCCAAGGGTAGGGCATAGGGTTGTAAATCGGGTGAATAGATTAGTTTTTAATAGTTTCCTGAAGTTTAGGTAGGATGAAGCGCGTGAGATGATGTGGGCCAGCCAGTTATTGAGTTGACCTGCTTAGAAGGCAAGAGTTCTATTTAGATATCTTTTGTAATGGCAGGCCTTTAGAGTAGGATAACTAAACAGGTGGGTTCTGTGTGTGTGTTAGGATAAAATGGGGTACCAAGTAAAGGGGGGCCGAGCCAAGGATGGATTTGAAACAGAAACAGGCGAACTTGAATTGCACTCTTGCTTCCAAGGGAAGCCAGTGAAGTTTGTGGTAGTAGGGAGTTAAGTGTTCCCATTTTTTTAGTCCGAAGATCAGTCGGATTGCCGTGTTTTGGATGATTCGCAATCTTTAAGTGGTTTTTTTGAAAGATCCTAGGTAGATGATGTTGCAGTAGTTGAGTAGACTTAAGATGGAGGATTGCACAAGTAAGTGGAATGAGGGAGCGCTGAAGTATTTTCTGATGGATCTTAGCTTCCATAAGGTGGAGAAGCCTTTTCTGACCAGAAGGTCGGTGTGAGTTTCGAAGGTAAGGTTGCGGTCGAGAGTCACTCCTAGAATTTTTAAGGAGTTTGTTATGGGAAAGACTTGGTCATTCAGGGAGATTGAGGGGTCTTTGATTTTTTCGTTTGGACTCACCAGGAAGAATTTGGTTTTATCTGAGTTGAGTTTCTGTTTGAAATCGGCCATCCAAGGTTTTTTTTTTTTTTTTATAATGGCCTACCTCTACATTCAGCTGTTTAAACACCCAGACCACCACTACATCATTTACCACATATAATGAACCAAAAAAAGCCTAAGTCCCAAATGCCCAAAACCAGACCTTTTAGGTGAAGGAGGAGCCAGTCCTTCGCCTAAAAGCTGAATTCTGTAACCGGTGTCTGTCAAAAACACCACCGGTTACAGAATCCACCCCTACCCCCACCCCAGCAACTATCGCGGCAGGAGAGATGGCTCATATCCTATGCCACGATAGCGATACAACCAAGTGCCACCAACCGTAGCACTTGGGATCACTATCGCAGCAGGAGAGATGAGCCATCTCTCCTGGAGTGATCCACCCCTCCTCCCCGATTGAATTGGGCAGGAGGGAGCCCAAGCCCTCCTGCCCTAGCAACCCACCCCCAACACCTATCCGGGCAGGAGGGAGCCCAAGCCCTTCTGCCCAGATGACCCCCTTACCCCCACCCCCACTAAGCTATGGGCATGAGGGATCCCAGGCCCTCCTGCCCCGACGCAGCACCCCATGACCACCCCCCAAAACCCCCAATAAGCCTGCCGAATACCACCCACCCGCTGACCCGCAAACCCCCTCCACCAACCCCGCGACACCACCCCCACCCCCAACACCGCCCTTACCTTAAAGAAAAGTTGGCCGGACAGACAGGTCCCAAGCCCATTTGTCCGGCAGGCCCGCCATCCATCGAATGGCAGGCCTTAGGGCCTGATTGGCCCAGGCACCTCAAACCCCACCCACAGGTGGGGCCTGAGGTGCCTGGGCCAACTGGAATTGCTAGAGAAAGTAGCAATTATCTGCCCAGTCCTGCTAAGTGGGAGTGTGGGAGATGTCTCACTTAAACAGGAGTGTCCAGCTGAAGGTAGTAGACTTGGCAGATCTATTTATTTATTTTAAAAAATGTATTACTCGCATACATCCAACAATTCTGAGCGAGTTATAGTGTCAACATGCATATTTAAAACAATATCACAGACAACAATGACAAATGAAGACAAAACATGTCGTAAGCTATATCATAGAAAGAAATGTCTCTCTAGTTCCATCAGTTGCAGGAAACAAAACTAGCAGAACATAATCTGTCTCATAAAATCTTTCTGACTCAACCATTTATCTAAAACATTTCTGGAAAAGCAAAGTTTTAACCATTTTCCTAAATGAAAGATAACCAGAAGCATTCCTGATGTGCAAAGGTAGTGCATTCCAAAATGTAACTCCTTGCCCCCCCAGCTCTCTTTCTGAATGCACTTCTCCAGCTTTCTCTCTTCTCTTTCTTCTCTCTTCATAACCCCCCTCCCACCCTTCAGCTTTATCTCCTTCTACCTCACACATCACCATTCTAGGACTTCCCCTCTTCCCAGTGCACTTCCATGGGTTGTATCTTATTTGTGGCAGAAGGATGTTTTTTTTTCTTTTTTTGCATCCTTGTGGGTTGTGTGTAATATAAAGTGGTGTTTTTTAAATGTAGTTTGGGACAGCAGGGTCTGTTTCTTAAATAATTACCATGTGTTCTGAGTAGTTTGGAATAACTGGGTAAACTGTTTACACTGAAAAATGAGATGGAAGGCATGTGTGACCCATCTTTTCGAGAATATGCAACAGAGTCCTAGAGTGATTGGATTCTGGGATACTAGAGGAGGAGGCGGATGTATCCTCTTCCCAACCAAGACACTTCTGGCTTGTCTTCCTTCTCCCCATTTCTACCTAGTGCTGAGTAACGCAAACGGAGGAAGAGGAAAACAGCTGTATAATGGGCCATGTCCTCCTTATTTGATGCTAAGTGCTGAATTTGAAAAATAGGGCTCATGGTCAGCACTGAGCAGAGGAGGAGGATGCAGTTTGTGCAGCTGCTCTCCTCCTCTGATTGAGGGGAGGGGGGCAGAGAGAGAGAGAGAGTATGTGTGTGTGTTGGGGGTGGCGTGATAAGGAAAATAGGAGGGCAAGCCAGAGGTGCTGCTGGGGATTTGGATGTGTTTGTGTGAGGGTTTGGTGGAACAGGAGGGCAAGCTGGGGTGTGGGAATTTTGCAGGTCTGGGATGAAATAGAGTAGAGAGAAAGGCAAGATACAGTGCAAGTTGTTACTGCCTCCTGATCTCTGTGCAGAATTCCGTGTGATAAGTGCAGAATTTTGCACAGGAAAGGACCTCTGTGGAAATGCTGCAATGAACAATGGCGCAGAATTCCCCCAGGCATAAGAGCAGAACAATGCACAGTATCTGCTTTAAGTGAAACAAAATGTTTGGGTGCTATGTGACACATTTTGTCACAAAAGTCTAACCCAGGAAACTGCAACTATTTCCAATCACACTTCTGAGAGCAGCACCCACAATATAAATGGCTACTTTGAAAGATAATTGCTATAAAAATGAAAAAATAATTTTGAAGAAAATAATCAGTATTTCAATTTACTGGTTCAATTTACATTATTTAAAGTATAGACAAAGGGGGCATAACCTTTGGAATTTATAGCTTGAATGCTAACATTTTTTCTTAAGTGTTTGTTTCCTGCTCTGTGACTTCTCTAAGCACTTAACATTCTTATGGATAAACAAAATAAGCTCATGATGGCTTTTTCAGGGAAAATTTCTAAAGAACCCAGAATGCCAGTTGTTGCAAAGGCAGATATTAAAATAAGTGCCAAAAATATATACTAGAAAAGAGAATGTAACTGCAGGTAAGGACATTAAGTCTTCTTACTTCCTTCTTCCTTCTAGTTTTCCTGCTTTACTTCCTGGTGTAATGTTGCATACCCCAGTTGATATCTGGCATATTTGTCCTTTTATTTATAAACTAATGATGAGAAGAACTGAAACAAATCTCTGTAAACTTGGAAGATGTAATGGGGCAATTTGACATATTAAAGAGAAGCAAATCACCTTGACCAGAAGCTTTACATTCTGGAATACTGATGGAACTAAAAAAAAGAACTTACAGAACTATTATTAAAAATATGTAATTTATCTTTTTAAGAACAAGCTTGTTTCCTGAAGACTGCAAGGTGGCTAGTGTAATGCTAATTTTTAAAACAAGATCCCAAAGGTGATCCTGGAAATTATAGACCATTGAGCCTAGTGTTAGTGCCTGACAAAATGATGGAGACTATCATAACATAAGAACATAAGCAGTGCCTCTGCTGGGTTAGACCAGAGGTCCATCACGCCCAGCAGTCCGCTCACGCGGCATCCCATCAGGTCCAGGATCTGTATAGTAATCCTCTATCTATACTCCTCTATCCCCTTTTCCTTCAGGAAATCATCTAATCCCTTCTTGAACCCCAATACTGTACTCTGACCTATCACACAAGTTTTTCAAGTTCAAGTTTATTAGGATTTTATATACCGCCTATCAAGGTTATCTAAGCGTTTTTTACAATCAGGTACTCAAGCATTTTCCCTCTCTGTCCCGGTGGGCTCACAATCTATCTAACGTACCTCTGGAAGCACGTTCCAGGTATCTACCACCCTTTGGGTGAAGAAGAACTTCCTAGCATTGGTTCTGAATCTGTCCCCTCTTAACTTTTCTGAATGCCCTCTCGTTTTTGTAGTATTCGAAAGTTTGAAGAATCTGTCCCTCTCCACTTTCTCTATGCCCTTCATGATCTTGTATGTCTCTATCATGTCCCGTCTAAGCCTCCGCTTCTCTAGGGAAAAGAGCCCCAGTTTTCTTTGAAGGGATGAATAAACATGTGGATAAGGGTGAACGGGTCGATATTGTGTATATGGATTCTGAAAAGGTATTTGACAAAGTACTTCATGAACAACTCCTGAGAAATTTAGAAAGTCATGGAATAGAAGAATGTGTCTATATCTCACATATGAAAGAAAAATTAACTCAAATAATAATAATAAAAAATATTTAAGAAACAGTGAGAAGAGAGGCTCTAGAGCAGTGGTTCCCAAACCCTGTCCTGGGGACCCTCAGCCAGTCGGGTTTTCAAGATATCCCTAATGAACATGCATGAGAGAGATTTGCATATAATGGAAGCGACAGGTATGCAAATCTCTCTCATGCACATTCATTAGGAATATCTTGAAAATCCGACTGGCTGGGGGTCCCCCAGGACAGAGTTTGGGAACCACTGCTCTAGAGTCTTGGTGGGAGAGAGAAGGTTCATGGAGTAACTTCAGGGGGAAGGTGAGGGTCTGAGAGGGAACCTGGGGGGTGGGGAAGAGGGGGGATCGGCAAATCTTTTAAAGGCATTTGCCCCTTGCTCTCCAGGAGCATGCACTGCCTATTCACCTTAGATTGGAATTAAAAACTTTCCTATTTAAAGATGTTACGGTTGTTAGGACTCAGCAGGACTTTGATTTGCAGTATTTTTTTAAACCCCCTCCTTCTGTTCTCCCCCCCCCCAGCTTTCCTTTCCATAGATTGTATTTCTCCCCCTCTTCCCCTTTTGTTTCTGTAAAAAGTCTTTTTATGTATATATGTTCACTTATACTGTTAAATTATTTTTAAGCATTTTACTGTATACTGCCTAGATTTGTTTTAGATAGGCAGTGTATCAAAAGCTAATAAACTTGAAACTAGCAAAATAATGCAGCTTGTGAGGATGATAGTGACTTAAATTATGTATTTATTGCGTGGAGTCACTAACCTGTGGCACTGAGTTACTGCAGGTTAATGATGCCCACGGTAAGCTAAGCTGTGCTAAATTTGTTATTTTTTACCACTCTTTAGTTACTTCTCTTCTTACAGTGATTCTCAATTCAGGTACATTACCAGAAAGTGTCTTATTTCTTGGTAAGCTTCCCTCAGGAAGGAAATCTGTTAGTTACATTGTGCTAGTTTTAATAAGCCAGAACAGGCCATGCAATCAAGTATGGAAGTTCTCTGAAACGTTTGGATATGATGATGTTAATTGTACAATGCTAATAATAGCTTACTTAGAAGCAATAAATTATTTTTGAAATGCAGTTGTTATTATTGCCTAATCTTTCAGAACCAGATGCACGTTTCCCTCATGATTGCACAAAATGTACAATTTATAGGAGGTGAAAGAGTGCTCATTAGTCTGACATTTAGATCTTGCATTCCCTTTCTAGAACAGAGTGAACTGAGAAGATGAGTACTGCTCTTAAGGGGTTCGATCAGTATACATAAGCCCAGTAGCCCGTTCTTATAGTAGCCAATCTAGGTCCCTAGGACCTGGCCAAAACCCAAGGAGTAGCAACATTCCATGCTACTGATCCAGGGCAAGCAGTGGCTTCCCCCATGTCTTTTTCAATAATAGACTATGGACTTTTCTTCCAGGAAATTGTCCAAACCTTTCTTAAAATTAGCTACGCTATCCACTCTTACCACAACCTCTGGCAATGTGTTCCAGAGCTTAACTATTCTCTGAGTAAAAAAAAATTACTTCCTCTTATTGGTTTTAAAAGGATTTCCCTGTAACTTCATCGAGTGTCCCCTAGTCTTTGTAATTTTTGACAGCGTGAAAAACTCAATCCACTTGTACCTGTTTTACTCCACTCAGGATTTTGTTGACTTCAATCATATCTCCCATCAGCCATCTCTTTTGCAACCTAAAGACCCTAACCTTTTTAGTCTTTCCTCATATGAGAGGAGTTCCATCCTCTTTATCATCTTGGTCATTCTTCTTTCAACCTTTTCTAGTGCCGCTATATCTTTCTTGAGATAAGGAGGCCAGAATTGAACGCAATACTCCAGGTGAGGTCACACAATGGAGCGATAAAGAGGCATATCATTCTTAGTCTTATTAGCCATCCCTTTTAAAATAATTCCTAGCATCTTGTTTGGTTTTTTGGCTGCTGCCGCACAATAGGTGGAAGGTTTCATCGTATTGTCTATGACACCAAGAGCCTTTTCTTGGGCGCTAAGCCCTAAGGTGGTTCCTAGCATCTGGTAACTGTGATTTGGGTAATCCTTCCCAATGTGCATCACTTAGCATTTGTCCACATTAAATTTCATCTGCTACTAGGACGCCCAATCTTCCAACTTCCTAAGATCTGCCTGCAATTTTTATAATCCACATGCGTTTTAAGAACTTTAAACAGTTTAGTGTCATCTGCAAATTTAATCATCTCACTTATTGTTCCAATTTCCAGATCATTTATAAATAAGTTAAATAGCACCGGTCCGAGTACAGATCCCTGTGACAGTCTACTGTTTACTCTCCTCCATTGAGAAAAATGGAGAAAATGGAGAAAAATGGAGAAAATTTTGACCCTACCTTCTGTTTTCTATCTGATAACCAATTCCTAATCCACAACTTAACTTTGCCACCTATCCCATGACTCTTTAATTTTCTCAGAGGACTTTCATGAGGAACTTTATCAAAAGCTTTCTGAAAATATAGATACACTACATCAACTGGCTCACCTTTATCCACATGTTTATTCACACCTTCAAATAAACCAAACAAATTGGTTTGTCTACGTGTTCCACAATTTTATTTTTTTATAATTGTTTCCACCATTTTGCCCGGCACTGAAATCAGGCATACCGGTCTGCAATTTACTGGATCTCCCCTGGAACTCTTCTTAAAAATTGGCATAACATTGGCCACCCTCCAATCTTCAGGTACTACAGACAATTTTAGTGACAGGTTACAGATCACTAACTGCAGGTCATCAATTTCATGTTTGAATTCTTTTAGTACCCTGGGATGTATACCATCCAGACCAGGCGATTTATCACTTTTTAACTTGTTGATTTGACTTAGCACATCTTCCAGATTTACCGAGATTTCTTTCAGTTCCTCCTCCTCATCACCCTTGAAATCTTTGGTTCGGGTAGATCTCTTATATCTTCTTCTATAAAGACCAAAGCAAAGAATTCATTCAGTCTCTCCACTATGGCCTTATTCTCCCTGAGCACCCCTTTTGCTCCTCGATCATCCAACAGTCCCATGGATTCCCTCACAGGTTTTCTGCTTCTGATGTACCTAAAAAAATTGTTATGAGTTTTTGCCTCTTATTGAAATTTCTCTTCACATTCTCTCTTAGCCATCTTTATTAATGCTTTACATCTAACTTTCCAATGCTTGTGTTTCTTCTTATTTTCTTCATTCTGATCTTTTCTCCATTTTTTAAAGGATGTTTTTTTTTTTGGCTCTAATAGCTCTTTTCACTTCACCTTTTAACCATGCCTGCTCTCATTTCCTCTACTTTCCACCTTTGCTGATAAATGGAGTACATCTGGTCTGGGCTTCCACGATGGTATTTTTAAATAACATCCATGCCTGGTTTACAGTCCTAACCTTTGTAACTGATTTTTAACTTCTTTTTAACCATTTTTCTGATAGTCGCCCTTTCAAAAATTAAACACCTCGACAGTAGATTCTTTTGCATCATCACTCCTGCTATCAGCTCAAATTTGATCACGTTATGATCACTGTTTCCCAGAGGACCCCACACAGTTAACTCCTGTACTATTCCTTGCATTCCACTAAGGGCCAAATCTAAATTAACTCCTCCTCTTGTCAGTTCCCGGACCAGTTGCTCCAAGAAGCAATCATTTGTGATGTCTAGGAATTTTACCCTAATGTAACATTTCACAGTTAATGTTGGGGTATTATTATACTGTTGCCCAATTCTCCAGCATTCCTAATCTCTGAAAACATTTCTTCATCTGTCTGCTCATTTTGTCCCAGGGGATCTTTATACTCCTTCCCTTCACACATGGAATTTCTATCCATATGGATTCCACACTGCTATCTACGTATGTCATGCAGAATGTTTCTTTTATTTTATTCAATTCCCTCTTTAACATATAGTGCACCCCTCTCCAATTTGATCTACTCTATCCCTGAGATATAATTTGTACCCAGATAATACAGTGTCCCATTGATTGTCCTCCTTCCACCAGGTCTCTGAGATGCCTATTATATCTACCTCATCATTCAGTGCTATATACTGTGCTCAGGTTCCTCTTCAAAAAGAAGGTACTTTATAATCTTAATACTCACCAAGGAGCTAACTAATAGAGTCATTAAGTGGAATCATCCTGTGTTTTAAAAAGAGTGTGGCACAGCGGTTAAAGCTACAGCCTCAGCACCCTGAGGTTATGGATTCAAATCCACACTGCTCCTTGTGACCCTGGGCAAGTCCCCCTCCCATTGCTACAGACAGACTGTGTGTTGGGACCGACAGGGAAAAATAGTTTGAGTACCTGAATAAATTGATTTAAATCATTCTGAACTCCCATGGGAGAACAGTATAGAAAATTAAAGAATACTTTTCCTATTTCTACCTATCCTCCCAGCTGCCTATGCTGTTCTTCTTCACAAATATAGCACTGCTATTAGGTTTCCAGCTTCAGCATCACATGCAGCCCTTCTAGGTTTTAATGTTTAGTAGTTGGTCTCAGCATTAATTCTCTGATTGAGCAAGCCATTTTCTATTTTCCTAAAAAAAAAAAAAAGCATTTTTCCAAAGAGGAGGATGAAGGGTCATGATGGTGATGATGTTTTGCCTCTATTCCCCAAAGAATGTAAGAATGTCACAGGGACTTCCGGTGACGTCATGGGGATGAGTGGTCGCTGAAAAGCACTGCTCCCGTCCTCGCGAGCCCTGCCGTCTTTTTTCCCCACTTGCAATCGGGATCCGAGTGCTCCGGAGGTACCGGGTGCTTCGTTGCATCGGGGGACGTCTGTGCGGCGCGATTTTATAGCGCTTATGGCTTCAAAACCGTCCCGTCCCGCGCGTGATTGGGGCCAACTTCAGGAGCCCAAGATGGCGTCGGACGTGGCTCCCTCTAGCCCGACAGCATGTCCCGCGCTGACTTCTGACCTCGTGGCGGAGGTCACAGCAGCAGTGGAAGCGGCAATTGACAAAAAACTGCAGCAGTTCCTGGACAAAATCAATGCTGCTCACAAACGGCTGGATAGCTTGGGGCTGGAGCTGGATGAAGTTCAGCATCGGGTGAGTACTTTGGAGGACCGGGTGCAGCCGGTAGAGCTGGGATCTTCCCGGATGGCCAAGGAGCTGGCAGCCCTAACTCAGAAGGTGGATGACCTGGAAAATCGGGCTCGCCGGAGTAATCTGCATCTCGTCGGTCTCCCGGAGCATATCCTTGATGCGGAATTGCCTGGCTTCTTGGAGAGTTGGATCCCACAATCACTAGGTTTGGATGCCCGCTTGGGAAAGTTCCTGGTGGAGAGGGCGCATCGCCTGGGGCCTCGGGGACCAGAGGGTTCCAGGCCTCGTGTGGTTATATTCAAGATCTTAAACTTTGCTCATAAGACTGCTATCTTACAAGCCCTTTGAGCTGGCAAGGGTCTGCACCACGAAAATAAAACTATCCTTTGTTTTCAGGACTATTCTACTGCAGTGGCGGCACGACGCCGGGAATTTACACCTATTTATTGCTGAGTATCTTTTGTCTCCGCGCAGAAACCACGCGGTAGACCCTCTAGTCTGGTGTTTTACTTTGTTCCTGGTTCTTTGTATTCGGATTGTGGTTTACTTCTTTGTATACTTCTTTTCTTAATAAAAAGAAAATTTGAAATTAAAAAAAAAAAAAAAAGAATGTCACAGTATTTCTGGAGTTAGAGAACTGAGCAGTCCTCTAAATATGATGTCCTAGAATTTACTAGTTAATGTTTTTTTCCTTGACAATGCAATCATCAATCACTATTATCATCATCATCATCATCATCTCAATTATGAAGTGCTTTATCCATTATGGAGGTTAGTAACTACATACTGTATGGTGCATCAGCTGTCTACTACAGCCTTTCACTATGGAAAAGTCCATAGTCTGCTATTGAGGCAGATATAGGGGATGCCTCTGCTTACCCTGGGATCAGTATCATGGAATATTGCTACTATTTGGGGTTTTTCCACAGGTACTTGTGGAAACGGGATACTGGACTAGATAGACCATTGGTCTGACCCAATATGACTATTCTTATGGCATAAGTAAACTAGGCATGGACCTAGGGCCCAAAAGTTTAGAGGACCTCATCAGATATGCTGAGGACTCAGGAGTCTAGGATTACCAAATCTGGAATTTTTTTTAGGTTGCTACAGATTTGTAAATCAGTTATCCTAAAGCCATAAAATAGTTAAAGGGTCTGGATAGTTTTCAGAGTTTAGCCCTCTATATTTCTCCAATCCTTCCCCCCCTCCTTCCAAGAGCAGAGACTGTGGTAGGATCCAGCCAATGGGAAAGCTGCTTTAGTCACAGGAAGGAGGAGCTAAATGGCAAGTGTTGGGAAGATGAAAGGGTCTTGGAAACAGCTAGTGAGTAAAGACTGAGTGCCATTAGGTGAGAAAGGTTGTTGAGAAGGACTAGAAAAGTAAGAGTAATGGGGAAAATATGAGAGTAATCCTGCAGGCTGAGTAAAAGCTAGTAGAAAAATGTAAGAATTTTACATGATACTGGACAGTGTTGTTTGAGGATGGGGCACAGACTGAATGAGAACATGAACTAAGAAGCCACATAGAATTAGTAGAGTGTTTGTGTGTATGTGTGAAGAGTGAGAGCATATGTGACTGAAACGCAAGAGAGTGGATATGTGTGTATAGAAACCTCTTATCAAATATTTAAGAAAGGCCTTAAGGCATTTTTATTTATAGATGCCTTTAGAAATGATTATGAGATTAAGGGTAGTCCAGAATACTGCTGTTTGCCTCATTTTTGGTTTAAAAACAATGGGAGCATATCACTCCTTTCTATCACAAACTGCACTGGCTACCGGTGGAGTCTAGAATATTGTTTAAGTTTTCTTGTATTTGTTACAAAGTAGCATTTGGTCTGTCACCAAGTTTTCTTCTTTCTCATTTTTCCTGGAGTCATTTTAATAAAAATACACAGAGAGCGCAGTTATTTACTTATCCTTCTATAAAATCTTGCCGCTATAAGAGGTTCCTTGAGAAAACTTTCTCTTTTCAGGCTGCTAAAAAAAATATATGGCTCGGAAAAATGATGTTAGAAGCTTCTTCTTATTTAGATTTTAGGAAACTATTAAAGACTCAATTATTTAATAGGCTGACATCGTAATGGTTTTGTCTTTTTTCTTATTTCAACTATGTTGCATTTTATTCTTATGTTTCTTATCTGCATGGTTTGCACTTTCATCTTGATCAATTTTATTGAAATGTATGTACTGCCTTTTGTTCTATTTTATCAAGATTTTTATTGAAAATGTATGTACTGTTTTTTTCTTCATGCTGTGAGCCGCTTAGAACCTCGTCGGTATGGTGGCATATAAATAAATAATAATTATTATTATTAAAGAGACCATATAGCAGCTTCAGGCAAACCACTAATCCCCCTTTCATGAAGCTGCGTTAGGGTTTTTTTTTAAAATCACTGTCCATGGCAGTAAGCTCATAGAATTCCTATGAGTGTCAGAACTTTTACCACTGCAGCCGGCAATAAAAAATGCTAACACGGCTTCATAAAGGGGGGTGTGTGTGTGTGTAAATTGCAGTAGACAAGTTAAGAAGACATAGCGAGGCAGTAGGGATGACAATTGGAGTTCTGCCAGGACAAAGGAGACACAATAGCTGTTCTGTTTTCTTTCCTATATGAAATTGTATTTAATTTCCTACTCTGTTTATAATTTACTTTTGTAAACAGCCATGACAATATTTTCCAATAGCTAAATCTAGCTAAACCAATAATTAGGTTATTTATAATATAAATGATTACCAGTATATACTGTAATGTCCATCCCTTTAGATATAGCACTCGTGGATTCAGTAAAACAATACACTTCCCCTTCTGTATTCGCTGTTATAGGGGAATAGCATGACAGCGAATACAGAAAAAACGTAAATAAATTTTCGTATGTTATTCGCAGTTTTTCTGTTAAAAACACTAGAAAGTATACGAAACCGTGAATAACCTGACCTGTTCCTGTGAAGAAAGTGTAGCGATTTTCGCTATACTACGCTGGGAGCATCAATTTTCTCTGTGCAACACTGGGAGCAGTGATTTCCTCTGATGTAATTTTGGGGGCAGAGCCTGCAAATTCAGAAACCGCAGTTAATGAAACCGTGAATACGGAGGGGCAGTGGCATACCTAGCATATGTGACACCCGGGGCCCATCATTTGTTGACACCCCCCACATCTATTTGAAAAATATGATTTTTAGTAACAATCCACATATTGCACATCAAGAGTGTACCTACGAAAAGGCAGCATCTTAAACACTGCAATGAGCACTAGAACACCAACACACACATTGTAAAACTAAACAAGCCAGATCCTGTACAATCAATTGATCCTGTACAGTCGATGCTATCAGAAAGCCATGTCCCTTTCATACACACAGACAGATACACCCTCGCCCAATATGGAATAATCACAAACTAAAAATAGAAATATGTAGACAAAAGTTAAACTGAACCGCCAAGAAACCAGACTCTGCATACAATGCAACACTACAACACCACAAAAACAGTAATACATGTCCTCTAATACTGTGCAAAATATAAAGACAGTAGATGTAAATTTGAAAAAACTGATACATAACAATCACCACTTAACAAATAAAAATAAAACAAATAATGAGAAATAAGAAAATACCATTTTATTGGACTAATCTCTGTAAGCTTGGTCCCCATCCCCGCAAACCACCTGATTCCATCCACACAAGCCTTGAATTGTTTTATATTGAACTTATTATATTAAAGTATTATATTAAACAATATTCTGTACAATTGTCAATTTATAAATCAGCGTCTTCTCCCTACTCTCTCTTCCCCATTTCCCTTCAGCGTCCTCAGCTGACTCTCTCTCCACTTTCCTTTAGCGCACGCACATAAAAACAAGCAAGTAATTTTATATCATTTTCATTCTATTCATTCATAGAAATTAAAGTCTAAATAATGCCAGTCACTTAACAAAACATGATTTTACAAAAAGAATTCCCTGCACAGTCAAGCCTGCAAGGATTACTAGATGTCTTTCAGCAGCTCCCCTCCCTCCCTCCCCCTTACCTTCGTGGCCAAGTCAAAATGATCTACCAATAATAAAATTTTAAAAACACAAAGCACACTGTATGCAGAGAAAATGTTAATTATCATTTATATTCCGCGGGTTTTCAGAGAGGCCAAGGCAGATGACTTTATGCAATGTCACCTCAGTAACAACTATATAAAAATAGACAAATATACCCCCTCCCTTTTTACTAAACTACGATAGCAGTTTTTAGCGCAGGGAGCTGCGCTGAATGCCCCACACTGCTCTCAACGCTAATAGGCTTCCTGCGCTAAAAACCGCTATTGCGGTTTAGTAAAAGGGGGCCATAGTGCAAAATATAGACAGCATATATAAATTCTCAAAATGGACACATTTTGATCACTAAATTGAAAATAAAATCATTTTTCCTACCTTTGTTTGGTAATTTCATCAGTCTCTGGTTGCACTTTATTGTTCTGACTGTGCATCCAATATTTCTTCCCTTCTTTCAGCCTCCTGTATGCTTCCTCTCCTCCAGACCTCATTCCCTCCCCCAACTTTTTCTTTCTTTCATCCTGCCCCCTTCTTTCTTTCTCTCTCCATGCCCCCCTTTCTTTCTGTAAGTCTGTCTTTCTCTCTTTCTCTTCGTGCCCCCTTCCTTCTTTCTTTCTCTCTCCATGCCCTCTTTCTTTCTCTCTGTCTGTCTTTCTCTCTCTCTCTCCGTGCCCCATTTTTTCTTTTTCTTTGTTTCACCCTGCCCCCGTTCTTTCTGGCTCCCTGTCCCCCCACCCCTGTTTCTTTCTTTCTCCCTCCTCTTCCCTATGCCACTGCCATTGGGAAAATGCTGTCACCGCCACTGAGGAATAGGCTGCCACTGCCCCCATCGGGAACAGGCCGGCTCCGAGTTCGCCCTGCTTCTCTTCCCCGCGGGGCCGACCAACTCTTTGCTGCCCGACGTCAATTCTAAAGTCAGAGAGGACATTCCGGGCCAGCCAGGCAGCGATTGGCAGGCCCAGAATGTCCTCTCTGACGTCAGAATTGACGTCGGGCGGCGAGAGCTGATCGGCCCTGAAGGGAAGAAAAGAAGGGAGAGCGCGGCTGACTTGTTCCCGATGATGGCATTGGAAGCCTTTCCCCAGCAGCAGCCTATTCCCCGATGGGTGACCAGCTGTGCACCCCTTTGGGGCATGCACCTGGGGCGGACGGACCCCCCCTTTGGTATGCCATTGCGGAGGGGGAAGTGTATTTTATATCAATGTAGATGGCATATTGTAAAAATAATTTTCAACTTGAAAAACTTTAGAAACATATAGCTTCTGGAACCTGAGCAATATTTCAAACCTCTGAAAACCCAAAGTGAATGTAACATATAAATTCCTCAGATCAGCAGAGTGTTACATGGTCTGCTAACTTCCTCCCTGCAAGGAAACAAAACAGCATAGCAGTCTAATCCTGGCATATCAGTATCAAGGGAGTGACCTAAAACTAAAGGAACCTTCTGTGTAGATCATTTTCAAAAGGAAACATGGTTCATTAGCTTCTTGATAAGTTTAGTGTATGCTATATTGATTTAAAACACATTAACCTGTGAATTAAAACATATTAAGTCAGTGCTTTAAACTTAAATTAAAACAATGTGAAACAAAATGAAGAATATCCAAAATTAGGAAAAATGTCCTCAAAATTAAATGAAAATATTTTCCCGTGAGCATACCATTACAACCACATATAGGCAGTGATATTTGATTCAGTCTTGTAAAAGTGGTTTGGCTGCAGTATAATCACGTTCATTGTCAATAATGATTAAACTCAATCCAACAGTGTTGCTAACTGACAATATTTTCCTGTCAACCTTAATATGTGTTCCCCTCTCCCTCTGAGATACACTCAGGTGATATGATATAAAAATATGTATACTTGATCTGTTCTTGCCATTTTTGGGACATAGACTATATGGCCCTGATTCTGTATAGGACGCCCGGGAGGGGTGTCCTATACAAAATTGGGCCTATACTAACCCCGATTCTGTAACCGGCGTCCATGTTACAGACGCCGGTTAGAGAATCAGGTTAGAGTAGACGTGGTCACTACACTTATCGCGGCAAGGGATCTCCCTGCCGTGATAAGTATAGCGACTGCCTGTCCGATCGCCGGTAGGAGGGTGCTGAACCCCTCCTGCTAGAAGGCTGCCTCCTTGACACTACCGATCGCCGGCAGGAGGGTGCCCAACCCCTCCTGCCGGAACGCCCCCCCCCGAAATTCCTGATCAACAGCAGGAAGTTGCACAACCCCTCCTGCCGGAACGTCCCCCAAACTCCCAATCGCCGGCAGGAGGGTGCCCAACCCCGCCTACCAGAAAGCCGTACCCCCTCTGGACCCCCCCGCGCTACCACCCCCTAACTTCCCCCCAACTAACCTCTAAAGTGTTGGTCGGCCGGCCGGGTCTTGCTGCCGTCCAGCCGGCAGGCCCGCCTCGTTGAAATGAGGTGGGCCTGCCCCTTCCTGGCTCATCCCCTCTATGTCTAAGGCCTGATTGGCCCAGGCGCCTAGAGCCTGGGCTAATCAAGCCTTAGGCTTAGTGGGGATGTGCGGGCCCGATAATCCTAAGGCCTGATTGGTCTAGGCTTTTTAGAGTCTGCCTGTCCCACCCCCTTTGAAGGCCTGCATCCCCCCCCCGAAGGCCTGCCTGTCCCCCCTTTTGAAGACCTGCAACCCCCCGTAAGGCCTGCCTGCCTGTCCCCCCTGAAGGCCTGTACCCCCCTTTGAAGACCTGCATCTCCCCCGAAGGCCTGCCTGCCTATCTCCTCTGAAGGCCTGTACCCCCCTCCCCGAAGGACTACACCCCCCCTGGAAGGCCTGCGTATTCCCCCTGGCCTCCCGGAATCAATTTATTCAGCAGTCTGCAATAAGATCGCTGGCGCTAGCGATCTTTGCAAGCTGCCATATCGGAGTGTCTTCTCTCTACTGCGGTCTCGCCCCTCCTCTGATGTCAGAGAAGGGGCGTGACCGCGGCAGAGAGAAGAGAGCTCCGAAGCCGTACAGCAGCTTGCAAAGATCGCTAGCGCCAGCGATCTTATTGCAGGCTGCTGAAATTAGGAAAATTAATTCCAGGAGGCCAGTGGGGAAGACGGACAGGACAGCACAGCAGCGGGAGACCAGCGGGTAACCACTTCCCGACTGACCCTCCCCACTTGTCCTCTAAAGCAGAAGCGGCAGGCCAGCAAAAGGCAGCGCTGCCGCTCCTGCTTTAGAGGGCGAGTGGGGAGGGTCAGTGAACGAATCGGGAGGCCGATTTTTTGTTGGGGTAAATTGATTCGAATCGATTCAACCAAAATGAATCGGTGAATCGATTCGAATCGTGAATCGGGCAGCATTAACTCACATGGATTAAAAACTGGTTGGCGGATAGGAAACAGAGAGTGGAGGTAAATGGACAATACTCGGACTGGAAAAGCATCACGAGTGGAGTGCTGCAGGGTTCGGTGCTTAGACCCGTGCTCTTCAACATATTTATAAATGACCTGGAAATTGGTACGATGAGTGAGTGATTAAATTTGCGGATGATACGAAGTTATTCAGAGTAGTGAAGATACAGAAGGGTTGCGAAGACCTGCAACGTGACATAAACAAGCACGAGAAATGGGCTGCGACATGGCAAATGAGGTATAACGTGAATAAGTGTATGGTGATGCATGTCGGTAACAAAAATCTTATACACGAATACAGGATGTCCAGTGCAGTACTCGGAGAGACCCCCAGGAAAGAGACTTGGGAGTACTGGTCGACAAGTCAATGAAGCCGTCTGCGAAAAGGGTGAACAGAATGCTAGGAATGATTAAGAAGGGGATCACAAACAGATCAGAGAAGGTTATCATGCTGCTGTACCCGGCCATGGTACGTTCCCACCTGTAATACTGCATCCAGCACTTGTCGCCGTAAATGAAGAAGGACACAGTACTACTCGAAAGGGTCCAGAGAGGAGCGACTAAAATGGTTAAGGGGCTGGAGGAGTTGCCGTACAATGAGAGATTAGAGAAACTGGGCCTCTTCTCCTTTGAAAAGAGGAAACTTAGAGGGGACTTAATCGAAACATTCAAGATAATGAAGGGAATAGACTTAGTAGATAAAGACAGGTTGTTCACCCTCTCCAAGGTAGAGAGAATGAGAGGGCACTCTCTAAAGTTAAAAGGGGATAGATTACATACAAACGTAAGGAAGTTCTTCACCCAGAGAGTGGTAGAAAACTGGAACACTCTCCCGGAGGCTGTTATAGGGGAAAACACCCTCCAGGGATTCAAGACAAAGTTAGACAAGTTCCTGCTGAACCAGAATGTATGCAGGTAAGGCTAGACTCAGTTAGGGCACTGGTCTTTGCCCTGGGGGCCGCTGCGGGAGTGGACTGCTGGGTACGATGGACCACTGGTCTGACCCAACAGCGGCAATTCTTATGTTCAATTCATGTTCTCTAATTCTACCATTCCTCATCTCTGGAAAAGATTTGTTTGTATATTACTAGCTTTCCAGTTTTCAAATGTCTGCATCATATATCTCCCCTATTCCCCTATCCTTCCTTTCCTATAGGGCAGCAGTTCTGAGTCTGGTCCTTGGTTTACCTCTAGCCAGTCAGGTTTTCAGGATTCCCACAATGAATATGCAAGAGATAAATTTGCGCACAATGGAGGCAGTGCATACAAAGATATCTCATGCATATTCATTGTGGATATCTTGAAAACCAGAGTAGCTTGGACAGTGGCTTAGTAAGTGGGGAGCAGAATGCCCTGAGCACTGTCTTGGTGGGGTCCTGGCACCTCTCTGCCCCCCCGTGCCATGCTTGCACCCTCCCTTTCCCACCCCTTAACTTCTTTAAAATCTTCGCCAGCACGAGCAATCTTAGCCCGCTGGTCGCACAGGCTTAGCTCTCTTTCTGAAATCACTTTCAGGTCACTGGGGCCAGGAAGTGATGTCAGATGGAAAGCCAGTGGGAGCAGCAGGCCGGAGAAGCTGCTCGCACTGGCAAAGATTTAAAGTGGTACGGGGTGGGAAGGGACGGCGTGAGTGTGGTGTGGGGGTGTGGAAGGAGCGGTGGAGGTTGGCGTGTAAGGCGCTAGAGGCGGAGAGGAGGATTCAGGGAAGCGCCACCTCCTCGGGCACCTCCTACCCTTGCTTGCTACTGGGCTTGGTGTATACTGAGGACTGAGTTGAGCAACCTTGCATTAGGGTATACATATTCATATGTTACATAGTAACATAGTAGATGACGGCAGATAAAGACCCGAATGGTCCATCCAGTCTGCCCAACCTGATTCAATTTAGATTTTTTTAATTTTTTCTTCTTAGCTATTTCTGGGCAAGAATCCAAAGCTTTACCCTGTACTGTGCCTGGGTTCCAACTGCCGAAATCAAGGCTAATATGTCTTGTGGTGCAAATTTGTAAAGAACTTGCTTAAATTCCCTTCTCTTTCCTGCCCCATGTCCTATATTCTGTGAAAACAGAGAATGAGCCACTGATCTTCATATTGCACAGAACATAATCCGAGTAACTATGTTTTCCAGACACACTGCCTGCTTATTTTGCAGCAAGCAGTGACTGAAGAGATTTTGAATGGCATATAAAAAGGCTGATCAATGTACATTTCATTTCTGTCAAAGCTCAGTTTGAAAAATGGTTAAGATCCAGCTGTATTCAGGTGGTATTTCCCATTTTATTGCTTTATTGGTCAGGAGCGGGGAGAAGCAAAACCACAGAAGCAGATTTAGGAGCAGTGGTGAAGCATACTGTAAATTCAGGAAAGAGCTCGTTTCCTGTGCCGGATGTGGTGAACCATTTGTGTTACAGACTTTCAGTTTTATGTCCATGTCTCCCTACTGTAAATGGATAGCTTAGTGCAGTTCATTTGCAAAGTTATTCTTCATTTATT
This sequence comes from Geotrypetes seraphini, assembly GCF_902459505.1. Lineage (NCBI taxonomy): Eukaryota > Metazoa > Chordata > Amphibia > Gymnophiona > Dermophiidae > Geotrypetes > Geotrypetes seraphini. The sequence continues at coordinate 102,987,127 of NC_047085.1, read as the reverse complement.
TATGTTTAAAATCATATATTCCTAACCGAAAGGAACCCCAGTGGCTTGCAATTTGGCATGTGTAATTCTGTAAAATATGAGATCCCATCAAGTTCAGTTTCTACTTCCCACACACTTTGCAGTGATCCTGAGTTAATCCTTTAACTGAGTGATTCATAAATCTGTGCCACTGACCCCCCCAGTCTGGTTTTCAGAATACCTTCAATAAATGTGCACAAGATATGCAAATTATATTCATACATATTCATTGTGGATATCCCAAAAATCAGACTGATTGTTGCATTGATTGTGTGTGTGTGTGTGTGTGTGTGTGTGTGGGGGGGGGGGGCAATGTTCCCCCAACTGCAATAAGCTGCTTTGCAACATCATGGTCCACCAGAGGGAGAATTTGGCTTCTTATAGCCCAGGTGAGAGAAAATGATCTGTACAAATGATTTGCTGGGTTGTGCATGTCACTGGAGCACAGGGGACACATACATGCACACCGCACTAGCCATGGACAAAACATATGGTGGTTCCTAGGTCAGGATTAATTCGTTGAGGACCTCTAGGCACCCAAGTCCACTGGACTTCCTGCCCCACCCCACCCTACTATGCCCTACCCACCCCCATTTATTTACCCATTTTCTTCTTTACTTCTTTTATTTTAAAATTCAAAACAAACAAAGATTACCAAAGCAGTGACAGTGTAATACTCCTCATGGTGGATCTAGTATACCAGCTGCCTTCTTTTGTTTCCTGACCCTTGAAATATAAAATTGTACAATCCATTGATAGAGACTGTATAGAAATCAATTTAGAGCTGAAAAATTAGCTATAGAGATACTATGGAGGTTTTCCATACCAATGATTGAATACACAATTGACTCTAGAATTCATTGCCAAAGAATGCTGTTAGTTTAATAGGATTTTAGAAAAAGGTTTGGATAATTTCTTAAAAGCCCATATGCCATTATTAAGATGGACTTGGGAAAATCCACTGCTTATTTCTAAGCTAAGCAGTATAAAATCTGTTTTACTTTTTTGCGATTTTGCCAGGTACTTATGACCAGGATTGGCCACTGTTGGAAACAGGATACTGAGCTTGATGGACCTTTGGTCTGTCCCAGTATGGCAACACTTATTTTCATATGTATGTTAGCACTATAGTGTTAAAAGTGAGCCTTTATCCTCCATATTTAATCTCTCTCTAACCTTTCTTTCTGGTGCAATAGGTCTTTCTGGACAGTAGGGTATTCTCATGCTCTCTAGCCATGCAGGATTTTCCACTCCTCCTACTGAAGGCTTTGCTGCCCCCTTCAGTTTTTTCTTCTGTTTGCAAACCAGGAGGTGTCTTTCTGATCTGCTCTGTATATTTCTTTATTATTGGGGGTGGAGGGGGTGGGTTTGCTATTTTTGTGGCTACCGGTACACCAGAGCTCCCAGCTCAGATGATAACTCTGCCTATGTGGAGAAGAAGCAGACTTGGGTCTGCAATTGGCATATTAATCCCTTGGGGTCCTATTTGGCCAGCCTGCAGAGATCTTTGTGGAGCTCGGAATCAATACCCCTAGTACCTTTACTCGCCTACTGAATCACAGGGGCTTGAGCACAGGCTGTTAGGCATCCAAAGAGGGCTCAGCGGGGCTCTTCAGGGTGCCGGTTGTGATTTAGCCTCCCCCCCTTTCATGTGTGTGGTTCCGTGGGGGTTAAGGATTAATCTGACCTCGGTCCGACTAGTAGCCCAAAGATTTCGGCATTGGAAGAATGACTGATTGAGGCAGAGTTTCTTCTTCCATATCCAACTACTTCTGGTTACTGTGGATGGGCAGACTGGATGGGCCATTTGGCCTTTATCTGCTATCATGTTTCTATGTTTCTCAGAGCTGAGGCAGGATGCAGCACCTTCAGAGCACATATCACAGTGTGTGAGGCTATTACAGCCTATGGGCAAAATTGTGTGTGTGTGTGTGTGTGTGGGGGGGGGGGTTCTGAAAATCTTGTTTTTAAGGGTTTCTGCCAATTTCCTATAGTGTCCCCCACCTCTAAAATCCTGCTTTCTGGGTTTTCTACTTTTAGGTGTCATTTTTTAGTTGCTTTTGTTGGCACTAACACACTGCTGTGGTGGCCATCTTGAATTTCCTGATTTTTTTCAAAGTTCTCCAAAACCTTCAAATCACCTCGTTGTACCTCAAAGCTAGCAGGAATGGAGTCCTCAGGCTCTTTTACCCCTAAATCATTCAAGAGTTGCGCTGGATGGTCGTTTGAAGAGCATCTCTGTGCAGGGCAGGATTAATTCGTCGAGGGCCCCTAGGCACACAAGTACACTGGGCCCCCCTACACCGCCCCACCTCACCATGCACCCAGGTGGAAACAGGAAGCTGCGTCAGAGGGAAGCTTTGGCAATACAGCCTTTTTGTAGTTTTACAACCACGCTAAAAGCAGTTTACTTACAGGTACTTAGAAACAAAGAAATATGATGGCAGATAAAGCCCAAATGGCCCATCCAGTCTGCCCATCCACAACATCCACTATCTCCTCCTCTCCCTAAGAGATCTCATGTGCCTTCAAGCATTTTCCTTATTTATTCCAGTGGGATCACAATGATTCTAATGAAACTGCTTATGGTTTTACTATCAATGCAGCAAAATGTGCTAAACATTAGTTCAATTTTTATTTCAACCTCTGAAGTTCGATTATGAGTAAATGGAAGTTAAAAAAAAAAAAATTCAGTTACCCAGAGATGAGATCCTCAAGATAGGTTCTTGAATCAGGGGTCCTTGGGACCTAGATATCTAAATCAATTACCCCCAAGTCTAATAGCTCTGAGCCAGAGCCCCAGGGCCAGAAGTATTTTCACTTGAAACCCTGAGCTAGAGACTTCCTGTTATTGAACACTGGACACTGGATCCTGAGCTAGGGACCTCTAAACCAGATAGATCTTTTTTCCTAGGACCCATAAGCTAAAGAGATTAATGTTTGTCCTTTGATTTCCTTGAGAGCCCCCCAAGCTAGAGAATTTTGGCTCAAGACCATAGATCAGGTTTTCAAATTCCCTCCTCTAGGGCAGCAATTCAGTCGGGGTTTCAGGATTTCTCCAATGAATATGCATGAGATCTATTAGCATACAATGAAAGCAGTGCATGCAAATAGATCTCATGCATATTCATTGAAGAAATCCTGAAAACTCAACTGGATTGCGGCTCTCGAGGAAGGACTTTGACACCCCTGCCATAGATCATCACAAACTTCCCCTTCCCACTATTTTTCCATATCCACTAAGCCAAAATGGCTGTCCTAACTGTCCAGTTACCTATCTGGTTACCAGTCTGAATATTGTCATTACATGGATAAGTACTAGTGACCTAACTGTATTAATAGTTATACTTATCTCCCTGTATTAGTAACCCTATTGAATTCTGCATCAATCTGTCCATTGTAACTTCCTGGGTAACTGACTCAACCTCTTGTAATGTAATCCATCCTTAAATAGTGGAATAGAAAACAGATTAACAAAACATACTCAGATATTCAGCATTACCTGGTATCTAGGTACCAGTGCTGAGTACCTGCCTATAAAAAAAATGCGAAATGCAGTTGGCCCAATATTTAAAAATTGGATGTCTTTATTAGTTTTGAAAATGGGTGTTTCCCCGCCCCGATATTTGGACATCTTGCGAGATATGTCCAAAGTTGGATTTAGATGCACTGTTGAAAATGCCCCTCCACGTCTTAATTTTGGTTCACTGTTTTATGTTACCCTGCATTTTTAGAATTAATTTTTAGCTGCCAAATTCTGGATCGTTCTTCAGGCTTCATCAGGAGTTAAAGCATTTTGTTGGATAGCTACTAGACTTGAACGCCCATTTTACCTAGCCTTTTAAAAATATGTGTAAGACAATGCAGGAGTGCATGCAATTGCCACCATGTCCAATGTAAACAAACCATTTTGCAAATATACATGAGGAAAAATGGGCAGAAAAACTTGGCAGATTCCATGTAGAAGTGCCGGCACTTATGCAGAGAAACAGTGATTTTGGAACTTTCATGTGTAATTGCTGACACTTCTAGCTACAGTGGAACTATTTTATAAACTGGATGCATAAGTGTTGCCATTTAACTAGTGAATTTGCAATTTTGGGGGGGAGGTGGAAATAAAAATCTGTGGATTGAGAAGTACCCCTTTAATCCCTTGAATTAAATCCTGTCTGAAACTACTACTAGTACTATTTATCATTTTTATAGCACTGCTAGACATACGTAGCGTTGTACATTAAACATATAAGAGACAATCCCTGCTCAATAGAGCTTACAATTTAATTAAAACAGACAAACAGGACAAATAGGGTTTGCCCCTAACTGTGTACCTCTGTGCAAAAGCTAGCAATGAAATTTGTTTGAATATATGCATATTTCCTTTGTAAGATGGGGGATATTTGTAAACCTACTCATTCTATAAATTTGCATGCCCAACTTGATATTTAGCTTGCAAAGTCGCATGCCCAAGTTATGGAAAGGTCAGTTATATGTGTAACTTGATTGAAACTGGATTTAACAACAAATTATTGGCTATTATAGGTGTTGAGCAGCATTAATTGATATTAATTAGCAGTTAAGCAAGTAATTACCATTAGTATTCTACAAAATGTGCTTGCAATGGGCTAGATTCACTAAGCAAACCAATTGTGTATCGCTCGGTTTGTGCTCACTTTCCTATGGCTCGATTCACTAACCTTCCTCCAGACCCCATCTGCACCCGATCTGATCTGCGCATGCAAATGAGTAAAAAGGCATGTAAATTTCTTAAGGCATCGATTCATGAAACCATTTCGTCCAAACCGACTGGTCTTTCCGTTCCAAAATGTTTTGACTGCTGAGGACCAGTCGCTTTACGTCCTCGGCGACTATTCCTGCCTACAACTGCCGTGTGCATATTAAGAACCCCATTAAAAATATATATCTACCCCGCAAAAAATCCAAAATATATCTAAACTTTAAATATATGTAAACTTTCATGTACATAAGCATTAGAAATATTTTTTTGATTTTTTTGGAATGCGCATAGCGAGCATGGGAGTGAATCTCAGATTTGTAATGCGCATGGCGAGAAAATCATGGATTAACCCTGTGCTTTCCTTGCGCATTGTACATTTCATATATCAATGCCAAATTTTAAAAAAATCAAAAATTAAAAATAACTTTTAAGGGCCAGCTATCCCTCCCCCCCTTCTTTCCAGCTAGATTGTCACATGCATCTGACGTCACGGGGTCACCTTTGGTTGCTTCGTGCTTCATTGCAGAAAGAGTCGCACAGCCTCCTGGGAGTCGTAGGCTGTATATAACAGCGCATGATCCCAGAATATCAAAAGGTTGCAGATCATTCAGAACACAACTGTTCAGTTGATTTTCAATTTGAAAAAATTTGATCATGTAACTAAATTCTATTGGCTCCCAGTTGAGGCAAGAATATTCATGTTAGGTTGCACTTGTTACAAGACATTTTTTGGCCTTATACCTGATTATATTATTGATCACTATAAATTTACTGACAGAAAACGCCTTTCTCATTTTAGATTATTTGCATTTCCTACTGTAAAAGGTTGCTTATACAAAAGATTTTTATCTTTTCAAGCAGGATCATGGAATAAACCCTTTTCTCTCCTGATAACAAACTCCAACTCCTATCTTTCCTTTAGAAAAATGCTAAAGATCTATTTATTTGACAAATGCTTCTGTATTGAATATGATTATAATACAGTGGAACCTTGGTTTACAAGCATAATTCGTTCCAGAAGCATGCTCATAAACCAATTTACTCGTATATCAAAGCGAGTTTCCCCATAGAAAGTAAAGGAAACTCGCTTGATTCGTTCCACTTCCCATCTCCACCCCACCCCACTACATCCCACCCCCGAGGCCACTGGTGCATTTCTACATCTCTCCCCACCAAGAACCGGCATGGCCCCCTGCCTGCAAACGCTGCCCCCCCCCGTGAACCGGCATTGGCCCCCCTTGCGAACGCCTGCCCCCCCCGTGTGAACTGGCATCCCCCGCCCACCCAAAATGCAAGCTTACCTCCCGATGTGGCACTGGCACGCAGCACCAAGCAACAGGAGTTGCCTTCTGGCTCCTGCCTTTCTCCGATCTTTGGGCACCGGCACTGGCACCTCCTGTGGCTTGGTGCTGCATGCCAGTTCCACATTGGGGGGTAAGCTTGAAGTTTGGGCGGGTGGGGGATGCCAGTTCGCACGGGGGGGGGCGGGTGTTTGCGAGGGGGTTGATGCCAGTTCACGGGGGGAGGCAGCGTTTGTGGGTGGGGGGGACGATGCCGGTTAGCGGGCGGGAGGACTCGCAAATCAAGTCAATGCTCGGTTTGCGAGTCACGATTTGCGAGAATGTTTTGCTTGTCTTGCAAAACACTCACAAACCGGTGCACTCGTAAACTAAGGTTTGACTGTACACTGTGCTTGTACATTCTCTTGATTGTTGTTAACCGCGTTGAACTGAGAGGTTACTGCGTAATATAAGAGAATTTGTTATGTTAAGTTATTTTTTCTAAAGTAATGGAAGTATTTGAAACTAAATAATTTATTTTCTTACATGATTTCTTTCAGGCATTCTTGCATCGAATGAGACAGTGTGCTGCTGCAAAGTCTGATAAAAACATTACTGAGGAAACAGTAAAGGTTAGTGCTTCTTAAAATATGACCCCTTTAGAAGCTGCAGAGTATTGTAAACTCATTGCAGTGTCTGGAACATGGAGTCCAGGATGGGGCAGCCATGCTATAAAAGTCCCTAAGGGATCATACATTCATTCACTTCGATAAAAACTGCACACTGAGTGAACTTTACAAAATCCAAATCAGCAAAAATAGGGCAAAAGGCAGAAAAATCATAGGAAACAAACTGAGGATATACTGTAGGGTGTTGCCATGTTATTTGATTAACAATACATTTTGGAGTAACTTGGAGGTTAAAACCTCTTTCAGGACAGTATGAACAAAATATGACAATAATAGATTTTATAAATGAATCATAAAAGCATTTTATTAATCATCTAAAGGGGAAAGGTTGGGGTGAGGAGGTGGCTAAACAGGGAGAGATGGATGGGTGATCAGAAGGTGACAAAGCTGTAGAATGTTATGGTTTACAGTTATTGGAAACCCAGACCTTTGTTAAGACTTTTCGGGGCAGATTCTGTAAAGGACATCTAAAATTTAGGCGTCCAGGAGAAGAATGCTGAGAGCAATTCTATAATGCATAGATGCACACTATAGAGAATCACGCTCTGTGGCGCTGAGCAAATCTAAGTGCATCTATATTGTTAGACGTCCTTTGCAGAGTCGCCTTTTAGGCATTGCATAGACGTTCTAATAATGTCTATAACATTATCGTGTGTTAGCATTATGATGTCATTAGAACGGTGATTTTATGCTGGTTATTTTACATTAAAACTGTATGCAGTAAAATACTGACACCACTATTATATTTAATTTATTTATCTTTTAATTATTTATGTACCATTTATATCCTATGTGGTATTTAAATTGGCTCCTTTATCATATTTCTCTTCTGTTCCAGTTAACCAGGATCACAAGGAGCAGTGTGTGTGTGTATGGGGGGGGTAGGGGGAGAAGTGGATTTGAGCCAACATCAGGGTACGGGGAGGGGCATAATCAAAAGTCCGTTTTGGGCCTAAGTCGCTAGTTGCCCAAAATCGAACATGGGAAAAGGTCCATTTCCGAAAAATACGTCCATAATTTTTTTTGAAAATCATCTAACTGTACGTCCAGCTGTATGATCGTCCAGACTGCTACGTCGTCCATCTTTATACCCCATTTTTGTCCAAAAATTTGTCCAAGTCAAAAACGCCTAGAAAAAGATCTTTTGGACATGAGCGGGGTCAGCAAAGTGATGGACTGGACACCCAAACATTGCACCAGAGTAGTGGGGTACCTTACAGGGCACTGCTATGAACTTCATAAAAAGGGTGCCATATACACATCTCCCCACAACAACCTTATAGGTCATGGTGAGCCCCCAGAAACACCCCCCAGAACTGATTAGACCCACCTGTCTACTACTCCAATAGCCCTTATGACTGCAGGTGCCACTTATATAGCAGTACATAAGGGTTTGGGTGGGTGCATATGTTTCACCATGCATGCAGTAGTTAGAGTGGCTTATGGGCCTGGGTCCTCCTCTCCATGGTTCATTAACCCACCTCAACTTAAGCCACCTCTGTGCAGCTCTACTAGGATTTCCTATACCAGGCTGCCAGGTGCTGATGTTCTGGAGGCAGATATGTAAAGTTGTTATTACGATTTTTATGGGGGTGGGGATGGTCAGTGATCACTGGGGCAGTGTGTGGGGGTCTGTACTTTGTCCCTACAGTGGTTATATGGTCACTTTGGATACCTTCTTGTGACTTAGACCTGATTTTAGAAGGCCTAAGTCACAACATCCAAGTTCCTTCTAGGCAGTGTTGTAAAACTTTTGGTTATACATGCAGTCCGACTAAGTCTAGGATGGCCCATGTCCCACCCAAATCCCGCCCTCGTCACTCCTCCTAAAACGCCCCTTTTAACTCTGGGCGTACTGCAGCACTGTGAAGGCCTAAGTCATTTTCAGATACGTCTAAAACCTGGTTCGATTATCGGCACTTGGATAACTTGTCTCACTGATCGTCTAAGTGCCGATTTAGGCCAGTTTTTAGCCGTATTTCCGTTTCGATTATGAGTCCCTAAGGCTGTAGCTCTACCTACTGCACCACACACACTCAGATAGTAAACTTCATTTCAATTTTAAAGCTAAGCTTATATCCTCTTGATTTACAAGCAGTCATTTCTCTCGGATAAATATCAAACATGTACCTTCAACACTCGTCTAATTCCTCTTTTGGCCTCTATGTTCCTTAGAGTACATAAAATATATATATATATATTGCATACTAAATCCTGCAATTTTTTGGTGTAATGAGGACTCCTTCAAAAGCAGGTCTACTTTTGAGCATGAGTTGGGTGCTAGATAGGCTTGAGTTAGGTGGATGAGTTGGGCGTCACTTAGGCATGCTTGAGGCATCTACATATGAATGGGGCTTCTATTTTTTGGGGTCTAGAGGACTCCAGTTTGATATTAAGGTCAAAAGATGTTTAATAATGCATTACTTAAGCAAAGCACATGGAATATATATATTTATTGCATACTAAACCTATTTTGGGGGTAAAGAGGACTCCTTTTTGATAATAATAGAAAAAGATTACTCAAGCAAAGATTACTCAAGCAAAACAATATATAGATGAAATATGCAATATATATATATGAAGTATGCTATATATATGAAACCTCATTCCCAAAAGGCTAAGAAAATAAGAAGAGAATCCCTACTCACAACGGCTGTAGTTCAGAGCAAGTGGAAATGTCTGATGCACAATCTTGACATCATTATGACATCATCAATATGCACCTAGATGGCAGAATGCCACTAAAATATAATAGGAATATGTGACCATACTAGGGATTTGAACCCACCACCTTGGGAAGATGGAAGAAGTGCCTTTAACTACTGAGCCACAGGAGATTTATTTTAGGCAGGTGTTACTGCATTGAGATGAGACCTTAGGAGATCATAGCATCTTAGGGGAAGTTTCCCTCTGCATCCTGGAAATGACAGAGTGCAAATGTAAGTGGCAAAGTCCACAACCCATACTCTCTTATGAGACTAAAAACTAATGGAAATGGGGGTAGCTGTGTGGATTTGAACCCATGAGATGTGGAAGAAGTGCCTTTAACCACTGATCTACAGGAACTTTAATTTAGGCAGGGGTTTCCTATTATTTTTAGTGATATTCTGCCATCTAGGTGCATATTGATGATGTCACAATGATTGTTCATCAGACATGTCCACTTGCTCTGAACTACAGCCGTTGTGTGTAGGGATTCTCTTCATAATTTCTTAGCCTTTTGGGAATGAGGTTTAGTATGCTATATATATTTCATGTGCTTTGCTTGAGTAATGCATTATTAAACATCTTTTTCTATTATTATGAAAGAGAAGTCCTCTCTACCCCCCCAAAAAATTTATTTATTTACTTTTCTATACCATTCTCCCAGGGGAGCTCAGAACAGTTTTACATGAATTTATTCAGGTCCTCAAGCATTTTTCCCTGTCTGTTCCGATGGGCTCACAATCTACCTAATGTACCTGGGGCAATGGGGGGATTAAGTGACTTGCCCAGGGTCACAAGGAACAGTGTAGGTTTGAACCCACAACCTCAGGGTGCTGAGGCTGTAGCTTTAACCACTGCGCCACACACTCCAATATCAAACTGGAGTCCTCTATACACTCAAAAATAAAGCCCCGTTCACCTTTATGCCAACACCTCTGGCACACCTAAGTGAAGTCTAAGTCACGTCTACCTAACTTGCGTCTACCTAGCAACCAGCTCAAGCTCAAAAGTAGACCTGATTTTGTAGCACCTACATTTTAGGCATTAGGTAGACACATTAGGACGCTGAGCAGCATGCGATTCTGTAAATGGATGTCTATTTCAAAGCCACACCTACGCCATGCCTATCCTGTTAGGCACAGCTTTCCCCGATGGGCGTCCACAAAATTGTGTGAATCGTGTCCAGCCTTTGCACATCTATTTTCCATTTATTGTTTGTTAAAGTCGTTAATTGGGCTTATTATCCACTTTATTTGGACGCCTAAATCGATGGATATCCACATTATGCATGCCTAAAGTTAGATGTCCTTTACAGAAACAGCCCCTTCTTGTTTCAAAGATTCCCATTTTACCTAGAACGTAGCGATCAGAGTTCAGACAGCCAGGCCAGGATGTGCTCAGTTCCAATTATTTTAGGAAACAAATTGCTGACATGGAGCCTTTTCTAAAGTAACCGCAGGTGTGTGCGTGTGATTACTGGCACATGCAGCAGCAGTTACTATTTTAGAAAGATACACATTGAAAATGTGAATAGCACAGATTGGCAGCATCCATAGAGAGGTGTTGGCATTCGCATATGGAAATTGCAATTTTACAACTGCCTGGTGTAAGTGATTGAGCCATCTTCTCATTTATATGTAGTGTTTCAGAGATCTTAAAAATACTACTGAACCTCAGATAGCGTTGAACTTGATAACTATAGTGCATACTCATGCTAATTCTTTTGGGGATCTTCAGACTGCCACCCAAGTAGCATAACTCACTGTGGTATGAATCCTCATTAATCCCAGTTTAGCATTTTTAATATTAGCATTGTTATAATTTAAATATTTATAATGAGCAGAAATAGATAAATTAAGTATAGTTTAATGGCTTAAGTTATATGCGGTTTATCCCCTTGCCGACGTGTTTCATTGTACTTTACCACTATGTATCAATAAACTTAGTTACCCTATCCAGCCCACCATAAAGATACTAGGTGTAACTCTGAATCAATGCCTGACCATGAAAGACCAGGTGGACTCCTTAATCAGAAAGGGATTCTTTACTCTCTGGAAACTCAGATCCATTAAAGCTTATTTTGATACATCGGCATTCAGAACCCTGGTCCAATCCCTCGTACTAAGTCTACTTGACTACTGTAACATCACCTATTTAGCAATTTCCCAAAAGAATATGCGACGTTTACAATTGATGCAAAATGCAGCAGTCAGACTGATCTTTTGGGCTAAAGAAATTTGACCACGTGACACCCTACTACCGACAGCTGCATTGGCTGCCGATGGAGGCACACGTAAAGTTTAAATTCGCCTGCTTCTGCTTTAAAGCACTACACGGACTTGCCCCCTAAATACATAACTGACCTTTTCTCCTTCTCAGCCAACAGACACAAGAGAAGCTCACATTCCAACTTCGTTTCCCCCCCAGTGAGAGGTTGCAAACTGAAAAAACACCATGAATACCTTCTCTCACACCAAGCAGCATCATGGGGTAAAGACCTAGAACAATTGCTTTCGCCCACTACTTATGAGGAATTTAGGAAACGTCTAAACTAAACTAAACTAAACCTTAAGTTTATATACCGCATCATCTCCATGGGAGTGGAGCTCGACATGGTTTACAAAGCTTAAAAATATAGGAAGAGAGAGGAGAAAGATTTACAAGGGCATATATAAAGAGGGGAAGTAACGGGAGAAGAGATGTTATATGTTAGAGAAAAGCCAGGTTTTCAGTTGTTTTCGGAATAGTTGGAGGGAGCCCAGGTTCCGCAGCGGGATAGTGAGATCGTTCCAAAGGCCTGTGATTTTGGAGAGGAGGGATCGTCCCAGTTTTCCTGCGTGGAGGATGCCGTGTAGAGAGGGGAAGGATAGTTTATGTCTGTGGGCTGATCTGGTGGTAGCAGGCGTCAGGGCGAGGAAGGATAGAGGGATTAGGGGCGGAAGGATGCCGTGAATGATCTTGAACGCCAGGCAGGAGCATTTGATATGAATTCTGGAAAGTACTGGGAGCCAGTGAAGATTGGTAAGTAGTGGGGAGACGTGATCAAATTTGCGTTATAAGTTTGGCTGCAGTATTCTGGATAAGCTGGAGTTTGCGAAGACTTTTTTTTGTTAGGCATAAATAAATGGCATTACAGTAATCGAGTTTGGATAGGATAATGGATTGTACAAGGACGGTGAAATGTTTTTGGTGAAAATAGGATCTGACTCTCCTCAGCATGTGGAGGCTGAAGAAGCATGATTTTGCCAGGAAATTCAGGTGATCGCTGAAGGAGAGGGAGTAATCGATAGTGATGCCGAGGACCTTGCTTGAGAACTCAAGGTGCAGAGCAGGGCCTGTGGGTAGTGTGAAGAGGGTGGGCAGGTGAACTAATTATGGGCCGAGCCAGAGTAATTTTGTTTTTGATTCATTTAATTTCATCTGTACAGAGAGGGACCCGGCGTGAAGTCTCATTATGCATGAAGTGATGTTCTCTTGGAGGTTTGTAAGGTTCTGATCTGTTTCGAGGAGGATAAGGATATCGTTTGCATATGTATATAGTGTTTCAAGGGGGGATAGTTTGAGGAGCTTCAGGGAGGTCATATACATGTTGAAGAGAATAGGGGATAGGGGAGAACCCTGTGGGACACCACAGGAAGGTGTCCATGAAGCAGATTTGGAGCCGTTTGCGTTGACAATGTAGGAGCGAGCGCGAAGGAAGTTTGAGAACCACTTTAGGACAAAGGAGTCTATTCCTATCTCAGAAAGTTGGTAGATTAGTATGTCATGGTGCACTATGTCAAAAGCTGCGGAGAGATCGAACTGTAGAAGAACGGCAATTTGTTTCGAGCGTGTAGTTGTTGCACCTTTGAAATTAAGGAAACTAGGAGGGACTCGGTGCTGAAATTGGGTCTGAATCCGTATTGGAAGTGTTGGAGAATGGAGAATCTCTCTAGGTAAGAGGAGAGCTGAGTAGCGACTATGGTCTCTAGAAGTTTTGTTAGAAGAGGGATGTTAGCTATGGGGCGGTAGTTCGATGGTAAGGAGGGGTCTAGATTGGCTTTTTTCAGAAGAGGGGATAAGGCAATGTGTCCAATTTCTGTGGAGAACAGGCCCGCTTTATTTATAAGGTTAGTAAGGGAAGAGATGGCCTGCGCAGGGATGTTTTCGTAGAGGTAGGATGGGAAAGGATCTAGGATGCACTTGCAGGATTTGAGTTTGAGGCAAAGTTTAGAGATCTGGGGCTCGGATACGAGTTCAAAAGTAGTCCATGATCAGTCAGCAGGGATAGGGTCGGAGTCCTTCGGAGGAAGAGAGTTGTAAGAGATAGCTGGGGGGAACGAGCTCTTTATGGTAGTGATCTTATCATTGAAGAATTTGGCTAGGTCATTTGGAGAGGGGGAGGGGGGAGGGGGAGGAGTCGTTTTTAGAAGTTAGAAGTTTTAGAAGTTTTCAAAGTTTTTCGCCAGATGTGGAACAGTGTACTGTTTTGATTTTTTGACCTGGAGATTTTATCTCCATAGAAATTCTTCCTAGCTTTTTTTAGTACGGAGTTGTAGAATTTGATGTTTTCTCTCCAGGATAGCCTGTCTGAGGGGGATTTCGATTTTTTCCATTTTCGCTCCAGGGCCCGACATTTCAGTTTTAATTCCCTGTGGTATGGGAGATACCAGGGAGCCTTATGAGAGTAGGAGATGGGTTTAGTGGCTAGAGGGGCAAGAGCACGGTATGTGGTTTCGGAAAGAGTCACCCAGTTGTGCCAGATTGAGTTTGGGTCCGTGTGATTGGGAAGAGGAGGGAGTTTGTTAAGAAACTGGGACCAGAATAACACACCTGTTCCTAAAGCATCTAGACAACTGATCCACTCATCTCTCTCCCCTCAATAACGATTAACTTGTCCTATTGATCACTTTCTCCTCAACAATGGATTTCCTGTCCTATTAATTCTCTTTCTTCCAACCCTCTTAAAGTCAATCAATTTGTACCTTTGCTTAATCTTTTGTAAACCGCATAGAACTTCACGGTACTGCGGTATATAAACTGTTATTATTATTATTATTATCAAGGTCGGGGAGAAACTTAACTTATGTTTGCCTGGCAAACATAATTGAAACTTATGTTTGCCTGGCAAACATAATTGAAAATATTTTTTTGCCTATTGTTTGTATATGCTAATCTCATACTTATTGCAGACCATCTTGTTGTAAGTCCAAAAGGACTCTTATATTTGTTGTACTCTACTTTGAGCCAGTGGAATAGTAAGGGCGGGTGGACCGCCCTGGGCGCCATCTTGGTGGGGGCACTGCCACCTCTCCATCCCCCATGCCATACTCTCGCCTTCCATTCCCTGCCCCATACCTATTTAAAATCTTCACCAGCAGGAGCAACTACTTCTAGCCTGCTGCTTGCACTGGCCTGGTTCCCTCTGAAATCACTTCCGGGTCACGGGGCAATGAAGTGACAGAAGGAAAGCCAGCACAAGCAGCAGGCTGGAGAAGCTGCTTGTGCTTGCGCTGGCAAATATTTTAAGAGGTATGGAGTGGAAAGGGAAGGTGAGGAAAGAGCGGGGAGAGGAGGGTGCGGGAGTTGGTTGGCACAAAAGGTGCGGGGGGGGGGGGAAGAAAGGAGGGCACATGGGATCGTCACCACCCCAGGCACTCATCCCCTCGCTACTCCACTGCCTTGAACAAACTTGAAATGATCACTATTTGCATGTGTATATGC
This sequence comes from Geotrypetes seraphini, assembly GCF_902459505.1. Classification (NCBI taxonomy): domain Eukaryota; kingdom Metazoa; phylum Chordata; class Amphibia; order Gymnophiona; family Dermophiidae; genus Geotrypetes; species Geotrypetes seraphini. The sequence continues at coordinate 102,971,996 of NC_047085.1, read as the reverse complement.
TTTTAAAATAAAGTCATACTATCTTATGTTTCTGGATTGTTTCAACACTTCCTGTTAGGATCCTGGCCATGAGGTCATTGATACAGTGCTCTGGTCCTGAGAAATGTTTCCCACAAAGGTGTCAACTTTGGCTTGTTTTGTATAGTAGTATTGTTGTGATGTTTGTGTGCATTTATTCTTGTCTTTATCTTTTGGTCTGTCTCATATGAACATAAGAATAGCCTTACTGGGTAAGACCAATGGTCCATCAAGCCCAGTAGTCCGTTCTCACGGTGGCTAATCCAGGTCACTAATACCTGGCCAAAACCCAAGGAGTAGCAATATTCCATGGTACCAATCCAGGGCAAGCAGTGGCTTCTCCCATGTCTTTCTCAATAACAGACTATGGACTTTTCTTCCAGGAACTTGTCCAAACCTTACTTAAAAACAGCTACACTATCCACTCTTACTATATCCTCTGGCAACGCATTCCAGAGCTTAACTATTTTCTAAGTGAAGATTTTTTTCCCTCTATTGATTTTAAAAGTATTTCCCTGTAATTTTATCGAGTGTCCCCCAGTCTTTGTAATTTTTGACGGAGTGTAGCATCTTTCTTCTTACAGCCCATGAGTAGAAAAACAGAAATGCAAATAAAACCCACTTTTCAGACTACTTGAGTAAGCTATAAGAATGCTAAGACTCCATAGGCAATGCTGGATATACACAAAGCTAGACAAGCTAAAACTTGGGGTCTCACATTACACAGAGCTTCATGTCTCACTAAGCATGGAAAAATATCAGACCTAAATTTTACTTCCTACTATTTAATTGAAGGTAGCCTCTTAAATTTTTCCAGCTTAGTTTGCCACATTACCCATAAGTCCATCCCTTTCCTCAGGGCTTTCCATTCAGACATCTGTCCTGCTAGAGCCTCTCTTGGAATTTGTTGGCTCTTTTTCTCTCACCAAAACATTAGCAGATACCTGATTTCAATCCTGGTTGAATCTGAGCAGGATTCCTGGTTTCAGAGATGTAATACACACAATTCTCAAACTCACTGTGCTGTTGAATCCTTTGTGGAAGCAGGGCAGGATTGAATTTGTTGAGGGCCCCTAGGCACACAAGTACACTGGGCCCCCTGCCCCACCCCCATGTATTTACCCATTTTCTTATTTACTTCTTTATTTCCACTTTATTTCTTTTATAATTCAAAACAAACAACAAAGGTTACCATACCAGTGCCAGTGTACAATTTTTCTTCTATGCAACCTCCAAACATCTCTAAACAAATCCCCCTTCCTTCCTAGATGAAGAGATCTTCAGCTGGCAGGGCTTTGGGAAGCCCACCAATTTATATTTTCCATATGGGTAGGAGGCAGGAGGCATGGGGGGAAGAAAATTTAGTGCCCATCATTTTATTGGACTAATACATTTCTTACTTAGCTTTCAGAGGTTAAAACCTCTTTCTTCAGATCAGTAAACTATACTGCTGTTACAGTATCCCTGTCCTAACCTGAGGAAAGGAGTTATGGTCTCGCTGCACAATGCAAACACAAATCCAAAAAATCACCCAAAAAGCATTCTTCACAATGCGAAATCTAAGAAAAATCAGAAAATACTTTAACAAAGAGCAATTCAGGATCATTGTCCAATCCCTTGTGCTAAGTATTGTAGACTATTGCAACAGCCTCTACTTACCTTGCCCGACCAACACAATAAAAAAACTACAGACCATCCAGAACACAGCCCTCAGACTCATATACTCACTCAGCAAACACGACCACATTACCAATGCATACCTTGAATCCCACTGGCTACCAATAAAAGCAAGAACACAATTCAAACTCTACTGTCTCATTTTCAAAGTAACCCACGGCACGGCACCCAGTTACCTAAATAACCGTTTTCACCACTACCTCCCACCAAGAAGAAGGAGAACACAGAACCTTTTCACCTACCCACCACTCAACGGTACTCGTCGTAAGAAACTTTACGACAACCTCCTGGGGACACAGGCAGCTAAAATAGATTCTGACATCTCAAAATTACTGACCAAAACAACAGACATAAAAGAGTTCCGCAAAGAAATAAAATCATTACTGTTCAAAAAATATCTCCCATCACTCTAACCACCACCCAATGAGCTCCCAATCAACGACATCGGAAATACCCACCTATATTATCTCTTTATCTGTGATCTAGAATGTACTGTAATTCTTCTACACTACACCCGATTTAACCGATCGAGTTGACATGTATTACCTCTGTAAAATGCATTATCTTCTGTTATATGTATTATCTTCTGTAATAAGTATTATCTTCTGTGAAATTGTAGTATCATAACTCATTACTGTTCCTGTAACTTACTCTTATCCTGAAATGTAACTCTACTGGAATATCCCAGATATTTTCTATATTGTAATCCGCCTAGAACCGCAAGGCACAGGCGGAATAGAAATCCCTAATGTAATGTAATGTAATGTAATGTAAATTAGTAAAAAATGTATTAAAATTAGTTCAATAAACAGTATCATCTTATTTCCATTTTCTATTAATAAACGATTATCAATACAGCTACAATAATACCTTATCCTAAAGCAAAAAAAATAAATAAATAAAACAAATATAATTTTTTTTCTACCTTTGTTGTCTGGTTTCTGCTTTCCTCATCATTCTCTTCCTTCCATCCACTGTCTGCTCTTCTATATGGCATCTGCTCTCTTTCTATGCCTCTTCCAGAAATTATCTGTCTCTCCCTTCCATCTCTTTCTCCCCCCCTATTGGTGTGGTATCCATCTTCTTCCTTTCCCTCCTCCAATGGTCTGGCATCTCTCTCCTCTCCTTCCCTTCTCTCTCCCACACCCTCTTGGTCTGGCATGTCACTCCCTCTTCTCCCTTCCCCCCACTTCCATCAGCATCAGCCCCCTTTCTTTTCCTCCATCCCAATTGCATCCAGTATCCTTCCCCCTTATGTCTCTCTCCCCTTTCCCTACATACTAATTCCAACTACATCTGCCCCCTTTCTTTCCCTCCAAACCAATTCCATCCAGTTTCTTTTCTCTTTCCTTGCACACCAATTCCATCAGCATCTGCCCCCTTTCTCTCCCTCCACCACCCTTCCATACCATCCTTCTCACAACCCTGCCCCCTTTCTGTTCCTCCACCACCCTTCCATAGCACCCTGCCCCCTTTCTCTTCCTCCACCACCTTTCCATATCATCCTTCTCACAATCATTCCATACCACCCTGCCCCCCTTTCTCTCCTTCCATCACCCTTCCATATTCCTTTCCACTACCCTGCCCCCTTTCTCTCCCTCCACCACCCTTCCATGCTCCTTTCTTTCTCCCCCTCCAAACATTGCAGTTGCCGGCTCTGCCCTCTGAGCTCCATTAGAACAGCTGACGGCAACGGGTTACCTCCTCCCCGCATCAACGGCAACGCCCCCCACATCAACGCTCCCCCCACATCTATGGCAACGGGCCTCTCCCCCGCATCAACAGCAATGCGGCCGGATCTCTTACAGGAAGGTCCCGCGATGACTGCGTCTGCCGGTCCATCCTCCTCTGACGTCACTTCTTCCAGAGCAAGTAAGTGACGTCAGAGGGGGATGGACCAGCAGACGCAGTCATTGTGGGACCTTCCTGTAAGAGATCCGGCTGCATTGCTGTTGATGCGGGGGGGGGGGGAGGGGAGGAGGGGGGGCGTTGCCATTGATGCTGGGAGGGGGCCTTTGCTGTTTAAAAAAAATGGCAAGGTGAGTAGTCCTCCTTCAGCGGGCCCCCCTCACCTTTTCGGGCCCTAGGCACGTGTCTACTTGGCCTATTGATTAATCTGGCCCTGCCTGGAAGGCTTTTTAATCTTCTCCAATGTGTGTGGGAAAGACTCTGCTTATCCCTTTCTGGAGCTTAGAAGCTCAGGCCACAGCTACCTCCCATGCTCTTTAGAGGATGGAGAGCCACAGCCCCTTGATGCCTCCCCAGCTGCAATGAACTCTAGTTTTTCTCCCTGTGATTCATGGATCCATGTTTTGTACTAGATTGCCATCCATGAGGATGGGCAGTTAAATCACTCAAGGTTGTACCCACTTAGTAGGAGCCTTTTCTCCGTAAAGATCCCCCATTTTAACATATAGACACATCGCAGCTGTACATTTGGCCAACATTTGGCCAATATTCAGTGAAATGTCCATCGGCCAAATGTCCAGCTACGCTACAGAGAATCTCTGGTTCACACTGAATTCAAACTCACTTCATTCCAGTCAGCTGTCACAGTCCTCAAAGAAAACTATGATGTCAATATAAAGTCTACAGTCTGGCCTTTGGTCCCACACTGTCTCTTTACCATTCTCAACTCTGTCCTCAATCTCCACTTATTATCTCCTCCCTCTTTCACTGTCCAGGTCACAGGACTGATTTCATTCATGACAAGAATCACAAAATGACTCTGAAGATCTAAAAACCAGCCCTCCATTACCCTGTCCATCTCATTTCTTCAGTCTTCTTGCCTGCAACTTTCTCCTCTACTGAATTTACAGCCAACTGTCTGTTATGACAGACATTTGGTTACAGACATTTAACTGACAGACATTTGGTTGACCGACATTTCAACTCTTGTCAGTCAAATGTTTGGTGAAGTGACAGTCAGCCAAATGTCTGGGAGTCAAACACATATAGGTAGATATTCAAAGTGAACTTTTGAATAATACAGAGAGACTTCAATCATTGTTTATGTTTTTCTGATAGTTACTCTATACTTGGTGGGGGTTTATTTGTGTTCTGCATGTATGAAAGAGACCAGGTATTTGGTTGGCATCAATTATCTCTGTAGAACTAATCTGTCCTAATTCAACTTATTTAGTTTTCCAATAGGTGTATTGATCCATTGCCCACTGAGATCAATGGAGAATGGGATTGTGGGGTTGGGGGGAAGACGGGAAGACAGATAAAATGACTAATGGACAGTTGATCCTGGAAACAGAGGACAAAGGAAAGCTGTATGTGAAGACTGAATGAAAGAAATAAAGATATTACTACCAGCAGTATTATCTTAGGGGCGAAATTGAGGGTGGGGAGATGGAGCTAGGGTGAGGTTGGGGGTAGAGCTTGGGCCTCACCCAAACAAAAAGATGTTTTACTGCCCCTGTGGGGTATTAAACATCCAGAAATGACACCTGTCTATTTAAATTGCTTGTCTGTAGCTAACTGGGCATATTCAACAGCATTTAAATGGACAGTGCCACTGAAAATCCCAGACTATTTTGAAAGCATTCTCAAGGCAGAATTGGCATTTATCTTTATGTGCCTCATCATAGCTATTTAAGTGCTGACTATTGTACTTAACCTGCTATGTTTTATCTGGCTGTCTGGCTGAGTATGTCTGGATATTCAATGCTGGAGCCTGAACATGGCCCATCAGTGAATATTCAGGCATAAAGTCAGTAGCAGTCAGCACAACGCTGAGCACCGCCAGCTGAATATCTACCCCCATATATTTCTTACTGGAATTCATGGGTCTCCAGCAGTGGTGTAGTGAGGGAGGTTGGCGCCCGGGGCAGTGGTGACTGGCATTGCCGTGCGCCCCCCACTCTTCCCTGATGCTTAAGCTCTCCCCCTGCCCCACCGCATACCTGTTGAAATGTTCGCTGGCATGAGCAGCATCTTTCACCTTCGGCTTGTGTCGACCTTGACTCCCTTCTAATGTTAAGTTCTGGTCTTGTGACCAAAACGTGATGTCAGAAGGACGCCGAGGCTGGTGCAAAGCAGTGAGTGGAAGATGCTGCTTGCGCCGGCAAACATTTAGAGGTATGTGGGGGGTGGGGGGGAGGAGAGGTGCCTGTATTGGTGCCCCCCATGAAAACTGCGCCTGAGTGGTTCGCTCCCCCCTTTACTACACCACTGGTTTCCACAAAATTTTCTAAGTTTCCAAGTTTATTAAATTTTTGATAAAACGCCAATTGTTTTACAATAAAAAATGGGGGAAACAATCAAGAGTCTAATTAAAAACAATACAGACATAATGTACAATAAAACAAGAGGAAAGTGGGGAGAATGACAATATTTAAAAGAAAAGCATACAAAGAAGGTAAAAACAGAAGAGGGAGGGGAGAAATCAGAGTTCAAATAGATCAGAGCGATCAGAGGACGGGATCAATTTTCGTAAGCATCTTTGAAAAGGAAGCATTTTAAACTACCTTTGAATTTGTCTAGATTGTTTTCTGCCCTTATATGGGTTGGTAAGGAGTCCCAGATTGTGGGAGCAATAATGGCAAATGACGTGGCCCAACGAGTACTGATGATCTTCACGGAGGGCACGTGAAGAAGATGTTAGATAGTGGATCTTAATGTCTAAGAAGGTCATGTGGGATGAGAAGCTTGTGGATGAAAGCAAGTTCTTTATTATTTTGGACTTTGAAGGTAATAATGACAATTTTAAAAGTAATTTGATGCGGTATTGGTGTGTTTTTTTTAGCAGAGGTGTAACATGGTCAAATTTTTTCATGTTTGTGATCATTTTAATAGCAGTGTTTTGGATTAGTTGAAGTCTGTTTCTTGTTCTATTTAGTATTTTTCTCTCTTTCTTTCAGATGCTCTTCTCAAACCTTGAGGATATTCTTGCGATACACAGGGAGTTCCTGGCCTTTGTGGACGCGTACTTACAACCTGAACCTAACGCACATCAGGAAGTGGGAAAGTGCTTTCTGCAATTTGTACGTCTCATTTTATCATTACTGTGGACTTGAGTGAAATATCTTTTAACATCTACTGACTAAAAAGAGAAATCTCCACAAATGGCAGGAAAATGGATATTGCAACATAAAAAATATATATATAGGAGTTCTTTTACTAAGCTTCCTCTCGAGCATCCTGCAGTACATTACATTACATTACATTACATTAGTGATTTCTATTCCGCTTGTGCCTTGCGGTTCTAAGCGGATTTTGGCATCAGTGTTTGTGGGTGACATGTCAAAAGCGCGTGCCGACAACCCAGCGCAGACAACTGAGGAAGCGCGCCAAATAAAAACAGTATTTTAAAGGGCTCCAATGGGGGGGGGGGCGTGGGGGGGGGAAAAACAGAGGAAAAAGCTAAGTTTCCAGTAAATGACGGGGGTTACAACCACCCAAACCCCCCCACAACGCCGGTGCGATCTCTATTAAGTAAAATGGAGGGGTTCCCCACCAACACCCCCGACGGAGCCCCTTAAAATACTGTTTTTCTTCAGCGCGCTTCTGCCTTGCGCTCAGTTGTCTGTGCTGGATTGTTGGCGCGCCTTTGTCATCACGCGCTTTTGACTATGAACTGTGTTTGTTACCCATACTCTAAAAAATAGATTTTATTTTTTAGTGTTGGGGGTAGGTCTCAGGGTGGAGAAATGGTATATTCTATGTTAATTGGTTAGTGCAGCTACATGCCATGCGCTAACTGATTATGTGGCTAGCATATGAGCCCTTATTGTCACATGCTAATGGGAAAATTATTGTGCGGCCTTTAATAGACAAATCATAGCAATATGGCTGTTCGATGCAATCTTACAATTTTATTCTCCTTGAGGTACCTGTCTTAGGGATCCTTTTTCAAAGCTGCAGGAAAAAGTGGCCGTAGGGCATCTTTGCACTGATTTTTCCCATGCACTAAGGCCCATTTTCCCATATTTCCTATTAATAGTCATATGCTAATGTTGCCAATAGTGTGCAGCCATTAAAAAAATTACCCACTTATCACCACCTGTTTCGTAGGTGATACAGGTCTATATGCTATTCTTGAGCTAACTAGGAATGCCTACTCTTTGCCCATGATGTGCCTCCTCAAAAATATTACAAGTATTTTTTAGCACGCAATTAACATGTGCACATTCAGAATTACTGCAATACGCTTGAGTGCATCGCATGGTATACCATTTTGAGTTCTGTTAGGTGCATGTTAGCACCTAACTCGGCTTCGTAAAAAGCAGGAGTGTAGCCGGGGTGGACTAGGGAGGGTGGAAACAAAGTAATGCCTCCCTTCTGTGTTAAAAATACATTTGCTGGCTAAAGATATTTGCTGCCTGAACTGCCCCCTTTTCCTTGTGTTGCCCTAGGAACGAAGAAATCAGTGGCCTGCATCCAGTTGCTGATGCCAAGATTCCTCGCACATGCTGGCATCAGTGACTGGAAGCACGTCACTAGCTTCCTCATTCCTGCAGGTAGGAAACCTCTTTGGTTGTTGGGGCTTCAGCATTCCCGTTAGCTCTTATATGGGTCTTGCAGTTTTGGAGGGGAACTGATCCCAAAATGTGTGTGTGTGGGTGCCCAGGCCTCCAAGGGCCACCCCCTGTGGCTACACCATGGGAAAAAAATGGCCCTTACTTAAATGATTGCTATTTCTCCCTAAAAGGACATAAGAACATAAGAACATAAGAACATAAGAAATGCCATCTCCAGATCAGACCTTCAGTCCATCAAGTCCGGCGATCCGCACACGCGGAGGCCCTGCCAGGTGTACACCTGTTGTAATTTATAGTCCACCATATCCTTACATGCCTCTCTTAAGGAGATATGCATCTAGTTTGCTCTTGAAGCCTAGGACGGTCGATTCCGCAATAATCTCATCTGGGAGGGCATTCCAGGTGTCAACCACTCTCTGAGTGAAGCAGAACTTCCTGACATTAGTCCTGAACCTATCCCCCCTTAGCTTCATTACATGTCCTCTAGTCCGTGTCAAATTGGACAATGTAAATAATCTTCTCTGCTCTATTTTGTCGATTCCTTTCAGTATTTTGAAGGTCTCGATCATATCCCCACGCAGTCTCCTTTTCTCAAGGGAGAATAATCCTAGTGTTATAAGTCTGTCCTCGTATTCCAGTTTCTCCATACCCTTCACCAGTTTTGTTGCTCGTCTCTGCACCCTCTCCAGCAGTTTTATATCCTTCTTTAGGTAGGGAGACCAATGTTGGACGCAGTATTCCAAGTGTGGTCTGACCATTGCCCTATAAAGCGGCATTATAACTTTCTCCGATCTACTCGAGATTCCTTTCTTTATCATGCCCAACATTCTATTTGCCTTCTTTGCCGCTGCCGCGCATTGTGCCGACGGCTTCAGGGTCCTATCTATCAGTACACCCAGGTCCTTTTCTTGTTCACTCTTCCCCAGAGTTGCACCTGACATTGTATACTCGTATTCCTTATTCTTATTGCCTAAATGCATTACCTTGCATTTCTCCACATTGAACTTCATCTGCCATTTCTCCGCCCATGTTTCTAACCGACACAAGTCGCTCTAGAGTTTCTCTCTATCCTCCTGCGATCTGATCGCCTGCTAATAATGACACAAGAGGGGGAAACCCACATTGGGGCCCAATTGCTGATGTAGTCCATTATGAAAAGGGTCACCTGAGTTGCAAAGAACAATATACCATTAGGACATGGAATGTGAGAGGGATGAACATTGGAAAGCTGGACATTATCAGGAGGGAAATGGAAAGAGCAAGCGTGGACTTAGTGGGAGTCAGTGAACTGCACTGGACTAGATCTGGGGACTTCAGCTCAGACAACTACACCATATATTACTCAGGCAATGAGACAGAAAGGAGAAAGGGAGTTGCCATTGTGGCCAACAAAAGGATCACAAGGTGCGTACAAAGCCCCCAATACATCAATGTCCATCCACATCAGAAGGAAACCTTTGAATGTAACCATCATCTAAGTCTATGCACCAACAGCAGATGCATCAAAAGCAGGACATTGAGGACTTATATGCCCAGGTCCAAAATGCACTCAATAGAACCCCAAGAAAGGACATCATTTACATTATAGGTGACTTCAATGCCAAAGTTGGAGAAGGAGAGGATGCAGGAGTGGTTGGCAGGCATGGCCTGGGAGAAAGGAATGATGCTGGGGACCGCCTTGTGCAGTTCTGCTAAGAAAACAAGCTTAGAATCACCAACACCTTCTTCACCCATCCGAAGCGGCGCCTCTGCACCTGGACATCCCCAAGTGTGCAGCATTGCAATCAAATTGACTGCATTATCTGCCAGAAAAAATAGAAGGGATCAATTTTCTCAGCAAAAACACTACCAGGTGCAGACTGTGGATCTGATCACCAACTCCTTATAGCCAAAGAGGGTCAGACTATGTAAGATCAAGCATCCAGACATACAGAGGAAGTTTGATGTCAGTGAGATCCCTGTGCAGAATGCATTCAAAGTGAGTAACAGGTTCTACCTGCTCAGGCAGGAAGGAGGGGGCCTAGACGAATTGTGGACAGAGATCAAAGGAAACATTGCTGAAACTGCTCAAAAGCAAATGCCATGCAAGAAGCCAGTACATGGTAGGAACTGGTTAACTGCAACCACCCTCCAAATCGCTAATAAGAGAAGAGAGGCAAAGGCTAATGGCAGGTTGAATGAGACGAGGCAATTCAATGCTGATTTCCAAAGAGCAACCTCGAAAAAGGCTTGGTCTTCTGTCCTCCTTTGAGAGTGAGGGCTCAAAGAGTGTGAGAGTGAGAAAGCTTTCAATTGAATATGACTCAATCCTAATGAGTGAGACTTGGCATCTCTGGTGCACCTCCAGAATTTTCAAAATCATAGTATACATCCAGAATGTAATACATCCTTCATGCACATATGCGAGACAGATTTTTCTATTGTCTTCCTCTGCTTCCAAAACATTCAAGAAGCAGAGGCTGACATTTTACCTTCAAAAGGCATTCACAAATCAACAACCCAGCCTCCCTCCAAATATTAATTTAACCCCCCCACCCCCACCCTATCACAAAACCATGCATGAGCTTTTTAGTACCAGTCAGCATGCTGAATGCTCTGTGTTGCTTCGAGACTCATAGGAACTCTATGACTATCGGAGCAGCACGGAGCATTCAGCGCGCTGGCCAGTGCTAAAAACCTCTTGCGCAATTTAAAAAAAAGGGGGGGGGGATTAGTTATTAATTGCCTTTATGAAGCAATTCTTCCAAGGTGGTGCTCAATATGCATAACTTGACATAACAACTTGCATTGTAGTAATGGCTAACCACAGTAAAATGACCAAATGTCAGGGTAGTACATCAATTAGAACAGTGATATAAATTAAATTCTAGTAGTGGCACTAATATTATACAGTGTCAGTAATGTACACTAGAGAATGACACGGTGACAAAATTCATCACCGTTCCCGTCCCCGCGGATAACCGCGGGAAATAATCCCATGTCATTTTCTAGTGTCTATTTCAACCTCAGTCCTTCTACACCAGCATTCTTCAAAGCAAAGCTTGCGGGTCAGTGGTTGTGGCTATTCATACTCGGATTATTCCCTCTCTCCTTAAAGAATGACATGAAGATGGTTTCCCGCGGTTATCCGCGGGGACGGGAACGGTGATGAATTTTGTCACCGTGTCATTCTCTAATGTACACATTAAAATAGCACAGTAGAACATTCATAATGATACACCTTAATACGCAGCATGGTAGAATATCTTATATCCTGCTGATTTAGCCTAAAAAAAACCACTCAAGTGTTATTGCAGAGGAATGTTTTAAAGTACGGAAAAGATCTCAGTAATGCTTTAGCACAGGTTATTTAAACGTCCATGCCATCCAGCACATAATCATTGATCAGAAAAACCTTCCTTCTATTAATATTAGTTTATTTCATGCATCTTGTGTACTTGTAGTGCTATTTCACCCTATAATTTATTAACAGAACTGAAAAAGAAACAGTTTCAAAACCTAGCAGTTATTTATCTGGCTCTCAGTTCAAATCCAGATCATTCCATCCCAGGATGAGAAAGAGAAAATCTGCAACAGAAGTCTGACTCACAGTTCAAATCACTTTCCATTACAACAGGAAAATTCAGGGGGGGGTTTCTCTATAAAACCAGCAATTACTTATCTGGCTCTTGGCAGAAAATTCTGTTTCTTCTACAAAACCGGTGATCATATGTCTGGCTCAACTGATGCTCTGTTTCGCTTGATGCTTCTTCTGGAGCCTGGATTCGCCAGCTATATATATATATAAAAAAACCCTTTCACTTTCTATTGTGTGGTTTCCTTTATATTGTCATTTATCTGCCAGTCTGCATTACTCTGCAATTGTATACGCAGTTGGGATCTATAGACAGACAAGATGGGATAAATAAAAATGGGTGGCTAGATAAACTGTAAATTATATGTAGAGTAGAGGTTGACCATTGGAGAAGGACATTATGTTTGGGAAGATTGAAGGAACCAGGCGAAGAGGGTGACCTGCAACAAGATGGCTGGACACATTGTAAACAACTATGGGGATGACATTGGATGACCATTCCATAAAAACGGTAATTCATCAAGTGCTAGGACTCGAATGTGAGTCAATGGCACTAACTAACTAGAGGCTGACCGAAACAGCTTTTTTTTTTCCAGTTGCAGCCAAAAGCAAAACTGCCACTGAAACTGAAAGTTTTTGGCTGAATCCAAAACTGCAATTGAAAGTCATAACCTGGTTCCGGCTGAAACTAAGGCCTCCTTTTACAAAACTGCAATAGCAGTTTCTAGCATGGGGAGCCACGCTGAATGGCCTGCGCTGTTTCCGATGCTCATTGAGTTTCGGGAGCAGCACGGGCCATTCAGCACGGCTCCCTGCGCTAGAAACTGCTATCGCAGTTTTGTAAAAGAGGGGGTAAGTTTGGTTGTATGAATGTGAACAAATGAGGGCCTCTGGTGACTGTCAGAGCTTGTAGTCTATATCCCTCTGCAAAGCCTACAGTATCCAAGCTAGAATATAATAATTTAAATAATGAAAGAATGTATTTTACCTCCAAGCAAAATAGCCTCCACACCCATCGACTGCAGCTAATGAAAACAGAAACAATAAGCCACAATGCTTTTACAGTGACTGACTTTGCACCACACTTGGAGTGACCTTTGACCTCATGATGCCACAGAAAGGCTATTTCCTAAGGAGCTTATCATCCCAAATTTACAGACCTAAATACCTGCTAAAATTTTGTATCAAAGGCATTTATTTGGAGCATTCAATTTACCATAAAAACTATTGTGCAAGAACACAATGGCATTACTTGCAATTATGCAATTGTAGTACAAAACAAAAAGCAACAACCACCTCCCCCCCCAAAAAATAAAAAATATATATATAATTCAAAAATAAAGAGTAGAGGTACATTAGAAAGAGCGTCAGCCTGTCAGGTCAGAGAGGGAAAAATGTTTGAGTACCTGAATGTACACCTCTTAGGTTATAAGTGGTATATAAATACTAAAATAAATAAATAAATAGAGTAGCCCCCCCCCCCCCAAGACAACTTTACATTTCATGGTAGTCTAATGATATGATCAGGGAGGAAGTGATGTCCCAGTCATGTCAGACATTTTGAGGGCAGTGCAAGAATGGGCAGAACTGGAGATTGTTCCTGCCCCAATTATATCCCTAGACTATCAGGGATTGTAAGATAGGATCAGGAAGGCTTATTATGGGTGGGAAGGGGTAGGCACTCAGGAAGATCCATGAGGAAGGGAGACTCCAGTTTTGGGTGGGGAGGGAGACAAACAGGACAAAGCACAAATTTTTGGTTTCCACATTCAGCTGCTGGGAGGCAGTCTGGATAACACCTGTGATTGGCGCTGACTAAGGATATATTCAGAGCTAGGCTGTTTCTGGTGACCAGCACTGAATATCTGGGGGGGGGGGGGGGGGGGAGAGGGCAGCTAAAAAGATAACTGGCTAAATCAATATTCAGCACTATTTGGTTAAGTTTATATCAGTGAAAGACAGGACTGTCCAATTTGGCTGCTAAACTTAATCGCTCAGTGCTGAAAATAGCCAGTTATTGCATGATATACCTGGTTAACTTTTAGCCACTAACTGTAAATATTCAGTGTGCGATAACTGATTATCTCACATTGGATATTCGCATTTAACCACTCAGTGCTGTTTCTGGCTGGTTAAATAGCGCTGAATATTGGCTGCATGGTCATTTTCGTTTGAAACAAAAACATGGCTGAAACCGAAACTAGGCAGAAAAGGGATTTTGTGCCAGTTTTGGTGCCTGAAGTGAAACTGAACCCAAAATTGGGTCAGCCTCTAATGTAGCATCAAATAAGGTTTGTGGAACTGCTCTCAATTTCAGGATGTAAGGCAAGCTAGTCCAGATGTGATGCTAGTGGTTGGATAGTCAGTTTCCACAGTCATTAATGGCTTGAGAATAGAGCTAGGCCTTTATCAAATAGGATTCCACAGCAGAAACAAGATGTTCTCCAATTACCAGACTATTGTAGGTCAGCCCCGGAGACATCACACCACAGTGACTTAATCCAATGGGCAACCTTAATATCCCATTATATTTGCAAGCCCTTTTCTACCTTTCCTACTTCCCTTGTTGACAGTTTCCTAGTGGTACGCTGTTTCTTCTAAAGAAGCATCTGATCCTACATCATCACCACAATCAGTGCAGAGTGTTGCATTTATACGGCTGGAAGTCTTAAGAGACTACTCATTCAGCTATAGCAAAATATGTGTGTCTTTCCACAGACTGGTATCACCCCTAAACCAAACCGTATGGGCTCTTGTTCACAAATGGGGCACTAGAACTAGACAAGTAGAGCTGCCACAAGTGTGATAGTCATCTTCTCTCTTACTTTATTCTGATCCCGTGATCAGAGGCAGCGTTCTTATACAGTTTGGGTCAGCTTGACAAACATGAATAAAGGAGACACTCTATACTGGACTGAGTCCAGTGAGTACAAAGTAAAGTATTACTCCAGAAGTGGTACTCATTATCAGTCTGGCAGCACAGATTGGATGCATCAAGAATGTGTGTGAACCAATATGCGCCTCTCCCCTCGCTTTGTTTTGTCTTATGTCAAAAAAATAAAATGTGTGCGAGTTCAGAGAGGTAAAGTGCATTCAAGTGTTCTCTTTAAGATGAATAGACTTGATGTTGAACTCAACTATCAAGGAAGGAGAGGGGTGAGAAAATAGATTTTCCCACCAACCAGCAGCAAAACTGTCCTGCTTATGGAAAAGATACTTTTATTACTGCCTTTTGCTTTGGCATTTCAAAGCGGTGGGCACTAGAGGATTAAGGGACTTGCTGAGGGTCACAAGGAGCAGCACTGGGATTTGATCTCACAACCTCTGGGTGTGGAGGCAGCAGCTCAACCAGTGAGCCTCACATTGTGAAAACATATTGCTGTTCATATTTGGGCAATCCCTTTAAATCTAGTAACAACCAGTTTCCCCTGTTACTCAACTACACTAAACCTGGCCACTAAAGGGTCTCCTCAGTAGCACTAAACATCTCATAAACACCATGGTACAATTGCTTCCTTCTCAAACACAGTATAGTGACAGTAAAGGAAGTAGCCACAAATGATAGGGCTGTGCAATTTTCCTTGAATACATTTCTAATCTCTGCACTTAGCAAGGGTTGATAAGTAGATTTTATAAAGCTCCATTGCTAAACTCTTATCACTACCATTAACCTTTTGTATTTACTGCAGTGCATGCCATTTTATCTACATGGGCCTAACTTTAGTCTATGGAAACTTTAATGTACAGAAATCTGAACAAGTAGTACATGATGGGAAGTGAGGCAATGATGATAATATAACATAACATTATACTTATAGACCACATTACCAAAAAGTTCTACGCGGTTTACAAAAGATTATAAACATTAAACATAATCGCATATTTGAATGAGTCAGCTAGTCAGGTATCACATAATAGGAAGGACTTTGGTGATTAGGCCTAAGCTGTCATTTGCAACAACATGGGGAATGTCAACATATCTTACGCCGATGAAAATAGTTAACAAACAAAAAATGAGCACAACAAACAAACTGAAAAAAAGGACATTTTGGCCCGAATTCTGTAACAGGTACTGTTGTTGGCTGCCGCCTTAAAAGCGACTGCTGATTGCGTGTCAATCAGGTGACGGCACCTGGTACAGAATCATGCCTCCGGTAAAGGTAGACACTGAAAATGTAGGTCAGGGCTTTCCTGGCCTACTTTTTCAGCACCTACTTATGATGTGAATCGCGCCTCCATAGGTGCTTTAATCTGCCTAATGCCACTTCCAGAGTGAGCCACGTCCACAGTGGCATTAGACGGCCTAAAGCACCTATGGAGGGGTGATTTGGGCACCTATTCTTTAGGCACCAGTAGGCACCTTGAATCTCAATTAAAAATGTTGCTTCAACAGCGTTTTTAACTGAGTTTGGGCACCTACCGCCGTCTACAAAATGAGCACCTTTTAGAGAATCCGGGCCTTGATGATATTTTTGGGATTAGGATAATAGTGCATCAGGCCACGGAAATAATACCTAATCTCCTCCTTCTCCCAAAGCTCCTTTGAAAACACACACCCCATCACATCCCCCTGAAGAACTCCCTAGCAGATCACCTATTGAAGTGCCCCCCCATCACAAATTTTTCCTGAAGAGCTTCCTTTCCAACAATGGCTCCTTACCTTCCCATAGCCCCCTCCCCAAACCTACCTGTATACATCCTTGTGGTCTTTGGGCTATGGGGCAGGAATGATCCCCAGTTGCTCCTGCCTCTGTTGATGTTGGTTCAAAACGGCACTAGTGAGCCCTAGTGGTAGTCTTGTGGTACTATTACTAGGGGTTTAGCTGCCATATAAGGACATTTTGGGAGATGGCCACATGCTTTTACTTCAATTTCTAGCAGGCTAAATAGATAACATCGTCAGCATAAGCATGTATGTGGTCATTATTTCTCTGCATATGTTTGGGAGGGACCAGAAGCATTTTTGTAATGGAGTCTAAATATATCTAGAACAGGGATAGGCAATTCTGGTCCTCGAGAGCCACAGACAGATCAGGTTTTCAGGATATCCACAATGAATATGCATGAGATAGATTTGCATACAATGTAGGCAGTGCATACAAATTTATCTAACCAATGGAAGGAGAGGGTGATCAATAGTGCATTGGAACAGCATAACAAGGAAACAGACCCCAAGATCTGATATTAAGATTGTTCCTCTATACCAGTGGTAGGCAATTCCAGTCCTCGAGAGTCACAGGCAGGTCAGGTTTTCAGGATATCCATAATAAATATGCATGAGATAGATTTGCATCTCAAGGAGGCAGTGCATGCAAATCCATCTCATACATATTCATTGTGGATATCCTGAAAACCTGACCTGCCTGTGACTCTCGAGGACCGGAATTGCCTACCCCTGATCTAGAAAAAAGAGATTCAGCCGCTATCCGGATAAATCTATCTGGTCTAACTCAGCTGCAGTAATAGCTAAACAATAGATATCTCTGAATCATCACATTCAGTAGTTCAGAGATATCTATACATTTCATTTAAAAATTTACAGAGTTTATCCATACATCTTTAAGTTAATCCACTGTCAGTGAATATTGCCCCCCAACCCTCACTCATTATTTAAAACCACAGTTCATTTAGTTCTTCTCCATTTTATCACATATCTCCACCATAAGATGGATACTGACCTAGGTAAAGAAGTAAACTTTAAAAGTGAAAGTTCATGGGATTGGTAGGCAGAAATTAAAGCTAAAGCTCAAAGTAGTGACCAAACATACTCAACCCATCCAACCAAAATCCAATCACAATCCACCCCACAGGAAAAGAAGCAATCGCAGCAGACAGAACTTGGTCTCAATTCCCAAACATAACATGGCCAGAATTTAACAAATTATACAAAAAATACAGCCATGCCTCCTGTGACCTCAACCATTGCCCCTCATATCTCCTTACCACCTCTAGTATAAAGTTCCGCACCATAATTCTACAATGGATCCAATTCACACTCACAGAGGGCACATTCCCTGACAACCTCAGCGAAATTGTCATCACCCCAATCCAAAAAGACCCAAAGGCACCACAAAACCTCCCTTCCAACTATAGACCTATAGCCTCAATACCGCTATATGTCAAAATTACAGAAGGCCTAGTAGCCAAACTCCTCACCAATTACATAGAGGACCACAACCTACTACACCCCATGCAATCAGGATTCAGAACAAATTTCAGCACAGAGACACTACTAGGCTCCCTCATGGATACCGCCAGACAACAACTTAGTATAGGGAAAAAAATGCTACTCATACAACTGGACCTATCGGCAGCATTTGACCTAGTAGACCACAACATCCTTCTACAGATACTAGATGCAATAGGCATCTCAGACAAAGTATACGCCTGGTTCAAAGGATTCCTAAAACTCAGAACCTACAGTGTAAAATCAAACAAAGAAAAATCAGAATCCTGGTCAAACCCATGCGGCGTACCACAAGGATCTCCACTGTCCCCCACCCTCTTCAATCTATACACTGCCTCTCTAGGAACCCATCTGGATAATCAAGGCATAACATCCTATAGCTATGCAGATGACATCACCATCCTCATCCCATACGATCATTCCAAACCTACCATGACAGAGGAACTTCACCAAACACTGGAAGCGGTCACAACCTGGATGGAAAATCACAAACTTAAACTCAATCAAGACAAAACCAAATTCATCCTCCTAGAAAACGACAGGATCCAAACCACAACCATCCTAGAAATAAACACAACCAAATATCCCATCCAAACAACAATAAAACTACTAGGCATGACCATAGATAGATGCTGCACAATGCAGCCACAAATAAACAAAACAACTCAAAAATCATTCGCAATCATGAGAAACCTGAGACAAGTACGGAAATTCTTTGAAAGCACACAATTCCTACTTATAGTACAATCCCTAGTACTAGGAATACTGGACTACTGTAACATTCTCTTCCTCCCATGTCCGGCAACCACGATAAAACAACTCCAAACAATCCAAAATACAGCCTTAAGACTCGTCTATTCATTGAAAAAACACGACCACATCACTGAAGCCTACATCAACTCACACTGGCTCCCAATCCAAGAAAGAATCCAATTTAAATTTTACTGCATATTATTTAAAACACTACATGGAGACAGCCCATCATACCTGAACAATCGCCTCATCCAAGCAACCAGCACCAGACACAGAAAAACGCACTCCCCATTCATACCCCCCCCATCCAAAGAAGTGAAAAGAACAAAACTACATGACGGCCTCCTAGCCACACAAGCTGCAAGACTGGATAACCAAATCTCCAACCTTCTGATGACCACCCCAGACTATAAGACGTTCAGAAAAGAAATAAAAACCACACTTTTCAAGAAATTCCTAAAACAGAAATAACAACACGACCACTAAAAACCCTCAAGATCTTCATATTATCTCTCTAGCTATTCTCTACAATTCATATAAGTCTGTCATTCAGTAACACTGTAATTCTTTATTCATTGTAATTCTTTATTCATTGTAATTCTGTCCTTAAACTAACCTTTTGTAATCCGCCTTGAACCGCAAGGTAATGGCGGAATAGAAATCCCTGATGTAATGTAATGTAATGTAATACAAAATATACAAGAAAATAAATAAATAAATGATCAAATTTCATCTTTTGTTGTTGCAGAAAGATAGATTTCGGATCTACGATGAATACTGCAGCAACCATGAGAAGGCCCAGAAACTTCTGCTAGAACTTAACAAAATAAGGACTGTGAGGACTTTTCTCCTGGTAAGTTTTGGATTGGGAATTTAACATTTGCTTTGGTGAATTGTTGTTGTTTTTTTTTCTGTACAGTATTTTAGCTCATGCCTTTTCAGTGATAGATCAAGGTGAGTTATATTCAGTAAATGCACATGAAAATTGTACCTTCAAAAAGATATACATAGGATAGAGTCAGTCCAGGGGTAGCTGCTAAAATGGTCAGTGATCTATGTCATAAAGCTTATGGAGACAGACTTAATGATCTCAATATATATACTATGGAAGAAAGTTCAGAGAGGGGAGCTACTGTTTATCTTTGTATCAGTCTTGGGTCTGCTGAAACTGAAACTCCCCTTTCTCAATCAAAACCACTGCCTACTCTGCCCTTACAACCAACCAAAACCGTGATTTTCTCACCAACTCTAGGCCCTCCCTGGGCCTACCATAAGAGCCACAGTAGTCTAGTGGCTTAACATAGGCAACATCAATTCCCAGTCACTTCAGCCTATGTCAGCTCCAGTCTCAAAATGGCTGTAGTGACAGTCAGCAGCAGTCTCCCAAGGCTGCCACTGAGGGTAACAACAACTATTTTGATGGCAGAGACAGTAGAGGAAGGAGTAGGGTTATCATATGGCTCCAGAAAAAGAAGGATGGATTGAGATATCTGGGTTTTACTTCAATTGCTTTTAATGGAGGCCATATCTGTTGAAGGATATAAAAAGACTTGAAGCAGTCCAGAGGAAGGTGACAAAAATGGTAAGGAGTTTGAACTAAAAGAAGCATGAGAAGAGAATGGAAGACCATTATTGAAACCTCTCTGTTGGGACTCCTTAAGTATTCTGACTCAATAGTATCCATCGATACTCCACATTGAACCATCTGCTCCTGGGCTACTGTTGGCTCCCCTCTCCCCCATCTTAGTTTAAAAGCTGCTCTATCTACTTTTTAAATGTTAGCGCCAGCAGCCTGGTTCCATCCCTACTATTTTGTAGCTTCATTGCATGCCCCCTAGTCCTAGTATTTTTGGAAAGAGTGAACAAGCGATTCCCATCTACCTTTTCCACTTCACTCATTATTTTATAGACCTCTATCATATCCCCCCTAAGCCTTCTCTTCTCCAAGCTGAAGAGATCTAGCCAATTTAGTCTTTCCTCAAAGGGAAGTTGTCCCATCCCTTTTATGATTTTTTGTCACCCTTCTCTGTACCTTTTCTATTTCTGCTATATCTTTTTTGAGATACAGTGACCAGAATCACACACAGTATTCAAGGTGTGGCCGTACCTTAGAGCGATACAAGGGCAATTAAAAGACAAAGAACGGTTCATAGTCAGTGGCACGCAAGACACCAGTGTGCCGACAATCCAGCGCTGACAATTCAGTGCAAGACAGAAACGCACTGCTGAAAGCCGCCGAAAAACTTATTTTTTAAGAGCTCCTATGGGGGGTGTGTGTGTGTGGGAACCACCCCACTTTAATGCATAGTGTTCGCGCTGCCGTGGGGGGGGGGAGTTGTGGGGGTGCAACCCCCCATATTATAGACAAAATAGAACAGTTTCCGATTTTTTTCAGGAAAAGTTCTGTTTTGTCTATAATGGGGGGGGGGTTTGCACCCCCCCCTCCCAACGGCAGCGTGAACACTATGCATTAAAGTGGGGTGGTTCCCCCCCACACCCCCTGTCGAAGCTCTTAAAAAATAAGTTTTTCAGCAGCTTTCGGAGGCGCGCTTCTGTCTTGCACTGAATTGTCAGCACTGGATTGTCGGTGCGCCGGTGTCTCGCGCGCGATTATCCCATCACCCAATGAACACACCCATGAGCTAAATACCAAATTTATAAAGGCATACAGTCAATGGTCAAAGCTATCATAAAACGAACCTAGACAAAAAATGTTTTCAGAAGTTTCCGAAAGACTATTTAATCGGAGACATCCTTCAACTGGGACAGTAATAGTCTCTACCTTTACGCTACCTGAAAAGCAAAAGACGAGTTAAATAGTTTTACTGAGCACCAACCTTTAAAAGGGAGAAAATAAAAGGGACAAGCAGATCTTAAGGAGTGAGATTTCATGATAGGTGGAAAAAGTACAAGATCATACATACTCGTATACTCCAGTGCATCCCCTTGTAGAATCTTAAACAGAAAACAATAAAACTTGAACAAAACCTTCCCTTTGATCGGGTGTCAGTGTAAGCATTTATAGTACTGAGAAATAAGGTTATAATCTGATCAAGAAAGCGAATAAATTAACCTGACTGCAATATTTAGTACAGTCTAGAGCAGTGGTCTCAAACTCAAACCCTTTGCAGGGCCACATTTTGGATTTGTAGGTACTTGGAGGGCTGCAGAAGAAAAATAGTTAATGTCTTATTAAAGAAATGACAACTTTGCATGATCCAAAATGTGGATTATCTGAAATTAGTTTATAGATCTTTCCTTAATTGCTTCTGATAATTTCAGCTATACACAGCAGAAACCATTGCAACATGCAGAAAGTGAAAAACTATCAAAGTATCAACTGCAAGAGACAAGATTTTGGACCAACTATTTTGAGGCCCTTGGTATTATAAAGGATGATTGATTCTTTATGGAAAACTTGTGCCTTAAGTGTCCTCCACCTGCACTGCCTCCAGTAGTTACCTTACGTTCTGGAACGTTGCCCGCCTCACTGCTGTAACCTCATGCAAGCGCTTTCCTGCATCTGCACCTGATTGTGAGGTGGAATGGAGAGGACAATCGCGTACAGACACAGGAAAGCGCTTGCGTGAGGTTACAGCAGCTAGGCGGGTAATGTTCCAGGACACGACCGCCGATCACTTGAGGCACAGGTTTTCCATAAAGAGTCATTCTTTATAATACCAAGGGCCTCAAAATAGTACCTGGCGGGCTGCATGTGGCCCATGGGCCGCGAGTTTGAGACCACTGGTCTAGAGGGTTTTTTAAAAGTCATCCTTGAGCAATTCAAATAGAGAATGTTGCAATAATCTAATTGGGGTAGCAACAGTAGTATCTGAGCCAGTAAATGAAAGTGGATTGCATCAAAAGCCTTCCACGAACAGCGCAAATTCCTCATCAAGAAGAAACTCTTCCTTGACCAGGAATTTAACTTGCGGATTGAATGACAAGGTTCGATCCAGCCAGATCTCCATTATTTGAACGGTAGAGCACAATTTGAATTCCTAATTGTTAATTCTGAGCGATGAAATTTGAATCTACTCACTAACATTATTATAGTTTCATTTTCATTTAACTTTAAATGAAAGCACAGCATCCAGTCGCTTATGATAGTCATACATTTACGTGCAAGTTCAATGGCTACATCAACCAAAGGATCTATAGGGATTAGGATGATTATGTCATCTGCATTAAGAAAATCACCATAAAACCCTCCTGTTTTAAAACATATCCAAGGGAGTGGATGTACACATTACATAATGAAAGTGGGTCAACTTCCAACTCCTTGAGATTATGGATTAATAGGGGCATTACGGTTTTTGTGATACAACTTGATTTGTCCGCGGCTTTTGATTTATAGTAGTACATTATGTTAGTATATTATTAGTATATTATGTTACAGCAATTAAGATGAGATCGGACAGAATAACGGCTTGGGCTGAAGGAATTTTGAAACACAGGACTGTACAAGTACAATGAGGATATAAATTATCTAAGAAAAGGACAATGTGTTCTGGGGTATCACAAGGTTCCCTACAGTCCCCTATTCTATTTAACATTTATTTGGCTCCTTTAGGCAAGATCCTGAGTAAATTGGGGGTTATATATTTCATGTATGCAGATGACATTACACTGGTGTTCCCAATTAAAGATTAATTTTAGATAACACTATCTTTTTTAAAATAATGTGTTCAGGATTGTGACATATTAGAGGAGTAAAAGTAAAAATTAAATTAATCAAGATAAGACAAAGATATTACGGGTTGAAGGATCATTGACTAAACTTATTTGTGTGTCATTTGATCTTGGTCTTCCCAGAGGTGAGAATATTGGAGCGCATAGTAGATGCAAAGTTAACTATGGAATTTCATGTTACTATGGGAGTTCCGAAGGTGGATTAGTTAAAATCATTTAGGTGAATTAATTAACTTCCCTCAAAGGAACAGTTAGCTAATACTTACTGTTGAAGATTCACATAATACATAGAAAAGGGAGTGGAGAATATTCATGGTTCCTGTGTCAGTCACACACATACAACCTACTATCTCTGATTATACACAATAAGATCAGTCGTCATAAACATAGCATGCAAAAATGTGGGCCAGATACATACAACAAGATTGTTTTCAAAAAGCTATGCTATAATCTTTTTTGCAGCATGAGAAAGAATGTTTTGGCAGGAACACCTACAAAAATTCTGTCATTTCTGCAGCTCAGGGATTTCTTCAGAAATATAGCTACCCTGCCAATGTCCAAAACTGCTGTTCTCTAGGCCAAACCATGTCATTTCCTCCATATGCCAAAAACAATCACATATCCTAAATTCTACTGATGGTTGTTAGGATCCCCGCTAATCCTAGGACTTTATCAGGCCACAATGAAGCTACCAAGTCAGTTAAAGGTGGAGGAGTAGCCTAGTGGATAGAGCAGTAGGCTATGAATCAGAGATACCAGTGTTCAAATCCCATTGGCTGTGATTGTGGCCTTGGACAAATCACTTAACCCTCCATACCTCTTCTACAAACTTAAGGGCCTCTTTTATTAATCTGTGTTAGTAGCTAAAGTGCACCTAACACAGCTTAAAAGAGTTTACTCTGGGAATCACTCAGATATCTTGGAGTAAGTTTGGCATTAGCATATGCAAAATCCGTGCTAAAGAATTTTTACAATTTTTTCCATGGAGGGGCCATGTTAGAGCCAGAGAGTGAGCATTTCTTCACTAATCAATTAGTGCATCTATATTATCATATGCTAACTGACCAGCACAGGATTAGCGCATGAGCCCTTACCACCTACAAAATGGGTGGTAAGTGCTCATGCATTAATTTTTGTTAATGACCACATGCGCTAATGGCAACATTAGCACATGAAAACAATCAATTATGTTTGCAATTTATTTTCTTGAATTGAGATAGGAAGTGAAGTCAGTCCTATACTGTAAAGAAAACAAAGACGCAGGACCGGATGCTCTAAAATCGCCATTAAAATCCTGTGGGTCATTGTTGTACCAGGAAATGGTCCAATTTGAAAATGGTGTTCGATGTTGAAACTATTTTACATTCAAATGAGTTTTGCAGAGGTCCACTAGAATCCCATCCTATCAGTCATTGGAGAAAATGACTGACACGTGCACAGAGCTGGCAGGGGAAGCTGACACATGTGGAGAGCCAGTAGGGAAAGCCCTGAACTGCTGAGCGGCAGGCGAAGCCCTGAAGTAGCCTTCTGCCGCTCAACTGTTTGGGCAGGAAGAGTAGGTATTTTTTAATGGGTACAGATGTGCATGTGTTACACATCCACGTCTATGCCCATTAAAAAAATAAAAGTCATGCTGGGACTCCCCTCACCAAAGATGGCCCCCCTCCCCCACCAAGCTTTAAAAAAATGGCAGGACGGAAGCCTCCAGGACCTCCCTCTCCCCCCTCCCCCACACACCTTTAAATTGAAGATCAGCAGAAAGGATGCCTACTCCCTCGTGCTACTGAGAAAGAGTTCAATGAAGTCTGCAGATCGTATGGCTTTGTGATTTAGTCAGTGATGGCAACCAAAGTGCAGCTTATTTAGACTGGAGTGCAGCTTACCCTTTTGAGAGATTCCAGCTAAGTATAAGTTTCTGCAAGTTTCTACAGCTTTGTGAAATTGACTACATAAGACTGTTTTTGGAACCAGTTTTGAGTGGGACTGATTAGTAAAACTGATATAGAACTATTTTTGAATTTATCAAAGTCAAGTTATACCAGTTTATTTGGGAACAGGCGGTTTTTCTTCTTCTTGGAGTTTTTTCTGGACTGTACTTTTCTTTACCGGTTGTAAGCCAATGTATCCAGGGGCTGCTGTTTACCTGGATACAGGTTCAGGAGAAGTTCCACAGGATGAAAATTCCTCTCTTAAGCAGTAAGAGAAGAGCTTCCCGTCCTGATATGTAAAAATTGGACACAAAACACTGAAGACTTAGAACAAAATCTTCGAGATTTATTATAATAAATGCAAAGTAAATATCAAATTATAAAGTAGGAATAAGAAACTCGCATTACATTCTCCTGTTCAAATTCCTTCAACGAAATCTAGACAAAGCTATACATTTTATCCTTTCTCTGACATTAACGTACACTAGCTCCATATTCTAATTTCTCTTTTAATGATTGTATGTCTGCGCGCCAAAATAGCACAGTTTTTGCAGCATATTTATTGCTAATGCCTGCGTTTGTTGAATCTTTGAGGCTTAGGGCTCCTTTTACGAAGGTGTGCTCAGCGTTTTAGCGCACGCACCGGATTAGCGCGCGCCATAGCATGCCCTAGCCGAAAATCTACTGCCTGCTCAAAAGGGGTGGTAGCGGCTAGCACGTGCGGCAATTTAGCGCGCGCTATTCCGCGCATTAAGGCCCTAGCACGGCTTTGTAAAAGGAGCCCATAGTTTTCTTTAAAATATAGAATCAATTTCACTTCCTATCTCAGTTCAAGAAAATAAATTGCAAACGTAATTGTTTGCTATAGTGAATTTACCAAGTGTTTATTCCCTGTTAGTACAACATTAGCTTATGGCCATTAAATCATAAACTAGAAAATCAGCCATTTCCTGGCTATGAAAAAATGGCCTAAGATTTTTGGAAAAAGCAACTATAAATACAGTATATAGAAACATAGAAAAATGAATACAAAGACCATATACACTATCCAGACTACCTATCCATTCCATCTGTTACTTTTTCATCTTACATAAAGATCCTCTGTACTTATCCCAAGCTTTATCAAATTCAGATACAGCTTTCATCTCTACCAACTCCACCGGAAGGTCATTCTTTACATTCACTACCCGTCCACATATATTAATGGCAACCAGTGGAATGCGATGAGGGCTTTCAGGGGATTCAGTGTGTATCCATGTGTTTGGATGTGGGCCTCGACTGTTTGCTGGTGATGCATGATGACCTTATCCTCTGACGCAGCATAGCGAAATGGAGATTTCCCCATCGGGCACGACTGGCTGTGGGGGCCAGGCAGGCTAGTACCTTTTTTGGGTGCTTGGAAGACAGCCTGAATACCGTCTGCAGCTAAGTTTTCAAGTTTTGTTTCTTCTGATCACTTCTGAAATTGTTTGAGACTTTGTGGATGTACTGCTTTTTTTGCTCACCCATTTGAATTTTGAAATTGATTGGCGTGCTGATGATGTTTGGGTGGTTCCCTTGAGGACAGCTACAGTGTTTTTCCCACTGCTGATAAGTTACCACATGTGTGTTTGTGATTTTACCTGCTCTTGTTCTATAAGTGGAGTTCTTTGCCATATGAAGCTGAACTGAGGCTTTTTCTCCACTTTTTTCTTTGTTTTCTGTGTGTTGTTGTATGAGTGGGTTTGTACACAGTGTGTGCGGGGTTAGTGCAGTGGGTGGACCTTGCAGTGTCTTGGGGGTTCCCTTTGGTTCCTAATAGGACATAGTTTGAGAAACCATGTGATTCAGTGAATCCCTAGCTCTACAGCCCTGCTTTTTATTATTATTATTATTTGTGTTGTTTTTTTTTTTTGCTTGATGCAGTTCGATTTGTTGAGTAGGCAGCCTGATCAACCAGTCAAACTGCATTAAACAAAAAGTAAACAAACAAACAAAAAAAGCAGGGTTCTTAGGCTGAGGATTTTCTGAACCCCCTTGAAGACCCTGACAGTACTGATCTAAATTTGATTGGCTGAGCAGCAGCTGCCTGTTTCCTGCTCAACCAATAAAATTCAGAGCAGTGCCCTTAGGGAGTGGGGTGAATACCCTGAAGGCCCTGACTGCATGCCACTAACTACCCTGTACATGTTTTAGTTTAGATTTGCTGTAGGCTATGTAGCTATTTGTAACCTAATAGGTTTTTGATATTTATCATACTTTTCTATTCGGATTTTTTTTTTGTTTTTTTTTTTAACTTACCATGAAAATAGTGCATTATGCAGTAGGATACTCTTAAATGCTCTTGCCCATGTAGAATCTGAATATAATAGTAAATATGAATCATTTAAGTCAGTGTACTTTGACCAGTAAGCAACATAGCTTATTCTCAGTTTGGTTCAATGGACGTGGTACTTTACACCACTGCATATAAAAATCATCCAGCAACAAAAGGACACTCACAGTAATAATTTGAAAATGGACATTGAACAATCAATGATACAGTAAGAAATTTGAAAAACAAGACTTCACATAGCTGCCGAACTACATTTAGGCTCCCTTTTATCAAGCTGCATTAGGGTTTGTTTTTTTTTATTCGCGGGTCACTGCAGGAAAAGCTCCGACGCTCATAGGAATTCTATGAGCACCGGAGCTTTTAACGCAGAGTTTACTGGTTAGCACATGGATAACATGTGAGCCCTTAGGCCTTGATTCTATGTAACTCCTAGGTGCCATTTCGCGCAGTTGTTGACCACTAGGCGCTATTTATAGAATCACGCCTAGCGGCAGCTAAGCATTCTTAAGCACCAGTAAGTGTTAAATCCTTAGGTGTACTGCCATTTAGTCCAGGGTTCACCTACGGTAGGCACCTACCCCTGCTTAACTCAATCCTTACCCAAACTCCTTCTCAAATCTGCCCCGAATCCACCATTAAGCATGCCTACTTGTTTCTAAATTGTTTTTTTTAACAGCGCTTTCAATTATCAGCCCCCTTTTATCAAGCTGCGTTAGGTTTTTTTTTAATCGCCAGCCGCTGTGGTAAAAGCTCCGATGCTCATAGGCATTCTATGAGTGTCAGAGCTCTTACTGCAGCGGCCGGTGATTAAACCCTCCCCCCCCCCAAAGCGGCTTGATAAAAGGGGGCATAAGCTAGGTGCTTAGATCAGCTAGTCGCACTGATCTTGGTGCCTAACTGTAGATATCTTTTATAGACTCAGGGCTTTACTGCCTACAAAATGGATTGTGGTTAAGTGCTTGCGCTCACATGGTAATTTTTTTTATTTTAATGGTTGCATGCATTTGGCTATTTAAACAAAAAATGTACATAGGCCATTTAAATGGCTGCGATAACAATGGCCTTAGTGAAAAATTTGTGTAGGATGGGTGAAGGCCATGTTTTACCGCAGTTTAGGAAATGTGCCCCAATGAAAAGAGTATCCAAAACAAAACACTTGTTAAGACAAAATAAATGAAAAAAAAAAGGAAAATGATATGAATAATGAAAACTTTTCAATTGCACCTCCCAAGAAAATTCTACTACAAGCTGATGATAAATGTAGAATACTAAAATATTAACTTTAGCTAGACTGACCTACAACGCTTTTAGAAAACTCATAAAAACTGCCTTATTCGACAAATATATCATCTAAATAATTTCCTCACCGAACACTTCTCTCTCTTCTCGTTCCCAATTTACCCCCCTCCTCCCCCCCTCTGAAATCCTTATCAAACCGTATTTTGCAATTCGGGACATATCTTCTAATATGCCCCTCTGAAAAAATTTCCTAAACTGTATATTGTTAATTTTTCAATGTATTTTTATAATTTGCGACCTTTTTCCTACCAGGTCCTCTCAAAAATGTCTTAGCGTACTGTATACTTTATACTTTCGCATTCTTAAAGTTGATGTACTCTGTATTTCCTCCAACTATCTGTAACTCGCTGAATGTCCAGCTCTCTTGAATGTAAACCGCCTAGAAGTCGCAAGATTATGGTGGTATAGAAAAATAAAGTTATTATTATTATCTATTTATGCTTTAGAACTGCATGCTGCTCGGCGGCTGGAAGAACACGGATGTCCCTCTGGAAGGATATCTAGTAGCACCAATTCAGCGAATTTGCAAATACCCACTTCTTTTGAGGGTACGTACTATATGAGAGTTTCTTTTATAGGATGTTTGCTTTTATGATTAACAATTACTGATTCTCACAAAGCATTTAGGGTCCCTTTTACCAAACTATGGTAAAAAGTAGCCTTAGCAAGCCCTTATATCAGTTTTCCCATGCACTATTTTTATTGCAGCAGTAAAATGGCTGCATTTCCTTTTTTTTTTTTAATGATCATGTGCTAATTTCCCCATTAATGGATGAGCCCTTACTGCCACCTTTTTTAAGAAACATACCGTAAAAACATGACGACAGGTAAATAAGTCAACCAGAAGAAAGGACTTGTAAAGAAAGAAGTGCGATAATCACATGCTAATCACATGCTAATGTTAGCATGCTCTGCGGTATGCTATTGTAAGCTGTTAGCAATTACCACAGTATACAGCAGTACCCTCAGATACCTGTACTGTTAAATCATTATAGATTTCTGTAAACAGCTTACACAGGTGAAAGATATCATTCACTGGGTTCTGCGTTTGTTTGTATAAAGTGCAAATGCTTAGGGCAAACAATCCAGATAAATAAGGCCAATAGGCCTGTCCAGCCTGCCCATCCACAGCATCCACTGTCTGGAACGCGTTGCCAGAGGTTACAGTAAGAGCGGATAGCATAGCTGGTTTTAAGAAAGGTTTGGACAATTTCCTGGAGGAAAAGTCCATATACTGTTATTCAGAAAGTCATGGAGGAAGCCACTGTTTGCCCTGGATCGGTAGCATGGAATGTTGGGTTTTGGCCAGGTACTAGTGACCTGGCTTGGCCACTGTGAGAACAGGCTACTGGACTTGATGGACCATTGGTCTGATCCAGTAAGGTTTTTCTTATGTTATTATTAAATTATTTATATACCACTTATATCCTAAGTGGTTTACATTCAGGTACTTTATATAATATTTCCTTATCTGTCCCGATGGGCTCAAACTCTATCTAGTGTACCTGGGGCAATGAGAGGATTAAGTGACTTGCCCAGGGTGACAAGGAACAGCGAGGGATTTGAACTCACAAACTCAGGGTGCTAAGGCTGTAGGTCTAACCACTGAACCACACACTCCCACATTTCTTATGTTCCTCTCCCTAGGTGATCCCACGTGCCTGCCCCATGCTTTCTTGTATTCAGATTGAGTCCTTGGCTTCATCATCTCCATCGTGAGGCTATTTCAGGCATCTACCAGTCTTTTGTTAAAAAAAAAAAAGTATTTCCTCCTGAGCAGTGGCGTAGAGGATGACAGGCGCCCGGGGATCCCCCCCTCCCAACCTCCGCATTCTCCTTCCCCACTCCCTCCTGCCGTGCGCATGCACCAATTCCCATGCACCTCTGTAAAGTTTCTGGTGCGAGCAATAACCCCCAACCTGCTGTCGCACCAGCATCAGTTCTTCCTCTGTTGTCACTTCCTAGGCACATGTCCAGGAAGTGACATCAGAGGAAAAGCAGATGCTGCCATGACAGCAGGTTGGGGGTTGCTGTTCGCTCCAAGAATGTTACAGAGGTATTGGGGAAGGGAAGTGGTGTGCACGCACAGCAGTGAGGGGGGGGGAGGGAGGGGAAGGGGGGGAGGAGTTGGGGGGAGAGGACAGGTGCTTATACCCTCACCAAGATGGTGCCCGGAGTGGACCGCCCTCCCCACCCCCCTTACTACACCACGGCTCTTGAGCCTATAACCTCTTAACTTCTTCTTATGCCCTCTCATGCTGGAATTTTCCTTCATTTGAATAAGGCTCACCTCCTGTACATTAATGCTAGGCGGTAAGGGCTCATGCGATAATCACATGCTAATATTAGCATGCTCCGCGGTATGCTATTGTAAGCTGTTAGCAATTACCACAGTTTATTAAAAGGACCCCTTAAAGGACAAGTCAGTAAGGTGTGTCTATAGTTAGCCACCAATTACAAGCACATATAGAATAATAGAACTTATGCATGTGATTGATAACTTTCAAAACCCTCAGTCCGTTATTTCCACTGCTCCATATCCCCTTCTCTGTGTCTCTCCTTTTTGTGCTTTATAAACCTTTCTCCTCTCTGATCTTTCCAGCTGTAATTTTATCATCGTATCTATTAGAATGTATCCTCTTCTCTTTTCTTTGTCAGGAAGTAGATTACACTCAGTGCATCAGCAAGTGTTATTCTAATATCTGCTTTCTATTCAGAAAGGAACTGGGCTATGGGAAGAAGAGTTGGAACATCCACAAGGATTGCAATAGGATACTCTGTTCTGGCTGGAATGTGTATTTTCCATTGACTGTGACAGTGGCATAGCTACAGGTGGGCCTGTGTGGGCACAGACCCACACATTCTTGGCTCAGGCAACACAATCCCCTCTCTCCCTCTCCTTTTTTGGTGGTCCAGTATCTGCCCCTGTTTCTGAACTGCCTCCCCGGTGTAACTTAAAGGCTTCTTTGGCAGCCGAAGCAATTCAATTTTTCTTCCTGCACTAGGGTTACCATATGACTCCAGAAAAAAGAGGACAAATTGAGACATTCGGGTTTTACTTCTGCTGAAAGCAATGGAAGTAAGAATAATGTGACCATTTATTTTTTTTCATCAAAACGGGACATCTATTAATTGAGAGTCCCGCCCTAGCCCTGCCCCCAATCCCAACCCCAAATATGTGGTGGGTCGGGACAACAGGACTGTCGGTCCAATAACGGGACGGTCCCGTTGAAAACAGGACGTATGGTCACCTTAAGTAAGGAGGACATATAGAGGCATCTGGGCTTTACTTCCATTGAAAGCAATGGAAGCAAAACCCAGATGTCTCAATCCATCCTCCTTTTTCTGGAGCCATATGGTAACCCTAGCCTGCACCAGCCCTGCAGGCTTCCCTCTGCTACATCCTGTGGATGAGGAAACAGGAAATGATGTCACTGAGGACGGGACATGGCAGAGGAAAGTCTGCAGGACCAGCACAGGCAACAAAAATGAATTGCTGTAGCCACCCGGGATGCCTCTAAGGTACATTGGGGAGGGAAGGGGGAGTCAGAAAAAGGGTGAATTGTAGTCTGGAAGTGAAAGATTACTGAGAGAGGGAGAGATGCTGAATGCAGGGGCTGAGGGGAAAGTAAAAAAAAAAAATAAAAAAAAATCTGTATTTTATATATCTAAGGGGAAGAAGGAAGGCCCATCCAAGTTAACTCTAGGCCCATCAAAAGTAGTAGTTTTGACAATGCCACTTCTGTGTGAGCAGTATTTCTGCAGCAACTTCCAAACCAATTTTTATGGAAATACTCTGAATGCCAGATTCTGTATCCCTGCGCTGCATACTGTTGACATACAAAATCTGCATTTACAATAAAAAAAATGATATACCTAGAGAATATGATTTATCATGAACACGACACGGAAGCCCTGTGAACATCTTGGTACCAAAATGGAATCCTCTGGAAGTCCTGCACAATAAAATAGCATCTGCTGGTTGCAATTCTTTTCTGTATATGTTTTTCATTGTTTATTTTAAAATGTGGTATTAGCCAATAAATAGAGGACTCCTTTTACTAAACTGTGGTAGAGTTTCTTACCGCGGGCTTATGAGGTAAATGCTGAAATGCTCATTCAATTCCCATGAGTATCGGAGCATTTACCTCACCAGCCTACTGTAAGAAGCTCTACCACAGTTTAGTAAAAGCCAGCAAGAATCAGGTAGTAATATAACTAAGGCAGTGTAGCCTAAGTCTAAATTTTTCTAACACGCTTTTATAGTACATTACATTACATTACATTGATGTCTTCTATCCCGCCAATACCTTTCAGTTCTAGGTGGTTTACAACAAGAAATTAGCCTGGGCATTCCCAGGGAGATTACAAGGTTGATAGCTATAGTATGTGTCGGGATCTGGGAATGGTTGATACGGTTTGGTTAGATCATTTGACAAATTTCTGTGTCTAGATTTCCTCACAGAATGTATTATTTTTTTAAAGAACATTACTAAAAAATCTGTGGTGCACTTACCACATTATTGTACATAGCGCTAATTTTTCATGATACCAATCCAGGGTAAGCAGTGGCTTCCCCCATGTCTTAATAACAGACTATGGACTTTTCCTCTAGGTAATTGTCCAAACCTTTCTTAAAACCATCTACTCTAACCGCTCTTACCACAACGTCTGGCAATGCATTCCAAAGCTTAACTATTCTCTGAGTGAAAAAAAAAAAAATCCTCCTATTGGTTTTAAAAGTATTTCCCTGTAACTTCATCGAGTGCCCCGTAGTCTTTGTAATTTTTGATGGAGTGAAAAATCGATCCACTTATTTGTCACAATTATGCTAAAGGGTTATACCATTTAATCAAACGTACTTCAGAACAGTAATTCAGTACAGACTCATTTTATGGGAAAATTATATTTTAAGTGTCCAGCTAAATGTGCTGAGGGGTTCCGTCGAATAGCATTTAAACTTCTTATTCACAATAACATTTTTTTTTAAACTTCTGAAAGGTATGATTATTCTTGATGTAAGTAAATTTAAAATAGTATGAACCCTGAAAATCTTTACTAAAGAAATATGATCTAGAAGTAAATGTATTTTTATAAAATATGGCTGAGATGCACAGATAATTGCAAGTTTTTCTCTGCCATTTGCAAGGGTATCAGGTCATAATACTGTTCCAGGCATTAAAATAAGTATGTGGCTCATTGGGCTCTTTGGACACTTACGAGGTGTCCAGTTTGTCACAGAATTGGCCAAGTATGTGCTAGTCTTGTAATCTGGAGGTGGGGGGACCCTTAAACACTTGGAAATGCATAATCAAAAGATACATCTAAATCGATGCGGACATATGGCACTAGATGCCCAACGATGACATCGAGAAATTGTCCATTCTCGAAAAATACATCTAACATATTTGTTTTTTGAGAATTGTATATCTGGACGTCCAGGCTATTGTTCATCCAGACCGCCATGTCATCTATATTTATACCATATTCTCAACCAAAATTTCATCCAAGTGCCAAATATCCAGAACATGACCTTTTGGATGTGGGAGGGGCCATAATTATTATGGACTGGCCACCCAGATATGGCAACAGAGCAGTGGGGCACCTTACAGGGCATGCTATGAACTTCACAAAAAGTGTGCCATATAAACTTCTCACCAGAACTCCATTATAGGTTATAGTGAGCTCCCCAAAATACCCCCCAAAACTACTATAACCACCTGCAGGTGGCACCTACCATATTTTTGCGCCATAAGACGTACCTGACCATAAGACACACCCTAGATTTAGAGGAGGAAAACAAGAAAAAATCCCATTCTGAACCAAATTCTCACTGCCAGGTTCTGTACCCTATCCCCCTTCTGGTGGTCTAGTGGTAGGCAGGGACAGGTCACAGGGCAGGCAGGCCTAGTGACAGGCAGGACCCCCCACCCTGAGGCAGGCAGGGACACCCAAAGTATATAATCTTTCTTCTCTTCTTCACTATCCATGTGTACCATTTCCTCCCCTTCCATTACGTATCACGTCTCTGTATCTTTATTCCTCCTCTTTCCAGCATTATTCTATGTCCCTGTCCCTATGCTCCCTCCTCCTTCAGCATTTCCTTGCTCTGTTTCTTTCCATCCCCATGTTAAGCTTCATTTCCTTCCTCCTGTACTCCTGACCCCCACCCTCCACCCCGAGGCAGGCAAGCAAGGCAACCCACTCCCCGAGGTAAGCAGGCAGGCAGGCAGGGCCCCCCGTACCCCCTCTGACCTCTCCCCCGTACCTTATAGTTCCTCCGGCAAAGATTGACGTGCCTTTTCCTCCATGTCCCGCCCGAACGAGAAGGGAGTCAGAGGAGTGGCGGTGGAGGGAGCTGAGGCCCGGATGTGCCGCCCAGCATAGCCATGGGGGAAGGGAAGGAGGCCGGAACCAGTTGCCGCTGCTGCTGTTGCTGTAGCTGCTTGCTCTTGTCAGGGCCACGCTGCCATGCTGACTCCCAGCGACTTCTGGTTCCAATGGCTGCTGCTTGCGCCCGGCCCACGGGGAGTGTGTGGGAAGCAGGACTTGCTGTCTCCAGTGGCAGAGCGGCGCGCAAGGCTGCCTGTCTTTTCGGCTGACGCGACTGCCTCCTCTTCCCTTCTGTAGTGGCAGAGCGGCGCACAGGTTTGCCTGCCTGGTCCCATGCCACTTCCCACAAGAACAAAAGTGTCACGGGACTAGGCAGGCAGCCTTGTGCGCTGCTCTGCCGCTACAGAAGGGAAGAGGAGGCAGCCTTGTCAGCCAACCAGGCAGGCAGCCTTGTGTGCCGCTCTGCTGCTAGAGAGGCAGCCACGCCCAGCGAGGGAGGACACCAAAATTAAAAGGTAACCGGGGGGTGGAGGTGGTGGTTTGGGTATTCGCTCCATAGGACACACCCTTTTTTCCACCTACTTTTTTGGGTGGAAAAAGTGCATCTTATGGAGTGAAAAATACGGTTTATATTTATTAAGAACTTTATATACCGCATAACAGCCTAACAGGATATGGCAGTATAGTAGGGTTTTGGGGGGTTTTGATGGGTGCACATGTTCCACCCACATGTCATGGTTAGAATGGCTTATGGGCCTGGGTCCTCCTCTCTATGGATCACTAGCCCCTAGGTTATTTAAGAGACCTGTGTGCAGCTCTACTAGGCTTTCCTATTCTAGGTGCTGGTGTTCTGGAGACAGGTATGTATGCTTTTATTCCAATCTTTGTGAGGGTATGAGGGGGGGTCAGTGAACACTGGGGGGGGGGGTGTTGGGGGTCTTTACTTTGTCTCTGCATTGTATATCTGGTCACTTTGAATACCTTTTTAGCACTTATACCTGTTTTTACATTATCTAACTCACAACGTATAAGTTCTGTCAAGGATGTCTAATAAAACATTCGCTTATCCCTGCAGGATGACTAAGTCTAGATCGACCCACATCTTGCCCCAACCACTCCTCCAAATTCGCCTCTTTCAGCTCTGGATGCAAAGTCCCTGGATATGTCCAAAATATAGGTTTGATTATCAACACTTGGACGATCTGTCTTTTAGGTCAGGGGTGTCAAAGTCCCTCCTTTAGGGCCGCAATCCAGTCGGGTTTTCAGGATTTCCCCAATGAATATGCATGAGATCTATTTGCATGCACTGCTTTCATTGTATTCTAATAGATCTCATGCATATTCATTGTGGAAATCCTGAAAACCTGACTGGATTGCGGCCCTCGAGAAGGGACTTTGACACCCCTGTTTTAGGTCATCCAAGTGCTGACTTGGGTGGGTTTTTAGACATGTTTAAGTTTTGATTATGAGCCCCATGCTGTTTATTGGAAGCTTGTATACTGCTACTAATGACTGGGGAGTCAATTCTGAGCGGTTTACATGAGCTTCAGTAATGCATGTTCAAAAGTGCAGTAGTATTGCGGGGAAAGTCAGGGAAAAGTTGAGACTATTATTTAATTTAAGGCTCCACTCATTTATAAACTCGTAATTTTATGGTCTGTGGTATTGTCCACTGTTTTGCACAGGGATGAAGCTAAACTGTTTGATATATTAATGGGTTAGAGAATACAACATATCCCGACTGAATGGAAG
This sequence comes from Geotrypetes seraphini, assembly GCF_902459505.1. Taxonomy (NCBI): domain Eukaryota; kingdom Metazoa; phylum Chordata; class Amphibia; order Gymnophiona; family Dermophiidae; genus Geotrypetes; species Geotrypetes seraphini. The sequence goes on along the minus strand of NC_047085.1, from coordinate 102,934,981 downwards.
AAATAGCTGCTTTAAAAAAATGAAAAGCTTAGTATATTTTAAAAAGGGTTTAGTTCATTTGGGGCAATGGGAGGATTAAGTGACTCAGTTCGTGTTTGTGCCCTGTTGGGATTGGGGTGTTTTTGTAATTCATTGCCGATAAATGTCAATAAAGAATTTGAACTCAGAGTAAGTAATGGACACTCTATGTTGCACTGGAGCCAAATATGATGCACATGAAAAGGCTGGAGCTGATCTATTCTCTGTGCATTGACAGGAATTGCTGAAGAGGACTCCAAGAAAGCACAGTGACCACGCAGCAGTGATGGAGGCCCTCCAAACCATGAAAGATGTCTGCTCCAACATAAATGAGGCAAAGAGGCAGATGGAAAAATTGGAGGTTTTGGAAGAATGGCAGTCTCACATTGAAGGATGGGAGGTATATTATAGTCAATGTTTGATTTATAGCACAATTTAAAGGCTTTGGATCCTGATGGCTAAATTGTTGAGAGGTTTCCACAGCTGTAATAAAGAAAAATATATACTCCTAAGGGGAGTCTTGTGATGAAGTGGAACCACAGTATGGAAAACAATTTACAGTTTCTTAATTCTGTAAGGAATACAAACTCAGATTTACTCAGATTTTTGTTGTTATTGTCTGCATAGATTCAGATTTGAAAGCAAATTTTATGAGGATAACAGCTACAATGCAAAACCCTTTTTTCTAAAATAGCTTTATGCCCTTGTTGTAGAGGCATTCCATATATAAATGATGGCAATTAAATATCTGGAGAGACTCAGATGTGTATATACCATTTTACAACAGGGGTCATTTACATCTGGGGAAAGCTCAGTACATCTGGATGTCAAGGAGGTAGGGGTAGTATAGGAATAGGGAGTGGTCTACGTGGACCTACAATATAAGCATATAATTCCCATTTCATATAGGGGGTCCATACGTCTGTATGGGAAAAAATAGATGTTGAAACTTAACTTAAGTCACATCTAAGTGCCTGTTGAAGGGACAGCTATAAATTCTAACTTCCGGGGCCTCCTCTGATCACTGTATTCAATATCTGTTCCCCTCTTCCTATCCCAAAAGATAGCAGACCCACCTGATTCAAGCCCTACCTCAGAGGGTAGAATATTTTCCCATAAATGAAAGCATGACCCCAGTAGCAATACGACAATATTACTGCTAGAGGTCTTGGTATCCATTTTGGCCCAGTGAAGCATCATAGCAGGAGCGAGTGGGCATTCCTCCTGCTCCACTAGACCCTAGGGACCCCTAGTAAGGCTAGGGATAAGATCAGTGGTGAGGGGTAGAGTGGTCTTTTTGAGCTTATTTCTGCACCATGGCGGGAGGGGGTCATGGGGGAAGCCATTTATTTATTCAATTTTCTATACTGTTCTCCCAAGGGAGCTTAGAACATTTTACCTGTAGTACTCAAGCATTTTTCCCTGTCTGTCCCGTGGGCTCATAATCTGTCTAATGTACCTGGGGCAATGGGGGCATTAAGGGACTTACCCAGGGTCACAAGGAGCAGCATGGGTTTGAACCTACAACCTCAGGGTGCTGAGGTTATAGCTTTAACCACTGCACCACACTCTCACATTGGGAGAGGGGGTCATGGGGGAAGCCACTGGGGGAGGGTTACATTTGGAAAGGGTTGCTCTAAGTGGGAGATTGCTGACAGAGAATAATCAAAGGAAAGAAGGTTGATAGAGGGGAGAAGGGGCTCTGCTATTGGGGCTCTTGGCAAAGGAAGCAGCAATTTTGAAAGCTGCTCCTATCTCTTTATGGGAGGGAATTGATTTTTTTCCCCTCATATGCAGCTTTCTAACATTGCTGTTCTCTCTAGTCATGGAAAGGCTTTGATACACAGCCATGCACCTATTTTATAAGAGGCTCTATATTTGGCAAAGCTCCATGGAAAATAATATGAAAATTCTTGGACGTGTGAATTCCCCCTCCACATTTTATCTAAGATGTACCTCGTTATCTTTTATGAAGGCGAAGGGTTAAACCTTTTGTCAGTCAGTGTTGAAAATTAAGCAATACAACTTTCCAAACATTGTAATGTCTGCTTACTCATGGATAGTAACCTGCTGGGCGTCAGCAGTTCAGCCATTAAGCTATCACTTTCTATTATCTAGCTAAACCTTCACATCTGCAGTGCAGTTTCCTTGTGGCATCTGAACCAGTGCGGTTCAGAATTTGAGAAGCTTTTATTTCAGTAATAAAACATGAAAGAGAATAAGTAAGCAAATTCTGGCTTCACTTTTCTTCTCGCCTAAGAAATATCCTCAGTGCATTCTACGTAGTCTTGCTGTGACTACGGGCTCCTTTTATTAAGTTGCGCTAGGGCTTTAACGCACGGAATAGCGCGCGCTACATTGCCACACGCTTGACCTTAACATCAGCATTGAGCCGGCGTTAGCTCTAGAAGCGTAGCACGCGGTAATTTTCTGCGTGCACTATAAACGCTAGTGCACCTTAGTAAAAGGAGCCCTATGTTTCAGATTCATTTTACTGGACTTGTTAGATAATTTCAGAATTATTTATGACATTTAACTTATTTTTTAAAAGGAGAAAAATTGGCTTTAGAGTTTGCCAGAAAAGTTTTATTTGGGTCATTTGGGGAAATTTTCATTTTGATCAGGTTACCCTCCCTTGTATCATCTCAGGAGAAGACACTAAGCAAAAATGTTCTGACTCAATTCCCACAGACCCTACCTGCTGTAATCCAAGTCTCTCTCCTTCTACCCCCTTCCCTGTGGCTCCTACTTCTGGCCCCTCTCCCTGCAGGCCCTCCATCCACTCCATGCAAGTACCCCAGGCCCACCTCAATGTCTGATGGCTCAGTGGTGGATCATTTGAGAGCAGCAATGCCCATTTACTCTTGCTCACGATCAGATATGCATTATGCATCCAAAACGGCACCTACAACCTTTCACCCTGCAGAAAACTCATTATATGGTATATAGTCCTCTCCTAGTGCATCCCAGGATGCATTGGGCAGGGGCAGGACACCATTTTGAAGAGGTGGGTCCTATCAGCAGGAGGGAGTGGGCATCCCTCCTGCCAGTCTTCAAAATAAGGTACAGGGGGTTTGGAGGGGGGTCAGGAGTTTTAGGTGGGTCCTAGGCCATACAGCCAGGTAGGAGGGAAGGAGGGAGGGTTGGGTCCTTGAGCTGGAGGAGGGCTGTTCTTTGAAAGGGGGGCAAGACCGTAGCCCACTAGAACACCAGGGAATATTTTTTTGTAGGGGTGGGGCTATTCAGCGGTTTCTGCAGCCGCTGAGCCCAGCCGACGCCCAGATATCCCCGCGGCGGGAGAGTTCCGCGTCAGACCTGAGTGAGGGAGCACTCGGGTCTCTGGACTTGATGACATCACTGTCTCCACCGCATCTCTCTGCGCCCCCATGTCCAGCAGAGGCACAGAGTGTCGAGCTTGGCCCCGAGGGAGAGGAGCTGGAGACCCCGGAGCAGGCAATGGGAGGAGCTACTGCCCTAGCTGGAACGCTGGGTGGAAGGGCTGCTGAAGGAGAAGGAGCACCAACAAGCACCCCAGCAGTGATACTGGAGATACTTTTGGAGGCTATCAAGAGACTGGATGTGAAGGTGGAGAAGACTGCCTCAGATATTGAGGTAATGGTTAAGAAAATGGATAACTTTTCTGAAAGTCTGGTAAAAGTTAAGCAAGAGTGCATGGACAAAATACAAACTGAGTCAGCTTCATTGAAAAATTCAATTACCACTATTGTTAAAGAACAAAATTCCACTGCCCGTAAAATAGAAATGATTGAGAACTTTAACAGAAGATTGAACTTGAGAATCCTAAATTGCCCAAGGATTTTGGCAATATCACCCATTGAGATTTTAAAAAAATTTCTGGTAGAATGTTTGAATTATCCGCAAGATCAGATTCCACCCCTAAATAAAGTATACTTTTTACCTACTTCAAAAAGAAATTCAGATATACCTAAGGGTGAGAACTTGGTCACTGATAAAGACTTGCAAAATCTTACGGCAACATTAGAGGAATCATCTATGGAAGTTAAAGAAAGAGGAACTTTAATTGTTAACTTTATCTTTGAACAAGATCTTAATGCAGTTATGAGGTTATTCTTTAAAAAGTCTGGATCACTCTTTTGTGGTCAATGTTTATGGTTATATCATGATGTAACTAGAATAACCCAGGAAAGACGGAAAATGTTTTTGGGCATGAGAGAAGAGACAAGGAAGCTAGGTGCTACTTTTTTGCTAGCTTATCCAAGCGGTCTGAAATATGTGTATTTTACACCAGATCATCTACATTCCTTTTTAGATCTCAAAGGTTTATCTAGTGGAGGGAATGTAGCTTAAAGGGAATGCTGGGTTGTAGCGTTTAAGTCTTTACTTTTTCGTTGTATTATTGTAATATTACTCCCTATAATATCTTTGTTTTCTTTTTCCTCCTCCTAATTGAGGTCTAAGGAAGAGTTAAGTTTCATATATATATTTATTTTAAATATTGCAATGTTTAATGATGTTTTTCTTTTGGAACATGATTCTGTATTTCTAAACCAAGTAGTTATACTTGTAAGTATGTTAAATTTAATAAAAATAAATTAAAAAAAAAAAAAGACTGCTTTAATGAGTCTTACTGACACGGAAACATTTAGGGCTAGATTCACCACTTAGCGACCCCTTTGTGACCCGATTTCCCTCTGACCCGACCATCCTCCAATCCGTGCATGCAAATGAGGGGGAACGGCATTCAAATATAGGCAGGCAGTGATTCACTGAAAAAAAACCTGCAATACCTACTGGGCTGGCCGATCAACATACAACTGCTGGGGACCAGTCGTTCACGTGGTTTCCAACTGCATCTCCTGCTCTCTGCTGCGATTCTCCAGCTCTCTTGCCGGCCTGCTCTCTTCTGCCCTGACTCTCTGCTGCGATTCTTCTGCCGCCCTGCTCTGCCCCAAATCTCCTGCGCTCTCTGCCCCAAGCGCTGCCCCGGCCTTCCCCTACAGTGCGAGCCTGTGGTTTTAACCCTCGGGTTTAAAGAGGGTTAAAACCACGTGCTCACTGGGCTAAGTTAAAAGTTAAAAAAAGGGTTGCTGCTCTTTAAGCATGCACAGACCATCTACAAATGGTCTGCGCATGTGTCAGGATTGCTACAGAGCAATCCGGACAGTCGGTTGGGGGCGTGATTCCGATCACCCTCATTTTCATGAGGGCGATTCGTGAATCATTCCCCCCTACACGGATTGGATCCGATCCGTGCCCTTAGTGAATCTAGGCCTTAGTGACTAGAGAATGACATTGATTTGGGGGACCTGTAAGTACCTGTGGTAAATCTGCAGTAAAAAAAAAAAGGGCATTTTTACCACCCCTGTAGTGAACCACTCCCTCCCCATGATTATCATGCTGTTTCCCTCCCCTCCCCTCAAACTTTTCTGTTCATACCTTATAGAGCCTCTGAACTCCCTCTACCATCACCAATTCTCATAGGCCTGCTATGGGGCCTTCCCTCTGCTAAAGTCTCTCCTCAGAAGATGCAACTTCCTGTTCCGCTTAGGAAGGATGCATCCTGGGGAAGACTGAAGCCTTGGGACAGCTTCTTTCAATCGCCGCTGTGGGATTCCTGCTAGCAGCGATTGAGGTTCTTGGGGGTTAAATTCCTGGGGGTGGGAGGGAGAGAGAGAGAAAGAGGAAAGATGCAAGCCGCTTATTTTGGGCTATGCTGAGGAAATGCTGCTGGGCATGGGGCCCCCTGGAACTGTGGGGCCCAGAGCAGCTGCCCAGATTGGTCCCCCTCAAACTCCCTGCTCCCTGTCCCTTATCCTGCTGTCCACTTAATTGCTCTCTTTGTCCATCCTCTCACTCTCACTACTGCTACTATGAATTATTTCTATAGTGCTACCAGACGTACGCAGCGCTGTACAGAGTAACAAAGGAAACATTTCCTGCTTGAAAGAGTTTACAATCTAAACAGACAAGACAAACAGGATGTCATGGATACAGTTAATCTGCTGGCTGGGTTGGTCGGCAGTGGGGAGTAGTGTTATGGATTGAAGGCTATATCAAAAAGGCGGGTTTTCAGTCTGCTTTTCTTCTCCTCCTGTTGCCATATCCCCTCTCTTCCTATCCCAACCTCAGCCAAACTTTTTTCTCTGTCCTTATCCCTTTACTTTTTCCTCCTTGCGCCCTGATCTTCCCTCACTCTGCCCACCACCTCTTCTTCCCCTCCTTTTACTGCACATCCCCTCTTTCCATTCTGACCCAGCCCTAACCCTTTCTCTCTTCTCCTTATGCCATCTTAATCTCTCCTATCTACTGCCATCCTCTCCTCTCTGTGCCCCATTTTGCCCCATTCTTTCTAGTTTACCATTCCGAGTCCCAAACCCACCCCATAACCACCTCTGTGTGCCCCCTGCCCTCCCCTCTCACTTTAGCTTCTTGCTCCCTAAACTCCCCTCTCTCTCCTTTACATCTGACCAGGCCAAAAATAAAAAAGGCATTGCAGCCAGTATGTCCATTCATCTCCCACCACTGTGATCATGATGATCCAACCTCTCTTTTTCTTCCTTCAGTAACCTGTAGAGGTCCAATGAATGTTAGTAGATCTTTCTTTGTGATCTAATTATGTAAATCGAATTGAGCTCCTATTTGATTCGGTAAATAAGACTAAGAATTAGATTAGATTACAGCTGTGGAAGCAAAAAATTGGATGACTGTAAGAGAAATGCTGCAGTGCCAACTGCTGCTTCTTGAGAACTTGACACAGAGAATATAGATAACAGGAGCCTGGCAAAATGCCCAGGGCCACCCAGTGTTAGGGGCTGCTTGCAGATGAGCCCTCCCTTCCACGCACCAAGTCCTGCACTTCCCCCCCTTCCCCACGCTCAGCTGCTTACCCACCTGCCAGGTTCTCCTCAGCTACAGTGACAGAGACAGCACTAAAGTCTGCCTCTGGCCAGCAGAAGTTTTCCTTTGGTGTGTCCCGTTGCTCTGATTCAACTTCTTGTGGGCAGGACATAGCAGAGAAAAGGTCCTAAAATATAACAGTCACTGGATCTAAATTCAGTTGTCTAAATTACGAAACTAAAATAAAATAAAATTGCTTATGTGCATATAAGTGTGCAGTGCCCAATCTCCTGCATTGGAGCCATGGTGAGATCAAATGAGGACCATCATTGTACTTATAAGTCCCTCTGACTGTACTGATTTTACTAATTACGCATTATCCATCAATGATCTCTATTTACTCTATATATGTGTTGATATCAAGAGAAACACTAATCTTTTTGATTTCTATCGCTGGTAATTGTTTTCAGCTATGGCTCCGCAGGATAATACAGTGTGCCATGGTAAAGGCTCAGTCCACTCCCTTGAACATGTCGCCCGAGGAGCAAAGTCTTTTGGCACAGCCCCCACTGCCAACATTGTTGGATTCTGATGTTGGCGAAAATAGTGTTTCAGAGCTGTACCAGCTCCAGGCAGAGAAAGGGGAATCCATGGTTCTGGAATTGCAGGGAGGAAGTTAAGAGCCTACATGCTCGGCAATGGTGAATAAGAAGGAAGCTGCTCAACCTGTGGGTGTTGCAGGTACTGGAATGACTTGGACCTTGGCAGCATTAGTGGGGAACAAGACAAATCTACATGGGAAGCTATTTCTGTCCTTCAGAATAATGGGCATTCAAATATAAAAAACATTCTGTACACTTTGATATGGTGGTTGCTGAATCATCAGCTTTGAAAGTGAAACCATCTGAGCTTGAAAATAAATCTGAATCTTTAGGGACAAGTCTGGATGAAAGAAAGTGTGAATATATGAGCCGAGGTTGAAATTCTGGAAAATGTTATCAGGTGTCAGAAACTCTGTTTTTTAAATTTCCCTAAAGCATTTTCTCTGTCTGTACAGGATATATTTAAGAGATATTTTTTACAGCTATATTAGGTTCTAGAAACCTTTATACCTCCAATCTCCAAAATTTATTACCTCCCTGCTCGAAAGAAACATCTTTGCTCAACCTAGCAGTTTGGAATTTCTATGGACAGTCTGGATTTGACTTATTTCAAAGAGAGATCAGATAACGAACTCCTGGTGACTGCTGCATTACTTGCTCAGCTAGCTTTAGAATGAGAGGGTATGGCTTTTGAAATTGTTTTTCAAATTTATAGATGTTGGGGTCAATATTCAAAGCAATTTAACTTGCCAGAAATAGCTTCAGGTCAGTTAAATTGTGTGTTTGGGGCTAACTGCTAATTTTCAGTGGCACTCGACTGGTTCCAGCCAAACTGCAAATCGACTCTTTTGGGGTCATTCTGGTAGCAGAGTTGGCACTTGGCTGGTTAAATGCCGATATTCAGCCCTTAACCGGCCAGGTTAACTGCATAAATAGGACTGCCTAAAAGTCAGTGCTATCTTTGTGCAATAACCCATAGCTGGTTAAGTGCTGAATATCAAAGTTAACCAACTATGCCTTAGCTAGCTCCACAAAACTACCTATTCAATGCCAAACCCTGACAGGGCCCAGCATTGAATATCTGGGTTTAATTACTGGTGATGGTTAGGAAAACACTGATTACTGCGGGCTGATTACCGCTGTTCTGTTTATGATTTATAAAATTCAAATGTATCCTGATGTATTGAGAATCATCTAGAACAGTGGTTCCCAGCCCTGTCCTGGAGGACCACCAGGCCAATCGGGTTTTCAGGCTAGCCCTAATGAATATGCATGGAGCAGATTTGAATGCCTGTCACTTCCATTATATGCAAATCTCTCTCATGCATATTCATTAGGGCTAGCCTGAAAACCCGATTGGCCTGATGGTCCTCCAGGACAGGGTTGGGAACCACTAATCTAGAAGAAGAGAAGGCAATTTCTATTGCTTAGACCTCACGTGTTACAGCTAGGGGCTTCATTGCTCTTGTAAATGTGCAATTACTTTCCAGGGAGTACGGCTCCTGGCAGGCTAAATGACGCTAAGCTGACTAACCACTAATATTCAGCGTGAGATAGCAGGTTATCTTCCGCTGAATATCCCAGTTAGCAGTTAGTCTGATTACCATCTATGCCATGTATTTATTCATTTAATTTTCTAGCCTGTCCTCCCCCAGGAGCCCAGAAAGGATTACAGCGATAAATGCACAAAGTTTTGAGGTATACGAATAGTGGTATATTTATATTACATTGACATAGGGTACAATCGTATTATAACGCCATAGGACTGAGGCATACGAATGAGGGTACATTCACATTATAAGGGTACAATCACATTAATTGGCCTAGGACTAAGAGTACATTCAAATTTTATTAGCGATAAAGGTAAGGGAAATAGCAGCTTATTCAAATATATTGGTGGCACAACGTGCTGTACTTGACATGTGCTCAATCTAGGCATATAGAGATGCCATTCTAGTAAATTGTAGGTATTTGATTAGAATACTGTCTCCCCATATTTGAGATAAGGATTAAGTCGGCAGTGGTATATTTTCACCCGAGCTGGAGACTTGAGGCTAATGAGGCCTTGAGCTGTGGGGAAGGTGCCCATAGTCAGCAGTGTGGCTAAGTGAGCTGTTTTGGTTGCTTACTGTTCAAGACTGGTTGTTAGGGTCTTAGAGTAGGTATGCATTGGTATGAGAACAATCTGGTTTTTATTGCTTTCTGGAAAGGTAGCAGGCTATCTATGGCTTAAATATCTGTGGGAGCTAGTTGCACAATTTTGTCAAACTGTGCGAGAAGGATCATCTTTGGGCAGTTTTGAGTTGGAGCTGGAGAGCTGGTGGGATGCTTAATCTGAGTGGTCTGGTCGGATGATAGATGGGGAGTTTTACAGCTATATAGTGGGGAGCCATGTTGTGGAAGCGTTTAAAGGCAATGGTCAGTTGTTTGAAGATGGCTTGTTTTCATGTGACATAGCTGGTCTGCACCTATATTCATTGGCTAACATAAGAATAGCCTTACTGGGTCAGAGCAATGGTCCATCAAGCCCAGTAGCCCATTCTCACGGTGGCCAATTCAGGTCACTAGTATCTGGCAAAAACCCAAGGAGTAGCAATATTCCATGCTACCGATCCAGGGCAAGCTAAGTTTAGCGGTCAGATAGACCTGCCTAATAGTACTACTACTACTACTACTACTACTACTACTATTTATCACTTATATAGTGCTGAAAGACATATGCAACACTATACATTTTGACTTTTAATAGACAGTCCCTACTCGGAAGAACTTACAGTCTAACCTGGACAGACAGACATGACATATAGGGTGGGGGATGCAGAACCCAAGGTAAGAGGAGGGAAGATATGATTGAAGTCTACAAAATCCTGAGTGGAGTAGAATGGATACAAGTGGATCGTTTTTGCACTCTTTCAAAAATTACAAAGACTAGGGGACACTCGATGAAGTTACAGGGAAATACTTTTAACACCAATAGGAGGAAATATTTTTTCACTCAGAGAATAGTTAAGGTTTGGAACGCATTGCCAAAGGTTGTGGTAAGAGCAGATAGCATAGCTGGTTTTAAGTAAGATTTGGACAATTTCCTGGAAGAAAAGGCCATAGTCTGTTATTAAGACATGGGGGAAGTGGGGGAAGTCACTTGTTGCCCTGGATCGGTAGCATGGAATGTTGCTACTCTTTGGGTTTTTGCCAGGTACTAGTGACCTGGATTGGCTCCCATGAGAACGGGCTACTGGGCTTGATGGACCATTGGTCTGACCCAGTAAGGTCATTCTTATAAAATCTGAATGTAAAAGATGAAGGAAAACACTGTCAGTGGCTGTCTATGTCACTGTACTAGACCCTTGTGGGGACCTTTCTCTGCTGATGCCTGGCCTATGGAATCATATAACCACAGGCACTGATTTTAATCTGCCAAGTACACTCCTGTGCAACGTCCACCCACTGCCTGGAGTAGAAGTTCATACCTAGGAATTGAACCAGGGATGTACCCCCATGGAAATGCACAGCATTTACCATGTGAGCAAAAAGGCTGACCTTGTGTGTGTGCATGTTTTCACTTTGCTCTGTCATACCAGAGACAGATTACCTTAAAGCAAACAAAGAAAAGAGGTCAGATTCAAGAGCCCTCTAACCTTCTTGCAACCCTACCACCTACATAACTGTTGCATATGTCAATATTCTGATTGCTACTCTCTTCTGCTTGGAATAGTAGATATGAGCTGAGCTCTGTCTCTCATCCTTACCCATCTTAGATTACATTGGGACCTGCCCTGTCTAGAACATAAATCACAAAAAGTTCAGGCATTCATCCACCTTTTTTTTTTTTTTAATGTGTACCAAGTAATTCTTACTCACAAAATAGTATCCAAATAAATTGATATAAGACCTCAGTGGCTAAACTCAGAGTTTTAAATTGCATTTCCAAAAGATTACTAGCCAAGCCTCATCACTGGTCTTATATCAGCATTTAAATTATCATTGATTATCTGTCTTCAATCAAAGCTTTTAATGATTTTCTTAGCTTAATCATGCCTTAATTTTAAGCATACTGTATCTCACTGTCAGGCAGTACTTTTGAAGAGGGAGTGGAAAATATGAAAAAGGATCTGCAAAAGTTAGAGGAATGGTCTAATGCCTGGCAACTAAAATTCAATGCAAAGAAATGCAGAGTAATGCATTTGGGGATTAATAATAGGAAGGAACCGTATATGCTGGGAGGAGAGAAGCTGATATGCACGGATGGGGAGAGGGACCTTGGGGTTATAGTGTCTGAAGATCTAAAGGCGAAAAAACAGTGTGACAAGGCAGTGGCTGCTGCCAGAAGGATGCTGGGCTGTATAAAGAGAGGCGTAGTCAGTAGAAGGAAGAAGGTGTTGATGCCCCCTGTACAGGTCATTGGTAAGGCCCCACTTGGAGTATTGTGTTCAGTTTTGGAGACCATATCTGGCGAAAGACGTAAGAAGACTTGAGGCGGTCCAGAGGAGGGCGACGAAAATGATAGGAGGCTTGCGCCAGAAGACGTATGAGGAGAGACTGGAAGCCCTGAATATGTATACCCTAGAGGAAAGGAGAGACAGGGGAGATATGATTCAGGCGTTCAAATACTTGAAGGGTATTAACGTAGAACAAAATCTTTTCCAAAGAAAGGAAAATGGTAAAACCAGAGGACATAATTTGAGGTTGAGGGGTGGTAGATTCAGGGGCAATGTTAGGAAATTCTACTTTACGGAGAGGGTAGTGGATGCCTGGAATGCGCTCCCGAGAGAGGTGGTGGAGAGTAAAACTGTGACTCAATTCAAAGAAGCGTGGGATGAACACAGAAGATTTAGAATCAGAAAATAATATTAAACATTGAACTAAGGCCAGTCCTGGGCAGACTTGCACGGTCTGTGTCAGTGTATGGCCGTTTGGTGGAGGATGGGCAGGGGAGGGCTTCAATGGCTGGGAGGGTGTAGATGGGCTGGAGTAAGTCTTAACAGAGATTTCGGCAATTGGAACTCAAGCACAGTACCGGGTAAAGCTTTGGATTCTTGCCCAGAAATAGCTAAGAAGAAAAAATCTTGGAGACCCCAATATGATTTAACGTTTCACATAGGCTGCATCGGGATCCCTAAAACCAGCATTAAAAAAATGAGTACTGCCTGACAGCTAGATGTGCTTAAAATTTAGGCATGATTAAACCAAGAAAATCATTAAGGGCTCCTTTTACTAAGGTGCGCTAGGACTTTAACACGCAGAATAGCGCCCGCTACATTGCTGCGCACGCTGGACCTTAATGCAGCATTGAGCTGGCGTTAGTTCTAGAAGTGTAGTGCGCGGTGTAGTGTGTGGTAATTTTCTGTGTGCGCTAAAAACGCTAGCGCACCTTCGTAAAAGGAGCCCTAAAAGTTTGATTGAAGATAGAGATAATCAATGATAATTTAAGGGCTCCTTTTACAAAACCACGCTATGGCCTTAATGCGCGGAATAGCGCACGCTAGAATGCCACATGCGCTAGCCGCTGCTGCCTCCTTGTGAGCAGGCATTAGATTTCCAGCTAGCGTGCGCTATAGTATGTGCTAATCTGGTACGTGCGATAAAACCGTTAGCGTGGCTTTGTAAACGGAGCCCTAAATGCTATCTATAACAGTGTTCTTCAACCTTTTTACACCTATGGACCGGCGTGAAAAAAAAAATTATTTTGTGGACCGGCAAACTACTAGGACTGAAATTTTAAAACCCCGTATCCGCCCCGTCTCCGCGAGCTCGGTACTCGCAAACCATCTGATCCCATCCGCACAAGCCTCAGTTATGATTGTATACTGAATGTATTTTATTAAAGTATAAAAAGAAACAATATTCTGTACAATTGTCATTTTATAAATACAAATATTACAGAGCAAGGATCAACAAAACCCCTGTCTCCCCTCCCCTTCACATTTATCCCCTCTACTATCAAGAAAACTGAATAAGCCAAATTATTACAGAATGCTACACAGAAATATCATGCTAACAGAATACCGCAGTCACACATAGCAGGAATAGGGTTAGGGGAGTGCAACTAGGGCAACTGCCCCCCTGGTCAGAGAGAGCCCTAAGCCACTGCCTGGACTTTGCAGTCCCCAGTTATGTCTAACACCAGCTCTAGCAGTATATATATTTCAAATCTGATATATTCTAATCACAAAATAGAAATAAAATTATTTGTTTCTACCTTTTGTTGTCTCTGGTTTCTGTTTTCATCTTCTTTTCACTCTCTTCCTTCCAGCGTCTGCCCTCTCTGTCTCTTCAATCCAGCATCTGCCCCTTCCATCTACTGTCTGACCTCTCCCCCTTCCATATGGTATTTCTCTTCTTTCTATGCCCCCCTCCCCTTTCCATCCAGCCTATGCCCCTCTCTCCTTTTTACACAATTCATTCCAGCTTCACTGCTCTCTTCATTTTTATCTCTCTTACACCAGATCTAGCATCTTTGTCCCTCTTAATTTCTCTGCTGACCCCCCTTCCCATCTCATTCCTGTCTCTCCTCTTCCCCTCCTCTAAACCTCTAAACTCCCTGCAAGCTGTTTCCTTCCTTTTTTCTTCTCCCTTCCCTCCTCCCCCTGTCCAGCAGTAACTCTCTTCCCTTTCCTTTCCCTCCTCCCTTCCCAGCAGCATATCTCCTTCTCCCTCTCTAGGTCCAGTAGCAGCTGTCCCTTTTTCCCCTTGCCCAGCAGCTTCCCAGACTCCTTTCCCTCCTCCCCTCCCAGCAGCATATCTCCTTCTCCCTCTCTAGGTCCAGTAGCAGCTATCCCTTTTTCATCATGCCCAGCAGTTTCCCAGACTCCTTTCCCTCCTCCCCTCCCAGCAGCATCTCTCCTCCCTCTCCAGGTCCAGTAACAGCTGTCCCTTTTTTTTTTTTTTTTTCACCATGCCAAGCAGTTTTCTCCCCTCCCAGCAACTCTCCTTACTTGCCAGTGCTGCGATTCAGTAAGGCAGCCTCGGGTCCTTTGTTGGGTCGCACCGCCTCTGAGGAAAGCGGAAGTTGCATCATCAGAGGCAGCCCGACTCAGCAAAAGCTCCAAGGCTTCCTTCCTGAATCGCTGCGCTTGTAAGGAGAGCCGCTGGGAGGGAAGAAAGCACAGTCTGAGGCTCCCCATTAACTCTCCGGCCCTGCACTCCTTAATCTTGCCGGTCCTGTGCGGACCGGCAGAAAATTGAAGATGTTTATCTCGCCGGTCCTGTGCGGACCTGCAGGAATTTTCTGCGGACTGACACTGGTCCGCGGACCGGCGGTTGAAGAACATAGGCAGCCACTGACAGTGTTTCCCTCCATCTTTTACAGTTAGGTTTTGTAGATGAAATTATAAGCAAAAGAAATAAAAGGACTTAATTATCAATGTGGGCTGTCATTAAGATATGTTATTGTATCATTAACGTGCTATTTTAGCACGAGTTCTATTTTATACAATGAGACTTAGGGCTCCATTTATTAAGCTGCACTAGAGGATTTTAGCACGAGTTGGCGTCGGTAAATGTTCTGACACTCATAGAATTCCTATTAGTTACTAATAACTGAGGTAAACTGTAATCTAACATGACTTAATAAGTACAGTACTCCCCTGAAATTTGTGGGGGTTATGTTCCAGGAACCCCTGCGAATTTTGAAAAACCGCGAAAACATTTTTTTTGGCAGGGGAGACAGGAGATGGCAGCTGGAGAGGAAGGAGAGGTCAGCCGGAGCACCGGCGAGTGAAGGAAATCACTCACTGTATTCTCCGACTGTCTTTTCCTGTACTAAAGTCGGGCTTTGACACGCAGCTCCTGATTGGTAAGGCCCGACTTTAGTACAGGAAGAGGCAGTCGGAGCATACACCGAGTGATTTCCTTCACTCGCCGGCGCTCCGGCTGCCCTCTCCTGCCCGGTCATTCGTGGTCAAAAAATACCACGAATGACCGGGACCGTGAACCGCCGACCGTGAATTTGAGGGGGAGCACTGTACACCCCAAATCATATCTCTGTTTGTGACTAGTAGAAATAGGCCTTTAGGAAATGCTTTACAAGGGAACTGGAACATATTTCTAACACATAAAAGAAGTAAAGTTGTTTTCTTCATGAATTTGTGCTCTCAAAATGCTTTGGTAATCAGGTGCATGCATAATTTCTCTTAAAAGATGTCAAAAAACAGCATCTTGAACAAATGAGTCATAGGATTATGGATGTTTTAAATGTTTATAACAGATTAACCTGTTGGAAAAAATCTTCCTCATATCTGACTTTGGGGTCCTTTCACTAAGGCGCGCTAACCGATTTAGTGCGTTCTAAAGATTAGCGTGCGCTAAATGCTAAAGCATCCATTATATTCTATGGGCACCTAATATTTAGCGCGTGCTAATTCGGTTAGCACACCTTAATAAAAGGACCCTTATATGAGGTGGTGCTGAAGAGGTTCTCTTCCCAACCAACCAACTTCCTAAATTCTTAGTGTTATTTTTCTACTGTAGATGAAAAGAGTGTTTTCTTATTTTGTTAAGTGCCAATTTGCAGAAGCAAAATTCTATGTTTTGACATAGTTTCAGATTATTGATCGAACCGTATCCTTGTCATTCTCTTCTTGGTTGAGTTGAAAACTTTTCTGCACCCCTCGTAGGTATGTGCTGTGAAATAGGCTGTTATTTCTCTGTCTGTCTCTTCCTTTCAATCTCTTCATTATCCCCAACTCCTGCTAACAAACTTAACCAAAAGCTAAACACAGACCAGTCTGGAATACATCCAGTGCCACCCATGATTAAAAGAAGCACACAGTGTTAGAAATGCTCCCCACTCCATTTAAAAGGATTTTTTATTTTTGTCTCATTTATGTGCATTTAAATGTTAGAATAAAATAAATATATGTAACATAAAACAGATTTCTAAACTCCTTGCTCAGAGCCCCAAGGTGGGAGGTAAGCTGTAGGGGATCCAGATGGCAATGAACAGGGTTGAGAAGGCTGGGGGATGGGGTTGCTCTTTGGAAGGGGGATGGTCAAATGAGTTAAGCTGAAAAGCAGGCGCTTGATTTACAATTGACATGCACTACTATAAGAATTTCTGCCCAAAGAAAAATGTGCTATTCAAAACTAACACTTAGAAACATAAGTTCACGCTCTAGTGATGACAGGGAAGGATTAATCCACACAGGTCTGTTGGTCCTTCGGACAACAAGTTAAAAACAAGAACCAATGAATGTTTTATTGGCTCTCATAAGTGCACCTTGTGGAGAATGGGGGTGGGGGGAGTGACCGTGGAGTGCATGGTGTATTGTATGAGTGGTGAGTTCGCTTTCTTTTTACTTTTTTTCCTGGATTTAGTTTAGATTTTGGTTTAGGAGGGGACAAGGATTGTATGTGGTTTTATATTCTAAAATAAAGGCTCTGGTCGGTTTGCCGAGGGCTGGGTAATACTGGTTCAGTTGTCGTGAACAGTGGACTGCTTGACACGGATTGTACTATCTTTTTTCCTTTGACCTGCACTGTTCTTTTTTTTTTTGTCATATCATGTTTATTAAGACAGAGAAAAACCAGGTACAGTTGAACAGAGGAATAAGGCAATAAACAATGAACACAGCAGATACAGAGTCTCATGAGAGGCGCAAAATGCAGCCAAACAGGCAAAGAATTCAGTACAAAAAGTAAGCATCAGACATTGCAGCATGTAGGTGTCTAGTAAAAGAAGTGTATAATGACTGGCACAGTGCATCAAGTATCTCGGTCATTTTAAACCATGTTTATATAGAATCCCCAAACAGTACGACCACACCATGCTCTCATACACGAGATCAGTCACACCAGACCCACAAATGCACCCACACATCTACACCCCACTCACATCCCTGGCCTCAGACATACAATGAGCGGTCCTCCACAGTGGCACCACAGTATAATGTAGGAAAGCGAAAGTGGAAAGGCACAACCTCCTGATACATGCGTGAGATAGCAAAATGACAAAAGATCAAAAAAATTTTTTTCCTCAGAGGGATAAGCACTCCTCCCACAGGCCACAATAAACTTTCCACTTATCTTGCTGCCGAGATAAGTAGGAATCCAGTTCACAGCGGGCTTCCTGCTTCATCAGAGCAATCCACATAGGTAGGTGGGGACATCCTCAGAGGCCCAATGTTTGAGAATAAGCTTTTTCCACAGTAATATAGCATGCAGGGCGAATTTTTGAGAGGGTAGGTCCAAGCCGTGCTGGAGCCACTCCTGTACATCCCCCAACAATAATGCAGGAGCATTCCATGGAAAATCACAGTTAAGCAGACTTTTTAAGCAGGTATGTATCGGGACCCAGAATTGCAGTTTCGGACAGTCAAAGAAGGAATGTAGAAAAGTTCTCCTCTGAAGTTTACACTTAAGACAAATGCTATCAGCCCAGAGGCCCAAGCTGTGCCCTCGAGAGTGGGTGAGATATGCTCTATGCAGTATTTTATATTGGGTGTCTTGAAGGGAGACTGCCTTTACGTGTAAATAAAGCGTTTGAAAAAACTGGTGGAGGTCATGAGTCGAGACCCCCAATCTCGTTTCATCAGACCATTCCTTGGCCAAGTGTGTCTAGCTGTCCTCCAGCTGTATACCAAGTGGATATTCTATTGGATGAGGCAGGAGTAGACAGAAAAACTGCATCAAATTTACCAGAGGTCCAGCGATCCCCAGGAACCCGGGTCAAAGACTGACAATAATATTGAATTTGAGTGTATGTGTAGGAATGAGTGACAGGTAAATTCCAAGCAGCTCGCAATTGGGGAAGGGATGGACAGAGACACCCCCCCCCACTTGACCGACAACACTCAGAGTTGTGTCCCTCTCCCCACGACCCCACAATTCCACAAGGCCATGCAGTCCGGGACCAAAGTCAGGATTACGAAGGAGAGACAAGAATGGAGATGCGATGGGGAGGTGAGCCTGCCGCAAGCACCACCACCGCCAGGCCTTCTGAAAAGTAAGCAAAAAAGGGAAAAACTGGGCACCAGTGCCCCCGGAACCCCATCCCCCCTGTGAACAAAATATGAAAAAGAGTGAAGTAAACAACACTCTGCAAGAAGAGCCGGAGGGGAGTAACGCCGGGTGGACACTAGCTGTTCGTGTATCCATCTAAGCAGCGCCGCAACATTATAAATACGGATATCAGGGAGACCTAGGCCACCCCCACTCCTTACTATGAGATAATTTCAAAAAGCTGATGCAAGCCCTTTTGCCACCCCAAATAAAAGCCCGAATGACCGACCGATAAAGACTTTCGTCAGCGCGAGTGAGCCAGACCGGAATGGTTTGGAGTGGATACAACAACTTGGAAAACAATACCATTGTGACCAAGGCTACTCTGCCCATCAAAGAGAGAGGAAGGGAGTGCCATTTATGACAGAGTTTTGATTTTGCTAAGTGTAGCAGTAATGTTTGCCATGTATAGTTTACTGTGGTCCGTATATAACATTATGCCCAAATATTTTAGTTTCCCAGGATCAATGCCTATGCCGAGATGCGCACACAGGCCGCCAAGGCCCGGAATCCCAGTAACAAAGCCTCCGTCTTATCGAAATTAATGCGGAGGCCGGAGAAAGTGCCGTAGAATGTGATAAGAGACATAAGAGATGGGACATTCCGGTCAGCATGCTTGATATACAGCAACATGTCATTGCAAACATGCTGATACGGAATTCTTGGGTGCCCACCCACAAACCCTCCATGCCGGGGTCACAACAGATGCAAAGCGCTAGAGGTTCCAAAGATAAGAGGAAAAGAAGGAGGGATAGAGGGCATCCCTGTCGCGTGCCCCGGCCCAGAAGAAAAGGGTCAGCTGCAATTGAGGGTTGTGATACAAGGCAAACACCCAGGCAAGAAAATCGCCCCGGAAGCCAAAGCGTTCCAAAACCCAAAAAAGGTGTGTCCAAACACCATATAGAAAGCTTTTTCGACATCTAGGCTAGTAATCAAAGCCCTATCAGCTGGAACATAAGAAGACTGTAATACCGCCAGTACCTTCAGTAGGTTCATGGAGGCGTGTCTGCCTGGCACAAAGCCCACTTGATCTTCATGAATGAGCGCAGGGAGAAAGGCATTAAGACTCGATGCCAGGATACTAGCCAGGAGTTTAAAATCCTGGTTCAGTAGAGAAATGGGACGATAGGACCCCAGAGCATCCAAGGGGTGGCCTGGTTTCGGCAAGATAATAATATGTGCCCTGTTATGAGAATCCCCGGGTGGAATCTCCATGCGTAGTCCCATAAAATAAGCTTGTAAAGGTAAAAATGCCCCAGGGTCCAGTAGTTTGTAAAATTTGGGTCCCGGTGTTTTGGCTAATTTAAGTTTTTTAATAGCCGCTTGAAGCTCGTCCCTTGTAAGGGTGATGCGGTGTTCCTCGGTCAGCTAGGTATGGCTAGATTGCTGAAAAAGGCTTCCTGGGCCACGGCGGTGTCTGGCTGCGCAGAATAGAGGTAGGTGTAACATTGCACAAACTGCTGTGTGATGGTCTGAGGATCAGTGTGAAGCTGACCATGTTTGTCCTTAATAGAGGTTATATGTCTGGCCTTGGGTGGATGCACCAGATTGGCGAGCAGACGTCCCGTTTTGTCTCCCCAGTGGTGCAATTTATAAATGTAACAATAAATACTATGGTTCGCCCTTTCATTCAACAAATCATTAATTTGAGCCTTTAAAAGGCCCAAGGCGTGTCTGGTAGCGTCATCCAGGCCTACTATATGTGATCTATGTAAATCATGTAACTCTCTGGAGAAGGATAAAAGTTTCTGGTCATGACGCTTCTTTTGCGCCACGGAGTATGCAAGTATATGGCCCCTCATGACTGTTTTTGCGGCCTCCCAATAAATGACAGGGCCTACGTCTTCAACCGAGTTAGTCTGAACGTAGTCCTCCCATTTCATTTTAAAATAGGAGCGGAAATTAGCATCCAAATATAGGTATGGAGACATCCTCCAGATGCGAGTGGCAGGGGAGGAACTGTATTGCAAAGGTAAGGCGAGAAGGGCATGATCAGACACCAGAGGCTCCAGAAGCTGCGCCGCTGTTTGGGAAAGATCACTTCCGAGATAAGAAGATAATCTATCCATGAGTACACCGCTTGATGGTGTGAATAAAAAGAAAAGTCATGCTCGGCTGGATGCATAATACATCAGGAGTCCAATAGGTTCAGCTCCTTCATGAGAAAATTTACCCCCTTGGCAAAGTGACCCTTTGAGGGTGGTTTGGTCGGTTTGCAATCCCAGGCAGGGTGGGCTACGACGTTGAAATCCCTCCCCCCCCTCCGTATAAGGGAATTGGAACCCAGCAGCACCAAAAGACCCACCAGGGAAGTGAAAAAGCTATGCAAATATGTGTTAGGGGCATAAACATTACAAAGTACTAAAGAATGCCCCCACAGTTCCCCTACCAAGATGAGGTATTGTCCCTGAGGGTCCGCAATCTGCTGATGGATATGAAAGGGTATATTTTTATATACAAGAATGGCCACCCCACACTTATGGGCTGTGAAAAAAGCGTACCCTACTTGTTTCACCCATTCCCTTCTTAATTTAGCATGTTCAGTGGGAGTTAGATGAATCTCTTTTAAAAATGCTATGTCAGTACGCTCCCACTTGAGGTAAGCTAAGATCTTGGTGTGTTTAACAGGTGAGTGGATCCCATCTACATTAAGAGATTTTACATTCAGCTGTGCCATAACATGAGATCAGGTGCACAGTGTAAAAGCCAGAAAGAAAAACCATACCTCAGAGCAAAGGGGGGCGTCGCAGCCATAGCCCCCTCCAACTCAAAATCAATAAGTGCCAGCAGTGGAAAGAAAAGAGGTGGAGCCACTTCTACCCAGATCAAACACACACACCACATATAAAACCCACCCACACAACCACACATACCCCCATGCACTCCACCCCATATAGTACCTCCCTCCCCCTGAACAAAGCACAGAAAGTCCATGCAAAACCCCATAGATAGAAAAAGCAACAAACAGCTCTGGGCCACGCCCAGATTTACAGTAACAAACAGTACAGTAGTAGTAACCCCAAAAGAGAAGGGCCAGTCAGCTGTGGCCAAGGAAGGCAAACAAAGCAGCATTGCCAGGCAGTGGCTGGTCAAGGTGAAATGGAGTAGTAGGATAACAAAACAGTCAACCCTGACTAGCAGCCAGGCCCAGACCCGACAATTCGGCAAGCCAGGAAGAGTGTGTGTGTGTGTGTGTGTGTGTGGGGGGGGGTCGATGACCCTGACGACCCCTGGGCATCTCAAAAGAAGAAAATCAGAAAGTCAAGAAGAACCGCAGGACCATGAAGTTCTATGCGGTTTACAATGAATTAGAAAGATTCTATGAATTACAATGAATTAAAAAAATTCAAGCGGTTTACAATGAATTAGAAGATTCTACAAATTGAATGGAACATTCATAGCTAGAGATTAGTGGTTAACAGTTTACGGGATCAGATTTGGGGGGTGAGATTATGATGGGGTCAACTGTGCAGATTCGTTACCTAGGTACTTCAAGAACAGGTATGTTTTTAGATGTTTCCTAAATTCACCATAGTTATTTGCGTGTATAATTAGTTTTTCCAGGTCTTTGCCCTATGTGGCTGCTTGATATGATAGAAGTTGTTGATGGTGTCTCTTAAATTTACATCCTCTAGCCGATGGGGAAACGAACTTCAGGTGTGTTCTTCTCTTATGTCTGTTGGTTGAGAAGGAGAAGAGGTCAGTTATATATTTAAGGGCTAGACCGGATAGTACCATGAAGCAGAGATATCCCAGCTTGAACTTCGTACGTGCCTCCATTGGCAGCCAGTGCAGGAATCGGTAGGAAGGGGTTATGTGATCGGACTTCTTCAACCCAAAGATCAACCTGACTGCCGCATTTTGTATCAGTTGTAGTCTCTGCATTTTCTTTTGGGAGATTGCCAGATGGGCAATGTTACAATAATCAAGATGGCTTAGCATTAGGGATTGTACCAGAATTCTGAATGATGAAGTGTCAAAGTATGCTCTAATGGATCTAAGTTTCCAGAGAGTAAAAAACCTCTTTCTGACTAGGGAGTCTACATGGTCTTTCATGGTTAGACCTTGGTCCAGTATTACCCCCAGAACCTTCATTGTGGGTTGAATAGGGTAGCTCAGATTGTTGATGCGTAGTGGTGTTGTGATGACAGGTGGGTGTGGCGAGTCTATGAAGAATTTAGTTTTATCTGAATTAAGCTTCAGTCTGAATTCTGTGGTCCATTGTTCCATCAGGTTTAGTGCTTCTGTTGCCATGGGGGTGGTTTCAGAGGGAGAAGAATTGAACGAGATAATGATTGTAAAGTCATCCGCATAACTGAATAATTTTATACCCTGCTGGGCCAGCTGCACGCCTAGTGATGATATGTAGACATTGAAGAGCAGTGGGGATAATGGAGACCCCTGTGGAACGCCAGATGGGTTTCTCCATGTTTTAGAGAGGTTGTAATTGAAACGTACTTGATAGGTACGGGACGTAAGGAATCCTCGAAACCAGTTAAGTACCTCTCCTCTGATGCTGATTGCGTCTAAGCATTGTAGCAATTTCTCATGATCCACCAAGTCGAAGGCTGAGCTCATGTCAAATTGCATGATTAGGGTATTAAGGTCCTTGCTGAATAAGGTGCGTAAGTAATCTAGGGTCACCGCAATCACCGTCTCGGTGCTAAACAGAGGTCTGAAGCCAGACTGGGTTTCATGTAGTAGAGAGAACTGATCAAGGTAGTCCTGGCAGCTGGTGACCTCCTCCACGGGCAAACACAGAAGACCCCCCCCCCTTTTCAATCTCCTCATCTTCTTCTTTTTCTCATCAACAAGGCAGCCTTACATCCACCCCACAACTCACCCTGAGGAACCAATTCTAGATCTTACAGAAGAGGACTACCGACGAGGAACGGGAACACGTCCAACTCATGGCTCCAACTCCAGGGACCACTGATCGACCCCCCCCTGAAGAAACGTAGAGCAATAGTCATTGGGGACTCCATGCTGAGAGGCACCGAGGGACCAATTTGCAGGTCAGACATGCAATCAAGGGAGGTTTGCTGTCTGCCTGGAGCCAGGATCCAAGATGTCACTGCCTGTATTGATAGACTTCTCAAGCCCCAAGACAACTTCCCCATGCTTCTTATCCAGGTTGGAATAAACGACACTGCCAGGAGCGCCCCGGAGAACATCAGCAGAGACTTTAGAGCCCTGGGGGAAAGGCTGAAGCGGACAGGAGCGCAGGTGGTCTTCTCCTCGATCCTCCCAGTCAGGGGCAAAGGAAGAGCCAGGGATGAGCGTATTCTAAGGACTAATGAGTGGCTACAGGGATGGTGCCGGGATATGAACTTCAGATTCCTACACCACGGAGAGGCGCTGCAAGGACTTCAGGGACCGGATGGGCTCCATCTGACCAGTAGAGGTAAGAACGTCTTCGGACACCGCTTAGCCCGACTGCTTTGTAGGGCTTTAAACTAGGTAAGTTGGTGGAGGGTACCCATTCACATATCAGTGCAGTAAGTAACTATCCTGACGAGGTGAGTCAAAGCTCCGCTTCTGAGTCTGAGGTAAGCACCCACATTACAAACAACTCTCTAGGAGGCACACTAACTCAGGTGGGAAACTACCCACAAGGTCTAAGCCATAACAAAGTATGGAGGGCTATGTATGTTAATGCACACAGTTTGGGCAATAAAATTCTGGAATTAGAGACCGAAATATTGAATGCCGACCTAGACGTAGTGGCAATATCGGAAACTTGGTTCATGGACTCTCATGGGTGGGATATGGCTAAACCTGGTTACAACTTACTTCGTCAAGACAGAGAGGGCAAGTTAGGAGGAGGGATAGCATTATACATTAAAGAAGACATCACAACCACCAGAATCACAGATGTCAAGTACACCGGGGAATCCCTCTGGGTAAACCTGGCCAGAGGCAGAGGAAAATGCCTGTATCTTGGTGTAGTATACAGACCTCCAAGACAACTGGAAGACAAGGACGCAGAATTAATTGAAGATATAGTAAATATCACCTTATGGGGGGACGCTGTACTGCTAGGTGACTTCAATATGCCCGATGTAGACTAGAACGTACTTTCAGCGACGTCCAGTGGCAGTAGGAGGCTATTGGCCTCCATAAAGGGAGCACGACTCAAACAAATGGTATTGGAGCCTACGAGGGGCCAGGTGACCCTGGACCTGGTACTCACCAACGGGGAAAGTGTCTCAGAGGTCTTGGTAAGCGATACGCTAGCCTCCAGCGACCACAATATGGTATGGTTCAACCTTAGGAAAGGCTTCCCTAAATCAAGCACGAAAACTAAGAAACTCAACTTCCGAGGCACTGACTTTGAACGCATGGGAGATTTCGTCCATCGGGCACTGCAGAACCAAGCTGTGACCGATAATGTGGAGGCTATGTGGTTAGTCCTGAAATCTACCCTACACAAAGCAATGAGCCGCTACGTCAAATCAGTAAATAAACAGCAAAGGAACAAAAAACCACAAAGGTTCACTGCGGAAATCTCGCACCTCATTAAGGAGAAGAAAAAAGCATTTATTTCCTACAAGCGAACAGAGAATGGGGAAACCAAACTAGAATACACGGCCAGGTCTACAGCGGCCAAAACAGCAGTTAGGGAGGTCAAACTTTGAGTAGAAGAAACTCTAGCAAAGAACATTAAGAAAGGGGACAAAACCTTATTCAGGTATATTAGTGACAAAAAAAAGAACACAGATGGGATAATGCGCCTTAGAAAACCAGACGGGAATTATGTAGAATCAGACTCCGATAAAGCCGAACTACTGAATGAATACTTCTGCTCAGTCTTCACATGCGAGGCACCAGGTCACGGTCCACAGTTGCAGGTTAAGCAACACGGAAGACCTGATTCGGAATTTCGAATTCACACCTGACGATGTTTACGGCGAACTGACAAGACTCAAAGTGAACAAAGCCATGGGACCGGACAATCTGCACCACAGAGTGCTCAGGGAGCTGTGTGATGTCCTGGTGGAACCATTATCTGTACTCTTTAATCTCTCCCTAAGTAAGGGGAAAGTCCCCTTGGATTGGAAAACAGCTAACGTTGTGCCACTGCACAAAAAGGGCTGCAGGGCAGAGGCTGCGAATTATAGACCGGTGAGTCTCACATCAGTAGTGTGTAAACTCATGGAAACACTAATCAAACGTAAATTAGACACAATCCTGGACGAGGAGAATCTAAGGGACCCCAGTCAACATGGATTCACCAAGGGTAGGTCCTGCCAATCCAATCTCATCAGCTTCTTTGACTGGGTAACAAAAAAACTGGACTTGGGAGAATCGCTGGATGTCGTATACCTGGACTTCAGTAAAGCTTTTGATAGCGTCCCACATTGTAGACTGTTAAGTCAGATGAAATCGTTGGGGTTAGGTGAAATACTAACTGCATGGGTCGCTGATTGGCTAAGTGGTAGACTTCAGAGGGTGGTGGTTAACGGTACCATCTCTAAAACATCGGAGGTGACCAGTGGAGTACCGCAGGGCTCGGTCTTGGGCCCGCTCCTTTTTAACATATTCATAGGGGACCTGACTCAGGGGCTTCAAGGTAAAATACCATTATTCGCCGACGACGCCAAACTATGCAATATAGTAAGCAATTGCAATTTGCCCGATAGTATGATGCAGGACCTGCTTTTGTTGGAAAATTAGTCCTTGACCTGGCAGCTGGGCTTCAACGCTAAGAAATGTAAGGTCATGCACCTCGGCGGCAGAAATCCATGCAGAACATACACCTTGCAGGGTGAAACCTTGGCTAGGTCATCAACAGAACGAGATTTAGGAGTGATCATTAATGCAGACATGAAAACTGCCAATCAAGTGGAAAAGGCGTCATCTAAGGCAAGACAGATGTTGGGTTGTATCCGTAGAAGTTTTGTCAGCCGGAAGCCTGAAGTCATAATGCCATTGTACAGAGCCATGGTGAGACCTCATCTAGAATATTGTGTGCAATTCTGAAGGCCACATTACAGTAAAGATGTACTGAGAGTCGAGTCGGTTCAATGGATGGCCACCAAGGATCTCTCGTACCAAGAGAGGCTGAACGAATTGCGGCTATACTCCCTCGAAGAGCGTAGGGAGAGGGGAGACATGATTGAGACGTTTAAATATATCACTGGACATATAGAAGTGGAAGAGGATATTTTCTGTCTTAAAGGACCCACGACCACTAGAGGGCATCCGCTCAAAATCAGAGGCAGTAAATTTCATGGTGACACCAGGAAGTATTTCTTCACTGAAAGAGTGATTGACCATTGGAATGGGCTTCTGTTGCAGGTGATAAAGACCAACAGTGTGCCGGATTTTAAGAGTAAATGGGATGCCCATGTGGGATCCCTAAGAGGGTTGAGTTAAGGTGTAGGGTCATTAGGAGTGGGATCTCTAGGAAAATAAGCCTAGGTGGGTGGGTCTGTTAGGTGGGCAGACTTGATGGGCTATGGCCCTTTTCTGCCGTCATTTTCTATGTTTCTATGTTTATCAACTGGGTATGTGCTAAACCTTCCATTATTTTTACGAAGAATGGAATGGATGCTACCGGTCTATAGTTGGTTACTGATGTTAGGGATTGTTTATGATTTTTTAGAATTGGGGCAATTATAATGTGACCGTTATTAGTTAGGAATTTGCCATTTTTGAAATTATTGGTAAGATAGCTCCACAGTGTTAGTTTAAAGTCTAATGGGGCTGCTTTCATAATGTCAGGGGGGCAGGGATCTGGAATACAGTGAGATTTAGTATACTTGTTATAGAGTTTGATAAAGTTATTCCATTCTAGATCCTGAAAGAAGTTCCAAATCATATCCACTGGTATTTCATTTCCGCGTATGTTGGCTATTTGATGTGCATGTATGTTTGTCGGACAGTTGTTCCTTAGGTTCACAATTTTTGAGTCAAAGTGCTGTGCTAGATCGTTTGCTGACGGTAATTTCGTATTGTGCAGGGATTGACTGTGACATGTGGTGTCAAATAAATTAGTAACCAAGTTGAACAGTTCTTTAGTGTTGATTCCTTTTGAACTCGTATTGGATGTATTAATTTTGGATGAGTAGAATGCTTTTCGTTTTTCTTTTATCAATTGTTTGTAGTTCTTTATCTTGGATCTCCAATTGTTCCGGTCTGATATTTCTCCCAGATCCTTTCTAGTCGTCTTTCTGATTGTTTCATTTTTAATAGTTCAGAGTCGAACCATTTATTGTATTTATTTGAGCGGTTTATTCTGTTTCATTTAGGGGCAATTTTATCTAAAATGGATGTGCTTGTTTTCATCCACTGTTCCCAGAAGTCATCCTCTTCATCTACTTCCTCACGTAATACATAATGTGCCCAGTATTCCTCTGGGTTGATGTGGCCCCTTGTGAGATGTTCTTTTTTTATCTTTGGGTGAGTTTTTGCTTTTGATTGATTCCAGATTAAGTTAAAGTAGTAGGTGAAATGGTCGGACCAGATATCGTGGCACCAGATACCATCGGATAGAGAAATGGAAGGATTTAGGATCTCCTTTGTGGACATAGCTACCAAATCTAACTGATGGCCTTTTTCATGTATTTGTGTGGATAACGGGAGATTGTAGTTTAATGAGGATAGGAAGTTTTTAAAATCTTTCGCGTCAGGATTGTCCTCGTTCTCTAAATGTAGGTTTACGTCTCCTGCTATAATATTGTAAGACGGAGTAATTGAATTGTATAGAATGAATTCATAGAAGTCCTCTTTGGCCTTTGACCAGCTTTTTGGCGGGACATAAAATATAATGC
Organism: Geotrypetes seraphini; assembly: GCF_902459505.1. Taxonomy (NCBI): domain Eukaryota; kingdom Metazoa; phylum Chordata; class Amphibia; order Gymnophiona; family Dermophiidae; genus Geotrypetes; species Geotrypetes seraphini. The sequence continues at coordinate 102,906,768 of NC_047085.1, read as the reverse complement.
AGGAGATGGACTCTTCTAGATCCTTGTTACTAATTTTTCAGGCTAGTATTTCTAATTGGTTGGTTATCTTGGAATCTACTAAGTCAAGTTCGAGTTCTTCCTTAAGGATGACTGCCAATCCTCCCCCTCTTCTGTCTTCGCGGTTTAACATGTGAATTTTATAGTTATCTGGTATAAGGTCATTTAGTATTGGATCCTCTTCAGACAATAGCCATGTTCCATTAGAAAGAGGCAGGCTAATTGCTTGCTGATGATCCAATCTTTGATTAAGAAAGCTTTGTTCCTTACCGATCTAGTGTTGAGGTAGGCGCAGGGAACAGAAGAGGTTGTGGTGGGTATGGTGAGTGTGGTGATTTTGATAGGTTTTACTTCCCTTGTCCTTTTTTTGAGGGTACGATGTGGTCTACCGTTGCTTGTGATTACTTTAATATGATTTACTTTTTCTTCCTGTTAGTTAATTAGAAGCCTAATGGGTGTGTCAGGGTAATGGACGGAGTGGAGTTTTGGATGGAGTGAGATAACATCCCTAACATTATTGCTTAATAAATAGATTAATAGGATCAATAATAACTTCATGTTTGCCGGTTGTTGTGATTCCTTCTTGTGGTAATTGTTATGTTGGTTCTCCGTCGTTGCCAGTATTAAGTTTACACAAAGATTGCGGGGGGGGGGGGGGTCGGTAGGAGGAGCTGGTTTTCCACACCGACCCTGTATCTCTCCCCTGCTGAGGGATGCTGTGTCTTGGTTAGGGCAGCTCCCGATAGCAATGGAGTTCGGGATGGGGCGGCTCCCGATTCGAACGGAGTTGCCCTGAAGAAGAAACTTTAAAGAAAAGAAAAGGCGCCGCAAGGGCTGTTGGGGGTGGAGTTGGGCTCCCACACCCGACCAACTCCTTCCCTTGCGGCTGCTGCGGTCCTTCAGGGTTGAGGCAGCTCCCGATTCAAACGGAGCTGCCCTGAAGAGGAAAGTTTTAAAGTGAGGCGCCGCAAGGGCCATTGGGGGTGGAGTTGGGCTCCCACACCCGACCAACTCCTTCCCTTGCAGCTGCCAAGGTCTGTTTGGGTTGGGGCAGCTCCCAATTCCAAGCGGAGCTGCCCTGAAGCTGAAACTTTGAAGAAAAAGGTGCCACAAGGGCCGTTGGGGGAGGAGTTGGGCTCCCACACCCAACCAACTCCTTCCCTTGCAGCTGCCGCGGTCTTTCAGGGTTGGGGCAGCTCCCGATTCAAACGGAGCTGCCCTGAAGAGGAAAGTTTTAAAGTGATAACCTTCTCTGATCTTTTCGTGATCCTTAGGTATTTTTTAGGTTGATTATATGGTGTAAGTTTAGACGTAGTGGTGGTCTGGGCGTTTAAACAGCTGAATGTAAAGGTCCTTTAGGACGTTTTTTTTGAGAATGGACATTTTCCCTGCTTCTACTTTCAACGTTTAGGGCCTTAGGCCAAAAGGGGACTTAGACATTTTTTTTGATTATGCCCCTCCACACTTTTTAAATTTCACTGGCAGTTTTTCTTCCTATGAATTTTGTTTTCTGGTAAGTTGCAAAAGCTTAAATTCTTGGGCAGACCTACCTACAATTCCAAAATTGCAGAAGCAAAGCTGTGGACTTCTTGTTCTTTTGTCTGGCAAAAAAACAAACAAACATAACCCTTAGGGCTCTATTTTCATTGTACAATACATTCACAATTAAATTGTTCCATTTGAAGGCTGACTGCATTTGCAGCTGTTTCAAGCTTATCCATGAACAAATAATATCCCATTGTACCTTATGCCTTCCAGTCTGCAATGGACAGTGTTCACCCTCTTCATTAGTTTACCCTGAGTTGCCTTGGGGTTGCTAATGCTTTACGTGGCAGACATTCTCATTCTGAGTACACAGAACGTTAATGCCCATGTTCTTAAAAGAAACAACAAAGCATTTGTAGGTGTGCATTGAAACTATCCTTACCACCAGAACTGGCTTAATTATATAAACATCTGGTTTTCAGCAGCACCATAGGAAGATAAGGGGAAATTTTCTTCAAATTTCCTAGCAGAAGGAAATGTTTAGCACATTGCTAGCTTGGCTTGTGCAGTTTATTTTTAGAATGGGTGAGGATCAAAGTCTGGCTTAATTTCACATATGTTTTGGTAAAAAAAATAGAAATTTATGGGTGAATTGAGGATCTGCTTCAGAACATAGATTTCTCTTGCAGGTCACTTTTTACTGATATGCTGTACACAATAGAGGTCATTTTGAAAGGCTTGAATGTGCTTTTTTTTTTTTTTACATGTGTGAATAGCAGTGTTTCTATTTGTTAATGACCAATGAATGTACATAGCTGTCTTAGAAAGCCACTATATACACATACCAATTTCCAGCATGCACAATTTCCAAGGGGACATTAGACAGGCTAAAAAGGAAGATATATTAGACAAAAGAGGGTATGTCAAATTTATCAATGACAAATATAGTAACATAGTAAATGACGGTAGATAAAGACCTGAACGGTCCATCCAATCTGCCCATAAGTTATATTCATTAAATAATACATGATTAAATTAACTTATCTCTTCTTTGATATTTCTGGACCATAGAATGTAAAGTCTGGTATTGTCCTAGGTTCCAAATGCTGAAGTTGCCGTCCAAGCGCACTCCAGCCTATCCAACATTCCGTTGATTGCAGGACATCAATTTTAAAGTCTGACTAGTAACATCCTCCTGTTCCATATTAGTGGAGTTCACATTGATGCCTGCCCCAGCCCATCCTACACCGAATCACCATATATGGGACCACAGACCGTGCAAATCTGTCCAATACTAGCCTTAGTTTTTTTACTTTACATCCTTCATTTTCAAATTAGAGATCCTCTATTTTTATCCCACAATTTTTTGAATTCCATCACAGTTTTCCTCTCCACCACTTCCCTCGGGAGGGCATTCCAGGCATCTACTACCCTCTTCGTGAAAAAGAATTTCTTAACATTGCTCCTAAGTCTTCCTCCCTGTAACCTCAAATTATGCCCTCTAGTTTTACCATTTTTTCTTCTCTGGAAAAGATTTGGTTTTATATTAATGCATTTCCTATAGCAAGGGAGGGAAAAGAGGTCCCCCAGAGGCCAAAAAGAAAGAAGAAAGCTGAGAGATAAGTAAGCAGTACTATGTGTAGAACTAGGTAAACTTTAGAGAGAATCCAAATAATCTTTAAAGATGGCCCATTTCGTGTTGACTTTGGTGGTCAGAGGCCTAGTGGCAGAGATCAACATTTCGCGTGTATGCTGTAATAATACAGATTGAACCCAAAACAATAAAATTTCATGGAGAAAAAAATGCCTTCCAAGTATTTAAACGTCTTTCATTAGTTTAGCCAGGGCAAAAAGGAAGTTTCTATCTTTCATTTGAAAGGAAGCTCTGGCATGAGAGGGCACAGAATGAAGTTGAGAGGTGATAGGCTCAGCAGAAATCTAAGGAAATATATATTTTTTTAAATAGAAAGGATGGTAGATGTGTGGAATATTCCCCTGGTAGAGGTGGTGGAGACAAAGACTGTGTTTGAATTCAAGAAAGCATGGGACATGCATGTGGGATCTCTTAGGGAGAGGAGGAGATGGTGGATGCTGTGGATGGGTAGACTAAATGGGCCATTTGGCCTTTATCTGCCATCATATTTCTATGTAAAGAATGGCCATTTTGATTAGTGGATTGATTAATCAGCTGCCAAAATCTTATCAGGTTCATTGCAGATCGAATGCATGTACACTACATGTAAACTGTTTTTTATCCTACTGGGTTAATTAAAGTAGAATATCAAGTACCAATAAACATAAACATATCAAGGAATGTCCATATTGTGTCCCAGCATTGAATATCCGGGGTTAACTCAGCTCAAGGCTGTAAGTGGCGTTCAAGCGACTTTCCTCCACAGACTTAATATGAGGCCCATAGCACCTAGGGCTCCTTTTACAAAGCCGCACTAGGGCCTTAACGCGTGGAATAGCGTGCGCTAGCCGCTACTGCCTCCTTTTGAGCAGGCGGTAGATTTCCGGCTATAGCGCACGCTAATCCGGTGCATGCGATAAAACCGCTAGCGTGGCTTTGTAAAAGGAGCCCCTAATTTCTATAGTGCACAACTGCAAAGGTTGGGGTTGGGGGCATGGATCTGGAACAACATGGGAGGAGAAAGGTCATTCCAAGCAACCACATGCTAAGTTTATAGAATACCATCAGTTATGCCCATAACTGCCAGCATATAGGCACAAACATTTATGCCAGCCTTTTACACAGTGTAAGTGCTTGTGACTAAAGTTGAGTATTAAAATGGCAACGTTCATTGGTCTTCCAAAACTGAATCTAGGCACCCAGATACTGTTATAGAATTTACACTATTGACTGGGGATCACTTCTGCTCCACCATTAAGTTCCAGGGACCAGTGACTTAGTATGGGGAGGCAAACCGACCCAGGCACTGTCTTTGGGGGGGGTAGAGGGGGAAGAGCTGAAGCAGGTGTGTCTCCTCTCCAGCCCTTCTGTACCTCTTTAAATGTATGCTGGCCTCGGCTCCCTTCTGATGTCACTTCCTGGTCGCGGGACCGGAATGTGATAGCAGAAGGGAGCCAAGGCTAGCACGAGCAGCAGGTGAAAGATGCTGCTTACGTTGGCAAACATTTCAAGAGATACACGTGGGCGAGGGCGCACAGCAAAGTGGGGAAGAGTAGGGGGACACGCCACTGCACTGGGCACCAACTTCCCTCGCTATGCCACTGCAGTGAACTAACCAATAATTGGAGGGGGGGGGTGTCTTGCTGGTGTGTCTTCCATAGAAGTGGGTGTGGGGGGTATTGTGTCAGTTATAGGGTTGACTTATAGGGGTTGGAGGAGCTTTAAGAAGAGGTCTCTCCTGGGAGGGAGCTAGGTTGGCGTGCCACTTCATTTAGCACCAGCTCTTTTTAAATGCCCACCATGAGCATTAGGAGCCTTTTGTTGTTGGGAAGAAGAATCTGGGGAGAAGAAAAACACAGCTTGTGAGGTTGATCTCGTGTTACATTATTCATTTAGTGTAGAAGCCACTAACCTGTGGTGTTTAGTGACTCACATGGTAAATTAAGCTGTGTGATTTTACCTCAGTTTAGTAACTCCACCCTCCCTCCCCAAAGATGCACATTGCATTCTTGAAGACATGTAGGATAAAATCTTAGGCACTTAAGTCAGCCACAATCCATGGATGATTACTGCTTGGAAGTTTTGCATAACTTCATTAGAAGGAATGTGCTAAAAGATTAAATAGAGGACTGGACCAGATAAAATCAGAAGAAAATACTTCAGGCAAACTCCTGCCTCCCAGTTAAAAAACAAACAAACCCAAAACAAAAGTTCTATATGTGTTCTTTAAAGAAAAAAAACCCCAAACAATTGATATCTTCTTGTTCCTTTTGGTACACTGTGTTTTTGCAAATGGTAACTAATATCAATTCATGTTTTGGTTTGCGATAATATATAGAAGTAAAAAAGCAAAACTAAACTAAAAGAATAAAGGCAATGCCTTTATTATTGGACTAACTTAGGGCTCGTTTTGCAAAGCTGTGGTAGAGGTTTCTAGTGCACGCCAGCGAGATAAATGCTCCGATGCTGGTCCATAGTAGAACCTTCTACCACAGCTTTGTAAAATCCAGTGTTAGTGCATCACTTTCAAAGGTGACCCTTCTTCTTCAGATTAGAAATAGGCAAATGTTGCCAACTGTCAGTATAGGTAAGTGGAACATCAAAGCATTTCAGTGCTAAGGCCCAGATTCACTAAGGCCACGGATCGGATCCGTGGCTAGGGGGCTGATTCACAAATTGCCTTCATGGAAATGAGGGCGATTGGAATCACGCCCCCTAACTGACCGCCCGGATCTCTCTACAGTGATCCCGACACAAGCGCAGACCATTCGTAGATGATCTGCGCATGTGCTGGCTCTCCGTGCCCGGCAGAGCAGGAAACTTTACTTTTTCCCCCTTTTTTTCTTCACCAGCCCATGGTTTTAATCCGCTTTAAACCCACTGTTAAAACCACAGGCTTGCACTTGCGGGGAAGGGCAGGAGAGTCGGGGCAGAGAGCAGAGAAGCAACGCAGAGAGCAGGGTGGCAGAAGGCAGGGAAGTGGGAAAGGACCTGACGACTGGTCCTCAGCAGTCGCTTATTTTTGGATCGGTCAACCCAGTTGGGGTCCCTCATTTTGTTTAGTGAATCACTGCCTGCCTACATTTAAATGCCGTTCCCCCTCATTTGCATGTGCGGATTGGAGGATGATCGGGACAGAGGTTAGTGAATCGGGTCGGAGGGAAATCGGGTCGCAAAGGAGTTGGAACTTGATCGGTGGGCTTAGTGAATCTAGCCTTAAGTCTGTTTTTTTACATGTGTGAATAGCAGTGTTTCTATTTGTAAATGACCAATGAATGTACATAGCTGTCTTGGGAAGCTACCGTTTACACATGCAAATCTCCAGTATGCACAGTTTCCAAGGTTTTGATTTGAAGCTATTTTAAAACATCTCATAGGTTTATAACTCCATTCATTATAGTTGCTCTTTTTTCAGGGTTCCAACATCACTGATGCATGCACTGAGATGCTAATGTATGGAATTTTGCTGAAAATTTCTGCTGGAAATATCCAGGAACGTGTATTTTTCCTATTTGATAATCTGTTAGTGTATTGCAAAAGAAAACAAAGGTAAGTATGTATTTGAGCTTCTTGTTTATTCTTAATACCTAGTAATGCATATTCATTTGAAACAATACATAAATGTAAATGACATATCCTCTTATATGTAGGTATGCATGTATTTATTTATTTTAAAATGTCTTACCCACTTATCACCTAGGTAGGTTACAATTAAACATACACAAATCATTCATATAAAAGACAACATTTATAACGATACACATTAACACATAAAATATATCTTCTTTTATAGTGAGCTCAGCAACAGAACATATCTCTTAGCATAATAAGTCTTGAGCAGTCATCTTTCATACTCCACATTTTTATATAAACATAAATGACCTTGCTCAGCAACAGAACTCCTTCACGAACAAATGAGTCTTGAGCAGTCGCCTAAGGTGTTCCACATTCTTACACAAATGTACTTGACCTGGTAATAAATTCCACAATCTAGCCCCTCCTATTGAGAAAGATGCCTGGCTTGTAGACATATAAGGCCTGATTCTGTATAGGATGCCCGATCTCAGCAGCCACCGAATCAGTTTTTGAGAATCGCACACGGGCGTCCTATTTAGAATTGCATCTGTCCTAATGGACAGACACCTAACCCTGCCTAACCATCCCGATTCTCTAACCGGCCTCCATGTCGCAGGTGCCATTTAGAGAATTGCATTGCCGCGGAGTTGATCGCATCAAGGGAATCTCCTTGCTGCAATCAGCAGCAGGGAACCCCCTAACTCTCACTTGCAAGTTGGCTGGCAGGAGGGATGCTCAATCCCTCCTGCTGGAACCTCTCCCCCCAACTATTCATGGTAGGAGGAATGCCCAATTCCCCCAAACATCTGACACTCCCCAACACCTATCTGCCACTCCCTAACACCCATGTGACACTCACCCAACATTCCCCAACACTCCCTCACACCCCAACATCCCCCTGACACCTCCCAAACCCCCCTCTACCTTTAGGAGATGACCGGCAAGAGGGATGTTCACTCACTCCTGCTGGCAGGTCCGCCTCTTCCAAAATGGCAGGCCTTACCCTTACCAGTGCATTCTAGGATGCACTGGGGAGGGGCCTTAATCTCTGATTGACTCAGACGTCTAAGGCCCCTCCCATAGGCAAGATACTAAAGACCCATTCCATGGGAGTGGCCTTTGGTATCTGAGCAATTGGAGTCATAGGCCATTCCCAGTGCAACCTTAAATTGAACCCTACATTTCACTGGCAGTGTAATTGCATCAAGATTAGTGCTATATACATAGAACTGGTGCTGCCTACTAAAACTTAAGCTGCTGCTGTATGTTGTTTCATATAGTTTTTTAAAAAAGGAAATGATGTGCATTATTTCGACATAGTGCGTGTAATTGAGAAATGGCGTGTACTAATGCGAAACAGTGCTCACTACTGAAGATTAATGCATACTGTGAATAATGGATTAAACCTGAAATTAAAAGGTTTTTATTTTTTTACCAAATATAAAAATCTAGAAACTCAGTAGGTTGTAGAGAGCAGATGCCAACCTTGGACCTGATGAGTAAATCACTTTGCAGTCAAACCAAAGAGCAATAAAAGAAACTGTTGCAAAAAGGACCTAGGAAACTCCTCTAGATAGTTATCCCTGAGCAGCAGGCCCGAGGAGAGAGGGGTGCAGCCGGTACATCGCTCCAGGGCCTATGAAGCTCAAGGGGGCCCAATGAAGCCCAAGAAACATCCCAAAAACCGAAACGTGTCATTGTCTCAAGAATTTGACAACTAAGACAAAGAATGGCAAGAGAACTTTCGCATACAAGATCACGAAGCAATGAGTGAGCGCGAAGCAATAGAAGGCCGTGACAATGATAAAATACTTTTGAGTGACATAATATGGTACATTCAAGATTCAACGAACAAAAACGTGTGAAAGTGACTATCAACGAGTGTTCTCACGTGTTCATTCCTAGCTTCAAACTTATTGCTCGGATTACTCTTCCTTGCTTTCCCACCGAATCCCAGGAGGAAGAAGAAAACGGGACACGAGCCACGCTGATTCATCGTGGACTGCAAAGAAGACTTTACAGGACAGCGAAGGAAGAAATAATTCCACAGATAAAGTTTCCTGTAAATGCTGTAATTGTAGCATAAAGGACCCACTGACATCACGTGCCTTTTTGTCTATGTTATCGAGAGATTCGAGACTATAAATGGCTTGACGGTTAGCGGAAAGACAATAGCAATATTGTTCTAACTTTAGAACCACTGACAAAATTCTCTAAAGCAATACGGCAAATTTCTATGTTCTGTATTTCATTTCAGGTACTGACCTTAAACATGTCATCTCAAAAATCTTTGTACCGGGGTCTGGATTTTCTCTCAGCAGCCCTGCTGAGCAGTATCTCCAGTGGTATAGACTCCTACACTTCTCCTGCAGCAGATTCAGGAATGATACATGGCCACATTAAGAACAGTGTGTGGTTGTGAATGCTGTACCTTAGAGGCAACACTGGTAAGGATAGTTGGCCTTTTTGTCAGCTGGGAGCAAGTTTCAAGTTTATTTAAAATTTGATACAAATGCTTATAAAAAAATTTCTAAGCTGTGTACATAATAAAATGGGGGGAAACAAGAATGTTTAAAATACAAACAAGGACAAACTTGGACAACAGACAAACAAAGACGAGGGGAAAGTTGGTAGAACTACAATGGTTTTAAGAAAATAAAACAATGAGGGGTAAAATATTAGGTTGGAGAAAGGACAGTGCAGCAAGTCATATGTAAAATAGATAAGAGTCGATGATTAGGCATTCTAATGATCGGTGTGCTGAGCCTCAAGGTTTTAAGTTTCGAACGCATCCTTGTACAGAAAGATTTTCAAGGAACTCTTGAATCTATCTAATACAGATTCTTCTCTAAGATCAGCAGGAAGCGAGTCTATAACTGGGGTGCGGTAAGCAGCAAGAATCTTAAAATCTATAAGTTCTGGGTTACATGCAAATCTGACTTAAGAACATCTTTAAAAACGTGACTTGTTCTTAACCCGGGGACTGCCTGTAATTCATTCTTTGTTAAAGAATCAGCAGAGTGGTCATGAGTTATGGCATTATCGCGCAGTGTTATCTTTAAATTTTCTTGCCAAGGTCGTAGAGAGGGTTGTGCTTTCAGAACAATGTTCTTGACGAGTTCCAATTTGGGTTTCTTCCTAAACATTCTACAGAGCTGCTGTTGGTGTCAACTCTGGATTTTATAGACACTTTTAATATGGAGAGAAATCTGGAGGGACAAGCATATATTATGAAGGAATTGCAACGATTGTTTTTAACATGTCACAAGCACTAGAATTATTCAATCACCGATGAGGCTCATTACCGATAACATACCATCCTATTCACAGATAAGTTTTGTTTAATTAGTTTATTTAGTTTTCTATATAATTTTTACTTGGATGGTAGTGGGGACGGTGAAAATCTATGATGGTCCCCTAAATGAACCTCATTATGGTGTTATCACCATTCACGGGTTTTTGGGTCTGAGATTTACACAATATATAACAATATATAATTATAATTATAAGAGTAACTGTGATTATAGAAGGCATTGTTCAAACTCTGGATTTTATACATGCTGGTCTCAACCATGGAGACTGTTTTCTTATGATTTTGTTGGACATTTTATCCGCATTTGATACAACTAGTCGTCAGATTTTATCGTTGAGGGTGAGATCTCTGGGTTTGGAGGTAAGGTTTGGGAGTGGTTCCATTGTATGTTGACGGACAGGACTTGCGTGGAAGTCTCTCACGATTGTTCTGACTATTCTGTTCTTACAAAAGGCATGCCCCAAGGATCTGCTGTATTGGCTGCTCTTTTTAACAGTTACTTATTGTCTCTTTGTCAGGAACTTAGAAAACTGGGTTTAAATTTTCAGCTGTATGCTGACGATATAGTTTCTGTTTCCAGTGCAGGGTTCTTTGACTGATGCTCTCTTGCAGCTTGATAATTACTTATAGGTGATTAGAGATTGGATGGGCCAGAATCAGCTTAAATTAAATGTTGCAAAACTCAAATTTTATGCTGTGGATGTGGTAATCAGTTGGATATGCTTCCATCTGAGATTGTGTTGGATGATGTGAAGATTCCAGTATTTAACCAATGCAAATACTTTAGGTGTTATTCTTCATGCTACTTTATCTTTTAAACTGCAAGTTAAGGCTGTGGTGTCAAAAGCTTTTATAAAGATTCATTTACTATGAAGATTGAGGCTAGAATTATATTTAAATTTGAGGCTAGAATTATATTAAAATTTGCATGTTTATGCTATAAGATGTTGGCGGGCTTTGCACCCACTTATGAGACATTTTGTCTTTCCAACAAATACTCGATTAAAGAGAGGAAACTCTTTATTTTCCTTTCCGACACTAAAATGGTGTACTTCAAAAAGATTTTTGGATAAAAGTCTATCTTACCAGGCTGGTGTTTGGAACAAAATCATAAGTAATTTGATGTTGAACTCGTTTACTTACCAAACATTCTCTGAAGACTTATCTATTTGATAAATTTGTCTAAGAAACTTTAGTAATGTAACGAATTATGCTCATGAATGTATTTCATCTGCGTTTGGCACTTTCTCTTGATGTAGACTACTCTCATCTGCAAGGTTATAAATAAATGTATTATTTATTATTATTGTACAACCTTCACACTGTCATTACTGCATTGCAATTCACTTGGCCCCAATTTATCAAGCTGCATAAGGTATTTTTTTTTTTTAAATCACAGGCTGCTGTGGTAAAGGCTCTGACACTCATATAAGCATCGGAGTTTTTACCACTGCAATAAAAAAACCCTTTTACAGCTTGATAAAATGGGGCCTTTGCTTGGTTTAACGAAATATGTCATTCAGGCCTTACAGCTTTGCACAGATTGTTGCTGCATGGATATTATATGAGCTTCTAAATCTGAGCATTTTACACCTTTTTTGCGTGATTTGCATTGGCTACCTATTTCACTTTGCATTGAATTTAAAGTGGTATTTTGATTTTCAAGGTATTGAGCGACATTGGTCTTGTTGCGTTCAGCTCTTTATTTCGTTCATACCAGCCATCACGATCACTACGTTTCAAAAGCCAAATGCTGCTTGAAATTCCTTCATCTAAATCTGTGACTCATTCAATTTTTCAACGCTCCATGATATCGGAACAGGGTGCTTCATTGTGGAATGCTTTACCTGTTGAGGTTAAGGGAGCTTCTAGTGTTTTGCAGCTTAGGAAACCTGTGAAGACAATTTTTTTCAAGCAAGTCTTTCCTCGACTGTTATTTTTGTTTTTAAGGTTTGTTTCTGTTGTTTTCTGATTGTTTGTCTTGATTTTATTTCAGTGATTTTGATTACTCTGGCATGTTAGTTGGACTGAGCTTTGTTTTATCCCAGACCTGTCATCTGTGAACATATACGCCACAGTGACCCCTGATGTAGGCGTTCCTCAGACGCCGAAACACAGTGCTGTGTCGGGTCCACAGCTTCTGCTTGTGCCCTTTTCTGAAATAAACAAGTTGGTCTTACTTCAGTGATCTTTAGTGGATGTTCATTGTCCTTTCCCACTTCCTTTTGTGCTGTTTTATACCCGTGGGATCTCTGTCCTGTTGGACTTTTTGGTTTTAATGTATCCCGCACGGAACTGTAGGTTGCTGCGGGTAATACATTTTTAAATACATAAGTAAAATCAGTCAATCAATCAATCAATATCTGTATGTAAAGCATGTTTTCATATGGAAAATAAATATTATAAAACTGTGCACTGGTATACATGAATTAAAAATAGCGGGCTGGTATTCAAACAGGATTATTCAGTTAGCAGAAAATGCTAAATACATAAATCTTAGTCCCATATTCAGCAATACTATCTGGATAATGCTATTGAATATTTCCTCTGACTGCAACAACACTGTCTGGATAGAGCTGAGTGGAGCTGTCACTTATCTGGATAGCAGTGGTTTTCAGTGCTGCTTGCTGGATAAATCACATAACTTAGGATAGAGAAAAAAGCCTCTCCTAAATGTATGCAGGTTGGTTATCTGGATAATGCTTAAATATCGCCGCTATTAGGATATCTGATGCAATGACTGCAAACTCTAGACATTCAGGGGGAAGTTAAAATAAATAAATAAAATGAAATATATCATAATACCTCTTTATTGATTAATGTTGTGACTGCGACTGCATTTTGACTAGTGTATATAGCTGTAGTTGGCCCATCTCAAAATGATATAGACTAGAGGATCTAGAAAACGTATACAGAAAGGCAAACAAACTGATAAAGTATGGAATGGCTGAACAGGTTAGGGCTCTTCACCTTGGAGAAGAAACAGCCTTTTCAGGCTGCGTTTAACTCCAACCCCCCCCCCCCCTAACTCACTAAAGTAACCGTGCCTGAGAAACTTGTCCTGTTTGTTTAGATTGTAAGCTCTACTGAGCAGGGACCCTTTCTCACATGTTTTAATGTGCAGCGCTGCTTATATTTAGCAATGCTATAGAAATGATAAATAGTAGTTCGGTTACGTAGGACATGCCTTCATTGTCATTCAGGTTCATGCTAAATGTTGCATCTCCTTGTCAGTGTGGGGGTGGGGGGGGGAGCGGGGGAGGTTGTCTTAATGTGCCCATTAAGGCTTTATTTTATAGCATATTATTTTTAGCATGTGCAAAAGGGCCTTGACCTAAACATTCCATTTTACTGCATAGGCTTCTGAGCTGTAATGTGGGTTATTCTGAACTAAGTTTTATCTGGGAACAGAGCTAAGTTCAAGAATTTAGAACCAATTCAAACTGGATTCACGATTCTTCCCTAGAATTAGCCTTTGATAAGTGGGATCACCTATTCTTATACCCCTTCCTTCTCTCTCACCCTCTCCCTTTTGTGTCCAGCTTTTAAGATATTGTGGGAACAGAAAATGAAAAGAGAGGTCACTTACTTTCTGTACCTTCATCTTTTTGAATTAGCCTGATTGAGCGTAAACTAAGAATGAGATCTTTGGTTCACATTTGGATGAATCCTTGCTGGGCTGAGGTGGACTCAGATATGACTACGGGGTCCTTTTATCAAGCCGCACTAGCGGGGTTAGCGCATTGGACATTTCATCACGCGCTAACCCCCATGGCTGGCTAAAAAACTAATGCCTGCTCAATGCAGGTGTTAGCTGCTAGCACGGCAGGCGATTTAACGCACGGTATTATGTGCGTTAAACCCCTACCGCAGCTTGATAAAAGGACCCCTATGTGTCCATTCTGATTTCTTTTCTTTTTTGTGTTTTATTTAAATATACTGGAGCTTAGATCCCAAAGCTCCTCTTTGATCAAACAGAAGAATTTGTTGCACTGTTGTACACAGAGATATATATCAAGTGGTTCATTATACAGAAAACCAAAATGTGGTCTTTATGCGTGTTTTCGTGGGCTGGATAAAGCAGTAATATTACTGGGAATTTTATGAAAAGAAATGTAAGAGCGAAAATGAAATCGATTAGCATGGTAGATGCTTCAGCTATCCTTACATGCCTGGAGGGACAAAGAAGTGGCCTAAGGCTCAGTATGAGCCTATGTGAGCGAAATCTGAATGAAAAATTAGCTTTCCTATCCGAGGTCAGCAAAAAAGGAAGTTGCTGAAAATGGACAAAGTGCTTATAAAGAAAAGAGTCTTTGATCGGGTGGGGGGGGGGGGGGGGGGGGCGGGGCGAGGAAGGAGCAACATAAAAGGATGTGTGCGTAGTAAACTCCATCAGGCATAGGAATGGCAGGATGTTTTTGTTAGGAAGGCCAAGCAAAACAAAACATTCTGCTAATAATATGTTGCTTTAGTAATGGATAATTAAAAAATGAGGAACAAAAAGGTTTAATACTACAAAGCTTTAATAATTTCCATTCTCCACTAAAGAAGCCTGTTTTATATTCTAGCTGAGGTTCTCAGAAACTGTCCCTTAGCTTAACGTGTGTCAAGGAAGGGGTGGGGGGGGGGGGGGTGGAGGAATGGATCAACACACTTGTTCAGTGCTCTTAAGCTTCTATTCTCATTCTAGGCGATTAAAGAATAGCAAAGCATCCACAGATGGACACCGCTATCTTTTCCGGGGTAGGATTAACACAGAGGTGATGGAAGTAGAGAATGTGGATGATGGGACTGGTAAGTAACTTTGAGCTGATCAGAACCGCCCCCCTACCTAGACACAGTGATGTAGAAGGGGGTGAAGTGGTCTGCCCCAGACGCCATGTTGGTGGGGGTGCCGGCTCCCCTCCTCCTCTCCTCCCCGCCTTTCCCCACTCCTCCCTTCGCCAAACCTGGCACTCCTCCCCTCATCTCCACCCCCCGCTTCTTCCCTGATCCCATCTGCCACACGCGCGCTCCCTTCATTTCCCCCATAACTTTAGCTGTTCACCTCCCGCAAGCAAAAACTTTAATGTGCTCCTCTCAAACATGTTATCTCTCCCACTGACATCACTTCCAGGTGCTGCGCCTAGGAAGTGACGACAGCGGGAGTAACAACGGGATCGGGAGGAGCACGTTGACGTTCTTGTTGCTTGCGGTGGTGAACAACTAGAGGTACGGGGGAAGGGAAGGGGCGTGCATGTGCCAGATGGGATCAGGGAAGGAGCAGGAGAGGGCGGAGACGAAGGGAGGGGTGCCACCCTCGCTACGCCACTGCCTAGACACCTACAGACCTATTACAATGATTTTCAACCCAATTCGTAGGGCAAATCTAGACAGTCAGGTTTTGAGGATATCCACAATGAATATGCATGAGTTAGATTTGCATAAAATGGCGGCAGTGCATGCAAATTTATCTAACCCATGGAAGGAGAGGGTGATCAATAGTGCATTGGAACAGCATGATAAGAAAAAAGCACAATGGGCCCCAAGAATTGGTATTAAAGATTGTTCCTCTATACCAGGGGTCTCAAAGTCCCTCTTGAGGGCCGCAATCCAGTCAGGTTTTCAGGATTTTCCCAATGAATATGCATGAGATCTATGTGCATGCACTGCTTTCAATGCATATTCATTGGGGAAATCCTGAAAACCCGACTGGATTGCGGCCCTCAAGGAGGAACTTTGAGATCCCTGCTCTATACCAATTCTTATTTATTATTTATACAATTTTCTAAACCATTCTAAAATAAACTAAACTAAACCTTAAGTTTGTATACCACATCATCTCCATAAAGATAGAACTCGGCACAGTTTACAGGTAATTCAATAAATGAGGGAAGGACATAATAAGAAATTAGAGGTTATGAAGAGGATAGCTAGCTTTACATTTTAAATAGATAGCTTTACGTTTTGGAGAAAAGCCAGGTTTTCAGATGTTTTCAGAATAATTGGAATGAGTCTAGGTTCTGCAGCGGGGCAGGGAGGTTGTTCCAAAGCTCAGTGAATTTGAAGAAAAGGGATTTCCCTAATTTACCTGCATACATGACGCCTTTTAACGAGGAGAAAGATAGTTTGAGCTTGTAGGCGGATCTGGTAGTGTCAGGTCTTGAAGAATTCCAGGATAGTGGGATTAGGGGAGGAAGAATGCCATGTAGGATCTTGAAAATTAGGCAGGTACATTTAAAGTAAATCCTAGAAATCACCGGAAGCCAGTGAAGTTTTGATAGAAGCGGGGAAACATGATCGAATTTGCTTTTTGCGAAGATCAACCTAGCCGCAGTGTTCTGGATCCGCTGAAGTCTTTGAAGATTTTTCTTGGTTAGACTTAGATAGATGGAATTACAATAGTCCAGTCTGGAAAGAATGATTGATTGTACAAGGACAGCAAAATGTTGTTGGCGGAAGCAGGATCTCACTTTCCTCAACATGTGAAGACTAAAAAAACATTTTTTTACCAGAGAGTTGAGATGATCATTAAATAAAGTGTAGAGTCAATAATGATGCCCAAAACTCTCCCAGGAGAGCTCCGAATGGTTTATATAATTTATTCAGATACTGAAGCATTTTTCCCTGTCTGAGCCTTGAGGTCCATTGTACTTTTTCCTTACTGTGCAAATTTCTCAAAGACGTATTCACAGAGGATATCTTGAAAAGACTGGCTTGGTGAGTAAATGTATAGAATACCAGGATTTATGGGCTGGATTTAGTAAATGGTGCCCAAATTTGAGTGCCCAGAAAATGAGCGCTGGTTGCTGTTCTAAAAATGGTGCTCTGAGTTGGGCGCTGGTGCTTAGTGCCAGGATCCAGGTGCAATTTTAGGCACGAGGATTTACACCAACTCAAACCTGATGTAAATTCTCACGCCTACCTTAGGCGCAGATCTCCCGTATTCTATAATACTGCAAGAATCTTATGTGCCTGATCCCAAGGCCATGGCCCTTTTTCAGCTGCGTGCTAAAGAAAGTGCACCTCTTTTTTACAGAATAGCGGCTAGCACGATGCACATGGTCATTCAAATGGTAGCCAATTAGCACCCATTTATCGGCACTAATTGGCTCGTTAATTAAATTGCATGCACAAATTAGGTGCACTTCCAAATCTGTGCATGCAATTTTGCCCACTATTTATAAAATTTGGTGGTATGTATGTAAAGTTGACACTTACCTTCGAAGTGCCAGCAGGGCTTTTCTAAGCACTGATCTGTAATAGCACATGCAGGTGGCATTGTGAGTACATGTACAAAATTATATACTTGGGGGAGACAAGGGTAAGGCTCCCACTTATGTATCTGAGTGAATTTACATCCTGCAATTTATGTGACTTCAGTTATACAAGGTTAAGAGTGCAGGTAAGCAAATGTTAGGCGCATTGATATCTGTTACGTAGACACACTGATAACCTGTTACACTAGCATTGTAATGGAATCTGGGTGCCCATATACTGATATGGACTAGGATCCCACCGCACGTTCTTGTGGTGTCTAAATGGAAGCCCCCAGTAGTAGAATTGTCCTCTAAGGTCTCGCTTGTGAGGCATGATGACTAGCTGAACAATAGATTTGTGAGAAAGCAGTGGGTCATTAAGGGGGACAATTGTTTAAAGACTCTGCCTTTGGGACAAATCTACATACAGTAAATGAATCATGTCAGAATTAATCTTTCCACTTGAACTACCAAGTCATTCTCTACTTTACTCATCTTCCTGAAGATGTTGCTCTTTGACAAATCTCTCTTTCAAAGACCTATTACAATGATTCTCAACTCAGTCCTCAAAGCACACCCAGCCAATCAGGTTTTGATGATATCCACAATGAATATGCATGAGATAGATTTGCGTACAATGGAGGCAGTGCATGCAAATTTATCTAACCAATGGAAGGAGAGGGTGATCAATAGAGCAGTGGAACAGCATAGCAAAGAAACAATGGGCCCCAAGAACTGATATTAAAGATTGTTCCTCTATACCAGTGGTTTCAAACTCGTGGCCCACCAGGTAAAATAAAACAGTTTCTTGATCATATGTCTCTAGCTATAAATTATAATATTATTATTAAGACTTGGCTAAAAGGAAAGATTTATAAACAATAGAGAGTTTTACCTCATGCAAAATTGTCATTTCTTTAATAAGACATTAACTATTTTTTTTCTGAGGCCCTCCAAGTACCAAAAATCCAAAATTTATTTATTTTTATTTTGTATTTATTTATTCCATTTTCTGTACCATTCTCCCAGGGGAGCTCTGAACGGTTTACATGCATTTATTCAGGAACTCAAGCAGTTTTCCCTTTCTGTCCCGGCGGGCTCACAATCTATCTAACGTACCTGGGGCAATGGGGGGATTAAGTGACTTGCCCAGGGTCACAAGGAGCAGCGTGGGTTTGAACCCACAACCTCAGGGTGCTGAGGCTGTAGCTTTAACCACTGCGCCACACTCTCCACAAAATGTGGCCCTGCAAGGGGTTTGAGTTTGAGACTAATGAGTTTGAGACCAATTCTTGAGGTCCATTGTGCTTTTTTCTTACTGTGCAAATTTATTAGACATATTCACTGAGGATATCTTGAAAACCAGACTGGCTTGGTATGTCCCTAAAACTGAATTGTAAACCTCTGTTCTAGGACAAGGAGCTACCTATTTTAATATACTTTATTTTGGAAAGACATGGCAGAAGAAAGGCCCTGCCAGAGCTGGCTAGAAGCAGCCTGTGTATGGCGCTTCTTCTGTTCACCATCTGCCGCTACTGCCTCGGTAAGGGAAGGAAGGGGGCTGTTAGGATTGGCTGGCGCTGCTTCATCGTGACTGAGGGACGGAGGGAGATTGTCAGGTTTGGCTGCTGCCTCGGACCTGGAGGGAGGGGGTTGTCAGGTTTGGCTGCTGCTACTGCTTTGGGGACTGGAGGGAGGTTGTTTGGAGGTTGTCTGAGGAGCATGGGAGACATTTTTTTTTTTTGACTAGCAATTTTTTTGCCGGTTGGTTGAGAGTGCTAGTTAACTTGAATGCTGGTTAACTGAGATTCTACTATATGTACATATATCAATTTCAGTTCTATTTTATATTTAAAAAAGCCTTTGCTTACCGTTAACTGTTCCTATCTTCTATGACATACAAATCATAAAAGTTATTTATTTATTTATTAGGATTTATTTACTGCCTTTTTGAAGGAATTCACTCAAGATGGCGTACAACAAGAATAAGTCAAACATAAGTAATAGACAATTACAGCAATTAAAATATTCAAATTACAGTATAAAGTATAGCATTGTATGTTACACTGCAATGTCAACGCAGTATGTGATAAAACATTTTAGTAGATGGCGTAGGGTGTAAGCAAAAATGGAATATATAGATAAGACAGAGTAACAGGAGTAAGAAAGTAAGGGGACTAATTTAAAGAAAGTTGCAAATGAGGTCAGAAAAATGGCTGAAAATCATCTTAGCTAGAATAGGAATGATAAACATATCCTATTATAGTATGTACTGTATAGCTGGTACCACTCCTTGTGTATATTTGTGCTAGCAAGTTAGCTATTTCCTCCATTAAAGGCCTGGTATGATAACACATTCTATAAATAGAAGATAAAATAATTTTTTCAGGAAACAAAGCCTGGGAGATGATAGTAGGGGATGACTGAGTCTCCCTCTTTTATTGGGCTCATCTTCTCCTCCTCCTCTTGTATTTCTCCTAAGAAAATCATTTATTTTTCACCACTGTTTTTCGATTATATTGATCAAAATATTGTGTCGATATAAATCATATTAGCGTTCGATGGTCTTATATATTTTTTTGTTGGCTCCAGTCTGTAACACCACAAAAATTCCAAATTTGGTGCCCCGTGCTTTTATGCTAACACTGGGATATGTTTGTTTGGTCTTTTTTTTTTTTTTAAACCATAAAGCAAACTGCTTTTAATATTTTTTTTCCTCCATGGAGACTCTGAGATGCATGAAAACACATGCCTTCTGGGTACTGAATGAACACGCAAGCTGAATTTTTAGTCAGCAGTTTCCTGGTGGTGTGAACAATAAACTCAGGCTGTTTTTGACATTTCTCAGCCTGTGTATATGAGCCTTGGCCACCTTTCCTTCTTATTGCGACATTGTTGAAAGGATACCAGCAGGGCGGCTGAGGCTTATGATTATCACAGCAAAATGTTCAGTACTGAAACCCCCCCCCCCCCACCACCACCTCAACCCACCTCAGGTCTTATTGATTAAGAAGAAAAGTTACAAAAATAATAAAATCCTAAGGCTATTATTGGTTTGTTCTTAGCCAGAATTATTTCATTTATTTCATTTTCTATCCTGGCCTCCCCAAAGAGCTCAGAATGGGTTATAGGTTGACATACATAATATACAGTTTACAGGTTAAATTTGACATAGTTACAGTGCAAAATTTATCAATATAAGTTTTTGTCCTAATGTTCCACATACCGAGGATCTCGTACCAATATACATTTATATTTCTTTATAATCTATTGGGCCCTAGGCAGGACAGTTAGGTGAAGCAGTATGTTTTTATTACTTTCCTAAAGTTTAAGGGATCTGATCTGTGGAGGCAGTTGATTCCATTGTCTTGGTATGAAGTGGGAGTAGGAATATTGTTTGGCGGTTTGCAGTTACTGTATAATTCTTTTGCCTCAGAAGCCACGTAAGTTCTTCACCCCCTAAACTGTACCGTTCCTTTGGGTTTTTGCAGCCCAATTGCATGACCTTGCATTTCTTAGCATTAAATTTTAGCTGCCAAATTTCAGACCATTCTTCAAGCTTCGCTAGGTCTTTCTTCATGTTATTCACACCATCCCGGGGGGTCTACTCTATTGCAGATTTTGGTATCATCCACAAAGAGGCAAATCTTACTTGACAGCCCTTCAGCAATATCGCTTATAAAAATGTTAAAAAGAACAGGCCCAAGAACAGATCCTTGAGGCACACTACTGGCAACATCCCTTTCCTCGGAGCGATCTCCATTGACCACTACCCTCTGGCGTCTTCCATGCAACCAGTTCCTGACCCAGCCTGTCACTTTGGGGCCTATCCCGAAGGCACTCAGTTTATTTATTAGATGTCTGTGTGGAACACTATCATAGGCTTTGCTAAAAAATAAATACAACACATTTAGTGCACTCCCTCTATCCAATTCTCTGGTCACCCAGTCAAAGAAATTGATCAGATTTGTCTTATAAGACATACTTCTAGTGAATCCATGCTGCCACCAGATTCCAGAAATTTCACCATCCTCTGTTCTTTTTTAAATTCAAACTTTTTATTAGCATTTCCATTAATTTGCATACCACAGAAGTCAGACTTACCAGCCTGTAATTCCCTATTTCCTCCTTGCTTCTACTTTTGTGGAGACAGACCACATCCGCCCTTCTCCAGTCCTCCAGTACCACTCCTGACTCTAGAGAAGCATTGAAAAGATCAGTCAGCGGAGCCATCAGAACTTCCCTAAGCTCCTTAAGCGCCCTCGGATGTACACCATCCTGCCCCATTGCTTTGCCTACCTTTAATTTAGCTAGCTTCTCATGAACACAACCCCTCTGAGAATTGATCAGCATCTACCACTCCTCCATCCCTATTCACGTTTGTCTTCTGTGGTCCCGCTCCCAGCGCTTCAGCGTGAACACAGAACAGAAATATTTGGATAAATATAAAAGCCGTCTTTTCTTGATCATGGCGGGAATAGCTATCCAAATGGTCACACATAACTGGAAAAGCCACGACAGAATAAATTACACATTTTGGTGGGCAAATGTGTGTACCACATATAAATATGAGAGAATGAATGTGGAATGTATGGGGTTTAGTAGTTCATTTAATAAAGTGTGGAGCCCATTGAATACATTTGTTACCTCGCAATAAGGGTCATGTATCTCTCCTTTTCTTAGATTTCCTTACACATCCAGGGTGGGGGGAGGGAAATGTATTTTGAGGATTAAAATTACTTAATTATAATATTGTAATCACATCATATGTCTTATTGTATTAATAATTGGGAGGAGGGTGGGAGAAAATGATTGTTTTATGTATTACTTGTATAGTTAATAGTGCGTTTTATGCAGTATTTTATGTTCAATTAATTGTCAAAGTTTGAAAATCAATAAAGATTTTTTTTAAAAAGAAATATTTGTTGAGCAATTCAGCATTTTCTTTAGCAACTTCTACATATTTCTCCCCTTCACCTGCAAGTCTCACGATAACACTTTTGCACTTCTTTCTATCACTGATATATCTAAAAAAAATGTCTTTTCTCCCCATTTAACCATCAGCTATTTCTTTCTTCCATTTGTATCTTTGCTTTCCCGACTACTTGACCAGCCTCTCAGTGGTGTAGTGAGGGTGAGAGGCGCCTGGGGAGTGGCGCCCCTCCTCCACCCTTGTCTCTGCACCCCGCTTCTCCTCTGATCCTCCCTGCCGAACACGCATCCCCCTTCCTTTCCCCCATACCTCTAGTTGTTCACCACTGCGAGCAACAAAAACTTCAGCGTGCTCGTCGTGACTCCGTCGTCTCTCCCACTGACATCACTTCCTATGTGCAGCACCCGGAGGTGACGTCAGCAAGCACACGTTAAAGTTATTGCAGCGGCGGTGAACAACTAGAGGTACAGGAGAAAGGAAGGGTGGGCGCACATGCGTGGCAAAGGGAGGAGTGGGAAGAAGTGGGGTGGAGAGGAGGAGGGGTGCCGGCGCACCCACCAACATGGTGCTCGGGACCTCTTAACTTTTCCATATATTTTTACCTGCCTTCCTCTTTCTGCGATCTTTTGTAGCTTATGAAAGCTAACCTCTTATTCCTTACTTTCTCAGCTACTGCTTTTGAGAACCAAAGCGGCCTTCTTTTCCTCGTACCTTTACTTACTTGCCTCACAAAAAGGTTTGTCGCCCTTACAATAACTCCTTTCAGTTTTGCCCACTTTATTTCTACTCCTTCCAGACGTTCCTATCCAGACAATTCACTGATGTAATCCCTCATCCGAACATTTAGTTTTTTTAAGGCTAAAATCTTTAGTTTTGAAAGAACCCTCTTTATACACTTCTTAATATTAAACCGTACCATGCAGTGATCACTGAATGCCAGATGATCACCCACTATGACATCAGAAACACTTTCCCCGTTTGTAAGCACTAAGTCCTGTATGACCCCTGTCCCGCGTGGGTTCCGTTACCAACTGCCAGAACAGTTCTTCTTGTAGAGAATCCAGGATCTCCCTACTTCTAGAAGACCCCGCAATAGGGATACCCCAATCAACATCCGGCATGTTAAAATCACCCATTAGTAAAACTTCCCTTTGTTTAGATATATTCTGAGTGTCTACTATTAAATCTCTTATCTACTTCTTCCATCTGTGAAGGAGGCCTGTATATCACACCAATGAAAATATATTTACCATTCCCTCTTTCCAAATTGATCCACAGTGCCTTTTCCTTGCGCTACAGATCCTGCAATTGTGTGGCTTTAATATGATCTTTAACATATAATGCTACTCCCCCTCCTTTTCTTCCTACCCTGTCTTTTCTGAACAGATTATAGCTCGGTACAACTCTCCCTCCGTATTTGCGGGGGTTAGCTGCAAAGCTGGCCCGTGAATAGGGAAAAATCACGAATAAATTTTGGGGCTGGCTCTGACCCACCCCCGCCTCCCTCCTGCATTCCCGGACCTTACCTGGTGGTCTAGCGGTGACGTAGGGCAGGAGCAATTTTCCTATGCTCCTGCCCTGTGCCTCGAGACTACAACGGGAACTCACGGCAGCCATTTTGATGACGGCTATGCATGGGGCAGGAGCATTGGAAGATCGCCTCTGCCCTGCATCACCGCTAAGGTACAGCACCAGGTGAGGTCCGGGGAGGTTTGGGCAGGCTGCAAATAGAAGAAAATTAGAAGAAAAATTTGCAAATAGGGAAACTGCGAATAATGAGGGAGAGCTGTATAACTACATCTCAGTCATGGATCTCTTTGAACCATGTCTCCGTGATCACCACTATATCCAACTCGTCTTCTTCCATCATAGCTTGATTGGATCAAGTATTACAGACCATGCTGATTTCTCCCTCCCCCACTAAGGGGATTGAAGTGATGCAGGGCACCGAGGAAATGATTAAGAACATAAGAAGTTGCCTCCGCTGGGTCAGACCAGAAAGTCCATCGCTCCCAGCAGTCCACACCCGCGGCGGCCCATCAGGTCCATGACCTGTAAGGTGATCCTTATCTAAACCCTTTAGTCCCCTTAATCCTTGGGAGGGGGGAATAAGGGAGGATTTGGAGTTGGCTGTTTTGAATGCCTCTTCTGTGGGGAGATTGCTGGAGCCTGTGTGCACAGCCAATTTGATGCACAACCTAATGGATTGTCCTACTTGACACTGATAATTGGCAATTAACACTTTGTAATTGACACTAGTTGGCATTAAGTTATGCATACTGTATAACTTGGAAAGCACAATTCTAAGTAAGCACTAGCTGCAGTACGTAAATTTGAAAGGGGGGCATGACCAGGGGTGGATTTTGGATGGATTGTGGGCATTCCTAAAAGTTATGTGCAATCCACACACAACTTAGGCACAGGCATTTAGGCCTAGTTGTAGCTGGCCTAAATGGGTGCACCTAAAAGTCATGTGATGCATTGGTGCTTATAGAATCATGCTAAGTGCCGTTGTAGTCAGCAGGAATTTTTTAGGTGCCCTATATAGAATCAGACCCTTAGGCCAAGATTCTGTAAATGGCACCTGAAGTTAGGTGGCTAGATTGGCACACTTTTATTGATCTAGGCGCCTAAGTTAATTTTTTTAACTAGGCTTAACCGGTGCCATTAATTGAAAAGTGCCATTAAAAATCAATTTAAAAAACCAATTAATTAGCTGATAGGTGCATAACTCAGTAGGCACTTACCACTTCAAGGTAGGCGTCTACGAGGTGTCTATCAGAAAATAGGCATGGTTAGGGGTGGATTCTGGGTAGATTTTGGGCATGGTTTGACTTAGGTGCCGGTAGGTGCCTAACTTAGGTGCACCAATTTAGGCCAAGAAAATCCTGATATAATTGGGAGTGCGCCTAAGCATTTAACACCTACTGGCGTGATTCTATAAACAGCGTGTGGCCGATGATTGACTATTGTGCTCCTCACCACCTAGAAGTTAGTCGCCATTTATCGAATCAGGGCCTTAGTGCATAACTACAAGGGGGCATACAGGTGGAAGAGGCATGAGCCTCTCTCAGCTTGCAAGTGTAACTTATAGAAAACTATAAGTTATGTTTGCTGTATGGTGCACTTAGTTGTGCCTAGGTATGCCTGCCATTGACCTAGCATAAACTGTTGCACCTATATGAAAACATACTAATTTAGGTTTTGCACCTATATGAAAGCACACTAATTTAGGTTTAAGTTAATATTCTATAATGACATCTTGACACACAGTATAGAATTGGCGCTTAGCAGCACAGCATGTGGCATTGGTGCACCAAACTGGAGCTGCCAGGTTATAAAATTGCCTTCTTAGACTGTAAGCCCTGCAGGGACAAGGAAATACCTGATGGACTTGAATGTTATTTCCCTTTAGCTGCTACTGAAAAAGTGTGATCTAAATCCAAGTAAATAACTAAGAAGCCAAATGGATTGGAATGCCTTTACTAGTTTGCATCATTTTTTCTGTAAGTGCTAGAGACTGCCTGTTTTTGCACATCTCCAATAACCATTCTTCCTATGTCCTGTCTTTTATTTTCCTGCTTTGCTATTAGATGTCTTAAAGGCTAAGATTTAGGATTTTGGATATCTCATTACCGTGTGTGACTTAAGATAAATTAAGAAGCACATGAAATGGTGACCCTAAATAAACTCTGCTAAGAGTAAACATTAATGTAATTCATTTTTCACATGTAGTAGAGTAGTTAGTATTGTGAACCAGATATTCAATACAATACAATTTTTATATGTATTCCGCCAATACCTCTATGATGTTCACAGCGTTTCACAAACAATAAAATATCTAATATTAGGTGCTTGGAAAATTCCCTCTCTGCCCAACAGGCTCACAATCTAGCTAAAGCACCTGTATAAAAAAATTACTTTCAATACTAGGGGTAACAAAAGAGAAAAAAAGAGACCAGTCAATTTAAATCAAAACCCCAGAAAGGGGTTCATTAATTCTTGCAGTCAAGCAATACAAAGAATGAGAAGATAATAATGGAGTTGATATTCAAAATGAGAGGAGAGGCTCTGTAGCCAGCGATCTTGTGAGTGGGCTGGGGTTAGAGTTGTCGCTTATGTGGTTGAGTGCCAATATTAAGCACTTAGCCACCTATGAGATAACCAGACAAACTGGTCTGCATAAAATTCAGTCCTATCATTGATCTATTTCACTTAGGTGGTTACATGCTGAATATCACACTTAACCTCATAAGTGATAGCTAGCTGCATATAACCGGATATTCAATGCTGGTCTTGGACATGGCCCATTAATTTTGTTTTCTCATCTGTTCTCAGACATTAAGGGCCGGATTCTATAAATGGTGTCATTGTCGGCAGCCGCCTAAAAAACGTCCACAGATTGTGTATCAGTCATGTAATGGTGCAGTTTCTAGAATTGCAGCTTCATGAAAGGTAGGCAACGGAAATGTTGGCCAGAGTTTTAAAGGCCTATATTTCCAGTGCCTACCTTTCATGAGAGTCATAGTTATGGAGGCGCTTTATGATCTCTAATGATACTTCTGACATTAGCCACGCCTACAGTGGTGCTAGGCATTGTAAAGCATCTCTGTAGATGGGAGAACGGCGGCCATTTTGGAGATCCCTTAGGAATCCGCTTAGAACCGTAAGGTACAGGTGGAATAGAAGTCACTAATGTAATGTACCTCCATTTTTTAAAATCGTTTTTAAATGATGCGGTCAATTATCATGTTGTTTATCACCAGTTAAAACAATTAAGTTAGGCAGTGATAGGATTCCTACCGCCACCTAACTTAGAACATCATTACTAGAATCAGGACCTAAGAGGATAGTTCTATAAGGAGCCACCTAATTGTAGGCTGTAAGAAGGCATGTAAATGCTGGTATCTTAGTCATTTACACAAATAAGTGGCTATTTACAATTGTAAATGACCTCTTATATAATACTGACTAATGCAAAAGTACACACCATTCATGGCATGTATTTTGCTGGTGGGTATGTTCAAGGGTGGAGTATAGACAGACCATACAAATACACGCATGTAAATTACTATAATTTATGTGTGTTCCAACTCACAAATGGATGCAAACATTTATACCAGCTATAAGACTGGTGTAAGTAATTGTGCCTTAAGAGTATTTTTGGCTACTTGTGCTAGTATTCTATAAAATAAAGTAGGTTCCTATTTTTCCACAGCGTAGTTTGCTATGGAAGTCACTAACCTGAGGTAGCACAATTCTGCAGATTTGTGATTCCCATGGTAAAGGAATAAGACAACTTGCTATCAACCTCCCAAGGTGTATTTTTATGATTCTTAGGAGCACTGAGCTGCTTACCCAAGAGCCATTTTGAACCCAGCCTGGCAGGGGAAGATGCACTTAGTAATTGCTTCTGTCCTGCAACCCCAGCACCACCAAAGATGCAAAGATTTGGGTAGGAGGCCCAAGGGAGATGAGGGGGAGTTATTAGGAGGCTGCAGAGGAGCTGATGGGGTGTGAGTGGGGTGACGGGACAATCGCGCGCCAGACATCAGCGCGCCGACAATCGAGCGCTGACAATTCGGCGCAAGACACAAGAGCGCCATGGGAAAACTTAGTTTTAAAGAGCTCCAACGGGGGTGTGTGTGGGGGGTGTGGGGGGTGACCCCCCACTTTACCGCATACTGTTTGCGCTGCCGTTGGGGGGTGTGGAGGGGTGCAACCTCTCACATTATAGAGAAAATGGAACTTTTCCCGAAAAAAATCGGAAAAAGTTCCGTTTTCTCTATAATGGAGGGCTCCAACCAGTGGCGTACCTAGCATATGTGACACCCGGGGCCCATCATTTTTTGACACCCTTCCATCTATACGAAAAACATGATTTTTAGTAACAAGCCACATGTCACACATGAGTACCTAGGAAAAGGCAGCATCTTACATACTGCAGTGAGCAGTACATCAATACACCCATTGTAAAACTAAACAAGCCAGACTAGTACAGATATATCCTGCAGTCAATCCTAACAAAAAACCATGTCTTTCGAACACACAGAACACAGAAAACACCTTCGCCTAGTATGGAATATGTAATCACAAACTAACCCTTCCCTCTTTTACAAAACTGTAGTTTGGATTTTAGCCACGGTGGTAACAGCTCTGACGCTCATAGAATTCTGAGCATCAGAGCTGCTACCACCATGGCTGGCGCTAAAAAACGCTCCACAGTTTTGTAAAGGGGGGATAAAATAGAAATACATAGACAAAAGTTAAATTGAACCAGTAAGAAGCTGGACTCTGCATACAGTGCACCACAGAAACAGTGACACATGTCTCCTAAAGCAATAAATAAATATAATTTTTTTTTTACCTTTGTCTTCTGTGGTTTCTTCTTTTCTCATCTTCTTGTAACTCTCTTCCTTCCATCCACTGTCTGCCGTCTCTCTTCCCCTATATGGCATCTTCTCTCCTTCTATGCCCCTTCCAGAAACTGTATGCCTCCCCTTTCCATCTCTCCTTTCACCCCCATTGGTCTGGCATCTTTCTCCTCTCCTTCCCTCTCCCACACCTCTCCTCTGCAATCCCTTTCCCTTTTTTCCCTCATTTTCCTTTTCAATTTATTTTCTGCATCTGTCTAGATTACGTTCTTACTACCCTCCCATCAATGTCCTTTTTTACTGTCTATCTAAAGCTTGCCACCTCTTTCCTTCACCCCTCCCGTGTTTCCCTAACTCAATCCTTTTCTCCCCATCATGTGCCCTCCTTTTATTTATCTCCTCCTTCCATCATGTACCCCCTTTTTGCAACCCTTCCATCTAGTACCTTCTCCTCTCTTTGTCCACTTCCATCCAGCTTCTGCTCCCCTCTTTCTCTCCTCCCATTTCCTTCCTGCATTTGCTCCCTTATCTCTCCCATCTGCATTTCCATCCAGCATAGGATCCCCACTACCATCCAATGTCTGCCCTTTCTCTCGCCATCCACCCCTCTTCGATCAGCATCTATCCCCTTTCTTTCCCTCCAATATCCTCTCCCCTTATGTCTCTCCCCTTTCTCTGTACATCAGTTCCATCAGCATCACCCTTCATACCATCCTGCCCCCTTTCTTTCCCTCCACCACTCTTCCATTCCAGCAATCCTGCTCCTTTCTCTCCCTTCATGCATCAAGGTCCTGCGATGACTGTAGCTGCCGGCTGCCAGTCCACCCCACTCCAACGTACTTGCTCTGGAGCGGACTCAGCAGCCGCATGCTGTTAGGTCCCGCGATGACTCGTCTACTGGCTCTGCTCCAGAAGAAGTAAGTTACGTCGGAGGGGGTGGACCCGGCAGATGCAGTGAGTTGTGGCAAAGTCCCGCAATGACTGCGTCTGCTGGGTCCACCCCCTCCGATGTAACTTACTTCTTCTGGAGTAGAGCCGGCAGACGAGTCATCGCGGGACCTTCATGCACCTCAGCGCGGCTGCCAACTCTGATGCAGAGAAAGTAAGCCAGAGGTAACGTGACCATTTATTTTTTCATCAAAAGAGGACATCTATTAATTGACTGTGTATCCTTTCTTTAATTTCTTTCTTTCTGCACTCAGGCCAAACAATTGTCCCTTTCTATTCCCTCCCTCCTTCCTTCCCATGTCCTTAATGCCCCCAGTGCCTCCTTCTCATGTCCTTAGTGCCCCCAGTGCCTCCGTCCCGTGTTCTTAGTGCCCCCAGTGCCTCCATCCTGTGTCCATAGTGTCCCCAGTATCCTCCTTCCTGTGTCCATAGTACCCCAGTGCCTCCTTCCCGTGTCCTTAGTGCCCCCATGCCTCCTTCTCGTGTCCTTACTGCCACCAGTGCATCCGTCCTGTGTCCATAGTGCCCCAGTGCCTCCCTCTTGAGTCCATAGTGCCCCAGTCCCTACATCCTGTGTCCTTAGTGCCCCCTGTGCCTCCATCCTATGTCCATAGTGCCCCCAGTTCCCCCGTCCTGTGTCCTTATTGCCCCCAGTGCCTCCGTCCTGTGTCCATAGTGCCCCAGTGCCTCCTTCCATGTCCATAGTGCCCCAGTGCCTCCATCCTGTGTCCATGGTGCCCCCAGTGCCTCCATCCTATGTCCATGGTGCCCCCAGTGCCTCCTTCCTGTGTCCATAGTGCCCCCAGTGCCTCCTTCCTGTGTCTATAGTGCCCCCAGTGCCTCCTTCCTGTGTCCATAATGCCCCCAGTGCCCCTTCCCATGTCCTTAGTGCCCCCAGTGCCTCCTTCTTATGTCCCCCCACTACCTTCCAGATTTTGTCCACCCCCAAAGCCTGCCTGCTTGCCTACCTATCTCCCTCCCTCCCTGCCGCGCTAAAGCCAGCCAGCTTGCCTGCCTACATCCTTCCCACCCTGCCACAGAAAAAAAAAGCGCCTCTCTCCTTCCTTTCCTCCAGTCCGCGCCTGCAATCTTACCTTCCCGCTGCTGCTGCTAATCGCCAACAAGAAGTCTTCTTTCCGACGTCAATTCTGACGTCGAAGAGGACGTTCCGGGCCAGCCAGCCTGGCTGGCCCGGAACATTCTCTTCGACGTCAGAATTGACTTTGGAAAGAAGAATTCTTGTTGGCGATTAGCAGCAGCAGCGGGGAGGTAAGATTGCAGGCGCGGATTGGGGGAAAGGAACGGCAGGAGGACCCGGACTTGGCCGGCTGTGCACCCCCCCAAGCCGTGCACCTAGGGCGGACTGCCCCCCCACCCTCCCCCCTTGATACACCACTGGTTCCAGCCCCCTAAACCACCCCAACAGCAGCGCGAACACTATGCAGTAAAGTGTGTGTGTGTGTTGGGGGGTTCCCCATTCACACCCCGCTTCAGAACTCTTTAAAACTAAGTTTTCCTGCCCTTTATTGTCGGTGCGCTGGTGTCTTGCACGCGACTGACTATGAACCGTGAGTGGACTTAAACACTTCAGAGTAAGGGGGAATATTTTCAGGCAGAGTTTTTGCTGGGCAGACGGGACCTCTGGACCACATGTCTGTTTTGACAGTTCCGGCCCCTTTAAGGTGGTACCCAGGAGCATCAGGCTGCCTGTTCCTAGTCTGATGTTCCCGGGTAGGAAAAATAATGCCAACACTATTTTTCCTCAAATAAGGATGCTTTTGAATTTCAATGCATGCAACATTATTCGATTTACATATAAATGGAGTGTTTGCATGCATTTGCTTACTTTGCATCTCATGATTATATAGTCCGTGGTACCTTAAACGCTGGAGAACCTTTCCGGACTAGCACAAAACCAATTTCTTTTTAGATCCGCAATTCATCAAGTCATTAGGACTCGAGCACAAGGCGATGACACCTAACAAGAACAACCTTAAACTAACATGTGCTATGGTAAAATAATACACAATTTTGTTGTTTAATTTACGTTAAGGGGCAAAACTCATGCATTATTCCATTAACGCAAGCAAATGATTATTTGAAATAAACTGAAATTATTCTATTTACATACATATTGTAAAAGTTATACAATCTCAGGATTCTGCCTTAGGGAGTATAATACTTTAAGAATTATTTAACTTCTAATTTATTGTGCTTTTGATCTCTAGCTGACTATCACAGCAGTGGCAACACTGTTGTCAATGGCTGGAAGATACACAACACTGCTAAGAACAAGTGGTTTGTCTGTATGGCAAAAACACCCGAAGAAAAACAGGAATGGCTAGAAGCGATTCTAAAGGAAAGAGAGAGAAGAAAAAGTAAGTGCATATTTTGCATTGCAGGATTTTCAATTTGGATAGTAAATGCTCTCTTCCATGAATGGTGCGATATCTGCTCCATTTCTTTTTTTTTTTTTTTTTTTTAAATCTTTATTGATTTTCAGACTTTGATAGTGCAATACGATTGATTAATCATGAATACTACATGAAACGCACTATTAACTATACAATTAATACATTAAACAGTCATTTTCTCCCATCCTCAACTTAATTATTAATACAACAATACATATGATGTGATTACAATACTAGAATTAAATAATTTAACTCCACAAAGTACATTTCCCTCCCTCCATCCAACCCCCTCCCTAGATGTGTAAGAACATCTCATGAAGAAGAAAGAAACATGTCCCTTACTGTATTGTAACAAGAGTAGTCAATGGACTCCATATATCATTAAAGGACTTACTAGTTCCCAAAAGTTCCGCCATCATTCTTTCATATTTATATATGGTACACACATTTACCCACCAAAAAGTGTAATTAATCCTGTCATGGTTCTTCCAATTATGTGTGATCAGTTGAACCGCTATACCCGTCATGATCAGGAAAAGGCGACTTTTATACGTATCTAAAGTAGGCTTAACATGAAGTAACGTACCACAAATTACAGCTTCGTAGGATAAGGGAATAGATGACTCAAGACTGAGATTTATTTGTCCCCAAATTGACTTCCAGAAATTAAGTATCAGTGGACAAAAATATAACAGATGATCCAAAGTCCCTATATTAACTGTACGCCTTGCCACGAAACCGGCACTAACTACAGTTTAGAGTGCCTGTGGGGTCTGCTTTTTCTTGATACAGCTGGTTGGCTGTGAGAAGAAATAAACAGAAAATAACAGACACAAGAAATAAAAGGAGCTTTGTATTGGAAATAAAAAGAGACCTGAGGTCATTGTTTTTCCATGGTGTTGTTGTAGGTGGGTTTTGGCACCTTCGTCATGAGTGCTTCAAAACCGCAGAAAAAGTGCATTTTTTGTGGGTGCCGCTCGGTGGATGCGGCTGGTAGGTGCATGAAATGTTCTGGCCGCCTCGAGAGAGACCCGGCTTCGGATATCAGCGTGTCGGGTTCTCTTTCGCACGTGCATCACTCGTCAGCGAGAGGCGGATTGAGCCCTGGGCTTCTCCTGTTGCCCACACCGGGGTTTCCTCAGCTTCCGGTAGTCAGTCAGATTCGGTGTTGTGGTCCGCTGGGGAGGCTGGGGATTCCGTTTAAGCTGCAGCTGGGGCTGGTGGTTTTTCTGTAGCGGAGGGGTCAGCTATGCCTTCATTGCTGCGTATGTTTTCTGGTGACAATTTAGCAATGGCCCTTCCCTCAGTTTTGGCTGAGAGCGTGTCTAATTTGCCCATGGCTTCAGGCAACATTCCTCCTGTCTTGGAAAGGCAGGAATAGATCTTACATGTGTCTTGCTGCCAGGTTTTTTCCCCCTGATTTGGTGTTGGTCATGTACAAGGCTTATTTACCGGTGGCTATGGGTCCTGCTTTGGTGCCAAGGGTCTCGGGGTCATCTGGGGGGTTTGTCCCTTCCACGGCCACCCCCGTTCAGTCTCCTGCCATGGCTGCCTCTGTCCATTCCCCTCAGCCTTCATCCAAGTGGCCGCAGGTATCTTGGGATGAGGATTCTTTTATGACTGATCAGTTTTCTCCAGAAGAGGAATGGGATCTTGGGGAGAACTTTTCAGATCTGTCAGGGAGGTCTGACTTTTTGGATGGAGACTATAGAGGCGCCATTTGGAGAGGACATGTCTGTTGTGCATATATTTCAATGGGAAGAGTTGCAGGAGTCTGCAGGTGTCTTCGGTTTTACACTTTGAAGAGGAAGCAAAGGCCCCCCCTTGTGTTATGGACCTTCTGAGAGGGATCCATTAAGCATCCTACTCTTTCCCTATGTATCAGGATATCCAGGATGTAGTGCACGCTCAGTGGAAAGTTCTGAATGCGCCTTTTCGCATGGTGCAGTCCGTGTCAAGACTCTACCCCATCCCTAATGGTGATAGAGATACCTTTAAGTCTCCTGTGGTTGATGCAGTGATCTCGGCTATCACGTGCAGACATACTATGCCGGTTGAAGGCAGTTCGGCTCTGAGAGACCCTCAGGACCGTAAAATGGAAGCTCTGCTTAAACAAAGTTTTGATGTTGCTTCCCTGGTTGTCCAGGCGGCAATTTGTGGTGGTCTGGTGGCCTGGTCTTGTTTACGGTGGTCTGAGTGAGTTCTTGACCGTGAGTTCACTGACTGGTCCTTAGTGGATCAGGAAGTGGCTAAGATTGAGCTAGGCACTTCTTATCTCTCTGATGCCATGTATGCTCTTTTGCGTGCCTCGGCTAAGTCCATGGCTCTTGGAGTATCTACCTGCTGTACCCTGTGGCTTCAGGGTTGGTCGGCGGAAGCAGCATCTAAAACTAAGATGAGTAAGTTCCCCTTTCGGGGCTCCTTTCTTTTTAGGGAGGAGTTAGACAAGTTGGTTCAGGTTTTGAGTGACTCTAAAGTGCCTCGGTACCAGAGGACTGACCTCGCCAGGCTTTATGAGGTGGTTCTGCCTGGGGGCATTTGCGTTTTTTTCGGAGGTACCGTCCTGGTCGGGGTGCGATCTCTTTTCCTTCCAGAGGATATTTCTTTCAATGCATGCAGTTCTTTCAGGGGGGGTCCCACCGGGGAGGTTGCGACTTCTCTGGGGGATCCTCCACCAATACAGATACTCTCAGGAAAAGGGTCAGTTAAACTCAAGTTTTTCTCTCTAAATCAGAACCCCATATGCACACAAACACCCCCCTCTGCAACACTAACAGGCTTTAATCACACCCACACAAATCAATCACACAACAGGTAGCAGCAGGGAAAAAGAAAAGAAAAAAAGAAAGAAAGGTGGAGAAAAAGCCTCAGTTCAGCTTCATCTGGCAAAAAACTCCACCTTTCATATTAACCCCTGCACTCCAAAGTGTAGAACAAGTAGAAAAAAGCACTATGGTAGCCTGCAGGGAGATGTTACATAGCACACCGGGACACACAGCCCTCAGTTGCGAAAATGTGAGTAAATCAGCACTGTAGCAATGTAGTCCAGGATTTAGCATGGAACACAGCAAAAAAAGAAAACAACTTATCTGCTTCGGCATCCAGGATCTCTCAGTCCTTCACCTCCTGGGCCCTGCAGCCACTGAACCCGACGGGGAACCCTCCATTTTGCTCTAATCATTGCATCAGGGGTTTCGAGTTCACTGCTTCTCATACGCTCTATCCAAACCCACAAAGCTCTTCAGGCTCTCATCCCACTTCACAAATCAATACCGGTGCTCAGACGCTCTGCAGCCACCCGCTAGAAATTTCACACAAGCTCCACCGCCAGACACGATACACCAATCGCGTACATTCATACAACAAAGAAGGCCGCCCACTCAATCCGGGCATTCAGTCCCACAGGCTGAACAGATTGCTGCGTGAAAATCCATTTTTGCTCTTTCTGCCGGAGTAAATGCCTCCAATTCCCCCGGCGAGCAGGATAAGCAATGTGTTCAATTACTGTGCAACGCAGAGCTCCAAATTCATGGTTAGCTTCCAAACAGTGTGTCACCAATGGCTCCTCCAACCTCCGAGTGTGCAGACAGGACCTGTGCTCAATTACTCTGATCTTAAATTGATGGTAAGAGTGCCCCACATAGATCATAGAACAGGGACACATTATAATATAAACCATCCCCTCTGTTACACATGAAGTGGCACTCCGTAGTTTATAAACTTTACCAGTCTTAGGGTGCACAAACTTGTCTGACTCAGTCATTACAGGGCACACTGAACACTGACCACAACTTCTGTGGCCCCCTGTAGTCCCCATGTCCAGAACAGGTGAAGCAGGTCTCAAAACATTAGGGCTAAGTATATCACTAAGATTCCGATTACGCCCATAAGAAAATAAAATCTGAAGATGTTGTAGGCTCGGATGTACCCTTAAGATGTTAAAATGTCGACGAATGACCTGTTGTGAACTTCTGGACATATGATTATACGTGGAGACAAAGGGAACCATGTCTTGGGACCCCTGCCCCTGACGGTATTCAAGTAAAGCCTCTCTGTGGTTATATAGGGCCCTTTTCCTGGCCCTTGCTACTACATGGATGGGATAACCCCTATTAACAAATCTCTCCTGTAGTAAGGCAGACTGGTATCGAAATTCTTCATTAGTACTGCAGATGCATCTGTAATGCAAAAATTGGGCAAACGGGATGCTGGTCTTCATAGCATATGGGTGCATGCTGCTAAATTGCAATAAAGAATTGCAATCAGTTTCTTTGACATGTATGGTGGTATGTATCGAGCCACCCTCAACTTCCACAATAACATCCAAAAATGCTATCTTAATACAATGGAAGTTCATCTCAAATGTCAATGCAGGATGACAAGCATTGATATAGTCTCTAAATGAGAGCAACTCATCCAAGGATCCATGCCAAAGGCAAAAAATATCATCAATAAAGCGGGTCCATCCCACCATCGCTTGAAAAAATCTGGAGGGGTAAATAAACCGATCTTCAAAGTACCCCATGAACAGGTTGCCTATTGTAGGAGCAAAAGTGGCACCCATAGCAACCCCCGAGAATTGCATGTTGAACTG
Source organism: Geotrypetes seraphini (assembly GCF_902459505.1). Lineage (NCBI taxonomy): Eukaryota > Metazoa > Chordata > Amphibia > Gymnophiona > Dermophiidae > Geotrypetes > Geotrypetes seraphini. The sequence continues at coordinate 102,870,242 of NC_047085.1, read as the reverse complement.
ACCCTCAAACAAAAAATACTTCTTCTTCATAGCTAGAGCTCCACCACCCATCTGGCCCAATAACTTGTTGCCAGTCCTTCCTCTGGTTTCAGTTGGAGCCCGGCTGTGAGAGTTTTACCAGGGGTGGGCTGAGATCACCATGGATCTGTGGGTCCTGGAAGTGATTTAGGACGGTTATGCTCTGGAGTTTTCCCAACTTTTATCAGATCGCTTCGTCTTCTTTCCTTATCGGGTGACTTGGAAGAAGAGGGCTTTTCGCCAGACATTGCTCAGGTTGCTGGACCTCAATGCGGTAGTCCCAGTGCCTTCTCAAGGAGATACACACTGGCAGGTACTCGTGGTGTCCAAAAAGAGGGATCTTTTCGGCCCATTTTGGATCTCAACGGTGTCAATAGGGCTCTCCGGGTTCCCTCTTTTCGTATGGAAACCCTAAAATCCATAATTCTGGTGGTCCAGCCTGGAGAATTTGGTTCGTCTGCTCATGGCAGATCCTCTCCTACAGCCCCTATCACCCAATCTTCTGTCTCAGGGTCCCATTCAAATGTTCAATCCAGGTCCCTTTTATCTTACGGTTTGGCTCTTGAAATGGCTCGCTTAAGGAAGACAGGATGTTCAGATAAGGTGATCTCCACTCTATAAGGGTCTCAGAGACTTTTGACCTCTCAATGCGTGTTTGGCATCTCTTTGAGGAGTGGTGCTTCGCATGGGGGTGGAGCCCCTCCACGCTTCTTTGCCTCACATCTTGAAGTTTTTGCAGGATGGCCTGGAGTGCAGCCTCATCTGGTCCTCTCTTAGGGTGCAGATTGCTACGTTGTCTTTCTTTTGCGGTCTCTTGCATGGTCAGCAGTTGGCCTCTTCTCCGGATGTGATTAGATTCCTGAGAGCGGCAAAATTGCTCCCACCGCCTGTTCAGCTGGCGGTACCTGCCTGGGACCTCAATCTGGTTCTCTCTGTTCTTGTTTGTCCTCTGTTTGAGTCTCTTGGTTCCTGTACATTGAAGGACCTTACTCTTAAGGTGGTCTTTCTGTTGACCATTACTTCTGCAAGACGTGTGTTTGAACTGCAGGCTTTCTCTTGTAGGCTGCCTTTCTTGAAGTTCTCTCGAGAGCAGGTCATGCTGCGGCCATTCCCTCCTTTCTGCCAAAGGTGGTTTTCATATCTGTGGTTTTCATGTTTCGTGTCCGTGGTCTTCCTGGTCTTGGGTAGTCAGGAGGGCTCTTTGGGGCAGAGACAGTTGCGCAAATTGTTTTACCATTGCATTTACAGGAAGCTCTGCAGGACTCCAGGGAATCTGCCTTTCTCTAGCAATGGAAAACAGCCCCCCGTACTGGAAGCAATATAATTGGAGGACTCCTGCTTAGCTTAGAGGGAAGCGAGGGGTGAAGAAGGTGAGATAAGTATTCAAGATTCATTCTCCCAGGAGAATCCCAGGTTTTCAGGGCCTGATTCTATAAATGGGGACTAGGGTAGTAGGGTTTACAGACATCTGGGAAAACCCTGATGAGCTCCAGCCGCATCTGGAGGGCCTCTGAGCATGCGCGGATGATGTCACACACATCCGCGCACAGTCTAGGCCCTCCAGGCACGGCTGGAACTTGTCTGGAAGAAGAAATGAAACTTTGTGGGGTGGGGCTGAGGGCGGATTGGGGTGGGGCTGGGGCGGAACGGGGTGGTCTTGAGGCAGAATGGGGCAGGGTCATGTGTCCGGGGTTTCTGGAGAAAAATATGGTAACCCTATATGGTAGGCACCACTAGGCACCCTAATCATGGATACCTAGTGACGCCTAATCTAGTTCCCCACGCAATTTAATTGTTTGTAATTGGTTTACATGACATGCTAACTGAAAAGTTGCCAAGTTTAAAATATTTTGATGTTGATGAATAAGTAAAGATACAGGGAATTTGGTGAACTGATTTACAATTGCGCAGATTTCTTGAATCTTTTGATTGAAAGTGCATGGAGTAACTTATGGTAGTTGACCACACCAGTAAAACCCAATTAAAAACATTATTTTAATGATCAGTTTAGATTGCGCACAGATATCCAAGCTGCTCCTAGCAACACCTAAGGCAAGGCGCCCTGCGATGCCTACCTGAAAAGTAGGTGTGCTTAGGAGTAGAGAATAGACATGGTTGACATAGGCATTACTAGGTGTCAGAGGTAGGCATCGGGAAATATAAAACCTGGCCTAATATTTCAGTGCCTACCTCAGGGATGCCTAGGTGTGATTCTATAAAGGACAACCACGTGGCTGGTCGCCATCTATAGAATCAGGCCCAGAGTGTCCATTTCATGGTTTTCAGAACCAGTTTATTGCAACATTCTTTAAATGGATGTCCAAATATCACCGTGAATAATTACAGGCAAGCTTGAAATCAGAAGCCTGACACAAAATCTTATCATGTTACTCAGACTGGAGGAATTTTCTCATTTGCTTTCACATTTGGGTTTGTTGCTTTATCGACATCTTTTGATTGAATATCTGGAAGGGTTATGATATAGCTCCCAGAACTATATAAATGCCAAGAATAGCAATTTTATTAAGTTTCCATTTATTGATCTTGAATAATGTAGAGTGGTTGATCTTTTGGATACATAGAAATAAAGGTCAGTGAACAAGCTGCAGGTGATGTAGTTTTATTTGAGAAACTTAATGCATTAAGTTAATCTCATAAAAATGATATCACCTAAAGCAATCCATCTTGGAGCCACTCAACTCGTATGATCCCTCAACTATGGATTTCTTCCTCAAAACCATTATTGTCCCAACTAGGGCTACCATATGGCTCAAGAAAAAAGAGGTCCCATAAAACAAACAGGCTAATGATCTGCAAAATCTGCAAGATCCAGTCTGAACAAAAACACAGCAAATCACAGTGATGAAAATATAAACAATATTTATTAAAACACTGGCCATGTTTTTGTTCAGTCCTGAAAAAGGACAGATTGAGATATCCAGGTTTTACTTCCATTGCTTTCAATGGAAGTAAAACCCAAATGCCTCACCTCTTTTTTCTAGAACACAAAACACATTGGGCGCACCAGAAACATCATTCAAATATATAGCTTTAAATCAGGTTTTACTTCTGTGCTCAGAGACCCGTTGTAGTTGAGACCGTTAAGTTAGCAAAAATGTCCCAATCAATGCACAATTTTTTCAATGTCAGTGACAATGCAATTAGTGAAACCACTTAGCTTGTGTAGTAAAGAAGTGAAACAGATCTTTCTTATACATCCTTCATTTAAGCTAGGGGTCCTGAAGCTTTTTGCATTTCACTGTTTCAGAGAACCCTGATAGCCAAAAATAGCTTCAATGGACTTTATACTCACAGGGAGAAATTCTATAACCAGTGCCTTAGGCGTCGGTAGGTGCTTCAACCCTACCATTTCTGTAAAAAGGAAGTGGGTACATTTGACCATCTTTTGTTTTATTGCCCACTGGTTCAAACATTCTGGAAAGAAGTGTGGAATAAAATGCAGAATATATTGGAAATTAATATACCTTTTTCATATAGCATAGCAATAGTTGGAACACGTGCTACTTCAGGGACCTTACTGACAGCTAATAAAAATAAGCTATTCTTGATATTGTCTGGAGTGGCAATACAATCAGTAGTTAAGAACTGGAAAGACTTCACACTTTTGAATTTTCATTTTTGGTGGGAGACAGTATGTCTCTTTTATAGATATGAAGCTAACTTAGCTGATAGGTCTGGGAATACATAAGAACATAAGAATTTGCCTCCGCTGGGTCAGACCAGAGGTCCATCGCGCCCAACAGTCTGCACCCGCGGCGGCCCATCAGGTCCATGACCTGTCATGTTTGTTTTTATCTTTACTCTTTCCATACTCTTATCTACCCTTATCTGTATCCCTCATTCCCCCTATCCTTCAGGAATCCATCCAATCCCTCTTTAAATCCCCGTAGCGTACTCTGCCCGACCACTTCCTCCGGGAGCTCGTTCCATGTGTCCACAACCCTCTGTGTGAAGAAGAACCTCCTGGCCTCATTTAAGGATGCTTGGAGCCCCTTAGAAGGTTTTGTTAAGCAGTATGTGTGACCTACCAGACAAATGGGAAGGTGGTAGGGTGAAGATTTGGGTTAGGGAGGGAGGGTTAGATAGATAGATGACTCTGTTAAAACTTCTTGCTACATGTGTACATATGTTGATAATATATTTGTATTGCATTTCTTTCTAAGATGTTAAAAAGAAAAGATTGAACTAAAAAAACAAACAAAAAATTTGTTCAAATAACCAATTCTTAACTGATATTTTCAAGGAAGATCTACTACAAATAGATACATAAGAGCATAAGAGTTGCCATACTGGGACAGACCAAAGGTCCATGAAGCCCAGTATCTTGTTTCCAACATTGGCCAACCCAGGTCACAAGCACCTGGCAAGATCCCAAGGAGTAAAACAGATTTTATGCTGCTGTTCCTAGATTTCCTAGCAGTAGATTTCCCCAAGCAGTAGATTTCCCCAAATCCATCATAATAATAGCTTATGGACTTCTGTTTTAGAAGATTATCCAAACCTTTTTTAAACTCTGCTAAGCACATTCTCCAGCAACAAATTCCTGACTTTAATTATATGTTAAGTGAAGAAATATTTCTCCCTTTTGGTTTAAATTTACTATTTAGTAGCTTCATTGCATGCCCCCTAGTCCTAGTATTTATGGAAAGAGTAAACAAGTGATTTACATTAGTGAATGACACAGAGGTCAAAATTTTCTCCGTCTCTGAGGGAACTCATTTTCCCGTCCTGTCCTGGCGAGTTCTTTTCCTGTCCATGCCCCATTCCTTCAAGCTCTGTCCTCATCTGCACAAGCCTTAAACACTTTAGAATCATAAGTGTTCGAGGCTTGTGCGGTTAAGGAAGAGCTTACAGGAACGGGGACAGCGCCAAAACTCATGGGGTGGGACAGGGAAATTGAGTATCTGCGGGGAAGGGGAAATATTTGTTCCCATGTCATTCTCTAATTCACATGTATGCATGCCACTCACTCAGTATTTTATAGATCTCTATCATATCTCCTCTGAGCCGTCTCTTCTCCATGGTGAAGAGCCCTAGTCACTTTGTCCCATCCCTTTTATCATTTTTTCATAGAAACATGATGGCAGATAAAGGCTCTTCTCTGTACCTTTTCCAATTCTGCTATATCTTTTTGAAATTTGGCAACCAGAATTGCATACAGTACTCAAGGTGCAACTGCACCATGGAACAATACAAGGGCATTATAAAATTCTTAACATTCTGTTTGCTTTCTTAGTTGCCACCATACACCAAACTGATGCGTAATATGTGTAAGCTCCAAATGATTGAAAACCCTGCAATCAGATTGATCTTTAGCTTAAAGAAATGTGAAGGTCTCTGTCTACTACTGACAACTTCACTGGCTACCCATAGATGCTCAAATTTTGTCTAAACTGTCCTGCCTTGTCTACCATGCCCTTGATACCAGTGCTCCTGAACAAATCATTCACTTGTTCTCCAATTCATTCTTCATATCATCCCAAATTAGCAACACGCACCAACTGCTCCTCCCATCATCCAAGGGAGTGTGAAATACAAATGGATATTCAATTTGTTGTTCACCTATACGGCACCTGGAACAACCTTCCCACATCAACAAGGACAGAAGCTAGTTATCTCATCTTTAGGAAAAAGCTGAAAAAATTCCTTCATGATAATTTCCTTACTACTCAGTGACTCTGCCTCCCTTCAGTGCTACAAACCTTCTGCGATTGTTGCCTCTTCTGATGTAATGTTTACACTCCTCATTCTTCACTTGTCATCCTGTGGTCACCTACCCCTCCACTGTCTTTTTTTCCTCCCTTTTATGTAACATTTCATTCTACCTGCTTCCCTTTCTACTTGCAACATAGTATAAGAACATAAGAATAGCCTTACTGGATCAGACTAATGGTCCATCAAGCCTAGTAGCCCGTTAAAACGGTAGCCAATCCAGGTCTCTAGTACCTGGCCATGCCCCATGCTTCCTCATGTGCATCTTTTGTAAATCGCCTTGAATATGTACCAGATAAGTGCGATACAGAAATTCAGATTAGATTAGTAAATTCCACAATGCTGGAGCTGTGAAGAAAAAAAATCACAGTGTTGTGTGGATTTCAAACTGGGGTGTGGATAGGACCAACAAATGATTGTTTATAGAACGAAGTAAGTAGAGTGGAATTTATGGTCTAGTTACACAGTGAAGGTATATTGGTAGACCAAAACGTAGAGCCTTCAAGATTAGTAAAAGGATCTTAAATTTAATCTTCTGTTCAATTGGAAGGCAGTGGTGTTCTTCCTGTAATGGTGAGACATGACTGAATTTGTTCACATGGTAAAGTAAATGAATGACAAAATTTTGCAAAGTCTGCAGTTTGCAGAGTAACACCTGAGAAATGCCAGAGTAATTGATATTGCAGTTATCCAGCCTAGTCATGAAAAGAGAAAGAATAAGTGTGTGAAAAATACTAGTATCAAATAAACCCCTAGCGTAGCTGCCTTAGAGTGAAGAAGCAAACCTACATAAGGAGGAACCTTGAGGGCCTAAAGACAGCTGAGATAATGAAAAGTCCCAACTGGGATGATTTTAGAGCCAAACAATAAAATATCCCCCTCCCCCCGAGTGAAGCAAGTGACCACATAGTCAACAGTCCACTGTCTTTCCAGGATTTAGAAGCAAACGGTAATCAAACTACCATTTATTCCAAAATCAGCAAATCAGCAATAATATTGCAAATGTAATTTAAAAGTAACTTAAATGTAATTTGCTGATAATGATCAGTTTTCTAGAACTGCAACGTATTTCCAATACAGAAATCAATTTTTATGTTATGTTAAATAAGGGCCAACATTTGATTTCCGTGTCTTTGTGTATAAGCTCCATGAGGCCATCCTTATCATTCTACTTTTTTTTTTTTTTTATAATTTTGAATACTTTACAATATCCAACAATTCCAAAGGAAAAAAGGAAAAACCATATTAAACCAATACATAATCAAAATATATACACATAGTTCCCTTCAAGCCCACATTAATGGGGAGCACATGCTATATTTTCAAATAAAATCAGGAAAATAAAGGATAATAATTCTAGGTTCACACAAGGGAAACCAGATTCATTCCTTAAAATTAGGATATTAATTAATTTAATTCTCCTCATAATCTCAGCTAAATGAAACAAATCTCATTTCTATTCTCTTGCAACCAAAAATTGTAGTAGTTGTATAGGATCCCCAAAAGCATACTCAACCTCTTGTAATTTAACCATACATTTACAGGGAAATTTCAGGTAAAAGGATGCATCCAGGGCCAGAACTCTATCCTTCAATTTCAAAAATTCTTTCCTCCTCAATTGAGTGGTCCTAGATACATCCGGAAAAATCCTAACCAAATCCCCACAAAATTTCATTAACCTGTTTTTAAAATACAGTTTCATTATCAATGTCTTATCCATCTCACTCATGCATGTTATTACCAGGGTGGACCGACTCTGAATCACATCTTGTGTATCTTCCAAAAATTCAGTCAAGTTTACCTCTCGTCCTTATCATTCTACTTAACACTAATACTAAAACAGCTGCTTATACAGTAGAACACCTGGTTGATTATACAGGATATAAGGTGACTCACAAGCTTAAAAAACATCTTGCAGATGTCTAGAAGTAGCAGAACTGTAAACAATTTTCCTATTGTCTTTAAAATAGAAACATAGAAACATGATGGCAGATAAAGGCCAAATGGCCCATCTAGTCTGCCCATTTGCAACATCCATTATCTCCTCCTCTCCTTAAGAGATTCCATGTGCCTTCCCTATACTATCTTGAATTCAGACAAAGTCTTTGTCTCCACCACCTCTACAGGGAGACTATTCTACTGATCTACCACCCATTCTGTAAAAAAGTATTTCCTTAGTTTACTCCAGAGCCTATTACCTTTTAACTTCATCCTATGGCCTCTCATTCCGGAGCTTCCTTTCAAATGAAAGAGACTCACCTCATGCTCATTTATGCCATGCAGGTATTTAAACATCTCTATCATATATCATATATCATATCTCATATCTCCCGCCTTTCCTCCAAAGTATATGTTGAAACATGATGGCAGATAAAGGCCAAATGGCCCATCCAGTCTGCCCATTGCAGTAACCATTATCTCTTCCTCTCTCTAAGAAATCCCAGGTGCCGATCCCAGGCTTTCTTAAATTCAGACACAGTCTCTGTCAGACACAGTCTCTGTTCCACACATCTACCAACCCTTCTGTAAAAACATATTTCCTTAGATTACTCCGGAGCCTATCACCTTTTATCTTCATCCTATGCCCTCTCATTGAAAAGTTTCCTTTCAAATGAAAGAGACTCGACTCATGCGCATGTACATTACGTAGGTATGTAAACGTCTCTATCATATCTCCCCTCTCCCGCCTTTCCTCCAAAGTATACAGATTGAGATCTTTAAGTCTGTCCCTATCCGCTTTATGATGAAGACCACACACCATTTTAGTAGCTTTCCTCTGGACCATTTCCGGATTATATTAAAACATTTATGACTGCTACAATTAAATGGGGGTGGGGTGGGGATTATTATACATCAACATTAATGAAATGGTAAATGAAAATGAGTGTGCCTCCAATTTTTTTGAAATGTTAAAAAAATGTATTCAAACCTGGTACTCTACCTTTGGCGAAGACATTGTCTATAAGTCACATAAAATCAAAACAATACAGTATAACCCTTTAAAAGCAACCCCCCCCCCCCTCACAACTCCTTCACCTATATCTCACAAGTATTGTTCCTCTCCTCACTTGTTTAGGTACAATTTTACAGTCAGTGATAAGATGTAGTCTCATCCCAGAGGCTGCCACATACGTGTTTCTTAAGTACTAATTTAGAGTACAGTGGAACCTCGGAATCCGAACGCCCTGCACATTATATGTGTGTGTTTGTGCCCCAGAATCTGAATGCTGCTTTGGAATATTTGTTAATATTTTACCTTAAAATCCAGTGTATTTCCTGTTAAAATTTGAGTTTAATCCAGATTAATCCAGTTTCTATTATTTTCAATGGGAAAAATTGTCTTGGAACTCGAACGGGGTTGTGGAACGGATTAGGTTCGGATTCCAAGGTATCATTGTATTAGAATAAGGTTGAACTAAAATGTACATACATAAATTATTATCATTAAGTAAGACAAACATAGCATCACATTGTTTTGTTCCAGGTCTCTTGCTAAACTGCACTAGGATGTCTTTATTTTATGAAAAATGAACTTTTAAAATTCAGATCTTTTTGCAGAACATACAAATATGACATTACAAAATCAAAACAAAAGAGCATTGGCAGTACAATATATTGAGCTCTCAAAGAACATCCACTGGCTATTAATTCTTATTCATATATAGCCAGTGGATGCTCTTTGAGATCTCAATATAGGGCACTGCCAATGCTCTTTTGTTTTGTTCTATTATAATTTTGGCAGTTTTTTCAGAGATTACAAAATCAATACATGATGGGACAGTTTTCATAAGTGGCCACATAGATGCAGTCTCAGGACACTTTCTACACATGAACTTTCTAGCAAGTTAGAGAAAATTCTGTCATATTTCCATGGGCAATAGTACCTACAGAGATGTCATCGACTTGTGTTTGAGTCCTAGCGACTTGAAAATGATATCAAGTTTTTGTGGTAGAATACAGAAGTAGATTGCCGGGCCTTTCTTCTGCGCAGTATAAATTCGTTGTTGTTGCCTTTGTCGCATCAAACACAATCCTCCACCTTCAGCATACCCATCTGCTGCTGCTCAGATGGGTAGCACATCGCTAGTCTGGCATCTCAGCTGAAATTTGTCCATCTTAGGAGGCCCTGCTGGTAGTAAAACTATTGACGACATAGCTTTCAGCTTCTCAGATGGCACAACAAGTCCATGTACCATGACTGAAGACCCACAGAGATAGGCAACATTTTTTTAGGGATACATTTCTTTCCATGAGAATGATGACCCCCACTAAAAGTCCATAAGTGGCACTGTCCTGTATGAAGGCCTCCTTCCTAGACTCTGGAACCAGTCTGGAGGCCTCTAGGGGCCTGCACTGGTCCTTTCTCCATCAGGAACTGCTGCACCTGCTCATACAGCACTGATGAGGAAACAAGAAAATGCCTGCTATTCCCAATCTGGTCAGGGTCATGGGTTGGTCAGAGGCTCCAAATTCAGCATCCCTTGACACTCCTAAAGCTGTTTTCACCAGCATTATTTCTTTCCCTTGGACTACGTACAGTTTCAGAAAAGCTTACTTTTCCCCATGTAATCAAATATCCCATCTACCCACATAAATTTATTTTTAATCAAGTAACTGGCTTTTGAAAATTTCCTTTTAGCAATAATTTCATGCAGTACTATTTGGATCAGGAGCTGACATTACCTAAACAGATTTGGTAATCCATGAACCTTTGTTTCTTACAACAGTTCAATCGCCTATAAGATTGTGTTTCTGTTTTCCTCATAGCATCAGTGAAACGGTATTAGAGTACCTGTGTAAAGAAGAAAATTTGTGTCTTGACAGGTCTGAAACTGGGCATGGAGCAAGATACCTGGGTAATGATTTCAGAACAGGGAGAAAATCTTTACAAAATGATGTCCAAACATGGGAACATAATCAAAGACAGGAAGAGAAAGCTTACTACCTTCCCCAAATGCTTCCTCGGAAGGTAATATACAGTACATGTATATATATATATAATATTTTTTGTTAGTATTCATATTTGGTTTTCTGTCAGTTTAATTTTTAAATATAATATTCTGATAAGAGTTGTCCAGTAAAGACCACTAAGGACTAAATATTAACCACCACCCCTGATATTCAGCCTATGGTGGTCAACGGTTTTAAAGCCTCTGACCACCATGGGCTGATACTAACATAGATATTTTTCTAACATTAAGAACTCGCTGAGGTCTTTTTCTCCAAATTTAATAAAAAATACATATATTTATTTATTGGAAGTATTCAATGACAATGTAAATATTTATAATTCTTCTGCCTAATATTCTGCCCACAGCGGTATGTAGCGTCAGAGCCACTCATAGCTGCGGGCTGACCTGACCCCAGGTATTCAGTGCTAGGGTATCTGTGGCTCCCTACATTGAATATCTGGGTATGAGCAGTAACCTGGAAGTTAACCAGACACTGGCCAATATTCAGATCAGTGCCCGGATAACTTTAGTGCATAAAGTTAGCATTGCCTTTTGGCTGTCTTAAATTTACGTGGTTAAAAACATAGTAACATACTTTAGTAAATGACGGCAGATAAAGACCTGAACAGTCCATCCAGTCTGCCCATTAGTTGTAGCCATTAAAATTACATGATTAAATTAACTTGTCTCTTCTTTGATATTTCTGGGTCATAGACCATAAAGTCCATCTGGTATTGTCCAAGGTTCCAAATGCTGAAGTTACCTAGCCAAGTAACAGACCGAAAATCGCCACTAAGGGCCCAATTCTATAAATGGCATTTAGCTCCTACGCACTGTTCAGTGCAATGTGCCAGTAGATGTAGAATCCTGCCATTTAGGCCAGGGTTTTCTTGGCTTAAATGAGTGCACCTAAGTCAAACCATGCCTAAAATCCATCCTGAATTTGCCCCTAACTTGCCTACATGCTGGTAGGCACCTTGATGTAGACACCTACCGTAAGATGGTAGGTACCTACAGAGTTAGGCGTCTACTAGCTAATTAATTTTTTAAATTGATATTTAATTGTTTTTTAATGGTAGTTTCAATTATCAGTGCTGAATATGTCAATTAAGAAAATTAAGTTAGGCACCTATTCGGCTAGGTGCGCCGATAAAAGGCACCTAACTTTAGTTATCTTTTATAGAATGAAGGCCTAATTAGTAAGTAGGCACTCTGCCTCTGGCCCACTCCTAAACTAAGCAGTTAGGTGAAGGCCAGTTAGTTTCAAGTTTCTTTATTTTTGATATACCATTTATAATACAGGTATCTAAACGGTTAACAATAAAATAGAATAGAAAAATTAAAAAATAGAAATAAAAACATGTCTGGCCTACTCCTACACTAAGGGCTTCTTTTATGAAGCCGCGCTAGTGGTTTAACGCGCGTAATAGCACGTGTTAAACCACCGGCCGTGCTAGACGCTACCGCCTCCTCTTGAGAGGCGGTAGTTTTTAGGCCAGTGCAGGGGTTAGCGCGTGATGAAAAGTCACGCGCCTTAACCCTGCTAGCGTGGCTTGATAAAAGTAGCCCTAAGTAGTTAGATGATGGCCAGTTAGCGATATTCAGCGGCACTAACGGATTAACTGCTGCTGGATATCAGGTGCCGGGTTGCTTAGCATGGTTTAATTGAGCAGGAACCTTTCCTGCCCACTTAAACCCTTTTAAATATTGGGCCCACTTGTTATTACAGATGGTGTTTTTCTATTTTTGCTTTACTCAATACCAGAGCCATGTCTGGGCACTGCTGTTGAATATCTATGGAGAAGACTTACCATGCCTTTAATGGTGGTTACTAAACAGGCTCCAGCCAGATAACTCCAGCCGGTTGAGTGGGACAGTATTTTACTGGCTGATTATCAGAATAACTCACTGTGGTCTTTTCCGAACTTCCTAGCAGTCTCCAACTCTGCTATGCAAATGTAGTACAACAAGGTCATTAATATTAAAATTATAGTAAAATGTGCTCATTAATAATAAAAGGAACACTCCAGGTGATTCCCTAAACTTGTATCAAATTTGTGGGCAAAATTTTCCGGGAGGATCTGAGCGCTGATTAGCTCAGACACTGACAAGAAAGTAAGGTTTGACATCTAAGCAAAGTGACGGGCTGAGTCAGAAACTGGTTGAGTGGAAAAGGACAGTGGGTAGTAGTAAATGGAGATCACTCTATGGAAAGGGATGTTACCAGGTTCTGTTCTTGGGCCTGTTCTTTTTAACATTTTTATAAGCGACATTGGTGAAGGGCTGTCAGGAAAGATTTGCCTCTTTGCAGATGATACCAAAATCTGCAATAGAGTAGATATCCCGGATGGTGTGAATAACATGAAGAAAGACCTAGAGAAGCTTGAAGAATGGTCTGAAATTTGGCAGCTAAAATTTCATGCTAAGAAATGCAAGGTCATGCATTTGGGCTCCAAAAACCCCAAAGAACGGTACAGTTTAGGGGGCGAAGAACTTATATGCATGACAGAAGAGCGGAACTTAGGTGTGATTATATGTGATGATTTTAAGGTGGCCAAACAGTTTGAAAAGGTGACGACAAAAGCTAGAAGGATTCTAGGATGCATAGGGAGGAATATGGCCAGTAGGAAAAAAGGAGGTATTGATGCCTCTGTATAAGACTCTGGTGAGACCTCATTTAGAATATTGTATACAATTCTGGAGACCATGCCTTCAAAAAGATAAAAAGGATGGAGTCAGTCCAGTGGAAGGCTACTAAAATGGTGTGTGGTCTTTGTGATAAGGCATATGGGGACAGACTTAAAGATCTCAATCTGTATAATTTGGAGGAAAGGCAGGAGAGGGGAGATATGATAGAAACATTTAATAATAATAACTTTATTTTCATATACCACAATACCACAAACAGTTCAGAGCGGTTTACAGAGGAAGAGACTGTATACAGGCAGTAATATTATAAAAAACTTTCACAATTACATTAGCATGGTAAGATTAATCAAATGTTTCCTGGAAGTGTTTTAGGAGTACATCAAGGCAGAAGTGGAGTCAGAGAAATTCATCAAAGAGATAAGTTTTGATTGACTTCCTAAAAGTTTGGTAAGAAAGTGCATTCAAGATAAAGTTGGTTTAACTTTTATTCCATTTGCCTGCTTGGAATGATTGTGTTCTATCAAAGAATCTCTTGTAGAAACAGCCTTTCAAGGATGGAAAGACGAACAAGTAGGCACTACGTGTACAAGTTGTGCCTGGAAATTCAAAATGATGGGATAGATAGATTGGGGATGAACCTGTTATGGTTTTGAAACAAAGGCAAGAAAACTTAAAAATAACCCTTGCTTCCATGGGCAGCCAGTGTAGTTTTTTTGTAATTCGGGTTTACATGATCTGATTTCTTGAGACCATAGATGAGGCGGACTGCAGCATTCTGTACGATTCTCAGTTGTTTGATGGTTTTCTTAAAAGATCCCAAGTATATAATATTGCAATAGTCTAAGATACTCAAGATCAAAGATTGAACCAGCAGTCGAAAAGAGAAGAAATCAAAATAGTGTTCAATGGTACGAAGTTTCCATAAAGTGAAAAATATTTACGGAAGCTCTGGAATGAGAGGGCAAAGGATGAAATTAAGAGGTGATAGGCTCAGGAGTAATCAAAGGAAATACTTTTTTACATAAAGGGTGGTAGATGCATGGAACAGTCTCCCAGAAGACGAGGTGAATTCAAGAAAGCATGGGATAGGCACATGGGCAAAGGAAGAGATAATGGTTACTGCGGATGGGCAGACTAAATTTGGCCTTTATCTGCCATCATGTTTCTATGTATCTTTGTGGGATTAGGAAAAGAGGGGCTTAGAGAAAGATCAGAGGAAAGAGAGGTCATGATGGAGGGAAGAGACATGAAGGTGACAGAAGGGACAATTTTCAATCTTCCAGTGGACCTCACCAGTAAGTCATTTTTATGGAAAACTCCATGTGGGGATTTGGAAATTAAAGGCACAAAATATGTGTAACAAAACACATGTGGGAATTTCAAAATGAAATCCCTGCATGGTCTTTAATTTTCCTATGGAAAATATTACAAAGGAAATAGCAAGCTAAATATGCTCATTGATGGTATATGGAATGTACTGTTTTCATAGGTTTCATAGTTGTAAAAATTCTTCTTTTTTTTTCTAGTGAGTTTGTGGACTGGTTAATGGAAATTGGGGAGATACAGAAGCCAGAAGAAGGAGTTCATCTTGGCCAAGCACTACTAGAAAATGGCATAATCCACCACGGTAAGAATAGTGTTGTAATTCACATATCATTAACATACGCAGCCCAGTCTTTCATTGCACTGGCCAATACTCATTTTGGTGCCTCAAATGTTAGACCTGTTTCTGGGTATATTTGACCTGCTGATTTCACAAATGGCACCAGTTTTTTTCCCCATCAAATCTAGTTTTTAAGATACAGAACATGTGCCATAGACCACTCTTCACTTTGCTTGCCCATTAAAAAATCAGGATATTTTAATGTAGTGTTTAAATTAATATCTTTTAAGCATGAAGGAAAAAAATTAAAAATTAAAAGAAAAGTGTACAGGGGATGGGAGCGGGAGGGGGGTATATCTTTTATTTTTGTATTATTCCTGATGGTAATGTTGGATGGAGGAGGGAATTTTATTTTTTGTATAGATTCTGATTGTTTATAAGTGCTTATTTGATTATTATTATTTGTATGACATTAAAAACTAAATAAAAGAAAAAAAAGAAAAGTGTACAACATGAAAATCTACTTATTTCATACTAAAAGCACAAGTTGATGATACAAACTTTCCAGTCATTTGACACACAAGAAGCTCCTTTTGTAAGACTTCCAAGAGTGGGATTTGCCAGGACAATCCCGCATAAGATTCCAACAATAGTCTACCATCATGTGTGCATCCCATCTTCCTTGGTATCTGGCTTCCATTGTTTTTATGTCTTGGTGAAATCTTTCACCTTGCCCTTCGCTTAAGTTACCAAGGTTCTCTGGAAAGCGATCTAAGTGACTGTGATCATAAATATTACACTGTTAAATTACTTACCTTTTACAATCCAATGTTTTGAATGTAAAATTGCAGTTGTAAATATGTAAACACTCTCACTATATCTGCTAACTTGTACACAAAAACATAAGCCAGGATAGCGAGGAACTCCAGAGTGACTTGTGTCAGTTAGAGAAATGGACGGAGAAATGTCAAATGTCACAAACAAAGTCAAAAACCATACCAAAAAGTGAAAAACATGTCCAAAAGAAACAATACTTATCCAAAACTGTCACACAAACGGAAAAACCGCGCCAGGAGGAGAGGTTCAACCGCGCTGGTTTCGGGAGGAGCCCTTCTTCAGGAACCTGGCCTCCAACAGAACACAAGCAGAGAGGAAGGCTGGAGGGCGGGCTTTTAAATATCAGCAGCAGTGGGAGATCAATTGCTTTTACACCTAAGCAGCAACGGGACCAACCCACCAACCTCTGCAGTCCATTGGAGAGATCAATCTACCTGCTTTTAAATATCAGCAACAGTAGGAAATCAACTGCTTTTACACCTCAGCAGCAGCAGGACCAGCCACCACTACCAAGAGACCTTTGCCCTGATCCAGCCAGGAATGTGAGCTCCTCCCTCTGCAGTCCATTGGAGAGATCAATCTACCTGCTTTTAAATATCAGCAACAGTGGGAAATCAACTGCTTTTTACACCTCAGCAGCAGTGGAACTATCCGCAACTACCAAGAGCCCACAGATTCAATCCAGCCAAGAGTTTGAGCTCCACCTCCCCCTGCAGTACACTAGGAAGATCAACTGTTTTTTACACCTAAGCAGCAACAGGACCAGCCACCACTACCGAGAGCCCTTTGCCCTGATCCAGCCAGACAAGTAAGCTCTTCCCCAGCATTCCGTTGGAAAAATCAATATGCTTGCTTTTAAATATCATCAGAAGTAGGAGATCAACTGCTTTTACACCTAAGCAGCACCAAGACCAGCCGCCACTATCGAGAGCCTTTGTCCCAATCCAGCCAGACGTGTGTGCTCTTCACCATACAATTTGTTGGAGAGATCAATCTGCCTGCTTTTAAATATCAGCAGCATTGGGAAAACAACTGCTTTTACACCTAAGCAGCAGCGGGTACATCCGCAACCACCAAGAGCCCACAGACCCGATCCTGCCAGGAGCGTGAACTCCTCCCCCTGCAGTCCATTGGAGAGATCAATCTGCCTGCTTTTAAATATCAGCAGCAGTGGAGATCAACTGCTTTTACATCTAAGCAGCAATGAGACCAGCCACAACCACCGAGAGCACTCAGACCCGATCCTACCAAGAGTGTGAACTCTTCCCCCCCTGCAATCCGCTAAGAAGATCGACTGTCGGTTCCGGGAGGCTTTCCCGCAGAGGAGAGAATCCTGCATTCACCGTGGACCTCATCTGGGGCAGCCTCCTTGGAGCGGCTGGGGCACGGGCAGTGTGTCTGGGAGGGAATGCATGGATGGGAGAACATCGCAGGGGAGGAGACATAGGCATCCTGGGACTGTCGGCCAGAAGAAGCCCTTTCTGGATATGTCAATCGCTCCTCCTAAACTTACTTGCTCCACTTCATCACTGACGCTGACCTATTCTGCTTCTATTCCTTTCTCTCCTCTCTTCTACCTTCCAAAGTATTTAGATCAATGCTGTCTTTTTAAAATGTTTATTTTATTTTTATTTTTCCTCTAACTCTACTTTTCACTTCACTATTACCCTCCAGGTACTTTAGTTAGATTGTGAGCCTTCGGGACAGTAAGGGAATTTTCCAAGTACCTTTCTTATTTCTAATCTTAATGTATATTTTCTGTAAACCGCTTAGAACCTAACGGATGTAGCGGTATATAAGAAATAAATTACATTACATTACAAATGGCAGATGAAGTTTAATGTGGAAAAGTGCAAAGTAATGCATTTAGGCAGAAAGAACAAGGAACACGAGTATAGAATGTCGGGTGCAACTCTGGGTAAGAGCGAACAAGAAAAGGACCTGGATGTACTGATAGATAGGACCCTGAAACCGTTGGCACAATGCACGGCAGTGGCAAAGAAAGCAAATAGAATGTTAGGCATGATAAAGAAAGGAATAACGAGTAGATCGGAGAAAGTTATAATGCCGCTTTATAGAGCAATGGTCAGACCACACTTGGAATACTGTGTCCAACTTTGGTCTCCCATCCTAAAGAAGGATATAAAACTGCTGGAGAGGGTGTAGAGACGAGCAACGAAGCTAATAAAAGGTATGGAGAACTTGGAATACGACTTAAGAGACTGGGATTGTTCTCCCTTGAGAAAAGGAGACTGCGAGGGGATATGATCGAGACTTTCAAAATACTGAAAGGAATTGACAAAATAGAGAAGGAAAAAAAATTATTTACAATGTCCAATGTGACACGGACAAGAGGACATGGACTGAAGCTAAGGGGGGACAAGTACAGGACAAATATCAGGAAGTTCTGCTTCATACAATGAGTGGTGGACACCTGGAATGCTCTCCCAGAGGAGGTTATTGCGGAATACACCGTTCTAGGATTTAAAAGCAAACTAGATGCACATCTCCTTACGAGAGGCATAGAGGGATATGGGTGACTAAAATTATGGCAGGTGAACACCTGGCTGGGCCTCCATGTGTGCGGATCACCAGAGTTGATGGACCGAAGGTCTGATCCGGAGATGGCAGTTCTTATGTTCTTATGTAACAGAAGACAAAGTTGAAAAACTCATTAGAATTTAAATCTATGTGCAACTGTATTAAACAGATCAGGTTGAGAAATATTTGAAATTCAAATTTATGTAGTCTAAGGAAGCCATGTTTACCATCTACATCAGGGGTGCCCAAAAAGCCGATCGTGAAGGCAATGCTAGTCGGGCTCTGTAATAGTCTCGTGTTGCCTTCGCGTTCTACCTGCTCCCCGACTCCTTAAAGAGGATGCAGAAGCACCGGGCCGACCAGCCTTCCCCAACCAACATCAATTTTGACATCAGAGAGGATATTCCCCAACCAACGTCAATCGCTGCCCGGAAATTCCTCTCTGACATTAGAATTGACGTTGGGTGGGGAAGGCTGGTCAGCCCGGTGCTTCTGCATCCTCTTTACGGCGTCAGGAAGCAGAGAGAACTCAGAACTCGGCGGCAATGGCTTGGGGGCCTGTTCCCCGATGGCGGTGGCAATGGCTTGGGGGAGGGCAGGGAGAAAGAAAGACAAAGAAAGAAAGGGGGCAGGCAGGGAGACACAAAGAAAGGGGGGAAGGGAGACAGATAGAAAGAAGGGAAACAGAAAGAAAGGGGGGATAGAAAGAAAAAAAGAAAGAAAGGGGGCATGGAGAGAGAAAGACAGACAGACAGAAAAAAAGAAGGGGGTAGGGAGACAGAAAGAAAGAAAGGGAGTCAGGGAAACAGAAAGGGTGTAAGGGAGACAGAAAGAAAGAAAGGGAGGCAGGGAGACAGAAAGAAAAACAGACATAAAGAAAGAAAAGGGACAGGGAGATAGAAAGAATGACAGACAGAAAGAAAGAAGGAGGCAAGGAGAAAGAAAGAAAGGGGAAGGGGGCAGGGAGACAGGAAGAAAAAGTTGGGGGAGTGAATGAGGTCTGGAGGAGAGGAAGCATACAGGAAGCTGAAAGAAGGGAAGAAATATTGGATGCACAGTCAGAAGAAGAAAGTGCAACTAGAGACTCATGAAATCACCAGACAACGAAGGTAGGAAAAATGATTTTATTTTCAATTTAGTGATCAAAATGTGTCCGTTTTGAGAATTTATATCTGCTCTCTATATTTTGTACTATGGCCCCCTTTTACTAAACTACAATAGTGTATTTTAGCCCTGGGAGTCTATGAGCATTGAGAGCAGTGCAGGGCATTCAGCGCAGCTCCCTGCACTAAAAACCGGTATCGCGGTTTAGTAAAAAGGGAGGGGGTATATTTGTCTATTTTTTGTATAGTTGTTACTGAGGTGACATTGCATAAAGTCATCTGCATTGACCTCTTTGAAAAAAACACTGGAATATAAATGATAATTAACATTTACATCTGCGTTCAGTGTGCTTTGTGTTTGGTTTTTTTTTTTTTTAATTCTTTATTGATTTTTAATCAAAAACATTGTCATATAAATGAAATAACAGTAGGTATTACATATATTACACTAATATCCGTACAGGTAACATAGATATCATTCAATAATATCAGTTTCTTACATATAATAATAGCACAATATATCCTAATATATAATACAAATGAAGAATAAAGTTACCCAAATGTCGCTATCAATATTTACTCCCCTCCTTCCAACCCCCCCCCCTGGATGTGTAAAGGTAAATGAACTAAAGGAAAGATATGATAAAAATATTAAATTTAGTCAATGGGCTCCAAACTTTATTAAACACCTCACTAAATCCCTTACACTGTGCATTAATTCGTTCATATCTGTATGTAGTGCACACATTCACCCACCAAAAAGTATAATTTATTCTAGCATGGGTTTTCCAATTACTGGTAATCAATTGAATGGCTATTCCTGTTAGGATCATAAATAGACGACTCTTATATTTATCTAGAGTGGGTTTCACATGTAAAATCGTTCCACAAATTATAGCCTCATATGATAGTGGAATATTTGAATCCAAAACTAGATTTATTTGTCCCAAAATTGACTTCCAATATATATAAACGGACAAAAATATAGCAGATGATCCAAAGTCAATATAACATGCCAGCATCTATTAGACTTAGAACTATCTATTTTATTTAATCAAACTGGGGTCCAGAAAATCCTATGTAACAAAAATAACCATGTTTGTCTCATAGATGCTGACGCTGTGCACTTCAGTCTCCAAGTCCAAATTCGTGGCCGAGACACAGAAATATACTGTTTTATCTCAGTGGTCCAGATGTCTCAAAGACTATTTTTAGGCTTTTTATTCAAAAATCCAGAAATTAATTTGTACCACTGGGCAGCCTGATGTCCTACTAAATCAGTTTGGTAGCAAAGGATTTGCAGGCTAAAATAAGTTTCTAAATGTTTCCATTCAGGGAACCCACTCTGAATAGCCTGCTTCAACTGCAACCACCTATATTGTTGAGACTTTAAAATGCCAAATTATTGTTGTAGCTGTGAAAAATCAAGCGGTTTTCCATTAGATATAGCATCATCTAATGTCCGAATACCCGCCTGCATCCAATTCTTCCAAGCGATCCCAGCACCGCCTATTTGAATCTTGGAGTTTAACCATAAGGACTGCAAAGTAGATTTCATTATAGGAACATCCGTTAATTTATCAATAAATTTGATTGTTTTCCCAGTGTCCAATAAAATCACATTTTCCTTAGCATAACTAGGTATTCTTATATTTAATATATGAGAAAGTCACATTGGGGACATGATTTTCCACTCCAGATATAACCAATCTGGTTGATGTTCCAAAAGCTCATTGAGGATCCAATACATACCTTGACGCATTATATAGGCTTGATGATACCTATAAAAGTTGGGAAAATTTACCCCACCCTCCGGAATTGGTTTTTGTAGAGATACTAAAGCAATTCTTGCTTTTTCCCCCAGTCAAATAAATTTTGTCAAAATAACATTTAGCTTTTTGTAAAATGACCCCTAAAAATAAACGGGTAACATACCCATTTGGTAACAAATTACAGGCAAGATCATCATTTTGACCGTATGAACTCTCCCCCACCAAGACAAGTGTAGATGGTTCCATTGTTCACACATCTCTGTGACTTTTAATAATAGAGATTTTTCATTTATCTTCATCGTTTCTTCCAATGTACTTTTAATCAAAATACCTAAATATTTAATACCATCATCCTTCCAGATAAAAGGAAATTCATCAAATAGTCCTTTTGCACAATGCACATTTAATGGAAGAACCTCTGATTTACTCCAGTTTATTTTGTAACCAGAGAATTTTCCAAATCTATTAATCAAATCCAATAAACTTGGAATGGTAGCTTCAGGATTTCTTAAATGAAGCAATATATCATCTGCATATGCATATTTGTGTTTTTTTTAAATTTTATTGTTGGTAGATCATTTTGACTTGAACATTTTAAAAGTAGCTTGCAAGCACAAAAAGTGTGGGCACCCCTGATCTATATTTTTTGCACATAATTATTTATTATAACAGAACAAAGGTGATTTTGTCAATTGAGCTTTACATTTTTATGCCAGTGTGCATTATAGAAAAAGAAGTAGATGAACAGTTGTGAAACAAAGGTCATTATACACAAAAAAGTGGATAATTTAAATACATAAATTTCCCATTCAAAAAAGATTCTACAGAAGAGATCATTTAAATAGCAGTTAAAAATTAATAAATTCAACCATATCTAAGAAACTAGAATTGATGCGGTCTATCCAATGCAAGTTTCTGAATCACTGTCCCAAATAAACACAAGGCACCAATAAATTTTATTTTTTTCTTGGCCTGTGTTGTTAACCATCACCTAATTGAATATTGTCAGATTAGTATTTAAAAATCTTTTGTACGCTTAATCACCAGTCTATCAACTTCTAAGCATATTATTGCCACCTGAGACAGATATTGGGTCCTAGGCAAACATGCATTGGTGGGCTTCCCTAACGTGGACACTCATTTGCTTTTCTTCTCATTCCTCTGTAGTTATATTCACTGTTTCCCAGATCTTCATTCATGCCTTCTTCCCTCCCACCCCCCACCCCACACACAAACTTTATGACACCAGAAATAATGGGGAGAACTGCAGAGCCTAGCTGAGACAGCAACAGGGATGTCAAGTCTACTCATTAGGAATGTGTCATACTCGTTTGAAGGCTCTCTCTCACATCTTTCATGCAAAAGAGAAGAAAAGCCAAGTGACATAGCCAATAGGAATAAATCTGAGCACACCTTCCTGTGCTTCTCTTTTTCCCGTCTGCCTTCCCCCATACTTACAAGTACATGTGCTCTGAAGCCTGAGAAAAGTAAATATTATTTTATGCTGTTTTTTTCATTTGCAAAGCAACACTACACTTAAATCTTTCTAAATTTATATCATGAAAGCACCATCTGGAAAATCTCACTATTTGGACTTCAATCTTACTTTAGGAGTGATAAATCTCACTCTTTGGGATGTTTTATTCTTGGTATCTCTGCAGTAATAGTAGCATGAAGACTAGGCAAGCTCATACTTCAAATGGAGTGGTTAATGGTTAGAGATGGAGACCTGCTAAATTACCCAGTTTTAGATTAGGCCTGAATTGGAGCTCATTTTCCCATCCAGTCCCCACAAGTTCTTTTCCTGTCCTTGCCTCATTCTTGCAAGCTCCGTCCTCATCTGCACAAGCCTCAAACACTTCAAAATCATAAGTGTTTAAGGCTTGTGCAGTTAAGGCAGAGCTTACAGGAATGGGGCAGGCACAGGGACAGTGACAAAACACATGGGGACGGGATGGGGAAATGAAGTTCCTGTGTCATTCTCTAGATTTTGCCAGGTAATTGTGACCTGGATTGCTACTGCTGGAAGCAGAATACTGGGCTAAATGGGCCATTGATCTGCCCCAGTATGGCTGTTCTTATGTTTTTATATTCTTACTAGTATTTAAGCCCGTTACATTAACGGGTGCTAGAATAGATGTGTAGACTTTTAGCACAATGGGTCGCTGAGGCGTTTCTTTCTTTCTTACTTTATGTTTTTTATCTCTCTCCCTGCCCCCCTTTCTTTTTGTCTCTGTCCCCCTGTGTGTCTTTGTCTCTTTCCTGGCACCCTGTCTTACTGTCTCTCTCCCTGGCTGTCTGTCAGTCTTTCTTTGTTTCTGTATCTTCTCCCTTTGTGAGTGTGGGGCAGTTGTAGGCGCGCAAGCGCACTCCTTCCGGCCACGGACATACGGAACACGCAGGTAGGAGTGCGCATGTGCCACTTAGGGTTTTATTATGTAGTCATTAAGCCCGTTACATTAACGGGTGCTAGAATATATGTATGTCTGTCTCCCTCCCACTGACTCTCTCTCTCTCCCTAGCCCCCTTTCTCTGTCTGTCTTTCTGTCCCTCTCCCTGCCCCTGTGTCTTTCTTTCTTTCTGTCTCCCTCCCTCCCGCTGTCTGTCATTTTTCCCCATTTCCCTGTGCAGCAGCATTTCCATCCCACTTCCCTATGCAGCATTTCCATCTCACTTCCCTCCTATCCCCCCTTCCCTTTCCTATCCCCCCCTTCCCCTCCAAGTCCCTGTATAGAAGTAGCAGCATTTTCCCCCACCCCCCTTTCCCTTCTCTTACCGCGATCTGCTCTTCTCTTACCTGCTCTGTTCGGCCCCTCCCCCTTCTTTTACTGCCGTTGTTCTGCTGATCTGGCCTGCTCCTGACCCTCCCACTGCCGACAAACCTCCGGGCTCCAGCCACGTAGGCAGCACTTTAAACACGCTGCTTCGTGGCCTTCTACTGCCGATTTCCTCTCCCGCGTCTGTCTCCGATGATGTCATCAGAGACGCAGCAGAGGAAATCAGCAGTAGAAGGGTGCGAAGCAGCGTGTTTAAAGTGCTGCCTACGCCGCTGGAACCGGGAGGTTTGTGGAGGGTCAAAGGGGCAGAGCGGGGCTGCTCTCCACCACTCGGTTGCTGCCACTGCTCCACCGGGTCCGCGAGTGTGTTGTAGTCGCGCATGCGCACTTCTTCAGGCCACGGACATACGGAACATGCAAGTGGAAGTGCGCATGCACGCTTAGGGTTTTATATTATAAGATGCTTGTGCATTATGGGACTAGCAGCACTGATTTCAGTGGGTAGAATAAAGTACCACAGTACATATAGAACATTTAATTGGAATGTAAGTTCAAAAATTGGACTTCCCCAAAAAGTACTTGAAGTTGAGTAAATTGGAGCAGTGAGCTGAGAATCATGGAATATTGCTTCCAGTCACCCTCCATTGCCTCAGGTACAAACAAGAGTATGCCAAGGGTAGGCTGCACCAAAGTGAGATTTACTGGTAATATGTCTGAGGTATACAGAAATTTGCAAATTTTTACATGTTGAATGGAATAGTCAGAGTGGAGACAGTATTAGCACTGTTTTCAAATGAGCTTGCCCAGGTAAATTATCCCTCAATATTCAGCTAGTAGTGGTCAGTGGGTTTTGGGGTTTTGTTTTTTTTAGAGAGTTAATTGCTATTGGCTAAATTAGCTGTGCCTCACCTGAGTGTTAGCATTGACTATCTAGACATGACCAGCCAAGAATTAACCACTGCCACTTAGCAAGGGCTTGTCTAATATTCAGCCCAGATCTGCTGTGACAGGGTGTATGTCCCATCACAGGGGAAAGGGTGTCCCAGGGAGAAATCCCTCAAGTGAAGACAGTATCGGAGGACAACCTGGGTCTGAGGGTAGGATGAGATAAGGGGATTTGTCTGCTCCCTCCCCAGTAACATTCCCTTCATCTTTTTTATTTCCTTCCACCCCCAACTCTCACAACCCTCCAGCCCTGACCTGCCTCTAGCTCCAGTACTCCTTTTGCTCAATCTCCATTCAAAGATTCTGCCTGTAAGGAAAAGCCAATGATGACTCCCTCCCTCAATGCTCAGATCCCTTGCCACCCTGTGGACTTATCAGGGGATTATACCTGGTAGTCTACTGGGAGGGGACAGAAGTGGTCTCCCTTTGTTCAAAAATGGCAGTGAAGACCCCTAATCTCATGGTGCTTTGACTAGTGGCCAACCTAATGACTACTGTAGAAACCTGGGAAGCTGAGCTTAATTCTAACTGCAGCTCCTTTTGACTCTGGGCAAGTCATTAACCCTCTGTTGCCCAGGTACAAAATAATCACCCATATATGATATATAAACCTTTTTTTCCCCCCTCAATAAAAGGTTGTCTATACAAAAGATTTCTTAATAGAACCCTATCCTTTCAGACAGGACTTTGAAAGTTTAAAGTTTCAAGTTTTATTAAGGTTTGTTATCTACTCAATATCATATACTTCAATGCGTATGACTTTTTTTTAAAAAAAGGAGTACAAAACAAAATGTTTTTATACAATTGAATACAAGTTATATACGTTCTAATACATAACTGATACAGAAGGCAAGGGGGATGAACTACAATATTTAAAGAAAGAGAAGAAACATTTAGGGAAGAACATATATGGTGGTAACAAATAAGAAAAAAAAGGAGATATAAAGGCAGAAATAATCATAGAAAAAAAAAAGATGGTTAGGAACAAAAGATAGTTTGAAACAAAAGTTTTAGTAGTTTGATCTTAAATTATTCTTCTTCTTACCAGGCCTTTCGAAGATTGCTAAAAACTTATCTGTTTGATAAATATGTATAATCTAGATAAGTTAATAATTTCTTACTGTTATATATAATGTTTTGTGGTGTAAATTCGTTCTGAGCTGCCCTGGGAGAATGATATAGAAAATTGAATAAATAAATAAATATTTATATGAAGTGATGGCAAACTTAGTATGGTAAAAGATAGCATGGCAAAAACATTGACAAAAATGGTAAAACCTACTCCCTCTTTTACTAAGGTGCGCTATGCTTGTTAGCGCGCGTTAAATATTAGCGCACGCTAATCATGTGCTAAATGCCAACACGTGCATGTTATCCTAAGGATGCATTAGCGGTTAGCGCACGCGGTGACTTAGCGTGCGCTAAATGCACGCTGAAACGCTTAGCGCACCTTAGTAAAAGAGGGCCATAATATGATAAAACATGGCCTGGCGAGACACAGCATGGTGAGCATAGTATGGCAAAATCATAGCATGGCAAACATAGTATTACAGAGCATGGCTAACCTAGTATGACATGACATGGCAAAATGGTAAGGTAAGCATAAAATGACAAAACATAGCATGGTGAACATGGAACGGCAAACATTGTGTGGCAAACAGAGCATGAGAAATCATAGCATGGTAGACATAGTACGGTAAACATGATGTATAGTATGACAAAAATGATGACAGTATGGCAAAGTATAACAAAACATTGTAGGAGAAAATATGGCATGGTCAGACATGTGAGGATATACTTTATGTTAGCGGGGGGGGGGGGGGAGTGACGGTATGAGAAGGGTAGGTAGAACTGATTGCTGGGGCCATGAGTACAGAGCCTGGGACACAGGAGGGTACAAGAAGAATTATGTTTCCAACATTGTTGTTGGATTAATTTGTAAATTTTTGTTATAGGTTATGTGCTATGTATTTTATTTGCTTATTTTATATTCTGGGAACTGCCTAGGATTTTGTATTAGGTAGTACATCAAATTTAATACATTTGGACTTGAATGTGCTTACCAGCATAATGTTTCACATCATGTCATCAAATATACTCTTATAAGAACATATGAATTGCCGTTGCTGGGTCAGACCTGTGGTCCGTTGTTCCCAGCAATCCACTCCCGTGGCGGCCCTTAGGTCAAAGACCTGTGCCCTAACTGAGTCTAGCCGTACCTGCATACATTCTGGTTCAGCAGGAACTTGTCTAACTTTGTCTTGAATCCCTAGAGGGTGTATTCCCCTATAACAGCTTCTGGAAGAGGTTTCCAGTTTTCTACCACTCTCTGGGTGAAGAAGAACTTCCTTACGTTTGTATGGAATCTAACCCCTTTCAACTTTAGAGAGTGCCCTCGCATTCTCTCTACCTTGGAGAGGGTGAACAACCTGTCTTTATCTACTATGTCTATTCCCTTCATTTTCTTGAATGTTTCGATCATGTCCCCTCTTTTCAAGGGAGAAGAGGCCCAGTTTCTCTAATCTCTCACTGTACGGCAACTCCTCTCATTTAGAATTTTATATTATGCCATTTACAAGAGTGTGTGGCCACTTGCATGCAAAAATGACTTTATGAAATGACCCGTTAGCCTGTATCAGTGTGGTGCTTGTATTAGATCTGGCAAAGGATCCGCCCAACAGCTTCACTGGCTTATCAGATTTATAATATTGGCAAAGGCTAAGTGGAAGAAACTAGGTACTGATCGCTCATGAATCAAATCAATAATACTTTGAAATTATTTCTTAATTATGTTGTTCTTCCAGTTGTTTAACCTCAAGATGCATTTGTTCTTCTTGTTAAGTTTCTATAACGCCAGAGCAAGTTCCCTTACCATTTTATTACCCAAACACAGTGTGAGTTCATGATGTACTGCACAATAGGAGTGATTATATCAGACTGAAAGCGTGAGCCAGACACATTCATTTCATTAGCTTGTAGATGCAGCTGTGTTCCACCCAAAATAGATTTCTTAAAATAAAACTGAATGAAACATCTGTTCGCTTGCCTTGGAAAAGCAGGGACAGCTTGCTTGTGCTCGAAGCAGCATTCTTCAGCATTGTCTCGCCAGAGTCTGCGTCACTTCTGTGGCATTGTCTCGTCAGTATCTGCGTCACTTCTGTGGAACCTCTCTTATTGTTCATTCCTGTTTCAGGCTTTGATGATCCCTTGCACTGACTAGACAGATTTTTTTTTCTCTCACAGTTAACACACTTCTGTGAAAGTAACCAATTGTCAAAACTGCAACAAATATACAGATAAAACAAATTAATAAATGAGCCAGGGAAAAACAAACTCTTTAGCCTGCCATGATTTAAGGAGGACAAACTTTCCATTCTCTCAGGAAAGGATTGCAGAAGCAGTGTCTGGTTTGTTATTCTGGTCTTGCTGCTGGGTGAGGGTTATATTTATAAACCTGTTGCAGTCCTACAAAGTGGTCAAGAACAGGAAGAACTGCACATCAGTTACTTACAGTACAAATGCTGAACCACTTTGGTTGTTTCTTGGCTGTACACATGCTCAATACCAACCTCAACCAAGGGGCTGATGCAGAAAGCTAGCACAGATGGAAGCATGTGCTTAGTTCAGCGTCTGCACAAAATTTTCTGGGTGCACAATGCAGAAAGGGATTTTGCACAAAAGCTAGCCCTGCAGATTGAGCAGTGGACTATAGATTTCAAGTTGAAATTTAACACAGAAAAAAGTAGATTTGTTTTGCTAGACCCAATGAAAAAATTACAGACACAATACTTCATCTTAATGGGCATGAATATCCGATAGCTGCCTCTATAAAAATTTTGGGAGTAACGTGAGATTGTCAATTAACCCTGTCTGAACGCACAGATCTACTAGTAAAGAAATGTTTCTTTGCTTTATGGAAATTGCGTACCATCAGAAAATACTTTGACCCTGCATCATTTAGACTGCTAGTACAGGTATTAATTTTGTCTATTCTGGATTACTGTAATATAATCTACTTGGGAACTTAAAAGAAGATCTTAAGAAGACAGAAGAATCCAAAATACAGCTGTTCGATTAATCTTTGGCTTGAAAAAGCATAACCATGTTAGCCCATACTATCGGCAATTACATTGGTTACCCATCGAAACAAGAGTTTTATTTAAATTTGCTTGCATATGCTTTAAACCAGGGGTGTCACAGTCCCTCCTTGAGGGCCGCAATCCAGTCGGGTTTTCAGGATTTCGCCAATGAATATGCATGAGATCTTTTTGTATGCACTGCTTTCAATGCATATTCATTGAGGAAATCCTGAAAACCCGACTGGATTGCGGCCCTCGAGGAGGGACTTTGACACCCCTGCTTTAAACGGATTGTCTCCAACTTACCTTTCTTCGCATTTTGAGTTATACAGGCCCATGAGGGTTACTCGAAGTTCTCACCTATTTACGTATCCTAATTTATAATCTTGTCGTTACAAGACATTCCTGGATAGGATGCTTACATTCCAGACAGGCAAATTCAAACTTGGTTAAGTGAATGTATCCATCAAGCCCTTTCTTATTGCTCCTTTCGGAAATTAGTTAAGACCAATCTGTTTGATAAATTTATTACCGGAATTGGGTGGTCTTTTAAGGTTGTAATTGTGTATCTTTTTTTACAACTGTATTTTTCACTGATTGTCCAGTTCTCTTTTATGTTAACTGCTGGTGATGCCGGTATACAAGAATAAAATTATTATTATCAAATAGAATCCATCTACTTAGCCCTAGTACATGGCTAAATGCAAGATTTTCTGTATCAGCTTCCGAGCTATGACATTTCAACTTTCTGGTTCTATCTCTAAGTTAGAGGAACAACTCCTGGGGGAAGGGGAGCTGAACAAACTCACCATAGCGTCCTTTTACATCCTCCTCCTCTTATCACCTTTACCTTCAAAGTATTTTTGATAAACATAAGTACTAGAGATGAACATGAATTTTCCTTCCATGATATGTCACAGATGACAGGCAGCTTATATAGGGCAATTTTCTAAAGAGACATCTATAGTTAGGTAACTAGCCCTGATTCTATAAACTGCACCATTGAGCTCCATTTACAGTATCACACCTAGCAGTCTTAGACACAGGTAAGCATTGAATCCTTAGGCACACTGTCATTTAGGCCAGGGCTTTCTTATTCTAAATGGGTACACCTAAGTCAAACCGTGCCCAAATTCTGTCCCTAAAAATGCCTACTTCCTGGTAGGTGCCTCGGTGTAGATGCCTACATGGATGTGGTAGGCACCTACCAGCTACTTAATTTTTAATGGTTTTTAAATTGTTTTTATTGGCACTTACAATTATCAGAGCCAATTAAGAAAATTAAGTTAGGTGCTTAGATTGGCTAGGTGCACTGATCTAGGTGCCTAACTTTGGCATTATTTATAGAATCTGGGCCCTAGAGGTCACCTAATTTACCAAACCACACCATATTGCTTCTTATATCCTGCAATGTCTGCTAGGAATCATTGTAGCTTACATAAGATTAATAAAGTTTTAAAATAGGAACATCATGAGTCAGTCAGTATGGAACTTAAGTTCTGGACTACAGTGGGAATAAATGTGTTTTAGTGCCTTCCTGAATTGAAGGTAGGAAGGGATCTGGCATAAGCAGGCTGGGAGGCAGTTCCAAATTTTGTGGCCTTGGAACTCGAAGATGGACTCAAAGAGTGATTTCCTCCGGACTTGGCATGAAGAGGGAAGTGGCAGTTTCTAGTGCTGGGTTGTTCTTGGGTTGTGGAAGGAATGTGTGACCTGAATGGCAGAAGTTAATCTGGTCAAATTTTCCCCATATATAATCTTGTGGACCATACTTGTGATTATAATTTAGATTTTGTTCTTGACTGGTAGCCAGTTTAACTCTGCTAGTAGTGGGCTTGCCCTTTCAAACCGGGTCTTGCGAAGGATCAGTCTAGCCACTGTGTTCTGGAGTATCTGCAATCTCTTAAGACTTTTCATTGGAATGTTGCAATATAGAAAGTGCAATAGTCTTGATATGGAAGTATTATTGCTTGAGCTACTATCCTAAAGCTGGTCAGGGTTAGGGAAGATCTTATTATCTTCAGTTGTCTTAGTCTGAACAACAATTTTTTGGCCAGTGAGATGATCTGCTCTCCCATGGTAAGATCTGAATCAAGAATTACTTCTAGTACTTTTAACATTTTGTTTATCATTAGCTTCTCTCCTGATGACAGAATGAGCTCTGAGTGCAGACATGAGTTGTGATCACCGAACCAAAGCACCTTCATCTTCTGTTTGTTTAGCTTGAGGAAGTTTCATTGTGACCAAGCACTTAGATCCTCAATAAGTTTCGATATGTGTTGTAATGAGTCTGTGAAAGAGTCTTTGGTTACGCAGAGGATTAAAAGGTTGTCTGCATAGGAAAAAATGTGGGTTTGTGGGAAGGAGAACCGCTTACCCAAGGCACTCGTGTATACAATGAATAATGACAGTGAAAGAGAGGAGCCTTGTGGAACCCCCTCAGAGGGCTTCCCAGGCTTGGAACTTCCTATCTTCCTTCCTCACTTCAAATGTTCTCTTGCCTAAGAATTCGGTGAACCATTTCCTCACTAATCCATATACTCTTAATTCTTATAGTTTTAGAAGTAGCAGTGAGAGGTCAACTGCATCAAATGCCCCAGAGATAGATATCGAATTGCAATAGTACAGTTTGCTTGCCTTTGTTTAGATAGAACTTCACTTATGATGTTAATTCTAGAAGAAGAGATTCTGTGCTGTGCATTGGCTTGAAGTCATGATTTTACATGAACCCATAAAAAAGATTACAGTATATAATCAATAGGCTATAAAAAAAAAAAAAAAAAAGAGGAGGGTTTGGGAGGAGTAATGGAGTAGATGGAGAGGAGTACTAGAGAAAATAAATAAGGTTGAAGCTCACTTGAGCATGATTCTGGTGCTGGTGGGGAAGGATCCGAGTAACAGTGAGGTCAGGAGGAAGGCTTTAGTTGGTCCTGGATCTGAGGCACTGCACAGATATGTGCTGTTCCAGTAACTGTGGCAGGACACTCCAGAGCTGCGTTGCGGCCTCCGGAGTGACTTCTATGCATGCACAGAAACCCAGTGCATGCATGGAAGTGATAGGCACCAGTCTTGGGGGACAGAGCTGCCAGAAACTAAGCAAAAAGAGGGGAAGAAGGGTTGGGAAGGGAGACTGAGGCTGGGGAGAAAGTCCCCACAGCCCAGAAGCTTTCTTTGTGCCTATGCACACATGGGAGAGCAGTACACGTCTGAGTTGTGGGCAGCTGTAGAATGTTGGCTGATGTGCAGAGCCACACAGCAGGTTCAAACAGAAGCATGGGGCCATGTCTAACGTGACCTTACATCCCATTTGAACGGGATCATCCCTTTTTAGGTAGCTTATCCCATTGTCCCCAAGCACAGCTTCGGGATGCTGAAATGTCCCGTTTTCTGTAGTGCTGCCTGCAGGGCCGCCATCAGGGCGGAACTACCAGTCCTGCATTCAGGGGCCTGGAGCTGACAGGGGGTCCGGGCTCCCCCAGGGTCCTAGGCAGTATAAGGTGTGTGCATGAGTGATCGCTCACTATTTTCAGTGGCGTCGCTCATACTTTGTCTCCTGTCGCTCACTCGAGGGCGGGAGGAGGTGAGAGGAAGCGGCAGCGGTGGCCTGTATTTTAAAGTTAAAAGATGCAGCGGGGGCTCCTCTCAAGATCCCCAACTGCATCGGACTTCCAACGCAGGTGGGGATTCGTGAGAGGAGCCGCTGCCACATCTCCAGTGTCCTACCACGGGGGGGGGGGGGGGAGCGGTCCGCCCCGGCTGTGCACCCGCCCTAAGGCTGCAGTCGGAGAGGAAGTTCAGGCCAGCCAATCGCTGCCTGGCTGGGCGGAACTTCCTCTCCGACGGCAGAATTGAGGTCGGGGGATTGCTGGTTGGCCCGGTGGGAAGCAGAGAGAGCTTGGGGCCTCCGCGGTGGTGGCTTTGGGGCCTGTTTCCCCCGATGGTTGCGGCGGTGGCTTTGGGGCCTGTTTCCCCCGATGGTGGCAGCAGTGGCTTTGTGGAGGGTAGGGAGAAAGAAAGGGGGCAGGCAGGGAGACAGAAGGGAAACAGAAAAAAAGAAAGGGTGCATCAAGAGGAAAAAAAAGAAAGGGCAAGGAGAGAGGAAGAAAAAGTTAGGGGAGGGAATGAGGTCTGGAGGAGAGGAAGCATACAGGCTGAAAGAAGGGAAGAAAGATTGGATGCACAGTCAGAAGATGAAAGTGCAACCAGAGACTCATGAAATCACCAGACAAGGTAGGAAAAATTATTTTATTTTAAATTTAGTAATCAAAATGTGTCTGAATTTATATATGTTGTCTATATTTTGCACTATGGCCCCCTTTTAGCCCCTGCGCTAAAAACTTCTATTATGGTTTAATAAAAAGGAAGGGGGGTATATTTTGCTATTTTTGTATGGTTGTTACTGAGGTGACAATGCATAGAGTCATCTGCCTTGACCTCTTTGAAAAAAATCCAGAATAGGAATGATAATTAACATTTTCTCAGCCTATAGTGTGCTTTATGTTTTTTATTTTATTGTTGGTAGATCATTTTGACTTGGTCATTTTAAAGTAGCTCGCAAGCCCCAAAAGTTTCGGCACCCCTGAGCTAGAGCGTTGAAGCTGTGTATTTCTATTTTATCCCCCCTTTTACAAAACTGTGGAGCGTTTTTTAGCGCCAGCCGTGGTGGTAGCAGCTCTGATGCTCAGAATTCTATGAGCGTCAGGGCTGTTCCCACCATGGCTAAATCCACACTACAGTTTTGTAAAAGGATGAGGGGTTAGTTTGTGATGACATATTCCATACTAGGCGAAGATGTTTTCTGTGTTCTGTGTGTTCGAAAGACATGGTTTTCTGTTAGGATTGACGGTGTAGGATTGATCTGTGCTGGTCTGGCTTGTTTAGTTTTACAATGGGTGTATTGATGTACTGCTCACTGCAATATGTAAGATGCTGCCTTTTCCTAGGTACTCATGTGTGACGTGTGGTTTGTTACTAAAAATCATGTTTTTCTTACAGATGGGGGGGGGGGGTGCCAAAAAATGATGGGCCCCGGGTGTTACATATGCTAGGTATGCCACTGTATGTAAAGATACCAGAAAGCTGGCGTAGCAAAAAACTTTAAGTAAATTGTTATTCTTCTAAGCTTTGAGTATTTAACCCTCCCACAATCTCCCGGGCACTCGTTTCAAGTTTATTGAGATTTTGATTTAAACGCAATATCAAATATTTTCAATGCGTATAACAAAAATAAATTTGGGGAAATAAATAAAACAATTTGAACAATAAACATACAAACATATCCATAGATGATTAAAATTATATAAGGAGTACAAGGATAAACTACATTTGTTTAAAAATGCGTCCTCCGCACCTGCTCATAAATTTGTGGAGTATGTAACTTGTCGCTCATGCATATTTTTTTTTGCACACACCTCATCAATCCTTAGAGGGAACATTGGTCCTAGGCCACCATAGCACAAATTCCTGTATTATGCTTCTGCTGTGCACAACAATAAACAATAAACACTGCTGTCATACTTTTTTTTTGTCCCCTGCTGATTTCCTGATAGCACCCCCACGGACAAAAATTGGGGGTAAGGGGTGTGTGTGGGGGCCCAATAGGATTGCTCAGTAAGGGGCCCAGAAATTTCTGATGGCAGCCCTGGCTGCCTGATTTCTGATTCAAATCGATTCACTGATTCACTTTGGGTGAATCGATTCGAATTGATTTATATTTAGAAAAAACAAGTCACTGATTTGTCGGCCCCGTTGTAGAGCCCCGTTCAGGCATTCCCTCTGCCACCCGCTGGAGTTCTTCCATCTAATGTAACTTCTGGTTTTGCAAAACCGGAAGTTACATCAGAAGAAAGGACTTTGGTAAAGGGAGCGCCGAGCAGAGTGGACCTCTGTGTGTGCGCCTGTACAGATCGGCAACAGCAGCAAGATGCAAGCAAGTTGATTTTTATATTTGGTGGCTGGCTATTTCTCCCCACATCTACAGTGTAAGTAAAGGATCTCTGCTGGAATTGGGGGGGGGGGGGAGGGAGGTAGATGTCCCATTTTGAGGAAAAAAAAAAATTGGCCATGCCAGAAAGCAGGGGAAAGAAAAGAAGAGGTATGAAGAGAAAAATATTTTGAAAAAATGTTTAAAGTTATATTTTTATCTAAAGTAGGTAAGGTGTTTGTGTGGGTTGAGGATGAGGGGAAAATGCTAGCTGCTGGCTTGTGCTGTCAAAGCCTCATGAACTTATGTAATGTAATTTATTTCTTATATACCGCTAAACTCCGTTAGGATTCTAAGCGGTTTACAGAAAAATAGACAATAGGGTGCATTAAAATTATAAGTGAAATAGGTACTTAGAAATTCCCTTACTGTCCTGAAGGCTCACAATCTAACTAAAGTACCTGGAAAAATGACAATTAGTAGAGTAATGAAGAAATAAAATAGAGAATAGATGAGAAAAATAAGAAAATAAACATTCTAATAAGACTACAATGATCTAAAGGACTTTGAAAGGTTGAAAAAAGAGGGGAGATAAGAATAGATGCAGAGGGAGAACCGTTGAAGCAATAGAATTCTGGGGAAATTTAAATGAAATTTGAATGATAAAATAAAACAAAATAAGTGGTAAAACAATAAGTGAGATTAAAAAATATATCATAAACTAAAAAGAATTGAAAATAAAATCAAAACAGTCAAAACTGAAGTGCCTGTAGCAGCTAAGGCAGCTCAAAGATCCATGTGTGTAGCTTGATGTCTGTCAGAGCTCTAAAGGGAGCACTTATATGAAAATTATATATCAATTAAGTGTTGATGAGAGAGTGGGTGACTAGTTAACATCTGAACTTGCGGTGATACTTGGCTCAAAGCTGGATAGCTGTGAGAGCATGCATGCAGCGACATGAGTAAAGAAGACATGTATATCTGAGTAGAGCTGCCTGTAAGAACCACAAGCTGTTCAAATTAAAATATTTTAAAGCTGATTTTAGCTGTGACTGCACTTACACATTAGAAGCTTGATTTTCTGGGCCAGCATAAGTTTTACAAAAATGTTTATGACTCGGCACTAAGTTCCAATAATATTTAGGGACTCTTTTACAAAGCTGTGGTAGCGATGTTGCTATGGTAAATGGCCAAGCTAGGGAGAAGTATCAAACTATGAACCAGAACAATAAAATCCAACAAAAGAGCAGAAGAGACTTGGTCTTCAAGCCAAATCAATCTTTAATAGCAACCATGCAAGTGCTATTAAAGATTGATTTAGCTTAAAGACCAGGTCTCCTCTGCCCTTTTGTTGGATTTGCTATGATAAATGCACCAAAGCCCATAGGAACTGAATGGACTTCAGTGTATTTACTGTGGCAGCATTGCTACTGCGGCTTTGTAAAAGGGGGCCCTTAAAGTTTTATCACAAAAGTCAAAGCCTAACAGGGATAATCTCCGTCAGGTAAATCTAATGAAATACTGTAATTCACTAATTTGCCTCTGGAGGTTTCTGGTAAATATCCTGAGGCAAATTAGGATTCTACTGGCTGTGAGGTAAAGAAGTGTTGAGAAACTGTAGCATTGCTAAAATGTTTTTACCAAGATTAAGGAAAACAAGCAAAAGGTTGACCCTTAATCCCATAGAAAATGCGAGTCCAGCAAAAACAAAAAACTCTGGAGATGGTGATGTTCAGGATGCAGGATTTATTAAGAAAATTACAAATTCATAATCCACATAAAATATATCTAGGACCCAAACCATTGGACAATACTGTCTTCCTCAGGGGTCCCTAAAAGTCCTGATATAAAAACACGTGGATTAAAAACTGAAAACAACACTGAGTCGTAACTCTGCGCGAATGAGGATTACTCAAAAGCTTAATAAAACCTGCATCCTGAACATCACCATCTCCAGTTTTTTGTTTTTACCAAGATTAAGATATACTCAGGTGCTGTTTCTTTAAAATTTACACTATTGTTCTATTGTCCTTTGATACTTAAATTTTAGAGGTCAATATGGGGTACGATTAACAACATATTGGCATCAATTCCACTGACGTATGAGGTGGTCATATGTGAAACATTATTACATGTTAAACCCCCTATGGATTATTATAAATGCCGCCTTTTTCTTGTCATGACCAGGATAGCCATGCAGATGGTAACCTGAAATTGGAAGAACTGTGACCGCCTAAATTTTCCTTTCTGGTGGGAAAATTTTTGCTCCATCTATAGATATGAAATATTGAATGCCGATAGTTTGGGGCACAGTAATTTATTTAAGCTGGTTTGGGGGCCGTTGACATCATATTACCTCACTATAGTAGGTCTTTGATTATGAGTCAGTTTTGGTTTATTTTCATACACATCCATTAAAGGGGTGGGGGGGGGGCTATTTCTGTCCTAATTGACTTTTGAGTATGTCCACTTGGGGGTGGGAGGAGGGTGGGAGAATATTTTTAATCTGAATAAGGTAAGGTTATTGGGGTGGAGGGGCATAATAAAAAAAAAACATCTAAGTCCCCTTTTGGCCTAAGGCCTTAAACGTTGAAAGTAGAAGCAGGGAAAATGTGCATAATAAAAATAAACGTCCAAATGGAGGGGCCTAAGACTCCCAGCCTATTCTGATTGGCCCAGGCGCCTTAGGCCCCACCTGTGGGCGGGGTTTCAGCCGCCTGGGCCAATCTGGCCCCATTCTGGAGCCAGCTGGCCTGCCGGACGGGCGGGCTTGGCACCTGTCCGTCCGGCCAACATTTCAAAGATATGGGGGGTGGGATTGGGAGTTGGGGGTGGGTCGGCGGGTCGGCGGGGGGGGGGGTCGCAGGTCAGCGGAGGGGCCGATCAGGGGTTCGGGGGGCGGTCATTGGGGGGGTTGTGTCGAGGGCAGGAGGGCCTGGGATCCCTCCTGCCCGTATTGTAGTGGAGGGTGGGGGATAGAGGGTCTGCCTGGGCAAGAGGGCTTGGGCTCCCTCTTGCCCCGATATCGTCGGGGGGGGGGGGGTCATCGTTGCCGCGGGGCAAGAGGGCTTGGCCTCCCTCTTGCCCCGATGTTTTTTTTGGGGGGGGAGGTGATGTATCGTGGCAGCCACGATCAGCTCAGCGTCCCCTTTTTCGGCACTTAGACCTGTTTTGACTTTGTCTAAGTCAAAACGTATAAGTGCCGACTAAGCAACCTGCCTAAGGTTTTGGTTATACCTGCTTCACGCCTAGGTGTAGGTCGGCCTACCTCCCGCCCACCGCCCGCCCTTTCCCCTCCTCTAAACACGCCTCTTTTCTCTCTGTGCATTTAGTGGCAGGGGAAAGGCCTAAGCTGGTTTTAGACACATCTAAAACCAGCTTTGATTATGGGTATTTGGACGATCAGGCTTTTTGATCGTCCAAGTAGCCATTTAGGACACTTTTTAGACTTTTTTAAAAAAAATTATGAACCCCATAGTCTATGTTTCTGTTTTTTATTGAATAATCATTGGAGGGGGAGGGGGGGTGAAAAATGGTTGGTTATGCATATTTGTAAGTTGAATGTACTTTTATTAACTTATTATGATATATATTTGTGTATTGCACTTTTGAAGTTTAGAAAATTAATAAAGAATTTAAAAAAAGGGGGAGATTTCTCAAAGGAAGGCATAGTTTATGGAGGAAGACTACTATCTCTACTGCTATGCCTTTAATTTGAGACCCAGGCTGAGGTCACTGGTCCACCACAGATTTAAGGCTCATCCTGAAGGGCTTCTCTGTGATTTTGAAAGCCTCTTTAATGTTCTGCTCCATGTAAAGGGCTTTTTAAAAAAATTGTTCTTCAGTGTTGACACAGCCAGGGATATGTAAAGTTTCTGGCTGTTTTAATGCGAGAAATATTTTTTAAGAAATTTAATTATAGAATATAGATTAGCCAGGAACTCATCTGCATCCTGTAGCTAATATTGCAAAAATAGTCACTAACCCACAACATTTTTCACATATTAATTCTTCAGCCTTCTGGTTTTCTAAAAATAAATGGATTTGTAGGAATGCTGTGACTGTATTTATGCAAATATGAAGGTTTGTTTGATCTAGTTGAAAGTTCATGTTTCTCCCTGCGTCAGCCAAATTTGATGCTGTATTTGTTAAATATGTTGTTATACATGACAGACTCAGGTTTCTCCGTGTGTGGTTTTACCAGAAAATCATCTTGTGATTTTCTCGCTTACCATGCAGTCTGTACACCAGAGCAAAATATAAGTGGATTGACACTGCCTGACTATTTGTGCTTCAGTTACAGATAAGCACCACTTCAAGCCAGAACAGATGCTGTACAGATTTCGTTATGATGATGGAACATACTATCCAAGAAGTGAAATGCTGGATGTGATTTCCAAGGTACGCCATTACTGTTCGTCACTCATCTGCAAATTCTCTGCATTGCAGAAACTCTTCTTGCAACCGCAGCGGGAGTTGCTACTCACAGCACAAATTTCCTTTTACAAAGCCGCGCTAGTGGCTGCTGCTGTGGTAACTGCCCTGAAGGCCAAAGAGATTTA
Organism: Geotrypetes seraphini; assembly: GCF_902459505.1. NCBI lineage: Eukaryota > Metazoa > Chordata > Amphibia > Gymnophiona > Dermophiidae > Geotrypetes > Geotrypetes seraphini. Next base: position 102,830,748 of record NC_047085.1, on the reverse strand, counting down.
AAGGGCTTTGGGGCTTTTGCTGTGCGGCAGGATTAGGGGGAGGGGGGAGAAGTTAGGCACCTATTTGGCCAATCTTTAGGCGCCTCTTATAAAATTTCCCCCTAAGTGTATACCCCAGTGTATCGAAAACTGTGTACCACTTGAGATTCCAGGTGTGCTGTGAGATGCCGGGGGGGAGGAGGAGAAGCACATTCTGTAGGCAGTCGGCCGGCGCCAGCACCTCTCCTCCTCCCCAGCACCTCTCCACGCCTCTTCCCTTCCAGCAACCCCAGCTGGCAGCTCAGGGCCCTGCCTAAAACTAATATATACAAGAATAAAGTTGTTGTTATTATTATTATTTGCACGTGCTCGGATGTTGATGTGATGTCACGCATGCATGTGATGTCATCGTGTCGACATCCATGCCACAGCTACCAGTTTAGTGTGCCGTGGCTTCGCAAAGTTTGTGAGACCCTGGTCTGCCCTATGCAGTAAATGCATATTGATTTTTACATCTACTGTACAGTGAGTGCAAAAATTTACACACTTTAGTAAACATGTCCCAAAGTCAAACCCATGCAGCTATCCTGGCATATATCATTATAAACTGGATCTCATTTTAACAACCTGGGCAGGGAAAATATTCTCTAACCCAACACTGCTTTTACAACAGGAGTTTTTTTCTCTCTCTCTCTTTCTTTCATCCTTCTACCTGTTTTATTCTATTGCTATGTTTTTAACTATTGTCCCCACATTCCCTCCAGCATAAAGGAAACAGCAGGATGAAGTGTCAAACTGAATGTCAGCAGCTTTAGTCACTTCTTCCTTGGCCACAGGCTGATTTAACATAAAACAGACCCAAACAACAACCCCTCTCACTTCCAGTACTCCAGAAAGCCCCCTGCAATTGTGGCAAAGGGAAGCTGAATTTCCTGCTTCCTTCCTCTGTTACTGCACTCTGGAGATGGAATAAAAAAATTTTGAAAAAGAAAATATGGCAAACATTTTAGCCTAGGCTAAAGGAAAGCTCCAGACTAGAGAATTTTAAGACAATGTGAATTATTTTATTTACTGGACCCCACTACTAATACATAGAGGATAAAAGCTGAAAGACTGAGAACAGAAAATGAGGATGAAAAGAAGAGAAACACACATACCAGAAGTCAGTATTTTTATATATAGTTTCTTAATAGAAAACAATTTAATTAAAATATTTTAAGACAAAAATATACAAAAATAATTTTATTCCATGTGGCAATTTTATAAATATTATTCACATATAAAGCTTGTTTAACATATAAAAAATGGCTTTTATAAAATTGTGCAGCTGTGTATCTGTGTGAAAAGTATGGGTGCTAACAGGAACAACCTATTTGGGCCTGATTCTATAAAAGGTGCCTAAATCAGTAAGCGCCATTGAAATCTAGGGGATACTCAATGAAGTTACATGGAAATATTTTTATCCCAGGACAAGCAGGCAGCATATTCTCACATGTGGGTGACATCATCCACAGAGCCCGCCAGTGAAAAGCGCACCGGCACTTTAAGAGCTTAAAAGCTTTCAAACTGCCTGCACCACGCATGCGCAAGTACCTTCCCGCCTGACTTAGGCTCGTGGTACCTCAGTTCTTTGTTTTCCGTGGGGCAAAGAACTTGTGTTTTCTTGGGCTGCATAGTCTTTCCTTCAATGTGATAAAATTTTGAGCCTTGTCTCATATTTTTCTGTTTCATTTTAGTTCCGAAAATTCTTTCTTTCAGTTAAAAAAAAGAATGAAAAATAGTTGTTAATTTTTTTCCTTTTCCGTTGCCTTGTTCGAGGCTTTCAGGTCTCTTTTTTTTTTTCTTTCGGTGGTTTTTCCTCAATTAAAATTGAGTTTGACTTTACTGCCCAAATCTTCCAGGCAATGTCTAAGACTCCGTGTGGGTTTAAAAAGTGTTGTTGGTGTCACCATCACATCTCTATCACCCACCTGCACAGCTGGTGTATTCAGTGCCTCAGCCCTGAACATAAAGTGGATAGGCAGCTTTTTTGTTTGGGGGACCCAAAAGCTCCACCCCTGATCCCACCCAAGCTCCACCCCAGATCCCACCCCCATAATAGTAGTAATTATAATACCAATTTTTCCATTCATTTTTCATCCTGTATATACAGTACACACAATATAATCTTATTAACAACACATAATGGTTAACCACAAAATTAAACTACACAAAGCACATTGTATGTTTCTCAACATTCATTCCTACCAGAATACCTGGCCTTAGTCACACATGCAGAACACAGATAACCTATATGCAAATACAGGACCACAAACTAAAAGTACTAATATATACAAACAAAACCCTAAGATGTAAGACTCTGCATGCAGTACAACCCTCAGAGAAATAGAAACAAATTAATTTCTTCCTGAACATTGCAAAATATACCCCCCTCTTTTTTTTTTTTTTTTTACAAAACTGCAATAGCGGGTTTTAGAGCAGGAACTCTGATTATTGGGAGCAGCGCAGAGTATTCAGTGCACCAGCCTGTGCTAAAAACTGCTATCGCGGTTTTGTAAAAAGGGGGGGGGGGATAGACAGCAGATGTAAATTCTCAAAACTGGTACATTTCAATCAGTAAATTGAAAATAAAATAATTTCTCCCACCTTTGTTGTCTGGTGATTTTATTTTTCTAACCATCTTTTCCCACTCTCTGGCTGCACTTCCTTCTGTCAACGCTCTTCTTCGGAGTGTCCTTCTGCTTCCTCAAAGCATCGACTGTCTCATTCACAGCGCCGATGTTTGTTTTCTTCATAGCACCGATCCTCATCAAAGCACCAATGCTCTTCTTCAAAGCATTTTCATTCTCCATCGAGACATCAGAGATCTTCATCGAGACATTGTAAATTCTCATCGAATACCAATGTTCTTTATCAAGGCATCAATGATCATCATCCAGACGTTCACATAGGCGCTCTTTTTCAAAATACTCTGCCTTGAAGCATTCTCAGTCTCATTCATCTTGGTACCAACAATCTCCATCTTCAACTTCGTCAGATCGGTACCATCATCACAGAGACTCTGCTAATCTAGATCAGGACTCTAATTTGTCTTCTACTCTTAATGTGAGGCTACCTTATCAGCTCCTGAATCTTATGGCATATCCTCAAAGCCATCTCCTCCACCTCCTAGAAGGAGATCTCCTCTTGAGGGTCTCTCTTTCACTAAATACATTAGACAACTGGGTAAAGATCTTCCTGTCAAATTAGAAGCAGACATTAAACCCAGAGCTGAACTCTTTGAGGCATTGGATTTTGATGAACCTCCCAAAGAATCTTGAAGCTACCAATTCACATCCTTTGTTTTCTAATTAAAGATCCTTTATGTTTATTCCACGCTTTTTTGAATTCCATCACCATTTTCCTCTTCACCCCTCAGGAGGGCATTCCAGGCATCTACCACCCTCTCCATGAAAGAGAATTTCCTAACTTTGCTCCTAGTTGCAGGACTTCCCTGTCAAGGGTATTTGTGACAAGCAGCAGACGTTTGAATTGTTTACGAAGAGCGTCTGAGTCAAGATAAGTTTTGCAATATTTTTTGCTCCCCTTGCTTTATAAATTCCTGCCTGAGAGCAAGGTTTGATCTACTTCCGGTTTTTCGGAGTGTGTGAAGTTTTTTTCTGAGGCAAGATGGTATTTTTTTGCCCCTACCCTTATATTACTTTGGTAATGTGAGGGTGCAGTTATATCTGAGTCTTTTTTCTCCACTCTTTATGTAACCGATTTCTCTGTTGCAGATCTTCCCAATTAGTCGCTCATTTTTTGTGTGATTTTTATTTATTTGGGACTGCCATCTGTCTGAATTCAGCAGCTCGGATTTTAATAGGAGTTTCCCATTAAGAGCATATTTCTCCAATTTTGAAAAAATTACACTGGTTGCCCATACATTTTTGTATATGATTTAAAATTTTGAAACTTGTTCAGTGGGGAATTTATGATACCTTGCCAGATCATTTGGCTAACTGCCTCTTTTACGAAACCGCGTTAGTGGCTGCCCTGCGCTAATGGCCCTGAAGCCCATAGAGATTTAAAGGGCTTTGTAAAAGAGGCAGTAAGTGTTTGACTGTGTACAAACCAACTAGAGATTTGAGAGCCATTTGTTGCTTGATACATGTAAAAGGAACACAGTATGATACGTAAGTACAAAGAAATCCTGTTTCTCCATTGCTGGGCCTGATCTATGGAAAGCCCTTTCAGCAATTTTGAGATTCTGTGGAAATTTATTGCACTTCAGGAAACTATTGAAAACTCATCTATTTGCTCAAGTGTTTTTCTTGAAATGAGAGGATTAGATTAATTGCAGGTGATGTATCTTGATTTCCTCATCTTTGTAAAGACCTGATGCGTAGTATTCTTCTTTGCCTTCTATGTTTTTATTGGCTTAGTTTTTATTGTTTAAGATTGTTGTGGAAATATGTTGCATTCCATACTGTGTATGCTTATTGTGATCCGCTTTGGTTTAAAGTAGATTATAAATGTTTTAAATAAATAAATAAATAAACGGATTTCTTTTTAGATCTGTAATTCATCAAGTCGCTAGGACTTGAGCATAAGTCGATGGCACCTAATTAACTAACTTTCATTGAAATGGCTTTACTGCAGGAGTTTTAATGATTGAGCAGGGGTACGGATGGAGTGATAGCATAAGCCAGGGATGCCCACACTCTTTGGGCTTGCGAGCTACTTTTAATATGACCAAGTCAAAATGAACTACTAACAATAAAATTTAAAAAAACACAAAGCACGCTGTACGCAGAGAAAATGTTAATTATCATTTATATTCTTGGGTTTTTTTTTCAAAGAGATCAAGGCAGATGACTTTATGCAATGTCACTTCAGTAACAACCATACAAAAATAGACAAATATACCCCCTCCCTTTTTACTAAACCGCAATAGCGGTTTTTAGCGCAGGGAGCTGTGCTGAATGCCCTGCGCTGCTCTCGATACTCATAGGCTCCCTGCGCTAAAAACCACTATTGCGGTTTAGTAAAAGGGGGCCATAGTGCAAAATATAGACAGCAGATATAAATTCTCAGAATGGCCACATTTTGATCACTAAATTGAAAATAAAATCATTTTTCCTACCTTTGTTGTCTGGACATTATTCAAATCTTGTTGGTCCCAGGCTCTGGTTGTCTTCTGATAACTTGCTTGCCAGGGTCTCCTTCTTTCTTCTTTCTCCATGCTAACCATCTATCTTCTATCTCTGCCCTCCCCTTCAATTTCCCTTCCCTCCCCTGGAAGTCTGGCATCTTTCCTTTTTTTCAGCTCCATCCACAGATCCACCTTCCTCAACTACCTTTTCATCGAGCATCTCTCCCACCTTCTCCACCACCCCAGGGTCCACCATCTCTCCCTTTCTTTTCCCAACTACCCTCCTATCCAGTATCTCTTCCCCCCTCCACACCATCCCTTGTGTCCAACTTCTCTCACTTTCTATTCCTTCCCTCCCTAAATCCACCATCTCTCTCCCACTCCTCTGTTTTTATACCCATTATTTCTTCCCCCCAAAGTCTGGCAAATGCACGTCTCTTTGAACCCCCCTTCCCTCCCTCCATGTACTTCTACAGCAGGGCCCCGAAAGCTTGCACCCCACCTCTTAAAGGCCTGCCTGTCCCCCTGAAGGTCTCCACCCCCCAAAGGCCTGCACATTCCCCCCTGAAGGCCTGCACATTCACCCCTGAAGGCCTGCACTATCCCTTGAAGGCCTGCCTCTGCCCCCCCCCCCTTGGAAAGCCTGCATGTTCCTCCCTGCCCTCCCACATCCATTTACCTAATTCCTGCAGGGAGCAGCCTGCAGAGAGGATCGCTGGTACTTTAGCAATCCTTGCAGATTGCCATAGGCCTTAGGAGCTGTCTTCCCTCTGCCCCGATCCTGCCTCTGACTCAGAGGAGGGGCAGGACCGCAGCAGAGGGAAGACAGCTCCTGAGACCAATGGCAACCTGCAAGAATTGCTAAAGTACCGAGAGGCCAGGAAGCAAGCCGGATGTCGCCCAGCGGCAGCTGCTCACCCGACGGCTACAGCAAGATGTGGACCAACGGGGCCAACCCCAAACTCTCCATGAAGAGCAACGAGGGCAAGCTGCCCTGCGCGGACTACATCAACATGTCCCTGGCCAGCAGCTTCACGACCATCACCCCTCCCGATTGTTACCTAAACCCAACTCCCTTCCCCGCTCCTTCAAGCACGTCCACTGCCAGAAGGACAAGAGCGCGTTACGCCCCTCTGCTGCCTGTTCTGTGCCGAGGACTCCTCTTCCTCCTCCACCAGCAGTGGCAGCCTGGGGGGCCTGGAGGGCGGCGGGGACTGATCGAGCTGACTTTTGATTGGCCAGTGTTCTTCAAGAGGCGGGCCAGTCAGGAGGGGGAAAAAACAGAAGGGAAGGGAACCCGGCTTTGCGATCGACTGGGGTTGCCTGAGCGATTGACCAGTCAATCACGATCAACATATTGGGCACCCCTGGCATAAGCAATACTGCAGTTTTGTTATTATCCAAAGCAGATATTTACCGAGGTTGAATCCTCTACTTTGTAAAATATCTATAAAGACCCTGGAAAGCACTTGTAGTATGAAGACTGGGATTATTATTTTACAAAAACATATAATCAATTGGCACTGACACACATGATAGGCAGTGAATTTTGCAACCTGTACATATACCGTATTTTTCGCTCCATAAGACGCACCTGACCATAAGACGCACCCTAGATTTAGAGGAGGAAAAACCAAGAAAAAAAAATCAGAACCAAATTGTGCCTCTGAACCCAGCCCCCTAGAAAAATAGACAAATATACTTCAGCAGACAGATTTTTCTCACTAAATTGAATTTCTTTCTTTCTTTCTTTCTTTCTTTCTTTCTTTGTTTCTTTCTTCCTCTGGCCCACCAATTAGTCTCTATTCCTTCCCTCCCTCCTTTTTTCATATGTCCTGAGTTTTTGCCCACTCCTCCTCACTGCCTTCCAGCCTTTGTCCTTCCTCCCTCCCACACCGAAGACTGTCTGCCTTCCTCCCTGCTGCGCTGATTCCTCCTCTGGACCACTGCTCGCACACTGCTGCCACAACTCCACGAAGCCTGCCTTCCTCCCTGCCGTGCCGATTCCTCCTCCCTGGTCCGTTGCTCACCCACTGTGCCGCAACTCCACGATTGGCTTGCCCGGACCTTCTCTCCGACATCAGAATTGACATCGGGGCAAGACTTGTGGACACCGCTGGCCCTTCTCTTTCTTTCCTGCGGTGGCGAGCGGGTAAGAGGGCAGCGAGCAGCACCAGCAGAGGCAGGGGGCGGGGGCAACAAGCATCAGCAGAATGCCGGGGGGGGGGAGGGGCGGAGGTGTATTTGCTCCATAAGACTCACCTCCTTTTGGGGGGTGGAAAAAGTACGTCTTATGGAGCAAAAAATACGGTAAGTGCCACATGTAAGTAGCAGATTTTGCAAAACTGCATGTCAAAGAGAACAAATTAAAAAGTCAATCTTAAAAACTCAAATTGTTGGATTCTTTTAGATGGTTTTAAAGCTACAGTAGAGTGGCAAGCACAATTGCCCTCTCAATCATTTTTCCAAATCCCATTCCAAATGAGCAGTTAGTGAACATGTATTTGTTCCTGGGAGCAGATGCAAATTAGAAACATACAAATTAGAAACATCTACACATTTCAGGATGTATTCAATCATGCTCAAAAGAGGTCCCATTAAAACCTGGATACTATTTGACATATATTATGACATGTAACAATTTCAAAATGGCTTCTTATGTTGCTAAGAGATGCAGAATGCCCCTCCTGCTGGCTCAACCTGAGAAAGATATTGGAAAAGAGATGCTACCTTCAAGTTGGAGAGTGAATATTGTGGACATGAGGTGCAGACTCTGTTTTTACGGGAGTTAACTGCTGCCTTCAGATAATAGATACAGGAACTTGGGGATTGCATGTTTGTTTCATGGGTGCAGGTGTCCAAGGGCTTATTTGCATTTTAGGGTTGAGTTGTTCTAATCAAGATCCAAATTATTGTGGCCCAAGAAGGCCACAAACATTAACTACACTGTTGATGGGTCACTTGAAGCCTCTTAAATAGATAGCATGTCTAGTGTTGATATCTAATGAAGCATAGATATTTTTCCTACTTAATTGATTTTTATGCATATTATAAGTACTGTGTGGTAATGCAAATATGCAAACAAATAATGGGCGTTGCATTTGGATATTAGTCGATATCCCCTTTAGCATGCATTAAATACAGGTAATACCACCAATGCTGTTTGAGCATGGGACATCTTATATGAAGTAATAGTTGCAACCCTAAATATCTTAATTGACAGAAGAGATGGACCCTTTCAGTTTTTCTTTACCATATTCTACCAGGCCATTAAGTTGCATAGATTTCTTAATGATACATAGGTGTTGCTCAGTTTTTGTGAGCCTGTTCTGAATTCTGCAGTGAAATGATTTATTTTCTTTTAGGCGTTCTTTGATTGGCATTATTTTCTTAATTGTATTTCACTGTCTCCAACAGGGTGTAAGGTTGTACTGCCGTCTTCATAGTCTCTTTACTCCTGTGATAAGGTGAGCTCAGTCCATAATTCCGAAGTGTATTTGTTCAAAAAATTTATTTGATTGATGACTATGTCATAGTTTCTTACTGTATTTTTTATCATTGAAATATTGTATTGCCTTTCTGTGTTTTTTATCATCACTGGAATGTCCAGTTCTTTTTATTCTGTGAACCGCCTAGAACTTTTTGGGTGTTTTCGGTATAGAAAAATAGTTATTATTATTATTATTATTATTATTACTAATGTACATTATAAACTTTGCCATGTTACTAATGAATGCCACGTAGAAGTATTTCCTATTACCCCTTACCTATTGCTCCAATAATGCATTCTTTTTTGTACTGAAAACTTTTACTTAATCAAGCATTGAAATTGCACATACATTTCTATTCATAAGATTATTTTAACAATCTTCTGTCCCCTGGGCATGATAGTGATGGATAATCCACAAATATTCACAGTCCATATTTACAGTACAGTGTAAAAATGAGCACGAAGTCATGATCATTAAACAATAAGAAATAACAGCACAAGAAAAACAATGTAAAGCCCAATTATGATTATATCATCTTTCTGAAACTAGTTGACTGTATTGATTAGCAGGTCAATACTTAGCTGCCAGAGTCAACATTTTTTTTTTAAATGCCAGCTGTAGCAGTAAAAAAAAATTTAAAAAAATCTGGATATTCTGTGCCAGGTGCTGAATATCTGTATGAAGTGAAGAGCATCAGAACGTATCTGAATTGTGGCAATATTCAATCTGCTGCAGTGTTCTCTCTAATATTTGCTGGCCTATGTGCGCAAGAAAAACATTTTCACCTTAATTCTACATATGATGCTCAAAATTGAACATACACATACACAATTTGCATGTTAAATTTGACAAGAGCCAATTAACACAGATAACTGCCCACTTGTCAATTATCGGCACTAATTGGCATTCATTTACATTTATGGGCACATCTTTAGGAGATGGGATCCCTGTGTAAAATTTACATGTGGATCAGCAAAGGGGGCATGACCATGGGAGGAGCATGGACAGATCAGGGGCACTCCTGAAATTTGCGTGCAGTGTTACAGAATAAGGGAGATCTGTGCCTAATTGAGACACGAGTATTTATACCTGGCTCCAGTTGGTGTAAATCTTCATGCCCAAAACTGGGCATCGGTCCTGGAACCAAATACTGTTCTGTAAATGGCGCTCAACTCAGAGCGCTGTTTTATAGAATAGCGCTTATCACTCATTTTTATCATCACCCAAATTTGAATGCCATTTATTCAATTTAGGGCTCCTTTTATCAAGGTGCGGTAGGCGGTAATGCCTCCATTGATGAGGCGTTAGTTTTTAGGCTTGCCGCGGGGGTTAGCGCGTGATGGAAATGTCCGACGCGCTAACCCCCGTAGCGCGCCTTGATAAAAGGAGCCCTTAGTCCTTTGTGTGCAATTATTCAGCCTTGACTCGATGTGTGCAGTATAGCCTAGGCTCATAATAAAGAAAGCCGGCAAAAATGGTTACGCGCGCAGTTGCTAGGCACGTGCACTTCCTTTCTGATGTGTGTGTGTGTTTGTGCACATCTCAGAGTACGCTGGGCTGCTCTCCTGGTAACTTATCTGGACAACGTAAGGCAGCTTTTGTCTGATCTGTTATCTGGATAAGGTATCCAGACAGACTAAGGGCTCCTTTTACTAAGGTGCGCTAGCATTTTTACCGCGCGCGCTAACACCGTGCTGCGTGCCAAGAACTAACGCCAGCTCAATGCTGGCGTTAGCGGCAATGCAGCACGTGCTAAAACTGCTAGCGCAGTGTAGTAAAAGGAGCCCTAAATATTGGTACTATCTGGATATGTTCTGGGACTGCCCTGGCTCCACCGACAATTTGCTCTGGCCCAGATGGTCTCGGGACTCAAGGATCTCCCATACGATGAACGGCTTGACAAATTACAGCTATACTCGCTCGAGGAGCGCAGAGAGAGGGGGGACATGATCGAGGCGTTCAAGTATCTTATGGGTCGCATCAAGGCGGAGGAAGATATCTTCTTTTTCAAGGGTCCCATGACAACAAGAGGGCATCCGTTGAAAATCAGGGGCAGGAAACTACGAGGTGACACCAGGAAATTCTTTTTCACTGAAAGGGTGGTTGATCGCTGGAATAGTTTTCCACTGCAGGTGATTGAGGCCAGCAGCGTGCCTGATTTTAAGGCCAAATGGGATCGGCACATGGGATCTATTCACAGGGCAAAGGTAGGGGAGGGACATTAGGGTGGGCAGACTAGATGGGCCGTGGCCCTTATCTGCCATCTATTTCTATGTTTTTTTGTTTAGAGGGTAATTCTATGAAGTAGATGCTAACATTTCCATGCTTAATACACTTGAAAATGATTAGAATAAAGGCATATATGCCAAAAAGACAACCTAAATGCATGTGTCCGACATATACAGATGAGCATTGTAGTGGTTAGAGCTGCAGCCTCAGCACTCTGAGGTAGAGAATGACACGGTGACAAAATTCATCACCGTTCCCGTCCCCGCGGATAACCGCGGGAAACCATCTTCATGTCATTCTTTAAGGAGAGAGGGAAGAATCCGAGTATGAATGGCCACAACCACTGACCCGCAAGCTTTGCTCTGAAGAATGCTGGTGTAGAAGGATTGAGGTTGAAATAGACACTAGAAAATGACATGGGATTATTTCCCGCGGTTATCCGCGGGGACGGGAATGGTGATGAATTTTGTCACCGTGTCATTCTCTGTGAGTTCAAGCTCCAGTGCTGCACTCTGTGACCCTGGGCAAGCCACTTAATCTTTCATTGCCTCAGGTATGTTAGGTAGATTGTGAGCCTGCTGGAACAAATAAGGAAATATGTTTCAGTACATGAACGTAAAAAACGCTTAGACAACCTCTATTGATAGGCAGTATATAAATACCTAATAAACTTGGAAACGTGGTAGGTGGAGTCTGGGAAGGGCAAGGATAGGACTCACGTGTAGCTACAAAGTACTGTAAGTTATGCACATCTTAATTTAGATGCACACATGTTAGCTCTATGGGCCCTATTCTATAAACAGCGCCTAAATTATAGGTGTCTAGGAATGCGGCACTTAGCGCTTGTCAATCGTAAGTTAAGCGCCGGTTATGAAATTGCGCTTAGCCATGCCTAAAGTGGACTTGGGCACCTGAAACTTAGGGGCATCTTTTTTACGCCAAGGTTTTCTTGGCCTAAATACCAGCGAATAAGCCCAAAACAGGCACCTACATGCAAAACATACCCATGTTCCCACCCACAATCTGCCTAAAATCAAGCTTACTTTCTGGTAGTTGCTTTGGGCTAGGCGCCTACCTGAAAGTGGTTGGTGCCTATTGATTTAATCGCTTACCACCCAATTAATTTTAATGTAAGCCAATTATAAGTGCTAGTTGCTTGTTATCAGTGCCAATTAAGCTTTTAAAATAATTAAGTTAGGTGCCTAGATTGGCTAGGTGCGCCGATCAAGGCGATTAACTTTAAGCATCATTTATAGAATCAGGGTCTATATGTCCGGTTCTGCTTACTTTCCATTATAGAATAGGTGTCACATAGTTGCCTGTTATAGAATTACCCCCATAGTACCAAAGTTGCTTTGACCTTTTCCCTTTAGTATAAGCAGAATATAAAATATTAATAAACATATTAATAAACAAAACTTCTGGGTTTTTTTAAAATATCTTTATTCATTTTAAATCCAAAAATAAGTGCAACATATTCTACAGACATTTTACACTTTAACATCACTTAAATTCTATAAAATAATATTTATGACAAATACATATATCATCCCCCCCTTTATACGTATCCAACAATTGCACTCTAATTAAAAGTATCATCCCACCCTGGACATGTATGTTCAAAGGGCAAAATCAACAATCACTCCTTACAGAATTCTGTAAATGGCTCCCATATATCTATAAATTTCTTATAATGTCCCCTGTTGTATGGCCATCATACGCTCCATTAAAAAAAGTGTAGCATAGAGATTCCCACCAGGACAGGTACAATTAACCGATTCCAGTTTTTCCAGTTCCTCAAAATAAGTTATATGGCAACCCCTGTCATAATACAGAGGAAGTTTATTATTATGGGCAGATATTTGGCTTTTGGCCCTCATTAACGTGACAAATAGCACGGTATCATAACATCAAGTGCCACGGGATTCCAAATGGATCTCCAAAATGTTAAGTATCAACAGACAATTAGAACAGTAAATGATCCAATGTCCCTACATTGAGAAGACAGTGCCAGAATCTATTAGACTTAGAACTATCCATATTTCTGTAACGAACAGGGGTCCAAAAAGCTCTATGTAACAAAAAAAGCATGTTTGTCTCATAGATGCAGATGCCGTACATCTCATCCTCCAAGTCCAAATTCTTGGCGATTGAGATGTAGAAATTCTCAATACTCCATAATGTCCACAAAGAGCAGTTTTTTGGTTTCTTATTCAAAAATTCTGATATTAATTTATACACTGAGTGGCCTGATGTCCCAGGAAATCTGTCTGGAAGCATAGGACCTGCAAGCTATAATGATTTTTAAGATTTTGCCAGTCAAGGAACCCCTTCTGAATGGCCTGCTTCAACTACAACCACTTATATACTTGAGACTTCGCAATACCAAATGTTTGTTGCAGTCGTGAAAAGTCAAGCATTTTCCCATTTGAAATAACATCATCTAGTGTATGTATGCCCGCCTTCATCCAATGCTTCCAGATAATAATAATAATAATAATTTATTTCTTATATACCGCTATACCGTGAAGTTCGAAGCGGTTTACAATAAAGATACATTTGACAGTACATGGGATAGAAACGGTTTACAATAAAGATACATTTAGTCAGTACATGGGATACAAGTGGGTTACAGTAAAGATATACTTTGTCAGTACATGGGACCTTAAACCTGCCAATTTGAATCTTGGAGTTCAGCCAAAGGGACTAACATGTGAATTTATGAATCGGAATAGGTGTTAAATTATTAATAAATTTTAATGTCTGCCATGTGTCTAATAAAATTCTATTGTCCCTATACAGCCTAGGTAACTTGATACTCAAGATGTGACCCAATCTCAATGGAGACAGGAGTTGCCATTCCAACCATAACCAATCTGGAAGATTTTTCCATGAGCTCAGGGAGGATCCAATACATACCCTGACGCATTATATAGGCTTGATGGTACCTATAAAAATTGGGAAAATTTACCCCACCCGCTGCAATTGGTTTTTTTTTAAAAGATACTAAAGCAACTCTCGCAGTGTTACCCAGCCATATAAATGTAGTAAGAATACTATTTAATTTCTAAATCTGAAAAAACACTGGTAACATGCCCATTTGGTAGCAAACCACAGACAAAATCATCATCTTAACCATTTGAACTCTCCCCCACCAAGACAGATGTAATGGGTTCCATTGCTCACACATTTCTGTGACCTTCAGCAGTAAAGATTTTTCATTTACTTTCATCGTCCCTTCCAACATTTTCTGTATCCAAATACCTAAATATTGTATACCCTCTTCCTTCCAAAGAAAAGGGAATGTGTCAAATAATCCTTTTTGACAATGTACATTTTGTGGAAGAACCTCCGATTTACTCCAATTTATTTTATAGCCAGAAAATTTGCCAAACCAGTCAATCAAATCCAGTAAAAGCAGGATAGAAGTTTCAGGATTCCTCAAATGAAGCAAAATATCATCTGCATACTGTGGCGCAGCCGATGCCCGTGGATAAGTTGGGCTCCAGCTAGCGCACAAGATAGCTCACCTCCGACGTGCTTCCATAAAGCTGGAAGTCCTGCTGGTCTCAAAGTTCAAATAAAGTGAAAACAGGATTCCAAAAGAGTTAATTCCCAAAATAATTCCAACCTTGGTTTATTGGTAAATGACTCTGAAACAGTCTTCTTTACAATATTAAACAAAAAAGGAATAACTGGAACCAAAAAATGAGCTGAGAAAGATATCTCACAGCTCCCACCTTTATGCAGGTAAGTAAAAGTAAATTAACTTCCAAGTTCTGCCTTTGAAAATAGGCAGCTAACATAAGTCCACTGCTTTTCCAGTGCCTAAGCAGTGTGGTGTCCAAGCCCAGGTTATATACAGGCTTGGCCCAGCCAACTTGAAAGAAGCTGGTGGGGGGAGGGGAGTAGCCGAATCCACCAATTACTTCTGTTAACACAGAATGCCACAAATGGCCCCACAAATCCCTACCAAGGATGACAAGGGGATTCTTCCCCCAACTAACTTCCCTCACCCACAGTGTTCAAACAACAACACAAAATATAACTTAAGCAGTGCAGTTATTCAGCTTCAAAAAAAAAAATCGTTTTTTCTTTCAGGCTGCACAGAAACAAAAGTCCAGCCCATACTATTCTTCTTCATTTTAAATGCACACAGCTGCTGAGACGTAGTCAAACAGTTGCTATTCTGAGCATGAAGAGTAAACACACTTTCAAACAAGTAACCTAATTATCCTCCATAGGCATACCTTCAGGAAAGTAAGCAGTTTCCCTGGCAATCCATGGGTTCTACCTCTGCTGTCTGGTTAGCCACAGGGTCAGTGTCAAAAACCCACCATCTCTATATCAGTAGAGGGGTGAGGGTCAGGAGCCCCATCCTGAACACCTCCTTCCTGAGCTGGCTCAGGGTTAGACTGCCTCTCTTCTCCTCAGAGCAGCCTCTAATACATTGAGCCGGGCACGCCCAGTTTTCTGCGGGGGGAGGAGCAGCCTGCAACTTTTTCCTACCTTTCCTAGGAGCTGCAATCAGCCTCTGCAGCTGAGAGTCAGCAGGGAAGGAGGAAGAGATCTGAGGCTGTTCCAGGATATTCTCCTCACCTTCCCTCTCCTCCCTGGAGATCAGCTACCTGAGACTTAAAGGGGAACATATCATTTTCCCTATCTTTTACCTCAGGCTTGTCACATTGGTTAGCCCTTCTTATGGCTGGGATAGTGTTTAGACAAACCCCTGCCTGGCACAAACCGAGCTTTAAGGCTAGGGGTGTGACATACCCCCACCCTTGGATTCTGCCCATCCCTAACCTTCAGGGAAGTGTGGCTCTCCCTCTTGCATTCTTGATAATGTATCAACATTGGTGCTCAGTTTGCCCGGGCGATGCACTACCCTGAACCTAAATGTCTGCAGGGCCAAATACCATTGGGTTAGACGGGCATTATTATTCCTCATGGTGTTAACCATTTAAGCGCCGCATGGTCCGTTACCAGAGTGAACTCCCGCTCCTGCAGATAATGCTCCAGGGTTTGCATCGCCCACTTGGCCGCTAAGCACTCTAGTTCGACTGTGGCATAGTTCCTTTCATTGGGATAAAGTTTGCGGCTGAGGAACAAAACTGGATGCTCAATCCCCTGGACCTCCTGACTCAGAATTGCCCCTAACCCTGTTCCCGATGCGTCTGTCTGTAAGACCAAGGGCTTAGTAAAATCTATGGATATCAGCACCGGGTTCGTACATAAGGCTTCTTTAAGGTCCTCCACAGCCTGTCTCCCTCTATCTTCCCATTGAAGATTGTCGGGCCTGTTTTTCTTTAACATATCTGTCAAAACCGCAGCCCTTGTGGAGAATGCTGGAATGAAACGCCTGTAATAGCCGAGCAGCCCCAGAAAGCCTCTCAACTGTTTTTTTGACTTGGGTAAAGGGTATTCCTTCACACAACTCACCTTATCAACGAGGGGTCTGACTTGCCCTCTCCCCACCACATACCCTAGGTACTTCACCTCTTTCTGCTCCAGATAGCACTTTTTGGGGGTTCATAGACAATTGCGCGCAAGACAATTTCGCGCAAGACAATCGCGCGCGGGACAAAATCGCGCAGACAATGGAGCGCGAGACAACTGAGCGCAAGACAAATGAGCGTGAAGACAACTGAGCGCAAGACAACTGAGCGCAAGACAATTGAGCGCAAGACAATTGAGCGCAAATTATTTTCACAAATGTGCACGAGCGAGACAACTGAGCGCAAGACAACTGAGCGCAAGATAACTGAGCGCAAGACAACTGAGCTCAAAACAACTGAGCGCAAGACAACTGAGCGCAAGACAACTGAGCGCGAGCAACTGAGCGCAAGACAACATGAGCGCATAGACAACTGAGCGCAAGACAACTGAGCGTGAGCAACTGAGCTCAAAACAACTGAGCGCAAGACAACTGAGCGCAAGACAACTGAGCGCGAGCAACTGAGCTCAAAACAACCTGAGCGCAAGACAACTGAGCGCAAGACAACTGAGCTCAAAACAACTGAGCGCAAGACAACTGAGCGCAAGACAACTGAGCTCAAGACAACTGAGCGCGAGCAACTGAGCGCAAGACAACTGAGCGCAAGACAACTGAGCGCAAGACAACTGAGCGCAAGACAACTGAGCGTGAGCAACTGAGCTCAAAACAACTGAGCGCAAGACAACTGAGCGCAAGACAACTGAGCGCGAGCAACTGAGCTCAAAACAACTGAGCGCAAGACAACTGAGCGCAATGACAACTGAGCGCAAGACAACTGAGCGCGAGCAACTGAGCTCAAACGGTTCATAGACAACTGAGCGCGGGCAACTCAGCGCGAGGCAAGGCAACTTCCCTCATTATTTTGGAGACCTTAAAAATGCATTATTAATTTTGTTAGGCACATGCCTCTGCCCTGCGCTCAGCGGCCTTTGTCTTGGTGTGGTCTTGACCTGACACTGTTAAAGCAGAGATGATAGGAATGGGAGAGGGGACAAGGACAGCTACATAACTCATATGGACAGGATGGTGAATTTTAGTTCCTGTGTCATTCTCATATTGGAAAAATAGTTTAATAAATCAAAGTAACAGGGTGGCCAGGTTACCCAGTTCCAGGCTGCAGATTTTGGGATAGTTCCAAATTTTTTTCCCAGGTGTTTTTGTCCCGTTACCAGACACATTAATTGTGGACTGTGAGACCTGTAATAGTGGAAGGTAAATGGGCATAGTGGGTGTTTGCATTGGGGTCATAATGAAATGCCATAGTCTGATGCCTGCAGTGTCTATTCATCTGATCCATCTGTCAAATGCCTAAGTTTCATTATTTCTGTTTGTCTTGCATGATATGTTTGTTGTATGAATTGTAAAAAATTTGTAAAGCTGAATTAGCTTAATAATCGTTATATGACATAATATATGTTTTAAGTGTTTATGACGATCATTATGTCATTTTCTTTGTTTGTTTAAATCGTTATTCATGTTCAAACTTACAAGTGTCTTCATGCTCTGTCGTCTTCACGCTGAGTTGTCTTCAGGCCCAACAGATTTCAAAGATTAAAGACAAGCTTCACTGCCCCTCCCCACCGAATAAAACCCAAACAAAACTGTCCACAATTTGTTTGCAGCTTTCTAGTTATTGATTTTATGAAGTGTTTTAATATGTTAAAAGACAATAATAAACAATTTGTTAAATGACGTTAGTCATTATAAGTTCATAATGTCATTGGAGTTTGTGAGTGTAAAATAAATTCTGGAATCAATAGTTGTGTTATAATGTTTTTATTTCTGAGTAACTGTATTATTGAAGAAAGCATAATACAGTGAACATATAGAATGGATAACATAGATCTCCCAGGGCAAAGTTAAATGCAAAGTAAGTATTATTGAACACAAGTAAACATGATGTGAACAGCAAATAATAACATTGAATGATAAAGATTATTATAAGAATTTTGAAATTGAAAAGATTTTGAAATTGGTCTAAAAATAGGATGATGATGAGGGCGAAAGCATAAATTCACAGAAAGAAAAGTATTCTGTATGCTTGAGATTCAGTGTTTGAACTGGAGGATGTAAAAGGCTATGAACTTTAAAAGATCATATATAGAGAAACATACATAAATTTAGTCCATATAGAGTATGTTTTGTGCAATGCTAAAGTATTGTTTCCCCATCAAGCACAGGAACATTTGAAAAATGGACATAGTGTGGAGAAAACTGACTCTTTGGCTCTCATTCAGTCAGTGTGTGTGTGTCTGTGTGCAGTGTGAGCCACAATTGTGGTGAGGTACTTAGAATAACTGAGTACTTTGCAAAAATGTCATAGATTCACAGAGAAGATGGCTTCCTATTATGGATGTTGTGTGCCAAAACACAAGTTCTCCAAGCGTGAAGTACTCTGATTAACTGAGTACATGTCGCTCAATGCTAAACTGCTATTCCCCATCAATAGGAAAGTTAGAAATATAGGTGAAATGGACTGGGCCTGGGCCAAACTGGCGCACCTGTTCAATGCTAGTGTTTTGACACTGCACTCAGGAAGTACTTAGATTAACTGAGTACTTTGCAAAAATGTCATAGATACACAGAGAAGATGCTTCCTATTATGGATTTTGTGTGCGAAACACAAGTTCTCCAAGCGTGAAGTACTCTGATTAACTGAGTACATGTCGCTCAATGCTAAACTGCTATTCCCCATCAAGAGGAAAGTTAGAAATATAGGTGAAATCGATTGGGTCTGGGGGAAACTGGCGCACCTGTTCAATGCTAGTGCTTTGACACAGCACTCAGGAAGTACGTATTAAATACATGCTATTACGTCAGGAGACCAGTGCCCCTGTTTTATTGATGGTAAGTAGTTCAGGATTTAAAGCAAACTAAATGTGCATCTCCTTACAAGAGGCATACAGGGAGATGGGTGACTAAAATTATGTCAGGTGTACACCTTATACATCTATCACATTTTGTGTGCACGAAAGGAAAGATGTTAACATATCACCTCAATGCATTTCATCTAATTTATACTTAAAGGATTAAGCATGATAAGTGTTATACTCTATTAAGAACATCTCTAAACAAGATAAGGTGTCAATCATGTAGCATTACAAATTCTACCTAGTTGACACAGCCATGTAAATTAACACTTATGTTTGATAAGGTTTTGCATTTATCCAGTACGCAGTTGTCCTTTATTTTCAATAAGTTGTATATTAAAATGTATTTTTAAAAGTATCATAGATATGATGTCAGATTTTTCTGATCATCGAAGGAGAGCTGGCAAGCCAAGTCCAGATGTGGGAGCTGAGACGGTAGGAGGCAGGCGAGTCATGATGCTGGAGACATGAATTGTGAAGTTGTAGTCACCACTGCTGCGACACAGGAGGCTGGAGGGCAAAGAAAACACTGTGGTAAGGGAGAGAGAGGGAGGGAGGGAGGGAGAGAGAGAGAGAGAGAGAGAGACACTCACAGGAGGACTGAAGATCCCACGAGACGGTAGGAGGCAGGCGAGTCATGATGCTGGAGACATGAATTGTGAAGTTGTAGTCACCACTGCTGCGACACAGGAGGCTGGAGGGCAAAGAAAACACTGTGGTAAGGGAGAGAGAGGGAGGGAGAGAGAGAGAGAGAGAGAGAGAGACACTCACAGGAGGACTGAAGATCCCACGAGACGGTAGGAGGCAGGCGAGTCATGATGCTGGAGACATGAATTGTGAAGTTGTAGTCACCACTGCTGCGACACAGGAGGCTGGAGGGCAAAGAAAACACTGTGGTAAGGGAGAGAGAGGGAGGGAGGGAGAGAGAGAGAGAGAGAGAGAGACACTCACAGGAGGACTGAAGATCCCACGAGACGGTAGGAGGCAGGCGAGTCATGATGCTGGAGACATGAATTGTGAAGTTGTAGTCACCACTGCTGCGACACAGGAGGCTGGAGGGCAAAGAAAACACTGTGGTAAGGGAGAGAGAGGGAGGGAGGGAGAGAGAGAGAGAGAGAGAGAGACACTCACAGGAGGACTGAAGATCCCACGAGACGGTAGGAGGCAGGCGAGTCATGATGCTGGAGACATGAATTGTGAAGTTGTAGTCACCACTGCTGCGACACAGGAGGCTGGAGGGCAAAGAAAACACTGTGGTAAGGGAGAGAGAGGGAGGGAGGGAGAGAGAGAGAGAGAGAGAGAGAGAGACACTCACAGGAGGACTGAAGATCCCACGAGACGGTAGGAGGCAGGCGAGTCATGATGCTGGAGACTGTGGGTGGAGTGGGGTGGGTATGGTGTGAATGGATGTGAAGGGGTGGGAGTGTGGAGGGGGGTGGGATGGAAAGGGGGGAAGAGGGGAGGGTAGTTGTTTTTATACTCTTTTTGTATTTTTTTTCTGGGAGGGCGAGGAGCAGGAGGGGGAGGGAGTGAGGCAGGGGGGAAGAAGGGAGGGAGTGTTTTTATACTTTTTTTGTATTTTTTCTGGGAGGCGAAGGGCAGGAGGGGAGGGAGTGAGGCAGGGGCGGGGAAGGAAGGGGAGGGAGTTGTTTTTATTACTTTTTTTGTATTTTTTCTGGGAGGGCGGAAGGGAGGCAGAGGCAGGGGGAGGGAGTGAGGCAGGGGGAAAGAAGGGGAGGGAGTTGTTTTTATACTTTTTTTGTATTTTTTCTGGGAGGGCGAAGGGCAGGAGAGGGAGGGAGTGAGGCGGGGGGGGAAGAAGGGGAGGGAGTTGTTTTTATACTTTTTTTTGTATTTTTTCTGGGAGGGCGAAGGGCAGGAGGGGGAGGGAGTGAGGCGGGGGGGTGAAGAAGGGGAGGGAGTTGTTTTTATACTTTTTTTGTATTTTTTCTGGGAGGGCGAAGGGCAGGAGGGGGAGGGAGTGAGGCAGGGGGGGGAAGAAGGGGAGGGAGTTGTTTTTATACTTTTTTTGTATTTTTTCTGGGAGGGCGAAGGGCAGGAGGGGGAGGGAGTGAGGCAGGGGGGGAAGAAGGGGAGGGAGTTGTTTTTATACTTTTTTTGTATTTTTTCTGGGAGGGCGAAGGGCAGGAGGGGGAGGGAGTGAGGCAGGGGGGAAGAAGGGGAGGGAGTTGTTTTTATACTTTTTTTGTATTTTTTCTGGGAGGGCGAAGGGCAGGAGGGGGAGGGAGGGAGGCAGGGGGGAAGAAGGGGAGGGAGTTGTTTTTATACTTTTTTTGTATTTTTTCTGGGAGGGCGAAGGGCAGGAGGGGGAGGGAGTGAGGCGGGGGGGAAGAAGGGGAGGGAGTTGTTTTTATACTTTTTTTGTATTTTTTCTGGGAGGGCGAAGGGCAGGAGGGGGAGGGAGTGAGGCGGGGGGAAGAAGGGGAGGGAGTTGTTTTTATACTTTTTTTGTATTTTTTCTGGGAGGGCGTAGGGCAGGAGGGGGAGGGAGTGAGGCAGGGGGGGAAGAAGGGGAGGGAGTTGTTTTTTATTTTTTTGTATTTTTTCTGGGAGGGCGAAGGGCAGGAGGGTGAAGAGGGGAGGGGGGCAGGGGGGGAAGAAGGGGAGGGAGTTGTTTTTATACTTTTTTTGTATTTTTTCTGGGAGGGCGAAGGGCAGGAGGGGGAGGGAGTGAGGCAGGGGGGGAAGAAGGGGAGGGAGTTGTTTTTATACTTTTTTTGTATTTTTTCTGGGAGGGCGAAGGGCAGGAGGGGGAGGGAGTGAGGCAGGGGGGGAAGAAGGGGAGGGAGTTGTTTTTATACTTTTTTTGTATTTTTTCTGGGAGGGCGAAGGGCAGGAGGGGGAGGGAGTGAGGCAGGGGGGGAAGAAGGGGAGGGAGTTGTTTTTATACTTTTTTTGTATTTTTTCTGGGAGGGCGAAGGGCAGGAGGGGGAGGGAGTGAGGCAGGGGGGGAAGAAGGGGAGGGAGTTGTTTTTATACTTTTTTTGTATTTTTTCTGGGAGGGCGAAGGGCAGGAGGGGGAGGGAGTGAGGCAGGGGGGGAAGAAGGGGAGGGAGTTGTTTTTATACTTTTTTTGTATTTTTTCTGGGAGGGCGAAGGGCAGGAGGGGGAGGGAGTGAGGCAGGGGGGGAAGAAGGGGAGGGAGTTGTTTTTATACTTTTTTTGTATTTTTTCTGGGAGGGCGAAGGGCAGGAGGGGGAGGGAGTGAGGCAGGGGGGGAAGAAGGGGAGGGAGGAGTGGTGACAAGAGGGTGCAGCTCCCTCGTTAACAGTGGAGCCATTCACGGGGTGGGAGGGGTACCGCGAAGTGCTTCTAGCAAGACCTGCAGTGCCCCTGTCACGTGACGAATGTGTCGAACGGATTCTTCAGCACAGTCGTTCATGTGCTCCACCCCTGCTAAGATGGTAACCACCGCCGTGTAAATGTCCTCCACTGTTACAGAACTGGGCGGAGGATCTGTGTTTGTGGCAGCGTGAGCCACAATAGTGGTCGCTGCAACAGGGGTGGTGGCCGTTGCAGGGTTGGTCCCACAATCTCTGGTTGAGGGTCGGAGGGGGGCAAAACAGGTGGAACAACGGTTGGGGCTTTGAATGGGGAGTGGGGATGTTGACAAAGGCGGCGAAGAGGAGGGGGATGCCAATATATCTGTAATGAAAAAGAGCATGAAAAGCAGGTGGACATTGAAAAGACAATTATGTACAGTGGAAGCATCTATGAGACAAACTTGGTTCTTTTTGTTACATATGAACAAACCTAAGCATTTTATATTATATTATTAAAATTCAAGTGATGTCTTAAATCATAAATGTGTTTATTAATTGTACACTTGATGTACGTTGTAAAAATGAATAAAAGCTTTTACAGTACAAAAATTACAGAATAAAAATATCATAACACTTACCGGACTGGACAGAGAGGTCGCTAAATCTGTCCAGGATGGGGGTTGAGGCAGTACTCATTGAGGTACGTGGGAGGGCTGGGGGAGAGGCGATGACAGAGGGTCGAATTTCAGGGAAAAGTTTAAGGCAGAACTTGGGTTTAGGGGGTGGGAGGGAGGGGGAACAGGGCATTGGGAATGAAGGGGCAGGGCAGGGTTTGGGGCGTTTTTTTAGGGGGATCCTAGAGGGTGGTCTAGGGCGTCGGTGGGGGGAAGTTGGATGAGACTGGGCGGAGGTGGAAGGGGGTTGGGACGTTGGATGGGACTGGGCGGAGGTGGAAGGGGGTTGGGACGTTGGATGGGACTGGGCGGAGGTGGAAGGGGGTTGGGACGTTGGATGGGACTGGGCGGAGGTGGAAGGGGATTGGGAGGTGGGGCGTCTGCGGGGGATAAGGAACGGCCGGTCAGGGATAGGGGTGTCTTCCTCCTCCTCCTCCTCCTCCTCCTCCTCCTCTTCCTGATCCTCCTCCTCCTCTTCCTCCTCACTCGCATCTGAAGACATAAATGCATGTAGTGTCAGAAGTATATGAAAAACTGTTAATGTTTAAAATGTTTGTCTGCGCGCGATTGTCTTTCGAGTTTTTGACCTGTCAACGTTTAAAATACATGATTGTTCAACACAGATATTATGACTGCACACCTTATACCCACCCGATATTTTACTGTAACATACCTGGGGTGTTGTACAGATTGCGGCGGACAGCCCGGACCCATGCAGGGTGATGTAGCCTGAGCTCGCGGGCTTTTTTCTTCAAATCCTCAACCTATTACATAATGGAGAGACATGAGTGAGCCATGATATATGGTTCATAGAGAATAGCACGTGGACAAATCGCGCAGACATGATATATATATATGCATTGAAAGCAGTGCATGGAAATAGATTGCAAGCATAATAATTATGTAAATTTTGAAAACCCGACTGGAATACAGCTAATTAAATCAAATAAGTACATGAGAGACACCATTATCAACTGCACAATTTTTCAGCAGATGTATGATGACGCAGTGCGCGATTTCAGGAGATGCGTATCCATTTTTGCCTTCCGCGCAAAAAAAAAAATTCTTTATCCGCGCCAATTTGTCAGCGCGCAATTGTCTATGAACAACATGTATTTGATAAATACTTACGGAGCGCGGTGTGATAGCGCGGGCGTTGAACAGCTGCGCAAGTTTTCCCCAGGCCCTGTCCATTTCACCTATATTGCGTCTTTTCCCCTTAACGGGGAAAAGCAGTTTAGCATTGAGCGTGAAGTACTCAGTTAATATGAGTACTTCACGCTCGGAGAAGTTGGGCTTCCGCCCACGGAAACCCACATAGGATGCCATCTTCTCTGTGAATCTATGACGTTTTTGCAAAGCTTAAATACCAGTCACATGACCGATGTTGTGGTGAATATCGTGAGATTTCACGTGACATTGTATTTTAATGCTGTTCGGTTAGAATATATATCATGAGATAACGTAACCATGGTAACGAAAATGCATTCACGTGATTTATGTTGAAATACGCAAAGAGTCAAGGGAATCATACATAACACATCGTTGCCGTGATGACGTGTATCACGTGCTGTACGTGCGCGTGTCCTCCGATGGTCAAGCGGCCTCTAGTGGCGCGCTCAGTTGTCTTGCGCTGAGTTGTCTTGCGCTCAATTGTCTTGCGCTCAATTGTCTTGCGCGGAGTTGTCGCTGCCGCTGAATTGTCTTGCGCTGAGTTGTCGCTGCGCTGAATTGTCTTGCGCGCAATTGTCTTTGCGCTTATTTGTCTGCGCTATTTTGTCTGCGCGCGATTGTCTTGCGCGTTTTTGACCTGTCACCCTTTTTGGGATTGATAGTAAAACCAGCTTTTCTTAAAGAATCCAGAATTGCCCTTACGTGCTTCAGGTGCTGTACCCAGTCAGAAGAGAAGACTACAATGTCGTCCAAGTAGGCTTCCGCATAACTATGGTGCCCCCGTAGTACTTCCGTGATTCCTCTTTGACATGAAGCCGCAGCACCATGAAGTCCGAAGGGCATTCTCTTAAATTGGTATAACCCATAGGGAGTGCTAAAGGCAGTTTTAGGCCTGGCCCTGGGAGTTAGGGGAATCTGCCAGTAACCCTTCGTCAAGTCTAAGGTTGAGAGGAATTGAGCCTGTCCCAGCCGATCTAGCAGGTCATCTACGCGGGGCATAGGGAAGGCGTCAAACTGAGATACCTCATTAAGTTGCCGAAAATCGATACAGAATCTGGGGGTTCCATCAGCCTTAGGAACAATGACAATGGGGCTACACCAGGGGCTCTGAGATGGTTCGATAATAACCCCTAGTGTCAGCATCTCCTCCACCAGATTCTGTACCAATTCCTTTTTTACCCTCAGTAAGCCTATAAGGTTTGACCCTTACTACCTTCCCTGGGGCGGTTCACTATATCGTGAGTAACCACCTACCGTACGTCCCGGTAATCGGTGGAAAAATACATCCTCGAACTCCTGTACTAGAGACTGCAATTGCCCTGCTGCTTGCGCGCTGGACAGTTGCGTCCCTATGTAGGCCCTCTCTGCTTGGCCCATATCAACAATCTGTGGGCCGAGGTCGTCGTCATGGCTTATGACAGCCAAACAGGCTAACATTTCCCTATCACGCCATGGCTTCAACAGATTGATGTGATATGTCCTGTAATCCTGTTTTTCTCATCTTTGACCTGATAATCTACCTGATTCAATTTTTTTCATGATAGTGGCAGGTCCCTTCCATTCCGCTAGGAACTTATGGGGGTCTGAGAGGCACTAAATATCAGCACCCGTCTCCCACTTTTAAGTGGCGTTCCTGGGTTTTCTTGTCATAGTAACATTTCTGTTTCTCTTGACTCCACTCCAGATTGTGTTTTCCTAACTGGCCACTTGGCCTAATCTTTTCCTTAACTGGGCCAAAGATGATATTAAAATTGGTCTCCTCCCCCTCCTGGGACCCCAATGGTTCCTTGACAATATCTAGTATTCCCCGAGGAACTCATACCGAACAGCATCTCATAGGGACTCACCCCTAGAGAGTCCTGTACTTTTTCCCGTGCCGCAAACAACACCCAATGGAATATACAAGTCCCATTCCTTCTTTCCCGACTCCCGACCTTCTTCAGCATTTGTTTTAACGTCTGATTAAAACGTTCAACCAACCCGTTAGCCTGAGGGTGGTATGCTGAAGTTTTTAGGTGACGGATTCCAAAGCCCTGCCAGAAACTTCTCCATTTCCCTCGAAAGAAAATTGCTTCCTTGATCTGTTAGGACTTCGCGGGGAAACCCACCATGCAAAGAGTCCCATTAACTCCTTCATAAGTGCCGCTGAAGTCAGTTTTCCTCAAGGGGAAGGCCCAAGGGTATCTGGTGGCTACATCTACAATTACCAAGATGAAACTATACCCCCGGGGAGTCCTTTCCAATTGGGCCACGACTGTCCATAGCTAATCGCGAATAAGGGCTCTCCTACTTTAGGGATTGGGTATAAGAGGGGCCTTAGCTGGCCTACTTAATGAGAGTTTCTGGCAAGTAGAACAGGACTATACAGAAATCTGCCACATCCTGAGAGACTCCTGGCCAAAAGAACCTACGAGCTACCTGAATCTCAGTAGCTGCCGCTCCTTTATGTCCCGAAAGTGGGTGATTATGCGCTGTCTGCAAGACTATTTTCCTCAAACCCCGGGGATTACTAGTTTGCTCTCATGTTATCCCGATGGGTCTTTACCTGTCAAACACCTACTATAATAAACCCTGCTTCACCTTTGAAGTAACTCGGGTTGTTCGTAGGTACAGCTGCCTGCTTCCAGAGTTCTAGTAAGGACGCATCTGCTTTCTGTTCGTCTGGGAAGGTGGGAAATAGCTTCATCACCTCCTTGGGAAGCCAAGGGATGTCCCCAGCCCCACTAGCCTGCTTCAGCGCTTGGCTTCTCTGACGTTTTTGCCTCTGATTTTGAGCCCGGGAACGTAGGCCTGGACCTCGGGAGCTTCCCTCTATCACCCCTTCCTCAAAGGGAAATATGGTCCCCAGCTCCTCCTCACCAGGCGAGGCTGCAGGGCCCTGAGAGCGAGTCCCTACCAAACCCTGCTTGGGCTGGAGACATTCCTCCAGGCCTTTCCAATCCCTACCCAGTATGAGGTCATAGGGAGCACCCGGTACGATAGCAATTTTCACCCTGTACACTCTATCTCCGCTCAAGATAGTGGTGGCCCGGAGAGGGTACTGCACTCTATCCCCATGAACACACTTAATAGTGACCGTGTCTTTCTTCTCGCGCCGCCCCTCCTTAGGGAATAGTTGTTGAAAACACCGGTGGACATCATGGATTGATCGGCCCCTGTGTCCACCAAGGCCGACACCTCCCTTCCTGACACAGAACTAACACCCGATATGCCTCAGGGATTGGAGTGGTACCCTTTCCCTGGGTTGCTATATAGGTCTTTTCGAACCCTACAGGCCCTTTGGATATGCCCAGCCTTCCACCTACATCCGATAACAGGTGAGAGTAATTTCCCTATGAAGCAGGTCCTTATGCTTGACATTACCAGAGGTTTTCCCTGCATGCCCCTGGCCTATGGTTTAGCCTTGGCTTTTCCAGTACTCTGAGGAGAGGTTACTGCTCGCCTCTCGCAGCAATCTGGGCATCTACATATGCCCTAGCAACCTCCAGAGTCCTGGGCCAGGGTTTTACAACCTTGCCATCCTGACCCAACCCCTCAAATTTTTTAGGCTTGATTCTAGGAATTGTTTCCCTAATAATTTCCAGGACCCAATGCCCTGGGGTCTCCAAGCAAGGGTTTAGCCATCGCTCGGCCAGTTTGGACAGTTTTTGCACGAGTGCCTTAGGCCCTCTCTTTCTCCTGCATTTATGGTAGTCCTAAAACGCTGCCTGTAATGCTCAGAAGTGTAACCTAAGTACTCCAATATATGATTCTTAACAGCGTGGTAATCATTGGCCAACTCAGGAGATAAAGTTTGGAAAGCTGACAGTGTTTCTCCTGCTAAACAGGGTAGAAGCCTAACAGCCCACTGACCCTGAGGCCAACCAGCAGCAGTAGCAACCCTCTCAAACGCTGACAGAAACTCATCCGGAGCATCTGTTGGAGTAATTTTACACAAGTTCAGCATTGAGAGTGGATTAGCTACTCCTCCTGGTTGCTGAGTATGGCTTAGTCCTGGCTCGCCGCCTGTGGCTGGCGGGGGTGTCTGCAAAATTTGAGATAGTACCTTGGTCTGCTCCCCCATTGCCAATACCATTTCATCATGCTGTCTGCGAGACATCTCCTGGGACCTGTACCAGAGTTCTTGATTGGTTTTCAACACGGCCTGCAAGTCCTCGCTTTGTTTCTGTCTTTCAGCTGCCAGGAACGCCATCAGCTGTTGCTGGTCCATCTTCTCCCAGGCCTGAAACAGAAACAAACAGAAAGACCAACCCAAGTGCGATACTTCAAAAATAGGTTAGCCAATCTCCCTCACCAACCCCTTAGCTCAGGTACTCTTACCAGAGCTGTTGGTGAGTCTGCGCCTTTGGTTTTTGGGCCTCCTTGACCCCCAGTCGCTTGTCTGCGTTTCTGTCCTCTTATATCCGCTCTGAGGTCCTCCTCCGACTCAGGTTCACCACCGATAAAGCTGGATCCTTCTGGTCGCGTGCTCCCTCTTACACACTGGCGGAAGCCTCTGGATACTGGGCACACCCGGACAGGAACCAAAACAATAAACTAAAACAACAAGCTAAAGAAAAAAACTCCAAAAAGTCAAAACTTTTTTTTTTTTTCCTCCTTTTTTTTTTTCACAGTTCCACGAATGTCCAGCAGGAGGCGCACTATCCCACTCCTGATACCAATTGTGGCGCAGCCGATGCCCGTGGATAAGTTGGGCTCCAGCTAGCGCACAAGATAGCATCACCCTCCGACGTGCTTCCATAAAGCTGGAAGTCCTGCTGGTCTCAAAGTTCAAATAAAGTGAAAACAGGGATTCCAAAAGAGTTAATTCCCCAAAATAATTCCAACCTTGGTTTATTGGTAAATGACTCTGAAACAGTCTTCTTTACAATATTAAACAAAAAAGGAATAACTGGAACCAAAAAATGAGCTGAGAAAGATATCTCACAGCTCCCACCTATTATGCAGGTAAGTAAAAGTAAATTAACTTCCAAGTTCTGCCTTTGAAAATAGGCAGCTAACATAAGTCCACTGCTTTTCCAGTGCCTAAGCAGTGTGGTGTCCAAGCCCAGGTTATAACAGGCTTGGCCCCAGCCAACTTGAAAGAAGCTGGTGGGGGGAGGGGAGTAGCCGAATCCACCAATTACTTCTGTTAACACAGAATGCCACAAATGGCCCCGCAATCCCTACCAAGGATGACAAGTGGATTCTTCCCCCAACTACTTCCTCACTCCACAGTGTTCAAACAACAACACAAAATATAAACTTAAGCAGTGCAGTTATTCAGCTTCAAAAAAAAAACGTTTTTCTTTCAGGCTGCACAGAAACAAAAGTCCAGCCCTACTATTCTTCTTCATTTTAAATGCACACAGCTGCTGAGAAGTAGTCAAACAGTTGCTATTCTGAGCATGAAGAGTAAAACACACTTTCAAACAAGTAACCTAATTATCCTCCATAGGCATACCTTCAGGAAAGTAAGCAGTTTCCTGGCAATCCATGGGTTCTACCTCTGCTGTCTGGTTAGCCACAGGGTCAGTGTCAAAACCCACCATCTCTATATCAGTAGAGGGGTGAGGGTCAGGAGCCCCGTCCTGAACACCTCCTTCCTGAGCTGGCTCAGGGTAGACTGCCTCTCTTCTCCTCAGAGCAGCCTCTAATACATTGAGCCGGGCACGCCCAGTTTTCTGCGGGGGAGGAGCAGCCTGCAACTTTTTCCTACCTTTCCTAGGAGCTGCAATCAGCCTCTGCAGCTGAGAGTCAGCAGGGAAGGAGGAAGAGATCTGAGGCTGTTCCAGGATATTCTCCTCACCTTCCTCTCCTCCCTGGAGATCAGCTACCTGAGACTTAAAGGGGAACATATCATTTTCCCTATCTTTTACCTCAGGCTTGTCACATTGGTTAGCCCTTCTTATGGCTGGGATAGGTTTAGACAAACCCCTGCCTGGCACAAACCGAGCTTTAAGGCTAGGGGTGTGACAATACGCAGAGTCTTTATATCCCCGACCTGCATAAGGAATACCCTGTATCTCCTTTGCCTGTTGAATAGCCAATAGCAAGGGTTCCAGAATAATGTCAAAAAGCAAAGGAGATAACGGACACCCGTGTCTAACTCCCCTCTCCAGATGAAAACGTTCTGAAAAGGTGTTATTAATATATAATCTGGCAGAAGGGAAACTATACTAGGTTTGAATCATTTGTATAAATCTGGAATCAATACCAAACCAATCCATTGTTTGATACATGAAGGTCCACTCTACACGATCAAAGGCCTTCTTTGCATCCAAGGATACAGAGAAGGCTGGATCATCCATGGCTTTTGTTAAATTTAACATGTGAAAAGCCAATCTTGTGTTGTTTGAAGAATGTCTTTGAGCAACGAACCCTGTTTTGTGCATACCAATAATATAAGGGAGAGCCTTGGTCAGGCGTAAAGCCAATAACTTAGCCAGAAGTTTTCCATCTACATTAATCAAAGAAATAGGCCTGTAATTTGAAACCAATGTAGAATCTTTATTTGGCTTCGGCAAAACTATAGTTAAAGATTGTGCCATAGTACCTGTAATACAACCTTTAGTCAGTTGAGCCTGATAAAAATTTAATAGATGTGGTAATAGGGTAATTTGAAACTTCTGTTTTGAAAAGCAAAGATCCCTAAACGTTTGTGTGATTAATACAATGTTTTACTTTTGCAGGGATAAAGATTACCACCTCAGAACCTACAAATCTGTAGTCATGGCAAACAAGCTAATAGAATGGCTAATTGCACAGGTAATCACATTTGAAGGGCATTATATCAAATTCACTTTACCCAGAAAGAAATCCTAGAGGGATGTGGAAGGGGTATAGGAATCACCTGTCTTAAAGCTTTCTAATGTTTAATGATTGGTTGCACAATCTAAATATGTGTTGAGAGATCCAAGAAAACCTATTGCATTAAACAGAAAATTTTATCTTTGATTTTGAGATCTAATGGATAGTTTGTTATGAGAGACTTTTAAAGAGGACTCTGTCATTGATCGAGAGATCCTTTATGCAATATGTTTTGTATTTTTTTATTCTTTTACGTTGATTTGCAATTAAATTGAATCCAGTCCACATATGTGATCCACTTCCTTGTTATTTTTGTTCCATACTCCATAGATTACCTTTTTGTAGCTCCTTTTTGGAGCTTTTTCAAAATCCTGCAAGAAGACATCTCCAATAAACAGGTGGAATGAAGGGCTAGATCTTCTAAAATGCGGTACCTCAAAAAAGTGACTTTTTAGACCACTGCATTTCTTAACTTAAAGGGACTGAGTCAGTAAAATACTTGCAATATACTGTAAATCCAAAATAGTTTCTCATTCACCAATAATACAGGCACCATAGAAGGACTTAGGCCAAGTAAAATGTATAGTTCCAAAGGACATCTCATGTCCCACCCCCCAAAGCACTGAACCTTTGTATGCTACCACTAGAATCAAGAGAGTCAGGTATTTGTGTGATCCAATCCTGCCTTCTATTCTCCTAATACATAAGTGGATGCTCCAATTCCTCCTCCAATCCTGATCCATATATAAAGGCTCCCCGTACAACTCAGCAGATCTTTCATCCCTCGTATAGCTCATCCCTCATATTCACCTTCTTCTCAAACCTATTGCCTTTTTAAAATTTATCACATTAGTGAGTAGCTTGATAATAGGGTACTAATTAAGTGTATATTTTTTTCATATACACGAGCTCATTAGCGTGACTGAAGTCTACAAAATCCTGAGTGGTGTAGAATGGGTACAAGTGGATCAATTTTTTTTTTTTTTTTTTTTACTGCATCAAGATTACAAAGACTAGGGGACACTCAATGAAGTTACAGAGTAATACTTTTAAAACCAATAGGAGGAAATATTTTTTCACTTAGGGCAGATTCACTAAGCAAACTGATCGTGTACCGATCAGTTTGCGACTCCTTTGCGACTCAATTTTCCTCTGACCTGATTCACTAACCTCTGTGCCAACCCGATTCCGATCTGTGCATGCAAATGAGGGGAAACGTCATGCAAAGTAGGAAGGATGCAATTCACTAACAAAATTCAGGCACACCGACTAGGCTGGCCGATCCAAAAACAAGCGACTGTTGAGGACCAGTCACTTGTGCAAAAAACATGTTCTCAGCCCCGATTCTCCTGTTCATGCCACCCTGCTCAGCCCCGATTCTCCTGCCTTTTTGCTGCCCTGCTCAACCTTGACTCTCCTGCCTTTACAGCCCCTATACTCTCCTGCTCTGCCTCCCTTTCCTGCAATGTGAGCCTGTGGTTTTAACCCACTTTAAACCCACAGGTTAAAACCACAGGCTCGCGAGTAGTAAAGTAAAAAATAAAAAAATAAAAAAGCATGGACAGCAAACGCATGTTCAGACCTTCTACAGGCAAAGAAGATGGTCTTCGCATGCATTGGGATTGCTCAGTAGTGATCCATGCGGATGGGGGGGGGGGCGTTCCTCTGATCGCCTCCATTTGAATATTGTCCCATTGTGAATTGGTCGGCCTGCTACGAATCAGACACGGATCGGTTACGATAAGGCAGGTTAGTTAATCAGGCCCTTAGTGAATAGTTAAGCAATGGAATGTGTTGCCAGAGAATGTGGTAAGAATGCTTTATGTAGCTGGTTTGAAAAAAAAAGGCTTGGACATGTTCTTGAGGGAAAAGTCCATATACTGCTGTTGAGACAGACATGGGAGAACCCACTGCTTGCCCTGAATTGGTGGCACGGAATGCTGCTACTATTTGGGATTTTTGCCAGGTACTTGTGACTTGGATTGGCCTCTGTAAGATGGGATACTGGATTAGATGGACCATTGGTTTGATCCAGTAGGCTATTCTTATGTTCTTATTTCTTATGCTGATAATATTACTGTCTTTTTTCAATTGGATAATATATTACAAGATATTAATCAGTAAATTTCACAGTTTTCACTTGACTACTGATTGGATGAATGCTTCTTATCTTAAACTGAACAAAGATAAAGATAATTTGTTTAAATTGGTTCCAAAGACATACAAGGGGAAGGTTTAACTCTTAAAGTTGATGGTATTCATTAAAAATTGCTGGGAATTACTCTAGACAACAAACTGACTATGGAAGCTCAGATTAATTATCTTGCTGAAAGTGCTTTTTGATCTTTAAGAAAACTTAGAAGTATTAGGAAATATATATATCAAGATCAATTTAGATTGGTAGAGCAAGAACTAATATTAAGTAAATTAGATGACTGCAACATAATTTATCTGGGAATTCCCATGAGTCTAATTAAACATTTGCAGACAATACAAAATTCAGCTGTCTGATTAATTTATAAATTATGAAAATCAGACAGACTTACACATTCATATATAGCTTTACACTGGTTGCCAATCAAGGCTAGAGTCATGTTTAAGTTGTGCTGTTTAAAATATTATATGATTGACTCCAAAATATATGAGCAATTTAATTTGCAATAATTTATAATTATTTACAATATTATAATGTTCATAATACTTTAACATTACAATTTCCAAGTTTGAAAGGAATTATATGTATAAGATTTTCTACTATTCCTCCTTTTCCTTATCAAGCCACATCTGTTTGGTCAAATCCTGCCAATTCAAATATGATCTATAGTAACTTTCACCTTTTTTAAAAAAGCGCTTACAACTTTTTTGTTTCTGAAATTTAATCTTAATAGTTAATAATGGGATAATGTACTATTACTTATGTATATCTTAGGGCTCCTTTTACTAAGGTGCGCTAACGTTTTTAGCGCACGCACGAAATTACCGTGCACTACACTGCGCGGTATGCTTCTAGAATAACGCTAGGTCAATGCTGGTGTTAAGGTCTAGCACACATGGCAATTTAGCGCGCGCTATTCCGTGCGTTAAGGCCCTAATTCCACCTTAGTAAAAGGTTGCCCTTAGTTTATTTATTTATTCCGTTTTTTTATACCGTTCTCTCAGGGAGCTCAGAATGGTTTACTTGAATTTATTCAGGTATTTCAAGCATTTTTCCCTGTCTGTCCTGGTGGGCTCTCAATCTATCTAATATACCTGGAGCACTGGGGGACCAAGTGACCTGCCCAGAGTTACAAGGAGCCCACAACCTCTGGGTGCCGAGGCTGCAACTCCAACCCTTGCACCACACTCTCAGACATAGTATGGTAGGAGGTAGCATGGCACACATTGTCCTGACAAGGATGGCAAAACATAGTTAACAAAGCATGGTAAACCATAATATGACATGGTATGGTGAGAATAGTAGTACAAAGCATGGCGTAGCATAGTATGACACAACTTGGCAAAATCGGGTAATGCAAGAGTGCGTGATAAAATATAGCATAGAAGACATGGAACAGCAGACATTGTGTGGCAGACATGGCATGAGAGAGTGAAGCATGGTAGACAGTGTGCAGACATAATATGGTAAATATGGAAATAGTATGGTAATACAAAGATCTATTTCTTTGTAAGTAATCTGCTAGGAACTATTTGTTGGCAACAGCGGAATATACATGATTTGACTGTAACTGTATTCCATACCTAGCGTCAGCCGGCTGGTCCCTTTCACTCTATTTCTCCCCTTCCTTTCTTCCTCCGTTCCTGCTTCCTCCGATATTTCTTTATCCCGTGCATGCTCCATTCATACTACTGAACTTATTCTATTACTTCTCTGTCATTAACAGATGTTAAGCTGCTCAGACATGTTTAATGAGTGGCATAGTAAATCTATTAATAAACGTGAAACGTGAAACTGAGCATTAATGGGAGTGATAGCACTGGTGGCTGAAGAACAAGCGCAAGTTGGATGCACACCTTCTTGCAAATCATATTGAGGGATACGGGAAATCCGGGTCTCCAAAAAGGAGTACCTAAATGGGCCACCGCATGCGCGGATCGCCGGACAAGATGGACCTCGGTCTGATCCGGTGCAGGCATTTCTTATGTTCTTATATAACACCACTTAATTCTTTGCTGCTCAGGCAGCATGTGAGGAGGCTCAGGCGGTGGATCACTTCGGCTGGCAGGGCTTGAATATCCCTGAATGTCATTCCACACACGGGGCCTTGCACCCAAAGTGAGGGGGGCCTAGGTCCCTGAGGCCCTCCTTCCCCCGTGGCTATACCACTGTTGTAACAGGAATGGTAGTTATTTTGGCTTAACTTACTCTTCTTGTCTGTCAGGATAGTGAGTCAAATTAAACCAAAGAAAAGTGGGAAAGGAACTGTACACATCAATTTAAGGAACAAATGCAATTTTATTATAAACAAAATTACTTAAAATCATATCATATATGTATAACCAAGCCTTATGAAAAGTCCATGGGCTCCTTTTACAAAGGTGCGTTAGGGCCTTAACGCGCGGAATAGCGCGCGCTAATATGCCACACGCGCTAGCCGCTACCGCCTCCTCTTGAGTAGGTGGTAGTTTTTCGGGTAGCGCACGTTTATCCAGTACATGCGCTAAAAACACTAGCGCACTTTTTTAAAAGGAGCCTCCAAGTCTTGTTGATTTAATGGACCCAACACGGTCCATGTTTCAACTTCTGTAGAAAAGCCTTCCTCAGGGTCGGCCTAGTGGGTGACGCTCAGTGAAAGACTCTTCAAAAGACAAGGCTTAAAGGCTGGTAAAACAGGGCCAAAATGGGCGTATAATCCACCAAAATGCCATAGAAATATGCACACAGCGTTAAACAAATGCTGTGTGCATATTTCTACGGTGTTATATGCATCTGGTGTGCGTAATTGCAGAATAAGTGCTACAAATTTAAATTTCTGCCCAAAGCAATATTCAGTTCATGCATAAGTGAGAGATGGGAGGCTCCTGCCGGGTTAAAATCCAGTGAACTGGCTGGCTGCTGATATTCAGCGGCATTTAACTGGATAATGCTGCTGAATATTGCCACTAACCATCCTATTCCCTAACTAGCTGGGTTACATGCTATTGGGGGCGGAGTTTGGGCGGATCTGCAACGTAGCTGGTTACCATTGGTTTTCAGTCCATTAACTAGATAAGTATGCTGATAAAATTAGGACAGCTGAAAGGCTGTCCTAACTTTATCTAACAAGTTAATCAAGCACTGCTCTTAATATTGGGCAGTGCCTGGCTAATTTCCAGGCCAGCACACCTACTTGGATATTCTATGCCTGAAGCTGAGAATGTCCCAACATTGAATATCTGGGATTAGTTCAGCCCTCGGCTGTTAGTGGCTTACAAGCTGTTTACCACCGCAAGTTGAATATTATTCCCTATATAGTATGCCCCAGATTTTCAAACTGTCGCCGATTTTCTAGGCACCAGTAGGCGCCTATACCTTCGTTAAAAACCATCCAAACAGCGTTTTAAAACTAGATTTGAGGTACATACCGTCACCTAGAAAATTGGCACTGGAATTGCACCTATGTAGGCGCATTAGGCTGCCGAATGCCTAAGTAGGCCTGGCCAACACCGGAAGTGGTGTTAGGTGGCCTAAAGCATCTACATAGAAAACCTTGGCCTAAATTTCTGGCACCTATCTTTCGTATTGGCGTGATTCTGAAACAGGCTCAATGCATGACTGATATGTGATTGGCGGCTGCTTTTAAGGTGGCCGCCAATATCGGTGCCGGTTCGAGAATCTGGTCTTATGTTTATAATATAAATCTGCTTAATATTAAACAAGGAGAACTATACATTTAATTGTCTTTGTTTAATAACCTAAATTGATTTACTATTAAGTAAAGCAAATGTTTGTGGAGCTATGCTAAAAAAAGAGAACATTAAAAATTGTCTTTTTAAAGGGTTGTGCTTGCTCAAGCTTAGTGCATGCTGACGGATGTTATCAAGTTCTAAGTGTCGCACAACCCATAGGAATAAAAGCAAGTCACATACCAGACTTTAGTAAACATGGCCTTTGTCTCGGAGTTTTTCTCTTTTGGTTTTCTAATAAAATATTCAAAAAAAGGTTTTCATGGCCTGGTTGAAAGTTTTGTTGCAAATCTTGGATGATAAAGGTGCTGTATTTTACCATGTTTCTGGGGCTTGCTTTTCTCATATTTTTATGCTTTGCAGGGAGATTGTCGAACGCGGGAAGAAGCAATTATCTTAGGAGTAGGACTTTGTGACAATGGGTTTATGCATCACGGTAAGAAAACCAAACCTTACAATCTTTTTTATTTGAATGCAATGCTAAAAGTCAATGTATCAAAAAAACCCACAAAAAAAACATAGAAACATGATGGCAGATAAAGGCCAAATGGCCCATCTAGTCTGCTCATCCTCAGTAACTATTATCTCTTTCTCGCTCTGAGATCCCACGTATCTACTAGGCCCTTTTGAATTCAGATACAGTCTATGTCTCCACCATCTCTTCTGGGAGACTGTCCATGCATCTACCACCCTTTCTGTAAAAAAGTATTTCCTCAGATTACTCCGGAGCCTATCACCTCTTAACTTCATCCTATGCCCTCTCATTGCAGAGCTTCCTATCAAATTAAAGAGACTTGACTCATGCGCATTTACATTATGTAGGTATTGTCGCTCACTAGGCCTCTAGTCAAGACAGCAGAGGGCGCTGGTAGGGACTAGATTCGAATCCCTGGCGTGATCCCCTGGAACTAGGATAACCCGTAGGAGTAAACTCTGGCATGGGCACTTGCCTAGGGCTACACGGTAGGCTGGCTGTATTAGCCCAAAATCACCATCACACAAAACAAGTAGTGAAAAGAAAAAGTAGTCTTTATTTAGCCCTTTCACTGGGCTAAAATTAAAATAGTCAGGCTGGCAATTGTAAATCACAAAGGCAATCCACACCACAGTTTTCATGAAAATCAAAAGAGAAAACTTTACAGAGGAACATGCAATGCCAAACAGAACGATGATACACCGTAAACTGCACCACTGAGTTGTAGCTGTTTGCAATAGCCTGCGCTGCAGATGGTCTCACAGGTTTAATCAGGTCCTATAATGGCTTTATGCTGGTAAGTACTTCAAAGAAAGGAAGGCTGTTCCTTTTTCTCCTGGTTGAAGTGGTAAGTGTGGTCTGGCTTGCAAAAATGAGAAAAAGTTTACACATTAGCATTTATATATATAAAAAAAAACCCTCAAAATAAATGCCAATCCTCTTGGTCTGCAGGGCAGGATTAACCAATAGGCCCAGTAGGCACGTGCCTAGGGCCCAAATTGGTCAGGGGGGCCCGATGAAGGAGGGTATCAACATTGTTTTTTCCAAACGGCTATGGGCCCCTCCAGCATCGATCGCCAATGCGGGCACCCCCTACCGATCAGCAACACGGGCCCCTCCCGATCGACAATGCAGGCCCCCCGATCAGCCACACAGCCCCCCTCCCATCGACGGAAAGTAAGACAAGCAAGCAACGTGGGTAAGAAAGGCAATGGGAACTGTAATTTTGCAAGCGGTGCTGCTTGCCCAAAGCTTCCCTCTGATGCAGCTTCCTGTTTCTACCTGGGCGCATGGTGGGGTGGAGCGGGGCAAGGGGCCCAGTGTACTTGAGTGCCTAGGGGCCCTCGACAAATTAATCCTGCCCTGTTGGTCTGACTTCTAGGGTTCTTGAGCTTTCTCCCCAAGTACACATTCCCAATAGTCCACACCTGCCTGAGATTACAGCCATACTGAGCAGTAGGAAAAAAAACAAAACACAACCTCACAACCTAAACAATGCAGGAAAAGAAAAAAAAAACCCTCAAACACTGGTAGAGGAAAAGAAGAAAAACAAAACACCCCAAAAAGCAGCCTCTTGCTTCCTCCTATAGAAGCTTCTGCTTGCCAGCCCAGTTTAGACAAACTGTCAAAGAGAAAGAAACCCAAAACATACTGTTCAAAGGTTTAAGCTTTTCAGGGACCCACCTCCATAAAGTCAGGGAAAATCTTGGCCTCCTCTGGCCCACAGGTGGTGTCCATTGCCTCTCAACCTGGTTGTTCCCTGGGAGTTTGCGGTTATAGCCAGTGGTTCCTCAGCATTTCCACTTCCTGGCCCATCCATGGCTCAGCAAGGCACTGCTCTGCTCCCCTTGGTCCCAGCTTTTCACCAGCTCCTTCCACTGCTGCTCTGTGGTTGTTTCACCTGCTCCTCCAGCTATTTCCCCTGGTCTTCCTGTGGCTGTTCCAAGTCCTGCATTTATGCTTGGGATAGCCACGCCTGCTGCACCTGGAGCGGGGGAAGAGGAACTGGCTCTCTAAGCTGTAGAGCCTGGCTCTCTCCAAACTGCTTTTTTAAGGGACTATCTTAAAATAACATGCTTCCCTTTTAAAACAGTAAACCTTCTTGGCTCAGAAATAAACCTTTCCTGAGGTGTGCTTTGTGTGTGGCTAGGTAACCAATCCCTGTCCTCTTCAGCTTCACTGCCTGGGGAGTAGCTAGCTGACTCCTGACTATGGCTACTGACCTGGTCAGCTCTTCTGGTAAGGAATCATAAGTTCCTAATGCTGCATTCTCTTGGGAGTAAGCCAGCACTGGTGCTGGGTTGGTCACAGTATTTAAATGTCTCTATCATATCTCTCCTCTCCCGCTTTTCCTCCAAAGTATACAGATTGAGATCTTTAAGTCTGTCCCCATACACCTTATGGTTCAGGAAAGGGAAATCATGTTTAACAAATTTACTTCAATTTTTTGAGACCGTGAACAAGCAAATTGATACTGGAATGCCGGTGGACATAATATATTTGGACTTCCAGAAGGCGTTCGACAAAGTTCCACATGAAAGACTTCTCAGGAAACTACAAAGCCATGGAATAGAGGGAGATATACACAGGTGGATAGGCAAATGGCTGGAAAACAGAAAGCAGAGAGTGGGCATAAATGGGAAGTTCTCAGACTGGGAGAAAGTGACTAGTGGTGTGCCCCAGGGCTCGGTTCTTGGGCCGATCCTATTTAATATTTACATCAATGACCTGGAAGAAGGAGTATCCAGTGAGATCATTAAGTTTGCAGACGACACAATAGCTATGCCGGGCAATCAGATCGCAGGAGGATAGCGAGGAACTCCAGAGCGACTTGTATCAGTTAGAGAAATGGGCAGAGCAATGGCAGATGAAGTTCAACGTGGAGAAATGCAAAGTATGCATTTAGGTAGTAAGAATAAGGAACACGAGTATAGAATGTCAGGCGCAACTCTGGGTAAGAGCGAACAAGAAAAGGACCTGGGTGTACTGATAGATAGGACCCTGAAGCCGTCGGCACAATGCGCGGCAGCGGCAAAGAAAACAAACAGAATGTTAGGCATGATAAAGAAAGGAATCACGAGTAGATCGGAGAAAGTCATAATGCCGCTTTATAGAGCAATGGTCAGACCACACTTGGAATACTGTGTCCAACATTGGTCTCCCAACCTAAAGAAGGATATAAAACTGCTGGATAGGGTGCAGAGACGAGCAACGAAGCTAATAAGAGGTATAGAGAACTTGGAATATGAGGAACGACTCAAGAAACTGGGACTGTTCTCCCTTGAGAAGAGGAGGCTGCGAGGGGACATGATCGAGACGTTCAAAATGCTGAAAGGCATCGATAAAATAGAGCAGGAAAATAAATTATTTACATTGTCCAACGCGACACGGACAAGAGGACATGGTTTGAAGCTAAGGGGGGACAAGTCCAGGACAAATGCCAGGAAGTTCTGCTTTACACAGCGAGTGGTAGACGCCTGGAATGCTCTCCCAAAGGAGGTTATTAAGGAATCCACTGTGCTAGGATTCAAAGGCAAATTAGATGCACATCTCCTTACGAGAGGCATAGAGGGATATGGGTGACTAAAACTACATCAGGTGTATACCTGACTGGGCCTCCGCGTGTGCGGATCGCCGGACTCGATGGACCATGGGTCTGATCCGGAGATGGCAGTTCTTATGTTCTTATGATGAAGATCACATACCATTTTAGTAGCCTTCCTCTGGACCAACTCCATCTTTTTTATATCTTTTTGAAGTTGTGGCCTCCAGAATTGTACACAATATTCTAAATGAGGTCTCGCCAAAGTGTTATACAGGGGCATCAATACCTCCTTTTTCCTACTAACCATACCTCTCCGTATGCAAACTAGCATCCTAGCTTTCACCGTCACCTTTTCAACCTGTTTGGCCACCTTAAGATCATCACATACAATCGCATCCAAGTCCTGCTCTTCTGTCGTGCACGAGTACCTGAATAAATGCATGTAAACTGTTCTGAGCTCCCCTTGGAGAACGGTATAGAAAATTGAATAAATAAATAAATAAGTTTGTCACTCCTTAATCTGTACTGTTCCCTAGGGTTTCTGCAGACGAAATGCCTGACCATGTATTTCTTAGCATTAAATTAGAGAAGCCATATTTCAGCCCATTCTTCCAGCTTCGTCAGG
Organism: Geotrypetes seraphini; assembly: GCF_902459505.1. Lineage (NCBI taxonomy): Eukaryota > Metazoa > Chordata > Amphibia > Gymnophiona > Dermophiidae > Geotrypetes > Geotrypetes seraphini. Next base: position 102,789,104 of record NC_047085.1, on the reverse strand, counting down.
TCTTTCTTCATGTTATTCACACCATCCGGCATGTCGACTCTATTGCAGATTTTCGTATCATCAGCAAAGAGGCAAATCTTACCCGACAACCCTTCAGCAATATCGTTTATAACAATGTTAAAAAGAACAGGCCCAAGAAGAGAACCTTGAGGCACACCACTGATAACATCCCTTTCCTCAGAGCGATCTCCTCTGTCGCCTTCCACTCAACCAGTTATTGACCCAGCCCGTCACTTTGGGATCCATCCCGAGGGCACTCAGTTTACTTATTAGATGGGTGCTTTTACTAAAGGTAACAAGGAAAGCACAAAAAGGGAGAGGAGAGCCCCCACAGCAGGTCCTTTTGGCATTGTAAAGGAGGTCCACTTTTGAGCGTAGTTTGGGCTTCAGATAGACCTGAGTTCTATGGACAGAACTTAGGTACAGTTTGGACATTCTTAATGCTATCTGCTAATTAGCAAATAACATTGCTGTTTGTCCCCAAATTAGAAGGTTTTGCATGCAATGTATCTGTTTTGATGTGCCCTGTTTATATGGTGCCTTATTAAATGTATTTTGAGCTTAATAAAGCAAAAATAAAAACCCAGAGAACTATTTAGCAGATTGAATTAAGGATGTCCAAACTGTGCCTAAGTTCTGTCCATAGAACTCAGGTCTATCTGAAGCCCAAACTAAGCTCAAAAGCGGACCTCCTTTACAATGCCAATAGTTTTACAATTGCTATGTAACTTGCTAGCTTACTATGTAGCACACTGGTTAAACCTACAGCCTTCTACCCTAATGTTGCTGGTTCAAATCCCAGTCACTCTCTGATGGATGAGAAATAAATAAAGCATTAAACAGATCCAACTCCCAGTATCACAATTATAATGAAAAACAATATAAAATCACTATTCTAATAACATAATAATAATAAAATATTATAACATTAAGGACACGTCTAAAAACACACTTGTTCCTAAAGTTGTTCCACAACTGATCCTCTCTTTTCTCTCCCTTCTATAGTGATTAACTTATCTTATTGATCACTCTCTCCTCAACAATGAATTTTCTGTCCTATTAATTCTCTTTCTTCCTCCCCTCTTAAAGCCAATCAATTTGTTACCTTTGCTTAATCTTCTGTAAACCGCATAGAACTTCATGGTATTGTGGTATATAAGCTGTTATTATTATTATTATTATTGTTTGGATGTCTAACTCTCACCTAAAACCCGATTCTCTAAGGAAGTCTCAAAATTTGGACGTCCAAACAGTGCTGAGCGTTACTGAATGCAATTCTACAAAGAACGCCTATCTTGGACGTCTAAACTGCGCCTAACTTTAGACGCGCTTTGCAGAATTAGGGCCTACATGTATATTGTAATCATCATTGATTCATAAAGTCTCTCTTCCCAGAGCGTTATCTATTACACTTTGACTCAATATATGTGACCCCTGAGGAAGGCATACTTCATGCCGAAACACAGTGCTGGGTCGGGTCAAGACTACTGCAAATAGATATAATACGCATGTATTTTACATAATCCCTTTTGGCTCCTTCTATTGTGGAAAGTCCATTGTCCAATCCCACTCTTTGCTTGTCTCCTTGTTGGTTTTATGGGGTGACCTTCAGTTGAACTTTTTGTGAAATTGATTTAAGCAGAACATACAGTACATGGAGTGCATACATTATAAAATACTATGATTTATGGTTGTTGCTCACATCTAAGTACCTGCATTTACACAAACCTTGGGCCTGCTGTAAGCAATCAGGCCTTAATCAAGGCATGTTTTAGCCAGTTATGCTGGTATTTTAGGTGCCTATTTTATAAAACAGGCTTAAAATAGGTGCCTTAATTAGTGTTTCTAATAGGGGCAATTCTATAAGTGGGCAACTCTTTTTAAGTGCCCCAATGCTATGTAGTGACAACCTGCTCCTCAACAGCATTTGGGTACCCAATTTCCACCTAGAATACTAATGTAACCAGGTACTGGAAGTCCTCACATTTGCATGCCCACAATTAGATCAGCCATAGTCCTGGTGTAACTACAAGCCTTAAATACAGCAAGGGAATTGGATTGAACAAAATAAGCATTCTGCCCGTCTCCCTCTCATTCTCTCTACTCATGTGCACGCCCATTGTATTTAAGTGGTATGCCACTTGTGGGCTCCCTTATTAAAGAGTGCTCATTTGATTTGCTGTCATTTATGCACAGAAGTGCCAGTTTTCTATACATTTATGTGCGCAAGTTATAGACTTGCCCTTCATGTGAATACCATGCTTGTACACTGAACCACCTTGGCACACATGCCGTCCTTTAATTCATAGGCCTCAAATGCCTGAAGTGTGGTGATAGTTGAACCAGTTTGCTTTGCTCTGGCTGATCAGTGTGTGAGCCAATGCCTTTTCTTAACTGTTGCTGTGGGATTTCTAACTACTTTGCTATAACTAGATTTTTATTATATTTGGTTTATTTGTGAGTCCATACCTCAGATTCCGAATGAATTTCAGCAATATATCTAGTCTACTTATGCATGTTGAAATGGACCTTGTCTTTAAAATCCAAATTTGCTTTAAGTAGTATGCATACTCTTGAAATTGATTCATGCCACTTACACCATACAGGATTTATTAATTTGTTCTTGTTTGAATGAAGCTCTGACTAAACCTCACAAGGGGCTAACTTTGCGTTTCTGTATGAAACAGTGCTGGAGAAAAGTGAATTCAAAGATGAACCTCTTCTGTTCCGATTTTTTGCCGATGAAGAAATGGAAGGGTCAAACATGAAGCACAGACTCATGAAGCATGATTTAAAAATTGTTGAAAATGTCATAGCAAAGTCATTATTGGTAAGTTACTAGTTACAATGTATATTTTCTTTATGATTCAAAATAATATAAGGAAAATAATAGAGCCCAAATGTGAAGTTACCTGCTACCAGTGGCAGGGTGGGGAGGATTTTTTTTTTTTTTTTAATTCTTTATTAAGAACATAAGCCGTGCCTCTGCTGGGTCAGACCAGAGGTCCATCATGCCCAGCAGTCCGCTCACGCGGCGGCCCATCAGGTCCAGGACCTGTATAGTAACCCTCTATCTATACCCTTCTGTCCCCTTTTCTTTCAGAAAATTGTCCAATTCCTTCTTGAACTCCAATACCACTCTGCCCTATCACGCCCTCTGGAAGTACGTTCCAGGTGTATTCATTTTTAAAACTACAGTTGTGCACAATAAATGATACATTTACATAGAATATTAAAATTAAAGCACAATAAACTTGCAAGAATTAATGACAAAAATTATTTTCCCTCACCCTTCCACCAGTTAATCTATAAATAAATAAATACCTATAAACAATCTAAACATACCTCCTAATCAGTTCCAAAACATACCCCCCTCCCTGGATGTGTATGTTTTCCCCATCTAGAAAGGTCAATCCTTACAGTATTTAGTTAATGGTTCCCAAACATCCATAAATTTTTTGTAACTTCCTTGCTGAATGGCCATGAACCTTTCCATTTTAAAACCATAACATAGGGACTCCCACCAGAATGAATAATTTAGGGCTCCTTTTACAAAGGCCCGTTAGCGGTTTAATGCGCCTAATAGCGTGCACTAAACTGCCCAACGTGCTAGCCGCTACCACCTCCTTTGGAGCAGGCGGTAGTTTTTGGGCTACTGCGGCTTCGTAAAAGGAGCCCTTTGTCTGTCCCAATTTTTCAAATTTTTTTAAAATAAGCTGCATGTGCACGGTGGGGAGGATTAAGTAATCAAGTAACATTCAAGGCATTCCTGAGAAGATACACTCTGGAAAGAAATGTTTCCCACCCGGGAACCAATCAAATGACACATTTTGCTTCCTGCGCAGAATGCGCAATTGGTGGATCATCACTAAATTTTTAAAGGACTGGATTTCTACCAAATACACGAGGAACTCAGAGAAGCAATATCAGGAGCTATTTGAAATTTCAAAATAGTTGCAGATCTCTTTATGATTTTTGCAAGTACTGTACAAACATGGAGAGGCCACCTAATAGGTCAGTTTTCAGCTCCATGGCTGGTGTTATTTATTTATTTATTTTTAATGCTGGCTGCAGCATTTAAATACTTTATGTATATTTAGTGCCGTTCTCCGTAGAAGTGATGGTACTGAATATATGCAAACCCCTAGATTCTATAAAGAGCATGCACATTTCTGCATGCAAAATTGCACACTATTTGGAGATGTACACACAATTAAATTGGCTAATGAGCCAATCAGTGCCAATAATTGGGTGCTATCAATCAATTATTGGTGTAACTTGGCAAATAATTTGGATTTGTATGTGCATCTTGCTAAGTGCCATTTTATAAAGATCTGCACACAAATAGGGTTGCCAGATTAACCCGAAGGAAAATCCGGACCCATGGACATGTCCCCCAGGCCTGCCCCATTCTGTCTGTGTCACGCCCCATTCCTGCCCCCAGCTGGCATTCGTGCATGCACGGAAGCAATGCAATTATATCAAGTGCACGTGCGCGTGATGTCACCGTGTTGCATTTGCACATGCGCAGATGCCCCTTCCCGATGTGATTTTGAGGGAAGCTTTTCAAAACCCGGACAAAGTGACAGGTTTTGGAAAAGCCTTCCGAATCCCCGGACATGTCCTAGTAAAGGAGGACATGTCCGGGGAAATCCAGACGTCTGGTAACCCTGCATGCAAATCTTGTAGCATGCAGCTCAAAAGGGGATGCACCCATAGGAGGGGCAAAGGTGGGCCAAGGGCTATGTTCCCTCTAAATTGAGCACTTGTGCCATTGCTCATACATTCGAGGAGTGTCGCTCACAGATCTGACATGGGTTGCTCACAAAAATACTTGCGAATCTGAAAAATTCTTAGCTTGTAGAATTATTTTTATTTTTTAGATCTTGTCGCTCACATGAGGAAAAATTTGCACGCACCTGACCAGTCCTTAGAGGGGTGTTCACTAAAGATGTGTGCCGTTACTGAATACTGGGGATCTGTGCCTAACTAAATGATTGGCTGGGCTCGCGCTCCTCATCCTACCTAAATTTCAGAAAATTATTAAAAACAAATCTGTTCAACTGATTTGTATCCTAAGACCTCTTATGCCTGACCTCTTGTTTCCCATGATCTCTTATGCCTTCCACTGTTATTCTGCTCACCTTTATATATTGTACCTATATATTGTACCTGTATCCTGCTTACCTATACAAATTGTATCTATATTCGCTGATTGTACCTATTTGCTGATTGTCCAGTCCTTCTTTGTTGTAAACCGCCTCGAACTACTACGGCTTTGGCGGTATATAAGAATAAAATTATTATTATTATTATTATTAAATTACATGCCAAGATTCACACCAGGTTTCATTTGCTATAAATCCTCGTGCCCAAAGTTTGTCACTGAAATTGGCTCTAAGTGCTACTCTATAAAGAGTGTACAATTTGCAGCACCGTTTATAGAATAGCACTTTGCACAGATTGTGTACGGTACCATTTTTTGAAGGCCATTTACTGAATCTAGTCCATAACCCCATAGCTATGCATGTGAAGGACAACTATTTTGCTATATTTACATGTGGAAGAGATGTATCCACATGTAAATATAGCAAAATATAGCGCTATTCTAATAAGAGCACTTATAAGTGCTATAGCATGAAAATACAAGGGGGTGTATATGAGGGCTGTTCAAAAAGTATCAGATCTTTCTTCATAAAAAATATTCGTATGTTTATGGCATTGGAGGAATCAAGTACATCGTTTATTTTTATTTGAGAGCTGGGAAGTTTGACGTTCGCCTAGAAAAACTCGTCTTTTTATGGAGGTTTGGGATCCTTATATTCAGAATCTTTCACCAAGAATAAGAAGTTTGGTTTGCAATGATTTACGATGAAACTTAAGTTTTCTAATTACATTCCAGTTTATTTTATTTCTTTATTTTTTTCAACTTTCATCCAGGGTGAGGGATTTCATTTGGGAGAAAAGTAGGGGGTAGGGGATGGAATTAAGGGGGGTGTAGATAAGATTGGATTAGTTTATGTGGAAATTTAATTTGAAGGAATGATATAAATTTATATGAAATATTATTATTGTGATTCTTATTGTATTGAATGTATTTTTGTATTTTCTTATTGTATTGATTATTTGATTCTTTCAATAAAATTGTTATAAATTAAAAATACTCGTATTCAGATACAACAATCTTATATTAATCTCCTTCAAAGTAATCCTCTTGGGCTGCCACACACTTCTTCCAACGGTTCTGCCACTGTCGGAAGCAGCGCTGGAACGCCTCTTTTGAGATTGCTCGCAACTGGTCCGTCACATTCTGCATGATGTCTTCTCTTGACTGAAATCTGGTACCTTTCAGGGTTGTACCCATAAACCCAGGACTCATCGCCAGTGATACTGTGCTGAGGAAGTTGGGATCACTGTTCACAGCCTCCAGCATGTCCTGTGCGATCTCCAAACGGAGTTGCTTCTGCTCGATCGTTAGCAGCTTTGACACAAACTTCGCAGAAATTCTCCTGAAGCCCATATCCTCAGTCAAAATGGAATGAACGGATCCAGCGCTGATGCTCGCCTCGTCTGCAAGTTCTCTGATCGTGATTTGACGATCCTGCATCACCAGAGTCCTCACTTGGTCAATGATGATCTCATTTCTGGATGTTGAGGGCCTACCAGAACGTGCTTCACTCTCTACTGATGTGCGGCCATCTCTGAAGCAGTTATACGACTCCTTTATCTGTGTGGTGCCCATTGATTGTCCTCAAAAGCCTGTTGAATCTTGCGGATCGTTTCCACTTGGGAATTGCCAAGCTTTACACAAAATGTAATGCAGTAAAGTTGTTCAACTTTTTCTGTCATTTTGTCAAAAAAGAAAATTGGACGGCGCTCACTAACACTTCCTCACTCATCAGCGGTCTGCCGGTGACTGACAGCTTCTGTAGGCGGGAAATAATTCAAGCATGCGCATTAGGGTCGCCTCTATACATGCACCAAACCACGCCTCCCTAGCTTTATTTGTTTACACAAGAAAAGTTAAGGTCTGATACTTTTTTGAACAGCCCTCGTACCTAGGCAGAACACAAGCTTGCCAAATTGTATTTACCTTCCTCCTCTTTTATAAAAACAAACTGTATTTCAATTTAACCTTGGACTCATGTACTGTATATGTGATTTGTTTCAACCTGTTTATTGACTATATTGAGTTTTAGATTGTAAGCCACCCAGAAGGATTACCAATGACGTGAGATAGTAATATTGTAATAAATTTGGAAACTTGGAAATCCCTAGCAAATGTAATATCAGAACCACCTACTATAGGAGTGGGCAACTCTGGTCCTTGAGGGCCGAAATCCAGTCGGGTTTTCAGGATTTCCCTAATGAATATGCATTGAAAACAGTGCATGCAAATAGATCTCATGCATATTCATTGGAGAAATCCTGAAAACCCGACTGGCTTCCGGCACTCGAGGACCGGAGTTGCCCACCCCTAGACCCACTACCACTGCTCAAGGCACATTGGCAGAAGGCTGAGTGATGAGCTGTGACTTGTCACTAAGGAGCACTCTGTTTCAACCTCTGAAATTTCATCTTGCACCCCCTGGGGGTGCGGGCCCCTGTGGTGCTTAAAACCAAATGGCTTCTTTTAAAATTACTCCCTACAAGTTCTATGTGGAAAAATAGATATCATTACTGAATATATGCATGATGTGAAAATATCTAACCCTCCCCCCCTTTTAATGAAGCCGCATTAGGCTTTTTTATTGCGATGGTATTAGCTCCGATACTCAAAGGCATTCTATGAGCGCTGGAGCTAATGCCACCGCGGCCAGTGATAAAAAAGCCTAATGTGGCTTTGTTAAAAGATGTTAGATGTTTTTAATTATACTTCCATCGTATGGCTCAATAATGATATCATAGTATTTAAACATAATAAAACCTGAGTAAAGTTGAAAGGATTTTGTTTTTGTCGAAAAATATATTATTTCAATTATTAATTTTTATTGATTTCTATTTCAGATTAAACCTACTGAAGGAAGCTATGGCTTTGCATTGGAAGATAAAAATAAGGTACCGATTGTTAAGTTCCTGGAAAAAGGTTCCAGTGCTGAGGTAACACATTTTAATCAAGATAAAATCTACTAATTAATACTGGAATTGGATAGTAATTACCCTGTGTAGATTGATGCTATTCAATCTGACATGGCTTGCATTTAACTGTGGTATATTAGGTTCCATATTATGAGAATGGTCAGGTTTTACAGGGTTCAAATTTGAAAAGATATGCAGCCGTGGGTCTTAGTCTACAGTTAAGTTATCTAATATTAGATGCATTAAAAATGGAATTGTCTTAGTGGAAAATGTATCCAATTTTAGGAACAAAAAAATTTGGACATCTGATAGAGGAATAATTTTCTAAGGGGTCTATTTAGTAAACCATGGTAACTGCAAAAATTAATCTGGGGTGGGGCAAAACCTCCACTGTAACTGCTGGGGGAGTTTCAGGCGCCTGGGAAAGGCAGAAATAAACATAGAAATAGACGGCAGATAAGGGCCACGGCCCATCTAGTCTGCCCACCCCAATGACCCTCCCCTACCTTTCTCTGTGAATAGATCCCACGTGTCTATCCCATTTGGCCTTAAAATCAGGCACGCTGCTGGCCTCAATAACCTGAAGTGGAAGACTATTCCAGGGATCAACCACCCTTTCAGTGAAAAAGAATTTCCTGGTGTCCCCGTGCAGTTTCCCGCCCCTGATTTTCCACGGATGCCCCCTTGTTGCCGCGGGACCCTTGAAAAAGATATCTTCTTCCACCTCGATGCGGCCCGTGAGATACTTGAATGTCTCGATCATGTCACCCCTCTCTCTGCGTTCCTCGAGTGAGTACAGCTGCAACTTATCCAGCCGTTCCTCATACGGGAGATCCTTGAGTCCTGAGGCCATACGGGTGGCCATTCTGTGGACCAACTCCAGTCTCAGCACATCCTTACGGTAATGCGGCCTCCAGAATTGCACACAGTATTCCAGGTGGGGCCTCACCATGGATCTATACAATGGCATAATGACTTCAGGCTTACGGCTGACGAAACTCCTGCGTATGCAACCTATGATTTGCCTGCTACTGCTTGTTGATGCTATGGCTGCTAACACAGAATGCAATAGGGTTACCGGATTTTCTGCTGTAGTAACCCAGACACATGGCCCCACTCTGTTCAGCCCCCCCCCCCAGCCCCGCCTTGTTTCACCTCCAGCCCCAACCTATTCTACCTCGAGCCCTGCCCTGTTGCACCCCCGGCCCTGCCCCCCACAAAGCCTCATCTTTCTTCTCTGACATCCGAGCCACATCTGGAGGGCCTCTAAGCATGCGCAGATGCTTGTGACGTCATCCGCAGATGCTCAGAGGCCCTGCAGATGCAGCCGGAGGTTGTGGCTTTCCAAAACCTGGACAAACTACTGGGTTTTGGAAAGTCCATCCGGGCACCCAGACAGTCTTCTAAAATGAGGACTTATCCAGGTTTTCCTGGATGTCTGGTAACCCTAGAATGCAATTAATTACATGTTTAGAGATGTAGTTAACTATTATGTCTTATCTACTGTTACAGCCAGTTATTGAATTAAGTTGCATGAGCAACTGACCTTATTCTATAAATTGCACACAGAACTTTGTGTGCTAAGGGCCCGATTCAAGAACTGGCATTCAGGTTTAGACTTTGTGAAAAATCTATGCTAAGCATTATTCTATAAAGGGCACTCTGACTGAGCACCCTCCCCAAAGGGCTGTATCTACAAGAGATTCCTTGACAGAACACTGTCATTTCAAGCAGGCAAATGGAATAAATATCTAACCACCCTCATTTCCAACTCACCCTCCTACCTATCCTTCAGGAAATCAATTAAAACCTATCTCTTTCACAAATTCCTCTGACTCCTTCCTGCCTTGCAACTTCTCTGAAACTCTTCCGGATAGACCTAGCTATTCCTGGCTTACCAATGTAATTATAAAATTTTTCTTTGTAACTTCGCTGTCTGTGTACAGTCTCTCCCTCTGTAAATCGCTCTGAACTGCTCGTGGTATACAAAAATAACGTTTATTATTATTATTATTATAGAAAAGCGCTTAGAGTAGATTCTTGTGCCCAGCTATGGTGCGAGAACTTACGCCAGCTGAAACCTGACCATAAATCCTGGCGCACAAATTGAAAGTGTATAATTGTGGTATTGTTTAACACTGTGTATAAATATGTGAAAAGCCCCTGAAATGCTCACGCCCTCTTTAGGGTTGCTCACAAGACACTTTGGGGCTGATTCTATAAACGGTACCTATAGTTAGGTGTCTAACTTAATTGGCAAAATACCCTCAACAGCCTCAATAATTGGTTTAAAAATAATTGTGAGATAGGCATCTATCCAATTCTATAAATATAGCCATCTATCATAACACGCTTAATGGCGCCTAACACCTAGGTGGGCATATCTGTGGGCGGAGCATGAGTTAGGCCCTGCTAAGTACAATTCTCCAAAAACATAAGTGCCTGAAATGTAGGCCTTTAAAACTCTTGCCTACGTTTCAGGTGCCTAGGTTTTTACATAGGCGCACTAGCCACAATTCTGTAAATGGCGCCTAATCATGATTGACACACAGCTGGCACCTTTTATTTTAGGTGACGGTCAGTTTAGGCACTGCTTATGAAATCAGCCCCTTTGGGTGCACAATGTCATAGAATAGCGTGTAGGCAGGTGCACTCATAAATCCAAATTACTGCCAATTAGCACCCAATTAACTAATTAATCTGCATGTGAATTGGGGTTCTGCAACCAAATTTAGGTGACCTATATAGAATCTGAGAGTGTGTCGGATGCCTAATTGTAGAATTAGGGGGTTAATGTACACCGTTGGGCTCTGCTTGCAAATTGTTTGGTACATAGAACAAAATCTTTTCCAGAGAAAGGAAAATGGTAAAACCAGAGGGTATAATTAGAGATTGAGGGGTGGTAGACTGAAGAGTAATATTAGGAAATTCTTCTTTATGGAGAGGGTGGTTGATGCCTGGAATGATCTCCCAAGGGAGGTGGTGGAGAGGAAAATGGTGCCAGAGTTCAAAATGCTTGGGATGATCACAGAGGATCTCTAATCAGAAAATAATGGGTATATATTGAAGAACTAAGGCCAGTACTGGGCAGACTTGCATGGACTGTTTCCCCTATATGGCCATTCAGTTGAGGATGGGCTGAGGATGGCTTAGACGGCTGGAATGGTTTAGATGGGCTGGAATGAGCTATGATGGAGACTCCAGTAGATGGAACCTAAGCACAGTACCGGGCAGAGCTCTGGGTTTCTGGCCCAGATATATCTAAGAAAAAGAACAATTTAAATTAAATCATTAATTTATAGAGAGTGTAAGGTTGGTCAGATTGGATGGACCATTTGGATCTTTATCTGTCATCATTTACGATGTTACCTGTGCTCCTGTGTCCTTGCGCTGTGCTAAAATTTCCCATTTAGAAGACAGTTTAAAAATCAGTATCTGCATGTAAAGCAGTGTTTTTTGTGTGCATGAATAGAGTTGTTTATATAATTAATATCCAATATATATGCATAAAGGGGTCCTCTAATTCAGCTCTCTGGGAGAAATGTGGCACTAAACTCTTATCATGGATGAGCAGGACACCAGTGCACTATTCACCCTATATCTCTTTTGGAGACCTATTTACTAAGATGAAGTAAAATGGTGCTAGAAGCTATGTGGGATTTATTGCAGTGGTTCCCAACCCTGTCCTGGAGGACCACCAGCCAGTCAGGTTTTCAGGATAGCCCTAATGAATATGCATGAAACAGATTTGCATGCCTGCCACCTCCATGATATGCAAATCTCTCTTATGCATATTTATTAGAGCTATCCTGAAAACCTGACTGGCTGGTGGTCCTCCAGGACAGGGTTGGGAACCACCAGTGGCGTACCAAGGGGGTGGTGGGAGGGGCGGTCCGCCCCGGGTGCCAGCCCTGAGGGGGTGCTCCCGGCCTTGCCGTTCAGTCCCCCCCCCCACTCCCGAAGGACCGCTCGCCCCACTGACCTTCCTGCACCACCTGTGAAGCAGCCCACAGCGTCAGCGATCCCTGAACTGCTTGGGTGCTGCTTCCTGCGCCACGGTCCCGCCACTCCTCTGACGTCAGAGGAGGGGCGGGACCGCGGCGCAGGAAGCAGCGCCTAAGCAGCGCAGGGATTGCGTCGCGATCCTGCTGCGGCTGCTTCATAGGTGGTGCAGGAAGGTCAGTGGGGCGAACGGTCCTTCAGGGGTGGTGGGGGGGGACTGAACGGCAAGGCCGGGAGCATAGGTAGTGCTGCTTCATAGGTGGTGCGGGGAGGTCAGGGGGGCGAGCGGTCCTTCGAGGTGGGGCGGGCGGGCAGGCAGGCAGGCTTTCAAGGGGGAGGGGGGTGACAGGCAGGCAGGCAGGCCTTCAAGGGGCGACAGGCCTTCAAGGGGGGGGGACAGGCAGGCCTTCAAGGGGGGAGGCAGGCCTTCAAGGGGGGGGACAGGCCTTCGGGGGGTTGTGCAGACCTTCAAGGGGGAGGGACAGGCCTTCAAGGGGGGGCAGGCAGGCCTTCAAGGGGGGGACAGGTCTACAAGGGGGTGGGACAGGCCTACAAGGGGGTGGGACAGGCCTTCAAGGGGGGGACAGGCTCTCGGGGGGGTGCAGGCCTTCAGGGGGGGTGCAGGCCTTCGGGGGGGGTGCAGACCTTCAAGGAGGTGCAGGCCTTCATGGGCGGGACAGGCCTACAAGGGGGTGGAACAGGCCTTCAAGGGGGGTGCAGGCCTTCAGGGGGGGTGCAGGCCTTCGGGGGGTGCAGGCCTTTGGGGGGTGCAGACCTTCAAGGGGGTGCAGGCCTTCAAGGGGGGGGACAGGCAGGCAGGCCTACAAGGGGGGACAGGCCTATAAGGGGGAGACAGGCAGGCAGGCCTTCAAAGGGGGGGGACAGGCCTACAAGGGGGTGGGACAGGCCTTCAAGGGGGGTGCAGGCCTTTAAGGGGGGACAGGCCTTTGGGGGGGACTCTGGTTTAGAAGTACACGGAGGGAAGGGGGTGTTCAAAGAGACGTGCATATGCCAAACTTTGGGGGGGGGAGGAAGAAATAATGGGTCTGAAAATAGAGGAGAGGGAGAGAGATGATGGACCATGGGATTTAGGGAGGGAAGGAACAGAAAGGGAGGGAAATTGGACACAAGGGATGGTGTGGAGGAGTGATAGAGATACTGGATAGGAGGGTAATTGGGAAAAGAAAGGGAGAGATGGTGGACTCTGGGGTGGTGGGGAAGGAAGGAGAGATGCTGGATGAAAGGGTAGTTAAGAAAAGGTGGATCTGTGGAGTGAGATGAAAAAAAGGAAAGATACCAGACTTCCTGGGGAGGGAAGGGAAATGGAAAGGAAGGACAGAGTTGGCAGATGGATGGTTAGCATGCAGAAAGAAGAAAGAAGGAGACCCTGGCAAGCAAGTTATCAGAAGAAAACCAGAGCCTTGGACCAACAAGATTTGAAATATAACCAGACAACAAAAGGTAGAAAAATTAATTTTATTTTCTGTTTTGTGATTATAATATGTCAGATTTGAAATGTGTATCCTGCCAGAGCTGGTGTTGGACTGCAAACGTGAGCTAGGATTTAACAGAGAGAGGAAAAGTCCTTTTTGTTTCTTTATTTTATTTACACCATAGCGCCAGTGTGGTTAGGAGAAGCCAAAGGGCGTGAAAAAGTTATAAAACCCACCAGGAGTTTTGAAAAAAAAAAAATCACCCAACTGGCCAGGAAAATCGAATTGAAAAACCAATTCAATAGGCTGAATCGAATCAAAATTTTTTTTCCTGAATCTGGCAGCATTAGTTTGCGCTACTGTCTGAGACTTTAGGACCTGGGATTGGGTAGAGATTGCATCCTCAGTACTTTATAATGCAAGTGAAACGAGGATTTGGTCAGGCTTTTGAAGGGTCTGCAGAAAAAAAATATTGTATAGGCTGGGGACATGAGACAGCAGGAAATGGGAACTTTTTGTCCTTCTATTTTTGTGAATGGAAAGGCTGAGGATGTCAGAGAGTTCAGTTAAAATATGTGCTTTATAAGAAAATATAATAACGTGTTTTATAAAGTTTATAGCATAGCTGGCCTACCCAGTGAGGTGTTCCTAGTGGTGGTGGTGGCAGCGTGTCAATGTGTTGAAAGGAAGAGGTGGTCTGGGAAATTCTGCTGAGCAAACTCCGGGCCCATTTCCACCCCCCAGTTAGTCCACTCCACTCAACTGGTTCACACACTGAGTGGGTCTTTGGGTGTTATTATGGGATCTCTTCCAGTGGTTTATCAGTATCTCCTTCTGGTCCAAGGAAGGAAACTTTGTTATCCTTAGCATTGACCTACAGAATATGTTTGTAACAGCGCTGCTTGTGTGGCATTAGGCTATGTAGTGATCGAAAGAAAAAAACAGACCTTTGCACATTTTTGCACTTTATGGTGGGTGTATGAGGAGATTCACATTTCCTGCACAGCTAAGTCCATGTGAAGTTACCTTGTGCTGTATTTGACATCTAGCAAGGTCTCTGTTTGAAAGGAAAGATCTAAACTTAAAAATGAAGTGGCCAGAAGTTATGGTAAAAGCAGATAGTGTAGCTGGTTTTAAGAAAGATTTGGACAAATTCCTGGAGGAAAAGTCCATAATCTGTTATTAAGACATGGGGGAAGTGTCTGCTTGCCCTGGATCGGTAGCATGGAATGTTGCTACTCTTTGGGTTTTGACCAGGTATTAGTGTCCTGGATTGGCTACCATGAGAATGGGCTACTGGGCATGATGGACCATTGGTCTGACCCAGTTAGGCTATTCTTATGTTATGTTCTCATCTGTAGGGGCCTTTGTTTTCACTTCTTATTTTAATGTATTTTTTTTCTGGGAACTTATCAGTGTTTTTTATAATGGGAACAAAAATGGAAGAGAATTAATGTGTGTGGGATGAGGGGGTAACTAATTTCTTCAGCTAAATAATTCAATCCACTTCAAACAGACATAGTAGAACTCACGCACCATTCACACACCCTCCAACCAAAAACGTCAAAAGAAAAAAACTGTTCGACAACCTCCTAGCCATTCGAGCTGCAACACTCGACCCCCAACTCTACAACCAATTGACATCGACCACAGACTGCAAAACCTTCAAAAAGAAATAAAAACCCTTCTATTCAAAAAACACATAAAACCGAACTAACACAATCAGAACTGTCCCAAGCATCACCTGCAACTACTCCATATGTACTTCTGATGTCATGACAATTCAGACATAATTTATGTTATGTTATGTTTGGAATATAAGAAAATTTTCACTGCCTGTTTCTATTCTGATCATTTATTCCGTTTCATGGTCATTACAAAAAATATTTTTTTACATGGGGGGGGTGTGTGTGTCAAAAAATGATGGGCCCCGGGTGCCACATACCCTAGGTACGCCACTGGGAACCACTGATTTATTGCATAGCAATACTTGAATACTCCAGTTTAATTAATCTTGTGGCATTTTTCTATGCCTTGCTGTGATTGAGAAATTTGTGGATGTCCAGCTGCATCAATATCCAGTGGTGGGAATACCATCTTAAAATGACAATGATGCCTTCCATTGTTGTCTCTAAGCCAGAGTTGTCCAAAGCCGGTCCTCAAGGACCACAATCCAGTTGGCTTTTCAGGATTTCCCCAATGAATTTGCAAGAGATCTATTTGCATGCATTGTTTCCATTGAATGCAAATAAATCTCATGCATATTCATTTGAGAAATCCTGAAAACCTGACCTGGCGAGGGCCGATGTTGGATGCCCCTGCTCTGAGTTGAGCAGGAGTCCTCCAACTGCATTGCTGCCAGTGGGGGGCAGTGCTTCAATATTGTAGTTTCATTCACTAGGGACAGATAGACTCCCTGGAGTCTTTCAGAGTTCACTATTAAAGATGTGATAGTGATACAGTACCCCACACTGGCAGGGCTATATGTGGAGGACTTCTGCTCAGCTTAGAGGGAACTGTGTAATATCCTCCTCCCCACCTGCAAGTACCTTGGTGGCACATCTACCCTCACTGTTTCCTCCCAACCAGCCAGCTCTTAGATATAAAAAAAGTACCCAGCAGTTAAACCATAACCCCAGCCTTCAGATCCCACTCTTCTTGTAGACTTCATGCCCTCCCCTGGGGATTGTATTCCACCCTCTATATTATTCAAAAGTACCAGAATAATTATACATGCTCCTGTTCTGCGAGCTTTCAACAACAAAATGATACCAGTGACTCTGGGCTTTCCTTTGCTAGTAATATCATCTTAGTAACTGCCCCATCTCTCTGGAACTCCTTGCCAAAATATTTAAGAGAAGAGATGCCTCTAAACCATTTTAAGTCCATACTTAAAACTTTCCTCTTTGCTGATGCTTTTGGACTAAATAATATCTAAATTTGTATCTTCCTTTCTCCCTTCCTAATGTTTTTACCTTTTCCATACTTTACTTTTAAGATTGTTGTTCCTCCCTTTTTCCTTCTATTCCAGTTTGTCCTACTTAATCTGTTTGTTAACTAACTATACTTATGATGTTTGATTTTATTTATTTACTTACCCCCTCTTCTACAAAACTGCACTAGCAGTTTCTAGCGCAGGGAGCCGTGCTGAATGGCCTGCGCTGCTCCCGACGCTCATAGGAACTCATTGAGCATCGGGAACAGAGCGGGCCATTCAGCGCTGCTCTCTGTGCTCTCTCTGCGCTAAAAACTGCTAGCGCAGTTTCGTAGAAGAGGGGGCTAGTTTACATATATTTAATGTAATGTCTGATTTTATTAATACTTTTTTGTTTTATATAATCCTTTTTTATTATTGTACACCGCCTTGAAGCCTGATTAGGCAGTATTTCAAACTTTTAATAAACTTAGAAACTTACACAGTTCATTATCATAATCATGTTGTACCTGACTTAGGGACCTAGAAAAACATACAGAAGCTTACAAAAATTAGAAGTGTCGCACAGTATTTCAAAGTACTCCCTATGAGCACAATTTTATCACGTGCTAAATGAAGTTTGCTGTTAGCTCAATAAACTGAGGCCTTTGCAGGGCACATGCCTCTGTTGTCGCAGAATGGCAATTCTCTGATTGAATTTGGAAACAAGATACTGCTACATGTCAGACTGGCATCACATTTTATCTCTTGAATATAATACTTTGCAATAAGGCATACCAGAAGCTTTTCAATTTTACAATCAATTGTAATTGGTTTTGTTATTTCGCTTAGCTTGCAGGGCTAGAGGTTGGAAAAAAGATATTTGCCATCAACGGTGACCTAGTTTTCCTGAGACCATTCCATGAAGTGGATTGTTTCCTGAGGACATGCTTAAACAGCAAAAAGCCCCTCAGGGTACTTATGAGCACAAAACCGAGAGAGTAAGTTACTCTATGTATGTAGGATGAATGTTTATAACTTACCAACAAGTTTAAAAAGTGGAAGAGTGACTAACAACCAGGGAAGCACAGTTCAAATATCAATGCTATTCCTTGTGAGGTTTTGTAAGTCACCTAGCCCTCTATTGCCTCAGGTAGAAATTTTTCAGTCAATATTCAGCTAGCAGCAGTCACTTAAAAAAAATTAGGTCCCAGTATTTAATGCTGGTGGCTAACTAGATCCCAGTAGGCTCACAGAGCTTATGCAGGTCCTGACCAATGTTCAGCTAAGTCCCGCATGAGTAGGGCTACCAGACATCTGGATTTCCCTGGACATGTCGTCCTTTTGAGGACATGTCTGGGGGTCTGGATGGCTTTTCATAACCCATCACTTTATCTGGGTTTTGAAAAGCTTGCCGCCAAAATCGCATCAGGAAGGGGCATCCACACATGCGTGGATGCAACACGGTGACATCACGGGCACACGCACATGAGGTCAATGTGTCACGTCCACGCATGCGCAGATGCCATCTGGGGGCGAAACAGGGAGTGACAGAGGCAGAACTGGTAGTCCTGGGGGTGTGGCCATGGGTCCAGATTTTCCTGAAGGAAAATCTGGTAACCCTACGCATAAGACAGTTATGTAGACCCCAACTGAACATCTGCTGGACTCACATAACATTCAAGGGGGTCCTCAGCTTCTCTATTTTCCTCTTCTACCCTCTGAAATGTTCCCTATCCTTCTCATTCCCCTCATAACTAGCCCAGAGCTACCTAAGATACCTAGTGGTCCGTGGGGTGCATTTGGGGCAGGAGTGATCTCCATTCACTCCTACCCCTGGCAACTTTTTCAGCACAATGGCTGCTGAGATCTCTAGCATCAGGCCTTTGGTTGAGCCAACTGCTAGAGGCAAGAATGAGTGTGACCATCACCCTTTCTGGGCCACTTGGACCAGTCCTGGGGGGCCTATTGTGATGGGTGAGAGTCTACCTTACTGGAAGAGAGGTTTGTTCAGAAGGTAAGGGGGCAACCTCAAGCCCTCCCTGCCGCAAGCCAGAGATTAATCAAACACTGGCCATTATTTAGACCAGTGCTTTCAGGTGAACCGCACTTCATAAAATTAGGACAGCCTTTTTTTCTGTCCTAGCTCTATGTGAATATTACCACTAACCAGCTAGATTGCCATTCTGATCTAATTCCACCCCTGATTTGTCCTTAACCTTGCCAGTTAGGGAATGGCCACTTAGCAGGAATATTTAGTGGCACTGCCCATTAAGTGCTACTGAATATCCCTGCTTAGCCACGGACATGTGATTTAAATGGCCAGGATCCTCTCATCACCATTTAAATCACTTTGAATAACTACCTCTTAGATTGTGTGCTGTCCATGTAAATACTTAAGCCTCAATGCACAAGGATCCGATGCCATGGTAAAAATTACCATGGCAGGAGTGATTTTTCTGTGCCGGATGATGCTGAATAGCATGGAAATTACATGCATGCTATTCCTCTGGAACAGCCTTGGTACAAGGTGAAGGAACTGTGCCTAGCGATTATTCAGAAGAGCAATCGCTAGGCACAGGCCTTCCCCACCACCCTCCCTCCTGTCAAGTTTGCCCTGGTAAAAAAAATCAATATGCTTTTAACCGTTCTCCACCACTCAGGATTTTGTAGAATTCAATCATATCTCCCCTCAGCCATCTCTTTTCCGAGCTGAAAAGCCCTATAAAAGAAAGTGTTCTAATTCACGCTGAACCTCACTGCAAATTGCAGTATTCAAACATTTACGACAAGTACAATATAATACTAATAACCTTTAGTATGAGCTAATGCACACAGGTTAGTGAATCAACCCTATTTAAAATAATGGAGCTGCATTAATTAACACACATTAGCTCATGTTAAGGTTCTTGCAAACCACATTAATTTAGTGCAGGGTAGCACATTACCATGATTATGGGCTCAGTGTCAGTGCTAAGTATGCTTTTCTGACCCTATTTTTTCTTTGTATCTGCTGAGTGTTAGGAGCAGCGCTGAGAATTCAACGCAACTACCTATGCTAATAACCGCTATTGTGGTTTAGTAAAAGGGGGCAGGGAAGGTTTAATGTTATGTTGGATAAATTAATTATTGGAATGTATAGTAGGTGGTGAGATGAATGTCAATAATTGTTCCTTCTTTACCCTCTCCCCAACCCATCCCTCTGAATTCTACCCTGATTACTTGATACATAGAAAATGTATAGTGTCAGATATGTGCAAATTAAAAAATTCTTGTTTCTAAATTGCTTGTCCAGTTTTATTGAATGCCATAAATGGCACTTTGAGGTTTTGTAGAAATTTTTTTCAATTTTTGCTCAGGCCTTCCTTGGTTAGCACTTTGCCTCTTTGAAAGTGATGCCTCTCTATAATGATGATGTTTACTTCTTCTAAGACCGTTATAATGTATTAGTCATTCTGATCCCTAATTTTCATCTGCTTGTATGTGGTTCTGTTAAAATGTAAGAGTCTAAAACTATGTATGTTAAACTGTGAGTCACTTTGGAGAAAAGCGGATTATAAAAGAACTCAAAAGCGGGCTCTTCAGCTTGGAAAAGAGACATGTGAGGGGAAATATGATTGAAGTCTACAAAATCCTGAGTGGAGTAGAACGGGTACAAGTGGATCGATTTTTCACTCCTTCAAAAATTACAAAGACTAGGGGACACTCGATGAAGTTACAGGGAAATACTTTTAAAACCAATAGGAGGAAAACAATTTTCACTCAGAGAATAGTTAAACTCTGGAATGCGTTGCCAGAGGATGTGGTAAGAGCGGATAGCGTTTTCAGAAAGGTTTGGACAAGTTACTGGAGGAAAAGTCCATAGTCTATTATTGAGACAGACATGGGGGAAGCCACTGCTTGCCCTGTATCGGTAGCATGGAATATTGCTACTCCTTGGGTTTTGGCAAGGTGCTAGTGACCTGGATTGGCCTTGATGGACCATTGGTCTGACCCAGTAAGGCTATTCTTTTATATATATATATATATATATATATATATATATATATATATATATATATATATATATATACTGTATTTATATTTCTTTATTAGTTTTATAATTTTGACAATCACAATCAAAATACAAGAAAAATATCATGAAAAAGAAAAATAATCCAAATAATTCAAGGTAAATTTTGATTACACAATATAGTTAGTCCACTATTAAGTAGAGACAGAGCTGAAGTTTCTGAAATTTAACATACAAATTATATAACCAGGAAAATCAAAAGGAGGCTCGATTGCCGTTGAGCATTTCTTTTCTAAACGGATTAAAAGAATCAGAATAAGCAATTACTTAATTTCCTGAGATGCAATAAATTTAGATAACTGCTGTGGTTCATAGAAAACATATCTGTTCTCTTTATATACCATGACACATTTAAAGGGGTACCTCAAAACAAAGGTCGCCCCCAACTGAACCACCTTAGGTCTCAATATAAGAAACTGTTTTCTTCTCTTCTGTGTCAGACGTGAAACGTCTGGGTACATTCTTATGATATTAGACAAAAAGGGAACATCTTTATATTTGAAGAACGATTTTAACAACCATTCCCTATCTGAATCAATAGCAAACTGTACTAATAAGGTAGCTGGTACTTGAGACTCAGTTTCCGACCTCTCCAGGAAATTAGTTAAACTCAAACTATCTGCGGATAAATTCTGCTGATTAAGATTTATAGATCTCACAGGCAAGTAATATATTTTAGAGAGAGATGGATATGATGAGTCAGGTACTTTCAAAACTTCACTTAAGTAATGCTTAGATGTATCAGTTGGTGATATGGAAAATAATTTCAGAAAGTTAATAATCTGCAAATTAGTTCTCCTAATGGAGTTTTCCACCATTTCTTGCTTGAAATGAAGACTTGCACTATCCTTAATCCATGTTAGTGCTTGCGTTTCTAAAAATTTTATTCTGGTGTCATAGTCATCTGATTTATTTTCCAAAGCCAAAACTTTATTCTTCAATTCCAAACTTTCCGATAATATCCCAGTTCAACGTTGAGAAAGTTGCTGTATCTGGTTTCCCAGGGAAATCTGGAGACTAGAAATGGCCTCCCAAATTGATTCCATATTAAAGACTTTAGGTTTACGTAATTCATTTATGCCCTTTGTCATAATGGGGTCCTTTTATTAAGGTGCGCTAGCCAATTTAGCATGCGCTAAATGCTAAGGCCTCCATAGAATATAATGGATGCTTTAGCATTTAGCGCGTACCTTATTGAAAGGACCCCAAAGTGCTTTATCTTCTTTACTTTGTTTATCTGTTGATTCTACAGGACCTGGTGTTTCTTTAGCTTTATAATTGACCTCCTTGTGTCTTCTCTGAATTGGAATTCTGGGTACTGCCCAAAGATAAATTGAGCCCTTTTTGTAATTGTCCGCATGTTTGAATTTCTCATATTTTTTATTTTTATTTTCTAAAATTATCAAGTCTAGAATTTAATGCTGCCCTATACATTTCAAAATTAGAATCTTCTATTTTAAATCGATTTTACTTGTCAATTCTATCAAGCTTGCTCTTTGATGTTTCTATCAACAATATCATAAGATCAAGAGAGTATTTAGTTTATATTGCACACTAATTGTCAAAAATCCTTTTCTCTAGACAATTGTGGATCTTTTAAAATCCTGAGTATTCTAGGTATGCATTGTACCCGACAATAATGGAGTAAAGTAGCATAGTGCACCTCAAATTTAATAATGTCTTGTTTACATTCTGTAAGATCTTGCCATCTTTCAATAAGAGATTCTTTGTCCAAGTTCTCAAAAACAGGTGGTTCCTGGAGTTGATTTAATCGATCCTCTGAATAACTTAAGGCATTGGCCCAATTCTTGAAGGCCATCCCCTCAATTCTTCAAAGTAGTAACACAGAGAGAGAACCAGAGTACAAGCCACACAAAGACAAAAGAAAAGCACAAAGGGCCTTCAAGTCCAGGCAATCAAATGTAATTTATTAAGACCTGACATGGGCTGTATTTCAGCAAATCTGCCTGTGTCAGGGGTCTATATAAAATAAACATAAAAAATGACAGACAAAAGTCAATAAAAACATATAATTAAGCATAAATAAAGACAAGAATATAAAACATAAGGGTTAAGCATAAATAAATATAAGTATATAAAACAACATGCACAGTGATACTATGCCTATTTAATCAGTGCATTGATGATGTGAGTTCAGTTATAAATCAATAGAATTTGCAATGAAAAACAAATAAGCCAAATGATAAAGAAAATACTGTGTGCAGTGACATAAAAACATAAAGAATAGTTCACTAATCACTGGATACACAATCAAATGCCTAAAGAATCAAAGTATGTATGTGCTTATATTAATTTAACAGGCCAGAATAAAAGTAGGGTGAAAAAGCTCACTCTCAGACTTGCTTTATAGACATATATAGAATGCTCATACCAGAAGAAACCACATAAAACCCCCAAGTACATTACATAGATTGTGAGCACGCCAGAACAGATAGGGAAAACTGCTTGTGTTCCTGAATAAATTCATGTACAGTACTCCCTCGAAATTCATGGGGGTTTTGTTCTAGGAACCCCCGCATATTTCAAAAAACAGCAAATGCGGTTTTTTGCCTGTCAAAAGGCAGGGGAGGCAGGAGAGGGCAGCTAGAGTGCCAGTGGGTGAAGAAAATCACTCGCAGTCTGCTCCGACTGCCTCTTCCTGGAGTAAAGTCAGGCTACACCAATCGGGAGCTGCTTTGACATTCAGCTCCTGACTGATGTAGCCCGACTTTACTACAGGACGAGGTGGTCGGAGCAGACCGCGAATGAGCGAGTCTGCGATTCGCAAACCGCAAATTCAGAGGAACACTATAAACCCTTCTGAGCTCCCCTTGGAAAACAGTATAGAAAATTCGAATAAATAAATAAATTAGTGGGTAAACACAAAAAAATAGATAGAATGCATCAAGAATATAAGTATCTTACCCCCCTCTCATTATCAAGCTGCGCTGCCATACAGCGTGAGCTAAATGCCAAGCTGTCCATAGGATTAGAATGGACAGCTTAGAATTTAGCTCATGCTGCTTTGTAGTGCAACTTGATAAAAGGGGGGTGGGGTGTTAATAATTGCTAAACTTCTCTATTCATGAAAAAAGTGGTATTAAACCACCTACTGGAACTTTTCTGTGTCATTGTCTGAATCCAGCCCAACGTCACAATGCTCTTGTGTTCTGAGGTGTGTGGGTACAAAGGGCAGTTGGAGAAGAAGGCAGATCTTCCTTTGTTGCTGCATTCTGGTGGTGAAGACTTTATATTGATGCATTTATACATGTGCTCAGTTTTTAATTAAGTTTACATTAAACTTGTTTTTTCCAAGGTTGATGTGTACCGTCCCACTCCCCACTTGTTTTTCTTTTTTGGAGATGAACAATCTCTAACTTTATTACTCTTGCTCTCGAGAGGCAAGAAAAATTTTCACAGCAGGTTGAAAATAAAGTTGTTCTTCACAAAACAACGCTCTTTGAAATAGCTGATAAAACTATGGGGCTCATAATTAAAAGAGAAAAACATCCAAAAACCGGCTTAAGTCGGCACTTGAACGAACATTGTCAAAATACGTCCAAGTGCCGATAATAAAAATGAGTTTTGGACATATTTCTAAATGACCTAGGCCAGGGCTGCCCAAGTCCGGTCCTCGAGATCTAATGGCAGGCCAGGTTTTCAGGATATCCACAATGAACATGCACGAGAGAGATTTGCATGCCAAGAAGGCAGTGCAGGCAAATCTCTCTCGTGCATGTTCATTGTGGATATCCTGAAAACCTGGCCTGCCAGTAGATCTCGAGGACTGGACTTGGGCAGCCCTGACCTAGGCCTTCATAGTGCCGCTGAATGACCACAGTTAAACGGGGCATTTCAGGAGGAGTGTCGAGGGCAGGATTTGGGCAGGACGTGGGCAGGCTTAGACTTAGTCGTACTGCATGTATACAGCACAGGATCGATGGAACTTGGACGTTGTGACTTAGACCATTTAAAACATGGTCTAAGTCACAAAAACCCACCTAAAGTCACCAGATAAGCACTGCAAACACATAATACAGACCCCCCACACACTACCCCAGTGATCACCGAACCCCCACCCCCACCCCCATAAAAATATTAATCACAACTTGAAAATTATGCCTGCAGAACATCATCACCTGGCAGCCTGGCATAGGAACGCTTAGTTGTGCTGCTTAGAGGCATCTTAAGCCATCTTGGGGGTGGGTTAGGGACCCATGAGAGGAGGACCCATGCCCATAAGCCCCTGTAATCACTGCATTGATAATGAAACATGTGCACTCCCCTATACACCCTGAAAACCTTTTTTTACTGGCATATAAGTGGCTCCTGCAGCCATGAGGGCTATTGGGTGGTAGATAGGTGGGTCTAGGTGATTTTGGAGGTGGTTTGGGGGGGCTCACCTTTATCTATAAGGGAGCTGTAGTGAGATGAAGACATGGCACCCTTTTTGTGAAGTTCATAGCAGTGCCCCACTATTTAGGTGCCATGTCTGTAAGGTACCCCACCATTTAGGTGCCATGTCTGGTTGTCCAGTCCATCACTTTGTAGACCCCTCCCATGTCCAAAAGGTCTGTTTCTAGGCGTTTTTGCCTTGGACATAAAGTTGGACAAAAATGTGGTATAAAGATGGACGATTTAGCAGCTTGGATGATCAGATCGACAGGACATATAATTAGACGATTTTCAAAACGGAAAATAATTTGGATGTATTTTTCAAAAATGTGTCCTTAGCTGTTTTTTACTTTGGATGACTTGGACGAAAACAGACTTAGAAGTTCCTTTCGATTATGCCACTCCACATTTTTATGTCTTATAGTAAGAGGAAAGTGCATGTGTCATATAGAAGAAACATAACTTAGCACGGAATTCAGGAAGCATATTTTTTCACAGAAAGATAATGAATGAGTCTAATGGCCTGGAAAGTATAAGATCTTGCAGTCTTTGGATCAACTAACAGAACCATAAATTGATTTTTAAATATTTACACTTAGAATGGGCAGGAAGATATCATTATCAAGAATAGGGTAAGGTTTTTTTAATGGTAATATATGTTTTTGTGCTCTGTGGAATGATTATTGGGTGGGCGGTTGGGTGGGTGGATGGGGAAAATGGTTGATTATGTACATGTGAAAGATGAAGGTATTTTTATTGTATCATTATTCATTACTTTTGTTGTATTGCAATGTTGAAGGTTTGAAAACTAATAAAGAATTAAAAAAAAAACCCAAAAAACTAGCAGAATCTGGTATTGGGGTGCCTAACATTATACTAGCCATAGACCTGGCATAATTTATTAATTTGTTGGGATTTATTAGCCACATTTATGAAGAGATGCCCCAAAGGCAGTATACAGCATAAAACTTACAATTTTGCTAACAGCATGACAGTAAAAAGACCAAATATAAATACAATATAATGAATGACAACTCAAAATCAGCAAATTGAAACTTAATAATAGGATTACCATGAAACAGTTTCAAAAACATACTTATTAACAGCACTGAAATTTATATAAGGGAGATATGTAATACAATATCAGCTTAATACTTATAAAACACCGTGGCCAGTGCTAAAAACTGTGCTATACTTTTATAAAAGGTGTGTGTGTGTGTTAGTTAATAAGCACACGAGTACCTTGGTCCAACCCCTGCGGCATACCCCAGGGTTTCCCACTGTCCCCTACTCTCTTCAATCTCTACACTGCCTCCCTTGGTGCCCACCTGGACAAACTAGGCCTAACTTCCTACAGCTACTCAGACAACATTACAATTCTAATACCTTTCGATCAACCAAAACCCTCTATGACAGACACACTACACCAAACACTAGAAACAATAGCGACTTGGATGAAAGATCACAAACTGAAACTAAACCCAGACAAAACAAAATTCATCCTCCTCGAAAATAAGAAAGTCCCAACCATAACAAATATAGAAATCAACGCAACTAATTACCCCATACACCCACCCTAAAACTACTAGAAATGACAATAGAAAATCAATAAAACAGTATAGAAATAATTTGCAGTTATGAGAAACTTAAAACAAGTTCGAAAATTCTTTGAGAAAACACAATTCCAGCTCATAGTACAATCCCTAATACTAGGTCTACTAGATTATTGCAACATCCTCTATCTCCCTTGCCTGGCAACAATAACAAAACAAGTACAAACAATTCAAAACACAGCACTGAGACTCATCTACTCATTGAGGAAACATGACCACATTACAGAAGCATACCTCAACTCACACTGGCTTCCAATCCCAGCAAGATTACTATTTAAATTCTACTGTCTACTATTTAAAACTATAAATGGAGACGACCCAGCCTATCTGAACAACCGCCTCATCCAAACCACCTCAACCAGGCATAGAAAAACTCACACCCCATTCACACACCCTCCAATCAAAGAAGTTAAACGGAAAAAACTATATGATGGCCTCCTAGCCACTCAAGTAGCAAAACTAGACAACCAAATCTCCAATCTACTGATAACGAGCCCAGACTACAAAACATTCAGAAAATAAATAAAGACTATACTTTTCAAGAAATTCCTGAAAAAGACTTAATACCACAAGTTTCCTTCTTTCCTCCCACTAACTCCCCGACCCCCTCCCCCCCTGAAAAAAACCTGCTCTACTCTTTATCTTCCCGGGAAATTGACTTGATATTCTCCCTACCTCCCCTGAAAAATGACCAGATATTTTTTTTGTAATCCACCTTATATAACTCTTTTGTAATCCACCTTGAACTGCAAGGTAATGGCGGAATAGAAATCCATAATGTAATGTAACATTCGAATAATAGATATGAAGCTAATGCTTTTCATTATATATGACTGATACCTACACGTAATCAGAAAAATAATATAGAATACTGCTAATACTGGACAATACACATCAGTATTGTAAGCCCAACAAACTTGAAGGGCTATGGCCTCAGAATCAGAGTCTACGCACAGCAGTGAATCACAAACTGGGATGATCCGCATAGTTATACAGCTCCTGCTCCAATCATTGGCCAGTATTTAAATTTTTTAAACTTTTTTTTAAAGCAATTCAATGAAGCTAAAACCCTTTCAACTTTAAAGGGATACTGTGTATACGTAATAGCCAGGATTTGAAAAAAAGTTAGACCAAAAAGACTTATCTCAATACTAGACTTGTCTTTACAACATATTCGGTCACTAGTGTCTGTTTGCCGACGCGGCCACGTTTCGCGGGAATTTTTTAAAACATCCGCTGCGTCAGGGCCACCAGGACATTCGAAATCACAGGCTCACTAGAAATCAAAAACAAAATTAGAACATTCACACTCCCAAAACCAGCAAAACAAAAAACAATAAACCAACACTCACATCAGTTCACTCGGTCACAGATTTTCAAACCGTGTCAAGATGGTAGCAACATCAATTTTATAGCGTACTCGTGACGTCATTACGTAACACTACGCACCCACGTTACAGTTCATACAACAAAGAGTGAACTAGTAAAAATGTTACCATTCAAACGATCTATTAAGGCCTGTTGGCCACAATGTATCCAGCCTATTGATCCAGCGTTGCTCCCTTTGAGCAAGATATCTTCTAAAGTCCCCCCCTCTACTACCCGGAACAACCATCTCCAAAATTAAAGCTCTTAAGGACCCAAAATCATGGTCTCTTTCAATGCAGTGTCTAGCAAGTGGTGCCCCAACTACCTTACTTTTGTGCTCTGTAAGTCTCGTGGTAAATTTTCTGGATGTCTGCCCCACATAGATTAGATCACAGGGGCATTTTATAATGTATACCACACCACAGGATTTACAGTCAGAAGTATGTCTTAGAGTGTACTCTTTCTTATCTTTAGGATTACAGAACTTATTGGTACACATCATAAATTCACACATCTGACACGTCCCACAAGCTCTGTGTCCCATCCATACTGTATCACACCTAGGCTTAACACTAGAGAGCACAGAGGGGCATAAAATTTATTTCAAGTTTCTAGTTCTGCGAAAGGCTATCCTCAGATCATAAGCTTTAAAAATGCCAGAGGTCTGTAAAATTGCCCAGTGTCTCTTTAATGAGCGCACCATACGGTGACACTGGCTCGAATAACCCTAACCCTAAACGTGACAGGAAATCATGTAAAGTACTATAGTCTGTAAGTTACACATGTAACTGGGAGTTGTGTCCATATCACGCTCATGCACCAACCATATGTTTGCTTCCCCCCCATTGTAGCTAGTTATAGACCTACCCTAAAAATCATGTAATAATTTAAATAGCCAGCAAAACTAGTATGGCTGCTTTTGTTTCCCAAACATCATCCAGATTTTCCGTTTCCTGCATTGGATTGACTGTGCATCTGAAGAAACAGTAATTAAATATTTTAAATAAAATTCAATTGAAATTATCTTCCTGTAGTGTGCGCTTAGTCTTTCCAGTGGCACGCAAAGATCAGCAAAGCTAAAAAAGTCAGTAGATCTATATTTGGTTGAACCGGTTTTCAGTGTTTTATACTTGATGCGTAGAGTTTGGCTTTTACTGTGCAGGGCAGAATACTGACAATGAAATATAGTGCATTTTGTTTTTCTCTGTGAACATGAGATAAATCAGAGAACAGGTGCTAAATGTCACTGCTGCATTAAGGCTGCCATCTTTCCATGTCCTGGTTAATCACTGAATACCATCAAACATGTCAAAAGACTACCGGATCTTCACATCAACTCTTTTACTTCCCAAGCCATTAGACTCATTCGTTATCTTTTTGTGAGAAAAATGCTTCCTGAATCCTGTGCTAAATTATGTTTTCTTCTGTATGACACATGCCCTTTCCTCTTATAAGATAGGATATAAAAATACAGTCTTATCAGCTATTTCAAAGAAAGTGCTTTTTGTCAAGAATGTTTTTATTTTCAGCCTGCTGTGAAAATTCTTCTTGCCTCATAAAAGCAGAGTAATAAAATAAAATGATGGGGACTATTTATCTCCAACAGAATGCAGCAATAAAGGAAGATCTAACTTCTTATCCAGCTTCCCTTTGTACTCGCACACGTCTCAGAATACAAGAGCATTGTAACATACTAGGGAATTCTATATACTGTATGGTACCTAGCATTTCCATGTTGATTTTTTTAGTTTTGAAAAGTGTTCTAACAGAAGCAAGATGCCAAATGGCCCAAAAATAGCAGATCCATATGGAACTACTCTTACGCACCCGGTTATAGAGTAGCAGCTAAGTCTTTCTAAGCAAATCTGAAAAGGGGATGTAACACCACTCCTGAAAAAAGCACATTGGCTCCCAATTACGCACAGGCTTACATACAAAATAATATTGCTGTCTTTTAAAACATTAATATCAAAAGTACCGCTATTTATAGACAAACTATTGATATCATATACTCCCTCACGCATGTTGAGATCTACTGACCAACACCTATTAACTATCCCTTCACTGAAGATATTTAACACAAAGCACTAAGACATCTTTGTCACTGCTCCACAACTTTGGAATGCTCTACCAACGCATCTTAGAGAGGAAAAAACTCTAGACCGTTTTAAAGGCAAGCTGAAAAGCTTTTTGTTTAAGGATGCCTTCGATCTAAAAAGTCCAGCGGATAAGCATGCCACAGTCAATCTCTACGATAATTTTCTATATCTTTTCCAAATCCTATTGTTTTTGCCTGTAATGTTCCTCTATTCTATTATGATTGTAGTTCTCTCCTCCTTCCCTTTTTTTCAATTTGTTTGTTTATTTTGTCCTATAAGTAATCAATATGTCAGAACAACAAGAAAATTGACCCTGGTCCCTCCACAGAGAGTAATATCGAAGAAATAAAGAAATCGTGGAGCGTTAATGTCCAAGATGAAGGCTTTATTCAAACAAATAATCCACATAAAAATGTCTAGTGCCTGAACTTCTGGGAAACATATAGACCCAACACGGTCCGGATTTCGACAATATAGTCTTCTTCAGGAGTCCTATGGATAAAATATATAATAGTGTATGTCTTAATGCATGATTAGAAGAAAAATAAATAAATAAATAAAATGTGTATGGAACTTGATTGTTGCCATGTGTTAACTAAAAAAAAAAATGAAAAAGTGATACCAAAAGATATACCAAAAAAAATACATGCAGACTCCAACAAATAGACCAATCAACTGTACAAGAGCCAAACATAAATTTGGAACATACAAAAGTCCCTTGCAAAGAGTGCGCATGGGAAAAGTACAGACAAAGATATGTGAAAGGACCCCTGAAGAAGACTATATTGTCGAAACATGGACTGTGTTGGGTCCATATGTTTCCCAGAAGTTCAGGCACTAGACATTTTTATGTGGATTATTTATTTGTCTGAATAAAGCCTTCATCTTGGACATCGACTCTCCACGATTTCTTTGTTTCTAAGTAATCAATATGATCATATGTTTTAAATTGTACCCATTTTAGTTTTTGCACTTCGCTTAGAAATTTGATAAGCGATCAAATCAATTTTAATAAAACTTGATAAACAAGGGCAGGTCAGGGGTGCCCTCATACATGCAGTGTTATAGAATTGGGGGAGATCCGTGTCCAACTTGCGTGTGGGGATTTATACCTGGTTTCAGTTGGTATCAATGCTCACACCCATCCCAGAGCTCCCTTTATAGAATTATCATTCAGCGTTGATTTTTTTTCCGCATCATATACTGAATCCAGCACGTAGTGTGTCAGGAAAGAGGATATTTTGGCCCTTCGTATCAGGGTTTTTTTTTTAAATCACAGACCTTGAAGCAAATTAGTAACTGTTTTTACTGAAATTTAGGTACAGATACAGTTTCTAGCACATTTGCATCTTTAGCTAAATTTTGACTGAAAACTTTTCACGTACCAAACTGGCAAGACATAATTTTTTTAAATGCCTCCCTACGTGTTGTAGTACCATGCCCTTTAAAGAGGCCACTGCCTCTGTGTCATAGCAACCATACTGGGAAGCCTTTAGATCCCTGATAGGCCTGTGGCCTGATAGACCTTACCTTCACCAGATCTGATCCTGCCCCATGTTTAAAAAAATAAGTCCAGGACCACCATCCATCCTTCTGTAACTCTTGACTCGCTGTTTGGACACTGAACACTCATGGAAGAACATATTGATTCATAAGCATTATTATTTACACAGTGCACATTGTGGTCAGTACATCGGTCATTTTGATTTCAATCATCTTGGTCACCCAGTGAAATGCGTCTGTCATTTCACATATGCGCAAATTTACACCTGTGTTTTGATTATCTCGTTGTCATTGTGGTGTATTACTCACATTGATTCAAGTCTAGTATCATAAGCACTAGAGCACCATCAAGTCATCAACCAGAATTCACTTTTTATTTTGCTTTATTCACACTCCTAAAAACATAAGAATAGCCTTACTGGGTCAGACCAATAGTCCATGAATCCCAGTAGCCCATTCTCACATAGGCCAATCCAGGTCACTACAGTACCTGACCAAAACCAAAGGAGTAGCAATATTCCATACTACCTATCCAGGGCAAGCAGTGACTTCCCCCTTATCTTTGTCAATAACAGATTGTGGATTTTTCCTCCAGGAACTTGTCCAAACTTTTCTTAAAATCAGCTATAGGACCCCTGAGGAAGACCTTTTGGATCAAAACACAGACCGGGTTGGGTCCTCTCCAATTACTAATGTTATGGATGAACTGTACTACGTTTAAGATTGAATACACTTCTGAAGCCTAATAAAGCCTGCATCAGTGAACATCGGATTCCACAATCTCTTTTGTTCTGGACATCTACTCTTCTGTGGATCCAAGGGGGTCAACTTTTTTGGTTACTCTTGACTCAACACCATATTGCCAGATACCAGAGGAGGCAGGAGCAATTCCCGCACACTTCTACCTTGGCATTCCTGCTCTTAAAATGACAATACTTGACATCTAGTAGTACATCAGGATAGGAGGGATTTTCAGCTTTGCTTTCTGAAAAAGTAAAATTTTTAAATTTGCATTTTCCTCTTTGTTAGGACAGTGAAGATCCCAGACTCTGCAGATGGACTTGGGTTCCAGATACGAGGGTTTGGTCCGTCAGTGATTCATGCTGTTGGCAGAGGTGAGAAAGAAACATGATGGGTAAGAACAAAGTCGATAGAATAGCCAGCTGCGGTAACACAATAATCTGTTGCAATTATATCAAACTCCCATCTAACCATTCCAATCACCAATACATAGTTGAAAGACCTCTCTAAGGCAGAAGCATCATCTACTTCCCCTCCTCACAATACCAGCAGGGTTTGATTACTAGGGATGTTCATTTTTAGCACAGATTCTATTCATTAAGATGTTTTAAAAAATTATAGTGTGTGCAGAGCAGTGCATTTTTTCTAGCAAAAAAGGTGCTGGTACTCAAACGCCTGGCCATTCTTCAGGAGTGAGGTGATCACTGAGGGACTAACCCCACAGTAGCCAGGCCCCCTGCAAGCAGTCACAGAATCCATGAAAAAGCTGCACTGCAGAACCTGAGCTCTTTATTAACCCTTTATTTGACATTGTTGCTCAGAAGCAACATTTGTTTCTATGGCTCTTATGGGATATCATATCAAACTACACGCTCGACCTAGTTTACAGCACAGCAACCCCAATCATGAAAAACCAATAGAGCCGTAAAGAAAAATACTTATTGTCACCATAGGCACCAGATTCAACAACCAAAAACAGACAATCCACAACCAGCACTTCAAAAACGCTTCTTCTCTGAAAATTACCTTGAGATAGGAAAAAGCCTCAGATCCCACCTCCACCAAACCGATATCTCAGGTTGTAAATAAGTGGAGACTAACCGGGGTACATTTAAATCATCGGCATAAAAAACCTCCTCATATAATATTTCACTATGAGAAAAAGCCTTGTGCAATGCAAGTGGGTCAAAGTCCGCTTAAGGTTCAAAACTACTGGCGCCTATAGTGACATTAAAGAGCAATGTTTCGCAGAGATAGAGACAAAAGCACACCACACATCGACGATGGCCAGCGTTTCGCTAATTATTAGCTGCCTCATGATGTGGAAGGCGGTCAGTCTCTCAATCCGGCTCCAGAATTAAACATAGCGGTTCCTCAAACGAGAGTGTAGTTTGATATTATCATTGGTTTTTCGAGGGTGCTTGTGTTGGATTTGCTAGTCTTATAGGATATCTGCATCTCCAAATGCCTGTTTACTTGGCACTGTTACTCTCATTCAACATCAAGTTATGTAACACAGCGATTTTCACCATCTGCCAATTAAAGGGTTAATACTTGGAGCTGGTCCAGAGGAAGGCTTCTAAAATGGTTGGTGGTCTACATCATAAGGAGTACAGGGACAGACTCAAAAATCTCAATATGTATACTTTGGAGGAAAGGCGGGAGAGGGGAGTTATGACAGCCACTGTCTTAACTTTATCCAGCCACTTACTTGATTAGAGGTCTGAAAATGCTGCAGGGCAACTCCTAGCTTTGCCCATACTCTGCCTTCAGACTGCCCCGGTGCTAACTGGGTAGTACCATGGGGGTCTCTCAGACTTTCAGTAGAAGTTTTTGGTTATGTACATGGGGATCACCCAGCTAGCACAATTTAAACATGGGGATCACCCAGCTAGCACGATTTAAATTGGCAGGAACTTTTCCTGCCTGGTTAAATCGTATTAAACATTGGATCGATGCTGACTAGAATTAATTCTCTATAATGTCAAAACAACTGTTTATATCCAAGCATTAAAAAGTAGCTAAAAGCAATCTATTACTTTCACAGTAACTTAACATATTACTTTTGTTAAACAAGTAACTAGTAACTGCAATATACTATTTTTTTCCTTGCAGTAACTAGTAATGTTAGTATATTATTTTTACAAAGTAATTTGCCCAACACTGTATACGAGTTTGAAGAACAACATGAATAGGATTCCCTTATGTTGAAAACTTTTCTAAAGTGCGTGACTGTGGGGGGGTCTTGTCAGGGGCAGTGGAACATTTGTTTTGAAGGGGGGGGGGGAAACAAGCTCCATCCCAAACCTACCC
The DNA here is from genome assembly GCF_902459505.1 of Geotrypetes seraphini. NCBI lineage: Eukaryota > Metazoa > Chordata > Amphibia > Gymnophiona > Dermophiidae > Geotrypetes > Geotrypetes seraphini. Next base: position 102,754,572 of record NC_047085.1, on the reverse strand, counting down.
ATGCTCTACCCCTAACCCCAGCATTTCCCTTACCTACCATCCCATAGTCGTCGTCCCCACCACCACAGCGTCCAGCATCCTTTCCTGCCTCTGAACACCTCCTCCCCATTAAGATGCTAAGCACTTCTCTCCTTCCCCCCTCATAGTATTCAGCACTTCTCTCCTTTCCTAACCCCTCCTACATTCTGTATGTCTGTCCCCCCTACCCTCTTCTATCTAGCATAAATGCCTCTCTCTTGTATTCAAGCTCTTCCTTCTTTCCCCTCCTGTATTCAGCTACCCCTGATCGGTGCCGCTGCTACTTCTCCAGACTAACAGCAGCAACAGTGATGGCAGCAAAACAAAAATGAAGCCATTGCAAGGCCCCTCCATCCATCCTTGCTGCTACCCTAGAACTGGAAGTGATGTCTGAGGGAGATGGTCTGGCAGCTGCAAGGATGAATGGAATAGTCCTGCAATGGCTTCATCTTTGTTTTGCCGCTGCGGCTGTTAGTTTGGAGAAGCAGCAACAGCGGGGCCCAGGTGCGGGTGAGTTGGGCAATCTTCATATGCCTGGCTTTGATTTTTGTAGTTGCCAGGGCATCCGTCGCTCCCCTCATTCTGACACCTATGGGTCCTGTGATGTGCTAATACAGTTTTCAGCCTTGCATATTGTATAGACATGTGCCATTTTCTTCATTTTGAGTTTCTGTTGGGAATTTGCTTTTCCCTAATTTTTGCTCTTGATCTCTAATAGCTGTAGAAGAGGTACCACGTGACTACCACTAGGAGTTGCCTATGCCATTATGAATCCTAATCGTAGTGCTGGTGAGGGCAGGAGCAACTAGGCATTGCTTCTGCCTGGACCACCACTAAACCCCTGAGGGTGGCGTATAGGTAAATAGAGGGGTGGGGTGTCAATCATGTGTAGGGGAGAAACTATCTGGGCGAGGGCCCTGAGGTCAAGGAGGCATCTTTTTGGGTACTACTGGCTGGGGAGGTCTCTTTGGAAGGGAGACTGGAGAACTGGTCTTAATGTTTTGGAGCTGCTTCAGATGGGGAGGGGGTTCAACGCAGGGTGTTGTCACAGAGGGGTGGGTGAGGTGCCACTCAAGGTCAGCCGCTATGAACTCTGTGCAGTCTCTCTACGAGTAAGAAGAGGCCCAGGAGCATTGGGACATGGCTTTGCAGCCCAACTCTCCCAGAGCGGTAAAAAAAAAATAAAAAAGAAACCCAGACTTTTGGCTGAGGTTACTTTACAGTTATTGTAGGACTCTAACACGACTTATGGTTTCACCTGGTGTTCACTGCAAGTTGCATTATAGAATCTATATAATAATGAGCTGATTTACATGCCACTATATATTTTATATCTCATTACTATGCACCATGTACCATGTATCTCGCTTTCAAAGTTCAATCTAACCACATCCCTTAATTTATAGACAGACTGTTAATCCCGTATGAATCTCTGTGATAACTCCATTCACAACAATATCTTCTAACGGTCCCTTCTGCCCGTCAGTTGTTTTACGATAAAACACGCAAGACTATCTACTCAGTAGTTGCCCCCACATTGTGGTATACCCTCCCTTTGGCCCTGAGACAGGAAACTAACTTCAACAACTTCAAATCTAGCCTCAAAACCTTTCTCTTTAAAGATGCCTATGAGATCTATACTTAGGACTAATTGCTCATGAGACTCAGACAATGGCCACATATCAGATATTGCCTTTTTCCCTCTCATTTTCCCCATTTCCCTTTCTTTTTCTTTTTATACAATGTATCCCACCCATTTCCCTTTTGTAGCACGTTTTGTCTGTAAGACTGTGTAGTCTGTCTTTTTACACTATTTTTATATTTTAAAACATTGAAAAATTTTGTATAATGTAAACTGCTTTGGTAATTAAAGCAGTATATCAAGACTAAATAAACTTGAAACTTCAATGTGTTAGGATAAGAAGCCAAGCATTAGAACTCTTTAAATTGCACAAAGGGGCTAATAATATGCGTTATTGACCTAATACACTGAATTACAGTAATTGCGCTGGTTTCTACATATTATGGATTGGCATTCGTCTTTAACAGAGCAGCAGAACTCTATCGTAAACTCTTCTGTGGTCCAGCTTTTTATTTTGTGTTTCCATGAGCAAAGCTTTTCAAATATGTACAAGAAATTGAATCTCTCCCTCCCCCCCCCCCCCCCCCCGCAATTCTGATTATTTTAGCTCTTTACAAAGTGGAAGAAATTACCGGTGTTTTTGTGTCGTCTTTGAATTTGCACATTCTCAGTTCAATTTATTTATTTGCTCCATCCATTTGCATTTGATTCTGTATGATTTCTAAAAGTTAATCATTGTTTTAATTAAGACTTCATATGCTTTACTCCTCCTTCTTACAGGCACAGTGGCAGCTGCTGCAGGTCTTCACCCTGGTCAGTGCATTATCAAGGTGAATGGCATTAATGTCAGCAAAGAGACCCACGCCAGTGTCATTGCACACGTCACTGCCTGCAGGAAATATAGGCGACCAATGCAGGTAAGCAATTTGAAAAGTTACAAAAAAGAAAAACTTTATTTTTTCACAGAAGAAAACCATCAAAGAACAAAAGCGCAATATTTCTGGCTGACTAACGTGGATTACTGAATACTAGTTAACCAGACTTTAGATTTGAGGCAAATTCTCAAACTTTGAGAAGTTTTATAACCTGAGGGCATGCAATCTCATTTTTACAGAGTCCAACATGGGCCTAGTATAAGGGGCCGCTAAAAAGTTCTCAACCCAACCAAGAGAATGATGTGGAACCAAGAAACTTTCGAATTATTCCACACTTTTCTTGACACTTTTTGTTTTATTTCACCGCAAAGTAACACACCCCCAACACCCCTTTCCGGCAGTGGGAGAGATGCCCACTCCCTCCTGACGCCACCATCAAGTGACCCTCCCACTAGAAACCCCCCCAGCAGTGGAAGAAATGCTCATTCCCTCCCACCACCAACTTCAAGCAACCCCAACCCAATACCCCCAGCAGCAGGAGAGATGCCCACTCCCATACCAAGCGGCACACCCACAACACTCCCAGGCAGCGGGAGAGATGCCCACAACTTCCCACCACCATGCAACTTCCCCTGACAACCCCCCCGTGCCTCCGATGACCCCCAACGCCTCCCCTTTTACCTTATTTACAATGGCTGGCCGGGATGCCTACTTCCTCCAGCCAGCTTCCTATAATGGAGGGATGCCTACTTCCTCCAGCCAGCTGACCTGCCTCTTCAAAATGGTAAGCTTTCCCCTCCCTGGTATATCCTGGGATGCATCGAGGAGGGGTCTGAGGCTCTGATTGGCCCAGGTTGTATAAGTCCCCTAAGGGAGAGGTCTAACTTTCCTTCCTCTCTTCCACCTCAGGAATCCCCTGAATTCGGTTGATCTAACAATTCACTTTCTAACTCTCCCTTGTTATCAGGGGCCAATTCTATTCCTTCATCCTGGAGTAAATTTAATATTCCTTCCTTTACAACTTTTGAAAAGTGTCTTTCTTCCGTTCGTAAAACCAGATGCCCATTGGACCACATTCCTTCTTCCTGGATTGTGGAGGCAAGAGATGGTTTATCATCTCTTGCTCACAATATGATTTTGTTCTTCCCTTTCTATAGGTGTGGCTCCTATAAACTGGAAAAAAGCTGTGATTTTCCCAACTTTGAAAAAATTGACTCTGCATAGCTCTGTCCTATCTTATTTTTGTCCAGTGGATTTGCCTTTTTTCTCTAAACTACTTGAGAGATTTATTTTTGATCAATTGACATAACACATTGATGTTTCCAATTTTCTTCATCCCTCTCAATACGGTTATCGGAAAAAAACATTCTACTGAAACAGTGTTATTCTACTCTTGATCACGGTTCTGCTGTCCTTCTTATCTCTTTGGGTCTATCATCTGCTTTTGATTTAGTTAGCCACTCTCTCGTTTATAGTCACTAGGTATTGCAGGTATAGTTTTCAGTTGATTTCTTTCATTCCTCAGTAATTGAACATTCTCTGTTTGTTATGCTTCTGAATCTTCTTCCTGTAGTTTACCTTGTGGCGTTTCATACAGTTCAGTGCTGTCCCCTTTATTGTTCAGTCTTTCTTTCACCTCTTGCATTATTAATATAAGAATTGCAGATACGTAGTTACATTTATGCAGATGACATTCTTCGAGTTGTTCCTCTTAATCCAGCCATCCAGATTTTACTACTGTTCAATCATGCTTTAATAAGATCTCTGATTGGTTAGCCAATCATCTGATACTAAATACTGAGAAAACAGTAGCTCTTCGGGTTACAGGTTCCCTTTCCTCACCAATGATTGTTCCTAATCTTTCTGGTTCTCCAATAAAGCTAGTAAGTTCTCTTAAATATTTAGAGGTTTGGATGGATAATGCTCTTAATTTTCAACAACACATTTCCTCTGTTACAAGATCCTGTTCCAATTTACTTCGACTTATTAGATCTGTTCGTCCATACATTGATGAGAGGTGCTTTGCAGCTCTTTTATATGCACTTGTGTCTTTAAAGTTAGACTACTGCAAAATTGTTTACAGTGGTCTTCTAGCATGTGTTCTAAAGAAACTTCAATCCATTCAGAATTCAGACTCTTAACTATCGCATGTCGCTATGACCATATCACCCCTCTTCTTAAGAATAATCACTGGTTTCCTGTTAAATGCCGTATTAGTCATAAAACATTAACACTTGCATTCAAAGCTATACATTCTGGTATGCCACATTTTCTATCTAACCTCATTGATCTTTATCTTCCAACTCGCTCACTCAGATCATCAGATTTACATTGTTTGTCCATTCCCGCTGTTCATTTGACTAAACTAAATATTGCATAACTCTCTTCTTTTTTTCTCCATTGTTCCTTTCTTGTGGAACTCCCTTCCTTTAGGAATCCAGACTGAATCTTATTATTTGACGTTCAGAGCTCTTCTCAAGGCCCATCTATTTTCACTGGCTTTTTGGGAGTAATTGTAGTTGGAGATCTGGAATGGTATCAGCACATTTTTTTGTTTTTAGATGCTTTCCTGTTCAGTAGGTTTTTAAACATCTCTTTCATATCTCTCTTCACCCACCTTTCTTCCAAAGTACACATACTGAGATCTTTAAATCTGTCCTCATATGCTTTATGACAAAGACCACTGACCATTTTAGTAGCTGTCCGACTCCATTCTCTTTTTATCTTTTTGAAGGTACAGTCTTCAGAATTGTACACAATATTCTAAATGAGGTCCCACCAGAGTTCTATACGGGGGCATCATTATCTCCTTTTTCCTACTGGCCATTCTTCTCCCTGTGAATCCTAGCATCCTTCTAGCTTTCACCGTTGCCTTTTTTACTTTTTCGGCCACCTTAAGATCATCACACATGATCACACTCAATTCATGCTCCTCTTTAATTCACAAAATGTCCTCAACCCCTAAACTGTACCTTTCCTTTAGGTTTTTGAAGCTCAAAAGCATTATCTTGCATTTTTAGCATTAAATACTAAGCAGCCAAATTGTAGATGAAGATTAAGATGTAGATTGAAAATGATTTTTATGAGGAAAATGGTGCTACTCTGTCAGTTCTCCTTACATATTACATGTAATAGCATAAGCATAATGATAAATGTGCATGCAGATCTCATAAATGTTATTAAAGAAAATTCAGGTCTAAATAGATTTGAATATGTTAAAACAATTAGGTGCACATTCACACAGTTCTCTCAAGGCAGTGGAAATTGGTTACTTAACTTTTGTTGGTTATGCGAACTGAGCCTCCACAGAAAAGCATGTGCTACATGGTTTTGTGTTAAGACTTTATCTCTGGTATCTTATTTCATAATTTTTTTTCTGTAGCTTATGTGTGAACAATAAAACTGCAGATTTTTTAATGGCCTGTTGAAGAGAGAGAGCATGTAAGGAATGTCTGTTGCTGAAACAAGGTGCATTTATTTCAGTTGTAAATGTTCTTCCTTTACAGCAAGATTCCATACAGTGGATATATAACAGCATTGAGAGCGCACAGGAAGATCTTCAGAAAACAACCAACTCCAAACCTCCAGGAGATGATGGAGGCGATGCTTTTGACTGTAAAGTGGAAGGTGTGATTTGGTTTATATACCTTGACAACCTCCATTTATTCTACTTTAAGTGTTACTCACCTGTACTTAACCAGGAAATTGGAGAGAATACATAAAGGGTGATTCTATAACTGGGCACTTGCATTTTTGCATCTTCTGCACATGTAAATGCACATAATATCAACCTTTGTGCATATAAGTGGCAGCAAAGTGATTAAGAGCTATTTTGTAAGGGGATATGTAAGTGGCAGAGGGCATAAATGCAGAGAGTTCACATGGGTTGAGTGTGGGAGGGGCATATGATAAAGTACCTGAATGTAAAACCACTTAGGATATAAGTGGTATATAAAAAATAAAAAATAGGCAAAACTGGTCAATGATCTCAGTTATAAAAGGTATGGAGACAGACTTGTAGACCTCAATATGTACTCTCTGGAAGAAAGGTGAAAGAGAGGTGATATGATACTCGACGACAGTTGATCTTTTCAGTTACAGCTCCCCAAACCTGGAATTCTCTCCCTAGCCATTTAAGGGAAGAAACCAATATAGAAAAATTTAAAGGTAAACTGAAGAGTTTTCTCTTTAAAGATGCCTTTATAAATTAATCATTTGTCTTTGAACCAATTTCATTTTTTCTTTCTATAATTTTATTGAAGTAATCTTTTTTTTTTTTTTTTTTAAATTTTTTTCTTCTTCCCTTTCCTTATGTGTCCCCCTTATTTGTTTCTTTAACTTTTATATAAATTGTAATTCTTACCCATCTCCTCCCTTATGTTTCTAGTCTTATCAAATTTGTCAATAATCTTGTTAGTCATATTTATTGTATTATCCCCCTTACATTGTAATTTTATTAACATGTACATCGCTTAGAATTTAGATTAAGCGATTAATCAAATTATTATTAAAACTTGAAAAACTTGATGATTGAGATTTTTAAATATCTCTGTGGCATTAATGTACAGGAGGCAAACTTCTTTCAAAAGAGGGAAAACTCTGGAATGAGAAGGCATAGGATAAAGTTAAGAGGTGATAGACTCAAGAATATTATTATCTTAGATAATATGTAGGTGATTTATCTACATATTACCTTAGTTAATATGTAGAAATAAAACAAAAACTTAAAGGAGCAAATATATATATCTTTTTTTATTGGAATAACTTACTTCCCCCTTATTTTACAAAACAATAGCATGTTTTTTAGTGCTAGCCACGGCGGTAACAGCTCTGAATTCTATGAGCATCGGAGCTGTTACCACCGAGGCTTGCACTCCAAGCCGCACTACGGTTTTGTAAAAGGGTTGGTTAATGTAGTTTATGATTAGCTTTCGAAGACAACCTTTTCTTCCTGACATCAGAGGGATTACCTTCAAAAACTAATCATGAACTATATTAAGTTAGTCCAATAAAAAAGCTATTTTTTTCCTTTATGATTTTGTTTTATTTCTTCATAATACCTTGAAGAATGCACTAACAGGGCCACCACACCTTTTCACTCAAGATGGAATAATCTAAGGAAATGCATTTTTTTTTTTTTAACAGAAAGGGTGGTAGATGTGTGAAATAGTCTCCTGGTAAAGGTGGTGGAGTCAAAAATTGTCTAAATTCAAGAAAGTATGGGACAGGCAAGTGGGATCTCAGGGAGAGAAGGAGATAATAGATGCTGAGGATGAGCAGACTGGATAGACGTGGCTGGAGGCGGAACTGGGTGGGGTTATGTGTCCGGGGTTTTCCTTTGTAAAATATGGTAACTCTACACTGTAGCTCATTGTGATCATGGGCAAGTCACTTAACCGTCTGTTGTCCCAGGTATAAAATACAACTGCCTGTATATAATATGTATACTGCTTTCATTGTACCCAGAAAATGGCAGTATATAAAATCTCATCCCCTATTTTAGTTTCTTTATTATTGTTACTGAGTTGCTTACATGATAATGATTAAATTAAGAAGCCGTATATTAGACTGCACCAGAACCAGCTGCAAACTCAGAGATGCCAAGTGTGGATCTTCCCAAAGAGTTAGACTGAAGGCCAAAGACTGGGCTAGATTCACTAAGGGCATGGATCGGATCCGATCCGTGAGGGATCCAATTTCATCCGTGTCCGGGGGGGCTGATTCACGAATCGCTTTCATGCAAATGAGGGCAATCGGAATCACACCCCCAGCCGCCTGCCCAGATCGCTCTAAAGTGATCCCAATACATGCGCAGACCATCTATAGATGGTCTGCATATGCGCTGGCCCTCCAAGCCCGGCAGAGAATTTAATTTAATTTTTTACTGTTTTTTAACTTTTTTGCAAGCCCATGGTTTTAACCCACTTTAAGCCTGCAGGTTAAAACCACGGGCTTGCACTGGGGGAAAGGGTGGGAGAGTCAGGGGTATAGGAGTTTGGGGCAGGCAGAAGATTGGAGCTGTAGGAATTCAGGGCAGGCAGGAGTTCGGGGCAGGCAGGAGATTGGGGCAGGCGGGAGAGTCGGGGCTGAAAGCAGGAGTTTGGGGCAGAGAGCAGGGCGGCAGAAGACAGGGCAGTCGGAAAGGACCTGAGTGACTGGTCCTTAGCAGTCACTTGTTTGTGATCGGCCAGCCCAGTTGTTGTTGCAGGATTTCTGTTTGTGAATCGCTGCCTGCCATCATTTGAATGCCATTCCCCCTCATTTACATGCATGGATCGGAGGATGATCGGAACACAGGTTAGTGAATCGGGTCAGAGGGAAATCGGGTCACAAAGGGGCAGTGGCGTACCTAGGGGGGGGCGGGGGGGGCGGGCCGCCCCGGGTGCCAGCCCTAAGGGGGTGTTCCCGGCCTTGCCGTTCAGTCCCCCGCCACCCCCGAAGGACCGCTCGCCCCACTGACCTTCCTGCACCACCTGTGAAGCAGCCCGCAGCAGGATCGCGAAGTCAGCGTCAGCATCCCTGCGCTGCTTCCTGCGCCGCGATCCCGCCCCTCCTCTGACGTCAGAGGAGGGGCGGGACCGTGGCGCAGGAAGCAGCGCAGGGATCGCTGACGCTGACTTCGCGATCCTGCTGCGGCTGCTTCATAGGTGGTGCGGGGAGGCCAGGGGGGCGAGCGGTCCTTCGGGGTGGGTCGGGGCATCAGGCCTTCAGGGTGGGGCGGGCGGGCAGGCAAGCGATGCCTCTGACGTCGGAGAGGAAGTTGGTGCAGTACTAGAGGAGCGTACTGGAGGAGGAGATCTGGTTTTCTGATCTTCCCGTCTGCTGCACATAGAGGAACAGAGAAAGTCAGCTATGCAAGGTCTGCCCTGGAGAAGCCATCTTAGTGCCTCTGTATTTCACAGATTTAAAAAAGCAAAAACCCAGAAACTAAAGAGTTTCCTTATTTATATTCTTAGAAAACCAAGGGGCCTAAAGTTCACACACAAAAATCTATGCTGTACATGTAAATTTTCAAGGGGGAGGGGGTGACAGGCAGGCAGGCAGGCAGGCAGGCCTTCAAGGGGGGTCAGGCCTTCGGGGGGGGGGGGTGCAGACCTTCAAGGGGTGCAGGCCTTCAAGGGGGGCAGGCAGGCCTTCAGGGGGGTGCAGGCCTTCGGGGGGGGGTGTAGGCCTTTGGGGGGGTGCAGACCTTCAAGGGGGTGCAGGCCTTCAAGGGGGGGAACAGGCCTTCAAGGGGGGAAAGGCAGGCAGGCCTTCAAGGGGGGGGACAGGCCTACAAGGGGGGAGAAGCTACAAGGGGGTGGTACAAGCCTTCAAGTGGGGGACAGGCCTTCGGGGGGGGGGTGCAGACCTTCAAGGGAGTGCAGGCCTTCGAGGGAGGTGGTGCAGGCCTTCAAGGGGGTGCAGGCCTTCAAGGGGGGACAGGCCTTCAAGGGGGGAAAGGCAGGCAGGTAGGCCTTCAAGGGGGGACAGGCCTACAAGGGGGGGGGAGAAGCTACAAGGGGGTGGGACAGGCCTTCAAGTGGGGGACAGGCCTTCGGGGGGGTGCAGGCCTTCGGGGGGTGCAGACCTTCAAGGGGGGGACAGGCAGGCAGGCCTTCAAGGGGGGGACAGGCCTACAAGGGGAAGGGACAGGCCTTCAAGGGGGGTGCAGGCCTTCAAGGTGGGACAGGCAGACCTTTAAGGGGGGACAGGCCTTTGGGGGGGGACCATGATTTAGAAGTACACGGAGGGAAGGGGGTGTTCAAAGAGACATGCATATGCCAAACTTTGGGGGGGGGAAAGAAATAATGGGTCTGAAAATAGAGGAGAGGGAGAGAGATGATGGACCATGGGATTTAGGGAGGGAAGGAACAGAAAGGGAGAGAAATTGGACACAAGGGATGGTGTGGAGGAGGGATAGAGATACTGGATAGGAGGGTAATTAGGAAAAGAAAGGGAGAGATGGTGGACTCTGGGATGGTGGGGAAGGAGGGAGAGATGCCGGATGAAAGGGTATTTAAGAAAAGGTGGATCTGTGGAGGGAGATGAAAAAAAGGAAAGATACCAGACTTCCTGGGAAGGGAAGGGAAATGGAAAGGGAGGACAGAGTTGGCAGATGGATGGTTAGCATGCAGAAAGAAGGAGACCCTGGCAAGCAAGTTATCAGAAGAAAACCAGAGCCTTGGACCAACAAGATTTGAAATATAACCAGACAACAAAAGGTAGAAAAATTAATTTTATTTTCTGTTTTGTGATTATAACATGTCAGATTTGAAATGTGTATCCTGCCAGAGCTGGTGTTGGACTGCAAACGTGAGCTAGGATTTAACAGAAAGAGGAAAAGTCCTTTTTGTTTCTTTATTTTATTTACACCACAGCGCCAGTGTGGTTAGGAGAAGCCAAAGGGGGTGAAAAAGCTATAAAACCCACCAGGAGTTTTGAAAAAAATCACCCAACTGGGCAGGAAAATCGAATTGAAAAACCAATTCAATAGGGCTGAATCGAATCAAAATTTTTTTTTCCTGTATCTGGCAGCATTAGTTTGCGCTACTGTCTTAGACTTTAGGACCTGGGATTGGGGAGAGATGGCATCCTCAGTACTTTATAATGCAAGTGAAACGAGGATTTGGTCAGACTTTTGAAGGGTCTGCAGAAAAAAAATATTGTATAGGCCGGGGACATGAGACAGCAGGAAATGGGAACTTTTCTTCCTTCTATTTTTGTGAATGGAAAGGCTGAGGATGTCAGAGAGGTCAGTTAAAATATGTGCTTTATAAGAAAATATAATAATGTGTTTTATAAAGTTTATAGCATAGCTGGCCTACCCAATGAGGTGTTCCTAGTGGTGATGGTGGCAGCGTGTCAATGTGTTGAGAGGAAGAGGTGGTCTGGGAAATTCTGCTGAGCAAACTCCGGGCCCATTTCCACCCCCCAGTTAGTCCACTCCACTCAACTGATTCACACACTGAGTGGGTCTTTGGGTGTTGTTTTGGGATCTCTTCCAGTGGTTTATCTCCTTCTGGTCCAAGGAAGGAAACTTTGTTATCCTTAGCATTGACCTACAGAATATGTTTGTAACAGCGCTGCTTGTGTGGCATTAGGCTATGTAGTGATTGAAAGAAAAAAAACAGACCTTTGCACATTTTTGCACTATATGGTGGGTGTATGAGGAGATTCACATTTCCTGCACAGCTAAGTCCATGTGAAGTTACCTTGTGCTGTATTTGACATCTAGCAAGGTCTCTGTTTGAAAGGAAAGATCTAAACTTAAAAATGAAGTGGCCAGAAGTTATGGTAAAAGCAGATAGTGTAGCTGGTTTTAAGAAAGATTTGGACAAATTCCTGGAGGAAAAGTCCATAATCTGTTATTAAGACATGGGGGAAGTGTCTGCTTGCCCTGGATCGGTAGCATGGAATGTTGCTACTCTTTGGGTTTTGACCAGGTATTAGTGTCCTGGATTGGCTACCATGAGAATGGGCTACTGGGCATGATGGACCATTGGTCTGACCCAGTTAGGCTATTCTTATGTTATGTTCTCATCTGTAGGGGCCTTTGTTTTCACTTCTTATTTTAATGTATTTTTTTTCTGGGAACTTATCAGTGTTTTTTATAATGGGAACAAAAATGGAAGAGAATTAATGTGTGTGGAATGGGGGGGTAACTAATTTCTTCAGCTAAATAATTCAATCCACTTCAAACAGACATAGGAGAACTTGTGCACCATTCACACACCCTTCAACCAAAAACGTCAAAAGAAAAAAACTGTTCGACAACCTCCTAGCCATTCGAGCTGCAACACTCGACCCCCAACTCTACAACCAATTGATATCAACCACAGACTGCAAAACCTTCAAAAAGAAATAAAAACCCTTCTATTCAAAAAACACATAAAACCGAACTAACACAATCAGAACTGTCCCAAAGTATCACCTGCAACTACTCCATATGTACTTCTGATGTCATGACAATTCAGACATAATTTATGTTATGTTATGTTTGGAATAATGGTTACATATATGAGGTTCAATAAAAGAAAATTTTCACTGCCTGTTTCTATTCTGACCATTTATTCCATTTCATGGTTATTGCAAAAAAAAATAAAAATATTTTTTACATGGGGGGGGGGGGTCAAAAAATGATGGGCCCCGGGTGCCACATACCCTAGGTACGCCACTGCAAAGGGGTCATAACAGATCGGTACACAATCGGTTTGCTTAGTGAAACTAGCCCTAAGACTTTCTCACGCTCACACTTTGAGCTCTTTCTCTTAGTTACTGTGTCCTCAGTAGCAATGCACTTATCCTGATCCCTACCTTCATGAAAGGCAAGCCTCAGAAAGAAAAAGCCATGTCCTTTGTCTTCTCCCCTTGCCCTTTCCATTCTCTTTGTGTCTATAGTGGTCTGTGATTTTTAAACTATGCACATACTTAGAACCACTGAGTGGAGAGCACTTATCAGTTCTGAAAATTTGCACAGGTACCTGTTTTGTTATCTGGGTAAATTCCTTTGAAAATTATCTCTTTTTTTCCCTCCTCTCTGTCTACATGCTTTCAGAAGCACCAGAAAAAAAATCACTTGCCATGTTATGCTGTTGGGGATTTTTTCATTTCTAGAACAATATGGCATTTAAATCTTTTTAGATTTATAGTCCAGACATAGGGCTAGATTCACTAAGCAAACCGATCATGTACTGATCAGTTTGCGAACCCTTTGCGATCCGTTTTCCCTCCAACCCGATTCACTAACCTGTGTCCTGATCATCCTCCAACCCCACACATGCAAATGAGCGGGAATGGCATTCAAATGATGGCAGGCAGCGATTCACAAACAAAAACCCTGCAACACCGACTGGGCTGGACGATTACAAACAAGTGACTGCTGAAGACCAGTTGACTAGGTCCTTTATGACTGCCCTGCCTTCTGCCGCCCTGCTCTCTGCCCCGAACTCCTGCTTTCAGCCCCAATCTCCTGCCTGCTTCAACCTCCCGTCTGCCTCGACTTTCCCGCCTGCCCCAATCTCCTCCTGCCTGCCCCAAACTCCTGTCTGACCTGAACTCCTGCAGCCCTGACTCTCTCACCCTTCCCCACAGTGCAAGCCTGTGGTTTTAATCTGTGGGCTTAAAGCAGGTTAAAACCATGGGCTTGCAAAAAAAGTTAAAAACAGTTTAAAAAAAAATTCTCTGCTGGGCTCAGAGGGCCAGCGCATGCACAGACCATCTACAGATGGTCTGCGCATGCGTTGGGATCGCTATAGAACGATCCGGGAAAGCGGTTGGGGACATGGTTCCGATCGCCCTCATTTGCATGAGGGCGATTCGTGAATCAGCCCCCCGGACATGAATCGGATCGGATCCGATCCATGCCCTTAGTGAATCTAGCCTTTAGTGTGATGCATTTGTAATGAGTGAGACTTGGCATCTCTGGTAGCCCATATTAATGACAGATTTTATTAGGGTGTTATCTCTTGCAAAACACTATATTAGATGCCTGATTTACTAACTAACTTACTGACGCCTTTTTGTTTTATTAATTGGTGAAATTTGTATTGACTCGATATATTGACATTTTATATTGGGGGGATGCTTATGATGTCCTGTCATGTCTATGCTATATATGAAAATCATAGGGAAACAAGATTTTATGTATGTGATTTATAAGCGGTGTACAAATCTTTAAATAAATAAAATAAATAACAGGCATTAACTGAATGTTTTGTGGTAGATAATATTGATGTATCATAGTTGGTAGCAAATTATCAGCATCACCAATGTGCAATTTGTATTAGCCTATTTTAATATTAATGAGCTGATTTGCATGCATTTGTATGTGATAAATTTTAATAGTTTCATTACATTAATTTGCATTAATAGTGTATAGACTAACACACAGTCCAGTCAATATTCAGCCCATGGTGGCCGTGGGCAGAATTAATAAGGGATATTCAATGCCTGGCCATGTCCTGGCACCAGTACTGTATATTTGGGGCTAAAGCTAAATGTGCTGATTGTTGGATCTTATGCAGGTCCCAGCTGATATTCAGCTGGGAACCACATAAAGGAAATAGGTGTCCTCACCACCTCTGATTCTCCCTCCCTCCCCTATGATCCTGATCACTTTCCCTCCTACCCAATGACCTGAAGTCCCAACCAAGCTACATCCCATCCATTCCCACCCCATAGGTCTCTCTAGGCCTACTTTATATAGTCCTGATGATCTAGTGTTTTTTTATGGGTAGGAGCAATGCCCACTTGCTCCTGCCAGCCTTGGTTCCTTTTACAAAATGGCTATCACAACCTCTAGCCCTAGTGATCATCTTTTATTCTATTTCCTGAAGCCCAGAACATGACACTAACTGAGGAATTCGGGTAAAGTTCATAAACATATTCCTTCCTCATAGATGGATACCCATTTCCTCATTCTACATCATAGTCCACTGACCATGAGAACCCTTATCCCTGCAACAGTGCTACTGAATCTCTCCCCATCTCTTCCAACAGGAAGAACTTTTCTAATCCTGAACAGAAATCACTCGTTATATGTTCCTACTCCAAACCTCGCCTATAATTACACAGCTGCAAATAACTAAGTTATATTTATTCCCCATGGCATTGTTTTCAAGGGTGATGATGTGGAGGAACTAAAATAAATTTCAGTGAATCTGGAAAATATACTAAGCCAGACTGATAAGTTAAAAAGTGATAAATCACCTGGACCAGATGGTTTACATCCCAGGGTACTGAAAGAACTCAAACATGAAATTGCTAACCTGTTGCTGGTGATCTATAGCCTGTCACTAAAACCGTCTGTAGTACCTGAAGATTGGAAGGTGGCTAATGTTATGCCGATTTTTAAAAAGGGTTCCAGGGGAGATCTGGGAAATTACAGTCTGGTGAGCATGACTTCAGTGCCAGGCAAAATAATAGAAATAATTATAAAAATTAAAATTGTGGAACACGAAGACAAACTTAATTTAATGGGACAGAGTAAGCATTGGTACAGCCAGGCGAGATCTTGCCTCACCAATTTGCTTGACTTCTGTGTGAATGAACATATTGATAAAGATGAGCTGGTTGATGTAGTGTATGTAGATTTTCAGAAAGATTTAGATAAAGTTCCTAATGAGAGGCTCCTGAAAAAATTTAAGAGTAATGGGACAGGAGGTAGTGTTCAGTTGTGGATTAGGAATTAGTTATCAGATAGAAAACAGAGGGAAGGGTTAAATGTCTATTTTTCTCAGTGGAGGAAGGTAAATAGTGGAATGTCACAGGAATTTGTAGAGGAATAGGTGCTATTTAACTTATTTATAAATGATCTGGAAATTGGAACGAGTGAGGTGACTAAATTTACAGATGATACTAAACTGTTCAAAGTTGTTAAAACATGCAGATTGTGAAAATTGCAGGCAGACCTTAAGAACTTGGAAGACTGGGTGACCAAGTGGCAGATGAAATTTAATGTGGGCAAATATGAGGTTAAATCAAAAATTAAAGGCAAAATACATTTAATGGCTTTAATAGAAGTAACTGTGAGCAATTGAACATATCACTTTTCCACTTAGTCCCCATGTAAAAAGTGCATTTGTTGTATTGTTCAGCTAGTTTCTATATTCCTGCAGAGAAGTATTTCGGCTGCTCCTAAAACCAGGTGAGCACTGCTTCCTTTACTTCATCAGGCTTTCTCTTTGCTCTCTGGGCCACAGTGATGTACTTGTGTCTCGTAACCAGTGACAATTCTCTCCAGAATAGTCAGATCTTCTTCATGCCACCTCAGGAACTGGGTTACAACCTTCACACATTGTTGCTTGTGCAGATCAGTAAGCTGTTTGGGAACCCATAGTGCACAAACTTTCCTGTATCCCAGATCATCATGCATTATGGTAAATGCAGATCCATAGCTGGTATCCAAATTTGCAGCCAATTGAGACACCGTTGGTCTTCTCTAATCAATCATTCGCCCTGTCAATGTTCTCCTTTCTGCACGATGTTGATGGGTGATCGGTTACACCTGTTCTTCCTGTTTTAAATCTTTTTATCCACTCATAAACCTTTTGTTGATTCATGGTACTTTGTCCATACTGAGTCAATATCCAACGGTGAATTTCCACAGGTTTCACTCCCTCTGCTCAAAGAAAGCGCACTACTGCACGTTGTTCTTCGAAGGTGTGTGAACGAACTATCCAACAGGCAATGTAAGAATACATATGTTACATTTCATTAGCTCTCTTCTGGTTATTGTGTAATTTAACAATTGCCTTTAATTTTTGATTTGCCCTCATACAAAATGATGCACATTGAGCCGAATCGCCTAAATCATAGTTGCCACCTTGGGAGTCAGTGCCCCCGATGTGGTACTGGGCAGACTTACACGGTCTGTGTCCTGTAATTGGCAATTCTGCTTAGAACAGGCTGGGGATGGCTTTGGTGGAAACTCCAGTAATTTGGACCATGCAGACAGTGCTGGGCAGTCTTTTACAGTATGTATGTATCTCTTCCTTTAGGACAGCAGGGACACAAAGGCATACTACTAAAGGTGGGACTGGCTATAGTGGACCAAGTTCTCTGTGGGGAGAAACAACATCAACAATGTACATACAGTATGTATGTATAGTACAGTATGACAAGATGGTTTGGATAGGCTAAAGTGAGTTCCGACAGTACATCCAGTAGTTGGAATCTAAGAACAGTACTGGGAAGACTTCTACAGTCTATGGACTAGATTCACTAAGCCCACCGATCGTGTTTGCGATTGTGTACCGACCCGATTCACTAACCTTTGTGCTGATCATCCTCCAATCTGATCTGATCCACGCATGCAAATGAGGGGGGAACGGCATGCAAAATAGGAAGGATGCGATTCACAAAACAATTTCATGAACACAGGCTGGGCTGCCTGATCAAAAAACAAGCTGACTGCTGAGGACCAGTTGCTTGTGCAAAAACCCTGTTCTCTGTCCCGATTCTCCTGCTCTCTGCCTCGATTCTACTTCTCCTGCCATGATTCTGTTTCTCCTGCTCTCTGCCCCGACTCTGTGGTTTTAACCCACAGTGCAGCCCCGCTTTCAACCCGCGGGTTAAAACCATGGGCTCGCGAAAGTTTCCAGCGTTAAAAGAAAGCATGCTCAGACCATCCACAGGCAAAGAAGATGGTCTGTACATGCTCAAGGATCGCTCTCCAGCTATCCGTGCGATCGGTGGGGGGGGCATGCCTCCGATCACCCTCATTTGCATTGCTCCCATTTGTGAATCAGTCGGCCTCCCATGGATCAGGCAGGTTAGTGAATCTAGGCCTATATCCCAAAAATATCAAAGAAAATCAAAGATAATTTAATTATGAATTTATAATGCATGTGGCTGTTGGGAAGAGTGGGTGGACTATTCAGGTCTTTATCTGCTATATTATTATATTTGGATGTCCTTTTATTTTTATCATAGAAGTAATAGACAAGTTTAATACCATGGCAATAATTGATGGAAAGAAGGACCTTGTAAGTCTGACTGTGGATAATGTTTACCTGGAGTATGGAGTTATCTATGAATATGACAGCACTGCTGGAATAAAATGCCATGTGATGGAGAAGATGATTGAACCGAAAGGCTTTTTCAGTTTGACAGCACAGGTAGGCAGCACAAATGTTAGGCCTCTATTGTTTTATTGTGTTCCTTGCTTTGAAGATAACATCTTTTTTTTTTTTTTTTTGCAAACAAGCCACTAGGAATTTCCTTTCAAGCCTAGGGGCTCCTTTTATCAAGGTGCGCTACGGGGGTTAGCGCGTCGGACATTTCATCATGCGCTAACCCCTGCGGCAAGCCAAAAAACTAACGCCTCGTCAAAGGAGGCGTTAGCGACTAGCGTGGCAGGCGGTTTAACGCGCGGTATTCTGCGCATTAAACCCCTACCACGCCTTGATAAAAGGACCCCTAGGTGTTGTAGAATATTTGCATTCCTCTTGTTGCTGAGTACCTTGGCTTGTAATGAGTGAACGGATTGATTGTAGCAAAGAAAAAAAACCCAGTAATCAAACGATCAACATGAAAGCTCAAAAAACATGCCATCAGCTAAACAATGATCAATTCCCATAATTACTTCTCTGCCAATTCAGGGGCTTATGTACTGTTTCCATAAAAACAAAAGTGAACGCTTGTTTTGAAGATATACTGAAGAAAAATTTCAGTCAAGAAAAATGATGGATTCTTACAGATATTGGGCTTGATATTCAAAGCTAGTTAACTGGGTGGCAGATGTTGTCACCCAGCTAACTAGGGTGAGTCAGTGATTTTTAGTGTAATTATTTGGATATTGCCTATCTGGGTAGTCTAGGACAGCTAAGGTGAGCTGGAAGTTACCTTGTACGTCTGATATTTAGTACTGTTAATAGATAACTATATGGGCAGGTTAGGACAACAAAATGTAGAATGCCTTTCAATTAGTGGTATATAAAGGGCTCCTTTTATTAAGTTGCTATAGCATTTTTAGTGTGCGTAGAATTGCCATGTAGCACTAAACCCGTGCTACACGGCTAGAACTAACACCAGCTCAGTGCTGGCATTAGCATCTAGCATGTACGGCAAACCGCTATCACAGCTTAGTAAAAGGAGCCCAAAGTGTTATAAATAATAAGTAGATACCAGTGAAGAATTTTGGGTGTACTCAGATAATTTCTGGCAGATAGTGTATAACTGGATATTCTGACAGTTCCATGTTTAGATTGAAACGCTGTAAGTCAACATTTGACTTCAACATTAACCGCAATATTTATATCAAATCCCTTTCCTTTTCTCTTAAATATCAGGGGGACTGAATTAGAGGGCATTTTCCACTCCTCATTTCTAATAGCAGCATCTAAAAGCCTTATCAGTATAACAAGAAAAAGGTGGGAAGGGATAATACCCAGACCTCACGAACCTCGCATACCTCACGGATCTTAACTGAACGCTCTTAAAAATCTGAAGTCTGTGCCACTTTTTAGTCGCAGCATAGGTTATGGCTCTGACAGACTTCTGTGACACTTTAGCTCTGACGGATCCTAATGCTTTTCCCTCCCTATGCTGAGACTAAAAGTGGCATGGACCTCAGATTTGTAAGGATGTGCAGTTAAGATCTGTGAGGTCCGTGTTTTACCCCTTGCCGAAAAAGGGAGAAAGGAGTAGATATATATGGGACTTGTGCTGCCTGTTGCTGACTGAATATCAGCCCCAATGCCATTTTGCATTAACATACTAAGCTACTTTCACATGTATGGCTTTAGAATAATTCAAAATTGAAAAAAAACAACAACAACAATTTTGATTATAGTAATGCTTGAAACAATAAAATACTTGAGAATAATTTTCTTTAGAGTTCTAGGGGCTGATATTCAGAGCAATTTAAGTGTATGTACATAAATGTTTTCCCCACTCTTACGCCACCCAGACTCAGTCCATATGTTTGCCTACCTGCAAATTTTGGCAAATACTTACAGAATAGCACATAGGTAGAAAAATTGTCATTTAGGCCACACCTTCAAAAAGATATAAAAAGGATGGAGTCGGTCCAGAGGAAGGCTACTAAAATGGTATGTGGTCTTCATCATAAGGCTTATGGGGACAGACTTAAAGATCTCAATCTGTGTACTTTGGAGGAAAGGCGGGAGAAGGGAGATATGATAGAGACATTTACATACCTATGTAATGTAAATGCGCATGAGTTGAGTCTCTTTCATTTGAAAGGAAACTCTGCAATGAGAGGGCAAAGGATGAAGTTAAGAGGTGATAGGCTCTGGAGTAATCTAAGGAAATACTTTTTTACAGAAAGGGTGGTAGATGCATGGAACAGTCTCCCAGAAGAGGTGGTGGAGACAGAGATTGTGTCTGAATTCAAAAGGGCCTGGGATAGGCACGTGGGATCTCTCAGAGAGAGAAAGAGATAATAGTTATTGCGGTAGGGCAGACTAGATAGACCATTTGGCCTTTATCTGCCATCATGTTTCTATGTTTCTATTTCATACATACATATACATTAACATAAATACATAAGTTGCTGGACTGGGGCAAACTTAAGGTCCATCAAGCAAACACATGTGCCAAGTGAATGGAGTTGATGGTATGGTGAATAGCACTCTCACTAATATTGCAGTAAAGTCATCTTACAAAAGGAGACCCCTAGCTAACTGATGCTAAGAGTAAGCCACTATAGGGTAAATGGGCCAACCCTGATGAGTCAAGGGGGCAGGCCTCAGGAATGGAGTAGTTTAAATGCCCTGAGGCTGAATATATCAAGGAGGCCATAAGGAGGCAAGAAATCTCCCGCAGAGATCTTAAGGGCAAGGATCCTCACAGAGTGTTCTGGCTTAGGGTACAGTAACTGGTGGAGTCCCAGGGAAGAAGGATGGCCTAAGCACAGACCTTGTATGCTGAATGAGAAGAAGTCTGAGGCTTGTAAGAGAGAAGATTGCCAGGGTAGGCTCAAAACCATTTGGTACAGCAGAACCTCAATATTCGCGGGGGATAGGGGCAGAGCCGGCCCGCGAATATTGAAAAATTGCAGATAATTTTTAGGGCTAGCTCTGACCCACCCCTGCAAATAACCGAATCCCTGGGTACTGAAATCGCGGTTTCGGAAGGGGAACTGTATATCATTTTAAGCTATGATAGGTGTTAGAGATGACAAAAGAAATATTACTGTCTTAGGTGATATCAACACCTCAAAACATGCTTGTTTGCCTCCCTCAAGCCCCTACTAGCACCCAGGCTCTCCTCACTCTTGAAAAACATTAAGGCAATTCCAAGTCTATCATTATCCAGGCGAGATGTTGACATCTTTATCATTATCATTCCCTCCCTCTCCCCTGATGTTTAGAATATGAGGCCCAGATGTACTAAAGTCTCTGAATGTCTAACAAATGATGCAATACCAGTTTGACTGATTTAGTGACGACCTTAATTTGCTGACCCGATGTACACAATGGTTCACTGTGTGCTTATCCGTGCGTTCATACATTCTCTGACTCTGCTATGCAAAATATCTCCTCAGTGTTAAAATGAGGTAATTAATATTAAAACGAGCACTCCAATCGATGGCCTAACATCTCTAAAACATGCACTAAATTTAGCAATGGCTAATAACAACCCAAAAAAACTGACAAGTCGATAACTGTTACTGACAGGTTTGCCATATTTTTTCTTTTTTTTTAAATGGCCACAGATGCACAATATCTGCCCCATAAAAAAAAGCCATGCTGCCCCCTCCCCGATGATGGTCCTCCCCTCCGATGATGCCACAGAACATAAATAAAGAGAGGCAGGATGGATGCCCACTCCCTCCTGCTGCTGGGTGGCCCACCATAGAATTGATCCCCGAAGCCATGAGCCCCCTACGCCGCGAACCCCCTATGCAGCGAATCTCTTCCCCTTTCCCACCCCTGAACTTTGAAAAAAAAAAAAAATCAGTGGTAGTCCTCCCCATGGAAATGACCTCCCTCCATGACAAAACTCCCCTCCCCTTCCTCACTCCCTTTACTTAAAAAAAAATTGGTAGGAGGGATGCCCACTCCCTCCTACCTCAGTCCCCTAGCCTCTCCTGGCTCCCCCCAAACCCCTAACATGTCCCCATACTTTATCTGAAAAAGACAGCAGGAGGGATACTCAGCCCCTCCTGCCCACAGGCCCGCCTCTCCAAAATGGCAGACTTTCCCTTTCCCGGTGCAGATGACATTACCATATTGTTACCCTGCAAGGTTATCTCGAATGAATTGATTACTCAAATTTCCAATATTTTGGAAAAGGTAGAACTGTGGATGTTACAGGTTAGGTTGAAGCTTAATCCTGAAAAAACCCAAGATTTTTCTAGCTAGCCCTAATGATAAAATTCAGGAAACAATTATTCAATTGAAGGGTCAAAGCTTTGAGATAGTGCCATATTAAAAAAATTTGGGAATAACTTTGGATCGTAGCTTAATTTTTAGGAAGCATAAAGACTTGCTAATCAAAAAAAATTATGCAATATTCTGGAAATTGAGGACCATTAAGAAGCTTTTTGATATGGAGTCCTTTCGGTTGCTGGTCCAGTCTACTGTGTTGTCTACCTTGGATTGTTGTAATATTGTTTATTTAGGGTGGCCAAAAAAGACTATTAAGACTCCGATTAGTTCAGAATGCTGCAGTCTGTTTGATTTTCGGTCTTAAAAAATATGATCATGTTAGTCCTTTTTATGCTAGACTGCATTGGCTGCCATTTGGGGCCAGAGTGTTTTTTAAGTTTGGGTGTATTTGTTATAAATCACTTTTTGGATTATTACCCTCTTATTTGGTATCTTACTTAAAATTGTCTTATTCAATAAACTGTACCAGAAACTCAGGTATGTTCATCTTCCCTACCCCAAGGGCCTGTCGTTATAAGACTTTTTTGGACAGGACATTGGAGTATCAGGCAGGGAAGATGAACTCCTGGATGAGCCCGTTAATTGCTCAAGCCTATTCTTACTTTACATTTAGGAAATTATTAAAAACTTATCTATTTGATAAACAAGAATGCTGAGTTTTTTTTATTATTACGATGGTGTTATATACCGTATTTTCACTCATATACCGCGCACCCGTGTAAAATGCGCACACGGGTATAGCGCACGGGAAACAGTAATTTATGTAAATAAATTTTTATATACCGCACACACCTGTATACTGCGCATGCCGCCCCGACTCTCCCGTCGCCGCCCGACTCTCCTTTCACCTGCCCCAACTCTCTTCTCCCCCTTGAAGTCCTGTCCCCACCCTGAAAGCCTGATGCCCCCCCCCGACATCCGATTCACCCCCCCGCAGGACCGCTCGCACCCCCACCCCGAAGGACCGCTCGCACGCACTCGCACCTGCACCCGCACCCCCACCCCCACCCCGAAGGACCGCTCGCATGCACTCCCACCCGCACCCCCACCCCGAAGTACCGCTCGCACCCCCACAGCCTCCCGACCCCCCCCCACCCATCATGTAGAAGCTCCTACCGTTGTCCTGCTGCTTCCTCTTGGCGGTCCCGGCCCTTCTGTGAGCCCTGCGTCTGCGCTGCTTCCTCTTCCGGCGGTCCCGCCCTTTCTCTGACATCAGAGAAAGGGCGGACATCAGAGAAAGGGCGGGACCACCGGAAGAGGAAACAGCGCATACGCAGGGCTCACAGAAGTGCCGGGACCGCCAAGAGGAAGCAGCAGGACAATGGTAGGAGCTTCTACAAGATGGGGTCGGGGTCGGGCGGCTGTGGGGGTGTGAGCGGTCCTTCGGGGTGGGGGTGCAGGTGCGGGTGGGAGTGCGTGCGAGCAGTCCTTCGTGGTGGGGGTGCGGGTGCAGGTGCGAGTGCGTGTGAGCGGTCCTTCGGGGTGGGGGTGCGAGCGGTCCTGCGGGGGGGTGAATCGGACGTCGGGGGGGAGAACTATGTAAAAAAAAAGTTGTAAAACGCGCTCACGCGTATAACGCGCAAGGTTATGCACGGTTTGTAAAATCGTGTATAATGCGCGCGTTATATGCGTGAAAATACAGTAATTATTTTTAACCTATGTTTTAATGATTGCAACGAGTTGAAATAGCATCTTAGCTGTTGCTGCATTTGACTGATATATGTAGAAGTGTGTTTTTGAAATTGTATGTTCTGCTGAAATGTTTCAGTTTCTTTGTTGTGAACCACCTAGAACTGTTTGTGGGGCGGTATACAAGAAAATAAATTATTATTATTATCCTGGGATGCATGGGGAGGAACATAAGGTCCTGATTGGCCCAGATGCCTAAGGCCCCTCCCTCCAGCATCTGAGCCAATCAGGGCCTTAGACTCCTCTGGGCAGGGAGCCTAAGGCCTTGATTGGCTTAAATGCCCCTTGGGGGGGCCTTAAGCTTCTGAGCCAAGCAGAGCCTTAGGACACTCCCCGTACATCTCAGGATGCACCAGGAAGGGCAAGGCCCGCAATTTTGAAGAGGCGGGCCTAAGGGCCTAAGGTCTGGGCATCCCTCCTACTGTCTCTTGCAGATAAGGTACGAGGGAGGGGAGGGGGTATGGGGTGAGTTGGGGGAGCGTGTGGCTGAAGCAGGAGGGAGTGGGTATTCCTCCTGCTGATTTTTTTTAAGTATGGGAAGTAGAGAAGGGAAGGGGAGTCCTAGCATGGGGGATCGGCTCCGTGAGGGAGGCCACCCAGTAGCAGGAGGGAGTGGGCATCCCTCCTGCTGATTTTTTTTTTTTCAAAGTTCGGAGTTTGGGAAATGGAGGCGGTTCACAGCATGAAGGTTTGTGGCATCGGGGGTTGGTTCCACGGTGGGAAACCCGGCAGCAGCAGGGAGCAGGCAACCCTCCTGCCACTATTTTGTTTTTTTTGGGGGGGGCTGTAGGCTGCTTCGGAGCTTCCCTTGCCGGCTCTGTGCATATGTGAGTCGCTTTCTGAACAATCAATTGGATGGGATTATGGCTAATCTCTGCAAAACTCATTTTGCATGCAAACTTGTTGGAACATCGATTGCTTTTTTAAAATCGGCCAACAATTCAGCCCACAGCAACCCACACAGTCTTAACAACTGTTTTTAATGCACCCAAGCCTGAGTCAGCCTGCCTTTACACTCTTCACAGAAAGCCTGCTTCTTTCTGCTCCTATATAGGCTTCCTGTTTCAAACAGAAATTGTGTGGAAGGAGGTGAGGCTACATTGGGCCTTGTGTTTGCTGACTCTGACAGCTCCAGGGAGTCCTGTGGCTCAGTTGATCAGGGCAGTGAGAGCAGTTTGAGCCTGACAGAAGCGAGGAGCTGTGCCTAGCAATTGCTCTTCTGAGCAAGCACCGGACACAGTTCCTTCCCCCTTTTACCGGTGATTCTCCACACAAATAGCATGCAAATAATTTGCATGCTGTTGTGAACATCTCCAGTAAAGCAAAAAACAAACACTGCCACTATGGTATTTTTTTTTTTACTGTGGTGTCAGAGCTTTGTGCATCCTGCCCTCACAGTCCCAGCATGAGGGAAAAGATGGAGCAGTGAGACCTAATGATATGTCACTCCTTTGGTTGACTGAAGTGGACAGGATGAGGGTAGGTACTCTGAAAGAGTATCCTTATTTAGATTATTATTAGGGATTAAGCTTTGTTTTAGAGCCGAATACAGCCTGTCATTGAATTTTATGCGGCCAACAAGACCATTGGAAATATGCACAGAAAATGCCATTAACCAGAGTTCTGACAATGTAAATACCATATTTCTCAAATACAGTACTTTCAGAATAGCCACTCTAACAGTTTGTTTCCATAATTTGTAGTTATTTATACTTATTTGTAGTTATTTGTACTTATTAATCACAAAAGTTCTACGGAGCTCTGTGCATTTTCGGTTCCAACACTACCTTTTAATTTCAATGACTTCATTGTTTGTAACTCTGATTAACTGATGTGAACCGCCTAAAACTCCCTGGGTAAGGCGGTATACAAAAATGAAATTATTATTATTATTATTATATAAGGTTGCAGCCCACTAGGGATAGTACTGACATTCATGCAGCCCTCTGGGTCTAAAGGTTGCCCATCCCTGTTTCAGCATTTTCTGTGGGTATTCTTTCCAATCAAAAATAGAGATTTATTTACTTTAATCCTCCAGAATTACTGATAAATGAAAGACACATTAAATTCATACTTTCTACTTTTGACTTTGTGATTGCAGCTCCTGGAAGCGTTGGCTAAAAGTGATGAACAATTTGTACAAAATTGCAGCAGTCTCAGTTCTTTAAATGAAGTTATCCCTACTGATCTGCAAAGTACATTCGGTGTCATCTGTAGTGAGAAAATTGAGCATATTTACAGGAGAATATCTAGTTATCGAAAGGTAAGACTTCTAAAATGTCCTGCAGATTGTTCAGAAGTTGCTATTTAAAAATCTATCTATCTATAATACGAGGGGCCGCTGAAAAGTTCCCGGGCCAACCAACAAAGCTGGGGCTGTCTCTGTCGAGGGCTATACACTTAGGGATCCTTTTACTAAGGTGCGTTATGCATTTTAGTGCGCGCTAAATATATGCGCATGTTAAACACTAATGCGCCCATTATAAGTCTGTGGACGCGTTAGTGTTTAGCACATGCTAAAACGGCTAACGTGTCTTTGTGAAAGAGGAGGTTAGTCCAATGATTTTCCACTTTTTTCATTCCTTCGGAAAATATGGAAGAAAAAAAGTGGAAAATCACTGGACTAAGGAGTGCTCCTTTTACAAAGGTGCGCTAGGGCCTTAATGCGCGGATTAGCGCACACTAAATTGCCACATGCGCTAGCCACTACCACCTCCTTTTGAGCAGGCGGTAGATTTCCGGCTAGCGCGCGCTAATCCGGTGCGTGCGCTAAAACCACTAACGCACCTTCGTAAAAGGAGCCCCACGTGTGTGGCCCTCGATAGAGATTGCCCCAACTTTGTTGGTTGGGCTGCAAACTTTTCAGTGGCTCCTCGTACAGGACTATGCAAATGAGTCATTTTTACCTTACATAAGAGCATAAGAAGTTGCCTCCGCTGAGGCAGACCAGAGGTCCATCTCGCCCAGCGGTCCGCTCCCGCGGCGGCCCATCAGGCCCACTGCCTGAGCAGTGGTCCCTGACTAGCTCTATAACCTATCTCTACTCCTATTCCTATAACTTACCTCTACTCCTATCCCTATAACCTACCTCTAAACCTATCTATACCCCTCAATCCCTTTGTCCTCTAGGAACCTATCCAAACCTTCTATGAAGCCCTGTAATGTGCTCCTGTCTACCACTGCCTTTGGAAGCACAAGCACGAAGCGGCTTGTGCCATGTGAAAAACTTTTATTGCAATCTAATCTGGAGTTTATTAACTTCTTTTCTGGCCATTATAGTCCACGCAGGTGCTAGAGTAATGTTATAAAAGGGAAGGTAGTGTAAATGTATTTTCAGGTGCCTATTTTAGTTTTAATTTTATCATTTAAATTTATAATTTTATAAAGACAAGTAGGTCTCTGATTTTCTTTACAAAATACTAGCATGATAGGCTGAAACTGCACCTACATTTAAGATGCGGATACTGTATATAAGTCTGCCCAGGAGCAGATGTAAACATCCTCATCTGTGAGTTTTTAAGACTCAACACATTTTGTTGTCCTTTTACTATGCTGTAGTAAAAAGTGTGCCCTTATGTGGGGTTATCTTCTTACCATCCTAACCGACTTACCATTTTTTATATTTAAACATGATTTTTGCTCCTGGTCAGTAAGTGTAATTTTGTAATTGCTCATGCCCAAAACATATAGAAAATTTCTTATTTCCATAAAACTTTGCTTTTGTGATCAGCATAGTCAACTTTTGCAATTTACCTATTAAAAACATAAAAAAGGCCAAATGTTCATCTTTTCATTCTTATAAACTCATAAAAAACTCATAAAAAGCAACATATGAATTATTTAAATGTATTTATATTGAAGCTATACAAAGATGACCACAGAATATTTAAAAGTGAGTAAGTTTTTGAGATTTGCAATTATGTTGAAAGTCACTTTCATGAATCAGCCCCCAGATGTTGTCTCCCATTATATTCTTTATTGGCCTTGGTAGCAGCGATCAAAGTCCAGTATATCCTACTGAAAGTGCTCATCTTGCTCCTCTGAGTTTGCTCCCATGTGCTCTTTAAATGTCTCAAGATGAGCATCAAGGACATAAATTTTTAGAGACAAGATACAGCCCATTTTCTGTAATTGTTCACTAGATTTTCAACCATGTAGTTTTCGGCCATGTGATAGCCCAGGAAGCCTTGAACCACTAGAACAAAGCTGTTCCAAACTGCTTTCTCCTTTCTAGTTAGCTTCTTGGTAAATTCCTTGCACTCCAGGATCTTCTTTATCTGTGGTCCAACAAAGATAACAGCTTTGATCTTTGTCTCGGGCAGATTAGGGAAGATGTCTTGAAGATACCTGAAGGCTGACGATTCCTTATCTAGAGCTCTGACAAATTGTTTCATTAGCCCCAATTTGATATGCAGTGGTGGTGCCAGCACCTTTTGGGGGTCCACCAGTGGTTCCCATTTGACATTGTTTCTCTTCATAGAGAACTCGGTCCACTATGGCCAATTCTGCCTTTGGTAATGCCCCTTTGTGTCCCATCTGTCCCAAAGACAAGAGATAGCAGGGAAACTTGGTTAAACCCCTTGTAGACCCTTTAGGAATACCACCACTTTGACGTTTCCGATGACTTCCCAGCCGTACTCATCATACTTGAAGGCACCTAGTAAGGTCTTGATGCTGTTGTAATCTTCTTTGAAGTGCATTCAATGGCATAGTAAAGGGGGAGCAAGGGGTGAACCACTCCAGACGCCATCTTCACGAGGAGCACTGGCACCACTCCTTCTCTCTGCCCCCTCCCGTGCACCTCTTGAAATATTCACTGGTGTGAGCAGTATCTTCCACCTGCTGCTTGTGCTGGTCTCGGCTCCCTTCTGACATCACTTCCTGTTCATGGGACCAGGATGTGACATCAGAAGGGAGCCAAAGTCAGCACGAGCAGCAACTGGCAGATGCTGCTCATGCCGGTGAACATTTCAAAATGTAAGCAGGAGGAGGGAGGCACTGAAATGGTGAGGGACAGGAGGTGCTTGACACAGTGAGGAAGAGCAGGGATGCATGATGTCGATGCCATGCACCACTGCCCTGGGAACCAATCTCCCTATCTATGCCCCTGGGTGCATTAAGTGAGCCAGTGGAAGAGATGGGTACTTGTTCCCGTTATGGAGCAGCACAGCTTTGATGCTCCTGGATGAGCTGTCAATGAAGATATGCTACTCTTTTGGGTTACAGGCGATTCCAATTGCCTCAAACAGACTGGTCACATTGTGTCAAAAACAGAGCATATCTTGATGGGTGATGAAGATGGAAAAAGCTTTGTGATGCTTCCTCTGATCTGTGACTTGCAAGCTTTCATCTAACAAGTTTCTTTGCTTGAGCCTAGACATCAAAAGCTCAGCATTGGACTCGGTGCGACCAAGATCTCTGATCAAGTCATTGAAGTATTTTTACTTTGGATAGTATGGGTTTCTCTCCTCAGCTGCACCACTGATATTGTAAACTGCATCTACATCTCCCTCACTCTCTGACTTGCTGCTCTATTCTGAAGGCAGCTGCTCTCTTTCTGGGAGAGTGGGTATAGGTAGCTCAGGGCAGTGGTGTAACGAGAGTAGGAGGTGCCTGGGGCCGTGGCACCCCCCCCCCCCACACACACACACGCCCTCCTCTCCTTCCCTGCCCACACTTTTACCCTTCCTTCTCACATACCTCTTTAACCCCCTCTTTTATGAATGCATAGCATGGGTTTTAGCGCCAGCAGTGATGGTAACTGCTCCGACGCTCATAGAATTCCTTTGAGAATCAGACAGTTATCGCCGCTGCCGGTGCTAAAACCCAAGCTATGCATTCGTAAAAGAGGGAGTAAATCATTGCCAGCATGAGCAGCTTCTCTAGCCTGTTGCTCATGCCGGTGTTGGCGTTCCAGCTGACATCACTTCCTGGCACTGTGACTAGGAAGTGATTTCAGAGGGAAGTCAGGAGAGAGTGGAAAACATTTGTAGAGGTACTGGGGGAAAGTGAGGGCACGAGCGTGGTGTGGAGAGGTGCCAGCACTCCCACCAAGATGATGCCCAGAGCAGTCTGCCCCCCCCTCCACTCACCTCTACCCGTACTATGCCACTGGCTCAGGGCAATGTGGCATCAGGGTAATGGATGAAGGAATGTCTGGATATGTGATTACAGATTTATGCTTGCAAGTTCAGCGTTTGGAAGGGACCACCATGCAGAAATAGTAGTTGCATGAGTGGTCAGTGGGTTCCTGCCAAATTCTTGGAATAGCAAACTTCATGGCTCTCCTTTCACCTCTGTACCATCCTATAGAAGAACAAAATTAAATTGTGGTAATGCAAACAATAAATTTATTTCACCTAAGACTTATGTGACCATACGTCCCGTTTTGAACGGGACCGTCCCATTTTGAGATTCCCCTGTCCTGTCGTCCCCCATGCACAGCTTCGGGACACCAAAATGCCCCGTTTTCAGAGAGAGCATCGCAAAGCTATGCGTGGGGACAACAGGACAGGCGATCGCGGAGCCTGGGCTCTCTCCCTGCTCCCCACCACTGACAATGTAACAGGGCCAGGTGAGACGAATGCCAGGCAGCGATTGACTGGCCTGGAACTTCCTCTCCAATGTCAGAATTGACGTCAGGGGAAGGCTTCTGGGCCGGTCGTTGTGCAGTCGCTGCACTCGCCTCGCCTCGCCCTGTTGCTGCGTCTGCGTTGGGGAAGCAGGGAGAAATTGTCTGTGGCGGTGGTGGTATGGGGATAGGCAGGGAGAAAGAAAGAAAGAAATAAAAAGTTAGGGGAATGTGGCGGTGGCTTGGGTGGAAGGGAGGCAGTGGTGGCTTGAGGGGCAGGGAGAGAGAAAGAAAGAAAGAAAGAAAGAAAGGGAGAGGGGGTAGGGAGAGAGAAAGACAGAAAAAAAGAAATGAATGAAAGAAAGAAAGGATGCACAGTTACGAGGAAGTGCAACCAGAGACTCACCAGACAACAAAGGTAGGAAAAATGATTTATTTTCAATTTAGTGATCAAAATGTGTCAGTTTTGAAAATTTATATCTGCTGTCTATATTTTACACTATATTTGTCTATTTTTCTATAGTTGTTACTGAGGTGATATTGCATATTTTAAAGTCATCTGTCTTGACCTCTGAAAAAACTCCAAATATAAATGATTAACATTTTTTCTGCATACAGTGTGCTTTGTGTTTTTAAAAATTTTTTATGGTTACCATTATGAATTAATAAGATATTGTGTGTACATGAAAAATGAATGAAAGAAAATGGGGGCGGGGCTGGGGCAGGATTGGGGCGAGGTTGCAGACGCCATTTGAAAACTCAGCACTTTGGGTTTTGAAAAGCTTCCTGACATAATCGCGTCGGGGAGGGGCATGCGCGGAGGCATTGCGCATGTACGTGCATGCACGGATGCTGTCTGGGGGTTGGGCTGGGGAGTGGGCAGGGTGTGACAGATGCGGAACTGGGCGGTTCTGGAGGCGTGGCCATGGGTCCGGATTTTCCCCGAAGGAAAATCTGTTAACCCTCTGTAGGGAATGTCTCTCCTTTGCCAGCTTGGGCTCTGGCACAGTGCAGGATCAGGCATGCTGCCCAACATGGTCTGTGAGGGAGAGCTGTCTCTCAGGTGAGAGGAATGCTGTAAGTGTTCTGGAGAAGGCCCATATTATGGCAGGTCTGGGTCCAGCCACTCTTTTCAGGTAGGGTTACCATATGACTCCAGAAAAAGGAAGACGGTTTAATAATAATAGCCTCGATCCTTAATCACCTATATGGCTTATTCAGCAAAGGAATAAGTGCTCTGATTTTACAACTAGACTTCAGCAATGCTTTTAATCTTGTTGATCAAGAAATAATGCTACACTGCCTAGATGCAAAAGGACTTATGGGAAGAGTAAGGAACTGGATACAGGGTTTCCTAACAAAGAGATCTTACCGTATGGTGGGACATACTCAAACTCCTGGAAAAACCCCTCGGGAGTACCACAGGGTTCACCACTATCTCCCACACTATTCAACATTTACATATCATCCCTAGGACACTTTTTTACTGCAAAAGCTAAACTACTATATATATGCAGATGACATTTCAATTTTAAACCCAATAAACAGCATTACAAACGAAACCTCAGAATACATTTCTCATATTATGACCGAAATAGAACATTGGACAATCAACTTCAAACTGAAACTAAACACAGAAAAAACAAAAATCTTCCTTGCAAGCCCAACAGACAAAATTACCAAAACAATGCTACATATAAAAGATCACGACTACCCGATTACTAAAACAATAAAAATATTGGGAGTCACATTAGACACACATTTGACAATGGTTGAACACACGAATGCAGTGGAAAAAAAGTGCTTCCTGGCATTATGGAAATTAAAGGCCATCAAAAAATACTTTGACCCATTATCATTTAGATTACTAGTGCAATCACTAGTGCTTTCTACTCTGGACTATTGCAATATCGTTTATATGGGTATAACCAAAAAAACAGTGAGGAAACTTAGAATTGTTCAGAACACGGCAGTCCGCTTGATATTTGGATTGAAATAAAGCGACCATGTTAGCCCCCACTACAGACTGCTGCACTGGCTGCCAGTCGAGGCACGAATAATATTCAAGTTCTCTTGCATATGCTTCAAGCTAGTCTGGGGACTGGCTCCTACATATTTGCTATCTCACTTCATATTATACAGTCCCATAAGACAAACCAGAAACTGCAATCTATTTGCATATCCAAGCATTACCGGCATTAAATACAAAACCTTCCTGGATAGAACTTTTATGTACCAAGCAAACAAACAACAACACTGGTAGACAACTACATCAATGGAGCTAGACTGACCTACATCGCTTTTAGAAAAGTCATAAAAACTGCCTTATTCGACAGATATATCACCTAAACAGTACTACACCAAACACTAAATATAATTCTATTATTTCTAACATGTCCCCTCTGAAATACTTAACAAACTGTTTATTGTAATTTCTCTGCATTCACTGAAATTTCACTGATTATCTGCATACTGTAACTCGTTGTTTGTCCAGCTCTCTTCAATGTGAACCGCCTAGAAGTCACACGATTATTGGCGGTATAGAAGAATAAAGTTATTATATGACTCCAGAAAAAGGAGGACGGTTTGAGACATCCGGGTTTTATTTCCATTGCTTTCAATGGAAGTAAAGCCCAGATGTCTCAATTTGTCCTCCTTACTTCCATTGCTTTCAGTAAAAGTAAAACCCGGATGTCTCAATCCATCATCCTATTTCTGGAGTCATATGGTAACCCTATTTTCAGGCCTCTGTCACATGCTCAAAGGGTAGAGACTTAGGCGTAGCCAGCAGACCCCAGGATCAGGAACCAACAGCACTCCCTCTTCTTAGAGAGTGATAGCCAGGAACCACAAGACCTATCGGAAGTTCATTTTTATAGTCTTTTGGGCTCGGCTCCTAACTGGGAAGATGCTACAAATGCCTCCTGCTCTGACCTCTTGACCTGAGCATCTTCAGAAATATCTTTTAGATATTACTTCAGGGAAATTCCAGGAACTTTGGCTCCTGGCTACTGGCCCCTAGAGTATTTAGGCACTAAGTTGTCTAAAAGGGCCAGTGTGCTCCAGATAAGGCTCGATGATAAGAAGTCCCAGTTGCTTCACTTCAGTGCATCACTGATAAGACACCGAAGGAGCAGAAGTAGGCCAGAGGTTTGTCCTGTCTCTGAATTTTAGCAAGAGAAATGCATTCAGCTTCTATGTAAAAATCTATGTGTAGGCCTAACCCTTACAATCCCCCTTCTTTCGAACTCATTGGCATAAAAGTGCCTACCACACTGGATATACTAACTAGAGGTAATAGCAAGTGTGTTTGCTTGCAATGTAATAGTGAAATTGGCCTAACGATACATAAATGCCAATCTCTAAAACAACATATGCTAACACTGCCAAAATGTCAAGCGATGCAATTACCAGTAGCTTAAGCATACTTGAAATAACAGTAAATGAACAAGCATGTGAACAGATGAAGCAGATGGCAAATAAATCGCATCCAATAACAGTCCGTTGGTGCAGTTAAGCAGCAAGGAAGGCACATTGTGAATGTTTATGACAATCAAATGTTCAATGACTTGAAAGTTATTGAAGGCATAGTCACTTTAACACAAGCCATGTGCCCACTTGCAATGAAGAATGTGGCAAATGTGTGATGAGATATTTCAGTGTCCATAGTAGGATACACAGTTCATGGGTAGGCCAGACATGATCGATATGCAAGCCAATTATCAACGAAGAGATATCACTTCTTCATATTTGCACACAACGTAAATTAGTAATTGAAACGTATAAAGCAACTTCCATATGATAGATAAGAAATGTCCATTAAACAGTAAACCCATATATAGTAACTGTGTTGGGACAGTATCACAAATGAGTAGGTAATATTACATGACATTATGCTATTGTACATATTTCAATAGGCAGCTAAATTATAACTGCTGATCAGTATGGGTGGAAAACATCTTTAAAAAGAGAATGGAAAAGCCCACATAAATCTATTATCTTAGGACTCCTATTACTAAATGGCACTAGAGTGTTTTAACATGAGCCGGCGAGGTAAATACTTCAATGCTCAAAGAATTCCTATGAGCATTGCGCATTTATCTCGCTGGCCTGTGCTAAAAACCTAGCTAATTAGTATAGAAAAAAACATCATTAGAAACAGAATGGAAAAACCCTCAAATTTATTATAATGGCTAATTATCGTAAAATACAATGGTACTATGTGTTAAGTATGTTCATATGTAAGCAAGGGAATGTCCCATCCATGTGTATTGCAAACACAGGTATGCCCTAACAAGGTAGCAAAAATATCGGTGGGAAAATTGCCACACATACGTATGCACAAAGGAAATCTATCTAAAATCTCTGAGCAACAGGGAAAACTGCTTGAGTACCTGAATAAATGCATGTAAACCGTTCTGAGCTCCCCTGGGAGAACGGTATAGAAAAATTGAATAATAAAAAAAAATATTATAGGTGTGAGTGTGCCCGAGCTAATCTTATGCTGGTAAAGAGATACATAATAGACAAAGGGCCTTATTCTCGAAAATGTGCATCCCGATGGCAGACGGCAGTAGGTGTCCTACCGCTGTCTGGCAGCCAATTGGGATGCATGTTAAAAAAATAAAAAATCCCCTTCAAGGCAGGACACTGTAGGCCTCCGGATCACGTCTACGGAGAGGTGCAGCATGTCTATGTAGACACATAGCAACGCTTAAGCACACCCAAGGCAGGGCGTGGGCAGGGCTTCACCTGGAATTGGCCTTGGGTGGGCTTAAGCATCGCTACGCGTCTACATAAATGCAAGACAGACACCTTAAATGTAGCCTGCAAAATGCCGGCCTACATTTCGGGTATCTGACCGGGACTGTAGACGTGATTTTCTTTTGGACGCCAATGCGTGATTGACATGCGATCGGTGTCTAAAGAGAATCAAGCCCCAAAGGTATGAGTGTTTAGATCCCACGAGGATTACATTTCATGTGGTACATGTGGTTTTACAATTGCGTTTCAAGTTTTAAAAACAAAGGTGCACCTTAAAACAAAACCAAGATTGAACTGGTTCCGGATTTGAAAGGCATGCCTGCAGTTTAAAACTCAGGGTGGGGAGTTTGTGGCACAGTGGTTAAAAGCTACAGCCTCAGCACCCTGAGGTTGTGGGTTAAAACCCATGCTGCTCCTTGTTACCCTGGACAAGTCACTTAATCCCTCCATTGCCCCGGGTACATTAGGCAGATTATGAGCCCACTGGGACAGACAGGGAAAATGCTTGAGTATATAAACCATTCTGAGCTCTCTTGGGAGAACACTAGAGAAAATTGAACAAATAAAAAATAAAGGTTTATATGGATAACAAGTTAAATATGTTCCCCACAGTAAAGAAAAATTTTGAAAAATGGAAAAACAATCCTTTTTATTTGTTTAAATCTCAAACCCAAATATCAAAATAAACATGGCTCAGAACCATTCAGACTTGCTTGCACAACAAGGGAAAGGTTCAGCTCTTAAAACAAAATATAAGAGGTTCAGGATTCAGCTAGATCTGAGCAAAAGTAAAACTTTTTCTTTGGCTTTTTGGGGGGTTTTTGGCCTTCTGGCCCTGAAAAACAGTTCCATTAGTAAATTCACACACAAGATAAACATAACTCACACTGTTTTTAACATGATTGTTAGCAGGGTAACCAAAATAAACATCTGAAATGGAAAATATTAATGATTTAAAACCAAAGGCTCCTTTTACAAAGGTGCGCTATCGTTTTTAACGCACGCACCAGATTAGTGTGCACTATAGCACGCGCTAGCTGAAAATCTACCACCTGCTCAAAGGGAAGCTGTAGCAGCTAGCGCGCGGCACTATTCCGCGCGTTAAGGCCCTAGCCCGGCTTTGTAAAAGGAGCCCCAAGTCTTCCTCCCCCTTTTACGCATGCGCTATTGTTCTGTGTCGTTAGTAACTTTTATGAGTGCAAGCACCACTGCTATCTGGAGGAAACAATAAAACAGGTTAGAATTATTTGTAATGTCAGTTACAACATAAGCATTCTTTTTATCTTGTGTTACAGTCGGAAAAAGTTTCTTGGCGTGGTTTGAAACTTTACAGAAGAAATGCATTTTGCCCATTTCATTTTAATGATCAGGAATTTTCGTTTTGTTCCCATGTTCATAAATCTTTTTCGAGAATAGATTATATATTGGTTTCAAATTCATTAGTTCAACAAGTAACACAAGCCTCCCTAGATCCAATTATTTTGTCTGATCATGGTGGGGTGTGGATTAAAATTAAGATAATTGATAAAGAGGATAGTAGACCTATATGGAGATTTGATAATACATTGCTGGTGGAACCAAATTTTATTGAGGAAATGCAAGTGAAAATGAATGATTATTTTCAAATTAATAATACGAAGGATATCTCTATAGAAACATTATGGGATGCTTTTAAGGCAACCATGAGAGGTCAAATTATTTCTTTTTCGGCATATCTTAAAAAACAAATTAAAAAACAATTTTATAGTTTGGAACAAGATATAAAGATATTAGAGTCAAAATTAGTTGAGAAATGGGAATATTCTATATTACAAGACCTCATGAAAGCGATAGGTTCTGTAATTATTTATTTGAACTTAAGAAGTTTGGGATGCTTTGGAGGAATTACTAAAATTTAGAGAGTTCCGGTCAAAATGCAAGCTTTCCTAATGACTTCAATGGCAAGGATTGTTTATATCTGTTCTTGCTCTGTCTCTTTGTCTCACTCTGGTATTTATGTCACCATTCTTGGTTATCATCCAGCAACGTTAACAAGGTCAGTATGATGCTTAATGGATTTACAATGTGAAATTCTAGGAACAGTTAAATGATGGCATTTTAGTCAATACTGTGTTCCTGATTCCAGGTTGGGAACCACTGGTCTACATGATATGTAAGGATATGGAGGGTTCTGTGTCCAATAGACTAATGAACACTGTTTATCACTTTTACCTTCACTTTACAGTGTTCATTAGTCTATTGGACACAGGATTTCTAAATATGGACTAATGTAAAGGAGATGACTGGATTTTTACTTACACAGTAGGATATGGAGGGTGACACACCCCTATAGAAGAATCCCATCATTCATGGTGCCTAAAAAGCCACACAGGTCACACATCCAAAAACCTAGCCTGTAGCAGAGCAAAGTGAGAATGGAAAACCAGGACTTAGTAGCTGAGCCAAGAGGGAAACCATATCAAGAAACAGAGGGCAGAGAGCTCCTTACCCCTTTCCAAACTCTACCCATCTCTCCTATAATATCGTCCTGCGGCAGGCATTCTACTAAATTGTCTTTGGGATGATACAGCATAGCGAGCCCACTCAGTTCAACATCACTGTCTCCCATAAGATGTAATGAGGGATGACAGAGAGAATGACACGGGGACAAATTTTTCCCCATCTCCACGGGAACTCATTTTCCTGTCCCATCCCGGCGAGTTCTTTTCCTACCCCTGCCCCATTCCTGCAAGCTCTGTCATCATCCGATGACAGTTTTATTCTTGTGGAAATAAAAAGGGAGATGGTGTTACTGTCTATTCCCTTTTCAGTTTCAGGCTTAGTCATATGTCTCTCCATTTCAGAGCTGCCAAAGAGAAGCAATTTTAAAGATATTTTTCAAACCATGGCATCAAATACTGGTACAATCACCTCCTGCTCCCCATTACCTTCTAGTAAAATTACATATTAATTCTGGTGACTACAAGGCTGGAGAAGAATGGCAAATTACAGCTACCGCTTTCCCCTGAGCCAATTGTAGCTGGCACAGAAATCTTTACTAAAAACTTAGGGCTTCCTTTTACTACGGTGTGCTAGGGCTTTAATGCGCAGAATAGCGCGTACAACATTGCCGTGCGCGCTAGACCTTAATGCCAGCATTGAGTTGCCGTTAGTTCTAGAAGCATAGCGCGCAGTGTAGCACGCGGTAATTTCCTGTGTGTGCTAAAAACGCTAGCGCACCTTAGTAAAAGGAGCCATTAGTTTCCCAACCTGTGTATCTCTAGTTTAATTTCAGTTTTCTGTCTCTACTTATCCTTGGTTTTCTCTTTTTCCTCACTTTCCTTCTTTTAAGGATTCTCTTCTAGTCTTCCTCTCATGTCATCATAATTTCTCTTTCCTCCATGTGTATTTGTCTCTCCATGGTTTCTCTCATCTCACTTTCTTCTAGTCTTTTTCCCTCTTGCCATTTCTCACCTTCAGGTCAGTTCTCTTTACCATAACCTTCAGCTGCACTTTTCCCAGTCGTACTCAGCTACTCTCCATCTCTTTCAGCAAATCTGTCTGCAGCTTGTGTCCCCCTGTCTGCTCTTTTTCCTCTCTCCCAGATCACGTTTCCTTCTGCTAATAACCTTCTCCCTCACAGCCCATGCTCTCTCCCAGAGTTCCTCTCACCCTAATGGTCTGTTTCTACTCTTCTCCCGCAGGTCCACTATCAGTCCCCGCTCTGTGCCCCATCACCCAGCCTCTTGTCCCTTTATAGCGCCTTTATGCTTCTTTCAATATTTCTCTCTCCCAGCTAATACATCCTTCAAAATTCCATCCCTTCCTAGCCCCCTATAATCTTCTCCAAGTACTTCTTTGTCTTATTTTTTTTACCTTAACTTCTATACTCATAGATATTAATTTGGCAACATCAGTAAAATATACAGTATATATAATATATGACTACAATTTAGGTGTGACCACTTACCCAGCCATGGACCTGGTGCAAGTTGAGGGTGCCTTTGTGTGGCAACGACCAGCAAAACTTACAGTTTTAAGTAAGATTCACTCATACAAGGGAGCCCTACCTGTGTCTCGTCCATGTTCCTCCTCTGTTTATGCCCCCTTGGAAATATGCACTATGTAAGTTACATGGATAGTTGCAGAAAAGCACATATATGTACACATATGCTAATACTCTAAACATTTATGTTCATAATGCATGTGTAAATATTAGCACCTATTTTATAGAATTGCCTCCTTAGGTCTGGATTCTATAAAAGGCGTCATTGGTGGCTGTCGCCTTAAAAACTTCCACAAATCACGTGTTTATAGAATTGTGGCTTTGGGGAAGGTAGGCACCAGAAATTTAGGCCGGGTTTTCAAGGCCTATATTTCCAGCACCTACCTTTGACATAAATCGCACCTACAGAGACGCTTTACGATGCCTAATGCCACTTCTGGCAATTTTTATAAGTGTTGGTAGGTGCTACATGCTTTTAATTTTTCAATTTAAGTTAGATGCTTGACTTAAGGTGCTGTTTATAGAATATGGCCCTTAGTGAATATTACCAACACATGAATGTTCCAAGGATCGATAGTGCAGATATACCTTCTCTTCATGGAGTTAACTTGTAACCATGGTAACCAAAATCTCTCAGGATGCTTTAGCTCTGCTGTTAGTTTGAGTTGGAACAGTTTAAGTTCTTAAAATAGAAATCTAGCAGCAATGCCTGTTATCAGGACACTGTGCTCTTAACAGATTTTTTTCAGTCTGGTTCCTAAAGTCCCAGATGCTTCAAAACACGTGGACAGAAAATATCTCTTAGCCTTGACACATGACCTCATTAAGGGTCTGATTCACTTTGCTTTTCCCCCATGGACAGAATGGAAGATCATAGTGAATGAGGTCCTAAATCACAGCCAGGCATGTGGTCTCTGTGGACCTGGATGTGTGGGAGATTCAAATGAGAACCTTGTGCTTGTTTAGAGAACATTTTACCATGAAATGTCCTTGGTTCTCTTCCTAATTATTCATATATTCCTGGGCTCTGAAATCATTCTATGTTTAGATTTCTAGGTTCCCTTTCTTATTCATTGTGCTATCCATTTGAAATCTTTCTGGTGGCAAAATACTCGTATTAAGCAATTTCTACTTTTTTTAATAATAGTACTGCATTGGTTCCTGTTGTTTCATGAACGCACCAATATCAAAATGAAATCAAATAGCTAAAGTCCCTTATTCAGCTTTTTACAGATATATTCCTCCCGTCACCATTTCCTATCCCCTTTCCTATGCCATCTTTGCTATTTCCTCTCCCCCTACCATTCTCTCACATTTCCCTTATCATTCCTAAATTTAAGTAGAGCGTTCCAGTCAAATTAGCTTTATCATAGTTAATCAATAGTCATTCATAGACAATGTAAAAAGTCGATTGAGTTGGCTTTTTACATTAATAAATCCATTTGTTGGAATGCCATAGATGTATGTTTCTTCGTCTTCTCTGCTGTTATTTAATTTTTCCTTGAATCTGCAGTGGATTTGCCTTTTGTTTTGTGCAAATCAGTGCCAAAGAAATGCTTCAATTTCAGTCTTACCTTTGTTGAATTTTAGGAATTCTGAAAGTAGGGACATTACCTTAGGCCAGTGCACAAAATTGTTTTAATATTCTGATAACCTACTCTTCTTATCGTACTATCTGCTGTTTAGAGGTGCATTAATGGGCTTCCATAATATTTGTATTTGGGGATTTGCAGCTCAATTGAATGAGCTTGCATCTGATGTTTTGCTTATCCAGTTGTAGTCTTGCTAATGCAACATCAGACTGTTCCACTGAGGACCACATTCCCTTCTTAAAACAGATAAATTTCTACCTCTTTCATACCTTCAAACAGAGCTCCAGTTCACAATGGAACTAATTCCTACTTCTCTGTAACAAATAGGAATGTGCATTTGTTTGAAATGACAAGAGAAATGTGAATAAAATGATAGTGAGGGGTATTTTCGATAGGATGTCTAAGTCTGACTTTGGATATTTTGCAAAAATCTTCTAAAAATCAGTTGGAGAAAATGTCCATTTTTGAACCCACAAGATGTCTATGCGACCCCCCCCCCCCCTCCGAACTGTTGCAAATCGTCAGGAGAGATGCCCAATCTCTCCTGCCGGCACCTCCACCCACCAAACTGCCACAAACCGTCAGGAGAGATGCACAATCTCTCCTGCAAGCACCCCCCCCTCCCCCAACAAACCCGAATACTGGCAGGAGGGATCCCAAGCCCTCCTGCCAATGGTGCACTCCCCTTGTGAACCCTCCTGAGCCCCAGAATGCCCCCCACTACCCCTGACACCCCCTACCCTGGACACCCCTCCTAACTAACCTTAAAGTTGGCCAGCTAGACGAGTCCCCTGTCTGGCCGGCCAGCAGACCCTCCATCCTCGGAATGGCGGGCCTGCCCCTTCCTGGTGCATTGTGGGATGCACCAGGGAGAGGCCCAGGGCCTGATTGGCCCAGGCACCTAAGGCCCACCCCTACCCATCTCCACCATGCCCCGCCCCCGTTTATTTACCCTTTTTTTTTTTTTTTACCTTCCACTTTATTTCTTTTATTTTAAAATTCAGAACAAAGATTACCATACCAGTGCTAGTGTACAGTTTTTCTTCTATGCAACTTCCAAACATCTCTGAAGAAATCCCCCCTTCCTTCCTTCCTTCCTAGAGGAAGAGATCTTCAGCTGGCAGGGCTTTGGGAAGCCCACCAATTTATATTTTGCATTTGGGTAGGAAGCAATGGGAAAATTTAGTGCCCATCATTTTATTGGACTAATACATTTCTCAATTAGCTTTCAGAGGTTAAAACCTCTTTATTGAGGTCAGTAAACTATACTGCTGTTACAGTATCCCTATCCTGACCTGAGGAAAGGAATTATGGTCTCTGAATTAGTAAAAAATGTTTTAAAATGAGTCCAATAAACAGAATCACCTTATTTCCATTTTCTATTACTAAATAATTATCAACACAGCTACAATAATACGTTATCCTAAATTAAAAATAAATAAATAAAACAAATAGAAATTTGTTTTACCTTTGTTGTCTGATTTCTGCTTCCTCTTCTTCTCATCATTCTCTTCCTTCCATCCACTGTCTGCCCTCTCTCTGCCTCTTCCATATGGCATCTGCTCTCTTTCTATGCCTCTTCCAGAAACTGTCTGCCTCTCCCTTCCATATCTTCCTCCCCTCCCCAATTGGTGTAGCATCCATCTTCTTCTCTCTGCTCCCCCCATGGTGTGGCATCTGTCTTCTTCTCTTCCATCTCTCCCTCCCTCCCATTAGATTTTAGAATCTCTCTCTCTTTCTCTCTCTCTCTCCTCTTTTCCTCCCCTCAGATCTGGTATCTGTCTTGTTCCTTCTTTCCTCCTCCCAGGTTTGGTATCTGTCTTTTTTTTTTTTAATTCTTTATTTATATTTTGAACATATTATCAAGAATAAACTTCTTGTACAGAATATGATTAAGTCAACATAATATAAAACAAATGAAGTAACATTTATATGACAAAATTATTATTTACTCAATCAAAATTAAAGTCCCAAAATTTGAGATCCAAGATGTTCCTGAGCGAGAAACTATTTAAAAGAAAAAGAGAAAATTCAAATTACAAATTAGGCGGTCAGATGAGAATGGACCAAGAGTAAGTTTATACATTGAGATTTTCTTTATCCCCTTCAAGGCCCCTCCTGGAGAGAAATCCTGTCAGCTGAGAGAGTTCAAAGAAAATATAATTGCAAGATTTATATTTTACAATGCATTTGCAAGGATATCGTAAAAGAAATGATGCCCCCATTGCAGCGACCCCAGGCTTAAGAAGCAAAAATTCCTTCCTTCGTTTCTGAGATTCCCTTGTCACATCCGGAAATATTTGAACTTTATATCCAAGAAATTCTTTATGTCTATTCTTAAAATAAAGCTGTAATATCTAATTTTTATCTGGTGATAAAACCACCATAGCCAATAGGGTAGCTGGGATAG
This sequence comes from Geotrypetes seraphini, assembly GCF_902459505.1. Taxonomy (NCBI): domain Eukaryota; kingdom Metazoa; phylum Chordata; class Amphibia; order Gymnophiona; family Dermophiidae; genus Geotrypetes; species Geotrypetes seraphini. Next base: position 102,711,248 of record NC_047085.1, on the reverse strand, counting down.
CTACCTCCCTCATTGAAGATTCCAATAATGATGTAATGTCCATTTGTTCACCCTGACCTTGTTGTTCTAGTGGATGCTGTTCTTCTAAATTTTTTGATGTTGGCAAATAATATATTTTAGAAAAAGGAGGAAAGGCATCATTAGGAACATTAAGAACCTCACAAAAGTACTTTTTCAAAACTTCTTTTGCTGATAAAGAAGGAATCTTTGGGAAGTTCAAAAATCTAAGATTATTCAACCGCATATTATTTTCCATCATTTCCACCTTTCTCCTAAGGTTGAGATTGTCTTTAATCAGTGTCGTTTGGATTTGATTTACTTCACTTATCTTTTTATCTATTTTTTCCACATTATTTTTCATCGATATATTTTCCTGTTTAAGTCCATTTATTTCATTCTTTTGTTCTAAGAATTTCTCTTCTAGTACTTTAATTTGAGGTGACAATGTTTGTCCCAGAGTAATTACCAAGTCCCAAATAGAGTCTAGGGTAACATTCATGGGTTTAGGAACAGAGAATATACTTGCATGCATTGTCCCAGCTTCCACAGCAGTGGCAGTCCTCTCTCTCTGGGAACCTTGCTCCATTTCAAGTCCCCTCGTTGTTCTCACTGCAGTCTCGTCTTCCTCCAGTGCTTTGCCCATTTCAGCCTCCCGGGAAACGAAGTCTGCCTCCTCGGACTGACTACTCTCCCGTGGAGAGCTAGCACGCTGTGGCTGAGGGGGCGGGGTTCTAGCGTCGGGGCTCAGAGTTGATTCTAGCCCAGGGAAACTTGCCGCGACCTCACTCCTTCCCGGCGATTCCAGCGGGCGACTCCCCGGTGCAACTGCTGCTTCTTGGTTTAGACGCCGCAAAAAATCCTCCATGGACATCTGAAGAGGAGTCTCCGGGCGCCTCGAGGCTCCAGAAGCGCCTTTCCCTCTCCTTTTCGGCATCGATAAGGCAATAGGTAAATGTTGTTTCGTTAGAATCTCTGGCGGCATCTCACTCACTCTCATCAGCTCGCGGCCATCTTGGGATATCTGTCTTGTTCCTCCTTTCCTCCTCCCAGGTTTGGTATCTGTCTTCTTCCCTTCTCTTGCTCTGACATCTCTCTCTCTCTTCTCCCTTCCTCCTGTTCTTCCCTGATCTTCCTTCTCAATTTATTTTCTGCCTTTGTCTAAATTCTCTCTTACTATTCAGTCCTCAATTTCCCTTTCATTGTATCTACCTATAGCTTGCCACTTCTGTCCCTCACACCCATAGCTTGCCACCTCTTTCCCTCATACCTTCCAGTATCTAACTCTATCCTATTCCCAATCCAACATGTGCCCTTTTTCTCTTTCTCCTCCCCACTTCCTTCCAGGGTCTGCTCCCCTTTCTCACCCCTTCCATTCAATGTCTGTCCCCCCCACACTTCCATTCAGTGTCTGTCCCCCCTATCTCTATCCCTTGCATCTACTGTCCACCCTCTCTCTTGCCCCTTCCATCCATTTCCCTCTCTGCCCTTTCCATCCAGTGTCCACCCTCTCTCTCTTCCATATGGCATCTTCCCTCTTTCTATGTCCCTTCAATAAACTGTCTGCCCTGTGCTCCTTTTCTCCTTTGTACATGATTCATTTCAGCTTCACCCCCTCTCCATTTTTCTGTCTCCACCCCTTCCCCTATGCTCTGGCATCTCTCTCTTCTCCCGTCCTTCTTTCCTTCCCACTCAACCCCATGACCTGGCATCTCTCTCCTTTCCTTCTATCTCTCCCTCCCCCCTCCATGCTATGGCATCTCCTCTCTTTCCTTTCCCCTCTGGTCTGGCATCTGTCTCCTTAGTTGCCATTCCCTCACCTCATGCTCTAGCATCTTTCTGCTCTCCTATCTATCCCTCCCACTCCATTATCTGGCATTTTCTCTCCTTCCTTTCTCTCCCTCCCTCCTTCCTTGACCCTGGTCTAGCATCTGTCTCCTTCCCTTCCCTCCCCCTCCATGGTCTGGTATCTCCTTTCCTTCCTACTCCCTCCCATGGTCTTGGCATCCCTCTTCTCCTCTCCTTTCCCTGGTCTTCCTTCTCCCTCCTTCTCTCTCTCTCTCCCCAATTGGATGCAGTAGAATTTCTCCCTCCCTCCTTCCCTCTCTCTCCCCAATTGGGTACAGCAGCATTTCCCCCCCTTCTTTCCCTCTCTCTCTCCCCAATTGGGTACAGCAGGATTTTTCCCCATCCCTCTCTCCAATTGGGTGCAGCAGCATTCCTCCCCCCCCCCCGACTGTCTGGTGAGGTCAGCTTCCCTCCCTTCCACTCCCTTGCTGCCCTCTTTCCCACCACCCACAAGTGAACTGAACCCAAGCTGCGGGGCTCTAACATTGCACATGCCGGCTTCCCTTTTCGTCTGAAACAGGAAGTTACCTCATTCCTGTTTCAGACAAAAAGGGAAGCCAGCACGCGGAATGTTAGAGCCCCCCCTCCGCCCACCTGGGTTCAGTTCACTCTAAAACTGCGCGCCCCGGCTTCCTTCACGTAACAAGAAGGGAAGCCAGCGTGTGCAGTGTTAGAGCGAACTGAACCTGGGAGGGGGGGGCTCTAAAACTGTGTGCACCGGCTTGAAACAGGAATAATGTAACTTCCTGTTTTGGGTGAGAAGGGAAGCTGACGCGCGCAGTGTTAGAGCCCCGCGGCCTAGGTTCAGTTTGCTTGCGGGCAGTGGGCAAGAGGGCAGCGAGAGAATGGAAAGGAGGGAAGCTGACCTCACCTGGTAGTCGGGGGTCCCCTGCCCTGTTTGCTTCCCCCTAACACCGGCCCTGGGGTCCCCCTGATATTTTCAGGCCCAAAGCATGTGCCTATTAGGCCTACCCTTTAATTCAGCCCTGGGGACAGATAGTGAAAATGTTTGCATACCTGACTGTAAACCACTTAGATAAATTTAATAGGTGGCATAAAATTCCTAAAATAAAATAAATAAATATAATGTATGGTGAGCTCTCCAAAATTCCCTCAACCTGTCTACCACTTCAATAGCTCCAGGTTGAGCTATATTTATTTATTTATTTATTTATTCAATTTTGTATACTGTTCTCCCAGGGGAGCTCAGAACGGTTTACATGAATTTATTCAAGCATTTTTCCCTATCTGTCCCAGCGGGTTCACAATCTATCTAATGTACCTGGGGCAATGACGGGATTAAAGGGCAAATTCTATACGAAGCGCCCAAAAGTTAGGCGCCGATATAGGCACCGTTCAGCGTGATTCAAGTAAAATTGGGTGCTGTTTAATGAATCGCGCTGAGCAGCACCTATTTGGGCACCTATTTTGGAGGCACCCAATAAATAGGCCAGCTCTAGGCACAACTAAAAGTTAAGTGCTCATGCGCATGCTTAAAAGCAGCGATTCTGTAACAAGGTGGCTAACACGAAGCCACGCCCACACCTAACATGCATAGCGCCTATTTTTTTGAAGGCTGCCTTAATTTTAGAGGCGCCTTGTGACATAATCGCTCTTTCTTGATAGGCGCCTAAGTTTCAATTACCGTATTTTCACCCATATAACATGCATATGTGTATAACACGCATACGCGTATAGCGCGCGGGTCCAAAGCATTTCAGTAAAAAAATTTTTTATATAGCACGCACACGCGTATACCACGCATTCTGCTATAACCTCCTCCCACTCCCGCTTACTCTTCTGAGAATCTCGGAGAGAGCGAGACCAGAAGGCTTTGAGCATGCACAAATGCTCAAAGCCCAGTCCAGCCCGGCACGAGGAAGAAGGAGGATCTCCCTGCAGCGCCCAGCACAGCCCAGCCCAGCAACAACGAGGGAGGATCTTCGGGCACTGGCACTGGCACTGGCACTGGCACGTCCTGTGCATTGGTGCTGGTGCCGGTGCCCAATCGGGTAAGAGATGTTTTGCGGTGCTGGGGGGGATGTAGGATCGCGGGGGAGGGGGGGTGACGCGAGCGGGGGGGAGGATGCCGGATCGGAATGAAAAAAAAAATTGTACAACGCGCTCACACGTATAACGCGCAAGGTTATGCACGGTTTGTAAAAATTGTGTATAACGCGCGCATTATATGCGTGAAAATACGGTATTGCTGATTAAAAAGCTTAATTGAGCTTGTTATTCAATTTAGATAGGCGCCTGTCTAGATGGGCCCCTCCATAATAGGTGCCTAGCATAAGGCGCCAGTTACAGAATTTGGGCCTAAGTTACTTGCCCAGGGTCACAAGGAGTAGTGTGGGTTTGAGTTCAGAGATATTAGGGGGTTGCATTAAAGAAAAACTGTACACTGGCAATGGTATCTTTGTTTTGAATTTTAAAATAAAAGAAATCAAGTGGAAATAAAGACGTAAATAAGAAAGCAGGTAAATAAATGGGGGTGGGGCAGGGCCAGGGGGCCCAGTGTACTTGTGTGTCTAGGAGCCCTTGAAGAATTAAACCTGCCCTGCATATTCTGTGTTATCACTAGATTAGTGGCCCCACTGAAAGAGCCACCAATTCTCAGATCACAAACATTTGTTACACTATTCAATCTTTGCTCTAAATTAGGCCATTTGTCTTTAAGTAGATAATTATATCAAGATAAATTTCACTTCCTGTCTCTATGACATGTCCCTATGGAACATTCTCTCACAGACCAATTGAGTTGTGTTTTGAAGCTTTTTAATGGAATGTAGCTTTTGCTAATTGCTGCACTGGGACCACATGGAAAGAACATGGAAAGAAATCCTTTAAATTCTGTCCAGATCTGCTTGGAGTCAAACAAACATCATCCTCAATTCAGAAAGATCAGTAGCATGACTTTGCAACTAATAAATGGTCTTTTTGAAGACTGTCAGTCCCCTACCATTGCACTTCAAATTTCTAAACATTTGTATTATATTTATTTCTGCTCAATAAAGAAAAATAATCAAATCTGTCTTAACTTTCTTTTCTGTTTGCTCATTTGCCATTGCACCAAGATTTTTCTGAGAATAACATGCTTCTGCAAATATATTCAGCCATGAAAGGCTTGCTTCAGTCATCTGAATAGACTTTGCAATTGCTCAACAAAATTGTAGTGTAGTTTTCTCAAACCAACCACCATCCAATTATTACATCCAACCTCCACCTATCTTACACTCTTTCCAGTGTATTATCAATCTTTAACATACTATTATATCATCTTCAATATATTATATAAACGAATGTGGCCTCAGGTACACCTCCTCCACCTTTGATATAGTCCTGCATTCGGTGGGGATATCTGTGTGTCACATATCCTCATTGGCCTACATTCTTTTTAGTTGTCTTAAATTTCTAATTTTTTAATTTTTTCATTAGCATGATATATCTAGAAGTTTTCATTTAAAAATATAAATAATTTCTTAATACCCTTGTTTACCAGAGCCGCTGTGCTATTCACCTTACTCAAAATTCATCAGCAAGATGGCGGCAGCGTGCCTAATCAATCTACTTATAGTACTACTACAAACAGCTGACTCCCTGCACAGCCCGAAGGAGGAGCTAAATCAATGTGGTCCACTCGACCTCAGAATTGAGGCCATTTGGAGCCACCGTATTCAACCTGTGAATCCAACCCTGCTCTTTAAAATTTAAAACTTGTTCCATGTTACCCTCCAACCCCCTCTCCACTGTCTCGATCACTCGCCATTCGATCTCTTCTACTGTATGATGTTTATACATCCAATGCTGTACCAGGGGTGCTTGCTCATTTTGGGTGACTATATGGGACTTATACTCATTTAGCCTGGTCTTCACCGCTCAATTCCTCCCGTTAGATTGGCTTTTTTGAGAGCGCGTTTTGCGCAGCATGAATTACTATTGCAGGAAAAGGATGCAGGGGTTGAGAACAAGCAGGAAGATCTTATATGCATTGTCCCATATTCTCTGGCAGTGGGACAATTCATTCAGATCATGAAGAAATATTGGGAGGTCGTGAGCCTGTATCCTCCTTTACAGCAGTGTCCAATGGTGGTATATAGTAGGGGTAGGACGCTGGGTCAAAGATTACACCATTAGTGATCCTACTTTTCCCTCTCTTGGAAACCTTTTCTGATCTAACGTTGTAACCCTTCTTCCATAACTCTTTTTGTAATCTGCTTTGAACCGAAAGGTAATGGCAGAATAGAAATCTGTAATGTAATGTAATGTAATAAGTACAGTGTCAGTAGTGATGAGGAGACTTACCTGCACACCGGGTGCAGACGGTGTCAATGGTGTAGCAAAACCATAGGTGGCAATACTTGAGTAGTTCCTAACAAAGGATATACTATTAGAGCGAAAAGCAATACCAATTGCAACACTACCGGGGTAGTATATGCAATTGTTTGCCCCTGCAGACTGGTATACTTAGGACGCACTAGTAGAGCGGTGAAGACCAGGCTAAATGAGCATAAGTCCCATATAGTCACCCAAAATGAGCAAGCACCCCTGGTACAGCATTGAATGTATAAACATCATACAATGGAAGAGATCGAATGGCGAGTGATCAAGACAGTGGGGAGGGGGTTGGAGGGTAACATGGAACAAGTTTTAAATTTTAAAGAGCAGGGTTGGATTCACAGGTTGAATACGGTGGCTCCAAATGGCCTCAATTCTGAGGTTGAGTGGACCACGTTGATTTAGCTCCTCCTTTGGGCTGTGCGGGAAGTCAGCTATTTGTAGTAGTACTATAAGTAGATTGATTAGGCACACCGCCGCCATCTTGCTGATGAATTTTGAGTAAGGTGGAGAACACAGCGGCTCTGGTAAACAAGGTATAGGTTTAAGGATAAAATAATATTTAGGAGTTGGATATGGGAATGTTTTAGATGCTAAGATACCACCCCTATTGGTGACATGATCAAGTTAGCGAAAGGAAGCTGGTCAAAGGGACCTGCAATCCTACCCTTATCCAGCTCCTTCTACAACTTTTCTTTTGCCACCTCCCCATGTTGATGGCAGGACAATGAATTCCATGAGTATTTAACTCCCCCATCTAATGGGCCCGTGTATGGAATCTTAAACCCTTCCACAAACCCCCGTTGAATCCCTGCGGCATTGTCCCTCCTGGGATAGAGCCCCAACCAATACTGCAAAGCTTCAAGCTTGATGGGTGTTGGCGCTAGCTCCCTCAATGGGACGGCCTATATGCAGTAACTATGTCCTTCGATTTCTACTCACTCAGCATTGGGATGCTGACTGCGCCCCCCCACCTTCTCCCCCACACACAGGTTATATGCATGCCAGAATCGGCAGTTGTTCCATGTGCATAAGCCATTATTGAACTGCCTACAGGTCTTTCTGAATCTTGAGTATCCAGCCTGTCTGCCACTACTCCTGTATCTGTTTGGATGCTCTCCCTTGTGGACTGACTGGGGGCCTCTGCCTGTCTCCCTGCCCCTGAAACTGCGTTAGAAATTGATCTGGTTGAAATGGTCTATGTGCTGACATCTCGTCGAGCCATAGGCCCATCACCCTGTGCTTCCACGTGATTGATCTATTCTCCGCCATACTTTTCCTAAATTTGATGTCGTAGTTCAACCAGGCCCACCCCCCATAGCGCTTGTGTGCCCTAATTATAGTATCTGAATATCTAATCAAGTAAGGACTCAAGTTAGGTTCTCTTTCCACCATTATGCTCATAAATATGTGGAAAGCCAAGATCCAGTTATTGATCGATTTGTAAATCTTTGGCCTTTTCTCCCTGTCTAGCTGAATAAAAATTTGGTTGTTCTCAATACACTGCTCCTCATCGGGCTCCCTTTGTAGCAAGGAAAATATATAGATATAATCTTTTTTCCATATTTTTTCTTTTACACATCTAGGAACACTCCCCGCTAAAGTGGACACTCCACAATTTACCTCTTCCCTATGCACCCCTGTTCTTGGGGTGGGAATAGGCCCCGTCTGATCCAAAACCCTACTAGTGGTTGCCCCTTCCCTATCCTTCTCAAAAGAAGACAATGCCTCCCGAATCATGTATACCAGGGTAGTCCTGCTGTTTGTGTGTTGGGCCTCCGTGCGAGAGGTTGTGTCCACAACCTGCCCCTCCGAGGCCTTACCCTGTGGTTGGCATGGTATTGCTTAGTGTGACCATATGGCTCCAGAATAAAGGGGACGGATTGAGACATCTGGGTTTTACTTCCATTGAAAGCAATGGAAGTAAGGAGAACAGATTGAGACATCTTGGTTGTTTTCAATGGAAGTAAAACCCGGATGTCTCAATCCGTCCCCTTTTTTCTGGAGCCATATGGTCACACTAGTATTGCTTGAATCGAAATGGACGCTGTGATGTCTCTTGAGGGAGTCGGACTGTCCACTGGAACAAGGTTGCTTCTCTCTGCTGGAGGGATCCCCATTGTGCTAGGGGGCATCCCTGTTGTGCTCGCTCCTGCCGCCATTCAACTCCTCTCCCAGCAAGTCAGAGGCCAACACACTCCCTTCCTGAATGCCTAGGAGCCTCTGGCGGATTACTTGCACGCCGTGCTGCTCCAACTGCCTCCTCATAACCGTCATTAGCTCGTCCAGTTCACGTTTCGCCTGCCTCGCTGAGGTGTTCTCACGTGTGGGCACCTTCTTGGGCCTCTTTGGCATTTTCTTCGGAGCACCCGCACCCTGTACTGCAGCTGGACTGGCTCCTGCTGCTTGCTTGCCCGCCGCAGCCTGCCTGGACATCTTTTTGCGCTGTGAAGGCATACTTCTACTACAAACAAACACACATTTGTTAATACTGAAAGAAAACAAGGAAACCCCCCTTTACCCACCGGCCACCAGGGGCTTCGCCCCGCTTCATGCCTAATTTCCCCCCAAACCCCCCCCATTCATCAGCAGCTAAGGCATCTTGGTGTTAAAAAACACAATACACTGTACATCAAGGATATAATAAAATTGGAAAGGCAGAAAAGTGAAGAACGTACACATATCCACCCACCCCACCCCGCTGCAAATGCCTGCACACATTCCTTGTAATCCACTTTGCTTTTTATTTAAATCAAGAATTGACCTGCCTGTTTGTACTATAAGCGCTACCTCATACATTCTATTTCCTTATTTAACTCGAAATTGACCCTGCCTGCTTGTCCTCCAAGTGCGGCCTCACCTCCGGCCCCCCAATACCGTGCCTAGCCACCATGTGGGCTATTCCCTCACCTCAAGACCCACATACAGGACTCCACCACCACATGGCCTGCTTCCGGTGGTGCCGCTGATCCCCCCTCCCCTCTCGTTCACTCACATCCTCATCCTCCTAAACTGCCGCTGTTTCCTTTCTCTTCTTACCTGCTCACCACATGCTTTGCACCTGCTCACCACACGCTCCCCCCGCCCGCTCGCCCTCCTTCCCCTCGTTCACTCCCATCTTTCCCCCCTAAACTGATGCTGTTACTTTCTTTTACCCGCTCACCCCACACTAATCACTCTGCGTCGCATTCTCTCCTAAATAAAAGCGGCCGCCCATAGCGAGACCCACCATTAACCGCATACTGGAGCCGGAACCCGGAACTCGCTGCCCACTGAAAAACGCTGGCTCGCTGAGCTCATCACAATGTCTCTGCTCCCTAAGGCCTGCCTGAGAGGAAACGCTGCAATGCGGCCACCTATGCCTGATGCTTAGCTGTAAAGAGGCTTGGGATGGAGCTCGCCTACTCAGCATGCTTCCCCAAAGGCCCGCCTCCCCCATGCCTCATTGGCCTACACCCCCCCACCCCGGTACTGTCCTTTGAGCCTGCCTCCTTCCCCCATCCCTCTTTCCTTTCCCCATGTTGGCATGGCCTCAGCCATTTTGTCGCCACTGCACACTCCATGTGGGGGGTAGGGCGCTCTTCCTTTCCCTGCAGTTTCATCAAGTGTCCCCTGGTCTTTGTAATTTTTGACGGAGTGAAAAATTGATCCACTTGTACCGGTTCTACTCCACTCAGGATTTTGTAGACTTCAATCATATCTCCCCTCAGCCTTCTCTTTTTCAAACTGAAGAGCCTTAACCTTTTTAGTTTTTCCTCATATGAGAGGAGTTCCATCCCCTTTATCATCTTGGTCGCTCTTCTTTGAACCTTTTCTAGTGCCACTATATCTTTCTTGAGAAAAGGAGACCAGAATTGAATGCAGTACTCCAGGTGGGGGTCACACAATGGAGCGATACAGAGGCATTATAATATCTTTAGTCTTGTTAACCATACCTTTTTAAATATTTCCTAGCATCTTTTTTACTTTTTTGGTCGCCGCCACACATTGGGCAGAAGGTTTCATCGTATTTTCTACAATGACCACCTTTCATATCTATTTACTAATAATAGAGACTAAACCTAAATAAATGGATCACTTTATAACCCTAATAAAAATAATTACCAGAATTTGTCCAGCTATAAGCAAACCAAAGCTTATATCTTGATATTCTAAAAAGCTAGAGCGAGTACAGAATAACTGACCCTGACCCTGAGGAAAGATTTTGAAATGCATCGGAAAGTGACATGGTTTAAAAAAAAGTTTAACCTGTCTCTGTTAACAAATAACAAATAATAATTAAAAGATAGTAAAAGGAAAAGGTACAAAAAATTATTTATAAAATGGAGATGGGCCTTTGAAGATGTGGGATAGTGTGAGTTATGTTACCACATGGCAATCTGAGGTCCGAACAAAGTTAGATTAAAATGACCTGCAGAATATGACCTTAACTATAAGAATCCCATCATGTTGTTTTCAGTTGTGAAATTGTAACAGTGTTCTATAATAGCATCTGGGTGCCCAGATGTTGTTATAGAGTTGTCTCTTACTGCATGTTATCAGGGCACCTAAAGGAAGGCAAGTACTTAAAGAATTGCCCCCAAATGTCTGACAAAACTTCAGGGAAGGGACAGACCAAATGATTTCCAAAGGAAAAGGTACCAGTGGACCTGCTCCCAAAAAACTTTATTTGTTTATTTGTTATCCACCAGAGGGTAACAAATCTATCCAAAGGACCCAATGTTGTTCATAAAAAAAAAAATCAAATTTTTTTTGGTCCAAAAACCAATTTGATTAGAAAAGCTGAATAAAAAATATACTGTCCAGCAGAAGATAATGAATATGTTCAAGGACCCATTGTTGTTCAAATTACCTGACACATATCTGTGTGGGCAAAATTGCCTGCTTCAGGGGGGACACAATTTCTAAAACATAACACAAATATGAGATGAGCAATAAATATAAACATAGAAACATGATGGCAGATAAAGGCCAAATGGACCATTTAGTTTGCCCATCCTGCCAGTAATAATATATATATGTGAAAAATATATTTTAAAAATAGTTTTTTCTGCTGTTTGGTGCATGGCTTTTCTCCTTTTTTTGTGTATTTGGATCCCAAAATGTCTGCACATCCCTATCAAAGAGAATGTCATTTTGTTTATATTTGAAAGGTTTGTTTTTGTGTGTGTGTTATTAACAAATGTGAACTTTGAAGATGAGCAATAGCTCTATGTGTTCCTGCACATCACAATGCGCATTAAAGTTTGTTGAACGATTCATATGGCAAATAAATATTATATAAATAATCACTCCAGGTTCCACATACAATTGGCTTGTACTTATTCAAGAGGGAAAGACCTCAGTAACCTGCTCCATGCACCGAATACAAAATTCAAGCAATGGTTTCTTCAGCAGGACAAAATCACCATCATTGGTCATAAAACCCTCACAACCAACCCAAACAATTTTTTATGACAGTGTCTATAGCACCTTATTCTTTAAATCGGTAAGTGGTTGAAAAAATATATATGTAATGCACTTATCTGTTCACAAATAAGAGCCCGACGGGACCCGTTTCGCCCTCCTATTGGCTTCTTCGGGGGACTTTCTGACAGCTGAACAGAAATGAGAAAAACAAGTGCTTCAAACTCCTATACATCAATGGCACAAGCAAACAATTGTTTCTAACACTTTTTTACGAAATAGTACTCACTGCATTCAGTTTAAGAGGTTCCGTTCCATTTGTTTTGGAGTAGTAGTTAAATAAATATTATATGCCAATGATTTAAGTAAGAGGAATATTTTATTATTGTCACTATTGTTTGCACCTTTAGTTTTCCCGAGTCCTGAAAAACAGAGCTTGGCCAACGTTTAAACAAGCCAAGTCAAAGATCTCCCCACTGCACAGCAGTGACTTCTGTCCAACCAACTGTCATATCAACGTGATGGAAGTGTCATATCCAAAAACATCAACATCTCTTGGTAGTGCCTTTGGTGTTCAGTTGGACTACAAGAAACAAGCATCTCAAGACAAACAAAACAAAAATTCTGAGCAAGGTAGGACAGCTTATTCTGTTAAGTCAGTTTGATGAGGTAGGATAAGATTGGTGACTTTTTATTTTAAGTATGAAAAATAAACTTTAAATGGAAATAATAGTGAATGTGGATTTAAAAGAAAATGCTGCCAAATTTCAATCAAGGAAACAGAAGGTTACCGATACTAGCAAATCTCTATGATTATATTCTCTCTTATGAGCTGCCTAAGTTTTTTGTTAGAGAAATGTTCTAAACCAGTAGTTCTCAACCCTGTCCTGGAGAACCACCAGGCCAGTCGGGTTTCCAGAATAGTCTAAATGAATATGCATGAGAGAGCTTCATATAATGGAGGTGCCAGGTGTGCAAATCTGCTCCATGCATATTCATTAGGGCTGTCTTGAAAACCCGACTACCCTGGTGGTCCTCCAGGACAGGGTGGGAACCACTGTTCTAAACTATGCACTATGGACTGGATTCTGTAACTGGCACCTATAAAAAGATATGTGCCTAAAGTAGGCACCTATAGCATGTCAGTCACACTTAGTCACCCATTACAGAATCGCACCAAACTTAAAACAAGTGCCTATAATGTAGGCCAGGGTTTTAAAAGCCTAAATTATAGGCACCTAAGTCCTTTAAATCTGAATGTATGTAAACAGGAGCCCATTAGTTAATTATTTTTTTTTATATGTGATCCTTTACCTGATGCCTACTTTGGGACCAAAATAAAAAATATATATAGTTTTACTTTTTGGTGGGCAAATCTATGCTTAAGTTATATGTATGAGAAAATGAATGCTTACATGCTAGGCATACTAAGATATTCAAATTAGTTTGTGGTCCATTGACGCCTTTTGTAGAGTTGTTATAGTTGTCCTTTATCTTTATTTTCCGTTGTTTTGCACCCACACATCCAGGGGAGGGGTGGGAGTGGGGAGTGGGTGTTTTGGTATTATTCCTGATGGTAATGTTAGGTGGGGGGAGGGAGTTTTATTTTTGTATAGATACTGATTGATTATAAGTGCTTATTTGATTATTATTATTTGTATGTAAATTGTATTGTACTTTCTGTTGGCATTAAAAACTAAATAAAGATTTTAAAAAAATAATAATAAAATAAAGATTAAAAAAAAAAAAAAAATATATATATATATAAAGAAAATCTGCATTTGTCAATTCTGTTTAGAAATCTGTTGCTTTTTCAAAAGCTCAGAATCTGTAGGTACTTTTTCCTGCCAAACCACCTTGCAGTTATGTAATCCACTTCCCTAATCCTGACAATTGGAAATGCACTGAAGCACTTCTACACAAAAGGAGGCTAGACAGCTTTCAAATAGCCCAGTTCTGCAGGTAAAATGCCAGTTTTTCTCATCAGTGGCTTAGCAAGGGTGAGAGGTGCCTGGGGGGAGGGGTGGCGTCCCTTCCCTGCCCTCATCTCCACCCCCTCTCCTTCCCTGATCTCTCCTGCCATGCACGTGCCCCTTCCCTTCCCCCGTATGGAAGAAGAACTTCAACATGCTCTTTGCGACCCCGTCAGCTCTGACGTCACTTCCTATGCGCAGCACATCACAGAGACAATGTGGTCACGAGGAGCACGTTGAAGTTGTTGCTCATGGTGGTGAACAACTAGAGGTTTGGGGAAGGGAGGGGAGGAGTGGGAAGAGGTGGGAGGGATGGAGAGGAGGAGGGGAGCTAACGCTCGGGGAAGACTGCCCCCCCCTTTACTACGTCACTGTTTCTCATATAAATGGTTTTGAAAATTGCTGTTAATTGGTAGAGTACTTTCTTTTAGGCAGTTTCTACAGTGAAAACAGATGCAAAAGCAGGCATAAAACATACCTCTTGACTTCTCAACAAATAACTGATTAAATTAAACTAAGCTAAATGCCAAATAGTTTTCAATGTGAAACATTTCTAACAGTACTTTAGAATTGACCTATAAATAATAAAATGGTTTAGAGGTATACATAGACAGGAACAAAAACATTGTGGAGATGACGATGTCCAAAATGCAGGTCTTTATTGAAAATACAGTCAATTAATCCACATGACGAGATGTCAAGGACCCAACAATTGAAGACTAAGGACCCAACACGGTCTGTGTTTCGACAACCCAGCTATTGATGTTTTTTCAATCGCGCAGAGTTTTCTACTTGGACAAGTCCATCCCCATATTTGACCACGTTTAGGTTTTAGGATTTGATTCACGTTTTTGCATTAGGACTTTCAGGGACACCTGAGGAAGACAGGGTTGTCGAAACACGGACTGTGTTGGGTCCTTAGTCCCCATTTTTTGGGTCCTTGACATCTCGTCATGTGGATTAATTGACTGTATTTTCAATAAAGACCTGCATCTTGGACATCATTGTCTCCACAGTGTTTTTGTTCCTGTCTTGGTTGAGCTTCGGGTCTGTGGAGTATTAAGGGTCAATTTTTGTGTGTTTGGGGTATACATAGAAACGGAGCAGATAATCATTTTCACCTGAGATTCTTTTAATCACCTACAGGAAAACTGAATCCTATGATTTATATTCAGCATACCATTACCACAATGGCAGCTCCATCAGGACACTCACTGGGACAACAGGATGGCCATGGCCTGAGGTACCTTCTAAAAGAAGAGGACTTAGAAACACAAGATATATATCAGAAATTGTTGGGCAAACTGCAGACTGCCCTAAGAGAAGTGGAGATTTGTGTTTCACAAACAGATGAGTAAGTATAACTTATATGAAACTCCCATGGGAGTGGGTTTCTGACAGGACTTAGAAAGAGGTGTTTGTGAATAATGGGTTTGAAACCAGCAATTATCTATTTGTGTTAAAACTGAAGAAGGGTTTCTGTATGCCACTTATCTGACTGTAGGAGGATTGTATCCAATTTATGAAAGTTACATGACTGAGTGTGCAGAGGATGTGGATAAACTCCATATGCAAATCATGCACTGAGGGATGAACACTCAAACACTTGGATGAAATGTTATGCATTTTAAGTGGTTATCTAATGAATGGGAATAAAGCTTGTGGACTCAATTGAATGTGGGGATGTGAACTGAGCAGAGCTGAATCATAATAACAAAAGTGAATATCTACTCTCCAAAGGTTCAATGAGGGAAGAAATGGTGGGAGAGAGAGAGCCAGCATGCTGAATTAGAATCTATAATCTGTGAGTTTGCACGGCTTAGTGTCATATCTCTGAATTATACTCATTTGGGAGGTGGCGCCCTAGATGGGAAACACTGTCACTGGCTGACATACAACAGAAACTCAGGGCAGAGGACCAGCAGCCCTTGGGAGCTGGGTTTTAGGCAAGTGGCCTTTGGGAGCAGTTCAAGGCAGAAGAAAAGGGCCTGCAGAGGCACTATCAGTGTCTGAGGAACAAGAAGAGCAGAGGGCACTCCTCTAGAGGGAGCCCTGTTACTGGTGTTCACCGAGCCCTTTTGAGGGCTGGTAATCAGGACCCCAGCAGGGAGCTACCCTAGAAGTTCCTCTTGAAGGAAGGGAAGGCTATTTGAATGCAGATTGGATAAATGCTCCAACACTGCTCCGACACTCATAGAATTCCCCTGGCCTTAGGCATCTGAGCCAATCAGGGCTTTAGGCCCCTCCCCATGCATCTCAGAATGCACTGGGAAGGGGAAGGTCTGCCATTTTGGAGTGGCGGGCCTGTGAGCAGGAGGGACTGAGCATCCCTCCTACTGTCATTGTAATATAGAGGTATGGGGGAGGTTCGGGTGTCTGTGCGGTGGTTCTGGGGGTCCAGGAGGCAGGGAGTGGGCATCCCTCCTGCTGATTTTTGGTAAAGCGGGGAAGGGGAGGGGTCAGTTTTGGGGGGTCTAGGCCATGTGAGGTTCAGTTTGGAGGGGGTGTTTTGCAGTGGCTGGAGGGAGTGGGCATCTCTTGTGCTGATTTTTATTGAAGTGCAGGGAGAGGGAGTCCTGCGGGGGAGTGTCATCATCAGGGTGGGGGTCCTCAACTTTTTTTTTATGGGCTAGATACTGTGTGTGTGTTACACACACATTTGTGCCCATAGAAAAAAAAATGAAAAAAACAGGCGGACCTGTTGGTGATACAGTTACTGACAGATTAGACCTGTCGTTTTTTTGGGTCGGTATTACTGATCCGATTCTGGCATGCAATTTTAGGTCATCGATCGGATGGCTGGTTTTAATATTAATGACCTCATTTTAATAGTAATGAGGTCATTTGCATGCCAGAATTGGAGAATGTACGACTGCATGGAAAACCATGCAGTGAGCCCTTATGAGAATCAGGTCTGCAAATTTCCTCAGTCGCTAAACCAGTCAAACTGGTTTAGCAACCACTGGTACATGATCAGAGAATTTTGGGCACCTAGCATAGGGGTGGGCAACTCCGGTCCTCGAGGACTGGAATCCAGTCGGGTTTTCTGACTCCCCCAATGAATATGCATTGAAAGCAGTGCATGCAAATAGATCTCATGCATATTCATTGGGGAAATCCTGAAAACCCAACTGGATTCCGGCCCTCGAGGACCAGAGTTGCCCACCCCTGATCTAGCCCAAAGATCTAGCAGAAAGCTTCACTACTAATTTTGGCGTTCACCAAGGTTCAATTCTTTCACCCCTCTTATTTAATATCTTCCTTGCCCCTCTGATGCCCCTCTGCCAGTCTATAGGCTTCAGTGCGTTTGCCTATACAGATGACATACAACTTCTTCACCTCCTTGATCCCAATAATCATGCAGAAATCCATTCCATCAATGAAAAACACTGTCAAATTCATCACTGGCTCAATATAAATAGATTGGCACTCAATATCAATAAAACTAACGTAATGCTTTTTCCTTGTAAAGAAGAAATTAACCTCATTGATCCTATCACTTTACTCGGTACCACTCTACAAACAGTTACTTCTATCAAGATACTGGGGGTCATCTTTGATCAGAAACTATCCTTTCACAAACACATTAGCAGTGTAGTCAAATCCACATTCTTTAGGCTGAGACAAATTTGTGTGGTATCTAAATGGTTGGAGCCCAGATCTCTTAATATATTAATTCACTCTTTGGTCATATCAAGAATTGATTACTGCAATGCCTTGTTCATAGGAATCCCGCAGAAAGAAATCAGACGGTTACAGCTCATTCAAAACGCTTCAATCAAACTTATATGGAAAGCAAAGAAATTTGATCATGTTATCCCACTTCTTGAGAAATCTCATTGTCTCCCAGTAGCACATCGAATAATCTATAAGATCTGTCTTTTAACTCTTAAGTCTATTTTATATAAAACCCCGGCTTTTATTGAGCACGTCTTAATACCATATACTCTCGCTCGATCACTTAGATCTAATAACCAACACTTGGTCATCCCTTCTCTGAAATCTATTAATACCCAGAGGCAATATATTTTCTCTGTCGTTGCTCCACAATTCCCTCCCAATATATATAAGGGAAGAGCGGCTTAAAGACAAATTCAAAAGCAAGTTGAAATGCTAACTATTTTTTTTTTTTAGAACTCCATCACTATTTTAATTAATTTTCTCCAGATTTTTAGGGTTGTCTTTCCCCTATAATTTTTTCCTTACTCGTCTCCTTTACTCTCAAAATATTGTATTTATTCCCTCTTTTTCCCTTAGGGTCCGTTTTGTTTGTTGGTTGGCCTACGTTAATGAGGTCATCTCCCTATATTGAGAAATGTACTACATGTTTTTAAACCTGTTCATTGCTTTGAATTATGATTAAACGATACATTAAATTTTATTAAAACTTGAAACTTGACATCACGCACATACACGCATGAGCGTGATGTCATCACATTGATGTCCATGCAGGTACGGAAGCCCTCTAGATGCGGACTGGAGCTCAGCGAAGGAATAAGAGGTTTGTGTGGGGCTGGGGCAGAATGGAGTAAGGCTGGGTTCAGAATAGGGTAGGGATGGGGTGGAACAGGATGTAGCTGGGCAGAATGGGGTGGGGTCAAGGGTCCTCTTTTAAACAGGAAATCTGGTATCCTTACTTGTATCTTGTTTAACTGTACAAACAACTTGCCATGAATTTAGCTCCCATCTGTTTATCCCAATGAACTCTGTACCACCCATTTTGCCCCATCTAATATCTGCATTTGACCCCTCAGCTATAGGATAAACTATATTATAGAAAAGCAATACCTATATTATTTGAATGTTCTGATTTGTGCTTATTAGATGCTGCATAAGTAATGTGACCATTTATTTTTTTCATCAAAACAGGACATCTATTAATTTTCAGTCCCGCTCCCAATCCCTCCTTAGCCCCACCCCCAATTTCTTCCATTCATTTTTAATGTACACGCAATATCTTATTAATTCATAATGGTAAACAAAATTTAAAAAAACACAAAGCACACTGTACGCAGAGAAAATGTTAATTATCATTTACAAGTTTCAGGGTTTTTTCAAAGATGTCAAGGCAGATGACTTTAAAATATGCAATGTCACCTCAGTAACTACAGAAAAATAGACAAATATAGTGCAAAATATAGACAGCAGATATAAATTCTCAAAACGGACACATTTTGATCACTAAATTGAAAATCGAATCATATTTCCTACCTTTGTTGTCTGGTGATTTCATGAATCTCTGATTGCACTTCCTTCTGACTGTGCATCCAAACTTTCTTTCTTTCTTTTCCAACATTTCTTTCACAATCGAGCCCCATCCCCTTTGGGTTCAGGTCTCTCTCTCTTTTCCCTCTGTTATCCTCCCCAGATTCAGTGTCAGTTTTCCTTTGTACCTTTGTTCCAGGTCTCCCTCTTTTTCCCTCCTCTGTTATGATCTTGCATCTCCCTGTTCTTCCTAAGGGTCTCTCCCCCTCTGTCTGAACTTCCCATAGTCCGCTGCATCTGCCTCCTGTCTTTCCCCTTTGGTCCAGGCTTTTCTCTCTCTAGCCTTTCTAATCTGCTTACAACCCCCCCCCCCTTTTCTCTGCCTCTTTCTCTCCTTCCTCCCTCCCTCCTTATGTCCCCCTCACTGCCTTCCAGCCTTTGTCCCACCCCTCCCCCGAAGCCAGCCTGCCAGCCTACCTGTCTGTCTGCCTCCCTCCCTTTGAAGCCTGGCCTACCGCTGATTCTTCTACTACCCCAACTCGGTCCACCATCGCAGCCCGCTGCTGCTTCCCGCCCACCGCCGCATTAAAAACTGCAAGAAAGGAAGGTCCAGGCGCCAGACCAGAAGCATTCTCCCTGACGCCAATTCTGACCTCAGAGAGGAAGTTCCGGGCCAGTCAGGCAGCGATTGGCTGGCCCGGAACTTCCTCTCCGATGTCAGAATTGACGTCAGGGAGAAGGCTTCTGGGCCGGCGCCTGGACCTTTGTTTCTTGCAGTTGTTGCTGCAGTGGGTGGGGAAGCAGGGAGAGAGCCCATTCGCCCACGCTCGCCTGTCCCGTTGTCCCCACACACAGCTTCGGGAAGCCGTCTCTGAAAACGGGACATTTCGGTGTCCTGAAGCTGTGCGTGGGGACAACGGGACAGAGGATCTGAAAAAGGAACAGTCCCATTCAAAACAGGACATATGGTCACCTTATGTATAAGTATTAAGTCTTTTTTTATAGAATCCCATCTACATAAAGGTGCCTACCAGAGATGGATTCAGAGCAGAGTTTGGGCCTTGATTAACTTAGGTGCCAGGAGAAAACTCTGGCCTAAATGTTATAGTGCCTAAGAATTCTTAGGTACCACTAGGAGTGATTCTATAAATGGTGCCTAGTGGATAATTAACAACCATAACGAATGGCACCTAGAAGTTAGACACTGTTTATAAAATCAGGGCCTTTGTATTTAATGTGGTTTACTATAAGAGCTTGTTATGTAGTTATAAAATGTATAACCAAGCAATCTACAATTGATTGGTTTATAACCACTACACAAAATTAAATTGTACATATCAGACATATCTCATAATAACACATTTTAAAAACACACACACATTTATGCCACAGCTATTCTTAGTCATTACTTTATTTGCTATGACAAATCAATTTCTTTATAATTTACTTTCACAACCAATATTCTTTGGAAAAATTGTTTAAAAAGTGTCCATGTACCAGAACCATAGATAAATTTTCTTTAACAAAAACCCAGCTGCACTTGTGGTATATGGAAATGTCCAGGAGATGTAAGATCATGATGATTCAATTATCAATAGATGATATAGGGCGGAAGCTGTCCTACTCTACGAGAAGCAAAACAATTTTACATATGTATTTAAATACCTAACTCAGTTACCCATCATTTTATTTTTCAGTCAGAACATTAGGTACTATGTTCTGACTGCTCACACCCTGCTGGTTCTGGCTTCCACCCTCCCTGCTCTTCCTGTTCACCCTTTTCAAGCAGACCCCTTGGGCCTCCTTTTTCCCTAACTCAGTTACCCATCATTCTATAAATAAAATGATAGATAACTGAGTTAGATATTTAAATACATATGTAAAATTGTTTTGCAATTAAACTCTGGCAGCACACTAATAGCCCACTAGGGAGAAAGATAAAGGTGCGCTAGCGTTTTTAGCACGCGCAAACCACGTGCTAAACGAAAAATACTAATGCAAGCTCTATGGAGGCATTAGCGTTTAGCGCGCAGCTAAAACTGATAGCACACCTTAGTAAAAGGAGCCCAAAAAGTTGCAACCTGGTTTCCTGATAGGCCCTACATTCCTTCAGTTGCCCCATTCTTAGATCTTATTGGTTTGGCAATTTAAATATCTTTAGGTGCTCATAGATCATCTCCGCCATAGTTTTAAAAAAATGTTTTTGGGCCTTGCGACAATTCAGAAAAGTTCTTTCCTTCCTGGATGAATTTCCCGAAAGACTTTAAGCTCTAATATCTTCCCAGCTGATTACTGTCATTTGCTGGACTCCTTCTTTACCTTATAAAGTGATTGCAGTCTGTACAAGACATGACAGAGTTTTATGTCATGCTTCAAAGCAAGATTGTGTTACACTGCTATTGATGCAGCATCACTGGCTTCCCATACAGTGTAGAATTCACTATAAAATTCTTACATTAACCTACAAGGTGAGCTTTTTTTGGTGCAGTATCATTACTGTGGATTTCAATGACACTTCCTCTTTGTATGGAGCCTCCCTTTGTCAACTTTAAGGTGGCTTTAAAATGCTACTTTTCTCATTTAGCCTACCCCCAATTATTATAGATTTCAGTAGACAACTCCAGAGCAGATCACTGGCAGAGAGGCTTCAGAGGGACAAGGAAGATATTAAATAAGAGGGGTGAAAGAATTGAACCTTGGTGGACTTCAAAATTAGTAGTGAAGCTTTCTGAGATAGTATTGTTGAATGAGACTATAGAAGAGTGGTCGGTAAAGTATGAACGAAACCATGCCAAGACTTGATCTGTGATCCCGATCGCTTCAAGTCGTCTGAGAAGATCGTGATCTACAGTGTCAAATGCTGATGAAAGGTTGAGTGATATTAAAAGAATGGAATTATGGTAATCCAGTTGGTAGTGAATGACTGTTGACATGCCTATTAATGAGTGCTATGTTGAATGATGTTGTCTGAATCCTGTCTGATTAGGGTGTGGAATATTTGTCTTTTTAATAAATTCTGAGATTTGGGAAAAAACAATTTTTTCTGTCAATTTAGCCAAAAATGGGATATTGGCTATGGGCCTGTAATTTGATTTGTTATGTGAGCTGTTTTTATGATTTTTGATAATTGGCCTGATATTAGAAGTTTTCCATGAGTTGGGAAGACTACTCTGTTGCAGACTCTCTGTTACCAAGGAATGAATAAAGGGACCAAAGACTGTAAAGAAACTTTTAAGAACAGATGGAGGAATCGGTTCACCCTGTGTGCCCTTGATATTAATGTTTTGAATGTGACGTCCGATCTCCCTTAAAGTGGAGAGATTAAATCCTCAATCTCAACCTCAAATGAGCAGTACTTTACTTTCGGATCTACCCACAGCCCAGGAACTCGCAGCTTATTTTTCTCAAAAAGTTACTGACATCAGACAAAATTTGCCCAAAATAATACCACAACCTCTTAACATTGGTTTTTTCCACTCCATCCACCCCTCTGCTATATGTGCTAGGTTTATAGATTTTAGAATTGCATATAAGACTGATGAGTTTTTGATACCTTCGATTTTCTTTGTGTAATATTTCATTTTATTTTGGATTTATATAAAGTTGCATGTTCTTTGAACTTGTTCAGGTTGACGAGGATTTTACTCTATCTCCACCGTCCTTCTAGAGCTCTGAACATCCGCACTGTGCAGAGGCCCTCCAGATGTGGCCCTGAGCTCAGGGCCTTCCAAAACCTAGACAAACTGCCGACAAATATCTTCCTACTTGGGGCCATGACACCAGTAATGCTTCACGACATTCATTCCTACCAAAACACCTGGCCTTGGTCACACATGCAGAACACAGATAAACCCTATGCAAATATAGGACTACAAACTTAAAGTCCTGATATACACAAACAAAACCCTAAGATACTAGGCTCTGCGTGCAATATAACAACAGAGAAATGGAAAGAAATATATTTATTCCTGAAGTACAAAATATAGACAGCTGATGTAAATTTTGAAAGCTGACACATTTCAATCACTAAATTGAAAATAAAATATTTTTTTCTACCTTTGTTGTTTGGTGATTTTATTTTTCTATTCATCTTTTCCCAGTCTCTGGTTGCACTTCCTTCTGTCTGTGCTCTTAACTCTGTTTCCAGGGACTTCTTATCCATTTGCTGTTTTACTCTCTGTCTTCATTTTCTGTCCTATATCCATCTTTGACATTAACTTTTAACATTTAACTTTCTTCCATTTTTCTGCTTTCTCCTCAAATCTATCTACTTTTCTATGTCTTCCCTTCCCATCTATCCATGTGTACCATCTTCTCCCTCTTTCTTCTCCCCTATTCCCATCTATCCATAAACAGCATTCTTCCTTTTTTTTTTTTTTTACCATTCCCCACTCCTCCCATCCCTATGCACAATCTCCTCCCTTGCTCTCCCTTTCTCCTTCCCCACCCCTCCCATCCCTGTGCACCATGTCCTCCTTCTCTCTCCCTTTACCCTCAATCCCTGTGTACCATCTCTTCCCTCACTTTCCCTCTCTAACAATCCGACATCTGTATTCCCCATTTCTCCTTCCTATGGTCTGGGATCTTTTACCTCTCCGTTCCACAGTCTGGTATCTCTCTCCCTTCCTTCATTTCCCTTCTCCCCCTTTGTGGTCTGGCATCTCTGTCTTTCCCTTCTCCTCCCCCTGCCTTAGTCAGAAATCCCTCCCTCCCCTTTCCTTTCACTGGCCTTACCTTTCTGTTCTCCCCCTCCCTCCCACACACACACACTTCCCCCTCTAGTGATCTGACATCTCTCTCCTTCCCTTCCCCTCCTCTTTTGGTCTGGTATCTCTATCTACCCCTTTCCTTTCTTCCCTTGCAGGTCTAGGGCATCTTCCCTTTCCTCCCCATCCCCGCAGGCCAGCATCTTTCTTATTCCCCCCTCCCCCCGGGATCTGGTGCTTGCTTATTCGGCGCTGCTGTAAACTCTTGGTGCCGCCAGCAGCGTGAGTGAACAAAACAGGCTGCCTTCGGTGACCCAGAAGCTTTTGTTCTGTAGAGAGAAAGCTTCCGGGTTGCCAAAGGCAGCGTGTTAAGCTCACTCATGCTGTGAATGTCATGAAGAGTTACAGCAGCACTAGGTGAGCAAGCACAGGATCCCATAGGGATAAAGGGGTGGTGGCAGGAGGGAGTAGGCATTCCTCCTGCTCAGCATATTTCAGGAGGGGTTCAGGGACAGGAGGGAGCTTAAAATGAAATGCACTGTAAAATATGAGGGGATGCTGAAAAGTTCTCAGCCCAACCAACCAACTTCCTAAATTCTGAGCATTATTTTGCCACTGTAGCTAAAAAGAGCGTTCTTATCTCATTAAGTGCTAATTTGCAGAAATGAAATTCTGCAGTATGTTTGGACATTGTTTCAGCTCATTGATTGGACAATATCTACATCATTCTGTTCTTGGTTGGGCTGAGAACTTTACAGCACCCCTTCATAGAGTTCTGTGGCAGTCCTTAACAGTGCAAAATTGCATTACTTTGGACACTCATCCCACATATACCTCATGAAGTTCAATGTGGCTTAAAAAAGAAAAGCTGGAAATACCCAGGATCATGATAAAATATGTTTAAGCAGATTTGACTTATGCAAAACAAATTTTTAAGAAAGTTTTCAACATTTTGCAAAATAGTTTATAATGTGTTGCCTCCCTTGCAGCCTGACAGGGGATCAATAATATGACCACAGATTTGTAAACTATCTACTGATTTATGGTTACGTGTTTTTATTGTTTTACCAATTTATGTATGTAATACCATGTAAACCGTTTAGGACTTAGACGGTATAGAAATTCTTAAAATAAATGAATAAAATAATTGGGGTTAGAAAATGACGATCTAAATAATATCTTTAGAAGATTTTTTTTTTTTTTTTTTTTAAACATATTTTTATTGACAGCGAGAGAGAATACACCATAATTTCTGACTGATATGTTGATAAGATTTGACATGTAACCTGGAGCCTGTCAATGTAATATCAAGGCTACAAAAAAACAACGTAATTTAAAGATAGCCCAGGCTTCCACTGAAAGCCAGTGCAACTCAAGAGACAAAGGTGCTACACTTTCAAATTTTGATACCTTAAACAAGAGTTTGCCTCTTTTTTCTCATTTCATTTTTCTGTGGCGCTCAATAAATATTGTACAGCCTATTGACAAACATTGTAGAAATGTACCCAGCATGCTTTGTTTTATCACATTGCAGCCTCCTATCTTCAATAACATATTCTCCCAAATGTGACCGTAAAACACCTGAGTCAATAACAGCAGGTGAGAATGACAACGAAAAAGGAGAAAAGAATGGGAAGAAGGTTTGCTTTAATGTGACTGGAGAAGAGCAGGAAGATTCAGGTCATGACACGATCAGCAACAGAGACTCCTACAGGTAACTAAACTTTCCTTTGCTGTCTGTTTTTGCAGGAAAGAGTTTTGCTGGGGAAAGCAATTCAGTAGTTCTAGAAGCTTGCATTTGTAATAAATGTATGCATTCGTGAGCATGAATTTGGTTTCCTTGATCATCTATGACGTTAATGTACATATAATCACAAGTATGCATGTATACCTACAAATTTCTATACATATTCCCCAGAATTCTATAAATGATGGTAAAAATTGTGTGCAATTTTGGGGGTGTGCCCAATTTATATGTACAATTTAATTGAGTAACAAGCCAATCAGTGCCAATAATTGGTATCTAACAATTAACTATCCACCTTGGAGCTAATTGGAATCAATTAAAAGTTACGTGCATCTGGATCCTCGTAAAAATTTACTTATGACCCCCTCCCAAAGGTGGCGCAGCCATGTGAGGGTCATAGGTGTATCGAGGACATTAGGTGTAAAGATTTATGCCAGGGTTAAGTTGGTAAAAATGGTCAGACCTAAGTTGGATGCCGTTCTCAGCACCAAGTGCTATTCTGTACACATTGCCTATCTTTGAGCACTGTTTATATGAGTAGAATAACTTTGAGCAGTGTTTGTAGAATAGCACTTAGTGTGTTTTATTAGTCGGTACCAATTTTCTGGTGCCATTTATATAATAATCAACTGTGTACACACAATCTGTCTAAATAATTAATACATCCAACAATCATGAAAAAAAAAATGCTCAACAAATTGTGAAAATTTCATTTTAGAGTATAAAGCAAACTTTTTATGGCTGTACACACCTCCAGTTTGAAACTAATTTCAGTTTTACTTAATCGCCTCATTCAGTAATACCGTATAACTCTTTTGGATTCATAATATAGGAATCAATGCAGGATTTCCGATTGTTTAAAGCATTTTGTCATTCAAGGGAATCTCTGCCTGCTGCTGCTTATAGAGAGCGCTCCTGAAGGAAGTAGCATTATGTTTGTTAAGATTTTAAATAAATAAAGTTATAACTGTTGGAAATGTGAATTTAATATCGGGGTGACTGCCTTTACTTTTTCTGGAACCATTCTTCTGTAGGACTGTGTCCTGGCTCAGAGAGCAGAACGAAGTGAGTTCAGAAAGGTAATGGAGGATTTGTCTGTATGTTTCATTTTAAGTGAACATTAGTATTCCTTGGGGGCCCTTCTACTAAAATGTGTTATGCTTTGGGCTTAATGTGATATTTAATGTAGAATTTTAATGCACAGAAAGCCCAAACTAATGCTGCATCAAGAAGGGACATTCCCAGTATTTTTTTTTTTTTTTTACTGCAATTGTATGTTAATGTTCAGATTAATACATGATCTCTGCTCCTAACTAATGTAGAAGCACTTAACATCTCCTATTTAAGAAGTAGTAAGTGGTCCTGTGTTAACTCTGAGTTAGCATGCAGTAAACATAATACGAAGTTTAATGTGTGAAAACAGGCAACCTGCCATAAAACCCCTTAACATAGTCACACAGTAGCCTATTTCTGAGCATTAACCCCAGATTCCGTATTGGTTGCTGAATTTGCCATGCCAAAATTTGGGTACAGTCCTGAGATGCACATGTATCTTAATGGAATGATGAGCCAATTAATGCCAATAACTGAATGCTAGCCATTAGTTATTGGTGTTAATTGAGAGTTGTGCATGCTCCCTGCTGTGCTGTACGTTATAACGCTGCTTTCACAAAACTCATAGGGCTAGATTCACTAAGTCCACCGATCAACTTCTGACCATATAGCGACCCCTTTACAACCCGATTTCCCTCCGACCCGATTCACTAACCTCTGTCCCGATGGTCCTCCGATCCGTGCATGCAAATGAGGGGGAACGGCATTCAAATGCAGGCAGGAAGCGATTCACTGAAATAGAAAAGCAACACCGACTGGGCTGGTCGATCCAAAAATAAGCCACTGCTGAGGACCAGCTTTGCTCTTATGCTCTTTAAGAACCAGTCCTGAGAGTAGCAAGCAACAGTCCTGGTTCTTAAAGAGCATAAGAACAAAGCTAAGTACTTTAAGCTCTATGAGGTTTAAAAGTTTACAGCACTTATGCACTTTTTGAAATGGCACCTTTAAGTACTAGTACACTTTTGCGCTAGTGCACTTTCTGTTGGTCCAGAGTCTCTGAAATGAACTGTGAGGTTTAAATAGTCTGTTTTATGAATGAATTACATCAGTGGTCTCAAACTCAAACCCTTTGCAGGGCCACATTTTGGATTTGTAGGTACTTGGAGGGCCTCAGAAAAAAATAGTTAATGTCTTATTAAAGAAATTACAATTTTGCATGAGGCAAAACTCTTTATAGTTTATAAATCTTTTTTTGGGTTAAGTCTTAATAAGAATATTGTAATTTATAGCTAAAGATAGATATGATCAGGAAACTTTTATTTTATTTTTGTAATTAGGATAAACATACCGAGGGCCTCAAAATAGTACCTGGCGGGCCACATGTGGCCCCCAGGCCGCGAGTTTGAGACCACTGAATTACACAGTCCCTTTAGTATCAGACAGTATTAAAATGTATTAAATAGTAGTTTTAATGAAAATTATTGAAGAAATAAAATTTATACTTAATGTTAGAAAAAAAAAAAAAGATAGGGAGGATGGGCTCAAGCCAGTGATGTGAATGTGAGTAAGAGAAAAGAAATGTATTTCTCTTTGAAAAAAAACCCTGAATGGGTGAAAATCTAATACTCAGTATTCTGAGGCTTGTCCCCGTCTATAAATAGAGAGAAAAAAAAGAGAAAAGAAATTATATCCAGTGTCATTTTGGTGGTTTTATATATTGTATTTAATTGATAGATAAGTTTTTTCTACTTTTGCTATATTAAATAGCAACATTTATACATCTAGACTGCATATGAGTAGATGTATAGTATAAATAGCTATTTTAAAAAGCGTCTATTTGCATATGTACTGTATATCCCTGGGAAATAGAGATTTCAAGGGGGTATGGTTTGGGCGTAGATGAAAATAGGTGTGTGCTTCCCATTCCTCAATGGAAACACATGTCTATTAATGTAGATTTCCCTGTTGGTTTTTGCAGCTGCCCTGAGTGCCAGCTACTGAATAGACCTAGGGTCTAAACAAAGGGGTAAATCTAAGTCATCTTCCCCATGCCCCCAGTATACATTTTAATACCATTTCCCTTACCTCTCCCTCGACAGCATCCATACCACTCCCACCCCTGAACACCTTTAACAGCATCCATACCACCTCAATCCCCAAGCCCCCAGCATTTCAAATATTCCTTACCCTTCACCTTTGATGCCTAGTAGGAAGCAGAGGTGATCTCTGGACACTCCTGTCTCATCAGCACCCAGGTTCAAACTTGTGCCTCTAATCCTCTAGTGGTAGTCTCATGGTACTACTGCTATAAGTCTTGTTATCAAATAAGGACTGTTTTCCATGGAATTGCCAGTGCGTCAGGTGGTGGAGGTTTATGTCCCATCCTAGATCTCAGATATCTTACCCTTTTTTCACAAGTAGACACTCGAGATGAATATTCTTTCCTCTATTCTACTGTTCTTAAAGAACGAGGATTGGATGCATCCCCTAGATCTTAATGATATTTACGCACATATATGAGTATTAGCCTATCCTCACTAAGACATGAACAGACATCCAAAGTTGTCAATGGCACCATCATCGCAAACTCAGTGATGCAGAGTACTCAGCTCTTCATTCACCCCAGAAAATGGTAAAATGGAAAAAAGAGCTCCCCCCCCTCAGTCAAGCACACATATTCCATAAACTTCAATTTGTACAGCCTCCATACCAATGGATATTTAAAAGAGAAGTGCACATTATGAGTGCACATATTGAGTCATATGTAACCAAGTCATGTGATGATAGCAATCCTGATACATCAGTTACTCAACCAGTATACTTACTCAGGTAGCGCCATAGTCAATATCCTTGCTTGGCTATATAGAACAAAGCCAGGAGATAGGTTCCTGAGGTCAACGAGTTTTAAGAAACTTTATAAACTCTGCATATTCACTATAATAGTTGGTATAATTGTTCGAAGTTACTGGCATCCTTGTGGGATAATTCTTCCTGAATTCACTCACAACTGAAAATTGTGGGTGAAGGGCTAAAATTTATCGGTGTTGCTATGCAATGGTCTTAGCAAGGCCCACAATGAACAAGATCTTCTTATCATGCAAAACTAAGCATTGACAAATGCTGTGCATAACACAGAAGAACCCTAACAACAACCGGGCAAGACTAATAAGAGTCTCGTACCAGACATGATGAGACTTAGTATGTGTGCTCTAATTGAAAGGCCTTAGAAAATATCATTCCCAAGAAACATGGAATAAATCTGACCAGAAATATCACCATATCCAGTCCTTTGACTCATTCGGGTATGTCTAAAATGTGCACATTAGTATGCTGATTATGGTAGGAAAGGTCCTCTATGTTGAGTTGAAAATTCAATTATAATGCTCTTTCAACAATTCAAGAACAACACAGCAGCTTAAAATGACCTTTCCATCTCCCCTACAAATTTGCCCCAAAAAACCCGATTTGATCCCACCTTTGAATTTCAAGGACCCAAGGTTTGGAATAGCCCGTGGTTATGTCTGCATCTGATCCCCTCATACTACCAGTTCATGAAAATGCTAAAAACATATCTCTTCTCTCTGTAACACCCTGAACTTCTCTTAACTTACTCCAAATACCTAACTGAAACTGTAATGTAAACTTCTGATATCTTATTGTAAGCCGTATAGAATCCTAGTTGAAATTTTGCGGGGTATAAAAAATTATATGCCATGATATGGTATAATAGCTGTCCTCTACTGGAAATTCATTTCCACTCTGCTCCATTTTATCTTGAAATGCGATAATTGTAATGTACAATATCTTTTAACCAATTCAGCTTTTATTTCCTTTACCATTTTGTGGCTAGCTAACACCATAACTTTGAGCACCTGCAGTTCTTCTATACACCCTGAGAGATTTATTGTCCTTAACAACCATTATATCTGAGGATGGTAAGTCACATTTGCTCCTATTTGGCCTGGATGTGATCATAAATACTGCCCTTGCACTTGCCGTTGTCAAGATCTTACTGGCCATTCCTCTCCCTATGCACTCAAGAATCCTAGCTTTCGCTGTTGCCTTTTCAAACCGTTTGGCCACCTTAAGTTCATCAAATACTATCACACCCAAGTTTTGCTCCTTTTTTTTGTGCACAAAAGTTCTTTATGCACTAAACTGTACCATTTTACTGGGTTTTGCAGCCCACATGCATGACCTTGCATTTCTTAGCATTAAATTTTAGCTGCCAAATTTCAGATCATTCCTGAAATTTCACTAGGTCCTTCCTCAAGTTGTTCACATCATCAGGAGTATCTACTCTATTGCAGATTGTGGTATCATCTGCAAAGAGGCAAATCTTGCCAGACAGCCCTTCAGAAATATCGCTTTCAAAAATGTTAAAAAGAACTGGCTCAAGAACCGAACTTTGAGGAACACCACTGGAAACATCCCTTTCCTCAGAGAGATCTCCTTCTGTTGCCTGCCACAACCAGTTCCTGACCAAGTCTGTCACTTAGGGTGTTATACCAAGGGCGCTCAGTTTATTTATTAGATAAAAACCCTCCCATGGTCACTCCTCATTTTTAGGGCCACATACAAACTTTCTGTGTGGACCAGGATTTGTAAATATTAATGTGTAACTTTAACTCCAATTATCACCAATAATGACTGTTAGAACCTAAATATCGGCACTAAAGGGGAAATTCTATAAGGGGTGCCTAAAAATAGGTGCCTAAATAAATATATGACTAAAGTTAGGTGCTTAACCAGTGGTGTAGCGAGAGTGGGAATTGCCTGGTGTGGTGACGCTCCTGCCCTCTTCTTCGCTCCTCCACTGCATTTGTGCATCCCTTCCCCTGTACCTCTTTGACTTTTCTGGTGTGAGCAGCATCTCCAACTTGCTGCCTGCGCTGGGGGACCAGGAATTGATGTCAGAGGTAGAGCTGAGGCTTGGTTGGAGCTGCTGCTCGCAAAGGCAAAGAATTAGAGATACGGGGAGAAGAGAAGGTACATGCATGGTGGGTAAGGGGTGGGAAAGAGCGGGGGGCAGAGAGGAAGAGAGGTGCCGGTGCCCCCACCAAGACAGCATCCAGTGCGGTTTGTACCCCCACCCCCTAACTATGCCACTGTGCTTAACTTAATTAGTAAATTGATATCATTTAAGATCTTTAACTGTTCCCTCGGGTTTTGCAGCCCAAATGCATGACCTAAATCTTAGCTGCCAAATTTCAAATCATTCTTCAAGCTTCCTCCTGTTAACCACACCATCAGACTAACTCTTGTCTTTCATACTGCAGACAAGGTTTATTTTATTTTACATAGTCAGACCAGAAAGCAGCTTTAAGGTTTAATCTGTAGTTGGAGATTATAGCACAGAAGCTGCTAGCTAGATTTATTAGGAATATTTAGAATTTTAAAAAAGGGGGAAAAAAGATAGATTTCAGCAGAATTTGTATCAAGGTGTCTCAATTGCTAGGCCCTCCTATAGAACTGCTGATAGGAATCTTGGTGACTCACTGTGAGGAAAACAGCCTCTTACAGCAGGGGGTGGTCTTCGTCTCTGAATAGTGGAACAAAGCACACTTTCAAGCAGTTGACTTCCAGGTGCTGTTCTGCAAGGACCTGATCTGGAAAACTGCTAAGTGCCTTTGATTTTATTCTTAATATCTCAACTGACTGGAAATAGGTTTTTGCTACCTGAAATATTTTTTCTCTTGATTTGCGCACTTACTTTAATATTTAAATTATTAGGATTTAAAATGGCTGTGTTTTCTGGGCTTGAGCACAAACTTGATTATTTATTTAATTTTGAGATTGAGACTGTTTCTCTAGACCTGAGCACAGACTTTATTATTATTATTTATGTAATTATTGGGCATTAACTTTAAGAACTGTTTGTCTATAGTGTACGTAACTCTTCTGTCTTCTAACCTAGCCCCCTACCACCTAAAAAATAAAACAAACAAAAAAACAAGCCTTCCCTCCTTTTCTTTTTCTGCTTAGCTCTGTCATTAGAGGGGATAAACTCTTCTGACTAACTTGTGTTTCATACCACAGACAAGGTTTATTTTATTTTACATAGTCAGTCAGACCAGAAAGCAGATTTGGAGATTATAGCACAGAAGCTGCAAGCTAGATTTATTGGGGATATTTAGAATTCCAGCAGAATTTGAATCATAGTGTCTCAATTGCTAGGCCCTCCTATAGAACTGCTGATAGGGATCTTGGCGAATCACTGAAAGAAGTAGGGAGATCATGGATGCCTTTCAAGGGGCTCTGCTCAGACAAATGGTGATGGAATCCACGAGGGAAAAAGCAATACTGGATCTGGTGCTCACAAATGGAGAAAGTGTCTCTAATGTCTGAATGGGGGCCCGCCTGGGAAGTAACGATCATCCTATGGTTTGGTTCAACAGCCAAAGTGGAAGATGACCACACAAAACTCAAAGTCCTGGATTTCAAACGCACAGACTTTAGTAGCATGGGAGAGTACCTGAAGAAAGAGCTGATTGGATGGGATGACATAAGAGAAATGGAGAAACAGTGGTCCAAGTTGAAAGGTTCAATAAAAAGAGCTACTGACCTTTATGTGAAGAAAATAATAAAAATAAGAGAAAAAGGAAACCAATGTGGTTCTTCAAACTAGTGGTGGAAAAGATAAAGGCAAAAAAATTGGCATTCGTGAAATATTAAAAAACTCAAGGAATACAGAAAAGAATATCGTATGAAACTGAAAGAAGTCAAGAAAGAGATACGTCTGGTGAAAGCACAAGCAGAGGAGCAAATCGCTATAAATATTAAAAAAGGGAGACAAAATTTTTTTCCAATATATTAATGAAAGAAGGAAGACAAAAAATGGAATTACAAGACTGAAAGAAGGTATGAACTGCTATGTGAAGAGTGAGGACAAAGCAAACGTGCTAAACAAATACTTCTGTTTGATATTCACAGAAGAAAAACATGGAGAAAGATCATGATAGGTTAGCAAAGTTACACCTAAGAATGGAGTGGATACTGCACCGTTCATTGATGAAAGTGTTTATGAACAACATGAAAAATTGAAGGTGGACAAAGCTATGGTTCCAGATGGGATCCATACCAGGATAATGAGGGAGCTCCGAGAGGTTCTGGGGGTCCTCTTAAAGATTTGTTCATTAAGTCTTAAGAGACAGGAGAGGATCCGAATGAGTGGATGTGGTTCCTTTACACAAAAGTGGTTGCAGAGATGAAGCAGGAAACTACAGGCTGGTAAGCCTCACTTCAGTTATTGGAAAAATAATGGAAACGTTGCTGAAGGAAAGGACAGTGAAATTCTTAGAATTTAATTAATTACAAGATCCAAGGCAACATGGATTTACTAAAGGTAAATTGTGCCAAACAAATCTGATTGAATTCTTTGACTGGGTGACCAGAGAATTGGATTAAGGATGTGCGCTAGATGTAATTTACTTAGATTTCATAGAAACAGAGAAACATGATGGGAGATAAAGGCCAAATGACCTATCTAGTCTGCCCATCTGCAGTAATCTCTTTCTCTCTCTTAAAGATCCCACGTGCCTATCCCATGCCTTCTTGAATTCAGACACAGTCTCTGTCTCCACCACTTCTTCCGGGAGACTGTTCCATGCATCTATCACCCTTTCTTTAAAAAAGTATTTCCTTTGATTACTCCGGAGCCTATCACCTCTTAACTTCAGACTATGCCCTCTCATTACAGTGCTTCCTTTCAATTGAAAGAATCTCAAGTCATGAGCATTTATGCCATGTAGGCATTTAAATATCTCAATCATATCTCCCCTCTCCCATCTTTCCTCCAAAGAGTATACATATTGAGATCTTTAAGCCTGTACCTATATGCCTTATGATGAAGACCACACACCATTATAGTAGCCTTACTCTGGACCAACTCCATCCTTTTTATATCTTTTTGAATATGCAGTATCCAAAATTGTAAACAATATTGTAAATGAGGTCTCACCAGAATCTTATACAGGGGTATCAATACCTCCTTTTTCCTACTGGCCATACCTCTTATTATGCACCCTAGTATCCTTATAGCTTTCGCCATCACTTTTTCAACCTGTTTGGCCACCTTAAGATCATCACATACAGAAAGGGAAGCTGAGACTGTCAGAACTCTTCCAATTTCTCGTTATCATTTGGATGGCTAACCCTGTCATCTATATATATAAAATCGGAGGTATGTATGTGTGTATGTGTGTGTGTATGTGCCGCGATCACGCAAAAACGGCTTGACCGATTTGAACGAAACTTGGTATGCAGATCCCTCACTACCTGGGATGATATGTTCTGGGGGTCTCGCGGCCCACCTGCACACGTGGGCGGAGCTACAAACATAAAATCAGATTTCACCCATTTATGTCAATGGAAAAAATGTAAAAAGCTGCCATTCTCACAGTAATTCAAACACGGCTTGACCGATTTGAACGAAACTTGGTATGCAGATCCCTCACTACCTGGGGTGATATGTTCTGGGGGTCTCGTGGCCCACCTGCACACGTGGGCGGAGCTACAAACAGAAAATCAGATTTCACCCATTCATGTCAATGGAAAAAATGTAAAAAGCTGCCATTCTCACAGTAATTCAAAAACGGCTTGACCGATTTGAACGAAACTTGGTATGCATATCCCTCACTACCTGGGGTGATATGTTCTGGGGGTCTCGCGGCCCACCTTCACACGTGGGCGGAGCTACAAACAGAAAATCAGATTTCACCCATTCATGTCAATGGAAAAAATGTAAAAAGCTGCCATTCTCACAGTAATTCAAAAATGGCTTGACCGATTTGAATGAAACTTGGTATGCAGATCCCTCACTACCTGGGGTGATATGTTCTGGGGGTCTCGCGGCCCACCTGCACATGTGGGCGGAGCTACAAACAGAAAATCAGATTTCACCCATTCATGTCAATGGAAAAAATGTAAAAAGCTGCCATTCTCACTGTAATTCAAAAACGGCTTGACCGATTTGAACGAAACTTGGTATGCAGATCCCTCACTACCTGGGGTGATATGTTCTGGGGGTCTCGCGGCCCACACCTCTATGTTGCTTGCTCAAGGGTGGGTTCACCCAAGAATTTATATGTTCTTGCTCCAGGAGGTGAAACTAAAATTGTTGCTTATAATCACATTTTGCGTTAGTTGTATTGTATTCATTTTGTCAAATATTTCACATTATAATTTGAATATTGTACTTTTTATTAAGCTGTAAAAAAATAATTTCATTCACCACTATAAAGTATCTTTATTTGAATCCATTTACAGTGTTATTGCTATAATTAAATACCCGTGCAACGCCGGGGCATCAGCTAGTTATCAATAAAAGCCGTCTTTTATAATGATCTAATGGGGGCTTAACATGCAATAAGGTACCGCATATGATCATTTCATATGTCAGCGGAAATGTTGAATCAAGAATTTCATTGATCTGTCCCCATATCGATTTCCAAAATCTGAGTATCAGAGAACAAAAAAAACAGCAGATGACCCAATGTCTGTATGACAATGCCAGCATCTATTAGAACTAGAACTATCTATTTTTTGTAAACGCAAAGGGGTCCAAAAGCTTCTTTGTAACAGAAAAAACCAAGTTTGTCTCATAGATGCAGACATTGTACATTTCATTCTCCAAGCCAAATTCGTGGCCATTGAGCTACATTTCTGGTGGGCAAATTTACGCTCTATGTAAAAATGTGAAAAGATGAATGCAGAATTATTAGGGAAGAATAAGGTATTTAAATTAGTGTGGGGCCCGTTAGCAGCTTTTTTTTACATCTATTTAAGTTATATCTCTTTTCAAGTTAAGTTAGGTTTGGTTCCATACACATCCGGGGAGGGAGGGGGGTATTTCATAGCAATGTATTGGAATATGTCTATATTTCGGGTTTGTAAAGGGTTGGGGGATAATGATGATCTTTTAAAATTTGTTGTTCAAAGGTGTGTTTTTATGGTTGATATCTTTCAAATGTATACATTTGTATTGCACTGTTCATATTGGAAAATAATAAAAAAATTACCAATAAGATCATCACATACAATCACACCCAAGTCCCGCTGTTCTGTTGTGCACAAAAGTTCTTCACCCCTAATTGTACCATTCCTTTGGGTTTTTGCAGCCCAAATGCATAACCTTGCATTTCTTAGCATTAAATTTTAGCTGCCAAATTTCAGACCATTCTTCAAGCTTTGCTAGATCTTTCTTCATGTTATTCACATCATCAAGGGTGTCTACTCTATTGCAGATTTTGGTATCATACACAAAGAGGCAAATCTTACCTGACAGCCCTTCAGCAATATCGCTTATAAAAATGTTACAAAGAACAGGCTCAAGAACAGGACCTTGAGGCACACCACTGGTAACATCCCTTTCCTCAGAGCGATCTCCATTGACTACTACCCTCTGTCGTCTTCCACTTAATCATTTCCTGACCCAGCCTGTCACTTTGGGGCCCATCCCATAAGCACTCAGTTTATTTATTAGCTGTCTTTGTTGTACACTGTCAAAGGCTTTGCTAAAATCTAAATATATCATATCTAGCGCACTCCCTCTATCCAATTCTCTGGTCACCCAGTCAAAGAAATTGATCAGATTTGTCTGACAAGACCTACCTCTAGTGAATCCATGTTGCCTCTGGTCCTGTAATCCATAAGATCCTAGAAATATCACTATTCTCTGTTGTATAAGTGTTTTCATTAATTTACTTATGACAGAAGTCAGACTTACCAGTCTGTAGTTCCCTATTTCTTCCTTCCACTTTTGTGGAGAGAGACTACATCCACCCTTCTCCAATCCTCTGGTACCATTCCCGACTCTAGAGAAGCATTGAAAACTTCAGCCACGGAGTTGTCAGAACTTCCCTAAGTTCCTGCTGTACCCTTGGATGTACTCCATCCAGCCCCATTGCTTTATCTACCTTTAGTTTAACAAGCTCCTCACAAACACAATCCTCTGAAAATTGACCAGGTGCTAGTTCTACCACACCTCCTGTCCTATTTGCTTTTATTTTCTGTGGTTGAACTCCCGGCGTTTCAGCTGTGAACACAGAACAGAAATATTTGTTAAGTATTTAGCCTTATCTTTATAAACTCTTTTTTAAATAATCAGCTTTCCTCATTGCTCACAACTGAATTGGCAATGCATTCCGAAGATCAGCTATATAAGAATGAAGACCAATACTCAACCACAAAAACAGTTTGAGAGGAAGGAGCATCCAACAAATTTCTCAGTTCTGATCGTAATTGATATAAGTGCAAATACAAAGGTACTACTACTGAAATCTGACCAGCTACCACCTTAAACACCAATAAAAGGATTTGATAGGTAGTACAGTTCCTTTAGTATGGGAGAGATGTGTTCAAACCTAGATAATCCACATAACACCCTAGCAGTTGCACTTTGTGCAATCTGCAAGCTCCATAATACTTTATTTGGTTGACCGATTAATCAGAGCTTGAAGGTATAATACTTTGCATCACTAATCTAAGGTTCTGTTCGTTAAGATAATCTTTCAGATGCCTTAATTTTAATTTGTGAAAAGCGTCTAGTCTAGAAAAGCGTATGTTTTTCACTAATGCAATATTTTCCCCATCTAAAGAGAATGAAGTTGGGACTTCTGCCATTGGATATGCAGTAAGAAACATGTAGCATGTAGTACCAGGATCATTACTCAGCTTTGGATATGAGGAGCTAAACCAACTGAAACCAGGTGTAAATCCTGCTGGATAAGTTGGTCATGGATCTGCACTGTTCTATAACACTTCTCACATTCTAAGGGAACTCCCTTGACCCACCTAAGTACCTCCTATGGCTATCCCCTTTTGCAGATTTGTGCAGGAATACTTTGGCGTTATTCTAGAAATGGGTGTGTATGTGTGTTTTCATGCAGATCTTCCCCATTTGTTGACTTGCATCTATTAGAATGCTTTACTGGATCAAAGATTTGGCATGGAGGTACAGTACTCCCACAAAATTTGCAGGGATTATGTTCCAGGAGTCCCCGCGAATTGTGAAAATTTGCAAAAGATGGATGTGGTCCAAAAATACCTGATTTCTTTTAGGGCCCATCTCCCCTCTCTGTTTTTGGCTTCTCATTGCCACGGTGAAGTTGGCTGGAAGGCTCCATCTCGTGTGCGCACTCTACCACTGCAACTGCCACCGATCTCGGATCTCTCTCTCTCTCTCTCTCCCCCTCCCCAGTCTCCCTCGTAGTGGCCGCACGAATAATAATCGGTGGTGAAAGCAGCAAGAGGACTAAGAACCCCTCCCCCCACCGTGAATGACTGAAGCCGCAAACTACAAATCGCAAATTCGCAGGGGAGTACTGTAGTACCTAATATTCAGTATCATATATAGAATTCCCCTGTTTGTGGATGCTACTTTCTGGTTTCCTTTTTATTTAAAAATTTATATACTGTATATTACCTATACAGAAATAGGATGCTGTAGAGATTGGTATTTACTTATTTGTAATTTTTTTTGTGCTTGTCACTTTCCCATCATGAGTCTCTTATTATATTATCTCAGGGGCTTTTAATGCAAGATTCAGATATTCATGTTTAGCCAAATGCAGATAAATGGATAATTTTATTTTCGTTGAGTCAATTTTTCATCTTTTATGTAAACTAATGATTTAATAAAAGTAAAATAAAATCATTTTGTTCATCCACAGTAGTAGTTGCAACATATTATTCTCTCAGCTCATCATCCAAAAATTAACCTCGGGGTCCTTCTCTTGTAAGGGTGCCCATTAGAATCCCACACAAACTCCTTTAGTACAGTCCTTCAGTGGTCTCACCTACACCTGCTGGAATCTGGCAGCCCTTCTTTCATTTCCTCCCAACCAGCTCTTTCGTGAAAGGAGAGAATTTTAATCCTTTCCTACTCAACTATTGTGTGGGGTCTGCATTTCCCAGGCATATTTGATGGGAACCACATCTAAAGCCCCCTCCTAAGAAGGAGCCATTATATTTTATTACTGGCTCTCAGGCTTTTTTTTTTCCCATGAGCTATTTCACTGGCAGAGCATAATAATCTTCTAATAATGTCTTATACACATTGAAGACTTCAGAGCAGAGGAGCAATAAATCACTTTAATCCAACTATTTAACTATTCATAACTAGTCTTTAAGCCCGTTACATTAACAGGTGCTAGAATAGATGTGGCCGCTTTCTGTCTGTCTGTCTTTCTTTCTTTATTTTTCTCTTTCCTCGGCTGTCCACCACCAGCCCTTGCCTGCTCTCAATGTCCAGCAGTAGGCCTTCCTTCCTGTTACCTCCCCCCCTGTCCAGCAGCACCTCTTCCTTGCTCCCCTTGTCCAGCAGTAGGCCTCCCTTCCTGTTACCACCCTCCCTGACTCCCTTCATAGTTCCTGCTCCTGCCACCAGTGCCGCTGCTTCTCCTCCGCTGCCACCCGTCGGCCTGCGGCGCCTCTATCACTGCCACCCCTCTGGCTCCGGGCATTTCCTCCCAAGCTAATAGAACTCTAAGCGCGCATGCGCACTCCTACCTGCCACGGATCACAGATCACGCAGGTAGTGCTCATGCACGCTTAGGGTTTTATTATTAGTGATGCTTTCTGTACTTTGTTCTCCAAATACTGTTTTATGAAGTTTTATATTATTGGTATGCTTTATGGTGTTTGATATTATTGTAATGTATGTGATTTTTATTTTGTTTGTACTTTATTGTGACCCGCCTTGGGAAAGGCAGGATATAAATAAATAAACTAAACTAAGGGGATTTAGCTGCCAGAGGGGAATTGGTTCTGTTTTAAATGTATGCAAATTTCAATAAACAAGCTGAAACTAAAAAATGATATAAAATCAACTTCCCAACTTACATTACTGTATTTCCCTCTTTAAATCTTTGCCAGCGTGAACAACTATTCTGGCCTGCTGCTCACATCAGCATTGGCTTTACCTCTGACATCACTTCCTGTTACCTAGAAGTGATTTCAGAGGGAGCCAGGCAGCGCGAGCAGCAGGCCAGAGTAGTTTGCGCTGGCAAAGATTTAAAGAGGTATGGGGGTGGGAAATGGAGGGCACACAAATGGCATGGGGGGGGGGGGCAGAGAGATGCCAGCGCTCTCACCAAGATGGTGTCCAGAGCGGTCTGCTCCCACCTTACTACGCCACTGTATACAGCTAAGCAAGATATGAGGAACTGGTCTAAGTTACTAGGTATGCAGAAAGCTAGTACAGTTGTGGAATAGAAACATAGAAACATGTAGGCAAATATAGGCCAAATGACCTGTCTAGTCTGCCCATCCAGAGTAATCATTATCTCTATGTCTTTCTGGAGATCCTTCGGGCCTATCCCAGGCCCTTTTGAATTCAGACACAGTGTCTGTCTCTTCTGGAAGACTGTTCCAAGCATCTACCACCCTTTCTGTAAAAAAGTGTTTCCTTAGATTACTCCGGAGTCGGTATAGTCAGTCACCACATATAGTAAAGGCTTGGGAGAAGAGCTAGGCTTTCACCTACTCCCTGAAGTAGAAACAGAAACATGAAGGTAGATAGAAGCCAAATGGCCCATCTAGTCTGTCCATCCACAGCATCCACTATTTTTTCCTTTTCCTAAGAGATACCACATGCCTGTCCCATGCTTTCTTGACTTCTGACACAGCCTTTGTCTCCACCACCTCTGCTGGGAAACTATTCCATGCATCTACTACCCTTTCTGTAAAAAAAATATTTCCTTAGATTACTCCTGAGCCTATCATCTTTTAATTTCATCCTATGCCCTCTCATTCTGGAGCTTCCTTTCAAATGAAAGAGATTCACCTCGTGCATTTATACCAGGGAGGTATTATTTTTTATTTGGAAATTTTTATTGAATATTACAATCCAAATGCAGGAAACATCAAAACAATAATATTCATACTAAGCAATAATAATAATGCTAGAGTATCACTTCTTTAGAAATTCTAAGATGCAAGTCTACATCATGAAGAATCAAAACTGGACATAAGAAAAAACACCTTTTGGAAATTCCTGCAGAACAATGGCAATAATCAATAACCCATTTAACCAAAACATGAGCCATAACGTGTGAGAGTTTCTGTTGTGGAGCACAGTTCTTATCTCAGTAACTGAATGCCATCATTCAATATTGCAAAAGGTGTGGACCGGGCTCCAAATCTTAGCATAGGAGCACATGGATCTGTGCTTTTCTGCTATAACACTTTCATATTTCACTGTGAGGCATACCGTGTTCCACCATGTAGTATAATTCGTCTGGCATAAGTCCTTCCAACAGTGTAGTATGTTTTTGAGGGCCAGAAAAAAAAGGGTGTTAAGAAATCTTGCATTATGAACAGGTAACAGTTGGTGGAGACCATGGTGACCCAATATAATAAAGCGCGGATTTATGGGCTCTTGTATATCCAGGATAGAGGAGATGGTTTCCCAAACTTTGCTCCGCTCTAGTAACTATGGCTGCATGTTGTGTCGACATTCCTCTTCTATATATATAGGCTTAGATCAGCTTGTTGTATCACGTGGATATTATTGTATGCATTTCATTTATATGTTCAACATGTCTGTATCTTGCCTCGTTAACATTTCTCTTTCTGTACTTAATGTACATTGTATATTAAAATCAATAAAATATTTGAACTAAAAAAAATAGCCCATTGAACAACCTGAATCCAATAAATATCCTAATGTAGGTTCCATAGGTAACAAAAAAGTTTCCAAATAAATAGAATCCAGAAAAATATAAGAATGATTTTCAAATGTGATCAAGCATTTATAAGGAAACTTTAAAAAGAATGTTGTTTCCCCTCCCCTCCCCCCCCCCCCCCCCACACACACACACTGCTAAAATATGAGAATTCAGCTGAAGGAAGGTTTGGCCACATCAAGAAACATTTGTACTGTTTGAGTATAGAATGGTATGCTCTCTTTAATGTAAATTATGTAGTCAACATTTTCATTTCTACAGAGTCTAATGTAACCAACAAAATAGCTCTTTTAGTTATATTATCCTGAGATGTTTCTAAAAATTAGATAGATATAAACCATCAGGAGAGTTTAAATGATCAAAACCCTCCTAACATCTCAAAAGTCTAGGAAGATAAGAGGAATTTTTAATTTCCAGAGATTCTAGCGATAACTGCAGTAAAATCACTTACTGTATATACATTTTCAATAATTCACTGGATGCAAGGTAAGTTACAGGTTCTGAAAGCGTTCTCTAAGTTTTCCATTGAAGGTGGATTAATAAACTATCTTTAGTAGCATCATTGCAACTAAGTCTCTACCTTGGCTTCATCTTTACTTACGGAAACAATCTTTGGATCATGTTCTTTAAACTTAGCTACTGTTACCTCTGTGAATTTACTAAATACATACAAGTTATCCTTCAAATTTATACCCAAGCGAGCAATTGCCTTGTAGACAGCTATTAAAGAAATATCTGTCGCCTTCCATTCAACAAGTTCCTGATCTAGGAGCAGATTCTCAAAACTAAAATGTACCTTTAATAAGCTCACTAAACCAGTTCCAGACAGTTTAGTGTGCATGTATTTTAGTGGCGAATTATTAAAACAGCTTACTGTGGTCTTTTCTGAGTTTTCTAGCAGTCTCCGGTATTGCTAGGCAAATGCAGTACAACGAGCAGTCTGAGCAAGTCTCTATCATTGCCAAGTGATTCCCTAATCTTGTAGTGCCACATTTGTGGCCAATATTTGCTGACAAGTCTGAGTTGTCGCTGCATTACTTTCTGATTAGTGCTTGAGTGCTGATTGGCTGAGGCACTGACAGGAATGTAAGACTTGACAGCTCAGACATGCCAGAAAATTTTGCCGTCAAGAAACTCTCCGAAACCCCCACCCGCTCCCCCAGCAGCAGGAGATATGCCCACTCCCTTCTGCTGCTAAGCAAGGTCTTCCAACACCGCCCCCCCCCCCCCCGGTAGTGGGAGAGATGCCCACTCCCTCCCACCACCAAGCAAAGCCCCCTCTGCCACCGGGAGAGATGCCCACTCCCTCTTGCTGTCAAGCAATGTCCCCCCTCCAATACTTCCCGTGCCTCCGATGACCCCCCCCTCCCCTTTGCCTTACCTTGTTTATGATGGCTGGCTGGAGGGATGCCTACTTCTCTGGCCAGCAAGCCAACCCCTTCAAAATGGCAGGCTTTCCCTACCCCTGTGCATCCTGGGATGCACCAGGGAGGGGCCTAAGGCTCTGATTGGCTCATGTTGTTTAAGGCCCCCTTCTTTTGGTTTACTTGAGAGGACTTAATTTGAGAATTCCAGCTTTGGACTGCAGAAAAGGACTGGGTTTGGAATAGCCAAATCCAAAGATTGAGATTTACTACCACAATGTTAGACTGAAGGCCAAAGAATTAAATTGTTCAAATGGTGTTTCAGGGTGTAAATCTATGTGCTCCTCTTCCCAGCAACCAATTCTCTTTGACCTTAATTACGGTAATCTGTCCTCTCTGGTCTCAATCACTACCCTCTATTCCACAGCAAACCTCTTCCCCAACTTCAATCATTTTCCTTCACCAACTCACATCTCATTAGCTCTGGCAGGCTCTTGCTACATGCTACATCACTGCCCTAGTTCTGTTCTTCATATCTTGGCAGACGGGACCAGAAGGACTCATCTGGAAGCTCAGCAGAATTCTGGATTGCCTTCTGTTTCATTAGCTGCATGATCGAAGGAACTCTGCCTAGAGAACACCACAGCCACTCAGTATTGCTGCTCTGGCATTTTTTCCTGCTTCTTTGGCTGGGGATACCTGGGGGGAACTCGATAGTCATTCTCATCCTGGTCTGCCACTTAACCTCTTGAAGTTTTCCAGAATGTATAAAAGGAGGAGCTACATGGATGCATGTATAACAGCTCCTCTAATTAAATAATTACTATATATAATG
This sequence comes from Geotrypetes seraphini, assembly GCF_902459505.1. Taxonomy (NCBI): domain Eukaryota; kingdom Metazoa; phylum Chordata; class Amphibia; order Gymnophiona; family Dermophiidae; genus Geotrypetes; species Geotrypetes seraphini. The sequence goes on along the minus strand of NC_047085.1, from coordinate 102,667,090 downwards.
AAGGCTACAACACTGAAGTGGCAAGAATGACCAGAAAACTGTACACATAGAAGCATGAAAATGCAAATATTCTGGTTACACCCTATTTTATTAAATGGTTCCTAAATGTGGTAGTATGAAATTTAAAGGTGAGCAATGTCATGCTAGTTTCCTTTATAGAACAGACTTCAAATAGGCACCTTCTTAGTGCCTAAAAATAGATGCCCCTTTGTAGAATTACTCTCATTCACCTGGATTCTATGTAGGCCATGGGAATTTGGATGCTGGAATTTACGAGACTTGTACCTAACCTAACAAGGAAATTGGCACTAATTGTCCATTTGAAGTAATCGTTGCTGGTTGGTGCTCAGTTGAAGTTGTGTGCTGAACTCCCCTGTGTGCTATTCTATAATTTGCTCTTAAAATTTTCTACATGCAACCCAAAAGCAAGCATGGTCATGGTTAAATCCTGGGCACCAAGTTATGGGATAGTGCTGATCATTACCTAACGTCTGTTTCTATCAGACATAAGTCCAGTGCTAAAAGTTAGGTATGACCCATGTGCTATGCCGGTATTCTATAAAGGAAAGCAAAAAGGAGAAGACAACATTCTACCCAAAACTAAATGGATAAACAAAGAAGCAGAGAAGACCAGACCTTCAAACTGAAGCTTTTATGTCACCAATAGGAAGTGGAAAACAGACTGTGTTTCATCTACAAAGCCTGCATCAGGAGTCCTCAGGCTGTCCACTCAACAATTAGACAATAAAAATAAGCTAATGTAGCAATCTAATTCAACAAAAACTCAGATGCTGTTGGATGTGAGTTTTTGTGGAATTAGATTACTACATTAGCTTATTTTCATTGTCTAATTGTTAAGAAGGCAACCCGATGACTTCTGATACAGGATAGCGCCTAACTTATGGCACTATTTATAGGATTTCCTCCAATGTGTATAACTTGGCAACTCTGAGGAACCCCTATTTTGGTTTGTGTAATATAACTGTACTTAGGAATTCCTGTTTCAGTCAGCTTGATACAACTGGGTTTGGGGTCCCATACTCTGTATTTTGGTGAGGGACTTTTTTGTGCTTTGCAGGTTGTTGTTTTTTTCTCCTTAATTTTGAATTAGTTAAGAAAACATTTCAGTCAAATAGGATTCACTTAAATAAGGAACAGTTATGTTAAATGTTTTTTACTGGTAGCAGTGGACTGAACTGTACTATTGTGTTTTTCAGCGACTGCAACAGTAACAGAAACTCCATTGCATCATTCACCAGCATCTGCAGTAGCCAGTGTAGTTCCTACTTTCACAGTGATGAAATGGATTCAGGTAAAGTAAACATGGTAAATTAGTTAAACCTCGCCCCATTAGTTTGGAAGTAATTTTCTTTAGTCCTTGGGATGGGTAAAAGTACTGTTTGGTAGATATTCTGCACCATCTGTCTGTAGTCACTTGAAAGAACAGAGTCGTATTTCTAGTCTTAGTGGGTTCATAAGAATTCGCATGCATTGGCTAATATTTGGGGGGGAAAAGTCATCAAGGTGCAGTAAGGGATTGCTTTTTGCCACCCCTTGATACCCCATGAGATTCAGCAACCTGCAGTATCCCAGTATCACGGGTTGTTGAATCCCATCTTATAGGAATAATGCTTCTTGCAAGCCATCTCACAAGCAGTGTTATTCCTGTGGCCTAGGAGCATTGGGACGCACAAATCCATGGCTCGATGCTCCTGGGCTGTAGCGGTGAGTTCCTCCCCAACCCAGCCCCCCCCCCCCATGTATGCCCCTCCCTGCCCCTCCTTGCCACCAAACCCCCTATTGGCTACCTGCCAACTAACTGGTGATCAGGGGTAGTTCAGTGAGGTCTGGGGGCTGCATCAGCTGGGGTCCAGGGGAGGGGATCTGCTGGGGTCCAAGGAGGTCCAGTGAAGCCTAGGGTGCATCCACTAGGGCCCAGGGGCATCAGCCAGGAGCAATGTCTAGTCACTCCTGGCCACTCTGGCACCAACCTCAAAATGGCACTCCTAGCAGCAGTCTCACTTGATTACCCTGTGCTTTTAACATTCATTAAAAACCATGTTGTATGTTTAACACAGTTTTAGAAATAGGTCCCTTAGATGCCAGTTTTCAGAAGGTGCTGGCAGCTTGCAGGTCCTTGGATATTTTGTACTTGCAGCTATACAAACCAATTTCCAAAAGATACCTGTGGAGCCTTTTAATATCCACCTGACAGTCTGTACCACAAGGAGTGGTTAACTTCCAGTTACAGAGGATGCAGGTTAGATCGGTTAAAATCAGACATACAAGTAGATATTTGAAAATGAAATCCACATGCTTGCTTGTGCTGACACTGTTGACAGCATGGGTGTTTTTCTCTGCAGAGGACCCAGGGCAATTCTGGAAGGGGATTTCCTTTCAATATTATAATATAATATAACATAATCTATATATATAAAATCGGAGGTATGTATGTGTGTATGTGCTGCAATCACGCAAAAACGGCTTGACCGATTTGAACGAAACTTGGTATGCAGATCCCTCACTACCTGGGGTGATATGTTCTGGGGGTCTCGCGGCCCACCTGCACACGTGGGCGGAGCTACAAACATAAAATCAGATTTCACCCATTCATGTCAATGGAAAAAATGTAAAAAGCTGCCATTCTCACAGTAATTCAAACACGGCTTGACCGATTTGAACGAAACTTGGTATGCAGATCCCTCACTACCTGGGGTGATATGTTCTGGGGGTCTCGCGGCCCACCTGCACATGTGGGCGGAGCTACAAACAGAAAATCAGATTTCACCCATTCATGTCAATGGAAAAAATGTAAAAAGCTGCCATTCTCACAGTAATTCAAAAACGGCTTGACCGATTTGAACGAAACTTGGTATGCAGATCCCTCACTACCTGGGGTGATATGTTCTGGGGTCTCACGGCCCACCTGCACACGTGGGCAGAGCTACAAACAGAAAATCAGATTTCACCCATTCATGTCAATGGAAAAAATGTAAAAAGCTGCCATTCTCACTGTAATTCAAAAACGGCTTGACCGATTTGAACAAAACTTGGTATGCAGATCCCTCACTACCTGGGGTGATATGTTCTGGGGGTCTCGCGGCCTACCTGCACACGTGGGTGGAGATACAAACAGAAAATCAGATTTCACCCATTCATGTCAATGGAAAAAATGTAAAAAGCTGCCATTCTCACAGTAATTCAAAAACGGCTTGACCGATTTGAATGAAACTTGGTATGCAGATCCCTCACTACCTGGGGTGATATGTTCTGGGGGTCTCGCGGCCCACACCTCTATGTTGCTTGCTCAAGGGTGGGTTCACCCAAGAATTTATATGTTCTTGCTCCAGGAGGTGAAACTAAAATTGTTGTTCATAATCACGTTTTTCGTTAGTTGTATTGTATTCATTTTGTCAAATATTTCACATTATAATTTGAATATTGTACTTTTTATTAAGCTGTAAAAAAATAATTTCATTCACCACTATAAAGTATCTTTATTTGAATCCATTTACAGTGTTATTGCTATAATTAAATACCCGTGCAACGCCGGGGCATCAGCTAGTATGTTATATAATATAAACCTCCGCTATAATCAGCAAAAACATAAAGCAATTTAGGTAGGCAGGAAAGGCTCCTGCCCGCTTAAATCACATGTGGGCACCTAACTGGTGATATCTAGCAGTACTTAATCAAGCACTGCCACTGAATATCAACTCTGGCCAGCTGTGTGTTAAATGGGTAGCTTTTATTTATTTATTTATTTTTTTTTGGGGGGGGGCGGTGTTATGGGAGCTGAGTTGGGGAGGAGATGGGAGTTATGCAGGTGATAACAATGAACTTAGGACCTTAGCTATGTGGATGCTGGCACAGAATATTGGCTGGCACCTACATAAAATAATTAAAAATAAAAAGACAGAAACATGATGGCAAATAAAGGCCAAATGGCCCATCCACTAGCTCCTCCTTTCCCTATTGGCTAAGGCTCTTTACACCTGCATTGTGAAATCATAGAGTATTATGGTTATAGAAACAAAGAAACATGATGGCAGATAACGGCCAAATGGTCCATCCAGTCTACCTGTCCGGAGCTTCCACTGTCTCCTCTTCTCCCTAAGAGATCCCAAGTGCATGTCCTATATTTTCTTGAATTCAGACACAGTCTTTGTCTCCACCACATCTACCACCCTTTCTGTAAAAATATATTTCCTTAGAGTACTTCTGAGCCTATCACCTCTTAACATCATCTCATGCCCTCTTACTCTGGAGTTTCCCTTCAACTGAAAGAGACAGGCATCATGCATATTTATGCCACATGGGTATTTAAACGTCTTTCAATAAATAAATCATAGTGACAATAAAACCAACAATTTATGAAAATGTGACCCATCCACAGTGGACTCAATTTCTCAGATCTTACATTCAATAAAAAAAGGTGGAGAAAAAGCCTTATTATATCACATAGCAATCATTGATGATTTTTAAGCTAGCGTTGTTTTTGTCATTGGCAAAAAAACTCACACCCAAAATAATGTAGGGATCTAGAGAGATTCAAAACCCACTACTGTGCACAGTAGAAAATAATCTTTTTTTTAGGTTTTTAAATTTTCATTTTATATATATACTGACGGCAGTGATCAGCGGAGTACCACAGGGCTCGGTCTTAGGCCCGATCCTTTTCAATATCTTTATAAGGGACTTGGCTGAGGGGCTTCGCGGTAAAACAACGTTATTCGCCGATGACGCCAAACTATGTAATATAACAAGCAAGAGCACAACGAACAATATGAAACACGACCTACTCCTATTGGAGCAATGGTCAAGGACCTGGCAACTGAGTCATGCACCTTGGCAGTCAAAATCCATGCGAGACTTACACCCTAAATGGCGAGATCCTAGCAAGGACTGTTGCAGAACGGGACTTAGGGGTGATCATCAGTGAAGACATGAAGACTGCCAATCAAGTGGAGCGGGCTTCATCTAAGGCTAGGCAGATCATAGGATGTATACGTAGGAGTTTCGTCAGCCGTAAGCCTGAAGTCATTATGCCGTTGTATAGATCCATGGTGAGGCCCCATCTGGAATATTGTGTCCAATTCTGGAGGCCTCATTACCGCAAGGATGTACTGAGGCTTGAGGGTCATTGGGGTGGGCAGACTAGATGGGCTCCGGCCCTTATCTGCCGCCTTTTTCTATGTTTCTATGTTTATATTTTCACGCATATAACACGCACGTTATACACGATTTTACAAACCGTGCATAACCATGTGCGTTATACACGTGAGCGCGTTGTACAAATTTTTTTTTACATAGTTCCCCCCCCGACGTCCGATTCATCACCCAGAAGGACCGCTTGCACCCCCACCTTAAGGGACCGCTCGCATCCCCACCCGAAGGACCGCTCGCACCCCCACAGCCTCCCCCCCTCCCCCTCCCGCATGGAGAAGCTGCCTACCATTGTTTCCGGATGCCTGAGAGTCCAGCTGCTTTCTCTGCCGGCGGTCCTGCCCCTTCTCTGAGCCCTGCGCTGCGCTGCTTCCTCTTCCGGCGGTCCCGCCCTTTCTCTGATGTCAAGTGAAAATATGGTACTTAGTTCATCAAAAAAGCCTATAGTTTTAAAGGCATTTAAACAACAACAGATGAAAGGTAGAAAAAAAGAAAAACTTAGCTCTGGCGCCAGAACTTCACTGTAACAAAACCAGCTTGCACATGGAACCACCCCCTCTGCATGGGTAACATTTTCTGTCTGCACAGAGACAGAAGCTGTAATCTGGGCAACAGGTTTGGTGACAGTGTTTCCCAGCCATACCTTGGTTGCAGAAGTACTTGTACCTAATGAAAGAAAAGAGAAGAGCAAGCAGAAAAAAATGTTCTCTTCCTAATTAGCTGAAGAGTCTATATATCAAAAGATCAGCCTTGCGGTGAATTGGAGAATATTAAACACTAAACAGAGACTTTTCTCAACTGCTGTCTGTGCTGTTATTTTATGCTCTGAAATGGTACCTAAAATACTAATCTAGACTAAAACACTTTTTATATAAGACCCTAACAGAGACTCTAAAAGCTACACTATTGTCTAAACTGCTGAAAAAACAGAGTACTGAACTATAAAAGAGAAAACCAATGATATAACTTACCAGTGGCATACCTAGCATATGTGACACCCGGGGCCCATCATTTTTTGACCCCCCCCATCTATATGAAAAATATGATTTTTAGTAACAACCCACATATCGCACAACAAGAGTGTACCTAGGAAAAGGCAACATTTTAAACACTGCAGTGAGCACTAGAACACCAACGCATACATTGTACAACTAAACAAGCCAGATCCTGCACAGTCAATTGATCCTGTACAGTCGATGCTATCAGAAAACCATGTCCCTTTCATACACACAGACAGATACACCCTCGCCCAATATGGAATAATCACAAACTAAAAATAGAAATATGTAGACAAAAGTTAAACTGAACCACCAAGAAACCAGACTCTGCATACAATGCAACACTACAACACCACAAAAACAGTAGTACATGTCCTCTAATACTGTGCAAAATATAAAGACAGTGGATGTAAATTTGAAAAAACTGATACATAACAATCACTACTTTACAAATTAACAAATAAAAATAAAACAAATAATAAGAAATAAGAAAATACCATTTTATTGGACTAATCCCCGTAAGCTCGGTCCCCATCCCCGTAAACCATTTGATTCCATCCGCACAAGCCTTGAATTGTTTTATATTGAACTTATTATATTAAAGCATAAAAAGAAACAATATTCTGTACAATTGTCAATTTATAAATCAGCGTCTTCTCCCCACTCTCTCTTCCCCATTTCCCTTCAGCGTCCTCAGCCCACTCTCTCCACTTTACTTCAGTGCACGCACATAAAAACAAGCAAGTAATTTTATATTATTTTCATTCTATTCATTCATAGAAATTAAAGTCTAAATAATGCCAGCCACATAACAAAACATGATTTTACAAAAAGAATTCCCTGCACAGTCAAGCCTGCAAGGATTACTTGATGTCTTTCAGCAGCTCCCCTCCCTCCTTCCCCCTTACCTTCGTGGCCAAGTCAAAATGATCTGCCAACAATAAAATTTTAAAAACACAAAGTACACTGTACGCAGAGAAAATGTTAATTATCATTTATATTCCGCGGATTTTCAAAGAAGTCAAGGCAGATGACTTTATGCAATGTCACCTCAGTAACAACTATACAAAAATAGACAAATATATCCCCTCCCGTTTTTTACTAACCACGATAACGGTTTTTAGCGCAGGGAGCTGCGCTGAATGCCCCACTCTCCTCTCAACGCTCATAGGCTCCCTGCGCTAAAAACCGCTATTGCGGTTTAGTAAAAGGGGGCCTTAGTGCAAAATATAGACAGCATATATAAATTCTCAAAACGGACACATTTTGATCACTAAATTGAAAATAAAATCATTTTTCCTACCTTTGTTTGGTAATTTCATCAGTCTCTGGTTGCATTTTATTCTTCTGACTGTGCATCCAATATTTCTTCCCTTCTTTCAGCCTCCTGTATGCTTCCTCTCCTCCAGACCTCATTCCCTCCCCAAACTTTTTCTTTATTTCACCCTGCCCGCTTCTTTTTTTCTCTCTGTCTGTCTTTCTTTCTCTCTCTCTGTGCCCCATTTTTTTCTTTTTCTTTGTTTCACCCTGCCCCCTTTCTTTCTGGCTCCCTGTCCCGTCCCGTCCCCGTTTCTTTCTTTCTCCCTCCCCTCCCCCATGGCACCGCCATTGGGAAAATGCCGCCACCGCCGGTGGGGAATAAGCTGCTACTGCCGCCATCGGGAATAGGCTGGCTCCGAGTTTGCCCTGCTTCTCTTCCCCGCGGGGCCGACCAACTCTCGCCGCCTGACGTCAATTCTAACATCGGAGAGGACATTCCGGGCCAGCCAGGCAACGATTGGCTGACCCAGAACGTCCTCTCCGACATCAGAATTGACGTTGGGCGGTGCGAGTTGGTCATCCCTGCAGGGAAGAAAAGAAGGGAGAACTCGGCCGGCTTGTTCCCGATGACGGCAGTGGAAGCCTTTCCCCAGCGGCAGCCTATTCCCCGGCAGCCTATACCCCCTTGGGGTATGCATCCCCCTTGGTACGCCACTGTAACCTACTGAAGTTTAATTTTTCCCAAGTCTAAATGCCAGAAGGCAAGATATTCCAATAGAGTTTTTCTTCCCCTTGGCAGATCCTCACTTAGCTGCCTCAGGTGAGCTCAGAACAGTTTACATGAATTTATTCAGGTACGCAAGCATTTATTCCTCTCTAGCCTGGCGGGATCACAATCTAATGTACCTGGGGCAATGGGGAGATTAAGTGACTTGCCCAGGGTCACAAAGAGCAGTGTGGGTTTGAACCTACAACACCAGGTGCTGAGGCTGTAGCTTTTAACAACTGCACCACACACTTGTACTATAGCAGTTTTAAAATAGCCCCTTGAAATGCTAGGCTATGTACTCTAATTGAAACTTTCTATGCTAAGAAAAAAACAGAGACACGATTATCTGGTCCTGTAATGCCCCGTTGCTTCTCCGGGTCTTAAAATGGCATTGACATTGGTGTCAGTGTGCTGCCACTGGCTTTGCTGGACCCAGAAAGAGGAAGTTACATCAGAGCTTAATATAACTTTCTGTTTTTGAGGTCAGGCAGAGCCAGCTACAGCACGCTAATGCCATTACAGACCCAGAGAAGCAGTGGGCAGTACAGGAACGGGTAATGGAAGATATACAGGCTCTTAGAAGTCCTTGATAACTCTTCCCTCCGGTGTTCAGTGTGTGCTGGAGAATGTCATTGGCTGGTTTGTTTTCCCCCAAGAAATTCAGGGATTTTCCTAGCTCTACAAAGAGGGGGGAGCTCTGGGTATGACTGCAGGAAGAGCCCTGAGGGGAGGAGATTGTATGTGGCGGGCATTTCTGGGATTGTGGAAATGGCATTAATTGCATGGTAAGGCTTCATGCACAAGAGAAAATATTAAAAAAGCCAGAAGAATAGATATGAGCCCGAGACTCCACATCTAATTTACAGTACTTGCAATTGCTGCATCACTAACAGTCATTTAGATATCCATTCACCTTTTCCTTTCTATAATCTCTGTGTTTCTTCTGCGTTTTCATCAAGAGTTTTTCACCTTTTTTCCATCCTGCTTCACTTTAGTCCCAAATGTACAGTACAGAGAATTCAAAATGTAGACTCCTCTGTTAAGTGCTATTTGAAATCAATAGCACTGCAATTTCCCCCATATTTTATCTTATGATTTCTCTGAAATTAATTTTACTTACTTATCCACTGCTTCTGTTGCTTTTAAAACATGAAATATGACAACATGGATTAATTCTAGATCTACTCTTGAAAGAATATATTTTTCATATTTCTCCATAACCTCATGTGCACTAAAGTTCTTCTAGATACGTGCGTGTGGATGAGGGGGTGAGTCTGTGGTTGTGCTTAGATGGGGAGGGGTGTTACTGTATGTGGGAAGTTGGAGTGAATATATTTGGCTGTGGGTGTGTACGGGTATGGGTGGTGTCTTTGTGTGAGGGGTACATGCTTTATGTTGGAGAGTGTACGTGGGGAAGTGTGGTGTGTTTACACTTGTGGAAGCAAGTGGTATGTCTGTGAGTGTGTTTGTGTTGCACACAGATGTGTAGAAGGGATGGCACATGTGTGTGTATGTGTAGGGGATAGGGATATATCTGTGGTGCATCTAGAGATGAATGCTATCTACTGGATGGCTATCTACTATACTGGATGGCTATCTACTATACTGGATGATTTTGTTTAAAGCTTTTGGACTATGGATTTCACAAATGTTTTCTGAAAATGGATATGAAAGAGTATGTCAAGTAAGTGTTTGCTGCCATTAAAAAACTGGTATGTGACTAGAAAACTAAAATGTAAAAACAAGGAGGTGTTTCAGCCAATATTGATAAGGGGAGAGTTGAAAAAGTTTTCTGACCCCTGAGTCTGAGGCTTTTCCTACCCTGCTAAAGAGATTTCAGAATATGAAAAAAGATGTTAACAGTGGGTAGAGATTATTAGGTGTATAGGAATAATGTTCAGTCAGTCAAACTGGTACAGTTAATGTTTAATATTGTTAATGTTTGAAACTATCAATAAACAAGTGGTTTATGCTTGATTTCAGAAATTATTTGTGTTTGTATTTGTCGTATTTTCTTTTAAAATATCTTACCTATTAATCACAATTAATCATGATTAATTGCTACTGCACTATGCGATTAATCACAATTAAAATTTGTAATTTTCCTGCAGCCCTATTTTAAATAAAATAAAATGGAGTCCCTGAGCTTACCTCTTTAGCTTTAGGCCTCCCTTTTCCTAAGATGCAAGCAATTTCCCAGCAAAGTCTTGCCAGTGAAGATCTCTCTGTCTCTGGAAGTCCTCTCACAGCACCTCTTCAATCCCCCCAGTACTGTAGACCTGATTCTCCTGACGATACCTAGACCTTCCTCCCATCCTCCTCAATAAGGCTAGTCCCTCTCCTGACAAAGTTAAGTTCCCTTCCTAACTCCCCCTCCCCTGCTAGGATAACCCCCAGGTCTTTCTAAATTACCTGGTGCTTTACTTGCTCCTGCCCTTAGTGACTGACTTGACAAAATGGTTGCATGATCCCTAGGTCACAGCGGCCATTTTGTGGGATTTGTTCCTGCCCCCATAGCACTGCTGGACCACAAGGGAATTTAGGTAGACATGAGGAGGGGGACTTATCTTGACTGGGAGGGCATGGAGGGCTAGCAGGGGGAGGGGGATCAGAACTGGAGCACTAGGGAGGATTGGAGGACTACAGGGCATCTTTTTTTATATAGATCAGTCTCAGACAATATTCAGCTGGGCCTGTATAATTGTCTTAAGTAGGCCAGCTGAATATTCACCAGGACCTGCATATGCCCCAGATTAATATGGTTACCAGATGTCGGGATTTACCCAGACATGTCCTTTTTTAGAGGACATGTCCAGGTGTTCAGACGGCTTATCAAAACCTGGCACTTTGTCCAGGTTTTGAAAAGCTTCCAGCTCGAGACTGCATTGGGAGGGCATCTGCGCACACACAGATGCAACTTGGTGATGTCATGCACATGCACGCAGGCATGTGATGTCATTACATCACACCTGTGAATGCGCAGATGCCCTCCTGACGTGGCTTTTAGCACGAGAACAGGTTGCGGAAGGCTAGGGGTGGGGCTGGGGCAGAATGGGGTGTAACTTGGGCAGAACAGGGAGGAGCTAGGTAGAACTGGGCAGGCCTGGGGGCAGAGCCATGGGTCTGGATTTTACAATATTAAAATCTGGTAACCCTACCCATATATCCATTGCTGGTGCCTGAACATGGCCCAGCACTGAATATTCAGGACTAATTCTGCCCGTGGCAATCAGCATTTTCTTAAAGACAGTGATCACTGTGGGCTATATATAGACTGGATAGAAATTTGATTTTTTGCTGAGTTACTTGATTCCATTTCACAGTAGATCTTAAAGTTCATAGAACGCGAAAGGTGATTTGTATCTGTTTTCAAAATGCTTGAAAGATTATTTTTCAAACTTGTCATTTCTTTATACTTAGGTGATGAACTTCCAATAAATGTACGCATTTCCCATGATAAACAAGACAAGCTTCATAATTGCCTGGAAAATCTTTTTAGTCAGGTATGGTGAGATGTTATTTTTCATGATTAATCTACAGTAACTCAAAACTTCCTAGAAATAAACACACTGAATTCAATGGATAAGAACTGAGGGGCTAATATTTAGCTGTGGCAGTCACAAAATACCGGCTTCCATGGTTAAAATGAAACCGGATATTCAGCACCAGTAACCAGATACCTGCTGAATATCTAGTTTCAGTGCTGACCTGAAAGTGCTATCTGGTTAACAGTAATATTCAGACTGATAGCTGGATAGATAAATTTAGCATCAGTTTATTGCTAGCACCTAATTATTCCCATTAATTGACTCTTCAACCAATTAAGTCATGCATATATCTCAGGGTCTCGCCTAAACTTTGACATGTAAATTTGGGTGACCTTTATAGAATGCATACATCTAAATGCAGGAACCCCAAAACAATCGGGAAGAGAAAATATTTCTTAAGGGCAAAACCCACTTCCACAAATCTAGCAAAAACAAAAACATAAACTTGGAAGCGGCACTACGCCAAATGCATACATAGGTTTATAACCCATTCAAATGCACATGCAGACTTGAGTGCTCAGGAAAAAAGTTGGCAGACTGAGGGACAAAAACTAGACAGTTCTAAGTCTAATAGATGCTGGCATTGTCATATTAATATAGGGACTCTGGATCACCTGTTATATTTTTGTCCATTGATACTTAATTTCTGGAGGTCAACTTGGGTACAAATAAATCTTATTCTTGAGTCATCTATTCCCTTAACTTATGAAGCCATAATTTGTGGTACGTTACTACACGTTAAGCCTACTTTGGATAAATATAAAAGCCGTCTTTTCTTGATCATGACGGGAATAGCTATTCAAATGGTCACACATAACTGGAAGAGCCTCGACAGAATAAATTACACACATTTTGGTGAGCAAATGTGTGTACCACATATAAATATGAGGGAATGATTGCGGAATGTATGGGGTTTAGTAGTTCATGTAATAAAGTGTGGAGCCCATTGACTACATTTGTTACATCGCAATAAGGGTCAGGAATCTCTCCTTTTCTTAGATTTCCTTACACATCCAGGGTGGGTGGGTGGGGGAAGGGAAATGTATTTTGAGGATTAAAATTACTAAATTATAATATTGTAATCACATCATATGTCTTATTGTATTAATAATTGAGAGAAGGGTGGGAGAAAATGATTGTTTTATGCATTACTTGTGCAGTTAATAGTGCGTTTTTTGCAGTATTTTTATGTTCAATTAATTGTATTGCACTGTCAAAGTTTGAAAATCATCAATAAAGATTTAAAAAAAGAAAAGAAAAAAAGTTGTCAGACTGAGGAACAAGCCCACTTGGTGGAGCGTCTGAAGTGGTGATCTCTAGTCATAGCACATCAACGAGTAAAGTGTATACTTTTTTTGTTATAACAGTGCAAATCAAAGAAATAAAATGAACTTATCTGAGAGGTAAGCTGTAAGGGGTCCAGAAACATGTTTTAGGTTCTGACGTGTTTCACCAAGGCTGTATCAAAGAACCCGTACTGCAGCGCTCAGATGTGAATTCTGAAACAAAAATACAAATATTACAAACTGCTTTTTTAAGGTATAAAAGCAAACCAATTCAGTGCAAAAAACTACAATACACAATCAAAGAACTCCAGTTGGTACCTGCCGCACACAGCCACTTGTCACTTCTTAGGCTTGAAAGCAAGTGGCGGAGAAAGCTGACAGAGGATAAAACACTCCCACACCGGAAATGACATCAAACGCAGCTGCAGGAACTTTAAACAAACTGAAAGCTAGCTGTCAAGTGTGATGCAGGAAAGCCCACCATTCAATCTCTTTATTCAGACCCAAAGGTGCCACAGTTTGCCAATGCATTTGGCATAGTGCCACTTCCAAGTTTATGTTTTTACATCTAAATGCAGACAGTTATACCCACTTTAGATTTAGTGTAAGTGGTTGTACCTAGATGTACATGCTTTCTCTGCACCTGCAATAGCATTTCATAAAGAAAAGTAGACGCCTGTTTTTCTTTATAGGAAATTCTTAAAATAGGCACCATTAACCACACCTATATTACCCACTCTAATTTGTCTACTACACAAATCCTCGTACCTGGTTTCCAAACTGTTTCTTTGGGATGCTTTCCATGGTTAACACATAATTAACATAAGAACATAAGAGTTGCCATACTGGGACAGACCGAAGGTCCATCAAGTCCAGTATCCTGTTTCTAACAGTGGCCAATCCAGGTCACAAGTGCCTGGCAATACCCCAAACAGTATAACAGATTTTATGCTGCTTATTTTAGGAATAAGCAGTGGATTTCCCCAAGTCCATGTTAATTATTGCTTATGGACTTTTCTTGTAGGAAACTATCCAAACCTTTTTTTTTAACCCTGCTAAGCTATCTGCTTTCACCACATTCTCCAGCAATGAATTTGAGTTTAAATACACGTTGAGTGAAGAAATATTTTCTCCAGTTTGTATTAAATCTGCTACGTAGAAGCTTCATTGCATGCCCCCTAGTCCTAGTATTTTTGGAAAGTGTAAACAAGTGATTCACATTTACCTGTTCCACTCTGCTCAGTATTTTATAGACCTCTATCATATCTCCCCTGAGCCATCTCTTCTCTCTCATTCTCTGAGACTATTCTGTTTCATAGTTTAATGGTAATGTTATGTATGCAGTATTCAGTCTTAAGGGTCAAAGACAACATGAAATTAATTCATGTTTTAAGCAAATTATCTTATTTTAAATTAGACAAATTATCTTATTTTTAAAAAATATATATTTTTAATATTGCATTTTTAACAAAGGTTTGTTATGTGTCTTGTTTTTCTTCCTATCCAATTCATGATCCTTAACAGGTGGACTCTATTACCAGTTTACTGAGAGGACCAGCTGTTGCAAGGGCTTTTGAACAGACCAAGTTCTTCACTCCAGGTCGAAGCCTGCAAGGTGATCAGAGTCAGCTCAAGGATGAAACATTTTTCTGTCCCTTAGATTCCTGTTTAGGGTTATTAGTATTATTCAACTAGATCTACAAAGGTACTTTTTTGTATACAGTAATAGTGCTTGTTACTATGGATAAAGGCATTATCCACCAATATTCGGTAGCGCTATCCAGAAAGTGTCACTGTATATTCTTACAGATCACCTTTAGTCTGTTGCAGAAACCAGTATATTCTGCACAATTCACCAGCAAAATTACAGGTTTCAACTGCTTTTACAAAATGATATTCTCCATCATATATGGTTTCTGCAGCTACTATAATAATAATAATAATAATAATTTTATTCTTATATACTGCCATACCCAGCGAGTTCTAGGCGGTTCACATCAATTAGTTTAGGATCCGCATTGACATGCAGATTTACAACAATTGATCAGATTTACAACAAATTTAACCAAACTTGACAGGTGATGAAGGAAAAAGGGGAGAAGATAGGGAGGAGAGTAGCTATCATGCGGGGAGGAGAAGAGCGGAGTGAGGGGCGAGATGTTATTGCAGGAGGTGCAGGAACGAGGGGGGGAAGGTTAAGGGTCTTGTTTGCTGAATAGGTAAGTTTTGAGTACTTTTCTGAAGCCGAGGTATGTAAACCATCCTAGATTATAGCTGCTTTAGCTACTTCAGACTCCAGATCTGCCTCATTACAGTAAAACCTTGGTTTGTGAGCATAATTTCTTCCAGAAGCATGCTTGTAATCCAAAACACTCGTATAACAAAGCGAGTCGTTCCACAACCCAAAAACTAAATACAAAATACTATGTGTATTTGTATTGCAAGACCTCGCTCATCTAGAACAGTCACTACGCTACCGCAGCGTCAGAGAGAGAAGAACCATCAGCTCAGTTGTGATGATGTGATGCGTGTATACTGTATGTACTCGTATTGCAAGACCTTGCTTGTTTAGAACTGTCACTATACTCTTGCAGTGTCAGAGAGAGAACCATCGGCTCAGTTGTGATGTGTGTATACCGTATGTACTTGTATTGCAAAACATTGCTTGTATATCAAGTTAAAATTTAATAAAATGTTTTGCTTGTCTTGCAAAACACTTACAAACCAAGTTACTTGCAATCCAAGGTTTTACTGTACTTGTATAATCTATCCACTAAATGGAATACTTTTTAAAACAGTTAAACAGCAACTTTGGAAAAATAATTTAGAACTGAAAGTGTTAAACATGGGCCAGAAAAAAAAGAAACCTATGAGCAGGAAAGAGGCTCATTCCTCTTAAAAGTTTTCTCCCATGCCTGTTGCACTTTATATTTCAACAACCACTTCTGTGCTCTTTGATACTATTTTGGTTACATTCACTTCTCACCTGTCAAATGCTGTTTACGTTATAGATGTAAAGAGCCATAACCAGCACAAATAGGAAGACCACTACAAATGAATATTACCTTGTGCTTTCAAATACATTTGATTCAGTGTATATCAGTCCTTTTCAAAGCTTTAGTAAGATAATAATAATAATAACTTTATTCTTTTATACCGCCACAATCTTGCAACTTCTAGGCGGTTTACATTCAAGAGAGCTGGACATTCAGCGATTTACAATATGTAGAAGGGGTACAGAGTACAGGGACTTGAGAAATCGAAATTACAAAATATACTGTTTGCTAAGAATTTCAGAGCAGACCTGTAAAGAAAATTTGCAGCTTTCAGAAAAAATGAAAAAAATGAAAATTACAATATACAGTTTGTTTAGAGATTCAAAAAGACAGCAAAAATTACAATATGAGGACATTTTCTTCCAAAATTCAGAGTTAAGGGTGAAAAAATGAGATTTTTGCAGAAAACTGATCTTCCCTATTTGGCTGGCTTGAATACTATTCAAATGTGTCAAAGGAACTGGATTAGATTATCAAGGAACTGGATTAGATTATCCGACATGTTTCGCACATATTTCACATACTTGTGAGTCGAATGACAATGGCGACCTCGGGAGACCCTTGAGACAGCACTATATGTGCGAAACATGTCGGGTCAGACTCCCAGGTTTGGCTGTGATTCAGCTAAGTATTAAAACTTTTGTTATGTATTAAAGCTCATATATTTATATATATCATTCAAATTTAAAAAATATAGAAATAGACCAAACTGTGAACTATTAATATAATATTTAAGACGGGCAGCCAATGATGAGGCACCATGTAATTCTCCCGCTTCTTTGAGACATGCTAGCGGTGGAGTGGTAGGGCTGAGGCGTCCTTCTGTAGTTAAATGTAGGAGGTATATCTACACCTTTAATAATCTAATCCAGTTCCTTTGACACATTTCCAGGTACTTTAGTTAGATTGTGAGCCTTCGGGACTGTAAGGGAATTTTTTAAGTACCTTCTTACTTCTCATTTATAATCTTAATGTATATTTTCTTCAAACCGCTTAGAACCTAACGGATGTAGCGGTATATAAGAAATAAATTACATTACATTACATTTATATGGAAGGTTAGGGCTGGAGAAACCTAATTGATAAACACTTGCCATTGAATTATAAGCTTTGAATACTATTCAGGCATGTAAGGACGGAGGTGTTCCTCAGCACTATCCAGATGACACCGCAGAAGAACAAAGATGAAGCATGGGTGTTCCATCTAACTAGGAATAGGCAGTAATAGGCAGCTTAGTCAATCTTTTGCCTTCAAGCTGGTAGAGATGTGGAATGGACTTCCTGACTCCATTAGACTGATAGGCCAGCTACAACAATTTCGTAAAGCCCTGAAAACTCTGCTGTGTATACAAAACTTAAATAGCTTAACTATAGTATCAAAGAACTGATGATAATCCAGCTTTTTTTTTCTTCTATGCTCTCTTATGTACTCTAGTCTTAATTACATGTGAACCGAGTCGAGCTCCGTTGGGAGATGACCCGATATATAAATTGAAGACTAGATTAGATTAATATTCCACCACTTTCCACATATTGCAGCTACATATGTAAATTTAGGATAGCAGAAAGCTCTCCTAACTTAAACTGCATCGCTATAAGGACAGCGGCTGAGTTTAGTTGCTATCAATAGAGCAGCCACCCGTCTCTCCGTATAGCTGGTGCCACTCCCTATCTAGAAATGAACACCGAGTATACAGGGTAGAATTTTCCAAGCCCGACCATGGAATCTGAATATTGATTTGTTTATAAATTCTATAGTGCTGCCAGATGAGCTTTACAGAGTCAATTTCTGTTCCTTGGAGCAGACAATCTAGTCAGCCAAGACACCCGGGAAAATTAATAAATGAGAGGTTTTGAGTTAAAACACTGATTGGGAAGAGCTAAACCTGGATGAGGTAGGGCTCTTATGTTCTTCCACAACTGAATATCCGGACTCACCACAAGGCTGCCTCTGGCCTGGGATGACACTGATTATACAGGCTAGGGATCATCCACCACTAAATCACTAAAACCCAGATTCTCTATACATTGCCAATATCGGCGGCAGTCTAAAAAGCGGCGTCCTATTGCGTCTCAATCACTTGATGGCGCCTTATAGAGAATTGCACCTCCAGTAAAGATAGATGCTGGAAACATAGGCCAGAGTTTACCAGGTCTACATTTCTTGTGCCTATCTTTGCCACGAATCGCGCTTACATATGTGCTTTATGGCGTCTAACACCTCTTCTGGTATTAGCCATGCCCATAGTGAAGTTAGGCGCTGGTAGTTACCTCTGGAGGCACAATTCTGTCACCTTTTCTTTAGGTGCTGGTAAGCGCTCCAAATTTAAAGTTATTTGTCATTTCAAATGGCATTTCCCTATTAAAATTAGACACTTGTAGGGTGCCTACCAGCACCTAAGTTAAGGTGCTGTTTGTAGAATTTCCCCCTAAATGTTGTCCTGGAGAGCACTTGGGGGGCAATTCTATAACTGGGCACCCCATACAGGCTGCCTGAGGCTTCACAGTTGGAGCCTTTTCTATAACAGAATCTGGGAGTATACCCCGTTATAGGCCTGCCTAACTTTTAGGTACTCGCAGATACATCAGCTATAGGATTGGCATAAATAGGGGCACCTAAATGTGGCACCAATGCGCATAACTTACAAAAAAGTTGCATGTGTAAGTGGAAGATCCTCTCATGTCCTTCCATGCTCCACTCCTGTACACCTCCTTGCAGCTGTGCAAGTTAAGTGGATATTTTCAGAATAGCGCCTAGGTATTCTGTTAGGATTTAGGTGGGTATGTGCACATGGTGGAAAATGTGGCTTAGTGGTTAGAGCAAAAATAAAATTCACTGGTTTTAAATTCAATTATTCATAAAATTCACTTCAATTATTTTTGTGTATATATGTGCCAATGTATATAAGTGCTCAGTGCCCAATCTCCTGCATTGGATCCACAGTGAGATCAAACAGGGACCATCATCATACTTATAAGTCCCTTTTATTATTGAAGATCTTAATATTTTAGACATTATCTAGAACACCATCAGTGCTTGCTCTTTACTCTCTATTAATGCTGTTATTAGAAGAGGCACTTATCTTTTTGATTCCAGCACTGGTGAGTAATTCCAATTGTGGTTCAGCAGGATTCCACTACATTGTGTTGAAAATAGTAAGATAATGTGACCGCTCTTGTATCTCCCCAAACCAGTCCTGAGTTTCGCCACGAGGGCTTGTTCAGGAGGAGTATCAACAGAGCTTCAATAATTTGCACCAAGGCAAGAGCCTTATCCTGCCAGACAAGCAGATAGCCTAAGACTTCTGTGGTCTGTGCCCTGTTTATGGCTAGACACATCTGGATGGGCTGGAGTGGGCTTTGATGGCAACTCTAGAAATCGGGGAGTATGTCCATTTCTGGGCAGACTTCTACATTCTGTGCCTTCAAAATAGCAAGGACAGATCAAGATCAAGAATATACAGTATATATTATTTTGCATCATATGCTATAAGTTTATTTTATTGGGCAAACTGGATGGGCAGTGTAGGTCTTTATCTGCCGTCATCTATTAATTTACTGTAGTGCTCATTTTGAAAGCAGATGGTACCTCAAGACACCTTTAAAAATGACCATCTGCTACAAATTTCCAGATCCTGAGTTTGGAAAGTTAGAATCTGAATGTTTCACACTGCAGTTTGTCCAAATACCAAGGGGGTATTTTGGGTGGGACTAGAGAGGGTTCAAAAGTAGGACCCATCAACAGCAATTTTCAAACAAGAAAAAGCATACATGTGTAAAAAAAAAATTTTTTTTTTAAAGGAACATTTTTATCTAGATCTGTTTCAGTCACATCCAAATTATACAAAGGTGCTCGAATTGAGCAGCTGACCATTGAAGGGATTAGGGCATGACCTCGCCTCCCTATCCCCTAAAAGTGATACCAGAAAGGAAAGCCAGGCACTATGTTAGCTGTAGGTAATAAGGACCTTCTGAGCAAAACAAGTGGGTCAGAGAAGTAGCCTAGTAGTATAATAGAATGTAAACCAAGGGTTACAGGCTCAAATCCCATTGTAACTCTATTAATTTTTTCCCTGGGGCTTCGTCCAGGAAGAGAGAAATTCTTACTGTACCAAAAGATATAAGACATTTGCAAGCCTGATTGGCTTTTTTTCTAGCTGGAATTGTATGTTTCCCTTGGTTTCTAGTCCAATGCATTAACATTTAGGTTAGTCTTCTGTTCTGCTGGGATATCTGTTTGGCCATTTTTGTAAGGATGCTGCCAGAAGTTCCTGTGCCTTCGGTTCCTCTATTTATAATTTAAAAGTTTCATTTTGTAAAATGGTTGTTCAGGATGAATGTCTACAGCATAAAGACATTCTTCTCACATATTTTTAAATAGGAAATCTGGGCATCTTTCCTCTTGGAAAATTGCTATGAAATGGATGTTTGTTTGTTTGTTTTTTGGAGGGGGGACGTTATGAGCAGGATGTTTCAATTGGATGACTTGGAGTTCTTTCAAAGATGCTCCTCTGTTTTACTAACAATCCAGCATCATTTTCTCTTCTGCACTGAAAGAAGTTGACAGACAACCGGTGGCATATTTTGATAAAAGTTCAAAAGGTCTAACAGAGAAATGATTCAAAGATCAAGATAGGGAGGATCTGAGAGGGAGAAAGAGGATAACATTGTTTGTCTCAATGTACAGAAAAGTGAGTTTCAAACATCTCACGTTGTGCCTTTAGACCCAGAGACAGTGACAGCACAGTTGAAGAGAAATAACACTATAACATGTTCCAACCAATATTCTGGGAATGGGCTAAGAGTTAATGTTTGATGTGAGACCTGATGAAGCTTGAGGAATGGTCTGAAATTTGGCAGCTAAGATTTAATGCTAAGAAATGCAAGGTCATGCATTTGGGCTGCAAAAACCCAAGGGAACAGTACAGTTTAGGGAGTGAAGAACTTATATTTATTTATTTATTGAGGCAAGTCTCTTTCAATTGAAAGGAGACTCGAGAGTGAGAGGGCATAGAATGAGGTTAAGAGGCATAGAATGAGAAAGAGGTTCAGGAGTAATCTAAGGAAATACCTTTTTACAGAAAGGGTGGTAGATGCGTGGAATAGTCTCTAAACTAACCTAAACTAAACCTTAAGCTTATATACCACATCTTTCTATAGAGATAGAGCTCGGCATGGTTTACAAGAGTTTTAAAGAAAGGAAAATATAATAAGAATTAGTGATTATATAGAGGGCAGCGGAATTTACATTTTTGAAAATAGTCACATTTTCAGATGTTTTCTAAATAATTGGAAAGAGCCCAAGTTACGCAGCTGGTCAAGAAATTTATTCCAAAGCTCAGCGATTTTAAAGCAAAGAGATTTCCCTAATTTTCCAATATAGATAATGTCTTTTAACAAGGGGAAAGATAATTTAAGCTTTTGGATAGATCTGATAATATCAGATCTTGTAGAATTCCAAGATAGAGGAATTAAAGGAGGAAGAGTGCCATGCAAGATCTTAAATGTTAGGCAGGCACATTTAAAGTAAACCCTAGAGATTATTGAGAGCCAGTCTCCCAATAGAGGTGTCTGAATTCAAGAAAGAAAGAAAGTGTGGGACTTGTATTTGGGATCTCATAGGGAGAGGAGAGGATATGGGATGCTGTGGATGGGCAGACTAGATGGGCCATTTGGCCTTTATCTACCGTCATGCTTCTATGAGATAGCCAGCTAGCCACAAACTTTAAAGTGCTAGCTGGCTAAGTTTAGTGGCCAACTTGGGCCATGTAAATAGCTGGTCTATCTATGGCCTCTATAAACCTAATCCAACAAGAAGAGGCACTGGAGATGTCAAATCTAACCGAATGGTCAGAAATCCTTTATTTGAAGTTTGCATCAAAGTTTTAAAACAAGCAAAGTTCCAAAAGACAAAATTGGGACTTCGTCTTTTGGAACTTTGCTTGTTTTAAAACTTTGATACAAACTGAAAATAAAGGATTTCTGACCACTTGGTTGGATTTGACATCTCCAGTGCCTCTTCTTGTTGGATTTGCTTTGCTTCAAAGTTTGGTACCTTCTTTCCCTTTCCCTTTATAAACCTAGCCAGCCAGACAACAATAAACTGGATATTCAATGCCACTCAGCAGAAATGGCCCAACATTGAACATCTGGCCATCATCTTTAATAGCGTCTTTATGAACAATTTTATTAGCACCATTTTGATTGATTTATTCACTACATGTTGATTTCTCACTATAGAGTGTTTGGGGTTTAATGAACAAATAGAATTGTCTGTTATGACCCTTTGTCTATTAAAGGGGCAAATATTCTCTTCTTTGAATTACTTTGGACAAGAGAGTCAAACAGTCATTAATCAGGCATTTCTGTCTCTGGGACCTCTGCTCTACCAAACTGAATCATATAAAAAGCTTCAGTATAGGAATCAATCTTCCACAGGACAGATATGATATCCCCCTGAGTCAGACCCAACATTTTTATGCAGCGTGAGAAAAAATGGAGCAGGCTGAATATTTCCAGATATTTGGCCACAGATTGTTCTAGAGTTTTGAAAACTTAATGAAGGAGTGGGAATGGGAGGTGGAGGAGGAGTGCTGTTTTGGCGCACTCTGCAGTTAAATGAGATTTCTGTGCTTCTGTATACCTTTTATGCTGAGAGGATTTTAAATATACTGTATCTATTCTTTTGGTACACTGTGCTCCAGAAGAGAGGGTGCTTTTATTTATTTATTCCATTGTATTGTAGTCTACCTTATTACCACCCCCCATAACAAGACAAATTCATAACACAGGGGTAGGCAATTCCGGTCCTCAAGAGCCAGAGCCAGGTTAAGTTTTCAGGATATCCACAACAAATATGCATGAGATAGATTTGCATCTCAAGGAGGCAGTGCATGCAAATCCATCTCATGCATATTCATTGTGGATATCCTGAAAACCTGACCTGGCTCTGGCTCTCGAGGACCGGAATTGCCTACCCCTGCCATAACACAATCTCTTCTAAAATTTTAACTGATGACAATACCAAATGCAGACTCTTGCTAGACAAAAGCCAATCCTTTCTCCTATACCACACAATCACTTTACTGCTTTTCCAGGATAACTTTCCAACGTTCCATCTCCTAGTGCAGGCATAGGCAACTCCGGTCCTCGAGGGCCAGAATCCAATCGGGTTTTCAGGATTTCCCCAATGAATATGCATGAGATCTATTTGCATGCACAGCTTTCAATGCATATTCATTGGGGGAAATCCTGAAAACCCGATTGGATTCTGGCCCTCGAGGACTGGAGTTGCCCATGTCTGCCCTAGTGTATAAGTGTATAACTGTAGCTCAAAGAACTTTGCTTTTATTGCTGCTTTTGATTTTTCCTTAAATTAACTAGCTAAACTGTTTGAAATTACTTCAAACTTAGGGCTCCTTTTAATAAGGTGCGCTAGCGTTTTTAGCGTGTGCTACATTGCCGCATGCGCTAACCCCACCCTACATGCCAAAAACTAACACTAGCTCAATGGGGGCATTAGCGCCTAGCACGTGCGGCATTGTAGCGCGCGCTAAAACCGCTAGCGCAGCTTAGTAAAAGGAGCCCCTAGTTCTCACAGAGCACCATTTATTACTACTACAATTTATTATTTATAAAGCGCTACCAGATGCGTGCAGCGCTGTACAACAAACACACAGGAGATGGTCCCCACTCAAAAGAGCTTAAATCTAATTAAGACGGATGTAGGACAAAGACTTATACATGTTACTTAGGAGAGGAAATATAAGGGACTAGAACAGTGTATCGCAAACTGTGTGCCTCCTGAGATTTGAGGTGTGCCACGAGACGCTGAGGAGTTGGAGACGCGCCGACGCTGGCTGACTGCCTACAGGATGTGCCTACAGGACCAGCGCCTCTCCTCTCTGCACATCTTCCCTGCCAGCACCCCCCACTGGTGGCTCAGGGCCCATCTGGAGGGCCTTCACGCATGCACGGACATTGAAGTGATGACATCACGCATGTGCGTGACAACATCGCATCGACGTCCGCTCACTTCTGGATGCCTTGAGCCACGGCCACTACGTTTAGTGTGCCATGACTCGACAAAGTTTGCGAGACACTGGACTAGAGGTAGGAGAGTAAAGAGGGAATGGCAACAGATACAATAGTGCTGATCGTTTCTTTATTGTGCCAGTTTTTTTAGGCACCAGATACTGTATATGCACACAAGTGCTACTATTCTATAACTTCCATGTGCAATTGGTGGCTAGCTTTAGGTGCCAGGGTAACGAATGAGAGGGATATAGTTTAGCCATAAGCAAAAGATTTCAGTACCAATTTTGGCATTTGACAAGTAAATCTTAAATATGCAGACAATCCAGCAGAGATTTTGCTTCCGGAGGCTTATTTGAATCCATTTTTCTGCCCTTTTGTCAGAATTCCAACAGGAAATGGAACCGAAGCTTAGCTGTCCAAAACGCTTACGACTTCACATCAAACAAGACCCTTGGAATCTGCCCAGCAGTGTTCGGAATCTTGCACAGAACATAAGAAAATGTGTTGAAGGTTTGTGAAAATTGCAACCATAAATTTCTTATTAATGTACAGTGAATGAAAAATGAAAGAAATTAGGTTTTCAACGGTCTACCAAAGGTACCAGATAATAAAAATGAATACCAAAAGAGCTAATAAGTATCAATAATGACTTGGGGCTCCTTTTACATAGTGCACTAGTGTTTTTAGCGCATGCACCAGATTAGCCGAAAAACTATCACCTGCTCAAGAGGAAGCGGTAGCGGCTAGCGCGCGTGGCTTTTTAGCGCGTGCTATTCTGCGTGTTAAGGCCCTAACACACCTTTGTAAAAGGAGCCCTTAGTTATTTTGTACCTGTTGAAAAAGCACAGACTGGCTGCAGTCATGTAATGTATGTAAAGGAGCTCTGAAAGCAGTGTTGAAAAACCTGGCCTCTGCAGCAATTATTGACTCAGGAGTAAATTCATTATATTGTTGCCTAAAAAAAAAAAAAATCGATGCTTAAAAATTGGCATTTAGTGGTTGTCTATAAAACCATCTTCAGAGTTGGGTACGGTTTATAGAACCATGCATTACTCCCATCTGTGCAATTAATATTTAGGCAAGGCGTTTATGCCAATGAAAACCAAGCCTAAATTGCATGTGCCTAAGTTGTGCATACATTGGAGTATTCTATAATAGTTGGCCTAACTTTTAGGAATGCCCATGACCCGCCCATGCTTCTCCCCAGGCCACACCCCCTTTTCAGATCCACACACTAGAATTTACATGCACCACTTTATAGAATATGCCTAGAAACTTATGTTATATTATTTATCCAATCAGTGCCCAGATTACGCCTGACTCTGCCCCTATACATCCCCAGGAGTAGAGAGTGTCATTGCCATATGTGGTAATATTCAGAAGAAATGAGCACCCAGGAAAATTTTGTTTTGTATCATTTTCCATGTTGCATCTGAGAAATTTCATTTTTTTTCATTGTCCCGAGGCCATTTTTTTGTCACAGGAGCAAAGTTGTTGAGTGTGGTTTTTCTTTTTGCATCATTTGATAATGACTTGCAACAGCATGGGGTATGTCATTGACCGGGATGGGGAATGAGGGCCGCAATCTAGTCGGGTTTTCAGGATTTCCCCCAATGAATATGCATGAGATCTATCTGCATGCACTGCCTCCATTGTATGCAAATAGATCTCATGCATATTCATTGGAGAAAACCTGACTGCATTGCGACACTTGTTCCCCACCCCTGGTCACTGACATTTCCCATATTGTTACAAATGAATGGCCATCCCTAATGTTTACTGGCACTCTTCAGTTATGTGCTGCCAAGTATCAGCCCTGGACTCAGTCAGCATGATTTAACCAGGTAGGTTTACTCATATCACAATAAATGTTAAGCCCATAGTGAATGACAACAGATAAAAACAAAAATAGTACTGTGAAGGTGAAGTTCTTGATATAAAAATTTTTAATTGCAGTGATTCTTCACAAGTTAAAAGCTAATTTAAGCGATGCAGTCAAAATAAAGTCAATATATATAACACATAACATAACATCAGATCTCTAGACTGCATAACCTTAAGTTCAATGCGGTTTACAAGAGTTACATGATAACAAAGAGAGGAAACAATAGAAATCTAATCGACCAAATATTTTGAAAAAAGGTAAGACTTCAATTGTTTTCTGAAGTGTTCATAGGAATGAGATATAGATAACAGCGGTCGGAAATCCTTATCATGAAAAGCTGCTTGAAATGAGAGAGTATGACCATGCTATTTCTTGCTTTTACAACTCTTAACGGAGAGAAATACAAAAAGGGCATACGATCTTCTACTGTTCTTTTGGGAAGCTACTAAAAATCTGTCAACTAAGTAAAGTGGGGCTAGGGCTAGGCCAAACACACAGCAAAAATTATGGTGCGGACCCAACATGGTCCAAACACCGAATGCAACAATATTTGGTTATGTTATAAAATATCCAAAAGTATGTTCGTAAAATCGCCAAGAACTGACAGCGTTTGATGTGCGGTGCGTACAACACTGTCAGTTCTTAACGACTTTACAAACACACTTTTTGCCGCTTTTTTACCATAACTAAATATTGTGACATTCAGTTTTTGGATCCCAGAAGAAGGTGATTACAGCCGAAACACAGGTCTTGTTGAGTCCGCACCATAATCTTTGCTGTGTGTTATACATATTGACTTTATTTTGACTGCATCACTTGAATTAGCTTTCAACTTGTGAAGAATCGCTGCAATTAAATTTTTTTACATCAAGAACTTTGCTTCCACAGTACTGTTTTTGTTTTTGGCTTTCCTTTGGTGTTCTGTGGAACTTGTTGGTGCTTCTGTTGTTAACAACAGATAAAGACAGAAAAGAGGTCATCTAGCCTGTCCAGAAGGTATTTCAGTTATAACTGCCACTCTGTGCAGGTTACCTTAGAGCAGGGCTGCCCAAGTCCGGTCCTCGAGATCTACTGGCAGGCCAGGTTTTCAGGATATCCACAATGAACATGCATGAGAGAGATTTGCATACCAAGAAGGCAGTGCAAGCAAATCTCTGTCATGCATATTCATTGTGGATATCCTGGAAACCTGGCCTGCCAGTAGATCTCGAGGACCGGACTTGGGCAGCTCTGCCTTAGAGCAAGAGTGTCCAACCTCAGCCCTTGCCATTTCGGGCTTTGAGGATTTCCAAACAAATATGCATGAGATCTATTTCCATACAATGGAAGCAGTGCATGCAAATAGATCTCATGCAAAGTCATTGGGAAATCCTGAAAATCCAACTGAATTGTGGCCTTTGAAGACCGACTTTGGACAATCCTGCCTTAGAGCCTTCTTGGATGCACAGTTCAGGCATAAGAACATAAGCATTGCCTCTGCCGGGTCAGACCAGGGGTCCATCGCGCCCGGCAGTCCGCTCCCGCGGCGGCCCTCCAGGTCCATGACCTGAAAATGTTCCCTACCTAACCTAAAAAGTCCATACCCTATTTGCTCAGTGTCCTGTGAGGTAAACCTCTATCTGTACCCCGTTATTCCCTTCACTTCCAGGAAGTCATCCAGTCCCTTTTTGAACCCCAGAATTGTACTCTGGCTTATCACCTCTCCGGGAAACGCGTTCCAGGTGTCTACCACCCGTTGAGTGAAGAAGAACTTTCTTGCATTCGTTTTGAATCTGTCTCCTCTCAGTTTTTCTGAGTGACCTCTTGTTTTAGTTGCCCCTGCTAGTCTAAAGAATCTGTCCTTCTCCACCTTCTCTATGCCTTTCATGATTTTATAAGTCTGTATCATATCCCATTTCAGTCTCCGCTTTTCCAGGGTAAAGAGCCCCAGCCTGTCTAACCGTTCGGCATATGAGAGGTTCTCCATACCCTTTATCATCCTCGTTGCTCTCCTCTGGACCCTCTCGAGTATTGCCATGTCCTTCTTGAGGTATGGCGACCAGTATTGGATGCAGTATTCCAGATATGGGCGCACCATTGCTCGATACAGTGGCAGGATAACTTCCTTCGTTCTGGTAGTGATACCCTTTTTGATAATGCCCAGCATTCTGCTCGCTTTTTTTGAGGCCGCTGCACATTGCGCCTCCGGCTTCATTGTGTTATCCACCAATACCCCCAGATCTTTTTCTTGGCTGCCTTCCCCGAGTACCCTCCCTCCCATCGTATAGCTGTACCTGGAGTTCCCCTTCCCTATGTGCAAGACCTTACATTTCTCCACATTGAAGCTCATCTGCCATTTTTTCGCCCACTCACTCAGTTTGTTCAGGTCGCTCTGCAGGATTTTGCATTCCTCAACAGTTCTGAACGTTCTGGAGAGTTTTGTGTCATCCGCGAACTTGATAACTTCGCACTTTGTCCCCGTTTCTAGATCATTAATAAATATATTGAACAGCAGTGGTCCCAGCACTGACCCCTGCGGAACACCACTTGTGACCCCTATCCAGTCAGAGTAGTGCCCCTTTACTCCTACCCTCTGCTTCCTGTCCGCCAGCCAATTTTTGATCCATCTGTGCACGTCCCCTTCCACCCCGTGACTCCACAGTTTCTTCAGTAGGCATTCATGGGGCACCTTGTCGAAGGCTTTTTGGAAATCTAGATATACGATGTCTACGGGGTCACCTTGGTCCAATTGTTTACTTATCCCCTCAAAGAAATGCAGTAGATTCGTCTGGCATGATCGGCCTTTACAGAAACCATGCTGGCTTGATCTCATCAGATTATTTTTTTCTATATGCTCATTGATACCTTCCCTGATCAGTGATTCGGCCATCTTCCCCGGAACAGAGGTTAAGCTCACCGGTCTGTAGTTTCCCGGGTCGCCTCTCGATCCTTTCTTGAAGATCGGTGTAACATTCGCTATCTTCCAGTCCTCCGGGATTACCCCTGTTCTCAAGGACAGGTTGCAAATATGCCGCAGTAACTCTGCTGTTTCATCTCTGAGCTCTTTCAGTATTCTCGGGTGGATCCCGTCTGGGCCCGGAGCTTTGTCAGTTTTTAATCTATCTATCTGCCTGAGAACGTCTTCGAGGCTTACCTCCATGCATGATAATTTCCCCTCTTGATCTCCCCTGAAGATTTTTTCTGGTTCTGGCACACTGGATGTGTCTTCTATTGTAAAGACCGACGAGAAGAACTCGTTTAGCCTACCAGCCACCTCTTTTTCCTCTTTCACCACTCCATTTTATTGTTATTTGTAACTGAACTGCCTCTCCCTATAGGTTACCCCTGGGCTTCACTTTCATTCTCTTGGCTCTAGAGTACTGCTTCTCAACTCAGTCCTTGGGGCACACCCAGTCAGTAAGGTTTTTAGGTTATCTACAATAAATATGCATGAGAGAGATTTGCATACACTGCCCCTTTGGAATGCAAATATGGATGGATTATGTCACTGAGTTGGCCACTGTCTCATGGCAATGTGAACAGTGAGGAATCCTCCCTGGGATATTTCATGACAGAGTAATGGAGTGGTTTGCCATTGCCTTCTCCCATGCAATGTGTGGCTCCACTATGTTGCTGCTGTCCAACATAGGGCCCTACAGCTTACAGTACCTGCTATTTCCCGGCAGTTTCCCATCTAGGTACTAGCTAGGCCTGACCCTGCTTAGCTACTGATAGTAAAAGCGGGCCTACTCAGGACATAACATAAAAATCAACTTCTAGACCGCATAACCTTGCAGATCTATGCGGTTTACAAAAGATTACATCAACTTGCAACCGAGCAATCATCATGGAATTTAATTACTCCAAAATCTAGAGAATAAGTAAGTCTTCAAATGCTTTCTAAATTCCAGAGATGAGAAAGACATGAAATAATTGTTTAAATTCTTTGTCTTAACTGGCAGCCTGATTTGAAAGCATGCGTTCATGAAATCTTTTGAACTTACAACCCTTCACTGATGGATAAACCAAAAAAAAAAAAAAAGCATGAGTTTTACGTGAATGTTTTTGAGTAGCAAAGGAAAATGAATTGATCAAATAAGCTGGAGATTGACCCAGCAAGACTTTATAAAAGACACAATCCAACTTTAAAATAATACAGCCAGGCCATAGGCAGAATGCAAAATTATCTTATGCATATTCATTGTGGATACCTTGAAAACCTGACTGTCTAGGTGGGTCCTAAGGAATGGATTAAGAAACACTATTTATCCTATGCCTTTTTGTAAAATTCTGTTTGTGTCTCCAGAAAGCATGCCCTGTATCTACCTCTTTTCCCAAGGAAATAAAATATTTTCTGATATTGTTTCTGAGTATTGTACAGTAATTATTTGTAAACTTTTCACTTTGGACACAGTTTTACTTAAAGCAAGACTGATATCATCTGAGAGACATCCTCCAAGTTTGTCTCAGTACAGGTAATGAGCTGAGGAAAATTCACATTTTCAATATCCATCATATTCCTGGAATCATTAAAATACACATATCATATTTGTTTTTGAGACAACCAGAATCATAATCTGTATCAAGGCTCCGCACAATAGACATTATCTCAGATGTATCAAAATTGATTTTAGGACCTGTTACATGATTGTATTGTCAATTCTAGTAAGGGATTAAGATTTGAGGTTCTAAAACATATAACAGCACATCAGTGTACGTAAGAATTCCACTCAAAATTGAAGGTTTAGATATCATGTTTAGTTACATTACATTACATTACATTAGTGACTTCTATTCCACCTGTACCTTGCGGTTCTAAGCGGATTACATTGGAAGATAACTGGACATTTCCAGGAAGTTACATTACGTTGGAAGATTGCTGGATATTTCCAGGAAGTTACATTACATTGGAAGATAACTGGACATTTCCAGGAAGTTACATTACATTTGAAGATAACTGGACATTTCCAGGAAGTTACATTACATTGGAAGATAACTGGACATTTCCAGGAAGTTACATTACGTTGGAAGATAACTGGACATTTCCAGGAAGTTACATTACGTTGGAAGATAACTGGACATTTCCAGGAAGTTACATTACGTTGGAAGATTGCTGGACATTTCCAGGAAATTACATTGCATTAGAAGGTAGCTGGTTTCAGGTTACATAATGAGGTTTCAGGTTATATTTTGTGACATAGAGAAGAAGTTACCAGAGGGGTGGGTAGTTCGCGGGAAATTTGCAAGGGGATAGGAGGAGGGGGAGGTTAGATTAAATGAATATGTTTTTTGAATAGTAGTGTTTTTATTTCTTTTCGGAATGCTTTAAAGTCAGTTGTCGCGGTCAACAGGTTGGAGATGGAGGGGTCAAGTTTCGCTGCTTTCGTCGCTAGGAGGCTGTCGCACAGTTTTTTGTGTTGTTAGTTAGTTAGTCAGGATGCGTACACAGCAGTTTTCAAGATCAATAACATACAAGCTACCGGATCAATCACAAGCTACAGAAAATTGAGATGGTTTTTGATAATATACTGTACATCTGTGTATCACAAACTGTGATGCAGCACACTAGTGTGCCTTTTGAGATTTTAAGTGTGCCACGGCTCACAGGGCAGAAAGAGAGGCTCCAGCGCCTGTGTCAGCTGCCTTCTCCTACCGTGATGGGACGGAGTTTTACGGAACTCCTGCCTTCCTCGTCTCCGCGCCCTTGGGACTCCTGTCTTCCTCATCTCCATGCAGCAGCATTCGAAAAAAACTAACTAAACAGGTGACCCTTCATTCATAAAAAACAAATGACCATTTATTCATAAATTAACCCCCACATCTATCAGCTAGGGTTAGAATAATGTGGCCTACTCTATTTCAGAATTTAAACCAGCCGGCTCCACGGATTCTGTAATTTTTGCTTTAGAGTGGATCCCTGACGAAGCGGCAGCGAAACATGTCGGGTCCACCAGCCTAAGTACAGCAATACTTTTGAAGATAAGTACATAAACTTCATTAGTCGCTAGCAGTAGGTTGCCTGATGAAACCGGGCTAAACTACTGCTAACAGCAACTGTGTGCCAAAGTTAAAAGCACACAGTGAGCTGCCACCAGCAGTGACATGAGAGGTATTGCTGGACAGGGAAGGGAGAAGGGGTACTGCTGGACATGGGGAGCAGGGATACTGCTGGACAGGGGGAGGAGGGAAGGGGTACTGCTGGACAAGGGGGAAGTAAAAGGAAGGGAGAAGAGGTGCTGCTGGACCTGGCAGAAAGGGAGGGAAAGGAAAGGTGCTACACACTGGAGGGGAGGGTGAGATGGTGCATGGGCATGTTGGTTTGGGGGAGGGAAGGAGGACCAGAGCAGAAGCATGCAGGTAGAAGAGTGAAATGTTGGACTAGTGGAAAGGAGGGAGAAATGTTGTACTGGGAGGGGGGCCAGAAAGGAGGAAGGGAAAGAGAAATGTTATACTGGGGGGGGAGGGGAGAGATGACTAAAGGAAGGAAAAGATATCAGATCAGGAAATAGAAGGGAAGGAGGGGAGTCTGGTAGCACTATAGAAATAATAATAGTAGTAGTAGTAAAGAGAGATGCCAGATTATGGGAAGGAGAGGAGAGAGATGCCAGACTGGGAAGGGGGAAGGAGGGAAGGAGAGAGATGTCAGACCATGGAAATAGGGAGGGAAGGAGAGAGAAAGAGTAGATTTTGAGAAGAAAGCAGAAAAATGGAAATATTGAATGTTAAGTTAATGCCAAAGATGGATACAAGGCAGAAAGTGAAAAAGGAGAGATAAACAGTCAATGGATAAAAAGGCCCTGTAAACATAGTTAAAAGCACAGAAAAATAAAGTCACCAGACAACAAAGGTAGGGAAAATGATTTTATTTTCAATATAGTAATTGAAATGTGTCAGTTTTGAGAATTTATATCTGCTGTTTATATTGTGTGTATATGAAAAATGAATGGGGAAAAAAAAATTACATTTCAATTAGTAAAGGGGGTGGAATCTGGGGAAGAGCTTGGGTGGTTCTAGGGTAGAGTTTGGGAGGTCTGTGGTTGATATTTGTTAGACTTCCCTGCTGGCACACCCTACTGGCATTTCAGGGCCTGTCTGGAGGGCCTCTGCGCATGCGTGGATGTCAGCGTGATGATGTCATACATGCATGTGATATCATCACGGCAACGTCCACGCTCTTCTGGGTGCCACCACCTTTAGCGTGCCCCAGCTTGAAAAAATTCGAGAGACACTGATATACATTCTATGGGGAAACTAAGAACATACATGCTACAGGATCAATAATGAGCTACAGGAACAGTATACACGTGTTACAGAAAATTGAGATAATACAAACTATATAGAGTCTCAGAGTGGTATCTGCATAGCTGAAATAGATAAGAGAGCAGATTCGCAGATAAGGCTGACAGATTCAGGTGCCCTGAGTTACGGTGCGCCGGCTCCCGGTCGGTTAAAGTTTGAGACTAGGAGCGAGTTGGCTCGTGAGCAGTAGTGTCGTAACTGCCTTCCAGAAGGGCAGTAGGTTGTCAATTTCCCTGATAGCAGGAGCCTCAAGACCACAAAATGTAAACTTTTACGAAAATCAGACAATATTTAATAGTTGCTGATGACATATGTACTTCCTAGAAATATGTACAGACCACTAGCTGTTTAGCACATACCATATGATGAATTAAAAACAGCTGCCTTCACCATTCAAACAAAGTGCTAGCAATTTAAATGGTGGTTAATAATGTTTACAGCATAATTGTTGTAGCTAACAGCCGTGATGTTTAGTGAAGTTGAACAAAATGTATCAGTTATTGTCACTGTCCAAATTGTCTGGTGCTTCTAACATTTTTTTCCAACCATTAATGACTTTTTTTTTTTTCGCTTCTGGAAACTTTGACTGATGTTCTGATAACCTGACAGAGAAATTGCTTTTGTTCTGTGCTTTCAGTAGTGCTGTTATTGAAGTCCTAGATTACTTTAATGCCTCTCTCAGCTGTGTCCTTCACAGCTTTGAGATGCGCCACGATTTTCTCCCTCTGCTGGAACTCGGTCCTTCTGTTGTAATTCCCTTTTAACTTCTGCCACCTGGTTAAACATCTTTTCTAGCCCCTCAATTGCATTTTGTTCTATCACTGTGAATGTTAGCCATATTCCATAAATGAAATGTGGCTCATACTGTATTTATTTTATTTTTTAACATTTATATTCCGCTTAAAGCTGAGCGGATTACAATTTACGATATATTGTATTGAAGTCATAATAAGCTTTCCTCTCTGTCCAAAAGGCACACAATCTAAAGTGCCTAAAAAGAAGAAGTATTAAATATATATATTACATTGTGTATAAAAAGCAAAGACATTGGGCTCCTTTTATGAAGCCGCGGTAGCGGTTTAACGCATATAATAGCATGCGCTAAACCGCCGGCTGTGCTAGCCGCTACCGCCTCCTCTTGAGCAGGCGGTAGTTTTTCAGCTAGTGTGACGGTTTGCGCGTGATGAAAAGTCAAAGAAGCCCATTGTATATTGTGAATTCATCCTTATTCTTTGCTTACATATCCTATGTTGGTAGAAAACAACAGAAAGGCTCTTCCTATTGGCTGGAAGTTTCATTCCATTTATGTCTTTGCTAACAGGCTCATATATGCATATATTTGTGGCACTACGTATAGTACAATAATGAGGAAATGTGGCAGTACTGGGCCTCCATAACTAATTGCATATAACAATTTGGCCCTGACTCTATAAATGATGCCTAAACTTAGGTGCCTAGATCGATGCGCCTATTTATCAGCCAAACTCTTGCCTTATGCCCTAACAGACCCCTCCGCTCCCAGGAGGAAACGGGTCTTCAAATGCCCCCTGGTTGGAGCCTCCAACTAGAAAGTGCCAGACGAAGGTCATACTCTCACTTCTTACTGAAGAACTGGAATCAGCTTACCTCCTAACATCAAATCCCTTGATGGACTTTTGAGCTTTAGGAAAGCAATAAAAACCCACCTCTTCACCTGACCCCTCAGGACAAGCTAGCATTCAGACTGTTACACCCAAACCACTGTACAGCTCTCCCTCTGGATTCGCAGTTTCACTACTCGCAAATTCGATTATTCATGATTTTTTTTTTACAGGCTGCCCGAACCTCCCCGGACCTTACCTGGTGGTCTAGCAGTGACGCGGGTCAAGAGCGATCTTCCTATGCTCCTGCCCTGTGCAGAGCTATCATCAAAATAGCTGTTGTGAGTTCCCATTTTAGTCTCGAGACTACAACAGGAACTCACGGTAGCCATTTTGATAATGGCTCTGCACGGGGCAGGAGCATAGGAAGATCGCTCCTGACCCACGTCACTGCTAGATCACCAGGTAAGGTCGGGGACACAGGAGGGAGGTGGGGGTGGGTCAGAGCTGGCCCCAAAAATTATTCACGATTTTTCCATATTCGCAGGCCGGCTCTGCACCTAACCCCTGCGAATATGGAAGGAGAAGTGTATTCCTAATAGATGTCCAACTGACTCCCTCCCTCTGCACACTCTGACTCTCTCCCCATGCATGCTTCAGGCTTCAATTGCCTGCTAATCCAGAACAATTGAACTATACACATCTCATGGTGCTCTAGAACCTTAGTCTTCTGTTCCCTACTGTTAACTGTTATGTCTTGTTTGCTGTTATGTAGGTTACCATGTAACCCGTTCTGGGCTCCCTGGGGAGGAGAGGATATAAATTGAATTAAATAAATAAATAAATAAAATAAATAGCCAGTTTATGTGCCTAACTTACACCCCCCCACCCCACCCCCAATTTTATGAAGCTGCGTTAGCGATTTTTTAGCGCTGGCCGTGGCAGTAAAAGTTACTATGCTCATAGGAATTTTATGGAAGGTTTAATTATTTAAAAGGTTTAATCGGCACTAATAATTAAAAATTAGCACCTCATTAATTGACATAAATTGGATGGTAGGTGCCTACCACTTTGAGGTAGATGCCTAGTCTAAGGCACCTACCAGAAAGTAGGTATGGTTAAGGGAAAGGGATTGGGACTTGGATACCACCTTTTTGTAGTTTTACAACCACACTCAAAGTGGTTTACATACAGGTACTTCAAGCATTTTCCCTATCTGTCCCAGTGGACTCACAGTCTATCTAATGTACCTGGGGCAATGGAGGATTAAGCCCCAAATTCTATAACCAGCGCCTAAAGTTAGGCACCTATTTCAGAGCTATCCAACTAGATAGGCGTCTATCTAAATTGAAGAACAAGCTCAATTAAGCTTTTTAATCAGCACTGATTGAAACATAGGTGCCTATTAAGGAAGCAGGATTCTGTAACAAGGTGCCTCTAAAAATGTAGGCGGCCTTCTAAAAAATAGGTCCTATGCATGTTAGGCATGGGCGTGGCTAGGTATTATGTGTCTTCTTACAGAATCACTGCTCTTACGCGTGCTTAAGCGCTCTTACGGGTGCCTAACTTTTAGTTGTGCCTAGAACTGGCCTATTTAATGGGTGCCTCCAAAATAGTTGCCACTCAGCGTGATTCACTAAACAGCACCCAATTGTGCTTGAATCGGTGTCTAACTTAATTCTTAAAGAATTTGCTCCTAAGTGACTTGCCCAAGGAGCAGCATGGGATTTGAACCCCAGCCATTGCACTCTTCTCCCTTGAAAAGAGGAGACTGAGAGGGGACATGATTGAAACATTCAAGATATTGAAGGGAATTGACTTAGTAGCGAAAAAGAGAATGTTCACCCTCTCCAAGGTGAAGAGAACGAGAAGGCACTTGCTAAAGTTAAAAGGGAATAGATTCCAAACAAACGTAAGAAAGTTCTTCTTCACCCAGAGAATGGTAGAAATCTGGAACGCTCTTCCAGAGGCTGTTATAGGGGAAAGCACCCTTCAGGGATTCAAGAAAAGGTAGGATAAGTTCCTGCTGGAACAGAACATACGCAGGTAAGGCTAGATTCAAATAGGGCACTGGTCTTACCTAAGGGCCACCATGTGAGTGGACTGCTGGGCACGATGGACCACTGGTTTGACCCAGCAGTGGCAAATCTTATGTTCTTATGCTCTCCAGTAAGGGCTGGGGCAGTTTGATAGTGGAGTTAGTGCAGAGCCAACATACAGTTGGAGGAGATTGAAAGTATCCATATAAACTGCTGTCTTAACTTTATCCGGGCAGTTATCCAAGCACCAGTTTGAATATTGGCCAGTACATGGATAACTTCTAGCAGTCACAAAAACTGGGATATTCAATGCTAGTGCCTGGAACAGGGCTGTCATTGAATATCCAGGCTACTTTCTTCCCACATCAGTCATCACCTTTGTAATTGTTGGCCACCATGGGTTTAATATTGGCTCATAAAATCTTGTTGTCCTTCAAAATTTTGATTCCAACAACCACTGTCACAAAAATTGTCCTTAGCAGGATTAGATAGACTGCACGTTTTAAATAGTCAAATTTATTCTTTGAAAATCAGATTCTCCCTACTGGGATTTTCTGATCATCAACTTAATTTTACTTTACATTCCCTATACTGTTGAAGTTGTTACTGAAACTTGTTATGAGATTCACTGTACAGAGTATACTGAGCAATGTTTTGGCATGAGTGGCCAAAACACAAGACACTTAACTTTAATTCAATGGTGGGATGTGAGAAAGGTAATAATTAAATTGTCAACAGTATATGAAACAGGTGACAACCTAATCAGAGCATGAAGGAGCTGGAGGAAGAAACAAAGGAAATTTAGAAATTCATTGAGAAACAAAATACCAGGCAACATGAAAACCTAGAGCGAACAAGGATATTATAAATGAATCTATTAGATAGCAGTGTGCCCTAGCACAAGTTCATTGCTAAAGAATGAATGAGATGGCTGCTCCTACTCTATATGCTGGGAAAGTGATGCAGAGGTTTACAGTGGAGGCTGCAAACACTTCTGAAGCCTACTTCTTTCAGGTTACCAGAAGTCCACCTTTATACAGATAGGTACAATAAGCATATCTCATCCCCTAGGATCATGACCCTGACAAAATTATAGATAATGAAGGTATTGTGATATCCTGGGATGCTCCTAGTCCCACAGATAAAAAGCTTAATCTAAGCAAGAAAACTGGGCATTGTCGTAAAGAATAAATGCACAGGAAGGCATCATTAAGGCTCACTGGTACTAAGCCGCGACCCAGAGTGCTAAATGCTCCGACGCTCATAGGAATTTACCAAGAATTACAATCAGAGGCCAAGGAAATGTTGCAGAAAGATACAGAAATAATCACTGATTAAATTTTGTTCTGCATAGGAACAATTTATTCATGTCGGATATTATTAGGAAGGTAAGTAAAAACCAAATGCAATATTTGGAAATGGAGGCAAAATGTTAAACAATAATGGGCTCTAATGATGTTTTATGGTTTATTGAGAATATGACATACTACCTTTCTTGACTTGTGTATCAAGGTGGTGTACAATGTAATAAAATAGAGAAGGGAAAGAAATCCACTATTTTGGATAGGAAAGCACTCTAACAGCCAAATCACAACAAGAGAAACACAGTCACGTATGTTCTGAATGTAACGCTTGGGCCCTTTTGAATAAAGTTTTGAGTATTTTAAAAACAGAAAGATTAGACCATGAGTAATTCCTCTTAAGCTGATATATATTTGGCCTCTAGTGAAAGTTTAATCTTCTAGAAGTAAGTCAAGCTTCAAGTATAAAATATTTTTCTAATAAAACAAATATAATACTGTAATACCAATGAAATATTGAACATGGATTTTTGTGGCTATCAGACATAAGGAGGTGAATACAGAAAAATATTTTTTCTAGCTCTGTGATCACTTTTTCATTTTCAAAGCTGCAGAGAACAAGATTGCAAAGCTGTTTATGTGGATGCTTTCCCAATTAGAAGACTGAAAATCTCCACCACCTGTGTGTTGGCGCTGCACTAACTCCACTACCAAACTGCCCCAGCTCTTACTGGAGAGTGCAATGTCTGGGGTTCAAACCCTGTGCTGCTCCTTGTGCAGATCCCTTAATCCTCCTTTGCCCCATTTACATTAGATAGATTATGAGCCCACTGGGACAGATTGGAAAAATGCTTGAAGTACCTGTATGTAAACCACTTTGAGTGTGGTTGTAAAACTACAAAAAGGTTTCCAAGTTTATTTACATTTTAATATACCGACCATCAACGTGTATCTGGCCGGTTTACAAAG
Source organism: Geotrypetes seraphini (assembly GCF_902459505.1). Classification (NCBI taxonomy): domain Eukaryota; kingdom Metazoa; phylum Chordata; class Amphibia; order Gymnophiona; family Dermophiidae; genus Geotrypetes; species Geotrypetes seraphini. The sequence goes on along the minus strand of NC_047085.1, from coordinate 102,627,918 downwards.
CTAAAAGCATAATAATAAATATAAAACGGGATAAAAAAGAACAAAAAGAGAAACATAAAGAAGATTAAGATGTTGACATATCTGGACTTGAGGGAGTTGGGGGGAGCGGAGAGTTAATAATTACATCATAAAAGTAAAAATAAAGGGAGGTATGAAGGGAGGTGGAAAGACAAGGATTGGGGGGGGGGGTCGCTTCATAGAAGCGGTTCTTTATGTGGAGTGTGCTTCAGTAAAGGGAGGTAATTATCATGTGTTATGGAAAGCGTCTTGGAATAAGAAGGTTTTGAGTTTGGTTTTAAATTTATCGAGAGAGTTTTCTTGGCGGAGATGAGATGACATGGCATTCCAGAGTGCAGGGGCTATAACGGAAAAATTTGTATTTCTAGTGTAATAAAGTTTTTTGATTGGGGGAACAGTCAGTAAGTTCTGATCTGCTGATCTGAGGGCCTTTGATGATGAGTAAGAAATGATGTGCTTGTCAAGAAATGCTGGAGCGCGCGTAAGTTTTATTTTTTGAAGACGAGCAGGGGAATTCTGTATGATGTGTGATGTGGGAGGGTATACAAGTCCCAATCCCTTTCCCTTATCTATACCTTAACAAGTAATGTACAGTGGTGCCTCGCATAAAGAACGCCTCGCACAGCGAACGCTGCACACAACGAACTTCATGTCATGATTCATACAACGAACTTCGTTTCACACAACGAAGTCGCCCGAGCTTCCACGATCGCTGCCGATGTATTGCATCCTTCTGCGCAGGCACTGCAGGCAGTCGTTAGTCACTGCGCTTAACGCGTTTCACATAACGAACTTTTCGCATAACAAACTTGCTCCTGGAACGAATTAAGTTCGTTGTGTGAGGCACCACTGTACTTCAATTTGACTCACACTGTTTTCAGTAGTAACGAAGGTGAGGTACATTCAGGTAAACTAGGTCTTTCAATCTAAGTGTGTATTTGAGGCAATGAAAGGTTAAAGCCCCCTTTTATTAAGGGTTGTTTTTTTTTTTTTTTTTTTTAATCTCCGGTCACTGCAGTAGAATTCCTATGAGCATCGGAGCTTTTATCGCAGCAGCCAGTGATTTTTTTTTTAAACCCTAACATGGCTTGATAAAAGGGGGCCTATGTGATTTGCTTAACATCAGCATGGCACTCTAACCACTAGGCTACTATTCCACTATATGAGGACAATTATAGAACTTGGTGCCAAAATGTAGGCACCATAATGGAGCATGCTTAGCATCAATTTTATAAAGGCTTCAGGGCGTGCCTTGAATACTAGCACAAAGCAGCACTGACATGCCAAAAATTATGTGAACCCACTTACTTGCATAAGTTATTGAGCCTAAGTGCACCATGCAACACACTCAACTGATACAGCAGTATTTTATAAATTGCAAGTGCTGCTTGTCAACACACCAATGGTCTGCCCATGCTCCAGCCACATATATGCTCCCATTACAAATATGCACTCTCAGATTCTGTATAGATTGCCCAAATTTGGGGACAGATCACAGATATGCACACTTAGGCACTACCAATAAATTATTGGAGTTAACTGGCACTGGAGAATGACACAATTTTCATTGTTGCAAATGTACTGCTGTAACGGTAGCCCTGCAATTAATTACTGGAGATGGAAAAGCAAAATGTTTTCCCACCCTGTGGGAACAGTAAAAAATTTTTGTTCCTGTGGTAAAATTTAAAAAGTTATTTGCTCCCTTCCCAAACTCCTCCCCACAGGTCTATCACCTCTTTCTACCCTCTGCTTGTAATGTTCCTGCAGCCTGGCAGTGATTCACACAGTATATCCAAAAAATGGTATATAATATAACTTCATACGTGTGTGCATTGGAAGATTTTTAACACCAGTGATGTGTTTGCCCCTTCTGATGGTATATCAGTAGTTGGTAGCCAGTGGTGGCTGGCTAACATAGCCTTTCACTTGTTCTGAGCAACACTGAGGTTTTTCTCCCTTAATAATCTGAAGTTTTCGGGGGCGTGGCCTGACTACCGCGAGGACCACACGCATGGAATAGCTGCTCCTCTTCACCCACACTCGTGCCAGATTAAAAAGTGCTTTTTTTCACGAAAACTTCGCGATTTTCATCAGGATCTTGCTGCCTGAGCTCCTTATGTCGCCACCAAAACCGGCGAAAAACGAAACCGCTCCACCCGCGCGGCTCGGAGGGAAGAGACTGAAACCCGATCCGAGCACGCCGGAGAAAATGGCGCCGAAGACCGACGAGGCTTCCCTTGACCTGCTCCTGAAGGAAATAAGATCACTCCGAGGCATTATACAGGAGCAGGTTGAAGAAACCAAGCTTTTAAGAGGTGAAATTGAGGCAATTAACTCTCAATTTGTAGATGCCCGTCATCGCTTGGATGCCCTGGAGGAAAAAACGTCTGCCATTCCTTCACTACAAGAAAAGGTAACCAAACATGACAAACTGATTACTACTTTACAGAGAGATTATGAAGATCTTTCTAATCGCAGTAGAAGATCCAATGTAAGAATTATTGGGCTGCCTGAATCATCGGAGGGCTCTGATATGGCTTCCTTTCTCTCTACTTTCCTGCCTGCTACCCTGGGGCTTGTCTTTTCACCGCCGCTAGAAATAGAGCGTGCTCACCGCGTGCCATCTCACCTCTCTCCACATGCCACTTCTCCCAGACCCATAGTGGCTAAGATGCTCAGATTTCAGCATGCGCTGCAAATTCTCACAGCAGCAAAATCTAAATCCCAGCTCTTACATCAAGGCAGGAAGTTCTTCATTGTGCCAGATCTTGCAAAAACCACAGCTTTGAAGAGAAAAGCATTTCTATCCCACCGGCAGGAGCTTAAAGACATTGGAGCCAAATATGGTCTTATGTACCCTGCCAGGATGAAAGTAACCTACAATAACCGTACCACCTCCTATACTGATCCCGAGGAATTGGCTGCATTCCTGGATTCTTTGAAAATGAACTGACATGCTGTGCTGCTGATGTCTTTGATTGCCTCTGTTTCTGATGTTATAAATTGCATATACATAATTGTATAATTCACTGTTACTCACTGCGTGTGGATAAGCACACCACTCTCAGGTTTCTCAAATTGAGTGGGTGTGGAGTAATGCAAACTGTTCTATATGTGTTGCTCCTCCATGCTCACAGGAGCACCCTTAAACTGTTTCATCTCATGCATGATAGTAAGGTCTTTCTTTTTTCTGACCTTGTATCGTGCTTTCATTGCTAGTCTACTTACTCTTACTCATATTCTTATGCTCTCTTTATTTCCTTTCTCTGGCAGGAGTGTCTACCTGATATCCTGGTTATATTATTTGTCTTTTTCCCATAAAGGTGATATTTACTATGTCCTAACATTGCTTGCAACAGACTATGGCTGATTTACATGTCTTTTCTTTTAATGTGAACGGTTTGAACCATCCCATTAAAAGGAAAAAGATAGCTAACTATGTGTTTAATAAGCATCCTGATGTGATTTATTTACAGGAGACCCACCTCCCGCCTGCTGCCGCCTCTAAATTTAAGTTGAAGGGATATTCCACCCATTTGTATTCCCCTGCAACTCAGAGGAAGAAAAATGGGATATCAATACTTCTCAGTGACAAGCTATCCCCGGTTATTCATTCTGTTAAAACCGACTCTGACGGAAGGTGGTGTCTGGTACATGCTGCGTTGCACTCAATAGATTTTGTGCTCCTTAATATTTACGCTCCTGTTTTGGATCATCCGGACTTTTTCAAAGATCTTCAGCTGGCGTTAGTTGAATATAGTTCTTGCTCTCTGATATTAGGAGGTGACTTCAACCAAATTCAGGACATTTATATAGACCGATCATCCTCTTGCAGACCCTCAAAATCCAGATCTTTCTCAGCCTTACATGCTTTAATGGAAGCCTTCTCCCTTGTATATCCATGGCGTTTACTGCACCCGAAAGGTAGAGAGTACTCTCATTTTTCACCACCACACAACACTTACTCAAGAATTGATTTCTTTCTTCTTTCCCCCTCACTCATTCAAGACGTAACAAATACTATCATTCATCCAATATCTCTTACAGACCACGCAGCCATTTCCTTACACTTAACTATCTCGGCCTCACGCAAATAATCTCCATCTTGGCGACTTAACAATGCCTTACTTTTAGATGATGCAATAGTGGACAAAATCAAATCTTACCACGGAATTTTTTGAAATTAACACCAAAGATTCAGAAACCTGTCCTGCTATTGTTTGGGAAGCTTACAAAGCCTCTCTCAGAGGTGAATTGATTAAACTTGCTTCCTGGAAAAAAAAACAATCCTCCCATAAAGAAAAAGAATTGGAAATCTCTATCAAAAACTTAGAACTGCAACATATGTCCACTCATTTACATGATCCATCCATGTTCCAACGCATTCAAAATCTTAAATATGAATATAATACCCTGGTTTCCCACACAGCCCGGCATGACATTTTCATTTCCTCCTCCGGTCACTATATGGGAGATAATCTTATGGGTCGCCCTTTAGCTAGGTACCTTAAAACTAAATCAAAATGTTTGCACATCTCAGCTATTCAAGACTCATCAGGACAATTAGCTAGAACCAGATCTCTGATTTCTTCCCAATTTGAAAAATTTTATACTGCTTTATATCAATCTGAGCTTTCAACCTCTGAATCGGACATAGATTCTTTCCTCGCCTCCTTAACTCACCCGACTGTATCGGAATCTATTAAAACAAAACTGGATGCTCCTATCACCACGTCTGAGATTGAAACTGCTATATCCTCCTTACCCACTGGGAAAGCCCCAGGTCCGGATGGCTTTACTAATGAATTTTTCAAAAGTTTCCGAGCTCTCTTGGCGCCTCAACTCCTCACGTATTATGATTTTCTCCACTCCACTCCGGATAAACAGTTTAATTTCGCTGAGGCCACTATTGTAGTTATCCCTAAACCAGAACGTGATGCTACTTTGGTTAAAAATTTTCGTCCTATCTCTCTCCTTAATTTGGATTACAAAATTATGGCAAAACTACTCGCATTAAGACTCACCACAGTGATCCCAACCCTAGTACACAAAGATCAAACAGGATTCATCAAACAAAGATACATAGGAGATAATTTACGCTTATTTCACCATATCAATGCTCATGCCAAAACACTGTCGGATCCTGTGATTGGTCTAGCCATTGATGCTGAGAAAGCCTTCGACCGAGTGGAGTGGCCATTCTTATTCTGAGTACTGAAATGGTATAATTTTGGTCCTTTCTTCACAGATTGGATAGAAACACTATATAGACAACCCACAGCTCGTATCTTGATTAACAACTCTCTCTCTAACAAATTCCTCCTTCATAGAGGCACCCGTCAAGGCTGTCCCCTTTCGCCGTTGTTATTTGACTTAGCACTGGAACCTCTCCTGTCAGCTATCCGACAATGTCCCCTAATTAAGGGTATCCCCTTGTCCACTCGAGACATTAAACTAGCAGCCTATGCTGACGACGTCCTCCTCTTTCTCAGAGATCCTCTCATCTCCTTGCCCCATCTTATTAACACTGTCTCTCAATACTCTCAACTCTCTGGATATTCTGTTAATTGGGAGAAATCAGAGATCTTTCCTCTCAATGACCATATCTCCTCCTCAGATCTGGCTCAATTTCCTTTTTCATGGTCACAGGGAGCTGTGAAATATTTGGGGGTCCTAATTCATAAAGATCCAGTACACGCCCAAGATCTTAACATATCCAAAATCAAAAATTTAGTTTCAAACACTACAACTCGATGGTCCCCACTTTATTTGTCATGGTGGGGTAGAATAGCCTCCATTAAAATGACTCTAGCCCCGCAAATTAATTACACCCTTTCCATGCTTCCCCTCCTATGCCGGAAAACATTATTTCACTGGCTCAATAGAAAAATCTCTGAATTTATTTGGAACAAGAAAAAACCCCGTATTGCTCTCGCCAAGCTGAAGGCCTCTAAGAATAATGGCGGATTAAATCTACCAGATTTTTATTATTATTACATCGCATCTTTAGCCAAATATGGAGCTCATTGGACCGTTGATTCTAATCCTTTTTATGTGCACCACTACACGTTTCCTGCTTCCTTACAGTGTCAGTACCTAGACACTTGAGAAAGTATTCTTTGTTGAGTGCAACGCAGCATGCTTTTCATCTTCTAGATGCAACAGCTGAGATTTCTGTTAGCGAAAGCCCACTCATGTCCCTCTGGAATAATTCTAAAATTCAAAATAAGGGTAGATCCCTCTCATGGAAGAGATGGCAGCGGGCGGGTGTCGAGTTTGCCCATCAATTGATTTCCTCCACCTCATTCGTTCCTTTTGATACTTTTTGCTCTACATATTCACTTCCATCCTCCATACATTCCCAATGGCTTATGCTTACTGGAATACTGTCTAAGGTACATATGCGTTCTGACTTTATGACCTCTATCCAAACTGTTCGCCACTGGTCTTCTCTGGCCTTAATGAAGGGTAGAGCGATATCTCTTTTTTATAGTATTCTAAGGGACCACTCTTTCACCTTTTCACCTCAATCAATGAACCATTGGGACTCGATTCTGCAGACTACGCTTTCTGATATAGATTGGGAACTTTTCTGGTCCTCCACAAATCGTCCTCTCCTATCTTCCAGAGTCTCGCAATCAATGTTCTTCGTTATGTGGAATGCAGTATGGACACCATTTTGCATGTGGAAAGCGAAGCTAAAACAAGACTCTACCTGCTGGAATTGTTTGAAAGAGTCTGGAACTATCGATCACATGCTTTTTCATTGTTCACTCCTTCTGGATTCGTATTTAGGACACTATAAAATCTATTACTAAGTGTTCAGAAGAGATTTCCATGGACATTGTAATTCTTCGTTCTCAACACCCTTGTTTCGCACAAACAAACTGCCCACCTAAACTCATTGATGCCATGTTTGTAACAGCTCTTATGCATATTCTTAAAAATTGGAAATCATCCTCGTTACTTGACTACACCTTTTGGTGGAACTCTCTGACCATGTATCATAAATTTGAATCTTATGCATATGAGAAGAACATGATTTCTCGACTCTCCACAAACATGGTGCGAAATAAATCACCTTGGTCATTCTTAGATTCATATGTTCATTCTAACCAGTAAACACTTCTGCCTCTTTATCTATCTATCTGTCTCTCTCCTTCTCTCTCTCTCCCTCTTTCTTTCCTTCTCTCTTATTTCATTCTCTCTGCTTTTCTGCCTTTCATATATCTTCTATTAGCAGTTACGCATACCCTGGATTCTTTTATTAATCTGGTTGTATGTAAATGACTGTAAATATGGACTTTTTCTACACCAATATTTCTTATTCAGATTTTGTGTGTTTGAACTGCTTTCTCTATATTTCTTATAATATTCAATAAAAATTATTGAACTAAAAAAAATAATCTGAAGTTTTCTTGTTTGCTATACTCACTACTTCTATATGAATGGTTTCTTTTGTATGAAGTGATTCACATGGGCCATGACTTTCTATCTGCCGTATCCTACCCTCTATACCAGGGGTAGGGAACTCCAGTCCTCGAAAGCCGTATTCCAGTCGGGTTTTCAGGATTTTCCCAATGAATATGCATTGAAAGCAGTGCATGCAAATAGATCTCATGCATATTCATTGGGGAAATCCTGAAAACCCGACTGGAATACGGCTCTCGAGGACCGGAGTTCCCTACCCCTGCTCTATACTGTAACTTTTTGTTTTGACATAGGCCATATGTTCTCTATCTGCCTTCATTTTTCTATATTTATCTGTTTCTATCAATAAAAATGTTGAAAGACTGACTAATTTCCAATGGAAGTACCACTAGATAAGGCAGGAATACAATGCAAATCAGACCAGAAAAATAGAGCACACATACTGTGCAGCAAACATTTCTGGCATAAATTCCTCACACCTCCAGAATAAGCATGGAGGTATAAATGATGTTTGTCAGCCTGCTATATCTAATGTTTTAATTTATAATCTTTTTATTGAAAGCTTGCCTGGCACAAATTAGCTAGATTAAAAATTTAAATAGCTAGATCAAAAATTAGAAACACACATAGAACTATGCATCATGAAAACTATGCCATATCAAGGTCTTTGCTCCAAATTAATTTCTTAAAAGTACATTCACAGCAAAGATGGCATCTTTTTTCATATGCAGTGATCAACACAACAACATAGAAACATAAAGGCAGATAAAGACCAATTGGCCCATCCAGTCTGCCCATCCACAGCATCCACGTGCCTATCCCATGCTTTCTTGAATTCAGACAGTCTCTGTCTCCACCACCTCTTCTGGAAGACTGTTCTATTCATCTACCACCCTTTCGTTAAAAAAGTATTTCCCTAGATTACTCCTTAACATCTCTCCATAACATCTTGTATTTTGGCACCAGGCAGATAGCATACCTCCTGGGACATCATGTCTGGTCTGCAGATGGATGCTTCTGTACCCCTCAGAAGGGAATTACCAACCACCACTATCTTACGTCTCCTAGTGGTCATGGATCTGTGTGGTCTAAATAACTACATGAACAGGCTACATACCCCTTCAGTTATCTCCAGAGGAGGCAAAGCAAAAAAACACAAAGCCTAAAACTGCAGAAACAAAAGTGTAGTCTAAATATTCAAGGCCTTGGGAGTGTTTTTGGCATTCTACTAACTGGTAGGACAACATCCAAAAAGTCATAAGTGACTGGCCTTTTTATTGGGATTGTGACATTATCAATTAATTCATTATTAAACATACATAGTTGGTACATCTTCTAATTAGATTACTTCAGCAATGTTCTTTTGGTTCTATTCAAGTCATATGGTTTCTGGTTACTTATACTTCATTAGTAATTTTCCTTAGCAACAATAATGACTTAAATTATCACATGTTATTGAATCACAAGACATCCCAGCAAACCTTTGTGCCATACTGATAAACAGCTAAGTTTTGCTTCCCAAGCATTTGCCAAGGAAACAGTGAAAAATATGTTAGTTCTTAGGTCAGTGTGACTTTTAGCTAGTCAACTGTTATGATTGTCACACATGTTTCCAGACATTAAACCAAAATAAAATATTGTTCTCTCTGCTTCACTGGTAACAGAAAAATATGTACTCTGCGTGCTCTGTCCAAGTTTCTGAAGCATTTCTATCATTCAGCTTCATCTTTTTATATATACATATTAGTGTCTTTTCAGGTTCCCAGGCAAGATTGTCTCATACATATGGGATTATAGCCCTCTCCCCCTTATATCCTGCATAATACAATTATCTCCATCAGCCTCAGAAATTTATGGGATTTCAATCTTTGTTTCTTCCTCTTCCTGGGGTGCTTTCATTTTCTCCACTTCCAGGGCAGCATACCAGTTCTTCAGTTCACGGGCAGGTAGAGTCACAATATCAAACTTGCAGGGTTCCGTAAGCTGAGCCAAACTGTCTTCCCTCAGCACAGCCTCTTCTTCCCCACTGCTAGAAATCTTTGTCACCTCATGAACCATTTCATCGATTTACCTCTCATTCTCATGGATGCTTCTCAGTCTTGCTACCTCCTCTCTCAGTTTTTTTACTTCCTTCATGAGGGATTCAAGTTGAAGACAGCTCCCTCTGCCTGGGTAACATTTTCTGTCTGCACTGAGACAGAAGCTGTAAGCTGAGCAGCAGAGCTTTGGTGACACAATGTTTCCTAGCCATACTGCCGATGAGGAACAGGAGCAGGAACAGGAGCAGGCCCAACACACAACTCTATCTCCAGGGACAACTGACCGGCTCCCCCCAAAGAAGCGCAGAGTAATAGTCATCGGGGATTCCATGCTGAGGGGCACCGAGGGACCATTTTGCAGACCGGATATGCAATCTAGGGAGGTCTGCTGTCTGCCTGGAGCCAGGATACGAGATGTCACCGCCAGTCTGGATAGACTACTCACGCCCCGAGACCACTTTCCTATGCTTCTTGTCCACATAGGAACCAACGACACTGCCAGGAACACACCGGAGACCATCACCAGAGACTTTGGAGCACTGGGTGAGGGGCTGAAGTGGGCAGGAGCGCAGGTGGTTTTCTCATCGATCCTCCGAGTTAGAGGCAAGGGAAGAGCAAGAGATGAACGTATCCTGAGGACGAACGAGTGGCTACAGGGATGGTGCCGGGATATGAACTTCGGATTCCTAAACCATGGGGAAGCGCTACAAGGACTTCAGGGACCAGACGGACTCCATCTGACCAGTAGGGGTAAGAACGTCTTCGGACACCGACTAGCCCGCCTGCTTCACAGGGCTTTAAACTAGGTAAGTCGGGGGAGGGTACAAATTCACAAATTAGTGCAGAAAGGAATTATCCTGATGAGGTGAGTCGAAACTCCGCTTCCATGTCCAAGGTAAGTACCCACATTGCAAACAGTTCTTTGGGAGTCACACCAACTCGAGTAGGATACGCCTCACAGGGACTTAGCAAACACAAGATATGGAGGGCCATGTATGTCAATGCACACAGTTTAGGTAACAAAATTCTAGAATTGGAGGCTGAAATAAGGAATGCCGACCTAGATGTGGTGGCAATATCTAAAACTTGGTTCACGGACTCACATGGGTGGGATATGGCTATACCGGGCTACAATCTACTTCGTCAGGACAGAGAGGGCAGGTTAGGAGAGGGGGTAGCTCTATACATTAAAGAGGACATCAAAACCACCAGGATCACAGATGTCAAGTACACCGGGGAGTCCCTCTGGGTAAACCTGGCAAGAGGCAGAGAAAAATGCCTGTATCTAGGTGTGGTATACAGACCCCCAAGACAACTGGAAGACATGGACGCAGAATTAATTGAAGACATAGAGAATATCACTACAAGGAGAAGCTGTACTGCTAGGGGACTTCAATATGCCTGATGCAGACTGGAACTCATTTTCAGCGACAACCAGCGGTAGCAGGAGGCTCTTAACCTCCATAAAGGGAGCACGTCTCAAACAAATGGTAACGGAGCCCACTAGGGCCCAGGCAATCCTCGACCTGGTACTCACCAACAGGGAAAGCATCTCAGAGGTCTCAGTAGGAGATACGCTAGCCTCCAGCGACCACAACATAGTATGGTTCAACCTTAGGAAAGGCTTCCCTAGATCAAACACGAAAACAAAGGTACTCAATTTCCGGGGCACAGACTTCGCACGCATGGGAGATTTCGTCCATCAGACGCTGCAGGACCAAGCGGAGACCGATGATGTAGAAACTAAGTGGTTAACACTGAAATCAACCATACATGAAGCAACTAGCCGCTTCATAAAATCAGTAAATAAACGACAAAGAAACAATAAACCCCAATGGTTCACCGCGGAGATCTCGCACCTCATTAAGGAGAAGAAAAAAGCATTTCTCTCCTACAAACGCACGGAGAAAAGAGAGGCAAAAGTAGAATATAGGACCAGGTCTACAGCGGTCAAAATGGCAGTTAGGGAGGCAAAACTTCGAGTGGAAGAAATTCTGGCAAAAAACATTAAAAAGGGGGACAAATCCTTCTTCAGGTATATTAGTGACAGAAAAAGGAACACAGGCGGGATAGTACGCCTTAGAAGACCGGACGGAAGTTACGTGGAAGCAGATTCCGATAAAGCCGAACTACTGAATGAATACTTCTGCTCAGTCTTCACCTGTGAGGCACCGGGACACGGTCCGCAGTTGAAGGCAACACAAAGCACAGAAGACCCATTTCAGAATTTTGAGTTCACACCAGGTGAAGTTTACAGTGAACTGGCAAGACTCAAGGTGAACAAAGCCATGGGACCAGACAATTTGCACCCAAGAGTGCTCAGAGAATTGAGCGATGTCCTGGCGAAACCGTTGGCTGAGCTATTCAATCTCTCCCTAAGTAAGGGGAAAGTTCCCCTGGACTGGAAATTAGCTAATGTCGTTCCTCTGCATAAAAAGGGTTGCAGGGCAGAGGCTGCGAATTATAGACCGGTGAGTCTCACATCAATATTGTGCAAACTCATGGAAACACTAATTAAAAGCAAATTGGACACGATCTTGAATGAAGGGAATCTTCGGGATCCCAGTCAGCATGGATTCACCAAGGGTAGGTCCTGCCAATCCAATCTCATCAGCTTCTTTGACTGGGTAACAAGAAAGTTGGACTTGGGAGAGTCTTTGGATGTCGTGTACCTGGACTTCAGTAAAGCTTTTGACAGTGTCCCACACCGCAGGCTGCTAAGCAAGATGGAATCGATGGGGTTAGGAGAGACACTAACTGCATGGGTCAATGATTGGCTGAGTGGCAGACTTCAGAGGGTGGTGGTTAATGGTACCCTCTCTAAAACATCGGAGGTGACCAGTGGAGTGCCGCAGGGCTCGGTCCTGGGTCCACTCCTTTTCAACATATTCATAGGGGATCTGACTCAAGGGCTTCAAGGTAAAATAACACTATTCGCCGATGACGCCAAACTATGCAATATAGTAAGTGAATGCAGTTTACAGAATTATATGGCGCAGGACCTGCTTACATTGGAAAGTTGGTCCTCAACCTGGCAGCTAGGTTTCAATGCTAAGAAATGTAAGGTCATGCACCTCGGAAGCGGAAATCCATGCAGGACGTACTTCTTGAACGGAGAAACTTTAACTAGGACTTCAGCAGAACGAGATTTATTAGTAATCATCAGTGCAGACATGAAAACTGCCAATCAAGTGGAGAAGGCTTCATCTAAGGCAAGGCAGATATTGGGTTGTATCAATATAAGTTTCGTCAGCTGAAAGCCTGAAGTCATAATGCCGTTGTACAGGGCCATGGTGAGACCTCATCTGGAGTACTGTGTGCAATTCTGGAGGCCACATTACAGTAAAGATGTGCGCAGAATTGAATCGGTTCAACGGACGGCCACCAGGATGATCTCGGGGCTCAAGGGTCTCTCGTACGAAGAGAGACTGAACAAATTGCAGCTCTACACTCTTGAGGAACATAGGGAGAGGGGAGACATGATCGAAACATTTAAGTACCTCACGGGACGTGTCGAAGTGGAAGATGATATTTTCTTTCTCAAGGGACCCTCGGCCACAAGAGGGCACCCGCTCAAACTCAGGGGCGGAAAATTTCATGGCGACACCAGAAAGTATTTCTTCACAGAGAGAGTGGTTGATCATTGGAACAAGCTTCCAGTGCAGGTGATCGAGGCAGACAGCGTGCCAGACTTTAAGAATAAATGGGATACCTATGTGGGATCCCTACGAGGGTCAAGATAAGGAAATTGGGTCATTAGGGCATAGACAGGGGATGGGTAAGCAGAATGGGCAGACTTGATGGGCTGTAGCCCTTTTCTGCCATCATCGTCTATGTTTCTATGTCTGTGTTACTGTTGTTGCAGAAGTACTTACACCTGAAGAAAAAAATAGAAAAAGTCTACCAAAGTAATGCCCTGTTCCTGGTTGGCTGAAGAGCCAATAACCCTCTGCCTTGGGGTGGACAGGAGGGAATTAACCTCAAGGGTCTCCTCTGGAGTCTGATCTCTAAGAAAGTCCAGTCTCAAACTAAGAGAAACCAGCCAGAGGTCTCTTCTCAAGGAGTGCTTTTCAGTTAGGGTAAGAGGATTCACACCCCCATAAAATATAGCATGCTTGACATGACTTTAAGAGTTTTCCAGGCCTCTCTTCCTCTTACTACTCCCCAAAGTCTCAAAAAGATCCTAAACAGATCCAAGAAGTTTTCTAGTCAACAGTTCTCCCCTCAAGCAAATATATGCAACTTTATATAATAATAATAATAGCTTTATTTATATCATAGAAACATAGAAACAGAGAAAAATGACAGCAGAAAAGGGCCATAACCCATCAAGTCTGCCCACTACTGACCCACCCCCCTAATTCTACCCTCCTAGAGATCCCTCCCCTAATGACCCATCCCTTAACCCATCCCTCCCCTAATGACCCATCCCCTTAACCCTGCCCTCTTAGAGATCCCACTGGGCATCCCATCTACTCTTAAAATCAGGAACGCCGCTGGCCTCGATTACCTGCACCGGAAGTTCATTCCAATGAGCAACCACTCTTTCAGTGAAGAAATACTTCCTGGTGTCGCCATGAAATCTCCCGCCCCTAAGTTTTAGCGGATGCCCTCTTGTGGCCGAGGGTCCTTTGAGAAAGAAGAGGACCCTCGGCCACATACCTTTTCAGTTCAAGACGGTATAAAGTAGTGGATAAGTACAAAGTGGATACTGTGGAAACAGGTATTGATACAAGTAAGGGAGTAGGGAGTAGAGGGGATTGGGAGAGAGAAGTGGGATGCTAAGGGAGAAGGAAAGGTTGGGGTGAGAAGCGGGAAATAAAGGGAGGAGGGGGAAGGAGTGCTGAGTCTGAGTTAGGGACTTGGAAGATCAGACAAACTTATCGAATAGGTGAGTTTTCAGTGTTTTTCTGAGAGTTTGGTATGATGGAGAATTCAAGAGGAGGTCGCTTAGGGTGTTGTTCCAGATGCCTGCTTGGAAGATAATGTTCTGTAAAGGAATCTTTTGTATGGACATCTCTTTGGAGTTGGGAATGAGATTAGCAATGTTTTGCAGGAGAGGTAGGATTTGTCCTGTAGGATGAAGTGTTTCAGGAGGTAGGTGGGAAAAGTGCCGAATAGTGTCTTGTAGCATAGGCAACCAAATTTGAAGATGATTCCGGCCTCGATTGGTAACCAATGAAGTTTTTTTGTAGTATGAGGTTATGTGGTTGGATTTTTTAATGTGTTTTTTTGTGTGGGTGAGATCGTAGGTAGATAATTTTGCAGTAGTTCAATGAACTTAGAATTAGAGATTGAACTAGCAGTCTGAAAATACAGTTTTATTGTGCGTAGTTTCCATAGTAGGCTAAAGCATTTTTTGCTTAGGATGTTGGTATGGGTGTCAAAATAGAGTAAGAAACATCATTCACATTGTCAAATGTGACACAGACAAGAGGTCATGGACTGAAACTGAGGGGCATCAGGCCCAGGACAAATGTCAGGAAGTTCTGTTTCACACAGCGAATGGTGGATGCTTGGAATGCTCTCCCGGAGGAGGTTGTGACGGAGACTACCATTCTGGGATTCAAAGGTAAATTGGATGCACACCTTCTTGCAAATCACATTGAGGGATACGGGTTAACAAGGTCTTCATCAGGGAACACCTAGCTTGGCCTCCGCGTGTGCGGGTCACCGGTCTAGATGGACCTAAGGTCTGATCCGGTGAAGGCATTTCTTATGTTCTTATGTTCTTATGATGGTAATGCATAAGATTTTTATTTTGGGGTTGATTGGGAAGTTTCTTCCATTTATGTCGAGTGAGGATTCGATGTTTTTGATAGTTGGGGAAGCCATGAAGAATTTGGTTTTTTTCTGGGTTAATATATGCATTTCAATGGTTGCTGCGAAAACTATCTTTAATGCTGAGCCTCTACAACAGGGCTGGCCAGTTCCGGTCCTCGAGATCTACTGGCAGGCCAGGTTTTCAGGATATCCACAATGAATATGCATGAGAGAGATTTGCTTGCACTGCCTTCTTGGTATGCAAATCTCTCTCATGCATGTTCATTGTGGATATCGTGAAAACCTGGCCTGCCAGTAAATCTCGAGAACAGGAATTGGGCAGTCCTGCTCTACAACCTCTCTCTTTGAACCAGGCTTACTGAGGGCTAGGCACTAGGCCAACATTCCTCGCTTCAAAGGACCCCAGTGGAGAGTAATCTCTAAGAAAATCCTCAGAGATCAGGAAGTTACATCATTCAGCACAGTGAGCACATTAACCTTAGTTAAGGGTATGTATTGCACTAATGTTTAGCACAGGAGTGTCCAACCATGGTCCTCGACAGCCTCAATCTAGTCAAGGTTTCTCCAATAAATATGCATGAAATTATTTACATGCACTGTCTCCATTGTATGCAAATATATCTCATGCATATTCATTAGTGAAATCCAGAGAGCCAAGGTTGGTCACCCCTTGTGTAGCTCATTTACTGGATCCTCTGCTATAAATGTCACTACACGCCACTGCTTATCATTTCTATAGTGCCAGATACTGCAGTACTCATCTACAAGTTCAGAAATTTTGTCTTCAAAATCCCATCAATAAAGCAGTGTCATAGCATGCTTGTTATTAGTAGCTCTCATATGGTGGTGAACAGACTATGGCTGTGCTAGAGTTGTTTGAGAGTGTACCACTAGTGGTATATATGTACTTGGTGTGGGGAAGAACTCAAGTCAGGGTGAGTTTGAGCAGTGTTCAAATAAAAAAGAAGAGGTTTGAAGGGAGGTATGCAAATGAGACTGGGGAGCGATAAAAATAAATAGTAGTGATTGTTTTAATATCTGTAAATGTTCTGGTTGGTTAAAAGTTTGTTCTGATCATGTACACTTAGAGGAGAGCATGCCTGCAGGAAAGTATACATAATTAGGTGACCTGGATACAGCTACAGCAAAAAGTCATTTGATTGACTGATAGCTCAAGCACTAGGTTTAAAGAGGAACTTTAGCTAAGACATGTGGAAAGAGATGGTTAGTGAAATTCTGATTCCTTCTTTTTTTTTTTAATAAAAGAAAAACAGGAGTGTGTATGGGTGCTGAGAAATGCTGATTTATGAATAAAACATGCTCCATGGATTGGGAGGATTTGTGATATGTGAAAATATATTTTGCTTTAGTGAACTTGCCAAAGTTTAGAGAGACTTATCAGTGAGCAATAAATATATAATCCTCACATACTGAAATCTGATGATTTAGCTTTTTCTGACTCTATTGAAATCTGTGAAGCTTTGAGCTATGGGAGGAAGTGGTGGTGGTCGGGGGGGGGGGGGGTGTTAGGGAAAGGCAGAAGAGATGCTGGTTAGGAGAAAAGAGAGGGAGCAATGTGGGACCCAACCTTGACTTATACATGGGTTGCAGCATTTTGGGCCATTTTCATTCCTAAAGCTGACCTTAACATATACATTAATGAACAGATAAAGGAACTAGGCAAAAAATACTTTCCACTTTAGACGGTGCTCAGAATCCAAGATGGAATTGAAGAACTCAAGGTGGGGAATGAGCCCCTACCAGAACTCTTATGGTATCTATCATTGCACCATGATTACTGTGAAAAGTTGTTTGAAACGCTTAGATAATACTGTATAACTTGCACTCTTTCAAATAGCTTGTAGAAATTTGAAAATTCAAAGGTAAGTAACTTAGCTGAAGATTGCTGCTAGCGTTAGTTAGGCTGGGTCCTGACGCATTTCGCCTCACTGGCTTCCTCAGAGAACCCGCAAACAATCTTGCATTTGTTATTTGTCCTGAATGAAACAGAAGAACATGATACATATGAAAAATAAATGTAATGAAATTCCAAATTCATACCAAACTCTCGACGACGGAGGCAAGGTACCTGGATTTAAATCAGTGAATTTTTCTATTTCCTGTGACGTGAGCGCTCAGCTGAGCACCCGATATTTATGCTTGAGAAGAAATGTCAATCACCTAGTAGAGAAACGCCCACCACTCCACTTCTTTATTCAGTCCCAAAGGAGTCACTGTCTGCCAATGAAAAATTCAACTCTGTTCGTGCTTCCATAGCCACGCTTGAGAATCACCCCCCCTCCTGCAATGAGCCACCTCAAGAACCAAAAATTGTAGATCCTGTACTTGGTGCGGAATGGCGAGCCAGTGTTGCACTAGAGGAGCATTAGTATCGCCCCTTCTGATTTTACTCATATGCTCGATGATACCCTGTTCTTTGGAACTAGCTTTGCTTTTTTGACCTAACCCAGTCGTTTATATTGGGACTTAACATATACATGACATTGACTTAAAGACTAGTATATATGGTAGTCTTCATTAAGCATGAGGAAGCCACAAACAATAACAATTAACTATAGGGATAACATATCTCTAATTAAATATAGAATGAATTTCCAAACAACAACCATGAGTGGATAACAGATCTCCAGTGTAACTCTAATGGAGCTTAATCAGCAATTGAATGAAAAGCTCTGAGTGATATGTGATTGCTGATTAAGCTTCATTTCAGTTGCACTGATCTGTTATCCATTCATCATTATTTGGGAATTCATTCCTTATATTTAGTGGGGATATACTATCCCCTTAGTTAGCTATTTTTGTTTATGACTTCCACATACTTAATGAAGACATTACCATGTCTACTAGTTTATAAGTCAATCTCATGTATATGTTGAGGTCAGCTTTAGGACTAAAAAATGGCCAAAAATGCTGCAACCCATATATAAGTCAAAGTTGGCTCTCACATTACTCCCTCTCTTTCCCTCCTCTCCAGCATCTCCCCTGCCTTTCCCTAACCCGCACCCACTCCCCCTCTTCCCATAGCCCAAAGCTTCACAAATTTCAACAGGGTCACTTAGCCAATCAAGAACATTTGTGAATTCCTGATAATTAATATTTTAATTGGCAGATGGTGAAATGTCTGCTTTACATAACTGGATGTTGAACGAGAGAGCAACAGTGCCATGTAACAGGCATGTGGAGATGCAGATCTCCCATAAGAGCCACAGAAAACAAATGTTGCTTCTGAGCAGCAAAGCCAAATAAAGGGTTAAGAACATTATATACCACCCTCCCCCCAAAAAAGCAGGGGGGTTTGCCAAAACATAGTTGCATCAGGTCTGCCCAATAAACTCCCTTTTGTTTGCTATACTGGAGCTCTAAAGCAGGGCTGCCCAATTCCGGTCCTCAAGATCTACTGGCAGGCCAGGTTTTCAGGATATCCACAATGAATATGCATGGGAGAGATTTGCGTGCAATGACCTCTTGGCATGCAAATCTCTCTCATGCATATTCATTGTGGATATCCTGAAAACCTGGCCTGCCAGTAGATCTTGAGGACCGGAATTGGGCAGCCCTGCTCTAAAGCTTTCTAGTATCCTTTTGCTGCTCCTGGATTTTCTTACTCAGTTGTTACGCTGATCACTACTTCTGTAGTTTTGCCCTTATTCTGTACCTTTTCTTATAATACTTGATGTATTTTTGTCAAAATGTCTTTATCTATAGGATGTATACATTTGTGCTATTTTTGCAGTCTTTATTGGCACTATAATATCCTTTTTCTTGCATGCATTTATGTTCAAATATTTTTTATTGTGAATGCAGCAATATCACGCAACAAAGATACAACAAAACCAAGGAACCAATATCCAATACTAAATTTTGGGTTTCCCCTTTTGATTTTGCTTCGGTAGAACAAGAGAAGAGAACCCTTCCCCTTGCCCTCCCCCCAACCCCACCCGACCATCCAAGTCCCCTAACAGAACCTCCCTCCCCCCCAAGAAGTATACAAAAGAGACCAACAGGTCTTCAACATTCCAAAGGCCCGTGTTCTGGTATCCGCAATAATGATTCTCCCCTCCCAACAAAAAAAAAAAAAGAGAGAAGAGAAGAAAAAAAGAAAAGAGGCCTGCAGTGACTGATCCTGGGAGTCAACAAGTTGCACAGCAACAAAGCTAAGGAAGAGGGTTTAAGAGGAGGCTATGACCTCTAGGAGATAAGGAAGCCAGATAGACTTCCCAAACGAGCAGAAAACTACGCCTACGACGAGGGCGACCAACCACCTCTCGGGCCTCCCATGTGGCCAAATGATGCACCAGAGATCTCCAGGTCCAAAAGGAGGGAGGCTCAGAAGCAGTCCAGGATTGCAAAATGCATTTGTGAGCAAGGAGACACACCTTACGACACCAGTGGGGACTCCCCCTAGGAAGGCCAGGGAAAACCCCAGACAGGTCAAGGACTAATTGTTCTACAGTACTGGCAACTGGACTTAAAAATAAGCCCCGGAAGTAATGGATTATAGACTGCCAAAAAACTTGTACAGTCCAACAATCCCAAAAGGAATGAGCAAAATATTGGGATCCTGGCCACATTTCAGACAGAGAGGTGAGTCAATACCTCCCATTTTATGCAATTGAACCTTGGTATAATAGGCCCTATAGATTACTCTAACATAACACTCTTGAAACACCTCTCCCGTTATCAAGCGAGGGACCCCCCGCAGGGCACGCAGAATATTCCAATGAAGCTCACGCCCCCAGTTCCCTTGTATCTGGGATACTTCTTTAGGGTCTGCAAATGCCAAAAGGGCCTTATACAACGCCGACACCGCAGTAGAATAGACCTCCACCCCATCAAAGAAAACCTGAAGGCACTCCCCCAGTGGCTGTGCAATCCGTTTTCCTGCATGCATTTAAATCACAGAGCAGCCTATTTTGTTGCTGTATTAGGCTACATCTGAGGTGGAGTGTTATTGGGAGTCTAGACCATGGACTGGTATTATAAAAGCATTTCCTGATAATGAGATCCTCTTTTTTAAAATGATGCTATTTAAACTACAGTATGTCTTTAAGTTCGTATAATCTTATTTTTTAAATGGTTCAAGAATAGCAATAATTTGAGATCTTTTTGTTGCATAAAATAATTAAGCTGTACCTTTTACAGGAACAAATAGACTGCATTGTTTCAGCAGCAATAAGGGTGCAAACTTGTACAATGGCCTCTGCAGCGCAAAGGACAAAGCAGGATGGGCCAATTATTGTAACTTCATTATTTCTTTCTATAAAAGAGTGCCTTTGCCTTTCTTGTAGAACACCGCATACTGTTTTCATTAACTGTGTTATTGTTGTAGAACAATGTTTCTATTCAGCCTGCTGCATAAGAAAGTGGAAAGAATTCATTTTGTTTCTATATATGACATCTGTTGGATAATAATTACAAGAGCCTTAGAGACTTGTCTTGTTAGCACTATATCTTGACTGGAGAAGCATCCTAGTGATTAAAGCAGTATGCCCAAACTAGGTAAGCCAGGGTTCACAACCCCCCCCCCCCCTCCCGCCCTCTTTCTAATCCATAGCAAGTCTCCAAACCCTCCATTGCCTCAGATGGATTATAAGCCTCTGGGAGCAGGACAATACATGCAGTTTATACTTGGCTTGAACCATTTCCAGAAAGGCAGGATATAAATACAAAGCCCTGTTTGAAAGTCTCCCTCCATATTCACGGGTTCGGCACTTGTAACTTCGATGATTCACGGTTTTCATCTCACTGACTCCGTCCCTGACTGACATCATCCTGGGGTGCTGAGAGAAAAGTTCAGCGCTTTATTTTCAGCTTGGTCGGGTAAATGCCAGCATCGGAGAAGTGTCTTTTGCTGGGGTGCCGAGAGAAAAGTTAAGTACTTTGCTTCTGCGTGGTTGGGCAAACAGCAGCGTCGGAAAAGTGTGCGACTGTGAGCTTTGCTGCAGCTACACCAGAGGTATTATATGAAGTCCGGGGGCATTATCCAATACTAGCTCCTCCTTGGTGCCTAAATTTCACACACTACCCATATCTAGTATTGTCTCTTGTTCAGGGACAGATCAGGTCTCCCTCCATATTCGCAGTATGGCTACAAATCATATGGCTCCTAGTGCTATTGAAAGTGCTCCCAAGAGGGAAAAGAAATGTAGACCTTACCAGAAAATATTGAATTATTGGACATGCTTCATAGAGTAAAATCTGCCTCCGCAGTTGCTCAGCATTATTGCATTAATGAATCTACCATTAGTTATATAAAGAAGAAGGCAATGTCAATCTGTGAAGCCGTTGCTGCAGCTACACCAGAGGATGTGAAGATATTAAATGTTGTGTGAGATAGAAATCTCTCTTGTATGGATGCAGGATTGCTATAAGAAGAGAATTCCTGTACACTCTGTTGATAAGAGGAAAGACAAAGTCTTTCTATGATAACTTGAAGAAAAGGGAAGGGGAATTGTCGCAATCTACGGACTTTCAGGCCAGTAAAGGGTGGTTTATTAAATTCCTGGACAGGTATGGCCTATGTAATGTGAAAGTGACAGGAGAAGCATCATCTGCCAACCAAGAGGCAGCTAGAGAGTTCCCTGCCACCTTTAAGGTAATTATTAAAGAGAAGGGATATGAATCTGAGCAGGTATTCAATGCCGATTAAACCGCTCTATTTTGGAAGAGAATACCACAGAGGACTTTCATAAGCAAAGAGGATAACCGAGCATCAGACTTCAAGGCTGCAAGGGATAGACTAACCATGCTACTTTGTGCAAGAGCAGTGGGTCATATGGTAAAGCCTACACTGATTTACAAAGCTGCGATCCCCCAGCCTTGAAAGGAAAAGATAAGTTCCAGCTACCTGTTTACTAGATGCATAACAAGAACGTTTGGCCAACAAGAGCACTGTTCCTTGAGTGGTTTCATCAGTGTTTTGTGCCAGTAAGGGAAAGGAATTCAGGGTTCTGCTGATATTGGACAATGTCCCCCTGGAAATCCAGAACCACACGAGTTCCACACTGAGGGTTTTGAGGTTGTCTACATTCCTCCCATCACAATATCTCTCATCCAGCCTTCCAACCAGGGGTTAATAAGGACATTCAAGGCACACTATACACAGTATTCAATGGAAAAGATTGTTCATACAATGGAAGAAGACCCCAATGTGGAGAACATCATGAAAACTTGGAAGGACTTCACTATCACTAATGCCATCAATGTTTTTGAAAGAGTGATGGAAAGCTGTCAAGCCTGAGACAGTAAACTTGTCCTGGAAGAATCTTTTGGCCTGAATGTGTAAAGGAGTTCACTGTCATTACCAAAGAGCCAGTCAAAGAAATTATGAAAGACATTCTGGACTTGGCAAAGAAGGTGGATGGTGAAGGCTTTGAAGATATGGATCTGGGGATATTCAAGACTTAATAGACACCAGAGGCAATGAATTAACAGAAGATGATCTAATTGACCTGATTGTTCCTGAAAGAGAGGTAATACCAGATAAAGAAGAGGATGGAGAAAAAGAACAAGTGATAGAAGACAAGTTTACATTAGACAATATTGCAGAGGCTCTACATAGGTTCAATGCTGTCATGGACCTATTTTTATGACATTGAACTATCCATGGTGTGTGCCTTGAAGGTGAAGGAGTTAGCAGAAACATCAATGTCTACATACATGAATATATACAGTATAAGGAAATGAAGAAGCATAAGAGCCAGACTGAAATCACAATGTATTTCCAGAAGATACCAAGAGTCCCTGCCTCTCCATCCACCTCTTCTGCATCAGCCACCCATGAGGAGGCACCCACTCCTTTTTCTCCTCCTCCTGCACAGCATACTGAACATGTACAGGATGAGAAGGCACCTGAGGATGCACCCCCAAACTCCCCCGACTGTCCACACAGGAGGAGTACCCAATTCTTCCTGCCGCTACCTTTCTGAAGCATTGCTCCCCCTTCCAAAACATCCCTCAGCAGGAGTACCCAATTTCTCCTGCCACCCACCCCTTGAAGCATCACTGAAGCATCTCCAGCCATCCGGGAGGGGCCTTAGTATTTAAGCCCATGGGAGGGGTTTTAGGTATCTAGCCAATCAGAGTCTTAGGCCTTTCCCAGTGCATGCCAGGATGCACTAGGAATGAAGCCTAAGACTCCAGTTGGCCCAGGTGCCTAAGGCCATCCTTTGGGAGGGGCCTTAGGCATAATAGCCAATCAGGGCCTTAGGCTCCTTCCCGGTGCATACCAGAATGCACCAGGAAGGGGAAGGCCCACCATTTTGCAGTGGCAGGCCTGCTGGCTGGAGGGTGTATGCCTCCCTCTGGCCAGAACTTCATTTTAAAATATACAGGGGAGTGGGGGTTGGTCTTCCTCTTATCAGGGATATCAGGTGGGGTCTACAGATGGGTGGAAGGCCCTGGAAAGAGGGGGTTGCTAGGTGGCTGGAGGATGCTTCGGGGGAGGCGATGCTTCTGGAGGATGGCGGCAGGAGGATTTGGGCACTCCTCCTGCTGAGGGATGCTTTGGGGGTGGCGGCAAGAAGAATTGGGCACTCCTTGTGCCAGGGGATGCTTCGGAGTGGGGGGATGGTAGCAGGAGGAAGTGATCAAATTCCACACTTTCTAATGTTCTCCAAATCACATTAATTCAAAACATATTCCTTATTTTATTCACTGGTAATACTCCAGACTTTAACAACCATCAGATTGTCACCAAGTAGTGTAACTTGAAGTGGCTTAAATCCTCATTGGTCCGCTGAAGTTTTGTGATATTTTTTATAATTAAATGTACTTTTAATCTATTTTTTTTCTTATTAGTACTACAGGTACTTAGCTTTAGTATCTGCCCCCCATTGTCACCGACGCGTTTCGTTTTACTTTTTCAAGGCAGGGAGATACTGCAATATAAAATACAATGTTAGTTCAGATACCACCAACCAAAACTAATTAACTGCCCCCAAAACATTACTTAATATAAACTATTATATTCTTAACATTATAACGTTAGCACTTGCTTATCATATTACTACTGTTATTGAGCAAAAATGGCTGTGGCGTTTCATCACTCAATAAAATAGGAAAAACCCCATGACATCACACCCCACGTCGAAAGAGGAGCTAAATTTAATCCGCCCCTGAGTTCAACCAATCAGATCTGCAGATGAACCTGTACTTCAAAAAAATGGGCGGAAATATAATCTAAACAGCCAATGTCAGCCAATCAGATGTAAGATTTAGTCCCTCTGGTTGCATTGAATATAACTCAAACATCTATTGGAACTCCTTAATGTTCAGAATGTGCACCACATTGCCACCCTCCCACCCAATATTCACTGATTCAAGATTTAAGATCCCTTAAAGTATGTTTAAACAACATCCAGTGTCAAACAAGGGGTGCAATTTCATTTTAAGTGTTAAGTCTAGATTTATGTTCGTTTAATCTAGTTTTGATAGAACGCATAGTGCATCCTACATACAGTTTCGAACAGGGGCACTGAATAAGGTAGATCACAGAAAAACTACAGGTTGTGCGACTTTTTGAATAGTATACTTTCTCTGTGGTAGGGTGTGTCCAAGATTCACCTTCCAAAGTGGACGCACACCATCGACATTGACCACATGCAGAGTGACATCCACGTCCTGCCACTTTACGTTCTTTTATAATACTGTGGTTGATTCACCTTCCACAGTGGATACACACCATCGACATTGACCACATGCAGAGTGACATCCACGTCCTGCCACTTTACGTTCTTTTATAATACTGTGGTTGATTCACCTTCCACAGTGGATACACACCATCGACATTGACCACATGCAGAGTGACATCCACGTCCTGCCACTTTACGTTCTTTTATAATACTGTGGTTGATTCACCTTCCACAGTGGATACACACCATCGACATTGACCACATGCAGAGTGACATCCACGTCCTGCCACTTTACGTTCTTTTATAATACTGTGGTTGATTCACCTTCCACAGTGGATACACACCATCGACATTGACCACATGCAGAGTGACATCCACGTCCTGCCACTTTACGTTCTTTTATAATACTGTGGTTGATTCACCTTCCACAGTGGATACACACCATTGACATTGAACATATGCAGAATGACATCCACGTCCTGCCATGTTACGTTCTTTTATGGTTTTTAGCACCGGCCGCAGCATTAACAGCTAATGTTTCTATCGAAGAAAGTATGGGGAGACTGGTGATTTGAATGGTGCACATAACCAGTCTCATTCATTCAAATCACCAGTCTCCCCATACTTTCAAACTTTTTCCATTTTTTTTAGTTTATAATACTGTTATTAATTTTTTATAATGATTTTTTTATGGATTTTCATTTGGCTGTTCAGCTAATCCTAGCTGGCAGAATCACAAGGTTCTCGAAGGGATCCGCCTTTATCTTCATTAATCCATATATTTTTTAAAAACAATTTTTCTTCTTTAGCTTTCTTTCAGTATGTGAGGATTATATATTTATCGCTCACTGATAAGTCTCTCTAAAATTTGGCAAGTTCACTAAAGCAAAATGTATTTTCACAAATCACAAATCCTCCCAATCCAAGGAGTGATCGATAAAATTCATACTTTAATACACAATTCTGCTGTAGAGAGCGACACGTGGACAAATTTGTCCCCGTCCCCGCAGGAACTCAATTTCCCCATCACATCTCCGTGAGTTTTGTCCCTGTACCTGCCCCATTCCTGTAAGCACTACCTTAACTGAACAAGCCTCGTACACTTATGATTTTAAAGTGTTTGAGGCATGTGTAGATGAGGATAGAGCTTACAGGAATGGGGCAGGGACAGGAAAAGAACTCTCGGGGAAGGGACTGAAAAATGAATTCCCGCGGGGATGGAGAAAAATGTGTTCCCTTGTCATTCTCTACTCCACTCCACCCTTCTACTCAGCCTGAGTTTCGCTACTGCTTCTTCAGGAAGAGTGACAGCAAAATAACTGAAAAATCTCTCTGCCCCGGCATCACATTCCTAATACTGTGATGTCAGGGCAGAGAGTTGCGCATTACAGGATGAATTTTATTGATCACTGGTGGGAGGAGTAATCGTTTGGAATGCTGGATCCACCAATGAAGGAAGGCCACTATATAAGATAAGTTTACCCTTTTGAGGTGTATTATTGTTATTATCAGGATTATTATTTTTTATGTGTGCTATGATGGTTCCTATGAGTCCTGCAGTTTAATTATACAGGTGTTATATGGGCTCTGTGCACATCATATCTCCATAATATCTAATTATATTTTTTAGTTGAATTGTTGAGAACCCTGTGAAATTGTACAGGTGGATTTATTACACCACCTTCTTTATAATATTGCATATTAAACCTACATGACACTGCCTCAGCACTCCTGATAAGGTCATTAGCTGGCCCAGGGACAGCAGCTATTTATAACTGGTCAGATGGTAGAGTTGGGGAATGGAGCATGTGATTGCACAGGAAGCTTCTCAGGATAAAAAGAAAGTCTGAAGAAAATGTTGAAATCAGTATTAGAATTTAGAAGGAAAACCACAAAGCAAAGAGGGCTAAAAGAACAGAGACATGACGAGTAGGTGGAATGAACCTTCATATGACATATCCACCGTGGATACGTTTCGGCACTATGCCTGCATCAGAGGTCCCTAAAACAAATGCTATGAGAGCCAGTGGGTTTGCCCTGTTGCTCAATAATTTCTTTCAACTAGCAGAAACTTATTGACTAGATCTCACTACTAGCTGTTTGAAATTTTGACAATTACATTTGAGATTCCCATGATGCAGTCATAGCACCGAAACATGACTGTCATAATAAAGGTTCATTATATCTACTGGTCACATCTCCGTTCTTTTGGCCTTGTTTGCTTAGTAGTTTTCCTGTTTGTACTGCGGAGTTCGTCGTCTTCCCTTTCAGTAATTAGAAGACCATAAAAAGGGAAGGAATGGCATCTTCATGTAGCATTTGTTGCTTAGCACAAACAATGATATGATATTTGATTGATAAGATATACACATACACACATCTTTATTTATTTATTTATTTATTTACTTACTAGCATTTCTTTGCTTCATTCCCAATCAGAAATTGAATGTGTAACATGTTAGAAGAATGCTTTTGACTGGTGTAAAACTTTATATATATGTTTGTTTCACAGAGGTGAAGTCTCGGATACTTTTGGCCCTCCTGGAATACACAGGTAAGATGCTTGTTCTAGTTGCATAAAGGAAGCATGAGCTAATGATTCTGAATACCATAGAGTAGCCTTGTAGTGGAGAAGGGAGAAGAACAAGCAAAAACTATGGGCAGGGACTGATCTTGCAGACCTTCCCATATTCACAGAATCACAAGAAACCAGGAACCTGGATTGTAGAGACATAATTGTACCCAGAGTACTGGAGATAGAATTTTGAGGTCTTCTACTATAAGGGAATACTTTGTCTCTGGCTAGTCCATTGGGCAGCTCTCATCCCCAAGGGCCAGACAGAATGTTTATTCCCAGTCTCCTCTCCCCTTCACTCAACATCTGCACACTTTTCTCCATGGGGGATTGGTCTCTCCAGAGGGAAAGAGAATGACACGGGGAGAAATTTGTCCCCGTCCCTGCAGGAACTCAATTTTCCCATCCCCATGAGTTTTGTTGCTATTTCTGCCCCTGCCCCATTTCTGTAAGCTCTACCTTAAGCACACAAACCTTGAACACTTATGATTTTAAAGTATTTGAGGCTTCTTCAGATGAAGATGGAGCTTGCAGGAATGGGATAGGGGCAGGAAAAGAACTTATGATGCCCCTGTATCGCTCCATGGTGCGACCTCATTTGGAGTATTGCATTCAATTCTGGTCTCCTTATCTCAAGAAAGATATAGTGGCGCTAGAAAAGGTTCAAAGAGTGACCAAGATGGTAAAGGGGATGGAACGCCTCTCGTATGAGGAAAGACTAAAACGGTTAGGGCTCTTCAGCTTGGAAAAGAGACGGCTGAGGGGAGATATGATTGAAGACTACAAAATCCTGGGTGGAGTAGAATGGGTACAAATTTCAGACCATTCTTCAAGCTTCACTAGGTCTTTCTTCATGTTATTCACACCATCCGAGAAGTCTACTCTATTGCAGATTTTGGTATCATCCACAAAGAGGCAAATCTTACCCGACAGCCCTTCAGCAATATCACTTATAAAAATGTTAAAAATAACAGGCTGAAGAACAGAACCTTGGAGGCACACCACTGGTAACATCCCTTTCCTCAGAGCAATCTCCATTGACCACTATCCTCTGTCATCTTCCACTCAACCAGTTCCTGACCCAGCACATCACTTTGGGGCCCATCCAGAGGGCACTCAGCTTATTTATTAGACATCTGTGTAGAACACTGTCAAAGGCTTTGCTAAAATCTAAATACACCTATCTAGCGCACTCCTTCTATCCAATTTTCTGGTCACCCAGCCAAAGAAATTGATCAGATTTGTCTGACAAGTTTGATGTGAATGTTGGTGAGTTTGATGTGAATGTTGGGCAAAATAGTTGAAGCCATGCTGAAAAGTAAAATTACTGACCATCTGGATAGACACAGAAATAAGTGGGACAGAGCCAACTTGGATTTAGCAAAGAAAAGTATTGCCTTACCAGTCTGTTAGATTGTAGAGTAGACAAGTGAATAACGGTAAGTTGATGGTAACAAGCATGTGGAAAAGGTGAACTAGTGGATATAAAGCCCCACGGGGCTCAATGTGGGAAAATTAGACATATAGGTTGGGACATATATCTGGTGTTATTCAACTTTGCTGAACACAAATGGCTCAATGACTCATGTTGGGCCATTTCCGGTGACCAGCACATATCTGATTTTATTTTTAACCATGGCAGTTTGACCGGTTATGCCAATATTCAGCACTATCCCGATTAAGTGCTTAGCAGCTACAGATAGGCTTGCTATATATGCAACCTATTTTAGC
The DNA here is from genome assembly GCF_902459505.1 of Geotrypetes seraphini. Lineage (NCBI taxonomy): Eukaryota > Metazoa > Chordata > Amphibia > Gymnophiona > Dermophiidae > Geotrypetes > Geotrypetes seraphini. The sequence goes on along the minus strand of NC_047085.1, from coordinate 102,598,687 downwards.
CACTAAAGATAGATATTATTATGGTTTGGGCCAAAAATTGAGCAGTTGCCTAGCTCAATTTTGTTAGCCTCTGGTGACTCACTGAAAATTGATTTTTCATCTGGGTTTTATTCTAGATTCTTCACTCTCATTATCTAATCAAATTAATCATGTTACTAAAAAATGCATTTTCAGTTTAAAGATGCTTAGAAGAATACATCATCCTTGTTTTTCAGCAACATTTTGCAGTTTTGGTTCAGGCCATTATTTTATCTCAGTCGCTTTATGCTTGTTTAAGTAAATGTAATTTGAGGCGGCTACAACGTATCCAGAATACGGCGGCTAAACTGATATACGGTAAACATAAATATGATCATGTCACACCTTTACTAAGAGCCCTTAATTGGCTTCCTGTTTGCTGGAGGATCCAATTTAAATGTGCAACTGTAATTTTCAAAATCCTATATGGTATTTTTTTCTCCTTTGGTTCCTGTCTCATTTAATTCACAAGAAATCTCTAATTCTAGGAGCTCTCAGAAATATAAACTTGGCTTTCTCACTGTTAAGGGAATAAAAACCATGGCCAATTTTTGTCGATCATTTTCTTTTTTTATTCATAAAAGTTTGGGATGACCTTCCTTCTATAATTAGAGTTCTCTCTCATCTACCCACTTTTTGTAAAGTACTAAAGACATATTTATTTCAGAAATTTACAAATGATCCTTCTTTTTAAATAATCAATCATAAAAGATAAAATTTTGGTCTAAAAGATATAGGGCTCCTTTTATCAAACCGCATGTTACCCCCCGTGCTGGCTAAAAACCACCGCCTGCTCAAGAGGAGGCGGTAGCGGCTAGCGCGGCCGGTGGTTTAGCGTGCGGTATTACACGCATTAAAACGCTAGCTTGGCTTGATAAAAGGAGTCCATGGTTTCTGTTCTAATCTCCTGTATAATTTTATTAATATTTTGTTAACTGAGTCGAGCCCTTCTGTTGAGATGAATCGGTATAAAAAATCTAAGATTAAATTAGATTAGATAGTTTGGCGCTGAATGTCCGTGCCTAGCTAGCTATGTTGCACAATATAGCTGCTTAGTCACTAGCTGCTAACTGCAATTATTCAGCAGGAGATAGCTGGTTATCTCCCTCTGCATATCCGTGGTTACACACGGATATACTAATATTTAACCTGCCAGGATTCCTTTCTGACTGGTTATATAGTTTTGAATACTGGGAGGACATTCCTTTGTAAGATTCATATAAAAATGCTGGCAACGTCCAAAGTCAGACTTAGATATCCCATTGAAAATAGCCCTCATTGTCAACTGAATAATTTTGGTTGTGATATTTTCAATTCAGTCTCTTAAGAATACTGTAGTTTTATGTTTATAAAGCTGACTTAAGTTGTATGAAGATCTTTAATTTTACTTTGTTTATTTTTCATGTATATTACCAGAAAATAAATGAATACCTAGTTGGTATTACCTCTGTTTTATTTAATTAATATATTAATTATTTTTATTTCATTGTGGCATTTACATGCTGACCAACCTCAGATGTTTGATAGTAAGTTCTATCCAGAATACACTTTCACAAGAGCAATATGCTATGTCAAGTGGAAAATAGACAGCGTAGCTTAGGCTTAATTATAGTGTGCAGTTAAAAAATTGGAGGAAAAAGCCTCAGACAGGAGCCCTCCCACCTCCACAAAGATGGTTGACAGGCGTTAACCTCACTGGCAAAAAACAAGTAAGTGCTATACAGTTTCCACTATCAAAGTGGGTGGCTGCTTCTTACTTAACTAACTCAATGGATTGACAGAGCCCTACACTTTTCTTATGCAAGCTCATAAAGGAAGTAATTTTATAAAGGGCTTTTGTAACATCATCATAATGATTACATGTGTAAATTTACACACAGTGACGCAACCTGCATGTAACCATGTTCTGGGATAGAGTTTGGGCAGAGCGCAGATTGAGTTATCATTTACATCTATACTCAATTTGTTAACATTTATGTCTACTCCTGAGCAGGTACAGATATTCGTGGCTTCAATCTAACCACTATTTTTGCTAGTTTACCCCTAATATTTTATAGAGACACCGAGGCTGAAAGTAGGATGTTATAAAATTTACTTTTAAAAAGCTCAAACTACATGTGACCAAGTCATTATTGCTTTAAAGAGGCTTGATGGTCTATGCACTGCAGTGTTAGCAATTTGTAGACAAGCATTTGGTTAATCCCTACTGCTTTGACATCGCCTCTTAGTCACTGTGTTACTTGCAGTCCTGATTCAAATGGAAAGAGAATGATTACGGATACCTCATTGAATCTGGTGGAGCCACATTGCATCCCTGTCTATGGAGATGAGTTGGTGTCCTCAGTCTACATCCAAAGGGGCAGGGATCTGCGTAACTAAAAGCCACCACAACAACTGGCACTATTGTTAATAATCTCAGTTTAGAAGGCTTGCAGAGCTAGAGAAGAAGCCTGGACTGTCACTCCTTTGCTGTATCTATTCTGTAGAAAAAAAAGGAAGCATGCACACGTCAGATTCGCTAGAAAAAAAAAGAAATAACAGACAAAACCTCTACGAACTATGATCAAAAGGTAACACCAAAAGTAAGAACATAAGAACAAAAATAGAGCTGTAGAAGATCCTAATCTCAAATAATCACATCTATGATGTTAAAAATATCTATAAACTTTATATCCTGGCTGTAGGCTTCTACATGAAAAGAGGGGAAAAAGACCTCAGATACCCTTCAAATCATTTCAAACAGCCAAAGCTAGTCAATTGAATGGGATATCCATTTAATCACTGGTCATTAAAAAAAAAAACCTTTCCATTATATAAATAGCAATTCTGATATGAGTTCAAAATCAAAAGACAGCTTGGTTGGAGGAATCCTGATACCAACAGGACCCGTTTCACCCTAGGCTTATACAGGAGATCAGTGAAAGTGTTTAAATATAAAGACTGGTATCAAGACCAGTTCCCCCCTCCATCACCAACCAAATAAAGCTTCTTCCTAAAACAAACACACAATCAGACACACAGTATCTATAATTATTTTGACTAATTTACCATACAAAATATAAAAATCAGAGACTAGATCTTAAAACTAAGATCCTGGGAAAAGGCAAGCAATCCCTGGGAAAAGGCTTCTCACACAAAAGTGTGTGTAATTAGTAAAACATTACACTGATACAACTAACATTGTTATCCGACAAAAATAACAATGTGGCACTGCAGAAGAAATGGTCCAACGTATAGTCCAACCAAGCTAAGTCTTTTGATTTTGAACTCATATTACAATTGTTATTTATAGGGTCCTTTATAAGGCGCACTGACTAATCTTTAGTACATGCTAAATCAGTTAGCGCACCTTAGTAAAAAGACCCCATAAATAATGAAAAGAGGTTGTTTTTTTTTAATGACCAATGATTAAATGGATGTCCCATTCAATTGACCAGTTTGAAATGATTTGAAGGGTGTCTAAGGTCTTTTTCCCTCTTTTCATGTACAAGCTTACAGCCAGGATATAAAGTTTATCAATATTTCTAACATCATAGATGTGATTATTTGAGATTGGGATCTTCAACAGCTCTACTTTTGGTGTTAAGATTTGCTAGAAAAACAGTTAACATCAAATAATTTTCTTATTTGATTTTTGTTTTATCTATTTATTTGTTTTTGGTTAACAGACAGTGAGATACAACTCAGGCGTGACATGGTCTTTTGCCAAAGTTTGGTGGCCACAATCTGTGCTTTCTCAGAGCAGTTACTGGCAGCCTTGAATCAAACGTTTGACAGCAGCAAGGAATATGAGATGGAAACTAATGAGGCCAGTAGAAGATGGCTGGAGCAGATAGCTAATGCAGGAGTCCTCATCCACTTCCAGTCTCTCTTGTCACCTAGCCTGGTAAGACATCTTAAATCTATTGGAATAGTAAAGACTAATGACTATTGGTAGCAAAGTAAAATTGAATGGAAATACAGGACTAGAGTTCCATTTTATTTTCATTTTCATTATCATTTTCTTTTTTTTACTTCATTTCTGTTTTCTTCCAGTCCATTTGTTTTTATTTTAAATCTTAACTTTTCCATTTTATCAACTGGGTTTGGTTAAGGTTCATGATAACAAAATTCACTTGAGTTCATTTTTAGTAGCAGAATAGGATTCTAGCAATTTCTGGATTGTTCCATGTGCATCATAGATTATCAGCTTTGAATTTCATCTTGGAATATTACTGATAAAGAGCCTAATATTTTATGGGGGTTTTAAAAGTTTACTTTTAATTACTTATGATCTTATTACAGTCAAACCTCGGTTTACGAGTGCACCGGTTTGTGAGTGTTTTGCAAGACGAACAAAACATTTGCAAAATCGGCGCCTCGGAAACCGAGCTTGACTCGATTTTACAAGAACCCCCCCTTCCCCCCGTGATCCCGCATCCCACATTGCCCCCCCTGCCATGATCTGGCATCCTCCACTCACCCACCCACCCACCCAAACACATTTGCTTACCCCCATCTGGCACTGGCACCAGCACCAACGCACAGGACATGTCGGTGCTGGTGCCCAGCGATCTTCCCTCTTCCTTATGCTGGGCCTTGAGCATCTGCGCATGCTCAAGGCCTTCTAGTTCTCGCTCTCTGTGAGAGAGCCAGATGGGGGTAAGCAAATGTGTTTTGGTGGGTGGTTGGGTGAGTGGGGAATGCCAGATTGTGGCAGGGAGGGGGCGACGCGAGTGGGGGGGATGTCGGATCATGGGGAGGGGTGTGTGAAGCAGCGCTGGTGGCCTGGGGGGGGGTAAGGTAGAGCAGCGCCGGTGGCCACGGGAAGGGCGGGAGGAGGTGAAACGAATCAAGCGAGTTTCCCTTACATCCTATGGGGAAATTCGCTTTGATATACGAGTAAATTGGTTTTCGAGCATGCCTCTGGAACAAATTATGCTCATAAACCAAGCTTCCAATGTATTTGTATTCTGTTGAAGGCTTTATATTCCAGGGCCCCCACAGAACATTTATTTGCTCTTGATCCTCTCCCATTTGTTGAATGCATATACACTCTTCTCGAAGGAATCAGGTTCTCTTTGGGAGGAGAAGGATTGAAAGGGATTTCTCTTAATGGCCCTGCATACAGGTCCCTTCAAACAATCACTCAGGTGCTACATATGAGGTGCTACAAGTTGCAAACCAAACACTTCTTTGAAGCAGTCTTCCTGTCCTGAAGTTGTACAATATTAAATGTACACTGTAGTACTCTACACATTTGTTTTTAAGTGCTATGTGATCTCTTTTATAATTACTAGTCCTTTGGGGTAAGTGTTTGGGCAAATCTATTCCTTTTTGACACAAAGTCCCAGTCTATCATCTGTGTGATACCTGTCCACACAAATTATTCCAAATATGAATTATCTAGCACATAGTATTTTCTTTATTACTACATTTCCTGAGTGGACTTCCCTCTCTCCTTGAGCTTTTGGCTTTGAGGGTCAAGCTGCTGCTCTACTCTTTAATTTAAATAGCAGATGGTGGGGGTGGGGTGAGGGGTGGCAGTGGCATAAAACCTCTTTCTTTTAAAATAATTTCACACTGGAAAGAAATTCAAAACTTGAGGGAGACTTCACACTGGATATAAGCTAAGTAGGCCCAATTTGATCACGTCACCTCACTTCTGAAAAAGGTACATTGGCTACCCATATCCCACTGAATAACGTTTAAAATACTTTTTTCTCACCAGTAAGGTATTATCTAACCATTCACCTGCTTTCATTGTTAGACTCTTGGTTCCGTATGTTACTTCCAGACCACTTCGATCGACCCAGCAATTCCTTCTTGCAATACCCTCTGCTCGTCAAATATTTTATGACACGACCCGAAAAACAATTCTAACAGTGGTAGCCCCAACATTATGAAACTCGTTGCCACTCATGCTGAGGCAAGAATCTAATTCCTCTAAATTCAAATCAATGCTTAAAACCTCTCTCTGTAAGAGGCGTACGAGACCTAGACCCAGAGCATGACATACAATTCGTAGCATGTCCTTTTTGTTTTTTCCCTTCCCACCACTTTTTTAATTTTTTTAAGCAATGTAATTCTATCCTTTTTTCCCTTTTCTATCCAGTGTAGCTGTTTAAGTGATTTGTCTAACAGTGTATTCCTATATGTAACACCCCCCTATTTTATTGCTTTTTAATTTTTACCATTGCATGATGTAAACTGCTTAGGAATGTAAAGCGGTATATCAAGCACTAATAAACTTGAAATTTCAATCTGGACAGAAATTCAAAACTCGAGGGAGGCTTCACACTGGGTATAAGCTAAGTAGGCACAATGGTTGACCCTTCAATCTGCCATCAGATCATTCTCCTACCATGGTGCCCCCTTCTCTTACCCTATTGTTTGCCAACTCTCTCTCTCTCTCTCTTTCCCTAGTCCACCATCTCTCCTCTATCACCTATCAATCTATTTCTCCTCCCATATCCAGCATATCCTCTTTACCATCCCCTATCTTTCCAACATCTCTCCTTAGTTCTGACCCCTCACAAAGTGGTCTATCATTCCCCCTCTCTTCTTTCAAGTTTTATTAAAAATTTGCTAAAAAGGCTTATAAAAAATTTATAAGCGATTAACAATATAAAAATAGGCATCTTGTAACATATAAATGACAAATTATCCTCAAAATAATAAGTCAAAGACCAATAACCCTTTTGTTGTGATGAACGTAAGAAGTAATTCTTTACAAAAACTTATGTATAAATACTGATTTTGATATACTTATTTTTGAAGGCTAAAAGACCTCAAGTGTTCACGGCCGTCTGTCTTTGGAACAAGTCCTGACAGAACAACCACCTGTGAACTATCATTGGTCTCATATGCCTTTCTTTTTATATTATCCTTTGTCTCTATTAAATATTTGTTTATTGATAACTTATTTTTTATATAAAAACTTTTAAAATCCCAATTTTAAACTACAGTATAAGTTTTTTTTAAAGTAGTGATGCAGCAAATATTAAATCTGAATAGAAGTTGTTTCACTCTTCAGGCTTATTAATTTCATAAAGCCTAAAATATGTGGAGGGGCATAATCGAAAGGAACGTCTAAGTCCGTTTTCATCTAAGTTGCAAGTCATCCAAAGAAAAAACAGCTTAGGACACATTTTCAAAAAATACTTCCAAATTTTTTTTTGTTTCGAAAATCGTCTAAGTATACGTCCTGCTGATCTGATCGGCCAAGTCGCTAAATTGTCCATCTTTATACCACATTTTCGTCCAACTTTTTGTCGAAGTCAAAAACACATAGAACAAACCGTGTTGGATGTGGGAGGGGTCTGCAAAGTGATGGACTGAACACCCAGACATTGCACCTAAATAGTGGGATACCTTAAAGGGCACTGCTGTGAACTTCACAAAAAATATGCCATGTCTTCATCTCACTACAGCTCCCTTAAAGGTCATGGTGAGCCCCCCAAACCACCTCCAGAATCCTCTAGACCCACTTATCTACCACCCCAATAGACCTTATGGCTGCAGGAGCCACTTAAATGTCAGTAAAAAAGGGTTTTGGGGATGTATAGGGGAGTGCAATATCAATATTGATATTCAATAGCAATGCAGTGATTACAGGGGCTTATGGGCATGGGTTCTCCTCTCCATGGGTCTCTAACCTACCCCCAAGATGGCTTAAGATGCCTCTGTGCAACACGGCTAGGCTTTCCTATGCCAGGCTGCCAGGTGATGATATTCTAGAGGCACAATTTTCAAGTTGTGAACAATATTTTTAGGAGGGGGGACACGGTGATCACTGGGGTAGTGTGTGGGGGTCTGTATTATGTGTTTGCAGTGCTAATCTGGTGACTTTAGGTGGGTTTTTGTGACTTAGACCATGTTTTAAATGGTCTAAGTCACAACATCCAAGTTCTGTCGATCCTGTGCTGTATAACTTTCGGTTATATATGCAGTAAGTCTAAGTCTGCCCACGTCCCGCCCAAATCCCGCCCTCAACACTCCTCCTGACATGCCCCATTTAGCTATGGTCGTTCAGCGGCACTATGAAGGCCTAGGTCGTTTATAAATACGTCCAAAACCCGGTTTCATTATTGGCACTTGGATGTTTTTGACTGATGATCGTCCAAGTGCCGACTTAGGCCAGTTTTTGGACGTTTTTCTCTTTCGATTATGAGCCCCTTAGCTTATTAGCTTCTAGCTGTATAATGTGTCTTCAGGATTAGCTCAGCTGGTATAAACGGCTCAAAGCTGAATTCCTTGTCATACTCTGCTATGCTCGTGCTCTGCTTTGCTCAACGGAGCGTCTCCGTTTCACTCAAATATGAACTTCCTCGGGAGATCTTCAGCTATACATGCTAGTGGTTAATTCTCATTTAGCCATCACTATTAGAAAAGAAAAACCAGCTATTACAACTTCTATTCAGAAACAACTTCTATTCAGATTTAATATTTGCTACATCACTACTTTAAAAAAAAACAACTTGTAGTTTAAAATTAGGAATTTAGAAGTTTTTATATATAAAAATAAGTTATCAATAAACAAGTATTTGATAGAGACAAAGGATAATATAAAAATAAAAGCATATGAGACCAATGATATAAATGACAGATATTAACCATAACAAACGAGTGAGAGGATGGAGGGTAGAACTACAATTTATCACGAAAAAGAACATACCGTATTTTTCACTCCATAAAAAATGGGTGAAAATGTCTGTGCATCTTATGGAGTGAATATAACAATTTTTTGCACACACCTCATCCCCCCCCATACCACTATCCTGTCCCCACGTATCAAGCCGCCAATGATGAATGTTCTCAAACCCGCACTCCCACAGTTTAGGCTACATCACCGGAAGACCACTCGGTGTTCTCTCAAGCAGCCTGATTGGTTCCCAGTCCGGTTACCTGACCTGCTGCCCTCGCAACCTTGATTGGCTGTTGGAAACAGCCTGGATTTACACTTGGCATGGAACGCGCTTTGTGATAAGAGTCGGCTGCTTGTGTGTGCTCGTGATTGCTCCACTGTGCTGGAGGGAGTGGGCTCAGCCCGAAGATGGAAGATGGGGGTACAAAAACAGGGCTAGGTCAGTTCAGTGATGGGGCGAAGATGGTGTATTAAGGAGATAGGATGCGTCTGTTGTGTAGAGAACGTAACAAGGACTAGGGTAGCACAAGGAGAGGATAGTGATGGGGGGATTCAGGAAGGCACTGGGGTAATGGAGTTGAAAGTACAGGTCAAAGATGGGATGAAAGAGAGGATTAGTACAACTGCAAGGAAGATAGGATGCTGCAAGGAGGTGATGGGGAGAGGGTACAGCACAGGGTGGTGGGACAGGGTACAGAGCCTGGCAGTGAGGGGGAACGGTGCAGAGTACAGCGTTTGATTTAACCTTTGGTGGAAGACATCCCTGAGTTTGCCCCTGATGAAGGATACGAAACGGGGCTCTGTAGGGCGATCAGTTGGCACTCCCGGACAACAGACCCTCTTATTAGATGGTTGGCGGCTTCTGAGATAAGTCCATATAGATGGTAGTTTAAGTTTATTGGACATATGTGATTTCCTGCTTTCACAAGGCTCATTTTTGCACTTTTCTGTGCTTGTTGAAATTCTGGAATGCTGTAATTTTGCACTTGACACTTTGGACACTTTATTATTACTATTATCAATTTTTGCACTTCTGAATACATATTTATTAGATTTTTATATATATATACAAAAAAAGCTTATTGAGCTAGAGCTAGAGGATGGCGTTATGTGATGTTTGTGGGTAACCTTGCAGGCACTCTAGGGTGCTGTATGCTTGACTAGCCCTGGTGAACTTCTGACTTTTTGTCTGCTATTTTTTAAATTTTCAGAACCCATTGGTGTTTCTAACTAGTATTAATTAAGTAGTGCAAACTTGAAAGCCCGTAGGTTCAAGACCGTTCCAAAAATTGAGAGTAGGTCTCTTTCTTCCAATGAAATTGTAAGCATCATTTTATATTTGAGTCTTGCTTGTAAATTACTTGCAAAATTATAGATATATGTGTTGATAGCTCAACAAATTTAAAAACTTTACCCTAATGTTATTTGGGACAGAAACCTTTGTAAAACGAACAGTGTAATAGATTTAAGTACATTTTAAAGAACTGTATGAGAGTGTTATGAGACAACGAAAGGCATTTTTGAAAGAATGTTCAAGTCTTGGAGAGACCTCCCAGGAAAGGGACTTGGGAGTTCTGATCGACAAGTCGATGAAGCCGTCCACACAATGTGCGGCGGTGGCAAAAAGAGCGAACAGAATGCTCGGAATGATAAAGAAGGGGATCACGAACAGATCGGAGAAGGTTATCATGCTGTTGTATCGGGCCATGGTGCACCCTCACCTGGAGTACTGCGTACAGCACTGGTTGCCGTACATGAAGAAGGACACAGTATTACTCGAAAGGGTCCAGAGAAGAGTGACTAAGATGGTTAAGGGGTTGGAGGAGCTGCTGTACAGCGAAAGATTAGATAAACTGGGCCTCTTCTCCCTCAAACAGAGGAGATTGAGAGGGGACATGATCGAAACATTCAAGGTACTGAAGGGGATAGACTTAGTAGATAAGGACAGGTTGTGCACCCTCTCCAAGGTAGGAAGAATGAGAAGGCACTCTCTAAAGTTGAAAAGGGATAAATTCCGTACAAACGTAAGGAAGTTCTTCTTCACTCAGAGAGTGATAGAAAACTGGAACGCTCTTCCGGAGTCTGTCATAGGGGAAAACACCCTCCAGAGATTCAAGACAAAGTTCCTGCTGAACAAGGACGTATGCTGGTAGGGCTAGTCTCAGTTAGGGTGCTGGTCTTTAACCAAAGGGCCGCCATGTGAGTGGACTGCTGGGCATGATGGACCACTGGTTTGACCCAGCAGCAGCAATTCTTATGTTCTTATGTTCAGAATTAGGACATATGCTCACAACATCCAACTCACCCGACCCCTGCCCCCATCCATCTTACGGCCATTTTCAAAGAGGAAAAACATTGGGGATTCCTGTTTGAGAATATGTGAGAACATCCAAAATGAACAGCCATTTTCCAAAATAAATAATCCAAATTATGAACACAAAAAAAGGACAAGGACATTTGTCTGGTAGCATTTTTAAAGAAATAGCCTTTAATTCAGGGTACCCAGGTTCATATTCCACTGCAATTCTATTATTTTAAATGATGAACCCTCCAGAGACAGGGAAGTACCCAAATGTGCACCACCTCAGTAGTCTTCAGGCTTACAGGTGGTTTTAAAATTTAGGTATAGTCAGAATGGATTTGATTTAAACATTTTTTTAAGGTATATTTATACTGCCTATCAAGGTTATCTAAGCAGTTTATGATCAGGTACTCAAGCATTTACCCTATCTGTCCCAGTGGGCTCACAATCTATCTAATGTACCTGGGGCAATGGAGGATAGAGTGACTTGCTCAGGGTCACAAGGAGCAGTATGGGGTTTGAACCCACAACCTCAGGGTGCTGAGGCTATAGCTCTAACCACTAGGCTACTTCTTTCTCCCTGACATTGTGAATGGATTAATGGAATTCATTTACCCAAAAAAATGTAAACATTGCATGAATATAGAGTCTCATGCTACATAATTAAAAAATAATTCTTATTTCATGATGAATGACTTTTGGACTAGAAAATTATCTTTAAATAGATTTATCCTCAAAAGCATTTTATTTAACAAAAATTTAATTTAAATTTTAAAAATCTGATTTTGTTTTATCCACCCTGGGTATAGTAGATATATCTTTGTTTCTGGAAGACTGGCAATTAAAAGGTTAAATAAAAGAGTTGGGATTTGAACCTACAGTACAGTAGTTCCCTGGCGTTATGATTCCACTGCATTGACCACAAGGCTATACTTCAGATCTGCTTGCTGCTCTTTTCAGAATTATCATAATTCCTCATGTCAGGGAGCCTCATTTTTCTTTCCAATGTCACTTGTAGGAGTGACGGAGGGGAACAGTAACCATTGGGGGATTCTTGAGGGGGTCATGCCTTAATCCCTCCAGCTACTCATTCAGGGCACCCCTTTATACCCTTGATCTGATTAAAACAGGTCTAATTTAGAACTTGGGTGTATCTTGGACACGTCTGTAGGACATCCTAAATTTGGGCCCTCCCTAATCCTACCCACAATATGGCCCCTTACTGTTTGGATGAACTTCAATATAGAGATGCCCACTCTCTCCTGCTGCCAAGCAAACCCTCCCCCCCCCCCCAGCAGTGAGAGAGGTGCCCATTCTCTCCCACTGCCACACCCCCGTCCCCTGTCCCCTGCCCCTTGAATTAGATGGCTGACCAGAGGGATGCCTACTCCCTCTAGCCAGCTGGCCCAGCCCGCCTCTTCAAAAGGGGCCTTCCCTTCCCCTGTGCATCCTGGGATGCACCGGGAAGGGGCCTAAGGCTCTGATTGGCCCAGATGCCTAAGGCCCCTCCTACGGGGCATCCAGGCCAATCAGAGCCTTAGGCCCCTTCCCGGGCCCTGATTGGCCCAGGTTGTTGAAGAGCCTTAACCACTTAAGCCCTTCCACTTAGGAAAGTATTAGCAGAATATAGAAAATTAACACACTTGCTGACTTGTATAAGGTACAATTAAAAATATAATTTAGTTTGAGCTGTAATAGGGTTGTAACTGTAAAATAGATTACTCCTACTTATCTAGTAGATGGAATAGGAGCCTAATAAAAGCAAATCAATTTTCAGCCACTGTTAGGAATCAATTACTGTAGTTTGATATATGTTATGGCTTTTAGTAGGGAATGAGCTTTCAATACAATAATCATGGTTTCTCTTTATTCTCTGTCCTGTTTTCTAGACAGATGAACAGGCCATGCTAGAAGATACCCTGGTTGCGTTATTTGACCTTGAAAAGGTTACATTTCATTTTAGACAATCAGAACACGAACCACTAGTTGCAAGTGAGTCTTTAGAATGGTACTTTTATAATAATTTTTATTATGTGTCAAAAAAACCCATTGTTTGCTAGTCAGATTGCATTTATTTTATGTCTCTTGAACAGTTTGCATATTAAACGTTAAGCAAAAATATGAAAATATATTACTACGCTGTAGAGCTGTATTTTAGCAATAATTGATATATCTCTTAAAAATAAAGGGCTCCTTTTCCAAAGCCATGGTAGATATTTCAACCGTAGGCCGGTGATGTAAATGCTCCAACCCTCATAAGAATTTTTATGAGTGTCGGAGCATTTATCTCACTAGCTTGAAGCCAGTAAAAGTGTGTTACTTTCAGTGGTCAGAGGTGAAAAAAGGTTGTGCTCCCTCTCCCCCCCCCCCAGCAACTTTTAACACTTATATTATATTTTGTGTTTTAAATGTAGTGAGGTGTCATCTGCACTTAAAGAATTGATTACAGTCTATTTTTCCTTTAGACTAGATAAAACTGTTAAACCCTATTCATCTGTTCGAACGCTGATAGATTGCACTGGGTACGGCGGACCTCATCCTATTGAAGTTTTTTTTAATGGTCAGCATAATGGTCCTGCTCGTTTTAAACAACGTGGAGATCGAGTGTTGAAGTTAGTCAATTCAATTAATTTGTTCAGCACTGCAGATTTCAATTGCATTCCTAGTGCTTATTTAAATTCAAGATCAGTAAGGAACAAAGCACCTTTAATCAAAGATTGGCTTGAAGAACAACAGTTAGGTTGCTTGTTTATTACGGAGACTTGGTTAACTTCAGATAATGATCCTATCATAGAAGATTTGCTGCCACCTGGGTATAAGATAGTTTCTCTAAGTAGGGAGAATAGAAGATAGAAGAGGAGGTGGTTTAGCTATTGTTAGAATGTAAAGGATAGTTTTGATTTTACAATGTTAGATTCTAAGTAAAATAAGGATCTCAAATTTTATCTTGTAAAGTAAGTAGTCAATTTTTGAAGGATTCATTTACTTGCATATTGTTTTACATTTCGCCTGGCAGCTGGATTAACTAATGCTGTGAACTGTAGATGCAGAATTATATAATATAAACTCAAAAAAAGCATCTCTGGCTTATTATTAGGCGATAGCAATTTGCATATGGAATTAGAGGATGATCTGCACTAAAGGAGTTGAAGTTGTTTTTGTCATCTCAGTTGGGCTTTTGTCCTCTTTATAGTACAGAGACTGTTTTTGCATCCCTTTTAGACTTCGTGTACAGTCTGTTTAGTCAAGGTGTTGGGGCATTGATATTACAATTTGACCAAAGCAGTGCATTTGATCTTGTTAATCACTGTCAACTACTTAGGGCTCCTTTTTATTAAGCTGAGCTAGCGGGGTTAGCGACTTTTCATCATGCTCTAATCCTCGCGCTGGCCAAAAACTACCGCCTGCTCAAAAAGAGGCGGTAGTGGCTAGCGCGGCTTGATAAAAGGAGCCCTTAGATGTTTGGATGCTTTGAGCATTTCTGGTAATGTCCTTAAATGGTTTCAGGGCTTTTTGCATTTTTGTACCCACCAGATCCGATTTGGTCTCTTTTAATCTTGAATATAGAAACATAGAAAGATGACGGCAGAAAAGGGCTATAGCCCATCAAGTCTGCCCACTCTACTGACCCACCCCATTAAGTCTGAGTACTAATGACTTAGTTCCTTAACTCGACCCTCGTAAGGATCCTACTAGGGCATCCCATTTATTCTTAAAGTCAATAACGCTGGTGGCCTTGATCACCTGCTCTGGAAGCTTGTTCCAGTGATCTACTTGTCATCTTTGGGACATAGGTTATCTAAGTTAGGTGTGACATTTTCTTGGTCATTTCTAGGTCATTTTCACTATGGAATCTGGGCTCCTTCCAATTATTCCGTAAGCACCTCAAAACTAGGATCTTCACAAAATTGTAATGTTCTCTCCCCCCCGGACTCAACATCCAACCCCTCTATGCTACTCCTTCCTTTATTAAACTCTTGTAAACTGTGCCGAGCTCTATAATTATGGAGAGGATGTGGTATATAAACTTAAGGTTTAGTTTAGTTTACAATTATGCTGATGATATTACTATTGCAATTCCAATATATTCATCATTTTCTCAATCTATTCAGTCAATTTCCACCACAGTCACAACTGTAGAATTATGGATGACCGATTTAAGTTAAAACTCAATACAGAAAAAACAAAATTCTTCTATGTCAAGAAGAAAGAAATAGAGACAAGTATAAATTTGAATGGAATTTTGTACTCAATTAATCCTACTATAAGAATTCTAGGAGTTATTTTAGATCAAAATCTCACTATGAATTCAAATACAGATGCTTTAGTAAGGAAAAGTTTCTATATTGTTGTGGAAATTACAGATTATTAGACCATATTTTGATGTTTCTTCTTTTAGACTGTTGGTACAGTCATTAATTCTAAGTATTTTGGATTACTGTAATATAGTTTACTTAGCAGGTTACCAGAAAAATCTTCCTAAACTCTACATCATACAAAACGCGGCAGTCCGATTAATTTTTGAATCGGAAAAAATCAGATCATGTCACACCTTATTACCAAAGACTACATTGGTTACCAGTCGAGGCCAGAGTCAGATCTGAGTTTGGTTCTTTATGCTATAAAGTCTTATATGGTTTAGCACTTGATTATCTTATGGATCATTTTTTGTTTATTAATTTACAACACCCAAGACATGTAATTTGTTTGCTTTTCCATCGGTAAAGGGTTGTTTATACAAGAGCTATGTTCAATGACTCCTATCTTTTCAGGCAGCTTCTTATGATAAAGAGTTTGTAAATCTGTTAGCTCTGTCTCTTACCAGCAGTTCAGAAAATTATTGAAAACCTACGTAAGACATTTTTGTAATTTCTAGGTCATTTGTTTTTATTGTCACTGTTTCAATTTTCTTTTGTAAACCACATGGAACTCCTAAGGTACTGTGGTATATAAATAATTTTTTATGTTATGTTATATTATATTATTTATTTAATTTTCTATACCATTCTCCCAAGGGAGCTCAGAATGGTTTATATGAATTTTTTCAGGTACTCAAGTGCTTAACTATTGAATCTGAATTTTTGCAAATTTTGAACCTTTTTTTATTTATTTAAAACATGAATATCCCGCATATCCAAAATCTATGTATTTCTTGATACTATACCTATTACAAAACACATTTGAAACAGAGCATTTTAACTCATTAGAGTCAAGCCTATCTGACATAGCTTACAGCAGGGCTGCCCAAGTCCGGTCCTCGAGATCTACTGGCAGGCCAGGTTTTCAGGATATCCACATGAATATGCATGAGAGAGAGATCTGCATAGCAAGAAGGCAGTGCAGGCAAATCTCTCTCATGTATATTCATTGTGGATATCCTAAAAACCTGGCCTGCCAGTAGATCTTGAGGAGTGGACTTGGGCAGCCCCGGCTTACAGTGTACATGTTTTAATTCCCTTGAGATGTTGTATCTATATGCTTTGCTGCATGATTTTGACAAGAAAGCATGTTACATAAAGCTAGTTCTGCAGAATCAGATTCAATAGTATCAAAATATAAGTGATTTCCATTCTGAAAGACGCACAGTAGGAGGAGCCTGTTCTTTAACTGCATGTGGGCAGCAGGTTCTATAACTTGGTATTGGCATCACTGTTCCCGCTAAACTGAGCTTTGCTGTCAGTGGGTGATGGTGTTTGAATATTATGTTTTCAATTGCTAAGGACAAGCAGGTTCACGGGAATCCTGCAGAGGTTGCCTGTCCCTCACTATTGAAAATGTGAAAGTGAAACAGCACCCTCTATTGGCAGGACTGTAGGTGGAAGACTCTTGCTTATCTTAGAAGGAACAGTGAGGGAACCTACATGTAGTAGGGATACAGGCAACTTACAGTATTCGGTATGTGATGCATTAAGTAGGAGCCCCACCCATGCATATGCCCCCATATATTTACATATTATGTAAATTAGTGTTGTTACAGATTAGCACTTAGACATCCTATTGGGTAAGAGTACACTTATACATGTAAATACCAATATTTTAGAGATTTATACATGCAGAGGATATGTAATTGTAACTGCCTGGTGTCTTGTTCTCTTCTGCAACAGTCTATAGACAGCTTACGAGGCGCCACTGAAAAATTTTCAGCTCAACCAATAAAGTTGGGGCAGTCTCCATCGAGGGCTATACATTTAGTCCAGTGATTTTCCAGGTTTTTCATTCCGTATTTTCCGATGGAACCAAAAAAGTGGAAAATCAGTGGACTAAGTGTTTAGTCCTTGATGGAGACTGCCCCACTTTGTTGGCTGGGCTGAAAACTTTTCAATGGCCCCTCGTTGTTGTTGTTTTTTTAGAGATGTTTTAATAAATCATCTATAAACTATAATATAGAATTTTTGTTTTCCAAGATGAGATGATATTTCTTTTAGATATATTAAGGCCCAGATTCTCTATATGATGCCTATATTAGTGGCCGCCTAAAATGTGAAGGCACTGTATAGAGAATTGTGCCTCCAGGAAAGATGGCCGCTGGAAATGTAGGCCAGGTTTTTCCAGGCCTACAATTCCAGCATCTATCTTTGTCGTGAATTGTGCCTACATAGCCACTTCCAGCGTTAGCCACGCCCACATTACAGAGGCGCAATTCCGATGCCAATTTTGTAGGTGCTGGTAGGTGCCTTGAAAATCAGTTAAAAACGTCATTTCAACTCCATTTTTTATTGAACTTGGGCATCTACTAGGGCCTAAACATTCAGTGCCAGATAGAGAATCCGGGTCTATGTGCTCATATTCTACAGACTGACTTGGTAAGGGATAGCTTCATTTTTAAATCATTCTACAGAGTAGTGGCTTGTACTGTTCCACATCAGAAAGCAGAAGAATGGCACTGTGTTGAAAACTTTTCTTTTTAAAGATGCATTCGCAAGTTAATCTTTTATCTTATTGTTTTGGTTTATTTTATTCCCCCTGTATGTCTTATTTCCCTCTTGTATTTTCCCTTGATGTCTCTTCTTTTCTTTACGAATTGTATTTCATCCCTTCTTACCTATTGTTTAGTAATGTTAATTTTTATCATAATAATTTTATTTATTAATTGTATGGACTGTTTTGTTCACTAACATATGTAAATTTGAAGTGTACACCGCTTAGAAATTTGTTTAAGCGGTTAATCAAGTCATCTAATAAACTTGAAACTTGAACTGTGACCAATGTTTTACAAACCCCTGTTGTCTTATTGGTGGGAACAGTGTATGAGCTTCCTTTTGTATTTATTATATCTGCACTTTGGAATACTTCATGGTTTCCACTTGGCATAGTTGAAGACACTGGTGCACCTTCAATTAAAATGCTGTCTGCCTCATCAGCTTGCTGGTCTAGCCAAAAAAGAGCCATTCTACCTTTCCAAGAAGGAAGACTTGAGATGTGTGAAAAAAAATCTGAATCAGCCTCAGTTTCATCACAACCTTTTCTTCAGTTAAGAGAGACATCTGGTATACTAAGGAAAAGGAAGCTTACTGTGACAGAATTTTAAGTAGAATGTAGCAACAAATCTGTTGTCATAGCTAATGAGCTCTTTAATTAGTGCTGCCATTCACGGAATAGTATTGCAGTTACATTTCAGTTTCTGAGCAAACTACGTATTATAAAATAAAATTAGCAGTGCTCAGATCCAGCAGAGAAAAGTGTATACCATCAGGACCAATTTCCCTCCAAGTTGTTTTGAGAAATAACCTGCAAAGTCATCTGTCTTTCATTTGGTGAGAGAGAATTGTAAGCCAGTGGTTCTTAATCCTGTCCTGGGGAAGACCCCAAGCCAGTTGTGTTTTCAAGATATCCTTAATGAATATGCATACAAAAATGAGCTATATTCTTAAACCATATATTATGTAAATAATTATCATTTATTCAATTATTAAATTACTCATATTTTATTACACCATATATGAGTAATTTAAAAATTGAATACATGATAATTATTTATATAATATATGGTTTAAGAATATAGTTCCTTTTTGTATGGAATCATTGTATAATTAACTAGAGCTATTAAAGGCATTTTAAAAATCCCATTGGTGTTTGTGTATTAATGAATATGCATAAGAGAAATTTGCATGCCTACTGCCTACTTTATAGACAAATATCACTCATGTACTGTATATTCATTAGGGATATTTTGAAAACCTGACTGATTGGGAGTCCCACAGGACAGGTTTAAGAACCACTACTTTAAACAATTATCCTCCTAGAAAGAACATGGAAGTGACTGTCACACAGGCATGTTCAGGTGTAGAGTATAAGTTCTGTGGAAAATTAATTTGCTCAATTGTCTTATTATTCTCTTCATTACTTGGAAATTATAGTATAATTTTAATATCCTAGTTTTCTCTTTCTCCAAATTGAAGATTGCTAGGAGAATTGCCCTTTTATGTATTTACCTTGATAAGTTTCTAAACATTTACCTTTACCCCCTTTTTTTTTTTTTAACTAAACTGCGTTAGAGGATTCTACTGTGGCCCAGTGTCCTAGCATCTGTAAGAACAGTCTAGCCATGATCTTGAGAGCTGACTTTATAGCATAAACATGGGCTATCAGCATGTGGATTTTGACTTCTGGCAGACAAACTTTGGACTGAATATGCAGATTGTGAAAAATTGGAAATTGGAAGACTGGGCATCCAAGTGGCAGATGAAATTTAATGTGGACAGTTGCAAAGTGATGCACATTGGGAAGAATAACCTAAATCTCAGTTACCAGATGCTAGGGTCCATCTTGGGGGTTAGTGCCCAAGAAAAAGATCTGAGTGTCCTTGTAGACAATTCGATGAAACCTTCTACCCAATGTGCGGTGGTGACCAATAAAGCAAACAAGATGCTAGAAATTATTAAAAAAGGGATGGTTATGGTGCGGAGTTTCCAGAGCACCGAGATACTTTTTCCGACTGTGATATCAGTGTGTTTATCAAGGGATAGATGTTTGTCCAGTGTGACTCCCAGTATTTTTAAGGTTTGTTCGAGGAGGAAAACGGATCCTTTTACTTGAATTGTGGTGTTTTTTATTTTGTCTTTGGGGGTCGCTAGGAAGAATTTTGTTTTGTCCGGGTTTAGTTTTAGTCTGTAGGATAACATCCAGTGTTCTATCTGGTTGAGTATGCTTGAAAGGGAGGTGAGGAGCTCTGGTGTGAAACTGGTTAGCGGGATGACTATAGTGATGTCATCTGCGTAGATAAAGAATTTGAGTTTGAGGCTTTGCAGAAAGTTTCCTAGGGAGGCGAAGTAGACATTGAACAGGGTGGGGGACAGGGGGGAGCCCTGTGGCACGCCACAGGAGTTATCTCAGCTGTAAGATACCTGAGATTCTTCAGGAATTTAAAAGATACTATTCTTCAGGAATTTAAAAGATACTATGAAAAACTTTATTCCTCTGAACTAGCTAATAAAAAAAATATCTCACACTTTCTTAGATGGAATTGACTTACCATCTTTACCTACTTCAGCCCAAGAGCATCTATCTTTGCCAATCACACAAAGTGAGATAGCTGACACAATTGATGATATGGCCAAGAACAAATCTCCAGGCCTTGATGGGTTTACTACTGAATTTTACTTATCTTTTAAACATATACTTGCCCCATACATGAAATAATTTTTTACATATTTGATATCACAAGGAGCTGCTTCAGGTACTTTTACAGATGCGACCATTATAGTTATCCCTAAACCAGGAAAGGATCCCCAGTGTGTAACCAATTACAGACCGCTTTCCATGATTAATGTGAATGCTAAAATCTATGCCAAGATACTGGCAACAAGATTACAACAAGTAATACTACTCCTGATTACCACAGACCAAACTGGATTTATCAATGGTAGACACTCTTTTAATAATGCCCGTATGTTATTGAATGTTATTGCAGCATCTCAGTCCTCTACTCAAAAATTTACACTAATAGGTCTTGACGCTGAAAAGGCATTTGATAGAGTGGAATAGCCTTCTATGTATGCTACATTACATAAATTTGGTATTCCTGATCATTTTATTAACATGATAATGATGTTATACTCAAATCCCAGAACAAGAGTTTCCATTAATAGTCACCTCTCTGATTTCTTCAAACCCTCTAGAGGCACCCGTAAAGGATGCCCGTTGTCCCCGTTTCTCTTTAATTTATCGCTGGAACTGCTATTGGTGGCTATAAGAGCAAAATCGGATATTCAACATCATCTTGAATTGGCCTATTTGGCAAAAATATGATATCTGGACACTGCAAGATCTTTTATGTAATAATCGATGGTTGGCTTTTGAAGAAGTGTGCGATAAATTTAATCTACCAGCCAATCAATATATTAATTGGCTTCAATTAAAACTCGTTGTGTGTGCTTCAATTCTGGAACTTCTAAAATTGAAGCCAATACCTGATCTCCTTCAAAATATTATTACTGTAGCTCCTTTTAAAGGTGTTGCCTCTAAATGGTACGCTTTATTGAGACAAACTTCACCTGGGTCTATATCACTAGTGCATGGCATCCGGATTTAGACATTTCCGCTGATGATGAGCTTTGGTAGAAAGTGTGGACCAGAGTATTCAAATCTATTAGATCGGCTCCATTCTTTCAATCAATATACTTTCTATTACATCGATCCCACTGAACGCCACATAAACTTTTCAAAGAAGGCTCCAATCTATGCAGGTCCTGTGAAAAATTCGAAGGTACACTGCTGCACATGTTATACCAATGCTCAAATATTAAATTGTATTGGGATAAAGTCTGGAGCACCATATCCACCATTCTAAATATTAATGAACCCTTATATCTTAAAATTATTATTCTTGGACAACATGGTCTCACATATTCTATGCCCGAACCCAATGCTCGTTTACTTAACATCTTATTATTCTTGGCTATTAAAAACATCTTGCACTGTTGGAAGGACTTATCTAAGGCAGAATACATTGTATGCTGGAACACTGTATGCATAACCAACAAATTTGAAAGTGTAATAACTGAAAAACATTATTCTATTTGTTCTTTTCTCAAAGTATGGAGACCTGTTCAACTTTATTGTGACTTGGACCATTGACATAAAATTATCTCAATGTAATACCAATGTAATATTTATAAAATATATTTAGAGTCACTTTTTGTCAGTTAATTAAGTCGCTTGGGATGCTCAGTATGATGCTCATTGGGAACTCTCTTCTATTCTTTTCATGTATACTCTCAGTTGAAATTATATGTACTGGCCCTGTTGGATTTGGTTGACATGAGACACTGGTTGTATTGACTTATAAATAATACTATCTTCCCGCTTATTAACTGTGATACGTACAACTAGTTTGTTTCATGTTTAAGTTATCTTTTGGATATTTGCATATATGTATATTTGCATATTTATAATAATTATTTGTATACTTTATATATTTATTTTGAAAAATAAAAATTTAATTAAAAAAAGAACATTACTCAGAGGCTTCCATGGTGCTACAAGAAAATGGTAACATTTTTCAGCAGCAGGCACCTCTCACGCACAATTATATAAAACTGTTATTTAACATTTTTACTCATTTTTATTTTCTTTGTTCTGTTTCTCCATGTTTATTTTTTTGCAAAATCAATGTTCCTGTTTTGCTGGTGTTTTTATATGTTATTTACATAAGTCTGTGCATTTGATAAAGCCTTTTGTAAAATACCAAGAACCTGTGGACTTCTTAACTTAAAGTTTGCATTACCCATATTCTGTCCTTGTGCAAAACTGGACCACTGATGCTAACACATCCTATCTTGAGGGCTAATTTAACATATCTGCTAAAATTTTATGTGATTTATTTGTGCAGAAGGTCCAAAATAGAAGAAAAGGGTATATAGTGCATTGGTGCATTGCAAAATTCCAATGCCTGTGCATTGCCTAGGTAATACAAATTACATGTATTTACCTCTTGCTTGTTTTTTTTGTAAACACTAATCATAAAATATTTTATTTTGAAGATGCTCCAATTACATTTCAAGCTGAAGGAAGCCGTCAAGCCTTGAAAGTTTACTTCTATGTTGCTGGTTACCATTTTGAACAGCTGCCTCAAAAGCTGAAGACTGGAGGAGGATTTAAAATTCACCCTGTTCTTTTTACACAAGGTACAATGTTTAGTTGTTTTGGGTGGTTGTTTTTTTTTTTTTTAATTGCTGCTCCTTTACAGTATATCTAGCAATAAAACTACAACTTTATGAAAATATGGTACCCAAAAGTGATGTCACTGTGCAACGGTTACTGCAGCACTATTTCTAGTGCATTCCATCCATAATTTATTTTCATTAAACAATAGTAAATCTATCCCTTTCTGATTGTTTCATATATCTCTTTTCCAACTCAAATCATGACAAGATTCCTGCAGTCAATGGAGACTCTTTCCTCCAGCTGTTGCCTTCTGTTGTCCTAACAGCAGACTCCTGCTCTGGAAAGAAATTAGGGCCTTTGTTTACATTCCCTGTCCTTATGGCCCATCAACAGGTCAGGTTTTCAGATAATCCTGCTGAGAACAGCTGAGTTCAGTTTATCACACTATGCCTTTAGTTTTTCTTTGGCTCCTGGGAGAACCTTGAGCTTTTCAGTCCCTCCCCTTTCTTTAACCCTTGTTGTATCATATTGTTTGCAAAGGGGTTTAGCTCAGTGGTCTCAAACTCAAACCCTTTGCAGGGCCATATTTTGGATTTGTAGGTACTTGGAAGGCCTCAGAAAAAATAGTTAATGTCTTATTAAAGAAATTACAATTTTGCATGAAGTAAAACTCTTTATAGTTTATAAATCTTTCCTTTTGGCTAAGTCTTAATGATAATATTGTAATTTATAGCTAAAGAGACATATAATCAAGAAACTGTTTTATTTTACTTTGTGATTATGATAAACATACCGAGGGCCTCAAAATAGTACCTGGTGGGCCGCATGTGGCCCCTGGGCCACAAGTTTGAGGCCACTGGTTTAGCTTGAATGCTTGTGTTGGCTTTATAAAAGAAATGATAGGAAAGTGTAACAGGTCCCCTGCTCTTCTCTGTCATTTCCCCACTGATCTGCCCTCCCTGGCTTCCCTTAATGACACTAGAAGAATGGGCCAAAAAGTGGCAAATGAGCTTTAAAATAAGGAAATGCAAGGTCATGCATGTAGGGAAAAAGAACCCGATGTTCAGCTACAAAATGGGGGGATCACTGCTAGGGGTAAGTAGCCTTGAAAGAGACCTGGGAGTGATGGTAGGCAGAACATTGAAGGGGTCGGCACAGTGCGCCACAGCCTCAAGGAAAGCAAACAAAATGTTGGGTATCACGACCAGGACAAAGGAAGTCATCCTGCCACTGTATCGTGCAATGGTGCGCCCGCATCTGGAATACTGTGTCCAGTACTGGTCGCTGTACCTGAAGAAGGACATGGCGGTACTTGAGGGAGTCCAGAGAAGAGCAACTAAACTGATAAAGGGTATGGAAAACCTCTCATATACTGACAGACTGAAAAAGCTGGGGCTGTTCTCCCTGGAAAAGCGGAGACTTAGAGGAGACATGATAGAAACCTTCAAGATCCTGAAGGGTATAGAAAAGGTAGACAGGGACAGATTTTTCAGACTATGGGGAACCACAAGTACAAGGGAGCACTCGGAGAAATTAAAAGGGGACAGGTTTAGAACAAACGCCAGGAAGTTCTTTTTCACCCAGAGGGTGGTGGATACATGGAACGCGCTTCCGGAGGCTGTGATAGGCCGGAGCACGTTACAAGGCTTCAAAGAAGGTTTGGATAGGTTCCTAGAGGACAAAGGGATTGAGGGGTACAGATAGGAGTAGAGGTAGGTCATAGGGATAGTCAGGGACCACTGCTCAGGCAATGGGCCTGATGGGCCGCCGTGAGAGCGGACCGCTGGGCGAGATAGACCTCTTGCCTGCCTCAGCGGAAGCAACTTCTTATGTTCTTAAACCAGTGACAGGCTCTTCCCTGCCACTGTATGCATTCCATAATTGTAGCTAGGTTGGAGTATCTGAAATCAAGGACATAAATGAGATATTAGCTTTTATACAGTGACACAATTGTATCCATCTGTAAAGTTGATTTTTAGGAGGGCTGCATTGTTCTGATATAATTTGAAATGGAATATAGGTTGAGTTCTTATGTAATTGACCAACATACCAAACTCTAAGCCACTGCAAAGATTTCCAGTTGATAGGATGGCCTTGTATTTTGATATATGGGTTATTCCAGATTAGAGTTAATATTGTGCTAATCCATTTATGCTTAGCATGATGGTAAACTTCCAATATTGCTTCTTTAGTGGAACTGATTATCAATAGTGCTGCCCGATTTCCGATTTGAATCGGTTCACCGATTCACTTTGGGTGAATCGATTCAAATTGATGTGTATTTTAAAAAAATCGGCCTCTCTGATTTGGGGCCCAACCCTCCTCCCCGCACCCGGCTGTCATCGCGGTCACGAGGCCCTGAGTATGCTGGAGGGAACTGACTCGCTAAAGCTATGGAAGGAGAGAGCGGTGCAGCTGCTAATCCAGGCTAGTGTTACGGGGAGGGTTTGAAAAATCGCCTGTTTTTTTTTTCTTTTTAACTTTCTTTGGCTGGAGTCAAACACAGAACTTCAGGCTGTGCCGAGTCAGGCCGGGGACTCCACAAGCCGGTGAGAGCCGATGAGAGCCTGTTAATCAGGAAGGGGAAATGGTGTCAATGGACCAGGGAGACAAGAGGGAGGGGTGCTGATAGGAGGCAAGGAGAGGAGGGAGTAGTGCTGCTAGACCTGGGAGGTGAGTGGGTAAGGTACTGCTTCTAGTCAGAGGGGAGGGAAAGGGAAGGGAGAGGAGCCCTGCTAGTAGGAGAGGAGAGGTGCTGCTTACACTGAGGATGGAAAGGAGAGGTGCTGCAGCTAGTTGGTGGGGAAAACGGAAGTAGAGAGGAGGGGAGGGGGAGGTACTGTTGAAGTTGAGTGATGGAGGGAGGTGAGAGGAAGAGGTGCTGCTGAATTGGGAACAGAAGAGAGTGCTGCTGGACTTAAAATGGAAGTGGGAAAGCTGCAGCAGGACTGAGGGGAGAGCAGTGGAGGAGGAGAGTGAGAGGGAAGGGGAAGAGAAATGCTGCTGCTGCACCCAATTGGAGAGAGAGAGTGGGAAGGAGGGAGAAGGAAGACCAGGAAGGTAGAGGAGAGGAAAGAGAGTTGCCAAGACCATGGGAGGGAGTGAAAGGAAAGGTGATACTAGACCATGGAGGGAGAGATGTCAGGACATGTGTGTGGGGGCGGGGGGGGGGGGAACGAGACAGATGCCAGACCAGGGGAAAGGAAGGGAAATGGAAGGGGAGGACACAGATGGAAGATGGATGGTTAGTACGGAGAAAGAAGAAAGAAGCGAGTTATCAGAAGACAACCAGAGCCTGGGACCAACATGATTTGAATAATGACCAGAAAGCAAAAGGTAGAAAAAATCATTTTTTTTTCTGTTTTGTGATTACTATATGTCAGATTTGCAACGTGTATCCTGCCAGAGCTGGTGTTAGACCGCAAACATAAGCTAGGACTTAACAGAGAGAGGAAAAGTCTTTTTTGTTTGTTTATTTTGTTTACACCACAGCACCAGTGTGGGTAGGAGAGGGCAAAGGGGGTGAAGAAGCTATAAAATAAACCCACCAGGATGTTTGAAAAAAAAAAAACACCCAATTGGACAGGAAAATCGAATCGAATCAAAATTTTTTTTGGCATAGTTATCAGTTATCATAGTTTTTGCACTAGTTATCAGATCTTCAGAACACACACACATGGTTGTCACAAATGACAGATATCTTAGACTCAAAAGACCTCAACAATGTTTTTTCATCAATTAACCATGTGGGCATATTTTATGCATCATAATCAATCATCCATCATGAGTCTTGTTGTAATATGAATGCAATATGATACTCATAAAAAATTGAAAAGTTAACCCCTCCATTCAATTTAGTACATTTAAGTTTCTTAATGGAAATATGCAGATTTTTGTTATTCTATAAAAATTTAGATAGCAATGATTCTAACTTGTGATATACTTGTTTCTTGAATAGTAAAACAATCTTGCTTAATGTATAGTTTAGTTTATTTTGGGAACAAAAAAGGAGTAGGGAAGGGACACAAAGTAACTGTTGTGAGGACAATCAATTTATTAAAAACATCATATATTCAAGACATATATGTGTTATATACATAAAATACGGCAGGCATAAAATCATAACAAACATAAAAATGTAACTGTATAGACTGGACCCCAACATGCTCCGTGTTTCAGCTGGGATAGCCTTCCTCAGGCTATCCCAGCTGAAACATGTAAAATGGAAGCCCAGTAGATGGTGCCAGATTACTACTAATTAAAAAGATACTGCTGAAAACAATAAGATAGTGCTCTCAAAGTTTGCTGTCAGCTACGGTGCCAAAAAGAACGCTGTCTGACAGCAGACTTTGAGAGCAGTACCTTATTGTTTTCAGCAGTACCTTTTGGATTAGTAGTAATCTGGCGCCATCTACTGGGCTTCCATTTTACACACCCCTGAGGAAGGCTATCCCAGCTGAAACATAGAGCCTGTTGGGGTCTAGTCTATACAGTTACATTTTTATATTTGTTATGATTTTATGCCTGCCGTATTTTATGTATATTGTATATGCACAAATATCTTCTATATAAAAGTGCTCCAACCTGGACCATATATGCTTATATATATTCTAAAGGAAGCCTCAGCCCCACCATTCCACCGCAAAAGTATTATCGTATTGCGAGAAGCTTTATGTGGCGCCTCATCATTGGCTGTCCTTGTTTTATATTGTTTTTTGTATTATAGTATAGCTTTAAATAAATATTTGCTTATTTCAATAAATATCCGTGATGTAATAAATATAAAGTGCTTATGCATTTGTTTGTGTATTACTTAACTTTATATCGTTGAGCTTAATTCACAGCCAAAACTCAGGAGTCTGACCCTGGCGCCTCATCATTGGCCGTCCTTGTTTTATATTGCTTTTTTGTATTATAGTATAGCATTAAATAAATATTTGCTTATTTCAATAAATATCCGTGATGTAATAAATATAAAGTGCTTATGCATTTGTTTGTGTATTACTTAGCTTTATATCGTTGAGCTTAATTCACAGCCAAAACTCAGGAGTCTGACCCTTGAGTTTTGGCTGTGAATTAAGCTCAACGATATAAAGCTAAGTAATACACAAACAAATGCATAAGCACTTTATATTTATTACATCACGGATATTTATTGAAATAAGCAAATATTTATTTAAAGCTATACTATAATACAAAAAAGCAATATAAAACAAGGACGGCCAATGATGAGGCGCCACATAAAGCTTCTCGCAATACGATAATACTTTTGTGGTGGGATGGTGGGGCTGAGGCTTCCTTTAGAATATATATAAGCATGTATGGCCCAGGTTGGAGCACTTTTATATAGAAGATGTTTGTGCATATACAACATTATTGAGAAACATTCATCTGGACATTTAATTAAATTAATTGGGCCATTGCAGACCATACTGTATAGTATTTTATGTATATGACACATATATGTCTTGCATATATGATGTTTCAATAAATTGATTGTCCTCACAACAGTTTTACTTTGTTTCCCTTCCCCACTCCTTTTTTTGTTGCTATATCCTGTACATGGTGTTGTTTTTTTCCTTTGTATTGTATGATACATAGCTTATTTGGGGATCATTTTGATAGTTTCTTGTCTGCCCCACCATGACAATTTCAATGGAGACCAGTTTTGAGTTAACGAGTGCATGTAATCCATTATATGTTTAGCATTATACTAAGTTATTTCATTGATAGTGGGACCAAAGTACTGTATATACCAAGATATTTCATTTTTGAAGTTGTTAATTTTAGATTGAGAGAGCATTGATTGCATCTTTATCTATAGTGTCATTATCAAGCTGCGGTAGGGGTTTAACGCGCCTAATACCGCACGTTAAACCACCTGCCGTGCTAGCCACTAATGCCTGCATTGAGCACGCGTTAGTTTTTTTAGCCGGCCACGGGGGTTAGCGCGTGATAAAATGTCCGACGCGCTAACCCCCACTAGCGCGGCTTGATAAAAGGAGCCCTAAGTGGCATTATTTTAGTCTCTGACACATTTAATTTATATACAGAAACCACAGAATATTTATTGATTACTTCTAAAATGTTAGTAATGGAATCAGGAGTTGTGTATATCAATAGGTCCTCAGCATAAGCAGATAATTTAGCTTCTGTTTCACACCATGTATATTTGGATTTGTTCTTATTGCTATTAGTAAAGGTTCCAAAGTGATGTTAAATAGTAATGATGATAGTGGTCAGCCTTGTCTCGTTCCTCTTGATGGATTAAAAGGTGCTGATAGAAAGTCATTTATTTTGATTCTGGTGGTAGATGCCTTGTATAAGACTTTTAACTTTTTTATGAATTCATTATTGAATCTGAACCACTGCAAAGCCTTTTCTATGTCTAAAGCCATGGCCACTATTGATTTGACTTGATTGACTGGCTTTTATAATAATGGTAGAAAACAGTCTGGTATTATCACTAGACAGTCTATTGTGCATAAATCCATTATGATCCAAGCGTATTATTTTGGGTAAAATATTTTGTAATCTTGATGCTTCCATCTTTGCAAATATTTTAGCATCCACATTTATGAGTGATAATGGCCGGTAGTTTTGAACGCAAAGTGAATCTTTATTAGCTTCTGTAAAGGAGCCAATTATTACCTCACCACACTCAATTAGATATGAGAAATAATTCAGTAAGAATGGCATCAGAGGGTCTTGGAAAGATTAATAAAATTCAGCAGACCATCTGGACCTGGTGGATTTTTTCACCATATTTTGTATTATATAGTTGTGATTTCCTATAGTGCAATTGGTTGATTGAGCAAGTGGTTGTCATCTTCGGTTAGAGTGGGATGTAGTAAATCCTCAAAAAAGGTATGTGAGGCCATATTGATTGCCTCTGATATGTAAAGTTGTTTATAAAATGTATAGAATTGATGTGTTATATCAACATCATTTTTTAAACATTGCCAAAACTATCTTTTATATCTCGGATAGATGCCTTTACAGACCTTGTTTTGAGATATTCAGCCAGCTGGTGACCACTTTTATTAATATTTGCTTAATAGTTGGCAGATTGCATAAATATTTGCTTGCTTGCAGAATGGCTGAGAGTGGAGTTGTAGTCAAAAGTTAATTTGTGTAATTGTTCCAGTATTTGGCATTCAGAGGGATTATACTGGTGTTTACTTTCATGGTCTTTGATTTTATCTTCCTTTGCTTGTTGTTTTTATTTGTTCTGTTTGGATTTTTTTGCAGCATAAGAAATAATGATGCCTCTTGTATAAGCCTTGAAGGAGTCCCATAAACAATACCAAGAGGTTTCTTCCACATTATTTACATCAAAAGTCTTTTATAACCGTATTTACATATGAACGAAAATCAGTATCATTTAGTATCGAAGCATTAAACCTCCATGATCTAGACCTCTGTTTCCCCAAATCTTTGAGAGTCAACATGATGAGAGCATGATCTGACACTGCTATTTCAGGTATTTCAGATGACTCAGTATTTTTCACTAGAGAATAACTGATGAGAAATTAATCGATTCTCGAATAAGATGAGTAAGAAGCAGAATAGAATGTATAAGAACATAAGAACATAAGCGTTGCTTCTGCCGGGTCAGACCAGGGGTCCATCGTGTCCGGCAATCCGCTCCCGCGGCGGCCCCCCAGGTCCATGACCTGAAAGTGTTCCCTACCTAACCTAAAATATCCATACCCTATTCACTCAATGTCCTGTAAGGTAAACCTCTATCTGTACCCTGTTATCCCCTTCGCTTCCAGGAAGTCATCCAGTCCCTTTTTGAACCCCAGAATTGTACTCTGTCTTATCATCTCTCCGGGAAGCGCGTTCCAGGTGTCCACCACCCTCTGAGTGAAAAAGAACCTCCTTGCATTCGTTATGAATCTGTCTCCTCTCAGTTTTTCTGAATGACCTCTTGTTTTAGTTGTCCCTGCTAGTCTAAAGAATCTGTCCCTCTCCACCTTCTCTATGCCTTTCATGATTTTATAAATTTCTATCATGTCCCCTCTCAGTCTCCGCTTCTCCAGGGTAAAGAGCCCCAGCCTGTCTAACCGTTTGGCATATGAAAGGTTCTCCATACCCTTTATCATCCTCGTTGCCCTCCTCTGGACCCTCTCAAGTATTGCCATGTCCTTCTTGAGGTATGGTGACCAGTATTGGACGCAGTATTCCAGATGTGGGCGCACCATTGCTCGATACAGTGGCAGGATAACTTCTTTTGTTCTGGTAGTGATACCTTTTTTGATAATGCCCAACATTCTGTTCGCTTTTTTTTGAGGCTGCTGCACATTGTGCCGCCGGCTTCATTGTGTTATCCACCAATACCCCCAGATCTTTTTCTTGGCTGCCTTCCCCGAGTACCCTCCCTCCCATCGTATAGCTGTACATGGAGTTCCCCTTCCCTATGTGCAAGACCTTACATTTCTCCACATTGAAGCTCATCTGCCATTTTTTTTGCCCACTCACTCAGTTTGTTCAGGTCGCTCTGCAGTTCTTTGCATTCCTCAACAGTTCTGGCCCTGCTGGAGAGTTTTGTGTCATCCGCGAACTTGATAACTTCGCACTTTGTCCCCGTTTCTAGATCATTAATAAATATATTGAACAGCAATGGTCCCAGCACAGACCCTTGCGGAACACCACTTGTGACCCCTATCCAGTCAGAGTAGTGCCCCTTTACTCCTACCCTCTGTTTCCTGTCCGCCAGCCAATTTTTGATTCATCTGTACACATCCCCTTCCACCCCGTGACTCCACAGTTTCTTCAGTAAGCGTTCATGGGGCACCTTGTCAAAGGCTTTTTGGAAATCTAGATATATAATGTCTACTGGGTCACCTTGGTCCAATTGCTTACTTATCCCCTCAAAGAAATGCAGTAGATTTGTCTGGCATGATCGGCCTTTACAGAAACCATGCTGGCTCGATCTCATCAGATTATTTTTTTCTATATGCTCATTGATACCTTCCCTGATCATTGATTCGACCATCTTCCCCGGAACAGAGGTTAAGCTCACCGGTCTGTAGTTTCCCGGGTCGCCTCTCGATCCTTTTTTGAAGATCGGTGTAACATTCGCTATCTTCCAGTCCTCCGGGATTACCCCTGTTCTCAAGGACAGGTTGCAAATATGCTGCAGTAACTCTGCTGTTTCATCTCTGAGCTCTTTCAGTATTCTCGGGTGGATCCCGTCTGGGCCCGGAGCTTTGTCCGTTCTTAATCTATCTATCTGCCTGAGAACGTCTTTGAGGCTTACCTCCATGCATGATAATTTCCCCTCTTGATCTCCCCTGAAGATTTTTTCCAGTTCTGGCACACTGGATGTGTCCTCTATTGTAAAGACCGACGAGAAGAACTTGTTTAGCCTACCAGCCACCTCTTTTTCCTCTTTCACCACTCCCTTCCGGTCACCCTCATCCAGGGGCCCCACCTCCTCCCTCGCTGGCTGTTTCCCTTTCACATATCGGAAAAATGGTTTGAAATTTCTTGCTTCCTTGGCTAGTCTCTCCTCATACTCTTTCTTGGCTTTCCTGACTACTCGGTGACATTCTTTTTGTTGCTTCCTGTGCTCTCTCCAGTTTCCTTCAGTTTTGTCCTTTTTCCACTTCCGAAATGATTTTTTCTTGTCTCCTATCACTTTCTTTACTTCACTGGTTATCCATGCAGGGTCCTTTGTCTGATTCTTCTTGGAACCTTTCCTAAATCTTGGTATATATAGGTTTTGTGCCTTGTTTACTGTGTCTTTGAATAGGGACCAGGCTTGCTCCACAGTCCGAGTTTCCTTGGAGCTGTTTCTGAGCTTCTTTTTCACCATTTGTCTCATGGCATCATAGTTCCCTTTCTTGAAGTTAAATGTTGTTGCCTTGGTTCTCTTTCCCATAGGTAGTCCTACTTGCACTTTGAACTGAATCATGTTGTGGTCACTGGTTCCTAGTGGTCCTATGATCTCCACATCCTTCGCGGGGCCTTTCAGCCCATTGAGGATCACAAGTGTAATAATCACAAGTGTTCTGGTGAATGAGTCTCCAAGGATCAATTTGTTTCATTTGATATATCACATTATGTAATGTGTGCCAAGCTTTGGTTTTTCTAAATACAACTGAATTTTCTGTCAATTTCAGGGTTTGAAACAATATTAAAATCTCCACATATTATACAAGCCGTACTTCCTGCAAAAGTTATTAATTCAACAATTTCTTCAAAAAAGTAAGGAGAGTCAACGTTTGGGCCACATATAATTATTGCTGTTAGAAACATAGAAACATGATGGCAGATAAATGCCAAATGGCTCATCTAGTCTGCTCATCCACAGTTACCATTATCTCTTTCTCTCTCTGAGAGATCCCATGTGCCTAACCCAGCCCTCTTGAATTCAGACACAGTCTCTGTTTCTACCACCTTTTCTGGGAGACTGTTCCACGCATCTACCACCACTTTTACATCTGCTTTCACCCATCTTCCATGGGTATCACTGGTATGAGAGACAATATGAATATCTGATTTATTTTTTTTATAACCAAAGCCATTTTTCTTCCCTTCAGCTGATGAGAATAAAACTGAGTTTGACCATTTTGTTGCTAATTTATTTGATTCAACCACTAACAAATACATCTCTTATAGAAACAAGAGATCAGGTTGAAATTCAGAGATACTATGAAAATCTTTTCCCTTTTGATAGGGTTGAATAATTCTTTAACATTTATTGATAAATATGTTAATAATGGTTGATTAACCATATTTTAACCAAATAATACAAAAAC
The DNA here is from genome assembly GCF_902459505.1 of Geotrypetes seraphini. Classification (NCBI taxonomy): domain Eukaryota; kingdom Metazoa; phylum Chordata; class Amphibia; order Gymnophiona; family Dermophiidae; genus Geotrypetes; species Geotrypetes seraphini. The sequence continues at coordinate 102,564,867 of NC_047085.1, read as the reverse complement.
TAGCATGTGAATATAAGCTTGGAAAAGAGATGACTGAGGGGAGATATGATTGAAGTCTACAAAATCCTGAGTGGAGTAGAATGGGTAAAAATGGATCGATTTTTCACTCCATCAAAAATTACAAAGACTAGGGGACACTCGATGAAGTTACAGGTAATTACTTTTAAAACCAATTGGAGGAAATTTTTTTTCACTCAGAGAATAGTTAAGCTCTGGAACGCATTGCCAGAGGATGTGGTAAGAGCAGATAGTATAGCTGGTTTTAAGAAAGGTTTGGACAAGTTCCTGGAAGAAAAGTCCATAGTCTGTTATTGAGAAAGACACGGGGGAAGTCACTGCTTGCCCTGTATCGGTAGCATGGAATATTGCTACACCTTGGGTTTTAGCCAGGTACTAGTGAACTGGATTGGCCACTTTGAGAACGGGATACTGGGCTTGAAGGACCCAGTAAGGCTATTCTTATGTTCTAAATTGCATCAGAGAATTCAATGCAATGTTAGAGCATAAATGATAAACAATGTAGTGTCCATGACAGATCCTTCCTGATGCCTGCAAGTTTGTACAATACCTAACTATAATCCCTAGGTGAACAAACCTGCAAGTGCAGCTACAGGAGTATGTTATGTTTATCAGATTTTTCTATTCCGCGTTTACCTAATTAGTTCAAGGACGAATAACAATAATAAAGAACTGGACCAACTTGTCATAGAATTACCAAATTGAAATGAAGACTTATATTGCAATAATTAAGTTCCGTAAAGATCAATCATGATGAAAATAAAACATAAGTATAGCCTTACTGGGTCAGACAAATGGTCCATCTAGCTCAGTAGCCCGTCTTCATGGTGGCCAATCCAGGGTCACTAGTACCTGGCAAAAACCTAAAGATGAACCCAAAGATAAGGTCCACAAACATGAAGTCTCAAAGGAAGCTAGTTCCAAAAACTAACCAATTGATATTGAACAGACAACGAAAATTGTCTGATAGATTTCATGTTCTTAGATGTAAAAAATTGTAATTGATAAAGATTTCTCATTTGATATTTAGAAAGAGGATTATACAATAAAGCTACTAGATTATTCAAATAATTTGGGGCATTACCTGTAAAGATCTTGAAAACTGTGACTCCTAGCTTAAATTTTAATCTAGCTTCTAAAGGTAACTAATGAAGTTTACTATAATAAGGTTGTAGATGCTCAAATTTTCAGTGAAGGTATAAAACAGTTTGAATGTAGATGTCAACAGTACAATATTAGTTTATATGTAAAATGTTTTAAACAGAAAACAATCTTAAATTTAGTAAGATATTCTTATAACCTAGGCAATTTGAAATAAAACTTATATTTATAAAGGTTGCCAATTCATATGATTTGATACTACAGTACCTCAGCATATATCTATATGCTCCAGAGCTAAAACAGAATAAGATAGTTAGGAAGATAATCAGTTCTTCAGGTTTTGTCAATTGTACTTGGATGAATCTCTTCAATATAGTCAGCCAGATCCGATGGACTAATAAAATCCTTAGTGCAATTGTTGAACATGACACATATCCGTACAGCAAACATAAGACAAAAAAAGAAACTTGCCTTAATATGAGACGAACAAACCAGAGAAAAGGCAAGCGAGATGTCGAATTATTAGTGATAAAAGACACAATGTCATAAAAACATCCCATGCAGGGCAGAATAACCTACACTTAGCCCCGATTGCTTTTTAATTGGGTCAGTAGGCAAGAAGTTGTTTTCGGCATTTAGCTGTTTCGTTGCATAAGTCTGGTACCAAGAGAATAGTATTCCATTTGTATTTGATAGGAGCCCGCAGTTTGGCCCTTTGCAAGATCTCCAATATTTGATGACTACTTTGTAGTACCACTAATATGGGCTTTGGGTATTTTTCCCGCTGAGATTTGTTTGCTGGTAGTCTGAAAGCATAATCGATCTCCAGCAGTTTTTTGAGCTGTAGATCTAGTATCTTTGGTATAAATGCTTCTAAAAATTCAGTTGGTCACAGGCATCTCTTCCTTCCAGCAGCTCTAGTAGACTGAGATTGTTGTTGTGTGCCTTATTGTGTATGTCTTTTATATCTCGCTCCAGCAGCACAACTTTTACTCCCCTTCCTTTTTACAAAACCACACAAGAGGTTTTTAGCAACGGTTGGTGTGCTGAATGCTTTGCGCTGCTTTGATGGTCATAGAGTTTCTGTGAGCATCAAAGCAGCGCAGAGCATTCAGCATGCCAGCTGGTGCTAAAAAAAATATTTTGCTTGGTTTTGTAAAAGGGGAGGGGGTTAGTTTGATGGAGTAGCGATCTGAGAGATTAGTAAGTGGGTTTTGCTTTCTTTTCTAATACATCTACTCTTGTTTTGAATTGGCTAAATTCTTCATTTAGAATGGTAAGTTCTACTATTATATCTTCAGTATCTTGTTTTTTCTCAGTTAATAATTCACAAAAACCTCATAGTTCTTCCAAAATAGTGGCTGATGTTTCTTGCTCTGCATTATTAGTATCTCTTTTCCGATGAGATACTGGCTCGGGATTACATCTCTTACCTGGTTTTCCTGATGCCATGTCGATTAAACAATGGTGATCACAATTTGTACAGTGGAAGCTCATCAGCACCTCCTTATTATTCAGTTTTTTAAAAAATATTATTTTTGTTTCTGGGCAATGTCATGAATAGTGCACAGTATTGTAAATAGGGCATCCTATTTTTTTCAAATAATGCACAATAGGCCACACTAGTAATTAACTTCTGGATATATAGGACGGAATTCTATATATTGCGCCCAAAAAACGAAGCCAAAAAACTTTCCTAGGTTCTATTCTATAAACGGTGCCTAAAGTTAGATAAAAACATAGAAACATGATGGCAGATAAAGATCAAATGTCTCATCCAGTCTGCCCAATGCAGTAACCATTATCTCTTCCGCTCTCTCTAAGAGATGTTTATGTTTATATTTATTAAAAACTTTATACTGCATACTGCATAACAGCCTAAAATGGATCCATGCGGTTTACTATGTATAGTTCACATTCATTAAAAAAGAACTCCATTTAAAAATCGAAAAGGAAAGAATAAAAGCAAAAGTTAATTTTTTTTCAAAAAATACTATAACAATCAACATCTCAATAATAACAATTCTAATAATAAAAATTCTAATAGTAAAACAGTAAAACAATCAAATCTCAATAAACCATAACTAATACATACAACTAAAAATTTCCATAACAGAAATGAATCATTATATAAATACAGATTACAGTCCCAGACTCAATTCTTCAATTTGAGAAAGCCAGTTGAAAAAAATGTGCTTTAAAATGTCTTTTAAAATTTATATATGATCCTTCTTTTCTCAAGTCTATGGGCAAATTATTCCATAGCCGCGGAACTAAATAAAAGAACGCACAATCTCTAGTAGACGCAAGATGTGCCTTCAAGATATGAGGAATGACTACCCTATTGTCATTCAAAGATCGTACAATTCTTACTCCAAAATAACAGTTAATCAATAGCTGTTAATCACTAGCTTTTAACTATGTTTATTCCACTCAATTTGTACCATCTTTTAATCATTGTAAACTGCATAGAACTTCACGGTCCTGCGGTATATAAACTGTTATTATTATTATTATTATTAAATGCCTTGGGGCATAAAATAACACCAAGTTAGAAAGATATGAAGGCTGTAGCTGAAATAATGCTCTATGTGCCAACATCAGGATCTTAAATTTGATCCTAAATTCTATTGGTAACCAATGGAATTTTTAATACAAAGGTGTCATATGATCACGAATATATGCACGACCTAATAATCTAATCGCAGCATTTTGCACTGTTTGTAAGCGCTTCAGCTGTCTTAATACCTGCATATACTAAATTACCATAATCTAACTTTGACAATACAAAGGCATGAATTAGTGTGTGCAATGATTTCTCATCCAAAAAAGCTGTCTTAATGCCCCAAAACCTTTAGCAACCATGGTTGAAACCTGCTCCTCAAAGTTTAGATGACAATCGATTATAATTCCCAAGTACCTGAAACTATTTACTAGCTTTATATTATAATTATTTAAAGAAAAATCTAATTGCGGTGCTGCCTTATCTCTTGAGATACAACATGCTATAGCCTTGGACATATTTAGAATCAATTTATGTTCACTCAACCATTCTTCTATTCTATTTAATCCATTTAAAGAGGACCCAGATCTAAAGTTGCAGGTGATGTCATCTGCATAAATATATGTACTGATTCCTAGTTCCTGAATTTGTCTTGCCAAGGGGCTCAGAAAGATATTAAATAGAACTGGTGATAAGGCTGACCCTAGAGGTACTCCACAATCTAACGATCTATCCTGAGATATTAATCCCTCAGTGACTACTCTAAAAGTATGTCCTCGGAGAAATGCTGAAAACCAGTCCCAAACTATTCCAGGCTTTCTTTAATTCAGACACAGTCTCTGTCTCCACCACCTCTTCTGGGAGACTGTTCCACACATCTACCACCCTTTCTGTAAAAAAGTATTTCCTTAGATTACTCCTGAGCCTATCACCTCTTAACTTCATCCTACACCATCTCATTCCAGAGCTTCTGCTCAAATGAAAGAGACTCTACTCATGCACATTTACACCAAGTATATATTTCAACATTTATAGAATAGTGCTTACACTTGGGAGCGGCACCTGAACTTTAGGGATGACCATGTGCACTAATAGAAACATAGTGCAAGACCTTATGCCTAAAGTTAGGTGCAGATGCCCTTGATTCTATAATTACAAACATAACTTTGAGGAGCACCCCAAATCCTCCAATGACTCGTTCATTTCCATGTCTTCCTTTTGGCATGGTGTGCAAATTTTAGGTGCAGATCCCATGCATAAATTTACACACATACATTTAAATTAAAACCAATTAACACTAATAATTGCTTGTTAAGATAATTATCAGAACTAATTGGTTTATTTCATTAATTTGCATATGCAAATTAGGTGCATGCCCAAGTTTGCATGCACAGCCCATAATACCATTTATAGAGTTTAGGGCAGGGGTGCCCAACGCGTCGATCGCGATCGACCGGTAGCTCAGGAAGGCAACATAAGTCGATCGCAGAGCCCATCCCGGGCTCTGTGATAGACTCATGTTGCCGTCCCGATCTACCAGGCCTATCAGCCTTCCTCTCCCCGACGTCAAAGATGTCATTTCGGGGGGGGGGGGGAGGGCGTGGTGGCGTGGCGGCGGCAGCAGCAACAGCCTGAAAAAGAAATCATCCTGGCCGGGGTCGGTGTCATGCTCCGGAGCTTCTACAGCCTTCCTATCTCCCTCTCCCTTCTACCTGCTTCCGGCCACACCCCCTGCTCCGCGGCTCTCTTCGGCAACTCAGCAGCAGCGATCGACACAAGCTTCTGACATCGGGGCCTACCCTCTGCGAGTCCCGCTTGTTTCAACTTCCTTTTTCCACAAACGCGGGACTCGTAGAGGGAAGGCCTCGATGTCGGCAGCTTGTCTTGATCACCGCTGCTGACGAGTTGCTTAAGAGAGCCGCGGAGCAAGGGGGTTTTGCCAGGTGCAGGTAGAAGGGAGAGGGCCAGATGCAGGACTTGTGGGTGAGGGAGCAGAAGAGAGAGAGAAAGAGAGAGGGGAGGGAAACAAAAGGAAATATTTCATACTGGGCTGGGCCGGAGTGGATGGAGGGTGGAAAGATTCTGGCTACAGGGTGCATTAACAAAGGAAAAGGGGGGAAAGCTGAAAATGGAGATAGTGACACAAAGAAGAGAAAGAGTAAGCAGGATCTACTGAATAAGGATAGAGATACAGAGGGGACATGAAGAGGAGGTGAAATAGAGACATAGAAGTAATGCTGAAAAAGTGTGTGGGGGGGGGGAGATAAAGACATTGAAAGGGTAAATGGTGAACATGGGGTAAAGACAAGGACAGAGACAAATAAAGATTCTGAAAAAGTGGTGAGATAGGGATATAGATGAGATGGACACAAAGAAGGGTGATGCTGGAAAATAGGTGGAATGGTAATTCTGACAGACACAGAAGGGAAATGCTGGATCAAGGAGAGATGGGGCTCAGGCTGGATGGAATGAGGAGAAATGCCTTGTTGGCCCGGAACATCCTCTCCTATGTCAGAATTGACGTCAGGGAGTGGAATGCTGGTCAGCGCGACGCTTCTGCAGGGAAAGCTTGGGACGGCGGTGGCTTGGGGGCTGTTCCCCAATGCCGGTGGCAGCAAACCGAGTGGCTTGGGGGAGGGCACGGAGAAAGAAAGAAAGGGGGCAGACAGGGAGACAGAAAAAAGGGGGAACAGGGAGACAAAAAGAAAAAGTTGGGGGGGAGAATGAGGTCTGGAGGAGAGGAAACATACAGGAGGCTGAAAGAAAGGAAGAAAGATTGGATGCATAGTCAGAAGAAGAAAGTGCAACCAGAGACTCATGAAATCACCAAACAGCAAAGGTAGGAAAAATGATTTTATTTTCAATTTAGTGATCAAAATGTGTCGGTTTTGAGAATTTATATCTGCTGTCTATATTTTGCACTATGGCTCCCTTTTACTAAACCGCAATAGCGTTTTTTAGCGCAGGGAGCCTATGAGCATTGAGAGCAGCACGAGGCATTCAGCGTAACTCCCTGTGCTAAAACCTACTATTGTGGTTTAGTAAAAAGGGAGGGGGTGTATTTGTCTATTTTTGTATTTTGTTACTGAGGTGACATTGCATAGAGTCATCTGCCGTGACCTCTTTGAAAAAACCCAGAATATGAATAATTAACATTTTCTCTGCCTTTCAGTGTGCTTTGTGTTTTTTTTTTAAATTTTATTGTTGGTAGATCATTTTGACTTAGTCATTATAAAAGTAGCTCGCAAGCCCATAAAGTGTGGGCACCCCTGGTTTAGGGGATAGTGTACATCAACAGTGATGGACCTAGTGTATGTGACACCCAGGGCCAATCATTTTTTAACACCCCCCCTTCCCATATAAAACAATATATTTCGTAATTTTATTTATGTTTTTATTTTTTTTATACCGTCCAGCCCAGAGAGCTCAGAATGGGTTACAGTTTAACATTCACAGTGTTACAATATAACTTTATTTAGGGTGCTGTGGTGTAAACAAAATAAACAAAAAATACTTTTCCTCTCTCTTTTTAGGTCCTAGCTCACGCTCACTGTCTAACGCCAGTTCTGGCAGGATACACAGTTCAAATCTGACAAATTGTAATCACAAAACAGAAAATAAAATGATTTTTTTCTACCTTTTGTTGTCTGGTTGTTTTATTATTCAAATCATGTTGGTCCCAGGCTCTGGTTTCTGTTTGTCTTCTGTTAAATTGCTCATCAGGGTCTCCTGCCCATTTGATGTTTTCTTCTATTTTTGTGCTCACCATCCATCTTCCATCTGTTCTGAGCTTTTTGGGGAAAATGGAATAGAAAACTAATTTAATAAATAATTAAATCTTTGTACCTTCCCTTCCACTGCTATATTCAACATTTCTGGGTTTTTTCCCACTGTCTACCATTTCTCGCTCTCTCTCTTTCTCCCTGCCTTGTGCCCTGGGTCAAATCTCTCTATTCCTCTCCATGCAGCATCTCTCCCTTCCTCCCCTACATCCTCACATGCAACATTTCATTCTCTCTCCCTATGCACCATCTCTCCCTGCTGTCTACCCTATGTCCAACATTTCTCCTCCTCTCTTCTCCATGCATGTCTCCCTCCCCACTACCATATGCAGGATTTCTCTCTATCACCCCTTTCTACCTCTTTGATGCATCTCCCTTCCTCTTCTCCAGCCCATGCCCCACAATTCTTCCTGTCTCCTCCCCCCCATGTGCAGCAGCTTTCTATCCTTCCCATCCTCCTGTGCAGCACCTCTAAACCTGACCAACACCCCCCCACACACACACACAGACAGACACCATTCCACCGTGAGATTTTTTTGCAGCTTGCTCCACCAGGGTTTCTCTCTGTCGCATCACCAGTGATGTTATCAGTGACGCAGCAGAGGAAAGACCCTGGTGGCAGCCTTAACTCACCTCTCTGCCAGCATTGAGCCTTCCTCCTGCTTCCGCGATGACAGGACCCAGCAGAGAGGAAGGCTGGATGCTGGCAGAGCAGTGAAATTCCCAGACCATGATGCCGATCCTGGGAGCACCTCCTTATGGCCTATACCCGGGGCAGACTGCCCCTACCCCCTTGGTATACCACTGTATATCAATGAAGGATAGTGTGCACTATTTGAGTGAGAGTGCACACAATTGATACAATTGGGGGAAAATACAAAATTTCAGGATTTTTCATTTTGGAAACAGAAAGAATGAAGAGACACAAGAGGTATAAAATGACTTAAGTTATGTAATTTTTTCTATTGTTAATTTTCTTTGCTAAGAATCTCTTTTAAAAGATTGTTGACTAAATATATTGGAAGTATAAATGAATAACCAAAACACTGATTTAAGTGGAATTGGTTTATAAGTTTTCTTTTTAATAATTTATGTTAATCTGAAATACAAGTAATGTATTGCTTGTTTGTATTGATAAAATTGAATAAACAAATAAAAAAAAAAAAAAAAAAAAGTTATGTAATTTGATAAGAAGATGGGCAGATGTATCCACAGTTTTTCATGAAAGCAGAAAATGGGAAAATACTTTAGTTCATCTATCCTTTGATAGCTTTAAAGAAAATGAGTATTGAATATTAGAGACAGAAGAAAACTGCAGTATTATGTTTCTTTCTGTCCATCTGAAGGAAATAGCAATGCTATTAAGTAAATTAATTTCTTATACTTCACATAGTTTTTGTGAAGAAGCAATGTAAGTATGGGAAAAACTGCAGGGATTCTAATTTCTATGCTTATAGCCAATGAATGAATTAAGTCAAGGTAGGAACAGCAGGATTTAAAATTCAGTGTGCAAATAGGGTTATGGCCCTTCACGCTGTCCTTGTCTGAATTCTGCTTATTATATGCACATCTTGTTTTTGCTTGCTGGATTGTTTCCAAAAATCGTTAAGAATGTAATCAAAGTTGTAATACTGTCAATTAAATCTTATTTAATTGTTAACAAAAAAATTGTAATGTCTAATTTCAAAAGTAATTTCAGCCTGTTTTAACCTTACAGTATCTAACAACTGATACTAAAGTACATAAATAATGTCAGTTTAGGACAGAGCGGAAGTCCATCAAGCCAAGTATCCTGCTTCCAACAGTGGGCAAACCAGGCCATACGAACCTGGAAGATCCCAAAAAAGTACAACAGATTTTATGCTGCGTATCCTAGAAATAAGCAGTGAATTTTCCCAAGTCCATCTTAATAATGGTTTATGGATTTGGCTTTCAGGAATCTGTCCAACCCTTTTATAAACCCTGCTAAGGTAACCGCTTTTACCATATTCTCTGTCAATAAATTCCAGAGTTTAATTGCTTGTTGAGTGAAGAAATATGCTCTCTGATTTTTTCTTTTTCTTTTTACCACTTAGTAGCTTCATTGTGAGTCTTTGTATTTTTGGATCAGTCCTTGGTCCAGTTCTTTCAACATTTTTCCACTCCACTCAGTATTTTGTACACTTCAGTCATCTCTCCCCTCAGCCATTTCTTCTCCAAACTGAAGCGCCCTGGCCTCTTTAGCCTTAAGAACATACAAAATCATCCCATGTTCTTTATCATTTTTGTCAGCTTTCTCTGTACCTTTTCTAATTCTGCTGTATCTTTTTGGGGGAGGCACAGTCACACCACGGAGCAATACAAAGGCATTATAATATTTTGGGTTTTTTCTCTATTCCTTTCTTAATAAGTTCTAACACTCCATTTGCTTTCTTAGCTGTCGCTTCATACTGAGAAGAGGGTTTCAACATATCATAAACAATGACACCTAAATCCTTTTCCTGGGTAGTGATGCCTAACATAGAACCATGCATCATGCATCTTCTCTAAATGAATCAATTTAATTGAGTAACAAGCCAATTACACCAGTAATTGGGTACTAACAATCAATCATTGATGCTAATTGGCAACAATTTGGATTTATAGATAGTAGCATAGTAACATAGTAGATGACGGCAGATAAAGACCCGAATGGTCCATCCAACCTGCCCTGATTCAATTTAAATTTTTTAATTTTTTCTTCTTAGCTATTTCTGGGCAAGAATCCAAAGCTCTACCCGGTACTGTGCTTGGATTCCTACTGCCGAAATCTCCGTTAAAACCTACTCCAGCTCATCTACACCCTCCCAGCCATTGAAGCCCTCCCCAGCCCATCCTCCACCAAATGGCCATATACCGACACAGACCGTGCAAGTCTGCCCAGTACTGACTTTAGTTCAATTTTTAATATTATTTTCAGATTCTAGATCCTCTGTGTTCATCCCACGCTTCTTTGAACTCAGTCACAGTTTTACTCTCCACCACCTCTCTTGGGAGAACATTCCAGGCATCCACCACCCTCTCCGTAAAGTAGAATTTCCTAACATTGCCTTTGAATCTACTACCCCTCAACCTCAAATTATGTCCTTTGGTTTTACCATTTTCCTTTCTCTGGAAAAGATTATGTTCTACATTAATACCCTTCAAGTATGCGCACATCTTGGTAAACAATATTCTTTAAAGCTGTGTGCATAAATTTTTTCATGTGCAATAGAAAGGTGGGGGGGGGGGTATGGCCATGAGAGGGGCATGGGCAGATCAGGGGCATTCACTAAAGATGTGCAAACTAGTACTGAATTTGAGGGATCTGTGTCTAATTCACATATGAGGATTTACACCAAGTTTCACGAAAGAAAGGAAAACAAAGATAAAAATGTTATAATGCCCTTGTATCGCTCTATGGTACGGCTGCACATTGAATACTGTGTGTAGCTCTGATCGCCGTATTTCAAAAAAGATATAGCGGATTTAGAAAAGGTATAGAGAAGGGTAACGAAAATGATAAAAAGGATGGGATGACGCCTCTTTGAGGAAAAGGTTAGGCTAGAGCTCTTCAGCTTGGAGAAGAGACAGCTCTGAGGAATTTGAGAGAGGTCTATAAAATAATGAGGAAAGTGAAAAGGGTAGATGTGAATCACTTGATCACTCTTTCCAAAAATACTAGGACTAGGGGATATGCGATGAAGCTACTAAGTAGTAGATTTAAAACAAACCAGAGAAAATATTTCTTTACACATGTAATTAAACTCTGGAATTCATTGCTGGAGAATGTGGTGAAATCAATTAGCTTAACGGGATTAAAAAAAAGGTTTGGATAATTTCCTAAAATAGAAGTTCATAGGCTATTATTGAGCTGGCTTGGGGAAATCCACTGTTTATTCTTAGGATAAGCAGCATAAAATCTGTTTTACTACTTGGGATTTAGCTAGGTACATGTGACCTGGGTTGGCTACTGTTGGAAACAGGATACTGGGCTTGATGGACCTTCAATCTGTCCCAGTATGGCAACTCTTATGTTCTTATTGCATAAATCCATAGATACGGATCCTGGTGCTATGTGCTATTCTATAAATAGCACTCAAATAAGAGCACCATTTATAGCAGGGGTGTCCAACCTTTTGGCTTCCCTGGGCCGCTTTGGCCAAAAAAAATGTTTCTGGGGCCGCATAAATGCGCAAATGCTGCAGCAAGATAGAGGAGGGAGCCGGCAAGATGGTAAACACCCGGGGGAAGCAGAGGAAAACACTTCATCGCCCTTGACCGGAGCCGCACAAAATACTTCACTGGGCCGCATGTGGCCCTCGGGCCGCAGGTTGGACACCCCTGATTTATAGAATGGCATTCAGTGCTCATATTTTTTGGTACCCAAATTTGAGCACCATTTACTGAATTTAAGCTTAGATGTTATCTGACATTTAGATGCCCAGTCTCTCAAGGTGCTCTTGCAATTTTTCACAACCCTTTTGTGGTTAAACAACTTTGAATAACAAATCACCTCACTCATTATTCCTGTTTCCAGATCAATTATAAATATGTTAAAAAGCCATGGTGGTGGCCTAGACCCCTGGGGATCTCCACTATTTACCCTTCTCCATTGAGAACATTCATCCTTTTTTAACCCTACTCTGTTTTCTATCATTTAACCAGTTCTTTTTTTTTTTTTTTTTTTTAAATAATAATAATAACAACTTTATTTTTATACACCACAATACCACAAAGGACACTGTCTCTTATCCCATGACTTTCTAATTTCCTCAGAAGTTGGTTCATAAAGTAGTTTGCCAAATGCCTTCTGAAAATCCAAACATACAATATAAACTTACTCACCTTTATCCACATGTTTATTCGCTCCTTCAAACAAATGTAGGAGAATGGTGAGGCAAGATTTCCCATGGCTAAATTTGTGTTGGCTTTTTCCCATTTATTTATGTCTACGCATATGCTCAGTAATTTTGCTCCTTATAATCTTTACCATTTTACCCGGAACTGACATCAGGCTCATAAATCTATAATTTTCCCTGTCACCTCTGGAACCCAGGTCTTTTGCATGAACATAAAGCCAAGGTTAAACCCTCCAATCTTTTGGTACCACGCTTAATTTTAAAGATAAATGATGTATTATTAATAATTGTTTTGCAAGTACATTCATACATAGAAGATGGTATAGAATTTTCAGTGCTAGTAGTGTTTTAAAAATAATTAACATACCAAGAGTTGTGGTGATCTGTACTCTTCATTGTCATACTGGACAGTCAATTTTGGAAAGAGCTTTTGAGGCACATCTCCCTGTTTCAGTGAAGGTGGAGGCTACCAATCAAATATGAGGTAATAGGAGATTACAAGAGAGAAAAAAATCCCGAGAGTACATATAATAGTTTTCACCTACCTCTTCCAAAAAAGGTAGGTTTAAAAACTATTATAAGCTTGTACATGTTGTAAACTGAAACCCATTACTTGTTTGCTTCCTGGTATATTTGGAAACCATGTTTGACATAACCCAAAACTGCATGTTGCATAGTTGGTCTTGGCATATGGTCTTGTGAGATGATTACACCATATAAAGATTCTCCAGTTTTATATCAATCTTCTAAAGACTTTATTATGCATGTGACCTACCCATGAACAGAAGAGTATTAAAGTGGATTAGTCTAGCCTAGTGGCTTTATGTTCATACAAAAAACCTGGGTTTAATCATTGGGTTATATCTTCCATTCAGAGGGCCACATAGGGCTTAGAATACAGCAAAAGCAATATTCACAGCCTTAGAAAGAGTCCCAATCATTGCTTAATGGTCTTGGGACAACTTAGGTTGCAGGGTTCCAGAAGAAGACCTTGTGCGTGGTCATGGGGCTGTAGATGAATGTTGTTTCAATGTAAATAGAGTAAGAGGAAGATATATAATAGGAACATAGAAAATCAAAGGCAGATAAAGACTATATGGCCTATCTAGTTGCCTATCCATGCCATCTACTATCCCTTCCTCTCCTTTAGAAATTCAATGTACTTATCCCAAGCTTTCTTGAATTCAGATACATTTTTTGTCTACCCTTTCCATGAAAAAGTATTTCTGAGATTATTTCTTATTCTATCCTCTTTCACTTTCATCCTGTGCTCCCTCATTCCATCCACATAAAAGTAAATCATCCACATAAAAGCCTTAAAGGACCTAGTCCGCTAGGGATACAGGACCCAACACGATCCGCGTTTTGACAAAAAGTCTTTCCATTGCAAATGCAAGCAGTGTCTCACTTCCGGTTCACCACACAATTGTTTCCCACATACACACCTTTATAGGACCCCCAGGGACCACTGAAGAAGACTTTTTGTCGAAACGCGGACCGTGTTGGGTCCTGTATCCCTAGCAGACTAGGTCCTTTAAGGCTTTTATGTGGATGATTTACTTTTATGTGGATGGAATCATTTTATGTGGATGATTTTAGTGTACCTTTGGAACTTTGATACTTTCAAATAAAGTCCATTTAGGAACATCGTCACTCCACAGAGTTTTTTTGGTTTTCTCTGGATTTTCTTCTTTGTGGATATTTTGGGGTCAATTCCTTTTGTTTTTTCCACCAAAGTATACATTTTGAGATCTTTAAGTCTGACCCCCTGTGCTTTATGATGACCACTCACCATTTTAGTAGCCATCCTCTGGACTTTACATATGATCACACCGCCCAAGTCCTGCTCCACTTTCAAGTACAAAAGTTCTTCACCTCGTAAACTGTACTGTTCCCCTGAGTAGTTGTGAATTTTTATAGTAGAGTGGAGTCCAGTTCTGAATGAGTTGAAAGTTGATATTCAGTGCTAGATGACTGGGTAGGAGAGGCTGCTACCTGGTCAACTAGTGCAGACCAGGTCAGGTGGACCTAAATTAACAGGGTGACTGAATATCGAGGATGCTAGGGTAACTCCCAGCAGCCATCTTTTAACCAGTGTTGCTATCTGAATAAATGCTTTTGATTATTAACTCCCTTGCTTTTGTGTAAATGTTATTAAAACAACTGCTTTCAACAATTGGAGGTGAAATAAGTTGCAATAATGAACCTCTGATCAAACTAGGTTTTTGCCAGATACTTGTGAGCTGGATTGGCCACCATAAAGATAAGATACTGGGCTAGATGGACAATTGGTTTGACCCAGTAAGACTATTATGTTCCTATGTTCTTATCACAATTCTATTATTCCTGTATTTTTAATTGTTGTTTTTTTCTCTCTCTTGTAGCACTGGAGAGTATGGAGGGGTATTATTACAGAGATAACGTGTCAGTAGAAGAATTCCAGTCACAGATTAATGCAGCTTCATTGGAAAAAGTTAAACAGTATAAGCAAAAGCTCAGGTAACAATCTATTCTTTCAAGATTGTTTCTAAGTGGGGAAGCTATCAATGTAGGCTACTGTACCTTAGTTTCGGCAGACTTGACTAGAGCATACATGGAACAGAATCTACTCCATTGCTGGTATAATTGAATGTAATAAGTTACCATTGATACTAAGGGGAAAGGGCAGAAAAACTTGAAACTGCTTATAAATGCTTATTGAGAAATCATTTACTTTCATATAGGACCATGCTGTGGTTCAGTTTTACATTACATTAGTGACTTTTATTCCGCCATTACCTTGCAGTTCAAGGCGGATTACATAAGAGGTTATCTGGACAATTCTAGAAGAGATTACTTCAGGGGACTGAGATGCTTCCTGCAGAGTTTGTCTTGATAGATTTCTTGAATAGCAGGGTATTTCTTTTCTGAAAGTTTTGTAATCTGTTGTCATGATCAGTAGATTGGATAGTTGGTGGTTAAGCTTCGTTGCCTTCGTGGCCAGTAGGCCATCATACATTTTTTTGCATTTGACGCCTCTTTAAATAGTAGACAGTAAAATCTGAATTGTATTCTTGCTTGTACTGGAAGCCAGTATGAGTCGAGGTATGCGGCGGTGATGTGGTCGTATTCTTGAGCGAATAGATTAGGCTCAGGGCTGTGTTTTGTATTGTTTGTATTTGCTTTATCTTGACTGCGGGGCAGGGGAGATAGAGGATGTTGAAGTAGTCTAGAAGTCCTAGGACTAGGGATTGGACCACAAGCTGGAATTGTTTTCTGTCAAAGAATTTTTGGATTTGCCTTAGGTTTCGCATGACCACGATTGATTTCTGTATTGTTTTGTTGATTTGTGGTTGCATGGTACAGCTTCTGTCTATTATCACTCCCAGAAGGCTTAGGGTGGGTTGAATGGGGTATGTGATTGATTTGATTACTAAGTTTGTTATGGTTTGGGTTTTGTTTGTTTCGAGAATAAATTTTGTTTTGTCTGGGTTCAGTTTTAGTTTGTGTTCTTCCATGTGGCCACCGTTTGTAGTGTTCTATGTAGTTTGTCTGTCATGGAGTGTGTTGGTTGATCAAAAGGAAGGAGGATGGTGATGTCGTCTGCATAGCTATAAGCCTAATTTAAGCCTAATTTGTCAAGGCAGGTGCAGAGGGATTCAATATAGAAATTGAAGAGTGTTGGGGATAAAGGTGACCCTTGGGGTAATCAGCAGGGTTTGGACCATGGTTCTGATTTTTCTTTGTTTGTTTTTACTCTGTAGGTCCTGGATTGTAGGAATCTTAACATTGTTCTGCATTCTCTGAGCAAGACTCTGCATGGGTCCTTGTAGAGAGCATTGCTGATAGATCATACCATCCAGACTTTTTTTTTTGGTAGTTATCGCCTCAGTGAGGAAGGTCTCAGAGCTGCAGGCTCTGTCATCAAGAGGACCTTTCCTTAGGTTTACGGAAGCTGAGGTCTCACTGTGCATGGTAACTTCCTTTCTATCAAAAGCAGTCTCGACCTTCCACATAAATCAGGACATCCAGCTACCAATGTTCCATTCCATGGGCTCGAAGAAAAAGGTCAAAGCTTTGGAGTTGCTGGAAGTTAGAAGACTTCTTTGTTACTTCGATGTGACGAGGGATTTTCGTCTCTCAGATCATCTTTTTTGAATGAATCCTAGCTGTTTGGGGAAGCTGGTTTCTAAGATTCCCATTTCAAGATGGATTGGTAAGGCTATTCCTTCAGCATACATAGGGTGTGGTAAGTAGCCACCAATTTATCAGAGGGCACACTCTATGAGGAGTGCGACTCTTTCATAGGATGAGTCACGGGCCCGAAGAGATTTATAGGAGATTTCATACTTCCACAAAATGGTAAAGGGTGGAAGTAGCCAATTGAATGGATGCTGCATTTGGGTCCTCAATGCTAGCTTCAAGTTCAAGTTTCAAGTTTATTAGGTTTTTATATACCGCCTATCAAGGTTATCTAAGCGGTTCTATAATCAGGTACTCAAGCATTTTCCCTATCTGTCTCGGCGGGCTCACAATCTATCTAACATACCTGGGGTTATGGAGGGTTAAGTGACTTGCCCAGGGTCACAAAAAGCAGTGCGGGGTTTGAACTCACAACCCCAGGGTGCTGAGGCCATAGCTCCATCTACTGCGCCACACACTCCTCCTCATCTGCTGTGCCGTAGAAAAAAGAGAACCCAATGGTTTTAGTAAATGGGAGAGTGCGGGAATCACATAAGTGTTAGTGTTGGTTGCACTCAGGTAGGAGGCTTGTTGAGTTTCACATTATTTCATGTTCCTATTGGTACTGCTTTGCTTTAATTGTATTTTAATGACAGAACAGACTTGGCTTGGTTGGGGAGTTCCCTATGTCCCTCCTATTTCTATTTCCTTTCATAGTGGTTGTCAACAGCTTTGGTACGAACTGGGGAGCACAGAACACAGAGCAGGGATAGAGGAAGAGGAGCCAAAAAAGGTAAATAACACCTTCCACACAACTTGTGATTAAAACTGAATAATCCACTGGTTCAAAACTCATATGTCTTTCTACTAGAAAGAAGATTCTTGA
This sequence comes from Geotrypetes seraphini, assembly GCF_902459505.1. Taxonomy (NCBI): domain Eukaryota; kingdom Metazoa; phylum Chordata; class Amphibia; order Gymnophiona; family Dermophiidae; genus Geotrypetes; species Geotrypetes seraphini. Next base: position 102,547,557 of record NC_047085.1, on the reverse strand, counting down.
GGTAAGGACCTGATGATAGGATGCTTAAAAAAACCAATTTTAACTAGATTGTAAGGGTCTAACTGATTCATAGATTTGCAATCATGTACTCAATTCCATATCTTGCATGATTTGTACACATTTAAATATAAGACAAACAATAAATACTTAAATTGAATGTAGTACTTTAATGGCAACCAATGTAACTCAACTAGCACTGGAGTAATGTGATTGCACTGTTATGTTTTGGCTAACTGAAAGGATCATAATGATGAATTAAATAATACAATATAGATCATATTTACAAAAACCCAGATGTAGAAATACTAACACCTAGACCACTATTGTAAAGGCGCTGATAAAGGACCGCATCATTGATCACCTTGACGGACACGGTTTAATGAGGACCAGCCAGCATGATTTCAGCAAAGGCAGATCTTGCCTGACGAACTTGCTGCACTTCTTCGAGGGACTAAACAGACGGATAGACAAGGGCAACCCAGTCGACATTGTATATCTAGATTTTCAGAAGGCGTTTGACAAGGTTCTGCATGAACGACTACTTTGTAAAATTGCAAGCCATGGAATCGAGGGTGAGATACTCACATGGATTAAAAACTGGCTGGAGCATAGGAAACAGAGAGTGGGGGTAAATGGATAATACTCGGACTAGAAAAGTGTCACCAGCGGGATGCCACAGGGCTCGGTGCTTGGACCCGTGCTCTTCAACATCTTTATAAACGATCTGAATATTGGCACAGCGAGTGAGGTGATTAAATTTGCGGACGATATGAAGTTATTCAGAGTAGTGAAGACACAGGGGGATTGCGAAGATCTACAAAGTGACATAATCAAGCTCGAGAAATGGGCATCGACATGGCAAATGAGGTTCAACGTGGATAAGTGCAAAGTGATGCATGTCAGTAACAAAACTCTCATGCACGAATACAGGATATCCGGGGCGGTACTTGGAGAGACCTCCCGGGAAAGAGACTTGGGAGTTCTGATCGACAAGTCGATGAAGCCGTCTGCACAATGTGCGGCGGCGGCAAAAAGGGCGAACAGAATGCTAGGAATGATAAAGAAGGGGATCATAAACAGATCAGAGAAGGACATCATGCCGCTGTACCGGGCCATGGTGCGCCCTCACCTGGAGTACTGTGTCCAGCACTGGTCGCTGTACATGAAGAAGGACATGGTACTACTCGAAAGGGTCCAGAGAAGAGCGACTAAAATGGTTAAGAGGCTGGAAGAGTTGCCGTACAGTGAGAGATTGGAGAAACTGGGCCTCTTCTCCCTTGAAAAGGGAATACTGAGAGGAGACATGATTGAAACATTCAAAATACTGAAGGGAATAGTCTCAGTAGATAAAGACAGACTGTTCACACTCTCCAAGGTAGAAAGAACAAGAGGGCACTCTCTAAAGTTGAAAGGGGATAGATTCCGTACAACGTAAGGAAGTTCTTCTTCACCCAGAGAGTAGTGGAGAGCTGGAACGCTCTTCCGGAGGCTGTTGTAGGGGAAAACACCCTCCAGGGTTTCATGAGTAAGCTGGACAAGTTCCTTCTAAACTGAGACGTACGCAGGTGAGGCTGGACTCATTTAGAGCACTGGTCTTTGACTTGGGGGCCGCCGTGTGAGCGGGCTGCTGGGTAGGATGACCCAGTAGCGGCAACTCTTTATGTTCTTACTAATCTGAAATTTTTTTTGTTGTAATTATCCACTGTGTTTTTGGGGCATGAAACACAGGGATGTGTCTCTGCTACAAAGATGTGCCCAAGCCGTACTATTTTCAATGACATCATAGGAATATGAAATTGAGACAGTGAAAAAGCAAGACAGGAAGAAAATCAATGCCTTTGAATTAGGGCATTGGTGAAGAACACTGCATATACTGTGGGCTACCTAAAGAACAAAACAATCAGTAATGAAGGAGATCAGTGCTAAGCTTTCCTCAGAAGCTCAAATAAAAAGAATTTTACCGAATTCAGACTCATTATGCAAAAAGAAAGCTCATTAGACAAAGACATCATGCTTGGCAAAGTTGAAGGTCAACACAAAAGAGGAAGACTGGTAATGTGATGAATCAATATAGTTAGAACAGCTATGGATGTCTCTTTGTCAACAATTAGCAGCCTGACTTAAAAACGAACATAGCTTGGAATGTCTATTCATACAGGCCTGATTCTATATATCATGCCTAAAAAATTGGTGCTGACTAGAGCAAGACAAATTGATATAGCATTCCATAGGCCATAGGATTAATGCTGTTGCTTCTTCTGAGTACTTGTGGTTGCCAAAACTCAGCAACTGAACTGGTTACCAGAATGACTTTGAATACCATTTGCAAACTGGAAATATAAGATCATTTAAGTTTTTCGTGTAGATAGTTCATAATCCCAGTCTTTTAGAGAATTGTCACTATCTAGCTTCTTCCTTTCCCTTCTCTTTGCACCTTTAGTGTTAATAAATTATGCAGATCTTGTCTTTAACAATATACACCACCTTATGCCTGCTTTGTTAGTCTTCCTGTGTTTTCCCATAAGCCCCCAATTTCATTAAGGCAACTTTCTGCTATGCTAATAATAGCATATGGCGCACCTAGGCCCAGCACCATGATATATTAGAAAAAAAGTTCTAAAACATTGGCATCATGCCAAGATTACTATTAGATTTTCCTATGAAGTTTGATTAAGGAGCCAAACTAGCCTTTAGCAATCAAGTAAAGTGCTTCAGAAATTTATAAACTCTGTCATGTTCTGAAAATTCCAACAAAGAGCTTTTATGAAAAGCAGTGGTGGAGATATTTGCAGAGTGAAGCTTGCAGCGTTTTGCAAATTGCTTTAGACTGAATTCATTACATCTAAGCTGTTTTTATCTTTAAAATTAGTGGATAGCTGATGTCATCGAAAGAATTAATTTGCTGCGGTCGTGCAGTACCTAAGGAATATGGTCATAGACTTGTGGTAATGAAAGTGCTCTGAGATTTATAGCCCAGGTTTGTTCCCTTGGAAAAGCTTGAATCCATCACCCACAGTACTTCAGGAGAAGTACTACAAGTGCAGGATTACAAACCCTCTACCACATGCGATAAGTTTGAGTCACTTAAAGGATGACTGCCTCTGTTTTATTTCTTTTTATTTTTAAATATTATTCTAAATGTTTTTTATTTGGTGGGAAATAAAAGCGGGGGAAAACATGTTTATAATTATTATAAATAGGGTTTCTGTTCCTAGATGCTTATAAAGTGTAAATTTAGGTGTTAATTTCTATCTAATTAGGATTTTTATTGGTGCTGTCAGACCACAGATACTATCTAGAATCAGAAAATAATAGTAAATATTGAAGAACTAAGGGCTCCTTTTACTGAGCTGTGATAGCGGTTTTAGCACGCGCTTAGCACGCACAGAATTGCCACGTGTGCTGGACGCTAAAGCCAGCATTGGGCTGGCATTAGTTCTAGCCGTGTAGCGTGGGTTTAGCGCGCGCTAAAATTCTGCGCACGCTAAAAATGCTATCGCAGCTTAGTAAAAGGAGCCCTAAAGGCAGTACTGGGCAGACTTGCATGGTTTGTGTCTGTATATGGCCTTTTGGCTGGGAGGGTGTGGATGGGCTGGAGTGAGCTTTGACGGAAACTTCAGCAGTTGGAGCCCAAGCAAAGTACTGGGTAGAGCTTTGGATTCTTGCCCAGAAATTGCTGAGAAGAAAAAAAAAAATTACATTAAATCAGGTTGGGCAGACTGGATGGACCATTCAGGTCTTTATCTGCCGTCATCTACTGTGTTACTATGTTATGTTACTGTTGCAAGTAGAATCAAATATTCAGACTTGTATCACTTCAGTCATCATCAAAGAAAAGGCACAGTGAGTTGATGATCCAGCATAAGCTAAGGGAAAGTGGTATATTCTCATTGTTTATCCAATAGACACCTAATTTAATTAGGATGTTTTATTGCTGTGCATATCAGTTGAAACTTAAAACCAGAAGACCTAATTATGAACACTGGCCAGTAAAATCCAAAGGTCCAGCACCCAAAAAAAATCTAGAATACTCAAGAGCTCCCAACACAAATTGCAGCTATAAATCTTAAATTTAATCATTTTAACCATTTCTTTAGCTGAGCATGTTGTTTTGGGAATGTGTTTTTAGAGCCAAAATGAAGCAGTCAATTCTGATCCTTGGACAAGGTGGGTTGCCCATTGGTATAAATCATTTTCCTTTGTAGCTTCTTCCATTTTTTATAAACATGGTGGGTGTTTTATAGAACTTGTTACTGAAGTTTTCATACTGGACCTTTGTATTTTATTGAACTGTGTTGATAAGGAACTTGTTGAACACATATTCTTGCTAGTATCAGCAGTCAACCTATTCCCTACGCTTGTTTTTTTGCCATTGGAGTAGAGTTGTGTGTGTGTGTGTGGGTGGGGGGGGGGGGTTCATCTCTCCTGTTCTTTGTTAATGTTTATCACTTCCAATCGGAGGCTGTAAATTAGCACTGGTTTAAAAATCAGTTCTATGGCCTCCATTTACAAAACTGGGATAGCAGTTTCTAGCGTGGGGAGCTGCGTTGAATGGACCGTGCTGCTCCCGATGCTCATTGAGTTCCTATGAGCGTTGAGAGCACAGCGGGCCATTCAGCACGGCTCCCTGCACTAGAAACTGCTATCGCAGTTTCGTAAAAGAGGGCATATGTTTTGTGAATCTATGAAATTCTTGCAGTGATATTGTTACAATCCTCATCAATAATAATAAAACTCTAAGCGTGCATGCGCACTCCTACCTGCGTGATTTGTGCTCTGTAGCTCCATGGCTTCGCATGCTCAGTAGAAGGAGTCAGCAGTGGTTTCCGACGCAGGCGCGGATCGTGAGAGGAGCTGCCGCGGCAGCTTTAAACTCAAAAATAACTTCGGCAAGGGACTGTAAGGGAGCCTGTCAGAAACAAACAGAAATGCTGCTGCACAGGGAAGTGGGGGAGGGAGGGAAATGCTGCTGGTGAGAAAAGGGGGCTGGGGCTGGAAGCTGAAAGGGAAAAGATGGGAGAAGGGGGGGGGGTAAAAATGGGTTTGGAGCTGGGGCTGAACATAGGGGACATGTGAGGGAAAGAGGCTTTACTAGCACCCGCAGAGAAAGGGGTGACATGATAGAGACATTCAAATATCTTACGGGCCGTATTGAGGTGGAGGAAGATATGTTCTTCCTTACAGGGCCCACGGCAACCAGAGGGCATCCGCTCAAACTCAAGGGTGGGAGATTTCATGGTGACATCAGGAAATACTTCTTCACCGAAAGAGTGGTTGATTGATGGAATGGTCTTCCACGTCAGGTAGTTGAGGCCAGTAATGCACTCGACTTCAAGGGACGATGGGATAAACATATAGGTTCACTCTGGGGAAATGCTTAAAAAGAGGGTTCTTGTTGAGGAAGGGTTCTTGGAGTGGGTTTGCTCCGAGAAATTCTTAGAGGGAGGGTTCTTGTTGAGGGAGAGTTCTTCGAGTCGGCAGACATGTTGGGCCAATGACCCTTTTCTGCTGTCATACTCTATGTTTCTATGTTAATGTAACGGGCTTAAACACTAGTTTAAAATAATTGTTATTTATAGTTGTTAAATCAAAAGGTGTAGTGAAATTACAGTATGCTTCCTAGAGTGGCTTGAGACATGTATTAACAAATAAGATTTTTCTCTCTGTCTTTAATGGTCACTGGGTTTTCTTTGCTTACATGCTATTGTTAATATATTTCAACCACAAGAAAAGAGTAATGGTACGAAAATGAAGGAAGTATGAACAAATTAGAACTGGGTTTGACTGCACTGAGATGGTACATCTTTAAAAAGGTTTTGTGCACTAGAATTATTTTTAGAACATTTTGTACGTTCAGACTGTACACCAGGAGTGTCAAAGTACCTCCTCGAGGGCCGCAATCCAGTTGGGTTTTCAGGATTTCCCCAATGAATATGCATGAGATCTATTTGCATGCACTGCTTTCAATGTATGCTAATAGATCTCGTGCATATTCGTTGGGGAAATCCTGAAAATCCGACTGAATTACGGCCTTCGAGGAGGGACTTTGATACCCCTACTGTACACGGAGCTTTACTGGTAATATGACATTACTTTAGGAAGACAAACAGAAAAAAACAAATCCAGGGGTGCCTTTGAGCACAGACCAAGATGACCAAGTAAACTGAGAGCTCTAGTTGAGCCTGATTTAAAGATCAAATACCATGCATGGTGACTGCTCAGCAACTACCTTAAGGATCAGAAGATGGCTTAAGAACATAAGAACATAAGAAGTTGCCTCCGCTGAGGCAGACCATAGGTCCATCCTGCTCAGCGGTCCGCACCCGCGGCGGCCCATCAGGCCCATTGCCTGAGCAATGGTCTATACCTATCTATACCCCCCAATCCCTTTTTCTTCTAGGAATCTATCCAAACCTTCTTTGAAACCATTTAATGTTTTCTTTTCTACAACAGCCTCTGGAAGCGTGTTCCATGTATCCACCACCCTCTGAGTGAAAAAGAACTTCCTAGCGTTTGTTCTAAACCTGTCCCCTTTCAATTTCTCCGAGTGCCCCCTTGTACTTGTGGCGCCCCTTAATTTTAAAAATCTGCCCCTGTCTATTTTTTCTATGCCCTTCAGGATCTTGAAGGTTTCTATCATGTCTCCTCTAAGTCTTCGCTTCTCCAGGGAGAAAAGTCCCAACTGCTTCAATCTGTCGGTATATGGGAGATTTTCCATTCCCTTTATCAGTTTGGTTGCTCTTCTTTGTACTCCCTCAAGTACCGCCATGTCTTTCTTGAGGTACGGCGACCAGTACTGGACACAGTACCCCAGATGCGGCCGTACCATTGCACGATACAGCGGCATGATGACTTCCTTCGTCCTGGTCGTAATACCCTTCTTAATGATACCCAGCATTCTGTTTGCTTTCCTAGAGGCTGTGGCGCATTGCGCCGATGCCTTCAGTGTTGCGTCTACCATCACTCCCAGGTCTCTCTCCAGGTTACTAACCCCTAGTGGTATTCCCCCCATTTTGTATGTGAACATCGGGTTCTTTTTCCCCACGTGCATGACCTTGCATTTCCCCACGTTGAAGCTCATCTGCCACTTTTCGGCCCACTTTTCCAGCTGCGTTAGATCCTTTTGGAGATCCTCGCAGTCTTCCTTGGTTTGAGCCCTGCTGTATAGTTTGGTGTCATCTGCAAATTTAATGACTTCACACTTAGTTCCCGCCTCTAGATCATTTATGTAGATATTGAACAAGAGCGGTCCCAGCACCGACCCTTGCGGAACTCCGCTCGTGACCCCTTTCCAGTCTGAGTAGTGTCCCTTTACGCCAACCCTCTGCTTCCTGTTTGCCAGCCAGTTTTTGATCCATCGGTGGATCTCCCCTTGTACCCCATGGTTCCATATCTTTTTAAGCAGTCTCTCGTGTGGCACCTTGTCGAAGGCTTTTTGGAAGTCAAGGTAAATGATGTCTATAGATTCCCCTTTATCCACCTGGCTGTTCACTCCCTCAAAGAAGTACAATAAGTTTGTGAGGCATGATCTACCCTTACAGAAGCCATGTTGACTCGGTTTTAGCTGCCCATTTTTTTTGATGTGTTCACAGATGCTGTCTTTAATCAGTGCCTCCATCATCTTTCCCGGGACTGAGGTCAGGCTCACCGGCCTGTAGTTTCCCGGGTCCCCCCTTGCGCCCTTCTTGAAGATGGGCGTGACATTTGCTATTTTCCAATCCTCCGGGATATCTCCGGTTTTTAAGGATAGGTTGCATATCTGTCGAAGTGGCTCCGCTATTACGTCTTTTAGTTCCTTGAGTACCCTTGGGTGAATGCCATCCGGACCCGGCGATTTGTCGCTCTTTAGTCTGTCAATCTGCTTGAGTACATCCTCTTGGCTTACCTCTAAACAGACCAGCTTATCGTCTTGGTCTCCTATTACGATCTCCTCGGGTTCCGGAATGGTGGTTATATTCTCCATCGTGAAGACTGACGTGAAGAACTCATTTAACCTGTCAGCTATCTCTTTCTCTTCTTTTACAACTCCCTTTCTGTCTCCATCGTCCAATGGTCCCACTTCTTCTCTCGCCGGTTGCTTCCCCTTGACGTATCTGAAGAACGACTTGAAGTTTGTTGCTTCCTTTGCCAGTCTCTCTTCGTATTCTCTTTTTGCTTTTCTAATCACTCGGTGACACTCTTTCTGGTGTTCTTTGTGCCCTTTTTGGTTCTCCTCTGTTTGGTCTTTTTTCCATTTTCTGAACGATGCTTTCTTGTCGCTTATCGCCTTCTTCACTGCACTTGTTATCCACATTGGGTTTTTTGTTCTATTTTTTTTGCACCCTTTTCTAAACTTGGGGATGCATATGCTTTGTGCTTCGTGCACAGTCTCCTTGAATAAGGTCCAGGCTTTTTCTACGGATTCCTTCTTCCCTATGTTGCCTTTGAGCTTCTTTCCCACCATTTTTCTCATGGCATCATAATTTCCTTTTTTGAAGTTGAGTGCCGTCGTTGTGGTTCTATTCCCCTTTGATGATCCAATTTCAAGCCTGCACTGGATCATGTTGTGATCGCTGTTACCTAGTGGGGGTAATACCGCCACCTCCTTTGCTGTCCCCCCTAGTCCGTTGAAGATTAGGTCAAGAGTGGCATCGCCCCTTGTTGGTTCCGTGACCAGCTGCTCCATGAAACAGTCCCTCGTGACTTCTATGAATTTTGTCTCTTTTGCACAGTTTGAGTGCCCAATACTCCAGTCTATCCCAGGATGGTTGAAGTCCCCCATCACCACCACATTTCCGCTTCTGCATACCTGCTTCAGTTCAGCCTCCATCTCCTGGTCGATTTCTTCCGGTTGTCCAGGTGGGCGGTAGTACAGACCCAGTTTAATGTCTGCTCCTGCTCCTCCCTGTAGCTTAACCCATAGTGATTCCAGGCCATCCGCCCGTACTGTTGTTTCCGTCCTGGCTGATGGTATGGAGTCTTTTATGTACAGCGCTATTCCTCCACCCTTTTTATGTGTCCTGTCTTTCCTGTATAGTTTGTACCCTGGTATGGCCACATCCCATTGATTGTCCTCGGTCCACCACGTTTCTGTGACTCCAATTATGTCTAGGTCCTTATTGCTGGCTGTGATTTCCAGTTCTCCCATTTTGGCCCTCAGGCTCCTAGCATTTGTGTATAGGCAGTTTAAGACCCAGTTTTTAGTCCTCTCTTTTTGTTTTCCTTGTGCTTTGGTATTCCTGTAGTTTCCCTCATGGTTTGCCAGCTCCTGAGCTTCGTCCTCCTCCTGTTGTGTGTGTGTGACGTCCTCTGCCTGTTTCCCCTGCGCCTCTTGCTCTCCTAGTTCCCACTCCGTCCTGGGCTCTTTTTCACAATGACTTTGCCCCTCTGTTTCCTGTTGTTCTGTGTTGGTGCCGCTTACCTGGTCCATTTGTGCCCTCGATCCCTGCAATGCGTCTTTAGGTCCTTTTTCATCCCATACACCCTCAGACCCGAGTCCTCTTTTACACTGTCCCAGTTCAGTACCTTTGTCAGGTACTGATGTCCGATGTGTCGAGGTCAGGTCGACTATCGGCTTTCCCCTTCTTCTCAGTTTAAAGCCAAGTCTATGACGTTCTGGACGTTGCGTGCCAGCATCCTCGTCCCAGCTGTGCTAAGGTGCAGTCCATCTTTTCTGTAGAGCTTGTTCTTCCCCAAGAAGGTAGTCCAGTTCCTAACAAAGTGGAAGCCCTCCTCCTCGCACCATCTCCTCAGCCAAAAGTTAATTGATTGTAGTTCGCTCTGTCTCTTTGTGTCCGCTCTCGGTACTGGCAGGATCTCTGAGAAGGCTATCTTCCTTGTCCTTAGTCTCAGTTTCCTCCCCAGGGTCCTGAACTGGTCAGTTAGTGTAGTCCTGTTGAAGTTTCTCCTGCTGATGTCGTTGGTTCCGATGTGGATCACTACTGCTGTCTCCTCCGTCTCGGCTCCCTCCAGGATCCTCTCGATATTGCTGATGATGTCTTTTGTTCTTGCCCCCGGGAGACATGTTACCAGTCTGTCCTCTCTCCCTCCGGCTATATGACTGTCTACTCCTCTCAGGATTGAGTCCCCGACCACGATAGCCAATCTCCCCTTCTTCAACTGTCTCTCTGGTCTCAGATCTGTGTCATATGTGTAGTCCGTTTGTCCGTCCTCTGGGCTCTGCTGTGTCTCCTCCCCTGGTCTCAGGTCTGTGTCATCTGCGCAGTTCGCTAGTCCTTTCTCCTGGCTCTGATGGATCTCCTCCTCCTCTGCCTGCCCAGGTCCTCCGCAAGGTCCTAGTTCCATGGTGTCTGGTGATTCCTGTCGTCCAACTGCCGGTTCCCTCCTGGTGTATTGGTGGTCTTGTGCCTCTACCATCTTGCAGGCCTCCTCAATGAATTTCTCGAGCTCCCTAACTTGTTCTGCGATGTGGCTCTCTCTGGCGGTGTCCACGGTTGTCCAACACTGTTCTTCCAGGGTGCACAGTCCCTCCAGTTCTTGTACTCGAACCTGCAGTCTCCCGACCTCCTTCTTCAGGCTATCCAGTTCCTGACATCGATTGCAAATGTATACCTGCCTCCCGGAGGGGAGGTAGTCATACATATGGCACTCGATGCAGAAAACTGGGTAGCTCCCCTGGGTTCCTGTAGCCTCCATTCCTGTAGCCTCGGTGATTTGGGAGCGGTGCCTGACGTGCAGTTATCTGAAAAAGTAGAGAGAGAGAAAGAGTGATTAGAGGAGAATAGAAATTTTTTATTTTTTATTTTTATTTTTTATTTTTATTAGGTTAGAAGTTATTGAGGTTAGAAGTTAGAAGTTGGGTTAGATTTGCTGCTGGGCTGCCTGGGCTCCTTCACAGGCTTCCTTCGCCGTGCGCCGAACGGCTGGGCGCCGTTGGCTCCCCTCCTTTTAAGGGGGGGAAGTCCGGGCACCGACGCTGCTGTGACGCGGCTTCTCTGATAGTTTATAATTTATTCATTTGTACTCCGCTTTGTACAAAGTGGGTCACAACAAATACATACACAATATTAAAAACACCAATACATATACAACAGACTACACATAAATAAAAAGACATATCAGTGGCCAGCGCTCAAATATATCACAGAAGGCTCAGTTCTCATACTTTATCTTACGTAAGTACCTCTTCAATAATCTCTTAAAATTATGAAGATTTTCCTGCTGTCATATGTACATTGGAATCTCATTCAGTTCTCGAGGGCCTATACAGGAAAACATGCTTGTCTTAGACACTTTCAACCTCAATTGCTTTACCGGTGGAATATACCGATCAGTATGATTCACAGAATGCAATTTTTGAAGCGGAACATAGGGCAGAATGCTTCTACAAAACACTTCGGTGCTAATCCATGCACACAGAGATAAACCATGAACAACAGTTTATAACGTGTATCCTGTATTCCAGTTTCAGCCAATATAATTTTACATAGTATTCTGACACATTGTTCACTCTTCCCTAATCTGAAAAGTATCCTGACAACCAAATTTTGCGCAACCTGCAAAGCACGTGGCGTTGACGCAGGCATGCCTAAAAGAACTAGATTACAATAATCAAGGCCTGATAAGACTACTGTTTGCAAGACCATCTTAAAAGTGCTGCCTGACAAATATGGTCTAAGATTGCTCAAGGGACGCAGCTTAAAAATATTTTTCAAATCATTAGTTGAACATGGCTTCTAAATGTCAAGCAGGAATCTACAAGGACACCCAAATACTTGATCTCAGTCTAGTGTTCGTGAGTCACAGCATATGTGGAACTCATATTTCCTCTATAACTCTGCCCATATAGGAAGCATGACTCACTGAGTGCTATAACAGTAATGTAGCTCTAACATCATAAATTTACCTTTTATGTTAATGCTTACAGTCTTCCCTTAATAGGACGCGCTATGGGTGGACTACCTAATTTGATCTTGAGTATAGAGGAGAGTGTTGTGTAGGGGTTAGAGCAGTGGTTCTTAACCTTGTTGGAGGTACTGAACCCCGCCAGTTTCATATGCGTGTTCACCGAACCCTTCTTTATTGGAAAAATAAAATATGATTTTTACAAATTCAAAACATAGGTATACAGTGAGGGAAAAAATAATATCAATTTTGAAAACAAAAAAGTTCTCCTATATTTCGAATAATAATAACATAATAATGAAATTTACTGCAAATCAGTATGACTTCTGCTGTTGCCTCTCAGAGGGATTAAAATATTAAGATAGGTATCACACGACGTACCATCACAACAGTTACAATTTGACTACTGTGCGCATCAAAACCCCTGCAGCACAGATAGGCCAAGCGATGTTGCGTGATCACCTGCAGCCAATTATGGACAAGTGGGGCGTATCATCACGAATCATAAGCTCTTCGGTCACGTTCAATCATCTATCAGTTAAATCACAAATTTTGATCAGGAATTGATTGATGTATATAAGGCGTTAGTTACAGATTGATAGATCAAGAAACCGAGTACACGATCAGTCTTGACCAAAATCACTGAATAACTGATAGATGATTGAACGTGACCGAAGCGCTATATGAGTCGGAGGTGTGTTTTGACCTCCGCCGAACCCGCGAGACTGACTCACCGAACCCCTGGGGTTCGGTCGAACCCAGGTTAAGAACCACTGGGTTAGAGCTACAGCCTCATTAGCCTGAGGTTGTGGGTTCAAATCCTCCGCTGCTCCTTGTGACCCAGGGCAAGCCACCTAATCTTCCACTGCCCCAGGTACATTGGACAGACTGTGAGCCCAATGGGCCAGAAAGGAAAAATGCTTGACGTACCTGTATGTAAACCACTTTGAGTGTGGTTGTAAAACTACAAGACGACAGTATATAAGTCCCAACCCCTTTTCTCCTTAAAACATTTTCATTCAACATCAGTTTCGCTTTAAACTGTCCCCCCAAAAAATAATGAAACTGACAGCCCTTCACTTCTTTCTCTAAGGCCCATTGTCCAAACTTGCCTTTTGTTACATACCTAAATTGTTCTGTAAGAGAAGGCGGCAAGAATGTAAAGTTATATCCGGCTCTCGCTTTCATGAAAATTAATTGAACTGCTGCCAAACTACTAGGGCAAACGTTCACTAAACGATGTACATAGATTTTTGAAGTGTTGACAATAAAAATTAGGTGGCATATTGTACTCGAACATAAGCTGAATACTCTTGGAAAATGTTCAGTATAGAAATCACATTTTTCAGCTTTGTCTCAACCACTTAATTGGAGGATCATTTGGCATTTTAACTTGGAAGAAATCCATATATATCAGCTAACTGTTACTTAATGCATTCTTAGTTTTATGGTTTCTAATGTTATAGGCTGTACAAAAACAAGAATTTTATCTGAAGTGAAAGTGTTACCATTTCTGGACTCTAGGTTTCTCTCAGGTTCCCTTTTTTTTGTTTTGTTTTGTTCATACCTAATATGCTTTTCTATCTGTAGACAGCAAGGAATAGCTTACCTCTATCCCAAGTTTTTTTATATGACGTCTGACAACAGCACAGCCTGGTGTAATGATGATCTTGGCCTATGCCAAATGAATTGATGGGCTCCCAGTGGACAGATTTCCACATCGTTTAAAGGACATCACAGTTGTTAATGTTAATTGAATCCATTGTTGGCAGTCTCAGCAGAAAGGCTCAAGAAAGAACAATATGGACACTGATTTATTCTCTCAGCTCTAGCAGTGACCGCTCCAGAGAAGGGCTGGCATATTTTGGCACAGCAGTGTATGGAAACTAATATTGCCACTACATCAGTGTTTTTGAACAGCCGATCCGTGGACTGGTGCCGGTCCGTAGAAATTTCCTGCCGATCCACAGGGCCAGCACGTGCATTGGGCCTGAGACAGTGTTCTTCAATTGTCGGTCTGCAGTGCAATCAATGTGGCGTAATCTTTGGGCCAGCTCCCTCTTCCTCAGTGCTGCAGTGCACAAAGCCGCGGGCAGCAGCTCCTACGCACGTCCTGCGCCTGAACCAGAAGCCTTCTCTCTGATGTCACAACGTAGGAGGGAAAGCTTCCAGTTGAGGCGCGGGATGCGCAAGGAGCCATTGTCCGTGGCCTTGTGAACTGCGTCAGTATGGAAGAGGGAGCCGGCCCGAAGATAACACAGGGGGCGGCATAAAACAGCCAGGTGGGAGCAGGCCAGAAGGTAAGGCACAGCATGGAGGGAAGGAGACAACAAAGGTAGGGGGAATGATTTTACTTTTAAATTTAGTGATTGAATTGTGTCAATTTTGAGAATTTACATCTGCTGTCTGTATTTTGTACTGTTTAGGAAGAGATGCATTTGTTTCTATTTCTTGGGTTATAGGCATGCATCTTAGGGTCTGTTTGTATATATTAGTACTTTTAGTTTTTGGTCCTGTATTTGCAAAGGGGTTATATGTGTTTTGGTAGGAATGAATGTTGAGAAGCATACAGTGTGCTTTTTTGTAGTTTAATGTTGTGGTTAACTATAATGTGTTGTTAATAAGATTATATTGTATGTGTGTGTGTGTATGTGTATATCCTATATAATAAAATGCTAGCCGCGCATGCGCACTCTTGCCAGCGTGTTCAATGATCCTTATGTCCGTGGCCGGCAAGAGTGCACATGCAAGCTTACAACAGCCCGCCTCATGGTCTGGCTGGCTCACTAAAGTTTTTCATGGTGGCGGCTCACCTGCCCCCGCCTTCCTCTTCCTGCCAGTCTCAGCCGGGCTCACTCCTCCCCTCTTCCCTCCCCCCTGGCAGCCCTGAACCTGTTCTCCGTTCCCCGCCAGTCTCCTCCTCCAGTGGCTAATCCACTGTCGCCTCCTTCACTGCTTGGCACTCCCAAGATGGCGGGATCGCTGGTGGAAAGCGACGGGCCGGTGAGTGGCGCTACAGGGGCAATGCAGGTGGAGACTGTCGGCCGCGGCGTCTCTTGGCGACTGTCGGTGGCAGGGGCAATGCAGGTCGAGACTGTCGCTCTTGGCGGCTCTTGGTGGCTGTCCGGAGGCCCGACGCGAGGTAAGGGGTGCTGCTGGACAAGGGAACAGATGGGGGGGGGGAGAAAAAGGAAGGGAGGCCTGGGCAAGGGGAGAAGAAAAAGGAAGAGGCCTATTGCTGGAGAGGGGGACAGGAAAGAGATGCTGATGGACAGGGGAAGAGACGGAGTGGGGGGGGAATGAAAAGGAAGGGAGGCCTACTGCTGGACAGGGGGACAGGAAAGAGGTGCTGATGGACAGGGGGGAGATAAAAAAGGGAGAAGGGCTGCTGCTGGATAAGGGGAGCAGTGAAGGGGTGGTGGTGGACACAGGGAAGGTAAAAGGAAGGGAGAATGGGTGGACAGCTGAGGAAAAAGAAAGACAGAAAGAAAGACAGAAATACAGAAAGCAGCTAAGGACAGAAAGAGAGAAATAAATAAACACAGACACACACACACACATATATTCTAGCACCCGTTAATGTAACGGGCTATAAGACTAGTATATATATATATGAAAAATGAATGGAAAAAATGGTGTTACAATTAGTACTATTATGGGGACAGGGTCTGGGGCGGAGATGGGCGGGGTCTGGCTCAAAACTTAGCCTAGTGTTCTTCAACTGCCAGTCCGCGGACCGGTGCCGGTACACAAAATAATTCTTTTATTTCCACCGGACCATAGGTGTCAAAAGGTTGAAGAACACTGCACTACATGATTTGCATCTGCTCTGTGTGTAAATGGATAACTTTGGTTTCCAGTGGGGATAATCCTGCACTTTATTAAACCTGTGGAGGGGAATTATGTAAATGAGTGCTAATTTTAGGTGCCAAGAATACACCCATTTAGAGTCTCATTCTCAAAATGGCGTCCTGAATGTAGGTATCCTATTACTGTCTAACGGACCAATTGGGACGCATGTTTTTGGGTTTTTTTAAAATCAATGAGGTGAAAGACACCTACAGTGTAAGTGTCTGACTCATGCCTATGGAAGCACCTAGGCATGCCTACAGACGCCTAACGATAGCATAGTCATCATGGCTTATGTCGAAAGTGGTCTTAGGCGTCTGTAGCCATGCCTAGGTACTTCTATAGGCACAAGTCAGATGCCTTAAATGGAGGCCTGTAAAATTCTGGCCTACATGTAAGGGGTCTGGATGCGACACCTACCGGTGAATGACATGTGATAGGTGCCCATTTTGCAGGTGCCTATTGCGGCAGGCACTGTTTATAGAATTAGACCCTTAGAGCTTATTCTATAAAGAAATAAAGGTACCTACTTTTCTTTGTAGAATACTAGCCTAAATGATCAAATAAGAACATAAGAATAGCCATACTGAATCAGACCAGTGATCCTTGTGGCCCAGTATACTGTTTCCAACAGTGGCCGATCCAGGTCACAAGTACTTGGCTGAGATCAAAATAGTAGCATCATTCTATGTTACCAATCTTAGGGAAAGCAGTGGCTTCCCCCAAGTCTTTCTAAATAGGAGGCTATGGACTTTTCCTCCAAGAACCTGTTGAAACTTTTTTTTTTTTTTTTTAACTTGGCTACACTAACTGCCCGTGAGAGATTCAGGACTTTTCCCTCACTGAAGTTGCAGTTATATTCCTGGACAGTAGGGGGCATTAGATGAATCAAGTTTATTTAAAATTTGATAAAAATGCCTATAAAAAATTTCTAAGTGAAAGTACATAGAAATGGGGAATATTAAACAATTAAAGTTTAAAACAGACCTAACGAATAATGGATGATTTACAAACAAAAACATGATGGAAAAAGGGGTAGAACTACAATGGTTATAGGAGAGAACAATAATGGAAAAAGTAAAGGGTCGGGGACACAACAAGATTAAAATATTTTAGATAAGGTAGTGGAGGGCAAAGGAATAAACATTTTTTTATTTGGACAAGATTGGATTAATGTTCCTAACTTTTAAATGTGTCCCAACTAGAAAAGTTTTCAAGGAACACTTGAATCTGTCTAAAGAGGTTTCTTCTCTAAAGTGGGCTGGAAGTGAGTTCCATAATTTGGGTGCAATGATTGAGAATATTTCATTACGTCTAGTGTTAATGATTTTTAATGAGGGCACTGAAATAAGATTTTGCTTGCTTGAATGTAAGGCTCTTGGAGGGTAGTGGGCTATTAATAGTCTGTCTTAGAAAGTAGGGCAGTTCGTTTGTTGAATTTTGAATGATAATATGGCAGTTTTATAGGAAATGTGGTGGGAAATAGGCAACCAGTGAGCATTTTTCAGAAGCGGTTACGTGATCATATTTTTGGGAATTTGTTATAATTTTTATTGCAGTATTTTTGGATTAATTGCACATCCATCCATCCTCTTGCACATCCATCCATCCACTGCCCATGGCAAAGTCTCGGTCATCAAAACATAATATATACTTTTGTGCTGGTCAGAATTCTATGTATATACATGAAACCCTTCTCTGAGCAATGTTAACTCTTATTGGCTGGAAACTCAAAACTATCACTGGTATAGGCTCAGAGACCCTGAAACTCTAAGGTGTAAAACTAAAAAAAAGTCCCACTGCCCAATCATTGCATATACATTCCTTACTTTTTTAAAATAAGCTGCTTGAACACTACAAGATTGAGATAAGTTTTTTTGTTTTGTTTTTGCAAGGCTTTTTGAGGGTATCAGAGTTCAAGCAGCTTATTTTAAAAAAGTAAGGAATGTATATGCAATGATTGGGCGGTGGGATATTTTTGAGTTTTATACCTCAGAGTCTCCTGGTCTCTGAGCATATACCAGACTATCACATTTGAAGTGTTAGTTTTCAAATAAGAGTTAACTTGCTCAGAGAAGGGTTTTCATGTATAAGTATATGTATTTGGATTTTCCCTTCCTATATTTTTAATATCAGTTACCCCATTCTTAACCAGTGACTTGGTCAGTATGCTATGTGCACAAATTAGAATATCAGGAGTTGCACACATTCTCGGCCCCTACAACTATCTCCTAAAGGCCTAAGTCTTAAGCATTTTTCTCATAGATACATTGGAAGGAATATGATAAATGGTGCTGAAGTTTTGGCACTGAAAAAATTGAACGCTAAGCATTATTCTATAAAGAGAGAACACACTTTATAGAATACTGTCCAGCACAGATCTGACACCTAACTTTTGGACGCCGTTCTTATGGCTGCTAAAAGCAGATGTAAATTCAAGTGCCCAACTTAGACAAACTTCAGTCAGATTTTATAAATCCGCAATGCAGCTTTCTGGAATGCCCCGACAAACCCCCCTTGGCCTTACCTCCTTTTCAGATACACACCATTGAAGTTAAGTGCCATACTTTATAGAATAGTATGCAGCAAGATGCTTTGCTCATATTTTTAAGACTGCTGATTAACATCAAAAATTGTTAACACCCAATTATTAATGTTTCCAAGCTCATCAGTCAATTGAGTTGCGCTCAAAGAGGTGGGTGTGGAAATTTGAGCCTGATATATAGAATCTGGGGAATTGAGGGTAATTCTATATGGAAATTGCCTAGATTTAGGTCGTACAAGGGGCCACTGAAAAGTTATCAGCCCAACCAAGAAGAGAATGATGTGGAGCCATGAAACATGCAAGTTATTTCACACTTTTGTTGACATTTTTTGTTTCGATGATATGAAATGAAACGAAAAGTGTGGATTAACTTGTAAGTTTCATAGCTCCACATCATTCTCTTTTGGCTGGGCTGAGAACTTTTATGTGAACCCCTTATATATGCTTGTGAAAATGCTATATTCTGGTCACTTATGTGTATTACTGATAATTATCAGATCATGCGTTATTTTGTAAGTATGTGCTATTCTGTTAGAGTACAGATATCATCAATAGCATTTGTTTTGCAAGTGAGTGTTCACTTGGGCCATGTTTGGGTAGAGTGTGAGTGGCACACACATACACTGGTAATTTGGAGAGTATTATAAACTATGCATTTACCTCCTGAATCTATTTGAAAACATTTACACTAGCTTTGTAGCTTATAGAAATAATCATGCATAACCACATATGTGTTTGCGTATAAACCGGTTCAGCTTTACAAAACTTACTATTCATGTTTTCTTCTGTACTATAACCTATAGTGTGATATGAACTAATACATTTAAATATACACTTAATGCTAATATCTTTTTTTCTGTTTATTTTTAGAGCCTTCTATCTGGACAAGTCAAATTTACCTACGAACTCAACCTCTAAGGCTGCTTTCATAGATAAGGTAAAGAGCCACCTAGTTATTTAATTATATTCAACAAATAGCATTTTTAAGAAATGTGAGTTCCAAAATTAAGATCAAGTTTGGTACTTAAAGGGGTAATTTTGGTTGAGTTTTGATATATTCTATAACATAAAAAAACCACACCCTGACAGAAATTATCTTCAGACATGCTGTATTGTACAATTTATTTTATTTGATGTATCAGATTGGTTAATAGATATTTTATAAATAAAAAAGTCTCTCACACAGTAAAAATAAGTTTTCTCTATTTGGAAAACAGGATTAAACAAGCAAAGAGGGATTTATTAACCTCCTTTACGAAGAGATTTGTTTATAAAATTGTATGACCTTATGCACATGTGTAATTGTATGAACACCATAAAGTTTGAATGTATTTACAAACACCCCATAGTAGTAAAGTTACATAGCTTTTATCATACCTAATTTGCATATTTTTGATAGGTGTCTACATCTTCTGTTCCCCTCAGCCAGTTAGAAGCGAGGATCTGCCCACTCTCTGCCTTTCTCCACCCTTTTATGACATAATTAGATATGATGTTGTGGCCACACTACATTTGCATAACTCCACCCTAAGCCCTGTCTCATTTGCATAACCCCAATCAAACCCCTCCCCTTATATTTAACCTCGCACCGTACCCCACTCCTTTGATAGTATCACAGGAAGTGATATCCTAATTCTGCCCAACCATACCCTCTTTTCACACACTGGCAACACACACTGAAAGCCCCTACATAATTTCCTATTTTGCAGTACTCACCACCATCTATATGTAAGGTCATGCATCTCGGTAACGGAAATCCTTGCAGAACTTACACCCTGAATGGAGAAACTTTAGCCAGGACTACAGCAGAACGAGACTTAGGAGTAATCATCAGTGCTGACATGAAAGCAGCCACTCAAGTGGAGAAGGCTTCATCTAAAGCACGGCAAATGATAGGTTGTATCAAGAGAAGCTTCGTCAACAGGAAACCTGAAGTCATGATGCCATTGTACAGAGCCATGGTGAGACCGCATCTGGAATACTGTGTGCAATTCTGGAGGCCACATTACCGTAAGGATGTGCTCAGAGTTGAATCGGTTCAGTGGATGGCCACCAGGATGGTCTCGGGGCTAAAGGGTATCACGTACGAGGAAAGACTGAGCAAATTGCAGCTCTACACTCTCGAGGAGCGTAGGGAGAGGGGAGACATGATTGAGACATTTAAGTACATCACGGGACGGGTCGAGGTGGAAGATGATATCTTTCTTCTCAAGGGACCCTCGACCACAAGAGGACATCCGCTCAAGCTCAGGGGAGGGAAGTTTCAAGGAGACGCCAGGAAGTACTTCTTCACGGAGAGAGTGATTGAGCACTGGAACAAGCTTCCAGTGCAGGTGGTCGAGGCACGCAGCATCCCAGACTTCAAGAACAAATGGGATACCTATGTGGGATCCCTGCGAGGTCATGCCAAGGGATAGGGTCACTAGGACTGAATGAGCGGGTCAGTAGAGGGACAGTATAATCACAATTATACTTTAAGGGGTCAGTAGACTTAAGAGGGTGGGTAAATAGTGTGGGCAGACTTGATGGGCTATGGCCCTTATCTGCCGTCATCTTTCTATGTTTCTTTCTATCTTGGATGTGCCACATGACAGGAAGTGGTGTTGATAGCCCAACACTGCCCCCTCCCCCATGAGCACATGCAATTTGTTTTTCCATTCTTTCTTTTTTATATTTTTAGCCATTCAACCCTTCCAGTTTGTTTTTTAGTCCTCTCTTTTTTTTTTTTTTTTTTAATAATACCTAAAAATGCTCAGGGGCAATACCTTTTCAGAAAAATAAAATTCAAGTGACAGCTGTGCCCACGCTCCACCTCTTTGCATTTATGTACTATCCCCTGAATTGTATATATGACACCCAGATTTGGGCATGTTGCCGAGATGCACACGCATCTTAATTGGTCAATAAACCATTAACGAGCAATAATTGGACACTAACAACCAATTATTGACATTAGTGGGCACAACTGGGATTTAGCAAGCATCTGGTTTCACACTATTCTGTAAGACCAGGCACCCAAATCCCATCGCGCACAATACACGGTATTGATATAAAAATGCTTGACTCCATACAGTGTATTTGGAAGAATTCTTCATTGCTGAAACTTGATTCCCTAAGTATATCCCTGGTGGTTGGGTACTGTTCCATCCCCACGTTTTGGACTTTGATTTTTGTGGGGTTTTTGTTTCCTTGTCTTTGGTGGATCCATTTTTTGAACACCATTTATAGAATCCTTCTGAATCTGTATTTAAAATCCATTACTGATATCTTTGAAAAACTCTCTGAATGTACTCCCCAGTCATTAGTAGCAGAATAAAAGCTTCCAATAAAGATAAAGATTACTGTAGAATGCTTTTCATGCACAATTTTGGCATGGAAGCAGCACCTAATATTCAGCACCATATACAGAATTATCCCCTGAAAACCCCTTTTGGCTGCTATAGAAATTTTCAAGAGCTTACCAAAAAAGAAGGCTTCTCCCTGCCCTCCCTAAGCCACTACCTTCAGGGGAACAGGCCCCCAAGTCACTGCCGCCGAGTTCTGAGCTCTCCCTGCTTCCCGATGCCATAAAGAGGACGCAAATGCGCCGGGCCAACCAGCCTTCCCCACCCGACATCAATTCTAACGTCGGAGAGGAAGTTCCGGGCTAGCCAGGCAGCGATTGGCTGGCCCGGAACTTCCTCTCTGATGTCAGACTTGATGTCGGGTGGGGAAGGCTGGTGAGCCCGGTGCTTCTGGGTCCTCTTTACGGCGTCGGGAAGCCAGTAGAACGCGAAGGCAACGCGAGTCTATCACGGAGCATGGGATGGACGATCTACTGGTCGATCGTGATCGACCTTTTGGGCACCCCTGCTTTAGTAGATGCACTCAGTTTATACAGTGAGCACAGCTTTCCCCCTGTCCCTTTTGCAGCCATTTTCTTTAAGGCAGAATTATACTATCTCTTCACTCCTTAGTGTGCATCATCCTGGTACCTAATTTAAGTGATCTATTCAGAATTACTTGAGTTTAAAATATTAACATCACGCAAAATTTACTACATTTACAACACTGCTAGGCTATAATAGCCCTTGAAGTCTATAAACCTGTCTGGTTTAGAGAAATAATCAGAATATGTTCTTGCATCAAATAAAATTCTGCCAATGGTTTGAATTTGAACAATGAGGAAATCCTGACTAGCTAATGTAGCTTTCTAGGGCTGTGGCTCACTGGTTGAGCTGCTGCCGCTGCATCCAGAGGTTGTGAGATCAAATCCCGGTGCTGCTCCTTCTGACTTAATCCTCCAGTGCCCACTGCTTTGAAATGTCAAAGCTACAAAAAGGCAGTATACAAGTCCCTATTCCTTTCCTATATATTTTTGACAGTTTTGCAATCCTATCTTTGGAGAGATTTGATTGTCACATTCCAATAAAAAAAATTTTTGTACAACTAATTACTTCCTGGAAAAACTTGTCTAACATTCATGTTTTCATTCTCTCTCCTTGGCAGTCAATGCGACCGCTGAATGCGCTGGATGAACTTTATCGACTGGTAGACTCTTTCATCAGATCCAAACGCACAGCAGCTTGCGCTTACACTGCCTGCAGTGCTTCAGGGGTTGGCTTGCTGTCAGTGTCTTCAGAGCTCTGTAACAGATTAGGAGCCTGCCACATCATTATGTGTAATAGTGGAGTGCACCGGTAGGAGAATTTACCCTTTTGTTTTGTTGCATTTATAGTTACTGTAATATGGTTTGGGTATTTTGCCTGGGATTTCTTGGAAGTTTTGTGCAATCGGGGGTGGGGGGTGTGTGTGGAAATTTCACCTCCAGCAGTGTGGGACTATACATAGCGTGGGTTTTAACGCCGGCAGCGGTGGTAACTGCTCTGACACTCATAGAATTCCTATGAGCGTCGGAGCAGTTGCGGCTGCTGCTGGCGCTAAAACCCGCACTATGCATTTGTAAAAGAGGGGGTAAGTGAGGGTGACAAGACATCAGAAATTGAATTTCATTTTTTAATGAGCATAGATAATTGACAAATACTCAGCTGCTAATTGGTGTGTTTTCATATTCTGAAAAAGGTATTTAGAATGATCTGAAAAAGAAGTAACCGGTACTCAGGGAGAGTACACTTCTCCCTTGGTATTCGTGGGGGTTAGGGGCAGAGCTGGACCGCGAAGAGTGAAAAATCACAAATAACTTTGTGCCGGCTCTGACCCACCCCCAGACCTTACCTAGTGGTCTCTGCCTCCGATCGCCTCCTTCCGTGCCTGTTTGCAGGGGCCAGTGCGGGTGCTTCTCCTCTTTCCCCGCTTTGGTGTGGGGCCAGGCAGAGTGAAGATCATTCCCCTCTGGGCTGGGCAGCCTGTGCCGGCCTTATCTGGTGGTCTAGCAGGCTTCCGGAGCAGGAGCAATCTTCCTAAGCTCCTTCCCAGTGCAGATCGCCAATAGGAAATGGCTGCTGTGAGCTCCCGTAGTCTCGCGAGACTACAACGGGAGTTCACGGCAGCCATTTCCTATTGGCGATCTGCACGGGGCAGGAGCGTAGGAAGATTGCTTCTGCCCTGAAAGCCCACTAGACCAACAGGTAAGGCCAGGATGCTGGGGGGATGGCGGGAGGGAGGCAGGGAAGGTCCAAAATGCAGGTTGTTTTTTTTCCCCCCTAAAAAAAAATCACGGATAATCGAAACCGCGAACATCAAAACCGTGAATAGGGAGGGGGAAGTATATACTGAATAAATGGCCTTAGGGTTCTTTCGAGGGCAAAGTTTACACTGCCCACATCATAGCAGTGACTTAATGGACTGACTAACATGCGCCTAATGCAACTTAAAACTGCTTACCGTGAGATACACTGAGGTGTCCTGCAGAACTTTGGTATTAACATATGCCATCTATATGCAAAATTATTTAAAAAATTTTTCCATGGAGGGGGTGTGTCAGGGCCAAAGAGTGAGCATTTCCACACTAATGAGCACATCTACATCACTATACACCAACTAATTAGTGCAGGATTAGCACGTGAGTACTTACCATCTACAAAATAGGCAGTAAGCATTCAGGCACTAATTATTTTTGTTAAAGGCTGTGCACCAATGGCAGCTTTAGCCTACGAGGTCTGTTCAAAAAGTTCCAAGACAGTTTGAATTGTGCACCATCAGGAAGCTCTTTAGAGATGTGCTAGGTGGCGTTGAGTAGCTTGAAACCTCATGAGTAACCTCATTTTTTTCTGTTTGTTGATATCTGTTTTTGTGTCCGAGCTACAGCAGTTTTTGTGAAAGTGTGTTTTAATGATTGGCTATTTCAGTGGCGTACCTAGCATATGTGGCACCCAGGACCCATCATTTTTTGACACCTCCCCATCTGTATGAAAAACATGATTTTTAGTAACAATCCACACGTCACACAAGAGTATACCTAGGAAAAGGCAGCATCTTACATACTGCAGTGAGCAGTACGTCAATAAACCCATTATAAAACTAAACAAGCCAGACTACAGATCAATCCTACTTAGCCAATCCTAACAGAAAACCATGTCTTTTCGAACACACAGAACACAGAAAACACCTTCGCTTAGTATGCAATCACAAACTAACCCCTCCCCCTTTTACAAAACTGTAGTGTGGTTTTTAGCCATGGTGGTAACAGCTCAGATGCCTACAGTTTTGTAAATGGGGTATAGAATAAAAATACGTAGACAAAGATTAAACTGATGCACCAAGAAGCTGGACTCTGCATACAATGCAACACCACAGAAACAGCAATGCATCTCCCCTAAAGCAAAAAATAAATAAATAGGATTTTTTCTTCCTTGTCTTCTCTGGTTTCTGCTTTCCTCATATTCTTGTCATTCTCTTCCTTTAATCCACTGTCTACCCTCTCTTTGCCCCTTCTATATGACATCTTCTCTCCTTCTATTCACCTTCCAGAAACTTTATGCCTCCCCCTTCCATCTCTCCCACACCCCCATGGTCTGGTATTTCACTCTCTCCTCTCCCTTCCCACCACTTCCATCAGCATCTGCCCCCTTTCTCTCCCTTCACCACGCTTCCTTACCACCCTGACCCCCTTTCTCTCCCTTCACCACCCTTCCATACCACCCTGACCCCCTTTTTCTCCATCCATCACCGTGCTATTCTCCTTTCTCTCTCCATCAAAATCAGCAAGGTCCTGCGATGACTACTTCTGCTACCTCTGCTCCGGAAGAGGTAAGTGATGTCGGAGGGGGGCTGGGCCGGCAGACGCAGGGAGTTGCGGCAAGGTCTTGTGATGACTGCAGCTGCGGTCCACCCCCCTCCAATGTCACTTACTTCTTCCGGAGCAAAGGCAGCAGAAGTAGTCATCGCGGGACCTTCGTGCACTTCAGCACGGCTGCCGTATTTATTCCAGAGCAGAGTCGGCAGCCACGCTGAGGTGCCGTTTTCAGCAGCACGGGAGCTTCCAGACCCGGCCAGCTGTGCACCCCCTTGGAGCGTGCACCCGGGGCGGACCGCCCCCTCTTGGTACGCCACTGGGCTATTTTTCATTATGTGCGACCTCAATGAGCAGCGCTACAGCACGAAGTTCTGTTTTAAATTGGTTAAGACTGCTACCGAAACTTATGAAATGTTGAAAGTGGCTTAAGGGGTACATGTCGTGAGTTGTGGAAGGTGTTTTAAATGCATAAAAATTCACAAATTTTGTGCAAAAAAACGTGATGACAGTTCTTCCCCAGCCACCTTACTCTCCTGACTTGGCCCCTGCTGACTTCTTCTTGTTTTCTAAACTTAAATCCACACTGAAAGGAAAGCCGTTGTAAGATTCTGTAATAAATCTTTATAAAATCAATCCTGGAACTTTTTGAACAGACCTCGTATAGCCATTAATCCGAAAAATAGAAAACTGGACGTTTTCCAGCTGTGGGAAAAATAGCCTTAACACATAGGAAATATCTGAGTAAGGGCGCACTAAAGGCAAGTTTTCCCCATGCCTAACTTTAAACGTGGCTTATAGGATAGTGCTTCTTTTGGCGCCAATTTGTTTGGTGCCATATATAGAATTTAGCTCTTAGTGCACAAAATCACGTATGCACGTTATAGAATGAGAGTTGTGTGCATAACTTAGGCCCCCCTTTTATAAGCTATGGTAGAGCAATTTAGTGTGGGCCAGCAAAGTAAATGCGCAGACGCTCATAGGAATGGAATGAATATCGGAACATTTATCTTACTGGCCCACGCTAAAATGCTTTAACACGGCTTGATAAAAAAGGGGCCCTTAATAGATTAATTAGCAACTAACTGGCATTAATGACCAATTATTGACCATAATTGGTGTTAGTGTAAGAGGGCTTAGCCATATGAGGGGCATGGGTGGGTCTGAGGCGGGCCCAGCACATGAGTACAAGTTATAGAACACTAGCTGGTTAAAAGTATATTATTTTGAACTTATGGAATTCAAATATACATGAATGTTTTATGTATATTATACTGTATTTGATTATAGGAATTTTGTTTGATGTTTTATGTATGCTTATATAATATTGTTATGGATGTTTTATTTTGCCAAATGATAATCTGCCTAGTAATTTTGTTGTGCTGCTGTGGCATAGAAATTTGTTAAATAAATAATCTACAAGCACAACAGTGAAGGAGCTATAAAATGAATTGGTCTAGTTTGGGGAAAGTGGAGGGAGTAAAAGAAAATGGTTTGAGATGTGCACCAGTGTTAACCAGAGAAGGGTAATTAATAACCTGCATTTTTTGGGGGGAAAGCAGGGGCCCTATTTATGTTGCTAATTCTTGAATTTTATTTGTGGTTGTTCTTCTCTTTGGTTGTCACTATCTCAGATTGTTGGCACAGTGGTGCAATGTACTATCCAGCTGAAACTCAGCAGTTGTCGCACTGTATGCTTGGAAGGACTTCAAAATATGCCTGGGGCTGTTTCTGTTTTAAGAAATGGTCTTAAGAACATTTGAGACGAGCACAGACCTGAAAATTGAAAATGTCAAGAATTTGGGTTATATTCAAACTTTTTTTGTTTTGTTAGAATTAGCTTTCACTTGTGTATTGGCCGCTCAAGGCAAATTACATTCAGGTACAGCAGGTATTTTGCCGTTCTCCAAGGGTTTATGATCTGAGTCTGCTTTACTAACTTGCATGATTTACAGCCCCAATGTAGATAGAGCGTAGAAATCAGAACTGATATGTCCAGGTCAGGGCATGTACAATTTCAGTATTATTTTAGAAAAGGATCTGCCAATGTAGGGCTGGATTCACTAACCTGCCTGATTGGGCCCGATCCGGGCAGGTCTGACGAATTCACTAAAGTAAAATATGCAGATGGGGGCGATTGGAGGAACGCCCCCATCTGCCTGCAAGGATCGCTCATGCGCAATCCGTGCGCATGTGCAGACCATTGGAGAAGCGATTTTTTTTTTTACTTTTGTAGTACTTTAGTAGTTTTGAGCCCTGTGAGCCTGTGGTTTTAACCTGTGGGTTAAAACCATGGGCTCGAGGGGTGGGGAAGGGCAATGCAGGGTGACAGGATTTTGGGGAGATTTTCAACTAGTAGATTCACGCCGATTCTGTATTATACTGTACACTTACTGCTTGTCCTGCTCTATCAAGCCCTTATTTCTCCTCCCTCGTCACAGACTGAACCGGAGCAGCCTGGAATTCTATTGGTCACTTTCAGCTAGTTACCAAAGCTAATAAAAAGATAAATGGAGCCCATGGTTTTAACCCGCTTAGAGCCCACAGGTTAAAACCATGGGCTTGCACTGCGGGGAAGGGTGAGAGAGTCGAGGCAGGCAGGAAATCATGGCAGTTCGGGGCAGGCAGCAGTGTGGGCAGGCAGGAGAAGAGCATCGGAAAGACAAGCTGCAGGAGATAAGAAGCAGGGCAGCATTTGGGGCGAGCAGGCAGGAGAGATTGCAGGGCAGAGAGCAGGGCTTCCAGTCAGAAAGATGTTTTCGACTGGTCCACAACAGTCACTTTTTCAGGTGATCGGCCAGCCCAGTCGGATTGGAAATTTGGTGTAGTGAATCGAGTCGCTGTCCAATTTGCATGCGTTTCACCTCATTTGCATGCATGAATTCGAAGCGGATCACAGGAGAGGTAAGTGAATCAGGCCGGATGGAAATTTGATAGTAAAGGGGTCGCAAACCAATCAGGACACGATCGGTTTGCTTTGTGAATCTAGCCCGTAGAGTCTTTTCTAAAATACATACAGGAGTGTGCATGCATTTGTCTGCACATGTAGTAAGAGCTTTGTACCATTGTACAAAGATGCATGGTGAAAACCTGAACAGAGAAACACAGCAATTTATATATGTATATGCTGACATTTGCACATGTAAGTTGATATTCCACAATCTACATGTGTGTCAGCACTTTTTTTTGTCACATACAGATGCAATACATATAGTAATTTTCTGACCCCAGAAGGCTCATAATCTAGATTTGTACTTGAGGCAAAGGGGAGGTAAGTGACTTTCCTATGAAGAAAAGCAGGGCCGGTGTTAGATATGCTGGGGCCAATGGCAGAAATTAAGTAGGGGGTCCCCAATTCCTCTCCTCCCTGCCCCTCCCCCAATTTCCACACCCACAAAAATGCCCTCTCATCCAGCATTTCTCCCTTCCTTCTCTTTCCTCCCTCCTTCCCTCCACTCCCAGGTCCACCACATTCCCTCCCATCCAGCATCCCTCTCTTCATTTAAAAATCAGCTGCTCCAGGGGGGCCCCATAAGCCAGGATGTCTTTCCCTTTTCCCCACCCCTTTCTGAAGCCCCCCTCACCTTTTGAAATACAGAGGGGTTGTTGGCACAGCGGTGATTCTCTAGCGCTGCTCACAGATTCTTCAGTGCTGTTCCCCTGCTGTGGTCTACCCAAGCATAAACATGAAGTTAGGACTGGGGGTGGGGGGGGCAGACCGTGACAGGGGAACAATGAGCAACACTAGAGAATTGCTGCCATGCCGGTAACCCCTTTGCATTGTAAAAGGTGAGGAAGGCTTCGGAACAGAGTGGGGAGAACGGAAGGACATCCTGGCCCATAAGAGCCCACTGGAGCTGTGGAGCTCAGGACAGTTGCCCTGTTTCCCCACCCCCTCTCCCCTAATGCTGGTCCTGATCTCTCCCAATGAGACACAGTGGAATTTAACCTAGATTCCCCTATGTCGTAGCCCACTGTTCTAACCATTAGGATACACCAGCACTTAAATAATTTTGCAAAGCTACACATGTACATGATGCTAATTAAAAATAGAGGCCTCCGACCCTAGTTATTTTCCATACTGGATGGGGAAATAAGCATTTGGGAATAAGAGAGTACACTCCCTTAATTCTCCTGTTAAAGACTGACTCAGATGAGCACTTTCTACAAACTTATGCAGGCTTTTTACAAAGCTGCGATAGAGGATACTACTGCAGACCGGTGAGGTAAATACTCCAGCAGTTGTAGAATTCCTATGAGTGTCGGAGCATTTACCTTGCTGACCCATGGTAGAAACCTCTACCGCAGCTTTGTAAAAGGAGCCCTTCCATATTTAGTTTACTTCATTGACACTTGGTATAATGCCTCAGCTGACACTCAGGACAAAGCATAATGTTTAAAACACATCAAAGAAACTGAAAGGAACAGCAATTTGGGATAGTACAAGTGCACAATCATGCCGGATAGAGCAGCAGAAGGAAAGGTTAAAAGAGGGGAAAAAGGGCAGAAAGCAAGAACTCAGGGCTAGATTCTCAAAAATTCACGTTAAAAACCGATGGGCTGCTGTCGCAGGCATTATTGTAGTGATTTATAAAAAGTGAACCATTCTCCAAAAAACACTCATGCAAATGAGGCTGTCAGAGAGTAGTGAAGATTTGCTAAATTTGCATGTGCTCAATGGGCACAGGCACAGAATAAATGAAAACAAAACCCCAACAACAACAAATCGAGCCACCAAAGTCAAGCAACCCCCACCTGACAACCCCCCCACCCCCAGCAGCAGGAGAGTTGCCTACTTCCTCCTGCAACACCACCCTCGACCACCCCCCATGCCTCCGATGACCCCCCTCCCTTTCACCTTCCCTTGCTTACAATGGCTGACCAGAGGGATGCCTACTCCCTC
This sequence comes from Geotrypetes seraphini, assembly GCF_902459505.1. Taxonomy (NCBI): domain Eukaryota; kingdom Metazoa; phylum Chordata; class Amphibia; order Gymnophiona; family Dermophiidae; genus Geotrypetes; species Geotrypetes seraphini. The sequence goes on along the minus strand of NC_047085.1, from coordinate 102,517,245 downwards.
TGGCCAGCAGGCATGCCTCTTCAAAATGGCAGATCTTCCCCTCCATGGTGCATCCTGGGATGCCCTGGGAGGGGCCTAAGATATGTGGGCCAATCAGAGCCTGAAACCCCTCCCCAGATGCACCGGGGAGGTGCCTAAGGCTCTGATTGCCCAGGTTGTTTAAGGCCCCTCCTAAGGGTAGGGCCTTAGGTGTTTGGGGAGGGGACAAAGATTCTGATTGGCCCCCATATCTAAGGCCCCTCCCATAGCAGGGATCTTAAACAACCTGGGGCAATAAAAACCTTAGGCTCCTTCCTGGTGCATCCCAGGATGCACCGGGGAGGGGAAGGCCCACCATTTTGAAGAAGAAGTAGGCCTGCTGGCCAGAGGGAATATTTATTTATTTAATTTTCTATATCATTCTCCCAGGGAAACTCAGAACGTTTTACATGAATTTATTCAGGTACTCATGCATTTTTCCCTATCTGTCCTGACAGGCTCACAATCTATCTAATGTACCTGGGACACTGGGGGGATTAAGTGACTTGCCCAGGGTCACAAGGAACAGCGTGGGTTTGAGCCCACAACCGCAGGGTGCTGAGGCTGTAGCTTTAACCACTGTGCGACACTCTATGGCCAGTCATTGTATGCAAGGTATGGGGGAGTGGCGGGGGGTTATGTAGAGGTGGGAGGAATGGGTATCTCTCCCGCTGCCGGAGAAGGTGTCAGGGGGTGCGTTGTTAGTGGGGATGGTTGTCAGGTGGCATTGCTTGGTGGCGGGAGGGAGTGGGCATCTCTCCCGCTGGGGGGGAGGAGGTTGCAGTGTCAGGTGATTATGTGAAGTGGCAGGAGAGAGTGGGCATCATTCCTGCCAATCTTCAATTTGTTTTTTTTTAATTATTATAATTTGTATGGGGGGAGGGGTTTGAACTTTGAGCCAATCAGCACTCAGGTACTGATCAGAAAGTGAGGCAATGACAGCTCAGACCTGTTGACAAATTACAGCTGTAAATGTGGCACAATGGGGTTAGAGAATCACTCGACGATTATAAAGAATCATTTTAATATTAATGACCTCATTGTACTACATTTGCATTTTAATATTAATGACCTCATTGTACTACATTTGCATGGCAGTATCAGAGACTGCTAGAAAACTTGGAAAAGACCTTGGTAAGCCATTTTGATAATCCTCCGCTAAAATATATGCATGCTAAATTGGCTGGAACCGGTTTAGCAAACATGTTAAAGGCAGATTTAGTTTTGAGAATCTGCCCCTGATTTCACAGTATCTTAGACTAGGGTTACCAGACGTCTGGGAAAACCCAGACAAGTCCTCTTTTTTGAGGACTATCCGGGCTCCCAGATGGACTTTCCAAAACCCAGCATTTATCCAGGTTTTGGAAAGCCCCTACCAGTTCCAGATGCATCAAGAGGGCCTCTGAGCATGCGCAAATGATGTCACACACATCCGCATATGCTGCAGGCCTTCCAGACATGGCTGGAGCTGGTTGTAGAAGAGAGGAGGCTTGCCAGGGGCGGGACTGGGAACAGAACAGGCGGGGCTGGAGGCAGAACGGGGCAGGGTTATGTGTCCAGGGTTTTCTTTTTCAAAATATGGTAACCCTGTCTTAGACACACAAGAAAGACAGAAAAGGTGACCTGTGATGCTCAATTCCTTTATTATGATCAAGATGCAAAATATACATGTTTCAGTCATAATGGCCTGCCTCAGGAATCTAGAATCTGAATCGTTATAGAAAAATATATAACATAAATATTCTCAAATGGGTAATAATAAGTTGTTTAAACTGATGTGGGGTCCATTGATCAATTTTATTAATTTTAATTAAATGGTTTATTCCCCTGTTACCGGTTTGATTTGCACATCCAGGGAAGGGGGTGGGTGGGAGGGAGAGGGATATTATATTTGGATTTGTATATTAGTTCCATGTATGTACTGTTATATGATTTATTGAATACATTGAAATTAGGGTGGGTGAGAGGGGGTGAAAATGGTTTCTCATATATTTATTGATTGATGTAAGTGCTGTTTTTCAAATTACTGGTATGTATTCCTTTATGCACTGTTTTTAGACTGAAAAATTAATAAAGATATACCAAAAAAAAATGTTGGACGTATTTTTTGAAAATAAACCTTTTCCCGTGTCCAACTTTGGGCGACTTGCGACTTTAGGCCCATAACGGACTTAGACGTTTCTTTTGATTATGCCCCTCCACGTAATAACGTAATCCACGTAGGTCACAGTTTAGTACGGAAACAGTTTTGGCAGCTGTACTACTAAAGCCAGGCTAGTTTTAGATAAAAGGATTCAATTATTTTGTAATACAATTGGACTTAACAGCAGTTTTTGATTTGGCACATCATGATTGTTGAATTTGTTGAGTGATATTGGAATTTCAGGTAATATATTAAATTGGCTTTTCTGGGTTTTTGAAGCACTGAGCCATCCAAGTAAATTGGCAGGGTAAATGTTCAAGTGAATGAAAAATGACAATTTTATTTAGCATCTGATTGGAAGGGGAAAGGGATGGGACTTGATATATTGCCTTTCTGTGGTTACAATCAAAGTTGTTTACATATTATATAGAAGTACCGTACTTATTTTGTACTTAGAGCAGTGGAGAGTTAAGTAACTTGCCCAGAGTCAGTAGGAGTTATATTGGGAATTGAACCCAGGATCAAAGCCTGTTGCTCTAACCATTAGGTTACTATTCCATGCCAAGATTGCAGATGTAAAACACCCCCAAAAGCTTTATCAAATTTCCTATGTATTTATGTCAGACATTTTGGTTTCCTCATCTGTTACTATGGAGTCTTTTTAGGGCTTACTTGTTTGTTTCCCATCTTTCTTATCTCTCTCTAAATCCCTCACATTTCTAAAATGGCTTTAACAAAGTAATGATTGTTGGGAAACGGGCACATCCAACCCCTTCTCTAGATTATTCCCATTTCCGTTTACCTCCATATCTTTACAGCTTCACAAAAAAATATTTATGTAACCCAAAGGTAAGCAGATTATGGTGTGGAGGCATATCCAATTCACAGGCAACTTTCCTCTGACCCAGAATAGAAACATCACTTCCGCCAGTCTGTGGAAAAGTAAGTGACGTTCATAAGTCAAAAGAAGTGATGTTATCACTGCAGACAAGGCTGCCCTCAAAGAACTGTAAAATGTTTGCCTACCATATATTCAGACATCATTTTATATTGACCAAATTAAAAGAGCATACTTCATCTAAGCTTGTTACAATGGTGTGGACCTTTAGAGCAGTGATTCCCAGCCCTATTATAGAGGACCACCAGCCAATCAGGTTTTTAGGATAGCCCTAATGAATGGGGCAGATTTAAGAGCATAGCCTTATGGGATCAGACCAATGGTCTACCTAGCCCAGTATCCCATCTTCACGGAGGCAAATCCAAGTCACAAGTTCCTGGCAAAAACCCAAGTAGTAGCAGCATTCCATTTCACCGATCCAGGGCAAACAGTGACTTCTCCCATGCCTGTCTCAACAGCAGTTTATGGACTTTTCCTCCAGGAACATATCCAAACCTTTTTTAAACCAGTTACATTAACCACTCTTACTGGCAACACATTCCAGAGCTTAACTATTTTCTGAGTGAAAAAATATTTCCTCCTATTGGTTTTAAAAGTGTTACTCTATCTTCATCGAGTGTTTCCTAGTCTTTGTAAATCTTGATACAGTAAAAAATCAATCCACTTGTACCCACTCTACACCACTCAGGATTTTGTAGGCTTCAATCATATCTCCCCTCAGCTGTCTCTAACCTTTGGTCTTTCCTCATCCCTTTTATCATCTTGGTTGCTCTTCTTTGAACCTTTTCTAGGGCCATTATATCTTTTTTTCAGATAAGGGACCAGAACTGAACGCAATACTCAAGGTGAGGTCACGCCATTGAGCAATACAGAGACATTATAAGATTCTTAGTCTTGTTTACACTTCCTTTTCTAATAATTCCTAGCATCTTGTTTGCTTTCTTGGCCACCGCCACACATTGGGCGGAATGTTTCAGCGTATTGTCCACAATGACACCCAGACCTTTTTCTTGAGTGCTGACTCCCAAGGTAGACCCCAGCATCCGGTAATTATGATTTGGATTATTCTTCCCAATGTGCATCACTTTGCATTCGTCCACATTAAATTTAATCTGCCATTTGGATGCTCAGTCTTACAATTTCCAAAGGTCTTCCTGCAGTTTTTCAAAGTATACACATGTTTCAACAACTTTGAACAGTTTAATGTCATCTGCAAATTTAATCACCTCACTGTCACTTGTATTATATGCAAATCTCTCTCAAATCTTGCTTTGATTTGACTTTTTTTGTTAGTAATGGCGGTATATCAAATAAAATAACTGTAACTGTATAACTGTTAGGGCTATTTCGAAAACCCAACTATCTAGTGGTCCTCCTGGACAGGGTTGGGAACCATTTCTTTAGAAGGTAGTTTTGTAACAGGACACCCAGGATAATTATAATTATTTGTTATTTATAAACATCCAGATTCTCTAACCTGCACCAAAGTTGGCAGCCACCTTAAAAGCTGTCAACTTCGATTAGCTGAACCAGCAGGGAGATCCCCATGTCCTCTCTCTCTCTCTCTCTCTCCCTCCCACCCACTGATCCCCCCAGCCCCCTCCAAAGATAGCTCCATCCCACTGAGCCCGACACCCCACATACCCCAACACCCCTTCATTCCCCCAATACCCCCTGACATCTCCCCAGTCTCCCCGACATCCCCTTAGCCCCCTCCCGACATCCCACACACACCCCTGTAACTTTAGATGAAACATTGGCATGAGGGATGCCCACTCCCTCCTGCTGTTAGCTCTGCCTTTTCAAAATGGTGGCCCTTCCTCCCAGTGCATCTTGGGATGCATTGGGAGGGGCCTACTGCCCTAAGCAAATCAGGGAGGTGTCTAAGGCCCTGATTGGCTTGGAGCCTTTGTCCCTCCCAGTGAATCCCAAGGTGCACTGGGAAAGGGAAGAGCCACCCTTTTGAAGAGAGAGTGGGCATCACTCCTGCCGATGTTTCATGCAAAGGTACGGGGGGTGTAGAGGGGTGTGTTGGGATGTCGGAGGGGTGTTGGGAGGGGGCTGGGGTAATGTTGGAGGCATGGAGGGGTGTCGGGGTGGGTGTGGGATGTCGGGCTCAGCAGGAGGGGGCTGTCTTTGGAGGGGGCTTGAGGGATCAGTGGGTGGTTGGGAGAGAGAGGAAATGGGGATCTCCCTGCCAGTGCAGCTGATCACCAATCAGCTGAGCTGGCAGGACTCCTGAAGCCAGTTCAGCTGATCAGTGATTTGTGTGAATTGCATCTACACAGGCGCTTTAGGTCGCCTAATGCCACTTCTAGCATTTGCCACACTTAATTTGGTGTTCAGCAGCCTATGCACCTACATAGGCATGATTCTGGCACCTTATATTTAGGCATCAGTAGCTGCTTTATTTTTACTTTTTTTTGCCATTTTAAATGGTGTTTCTCAATTAACTTAAGTGCCAGTAGGGCGTCTACTGGCACCTAAGTTTTGGCGTTATTTATAGAATATCTAATCTAATCTTCTATTTGTGCATCGCTCATACCTATACAGGCTCAAGGCGACTATCAATGGAGGTTGTTTAAGTGGTTTACATTCAGGTACTCAAGTATTTTTCCTTATCTGTCCTTGTGGATTCACAATCTACCTAATGTATCTGGGGCAGTGGAAAATTAAGTGACTTGCTGAGGGTCACAAGAAACAGTGTGGGGCTTGAATTTACAACCTCAGGTGCTGAGGCTGTAGCTCTAACCACTAGGCCACTCCTCCCTCTATTTATAAAGAAAAGTAGGCACCTATACATTTGTCATGCATGCATATAAATTATACTATTTTATAATCTATGCACATACTTGTGCACTCAGCCCATATTTTGCCCAATTTCCACTCTATGCACACTCACCAGCCAAGTACAAGTAATTGTATCATGGTCCTTACTTTGGTATGTTGCCATAGCCATATATAAATGATTAACATGTTCTCCAAAGGGAATATGTACTTTATTGTTTAACGCCCCCTCTTACAAAGGCAATTATTGCAGTGGGCCATGTTAATCACTCTGACGCCCAAATGGATTCAATGGGCATCGGAGCATTTGCCTTGCTGCAGCCTCTACCATGCCTTTGTAAGGGGGAGGTGGTAAATCATATGTCCCCTTGTAGGATTACCTCCTCAGTGTGGCTGAAAATCCATTGGCAAATCTGGAAGCTTGGACCTGTTAGATTTTTCATCTGCTTAGGCCTTAAACTTGGATGAAGATGTTTAATGGTTTAGATTTATCAGTTGAATAAATCTTTGGTAAATTGAACCATCTCTCCCCATGTGAATCAGCCCATTGACATCTACCACTAGATTTGCATTACCAATCCATGAAAAATTCATTTTATTCGAGATCATACGAAAAATAACAAAATATTTATAACTCAAAAAGAGCACATTTTCAGCATTTGAATGTGTATTTGAATTATATATTTGCTTTATATTCATAGGTGACTGCTCAAAACCTTATCAGAAATTAGTTTTCTTAAACCTCCTTTTGACTGGAAAGAAATTGCTTCTTGCCTACTAGATAAAACTTCTTGAAATAATTCCTTGTTTAATAATGGGCTAAGATAATATCAGTTCTTTGAGCTGCCAGCAATTATTTCCCTTTGCGTCCTATAGGACTGTAAGTTTGGTCAGTTTATATTAAAATGGGTATCTTCTATATATTTCATGCAGAACTATTTAATATAATACATTTCATTATTTAAAGAGAAGGAACTAGTGAGAGCTGAACGCTTCAGACTTTCACTGTTCTGAATGATGCATGCCTCTTATTCAATGCCAAATTCTCATCTCACTGATGCACCAGCAGGGAGTATGTTAAAAAGCTCCCAAAATATGCCAGGCATTTTAACATAAGTTTTAATGAGGCCAGAATTTATGACCTGTCACGTTGTTCTGAAGAA